>NC_086450.1:191228753-192639413 GCF_028390025.1 Pseudophryne corroboree | reverse complement strand
TTGCCATATTTGCACCGCACACTGGTCCGTGCTGCGCATGCGTACGCTCTCCCGTGAAGGCGCATACCCGCAATAGCGTGCACTCGCAGGCGCGGTATGCGTATTTACGGTAGAGTTTATGTAGTCGTAGCGTGCGACTCATTCGTTACATATTTTCACAATTAATGTAGTTTATAGATCATGGTCCCTTTGATAGTTTCTGAAAGTTTGGTTAATATAGAAGGTCCCTGAGCTAAGGAATCCCTCTTTGTATCGTACGAAGGGTCTAACAGGAATCATACAGCAGTGTTTGGTACCCATCGGAAGAGTATTTAATTAGTAATATTCCGGTGTTGGTTTGGAGCGTATTAATCGCTCGTGCGAATAGTTATGGACATAAGAAGTTTATGTCCATTTCTACTATTTACTCATACTCAGGTATGCGGCGGGAAACCTAGTTCCCCACCCACCTGAGCTGTTTGAAATCGTCACAGCCCACCTGTATGAATCAACCTATGACCTTTTGTTGTGATACAGGGTCGAATTCCTTCATCCAATGGACAATGGGATTGTAGGGACTGTAAGATTGCATTGTGTGTGGGGCATAAATAGGCAAGCCGACCACATCCAGCTCTCACTCTTCAACGGTTCTCATTGCTGAAAATCGGGTGCTGGATGTCCAGGCGCATGCGATCGTTTACCCTTGTGCGTAAGTTTCTCTCCGTTATCATTGTCTTTCTGTGAGCCAATTTCTCTCATCTCTCTCCGCCTCTCTCTCTCTCTTTCCCTTCTCTCTCTCTCTCGTATCTCCCCTAGACTAGTATTGTATTGTATTAGATAGTATTGTATTTTGGTTAGGAAGTCTTTGTTATATTGTAGTGTATCATTTGTACTGTTATCCCCTTTTTACAAGTATACTAGATATAATACAGTTAATAGGCTTTGGACCCTAAACCAGTATCTGTGTATTTCCTATAGTGTTAAGTGTTCACTTGAGCGTCGGTGACGCTCAAGCAGCTTTGTAGTTAGTCAGGTTACACAAGGTTGCACTTACACCCTGTATTCACATTAAGGTATTCCGTGTATTTCATTGGTATAAGGTTTAGACATAAAGGTATAGCGTTGTGAGCGTCTGCGCCGCTGGTGATCTCCTCGTGGTCTCGAGCGTCCGCTACGCCATAGCGAATCATTACTCTAGTCATAGCCAATAACGTGTCCTGTGATCGCTGGGCCGTGAGCGAACGTGACGCTTGAGCGTCTCGCCTACGGCTGAGCGATCGTTACGCAACTAGCGTACCATTACGGTACTTCTTAAGTAAACAGCGTACAGTGTTCTTAGCTTCATAAAGGGTTGTTTATACGGCAAGGGAATTTAGCATTGTCACTCTGGACTGGCCAAGAAGTGCTTGGTACGCAGATCTTCTGGGTCTACTGCTGGAAGATCCGAGGCCTCTTCCTCTTTGGGAGGACCTGTTACAACAGGGGCCGTTCGCTTATCAAGACTTACCGTGGCTACGTTTGATGGCATGGAGGTTGAACGCCAGATATTCGCTCGGAAAGGCATTCTGAACAAGGTTATTCCTACCCTGATACAGGCTAGGAAAGGAGTAACGTCTAAACATTACCATCGCATTTGGAAAAAGTATGTATCTTGGTGTGAATCCAAGAAGTTCCTACCGTGGAGTTTCAACTGGGACGGTTTCTCCTCTTCCTGCAAGCAGGTGTGGATATGGGCCTGAGGTTGGGATCCGTAATGGTCCAGATTTCAGCCTTATCCATTTTCTTCCAGAAACAGCTGGCTTTCCTCCCGGAGGTTCAGACTTTTTTGAAAGGGATTCTGCACATCCAGCCTCCCTTTGTGCCGCCTACGGCACCCTGGGATCTTAACGTGGTGTTACAGTTCCTCCAATCGAATTGGTTCGAGCCTCTATAGGAGGCTGAAGTCAGGTTTCTCACGTGGAAGGCTGTCACTTTGTTGGCCTTAGCCTCTGCTCGATGTGTGTCGGAGTTGGGGGCTTTGTCTTGTAAAAGCCCCTATTTGATCAGAGTCTCTGTCTGTACTGCCAACTTCTTCTCAGTGACTTGAGCCGGGTGCTGCAAGATAATGTCCCACTGCAGCACCCAGTTCCCCCATACACTGCAGAGGAGCCCACATTTTGGTTCCCCCTCCCCCCAGGATGGGGGTCTACAACCCCTGCACCTCTCCTGTGATGTCTCTTATATTAAAGACACATTGAAAGTAGGGATGAGAGGTTTCGGTTACCGAGGAACCAAACCCCCCGAACTTCCTGATCCGAGTCCTGCTCGGGACTTCCCACCTTACTCGGATCCCAAAACGAGGCAAAACGTCATCATCCTGCTGTTGGATTCTCGCGGGTTTTGGTTTCTATATAAGTCCCCGGTGATCGGTGCCATCTTCACTCCATCTGTGGAGAGTATACTGGACGGACGTGTCCATCTCAGTACTGGGTGGCGTGGCGTGGGCGGTTGCTTTGTCTGTTGTATCTAAAAGGGGTGCTCTCTCTGTCTGCTGTATCTGAAAAAAAGGGGTGCTCTCACTGTCTGCTGTATCTGAGAAAGGGGTGCTTTCTCTGTCTGCTGTATCTGAAAAAGGGGTGCTCTCTGTCTGCTGTATCTGAAAAGGAGGTGTTCTCTCGATCAGACCACAGTATATTATTTCCTACTCATAAATGCATTGTGCGACGCTGTCGGTGAAGTCAACTGCAGTGTGTAATTATATATATATATTTCTGACTCATTTGTGTGACACTGTAACCGCCGTTGTGTAATATAAAAAATACTTCTACATATTTTTGACTCATCTGTGCGACACTGTCGGTGCAGTCAACTGCAGTGTGTAATTATTATATAGGGTGATTCATAAGTCTCAGTACACCCTTTTGTTTCAAAAACTGTGCAGAAAATTGGAAAACTGAATTCTCCAGTAAGGTATGGGTGAGGTGGGCTATCTTTCATGGTATGTACCGAACATGGGTGCCCTCTTGAAATCGGTCATCTTGAATCTAAGTCCGTTTTCCCATTTTCTTCACAGTTTTTGAAACAAAAGGGTATACTGCGACTTTGACAAGGGTGTACTGTGACTTTTGAGTCACCATGTATATCTTTCTGATTCATTTGTGTGACACTGTAACTGCTGGTGTGTGATATAAAAAAATACTTCTACATATTTTTGACTTATTTGTGCGACACTGTCGGTGAAGTCAACCGCAGTGTGTAATTATTATACATATTTCTGACTCATTTATGTGACGCTGTCGATGAAGGTCAACGCCACTTTGTGTTGATAGAAATGGAGGCTACTACTAGTGCTGAAGCTGCTGCCACTAGTCATGATAAAGCACAATGCAAGTCCATCAACATCATCTGCTAAGGCAGATGCCCAGGAGTGTAGAGGGCTTACCTTAAGTCAGGGTATGTAAAATCATTTAATTTTAGAGTGGTAAAGAAAAATAATCAAAAGGCAAGTTAGCTGCAGAGGCAGTAAGACAAACTGCACATTCAGAATCAGAACCATCAGACATTCTTGAGGAACATTTAAGGGTGTCCACATCAGCTATGTGTGAGTCTGACATGTCAAACACTATCCTCATAGAGAAGCCTCCTTCACCTCCTTCCACCATTTCTGAACCATCTGCACATGTGGGGAGTAGTACAAGTAAAGATGGTGATGAATCTGATGAGGAGGACATAATACAAATTGAGGATTCGTGTGTGGAAGTGGGACAGGATGAGGGGGATATGTGTGTATTATCTGACAGTGAGGATGTTGCTGATGATGTTGTTTGTGTAAGTCAGCCACCGGTGGCTGAAGTTGTTGACCGTGATAAAAAGAAAGCCATTGCGATGCCTTGGCATAAGATCAAAAAAGCCACCTCTTGGGTGTGGGGTTATTTTTACCCCAATCCTGACAATGTTTATGAATGCATCTGCTCCATTTGTGAGGCCGAATTTAATAGAGGTAGGAACGTTAGCCATCTAGGCACCTCCTCCATGTTACGTCATTTGCAGCGAAGACATGCAATTTATTGTACAAGATTATTATGTAATTAACACCTCATCATCAACCAGGCTCGGACTGGCCTGCCGGGGTTCCGGTGGATCCACCGGTGGGTCACGCTCACTTGTAGTCACGCCCACTTCTGCAGGGGGGCGTGGCTTAGCAGGCAGCTCTGTGGTCAGCAGGCTCTGTTTCCAGAGGAGCCTGCTGCGGATGTAGCAGGGCCGGGACTGACGTGCGCAGCGTCATGACGTCACGCTGCGCCTCCCGCACCACACACAGTCAGGATCCTGCCGTCGGCGCCACGGACCGGAGGTTAAGACACCCGGTGCCCTGGATCTGGTGAGTACACAGTGCGTGCAGCGGGCGGGTCGCGGCTTCCAAAATAGCAGGGGAGTGGAGGGGAGGGAGGCTCCCGGCTCCCTGTATAGAGCTGCTGCCAAGCAGTGACCTGGGGAAGGGAGGGGGGTTTCTGAGCCTGAATATATTGAAGAGTGAAACCAAAACTAGCTTTGGCAAAACAGTGACGGGGGGGCCTCCCTGCGACCTGGGCCCCCTGCAGCCCCCTGCAACCTGGGCCCCCTGCAGCCCCTGCAACCTGGGCCCCCTGTGACCACCTGCGACTTGTGCCCCCTGTGACCCCCTGTGTCCTGGACCCCCTGCGACCCCCTGCGACCTGGGCCCCCTGCAACCTGGGCCCCCCGCAGCCCCCTGCAACCTGGGCCCCCTGCAGCCCCCTGCAACCTGGGCCCCCTGCAGCCCCCTGCAACCTGGGCCCTTTGTGACCACCTGCGACCTGGGCCCCCTGTGACCACCTGCGACCTGGACCCCCTGCGACCTGGGCCCCCTGCGACCCCCTGCGACCTGGGCCCCCTGTGACCCTCCCGCGACCTGGACCCCCTGTGACCCTCCCGCGACCTGGCCCCCCTGCGGCCTGGGCCACCTGCGACCTTAGCCCCCTGCGACCTGGGCCCCTTGCGACCCCCTGCGGCCCCCCGCGACCTGAGCTTCCTGCATAGTGTGGCATTGTGACCAATACAGCAGAGTAGGGGGGTCATGTTTGTGTGCAGAGTTGGTGAGGCTCTTGATGTGCAGGGGATAGTCAGACTCCGGGCCACCGTCGGGGGGGCTACTTCAGTCCCAGGGCCAGGAGGGTAAAGAGGCCCCATGCTACTGTAGCCTGCCTGCGATGATTGGATGGATGTCCCGCCCCTTTCACCTGTAGCCCCTCCCACTTCACCCGAGGCCAAACCCCTCCACTGCCTCCCCTGTTTCAAACACCGGGCATCACAAAGGATCACACATAGAAGCTGCAGCAGCACAGTGTAAAGGTCCATACGGTGAGATTCTGTCTATGGGGGTCATTCTGACCTGATCGCTGCTGTGCGTTTTCGCACAGCAGCGATCAGGTCTGAACTGTGCGCATGCCAGACAGCCGACGGCTGTCTTAGCTTTGCGATCGCCTCTTCCTGATTGACAGGCAGAGGTGGTCGCTGGGCGGGAGAGAGCAGGCCGGAACAGTTAGGGGGGCGGGCCGCTGTGGCTGCGTGATGTCACACAGCTGCTGCGACCCGGGCAGCGACGAGTAGCTTCATGCCAGCGCGCAGGAATTGCGCTGGCTGGGAGCTACTCTTCCAGTACAAAAGCATCTCCGCTGTGCGATGCTTTGTACTTGTGCGACGGGTTAGGGCATGTCTGTGGCTGTGCAGTGTGGTCATATATTTTTTCAATTTTACAGGTTCCCACTGGATTCTACATGGACAAGAGGACCGAGGGGCTGCGTGGGATACTAGGTAGGTATGTGTCAGTGTGTAATTGTGTGTTAATAAACTTTTACTTTCACGGTGTGTGCGTTTTGTCTTTTTTGGGGTATTTCTTTTGTTGTAGAACTACAGGTACAAGCGGGCCCTTTAATTCTCTGCATGCTGGTACTTGTGGTTCTCCAAGTACCAGCATGCGGGGGAGGCCTGTTGGGACTTGTAGTTCCACAGCAAAAGACAATATTCTTTTTGTACATGTTTGGCTATCAGCCTGGCACCCACCGCCCAGGGGTGCTGGGGACAGCCTCGGGCTTCACTCCTGGCCCTTGGGTGCCTGGAGGGGGGGACCCCTTTATTTAAGGGTCCCCATTCCCCCAGGGAACCCCGGCCAGGGGTGACTAGTTGGGGTGTGTGATGCTGTGGCCGCAGGTACCTGTATAAAAGTGTCCCCCGGCTGTGGCATCACCTCCCTGGCTAGTGGAGCCCGGTGCTGGTTTCAAAAATACGGGGGACCCCTACTTCTTTTGTCCTCCGTATTTTTGGAACCAGGACCGGTCCATGAGCCCGGTGCTGGTTGCTTAAATACTGGGGAACCCCAGGCAATTTCCCCCCCCGTATTTTTGCAACCAGGACCGGCTCAAAGAGCCCAGGGCTGGTTATGCATTTGGGGCGACATGCACGTCGTTTTTTTTGTTTTGTTTTTTAAAACACCACATTTTCACACAGAAGCATGCACGGATCTCACTGATCTGTGCATGCTTCTCTGTCATAGAAATACTGGCATCGATTGTAAAACAGTGCATTTCTGCTCTGTGGCTGTGCACTGTGGTCATATTTTTTCAATTTTACAGGTACCCCATGGATTCTACATGGACAAGAGGACCGAGGGGCTGCGTGGGATACTAGGTAGGTATGTGTGAGTGTGTAAGTGTGTGTTAATAAACTTTTACTTTCACGTGTGTGCGTTTTGTCCCCCGGCTGTGGCATCACCTCCCTGGCTAGTGGAGCCCGGTGCTGGTTTCAAAAATACAGGGGACCCCTACTTCTTTTGTCCTCCGTATTTTTGGAACCAGGACCGGTCCATGAGCCCGGTGCTGGTTGCTTAAATATGGGGGAACCCCAGGCAATTTCCCCCCCGTATTTTTGCAACCAGGATTGGCTCAAAGAGCCGGGGCTGGTTATGCATTTGGGGAACTGCCATTGTTTTTTTTTATTTTTTACTTTTAACACTTTAACATTTTCACACAGAAGCATGCACGGATCTTACTGATCTGTGCATGCTTCTGACTAAGTAATAAAACATGACCCACATTTTTTTTATTACTAAAATTCGCATGTTTCCTTTACTAAAAATTCCCAATAATCTCATACAAATTCCGTTTTAACCTTAAAAATTGCACCCTATTACATTTGCAATTTTTAGCAAGTTACAAACGTGCGATTTGTTGCGATTTCTTTTAAAGACACTTTAAAAATTGCATCCCATTACATCTAGGCCGTGGATCGGCGAATGTGCTATTTTCACCAGTATCGGGGGGGGGGGGGGGGGGGGATACTCTGCTACAGGAACACTCGGCACCCATCCCCCTCCTAAATCCACCATCCCCCACCTAAAAACTCTCTCCTGGTGTAACCCAGGCACATACACAACAGCTTGAAGTGGGCATCGGGGTAGAGCTGCACTAATGTGGCTGTCATCTTAGGGTCCCAAAGCCATACCCCTGACCAATATAATCATTGTTTAATGTATATTTAAAAGTATATAGCTGTTATTTGTATTTAGCAAAATGATATGAGCAGGGCCGGCTCTAGGCATGTTCGAATAGAGCGGCCGCACAGGGCGCCACCCTTAATGGGCGCCGCGCGCTGGCGCCGCCATATTCGATGCTGGAGCCGGCCCTGTGTGTGCAGCATTGGCCCGTGTGCACTGTGCGCTATGCGCGCTGCGCGGCGCCGGTGTCTGACGTCAGACGCCGGCGCCATAGTGCACACAAGTGGCCACCCGGACCCAGGCTCACTCTGACTCGCCGGCCGCCCGCCCGCCCGCCCGCCAGCACTCCCGCCCGCTCGCCAGCACACTCGGACAGGCGGACAGCAGCAGTACTCCTCCCCAGCAGCGCCGCAGGTATTGGGGGGATCCGCACTGTGGGGGCATTTCTGGCTATGGGGGGGGCATTTCTGGCACTGTGGGGGGCATTGCATATCTGGCTCTGTGGGGGCATATCTGGTTCTGTGGGGGCATATCTGGCACTGTGGGTGGCATATCTGGCACTGTGGGTGGCATATCTGGCACTGTGCGGGCATATCTGGCACTGTGGGGGCATATCTGGCTCTGTGGGTGGCATATCTGGCACTGTGGGGGGCATTTCTGGCACTGTGGGGGCATATCTGGCACTGTGGGGGCATATCTGGCACTGTGGGGGCATATCTGGCACTGTGGGGGCATATCTGGCTCTGTGGGGGCATATCTGGCACTGTGGGTGGCATATCTGGCACTGTGGGTGGCATATCTGGCACTGTGGGTGGCATATCTGGCTCTGTGGGTGGCATATCTGGCACTGTGGGGGGCATTTCTGGCACTGTGGGGGCATTTCTGGCACTGTGGGGGCATATCTGGCACTGTGGGGGCATATCTGGCACTGTGGGTGGCATATCTGGCACTGTGGGTGGCATATCTGGCACTGTGGGTGGCATTTCTGGCACTGTGGGTGGCATTTCTGGCACTGTGGGGGCATTTCTGGCACTGTGGGGGCATATCTGGCACTGTGGGGGCATATCTGGCACTGTGGGGGTATTTATCTGGCACTGTGGGGGTATTTATCTGGCACTGTGGGGGCATTTATCTGGCACTGTGGGGGCATTTATCTGGCACTGTGGGGGCATTTATCTGGCACTGTGGGGGCATTTATCTGGCACTGTGGGGGCATTTATCTGGCTCTGTGGGGGCATATCTGGCTCTGTGGGGGCATTTATGTATCAGGCACTGTGGGGGCATTTATGTATCTGGCACCGTGGGGGCATTTATGTATCTGGCACCGTGGGGGCATTTATGTATCTGGCACCGTGGGGGCATTTATGTATCTGGCACCGTGGGGGCAATTATGTATCTGGCACCGTGGGGGCAATTATGTATCTGGCACCGTGGGGGCATTTATGTATCTGGCACCGTGGGGGCATTTCTTGCACTGTGGGGGCATTTCTTGCACTGTGGGGGCATATCTTGCACTGTGAGGGCATTAATGTATCTGGCACTGTGGGGGCATATCTGCGCTGTGGGGGCATTTATCCATCTGGAACTGTGTGGCCATTTATGTAGCTGGCACTGATGGGGGGCATGTCACGTGTAGCTGCCACTGCTGGGGGGCATGTCATGTGTAGCTGGCACTGCTGGGGGGCATATCATGTAGTGTTCCCGCTAGGCGTCTGTGGCTGGGCAGTGTGTCTCAGTGCTCTACCTGGCGCAATGTGTCTAACGTGCTCTTATAGGAGGTTCTACCTGGTGCAATGTGTATTAGCTGCACTACTGTGTGGTGTAATGTGAATTGCCACTATAATGTGGCTACGCACCTTCCCCACGAAGTAACTCCCCTAAATTTTTGCTGCGCGCCTTCGGCGCGCACTGTCCATGCTTTAGCGTGTGGAAATGGGTACAACAAGCATTACAATATGTACATCATTTTGCCCACCTAACTTAAAAATGTGCCCTCCCTGTGATCAGCAACCTGCCCTAAAAAGTGAACACTATCATGTGTAGCTGGCACTGCTGGGAGTCATGTCACGTGTAGCTGGCACTGCCGGAGGGCATGTCATGTGTAGCTGGCACTGCTGGGGGGCGAGACCACGCCCACTTTTTCAGGAGGCCACACCCACTTTTTCAGGAACGCGCGCCTTCGGCGCGCGCATGGGGGAGGGGGGGGGGCACTTTTAAATTTTCTCGCTCAGGGTGCTAGTAGGCCTGGAGCCGGCCCTGGATATGAGGTACTACAGATGTAACCACACTCATATATGCTGTGATGCGTACGCACGGGCATATGCATAGCGCGAATGCATCACGCTACGAGTGGTTGCAGCGGCCATTCGCACCATAGGCTTTAATGGTGTGTGTGTGTGTAAGCATGCAAGCGCACATAATTGCAGGCACACTTGTTTGACACAGATGATGTTACAGCAACAAAGGATAACAGGAGACTAGAAGGCCTATTTGCTTTACCTGTGTGCTCTGTAGAAGGCCAGCCCATTGTGTAATTTGCAGGAAGATTTGGCACATTTCCTGACAACGATCTGCCAGTGTGTACAGAGGAGAGAGTAATTGGCCAATGTCCTCAACAACAGATGGCAGTGGTGGTTGGGCACTGTGTATGAACAACCACTATCTGCGATATATCTGCTGATTGGTTGATCTGCAGATATATCTTTAGGTATGTACCCAGCTTTACAGGTACATATACTTTATTATTGCAGGCAGCACTATGAGCCCATACTGTGTACTCATCCCCCAAGTTCAAATTTTCCAGACTGATCATTAGAAATAAAGGAATTGTAGGATTGTTGTAATGCAAAGACTAAGGAGGTTATTCAGGTGACCGCAATAACTCAGTTTGTGGTGCTACTGCGTACGCGCAGGTCCCGTCCTGCGTGTGCGTGCACAGCCAATGCGATTGGTTGCGAACACCTCTGCCTGATTGACAGGCAGAGGCTTTCGCTGGGCGGCAATGTGGAGTTATGGAACCATTGCGGGGTCAACGTGGGGAAAATGGGGGCAGGTCAGCTGTGTTTTTGGGGTGGCTGCATGTTGTCACACACAGCCACTCTGATCATGAAAATGGCGGTGGACCTCCTGCATACGCAGCCCAGTTGTGGTTGCCGGGGGTCATCATTAATTTTAGCAAGTACGATTTGATCGCAATTGTTTTGCGATCACATTGCTGGGCCACCAATTAGCAAGCTGGGCGGCCTTGCCCTGCGATGGGCGGCCCTCAGCATGCAAAAGAAAGGATTGCAGATTCTTTTTAGCAGAATCTGCAATCCATGCTGAATAATCCCCTAAGTGTGGTAGAATTTGGTACAGATAAAAAAGCCCCATTTATTTATATTTGTGGTTGTAGACAATCTTGGTGAAAACATTTCTGAGAAATATTCTTATATATTACAATACAGAAAACACACTGGGCCCTTATATGGCTGGAGACCAGCCGCAGACAGACTGAGAATCCAGAATCAGTAGTACTCATTAGTGACAGGTAGGAATATATTCCTCTATGCGTAGATATTTCAGTGTTTGCAAAAATGCATTTTTGCAATGGCTTTTTAAAAAAATTAATAATGTCCTGTCATGATTACTGCTTTGCTCATAGGATAGTATTATGAGAAATGATGACTGCTTATTCATAATAATATTTTCACCTCATAGCATGTTACATTTTAATTATATTTTGAAGGAATGGCTTGTTGGCAGGGTATGTGTATTATTATGGTAACATAGGATGGTTTTCCTGAGCTAGGTGGCATGGTCATAATAAGTTCTCTGTGGTCATCACATGGGATTGCTTTATTATATGGAGGTACAGTATAGGTATTTTGGTAATCTTGGGATTCTAGCATGTTAGCATTGTTTACATTAAGATTATTACTAATTAAATAATAAAATAACATGATTTGGATAATTAGAAGGGATATGTTCAGGATGCATGGTAAGTATGTGGGGACTGTTAGGGCTAGACCATGGGGGCAGGTTTATGTACTAGGGGGAGGCTAGGCTGCAGTGGGGGGAGGGATTAAGGCTAGGCTGCGGAGAGGGGGGTTAGGTGTAGGTACCACTGGGGAGGGTTAGGCTTAGGCCGAGGGGGAGTTTAGGGTTAGGTAGTGAGGAGGTTAGATTTAGGCACCACCAGGGAAAGTTAGGGTTAGGCTGTGGGGGGAATGGTTAGAGTTAGGCATCAGGAAGGGGATAGAGGGGGAGGGGAAGTATACTTACCAGACCCCTGTCGGTATTCTCACCATTGAGATGCTGCTTTCGGTCTTTTGACCACCGGCATACCGACCGCCGGTCATCTGTACCCATTGCAATTATAAGATATAAAGAATTAATATGCATTTTTGTGGGGAACCGCATTGGTACTATCTGTATAGAAACTTAGAAAGCATCAGTTAATCTCCAATGTGCATTCCATATAACAAAAATACTGTTTGTATTATTGCTAGGCACTATAAAATGTCTTCAAAGAGAAGTTCTTCTTAAGAAGACAAAGGAGAGGAGGTGGCTATAAAGAAAACATAAAAGTGGCTCTGTAAAAAGATTGCAGGCTTTACAAAAGAGTCTGAGAGAAGCAGGAAATGCGCCAGGCCAACAAAAGCTATGGCAGCCAAAGGATATCACTGTGGAGTCAGTGGACTTAACAGTTCAAGATGTTCCTGAAGGAACACTACAACAGGAAGCTGCAGCATCAGTATCTAGTGCAGATGAAGGCCTGTCTACTGTAATAAGTGAACCAGAATACTCAGGAGAAAATATTGGTGGTGCCAGCCTCACTGAAATAGAGATGAGCGGGTTCGGTTCCTCTGAATCCGAACCCGCCCGAACTTCAGTTTTTTTTACACGGGTCCGAGCGACTCGGATCTTCCCGCCTTGCTCGGTTAACCCGAGCGCGCCCGAACGTCATCATCCCGCTGTCGGATTCTCGCGAGGCTCGGATTCTATCGCGAGACTCGGATTCTATATAAGGAGCCGCGCGTCGCCGCCATTTTCACACGTGCATTGAGATTCATAGGGAGAGGACGTGGCTGGCGTCCTCTCCGTTTAGAGAAGAGAGTGAGACAGTAGAGAGAGACACAGTAGTAGTAATTTTGGGGAGCATTATTAGGAGGAGTACTACTATACTACTACTACTTGCTGAAGTGATATAGATTAGATAGTGTGACTGTATTAATTATCTGACTTGTGGGGGAGACACTGACAGTGGGGAGCAGTTAGAGTCTGAGAGCAGGACTCAGGAGTACATATAACGTACAGTGCACACTTTTGCTGCCAGAGTCAGTGCCACACTGCCATTGTGACCACACTGACCACCAGACCAGTATAATATATTCTGTGATTGTCTGCTTAGGAGTACTACTTGCAAGTTGCTGATAGTGTGACCAGTGACCTGACCACCAGTTTAATAATCAATCACCACCAGTTTAATATATATATATATATATATATATATATATATATATATATAATTGTATATAATATATATATATATATATATATATATATATATATATATATATATATATAATATTGTATACCACCTACCCGTGTTTTTTTTTTTTCATTCTTCTTTATACATACTACTATAGTAGCTTACTGTAGCAGTCTGCGGTGCTGCTGAGCTGACAGTGTCCAGCAGGTCCGTCATCAGTCATTACATAATAAATATATATACCTGTCCGGCTGCAGTACTAGTGATATTATATATACATATATATTGATTTCATCTCATTATCATCCAGTCTATATTAGCAGCAGACACAGTACGTTAGTCCACGGCTGTAGCTACCTCTGTGTCGGCACTCGGCAGTCCATCCATAATTGTATACCACCTCCCCGTGGTTTTTTTTTTTTCTTTCTTCTTTGTACATACTACTATAGTATAGTAGCTTACTGTAGCAGTCTGCGGTGCTGCTGAGCTGACAGTGTCCAGCAGGTCCGTCATCAGTCATTACATAATAAATATACATACCTGTCCGGCTGCAGTACTAGTGATATTATATTGATTTCATCTCATTATCATCCAGTCTATATTAGCAGCAGACACAGTACGGTAGTCCACGGCTGTAGCTACCTCTGTGTCGGCACTCGGCAGTCCATCCATAATTGTATACCACCTCCCCGTGGTTTTTTTTTTCTTTCTTCTTTGTACATACTACTATAGTATAGTAGCTTACTGTAGCAGTCTGCGGTGCTGCTGAGCTGACAGTGTCCAGCAGGTCCGTCATCAGTCATTACATAATAAATATACATACCTGTCCGGCTGCAGTACTAGTGATATTATATTGATTTCATCTCATTATCATCCAGTCTATATTAGCAGCAGACACAGTACGTTAGTCCACGGCTGTAGCTACCTCTGTGTCGGCACTCGGCAGTCCATCCATAATTGTATACCACCTCCCCGTGGTTTTTTTTTTTCTTTTTTCTTTGTACATACTACTATAGTATAGTAGCTTACTGTAGCAGTCTGCGGTGCTGCTGAGCTGACAGTGTCCAGCAGGTCCATCATCAGTCATTACATAATAAATATACATACCTGTCCGGCTGCAGTACTAGTGATATTATATTGATTTCATCTCATTATCATCCAGTCTATATTAGCAGCAGACACAGTACGGTAGTCCACGGCTGTAGCTACCTCTGTGTCGGCACTCGGCAGTCCATCCATAATTGTATACCACCTCCCCGTGGGTTTTTTTTTTCTTTCTTCTTTGTACATACTACTATAGTATAGTAGCTTACTGTAGCAGTCTGCGGTGCTGCTGAGCTGACAGTGTCCAGCAGGTCCGTCATCAGTCATTACATAATAAATATACATACCTGTCCGGCTGCAGTACTAGTGATATTATATTGATTTCATCTCATTATCATCCAGTCTATATTAGCAGCAGACACAGTACGGTAGTCCACGGCTATAGCTACCTCTGTGTCGCCACTCGGCAGTCCATCCATAATTGTATACCACCTCCCCGTGGTTTTTTTTTCTTTCTTCTTTGTACATACTACTATAGTATAGTAGCTTACTGTAGCAGTCTGCGGTGCTGCTGAGCTGACAGTGTCCAGCAGGTCCGTCATCAGTCATTACATAATAAATATACATACCTGTCCGGCTGCAGTACTAGTGATATTATATTGATTTCATCTCATTATCATCCAGTCTATATTAGCAGCAGACACAGTACGTTAGTCCACGGCTGTAGCTACCTCTGTGTCGGCACTCGGCAGTCCATCCATAATTGTATACCACCTCCCCGTGGTTTTTTTCTTTTCTTTCTTCTTTGTACATACTACTATAGTATAGTAGCTTACTGTAGCAGTCTGCGGTGCTGCTGAGCTGACAGTGTCCAGCAGGTCCGTCATCAGTCATTACATAATAAATATACATACCTGTCCGGCTGCAGTACTAGTGATATTATATTGATTTCATCTCATTATCATCCAGTCTATATTAGCAGCAGACACAGTACGGTAGTCCACGGCTGTAGCTACCTCTGTGTCGGCACTCGGCAGTCCAACCATAATTGTATACCACCTCCCCGTGGTTTTTTTCTTTTCTTTCTTCTTTGTACATACTACTATAGTATAGTAGCTTACTGTAGCAGTCTGCGGTGCTGCTGAGCTGACAGTGTCCAGCAGGTCCGTCATCAGTCATTACATAATAAATATACATACCTGTCCGGCTGCAGTACTAGTGATATTATATTGATTTCATCTCATTATCATCCAGTCTATATTAGCAGCAGACACAGTACGGTAGTCCACGGCTGTAGCTACCTCTGTGTCGGCACTCGGCAGTCCATCCATAATTGTATACCACCCCCCCGTGGTTTTTTTTTTCTTTCTTCTTTGTACATACTACTATAGTATAGTAGCTTACTGTAGCAGTCTGCGGTGCTGCTGAGCTGACAGTGTCCAGCAGGTCCGTCATCAGTCATTACATAATAAATATACATACCTGTCCGGCTGCAGTACTAGTGATATTATATTGATTTCATCTCATTATCATCCAGTCTATATTAGCAGCAGACACAGTACGGTAGTCCACGGCTGTAGCTACCTCTGTGTCGGCACTCGGCAGTCCATCCATAATTGTATACCACCTCCCCGTGGTTTTTTTTTTTCTTTCTTCTTTGTACATACTACTATAGTATAGTAGCTTACTGTAGCAGTCTGCGGTGCTGCTGAGCTGACAGTGTCCAGCAGGTCCGTCATCAGTCATTACATAATAAATATACATACCTGTCCGGCTGCAGTACTAGTGATATTATATTGATTTCATCTCATTATCATCCAGTCTATATTAGCAGCAGACACAGTACGTTAGTCCACGGCTGTAGCTACCTCTGTGTCGGCACTCGGCAGTCCATCCATAAGTATACTAGTATCCATCCATCTCCATTGTTTACCTGAGGTGCCTTTTAGTTGTGCCTATTAAAATATGGAGAACAAAAATGTTGAGGTTCCAAAATTAGGGAAAGATCAAGATCCACTTCCACCTCGTGCTGAAGCTGCTGCCACTAGTCATGGCCGAGACGATGAAATGCCAGCAACGTCGTCTGCCAAGGCCGATGCCCAATGTCATAGTACAGAGCATGTAAAATCCAAAACACCAAATATCAGTAAAAAAAGGACTCCAAAACCTAAAATAAAATTGTCGGAGGAGAAGCGTAAACTTGCCAATATGCCATTTACCACACGGAGTGGCAAGGAACGGCTGAGGCCCTGGCCTATGTTCATGGCTAGTGGTTCAGCTTCACATGAGGATGGAAGCACTCAGCCTCTCGCTAGAAAAATGAAAAGACTCAAGCTGGCAAAAGCAGTAGCACCGCAAAGAACTGTGCGTTCTTCGAAATCCCAAATCCACAAGGAGAGTCCGACTCCAATTGTGTCGGTTGCGATGCCTGACCTTCCCAACACTGGACGTGAAGAGCATGCGCCTTCCACCATTTGCACGCCACCTGCAAGTGCTGGAAGGAGCACCCGCAGTCCAGTTCCTGATAGTCAGATTGAAGATGTCAGTGTTGAAGTACACCAGGATGAGGAGGATATGGGTGTTGCTGGCGCTGGGGAGGAAATTGACCAGGAGGATTCTGATGGTGAGGTGGTTTGTTTAAGTCAGGCACCCGGGGAGACACCTGTTGTCCGTGGGAGGAATAGGGCCATTGACATGCCTGGTCAAAATACAAAAAAAATCAGCTCTTCGGTGTGGAAGTATTTCACCAGAAATGCGGACAACATTTGTCAAGCCGTGTGTTGCCTTTGTCAAGCTGTAATAAGTAGGGGTAAGGACGTTAACCACCTCGGAACATCCTCCCTTATACGTCACCTGCAGCGCATTCATAATAAGTCAGTGACAAGTTCAAAAACTTTGGGTGACAGCGGAAGCAGTCCACTGACCAGTAAATCCCTTCCTCTTGTAACCAAGCTCACGCAAACCACCCCACCAACTCCCTCAGTGTCAATTTCCTCCTTCCCCAGGAATGCCAATAGTCCTGCAGGCCATGTCACTGGCAATTCTGACGATTCCTCTCCTGCCTGGGATTCCTCCGATGCATCCTTGCGTGTAACGCCTACTGCTGCTGGCGCTGCTGTTGTTGCTGCTGGGAGTCGATGGTCATCCCAGAGGGGAAGTCGTAAGCCCACTTGTACTACTTCCAGTAAGCAATTGACTGTCCAACAGTCCTTTGCGAGGAAGATGAAATATCACAGCAGTCATCCTGCTGCAAAGCGGATAACTGAGGCCTTGACAACTATGTTGGTGTTAGACGTGCGTCCGGTATCCGCCGTTAGTTCACAGGGAACTGGACAATTTCTTGAGGTAGTGTGCCCCCGTTACCAAATACCATCTAGGTTCCACTTCTCTAGGCAGGCGATACCGAGAATGTACACGGACGTCAGAAAAAGACTCACCAGTGTCCTAAAAAATGCAGTTGTACCCAATGTCCACTTAACCACGGACATGTGGACAAGTGGAGCAGGGCAGGGTCAGGACTATATGACTGTGACAGCCCACTGGGTAGATGTATGGACTCCCGCCGCAAGAACAGCAGCGGCGGCACCAGTAGCAGCATCTCGCAAACGCCAACTCTTTCCTAGGCAGGCTACGCTTTGTATCACCGCTTTCCAGAATACGCACACAGCTGAAAACCTCTTACGGCAACTGAGGAAGATCATCGCGGAATGGCTTACCCCAATTGGACTCTCCTGTGGATTTGTGGCATCGGACAACGCCAGCAATATTGTGTGTGCATTAAATATGGGCAAATTCCAGCACGTCCCATGTTTTGCACATACCTTGAATTTGGTGGTGCAGAATTTTTTAAAAAACGACAGGGGCGTGCAAGAGATGCTGTCGGTGGCCAGAAGAATTGCGGGACACTTTCGGCGTACAGGCACCACGTACAGAAGACTGGAGCACCACCAAAAACAACTGAACCTGCCCTGCCATCATCTGAAGCAAGAAGTGGTAACGAGGTGGAATTCAACCCTCTATATGCTTCAGAGGTTGGAGGAGCAGCAAAAGGCCATTCAAGCCTATACAATTGAGCATGATATAGGAGGTGGAATGCACCTGTCTCAAGCGCAGTGGAGAATGATTTCAACATTGTGCAAGGTTCTGATGCCCTTTGAACTTGCCACACGTGAAGTCAGTTCAGACACTGCCAGCCTGAGTCAGGTCATTCCCCTCATCAGGCTTTTGCAGAAGAAGCTGGAGACATTGAAGGAGGAGCTAACACGGAGCGATTCCGCTAGGTATGTGGGACTTGTGGATGGAGCCCTTAATTCGCTTAACAAGGATTCACGGGTGGTCAATCTGTTGAAATCAGAGCACTACATTTTGGCCACCGTGCTCGATCCTAGATTTAAAGCCTACCTTGGATCTCTCTTTCCGGCAGACACAAGTCTGCTGGGGTTCAAAGACCTGCTGGTGAGAAAATTGTCAAGTCAAGCGGAACGCGACCTGTCAACATCTCCTCCTTCACATTCTCCCGCAACTGGGGTGCGAGGAAAAGGCTCAGAATTCCGAGCCCATCCGCTGGCGGTGATGCAGGGCAGTCTGGAGCGACTGCTGATGCTGACATCTGGTCCGGACTGAAGGACCTGACAACGATTACGGACATGTCGTCTACTGTCACTGCATATGATTCTCTCACCATTGAAAGAATGGTGGAGGATTATATGAGTGACCGCATCCAAGTAGGCACGTCACACAGTCCGTACTTATACTGGCAGGAAAAAGAGGCAATTTGGAGGCCCTTGCACAAACTGGCTTTATTCTACCTAAGTTGCCCTCCCACAAGTGTGTACTCCGAAAGAGTGTTTAGTGCCGCCGCTCACCTTGTCAGCAATCGGTGTACGAGGTTACATCCAGAAAATGTGGAGAAGATGATGTTCATTAAAATGAATTATAATCAATTCCTCCGTGGAGACATTCACCAGCAGCAATTGCCTCCACAAAGTACACAGGGAGCTGAGATGGTGGATTCCAGTGGGGACGAATTGATAATCTGTGAGGAGGGGGATGTACACGGTGATATATCGGAGGATGATGATGAGGTGGAGATCGTGCCTCTGTAGAGCCAGTTTGTGCAAGGAGCGATTAATTGCTTCTTTTTTGGTGGGGGTCCAAACCAACCCGTCATTTCAGTCACAGTCGTGTGGCAGACCCTGTCACTGAAATGATGGGTTGGTTAAAGTGTGCATGTCCTGTTTATACAACATAAGGGTGGGTGGGAGGGCCCAAGGACAATTCCATCTTGCACCTCTTTTTTCTTTAATTTTTCTTAATTTAATTAATTAATTAATTTTTCTTAATTTAATATTTTGCGTCATGTGCTGTTTGGGGAGGGTTTTTTGGAAGGGACATCCTGCGTGACACTGCAGTGCCACTCCTAGATGGGCCCGGTGTTTGTGTCGGCCACTAGGGTCGCTTATCTTACTCACACAGCTACCTCATTGCGCCTCTTTTTTTCTTTGCATCATGTGCTGTTTGGGGAGGGTTTTTTGGAAGGGACATCCTGCGTGACACTGCAGTGCCACTCCTAGATGGGCCAGGTGTTTGTGTCGGCCACTAGGGTCGCTTAGCTTACTCACACAGCTATCTCATTGCGCCTCTTTTTTTCTTTGCGTCATGTGCTGTTTGGGGAGGGTTTTTTGGAAGGGACATCCTGCGTGACACTGCAGTGCCACTCCTAGATGGGCCCGGTGTTTGTGTCGGCCACTAGGGTCGCTTAGCTTACTCACACAGCTACCTCATTGCGCCTCTTTTTTTCTTTGCGTCATGTGCTGTTTGGGGAGGGTTTTTTGGAAGGGACATCCTGCGTGACACTGCAGTGCCACTCCTAGATGGGCCCGGTGTTTGTGTCGGCCACTAGGGTCGCTTATCTTACTCACACAGCTACCTCATTGCGCCTCTTTTTTTCTTTGCGTCATGTGCTGTTTGGGGAGGGTTTTTTGGAAGGGACATCCTGCGTGACACTGCAGTGCCACTCCTAGATGGGCCAGGTGTTTGTGTCGGCCACTAGGGTCGCTTAGCTTACTCACACAGCTACCTCATTGCGCCTCTTTTTTTTTTTGCGTCATGTGCTGTTTCGGGAGGGTTTTTTGGAAGGGACATCCTGCGTGACACTGCAGTGCCACTCCTAGATGGGCCAGGTGTTTGTGTCGGCCACTAGGGTCGCTTAGCTTAGTCATCCAGCGACCTCGGTGCAAATTTTAGGACTAAAAATAATATTGTGAGGTGTGAGGTATTCAGAATAGACTGAAAATGAGTGTAAATTATGGTTTTTGAGGTTAATAATACTTTGGGATCAAAATGACCCCCAAATTCTATGATTTAAGCTGTTTTTTAGTGTTTTTTGAAAAAAACACCCGAATCCAAAACACACCCGAATCCGACAAAAAAAAATCGGTGAGGTTTTGCCAAAACGCGGTCGAACCCAAAACACGGCCGCGGAACCGAACCCAAAACCAAAACCCGAAAAATTTCAAGTGCACATCTCTACACTGAAACCCATGGTAAAGATACAGGCAGTTCTACAGAAAGTGAAATATCCTTTTCACCTCTTCCATCTTCAGCTGAAAAATGTAATGTTTTTCATGCACTTGAAGCATTATGCAGTGTTTCTGTTAAGTTACATTTTATGAAAGCTCATCCTGTGCAGCCATCCTCAGATGCTACCCATACGCTGCCATTCCACGGCCATCTACTATCGACATGTACCTGTGGAAGTGCCATTCAGAGGAAATGGCTGTCTTATTGTGTTGACAGCCAAAAAATCTTTTGTTCCACATGTATGGCATTTTGTAGTGTTCGAAAAAGTAATTTTATCTTTGGCTGGATGGTTAATAAAGACCATGTGAATAGCAGAGTTAGGGAACATGAGGAATCGAACCAGCATCAAGCAGCTGTTAATGCATATTTATCTGCAGAAAGAAAAAGTGATATAGAAACTTTAATTAATGTAAATTTGGCAAACAAAAAAAGAGAGAGAGTACAGCACAATCGCATGATAATCAGTCGATTGATTGCTATCATACTATAAATTGCTAAGCAATGCATTGCTTACAGAGGGAAGGATGAGGCTGCTCATACATTACTGAATAGTCAAGTCAACCACGGTAACTTTCTCGAGTTAGTTCTGCTTTTGGGCAAATTTGATGCTGTTCTTGAAAAACAGATAGAGCAAGCAGTTGCAAAAAGCAAGGCCAGGAAAGGACGCCAACAAGAAAGTAAAGGAAGGGGTGGACTAGTAACCTTTTTAAGTAAAACAACAGTTAACAAGTTGATAATAATAATGGGAAATATGATAAAGCAGAAAATTAGCCAGTACGTAAAAGATGCTGTGAAATTCAGTGTGGAAATGGACAGTACACAGGATATTGGTGTTGTGGAACAATGCAGCATTATATTAAGGTACACCAAAGATGGCATGGTTTCTGAAAGACTCTTTGGTCTTGTTGATGTAAAAAGCACAACTGGGGAAGCGTTATTTTCAGTTCTGAAGGAGCGACTAGAAATGTTTTCTCTGCCCATAAGTAACATTATTGGTTGCTCTTTTGATGGTGCTGCTAACATGAGGGGGTGCTACAATGGATTACAGGCACACATAAAAAGTGAATCCTGTAAGGCTGTCTACACCTGGTGTTATGCTCATATTCTCAATTTGGTAATTGTAGATATCACTCAATGTGTAACTCCAGTGAAGTCGTTATTTGGGCTCTTAGAGAAAACAGCATGTTTTTTTTCCGAGTCTTACAAAAGATTGTCTGTGTGGAAAGAACAGGTCTCAAAACAAAGACATGGGCAGGAAAATTTTTCCAGACTAAAGAAAATTGGTGACACATGCTGGTGGAGCAAGCCTAGGGCATTAAGTACAATTTTTGGGTCAGCTTCTGACCAATCTAATGAATTGTACAGCACTCTATTTTATTGCCTGGAGTACATTTCACTGTCTCCAGAGTTTGAAAGTAAAATCATTAGTGAGGCAGAGTACTTGCTCCATGGTTGGACAAGACACGAAACATTACTTGTCTCATTTCTGTTCATGCAGATCTTTGAAATTGTGACTCCTGTTTCAGACTATCTGCAGACTGCTCGCCTGGATATATTACAGGCTTGGCGAATGGTTGGCACTGCCAAGAGTCTGCTTCAAAAGCTTAGAACTTCATTTTCCAAACTGATTGTATTAGTGAATGCATTTACAGAAAAAGTGGATAGTTCTCTTGACGGGCTTTCTGTTAGTGCAGAAGTACAAAAAAGTCTGCCAGGAAAAAGGATAACTAGGAAAAAAATGATGCCTGGTGAGTTATCTCAAGATGAGCCTATAGAAGACCCCCTTAAAGGTTTTGAAATTCAGACATTCTATGTTGTACTTGATCAAGCAGTACAGAGTATTGATAGAAGGTTTTAAAAAAAATGAAGGCCTCATTCGGGATTTAACCTACTTTGACCCAAGGCAGTTTGCCCAAATGAAGCAGGGTCAGAGTGAGATCCCAATAGAAGCGCTGAGAACAGTTGCCGATTTGGCCGAGGTAGACATTGTTCAACTTAAAGTAGAACTAGTTAATTTTGTGCAGAATTATTCTGTGCTTAAAAATCCAGATTCTCCTCAGATAACAAGTGTTACTGAAGAAGAACTTGATGATGAGGACACAATGTCCTTGGATATGAAAATAAGGCATGTGAAAACTGCCTGACCTGCTGCTACTGCTCTTATATCATCACAATTTACACTCTGCAGCATATACGAATCTGTTTGTAGTTTACAAAACTCTTCTCACATTAGCTTGTACACAGGTATCTTGTGAAAGAGTTTTTTCCAAACTTAAAATAGTAAAAACTCGACTGAGATCAATGATAGGCCAGGAACTGCTAGAATCATTTCTGCTTCTCAACACTGAAAGGGACATTGCAGGCAGCTTCGTATTTGATGAGATCATTGACACATTTGCACACTCATCTTCCCTCCTCGAAAGGCTGCTTCTTTAATTTTTAATTGATTACCTATAATACTTCAACAATAACACTTAAGTGTGTGAAGGAGGCAGTATCTCCTATATAATAGCCCAGATCTGTGACTTTGTGACTCATTTGCTAATGCTGGGCGGAGTCACAACACTGGGCGGAGTTAGTCAAATGAGTCACAGATCTGGCCAAATCTATAGGAGACTAGGAGCAGAAGTAGATAGTATGGGCATGGCACAGGCAGGGGTGTATATCTCCCAGCTTTCTTCAGGAAGAAGGAGGGACACACACGTAGCGAAAAGGGGCGTGGTCAACAAAAGGGGCGTGGCTTCACGGGAGGGCCCCCGTTTTTGTCAGTGAGGGGGCATGCCCAGCGCTCTGTGAGCTGCTGGCATGCCCCCAGGGGCTTCTGATGAAGCTAGGTGACCGAGCCTAGGGAAACGCGTTAAGTGTAAAAGCTGCTATCACTACCATTACAAAGTGCTCCACGTTACAACGGATCCAGATATGGACTTTTAAAAATCAGCTTTGGAACACCTGCCTTGGAACTTCCTCTGTGGGACATTCATTTTACAGCACCGACTGGAGAGACCCAGCTTCAACACAAGTGGCACAGCTTGCTTGCTGTCAATTTTAAAGCCTCTGGAAGTCTCCGTCGTCACGGGTAACACCAGCTGTATCAATTTCCTTTCCCCAGGGAACTTTGTTCAGTGTTCTAGTCCGGGATCCTTAGTGGACACTCATTAGCAGCCATTTTCAATTGCTTCACAGCTCTATTTATGCCCTAAATTTTATGTATATATGTGAATTTATATTCATAGTTTTATTTTTTGATGTTTAGCTAATAAATTCAATTGTGATTTTACATTCATCCATAGTTTTTTAATCATTTATTATTGGAGAAACACTCAGCGCCAGCTCCAGTGCTTTTCTTTGTTAAAAATCCTTTTGGGACTGACAATCCCTTGCTGGCAGCTGTGACAGCGCGTCTGGAACTGTTTTTTCATGCCCCCAGGGGCTGATTATGAGTCCGGGGGGCCCAGGGCACTTAAGACAGGGGAGCCCTATCTCATTGCTGTGCCTGCTGTGGGGTTGGGGGAGTGGCCTAATCGCGGGATGCGAGGCCACGCCCCCTTATGCAAATTCCAGGATTTTTTTTAAATGGAATATTGGCCCCTCAGCTAGGGCTAAATCCAGAGGAGGTGGTCGCTCCCCCCTACACACCCGCACAGGCAGAAGAAAGCAGGGAGACTGCTGCCTCCCTGCAACACCACAGACCTGCCAATACGCAGCAGCGTGTGCTGACTGTAGCACAATGCTGCCGCTGTTGCTGGCAGGACGGGGGAGCTTCTGAGATGGGACAGAGCTACTCCAGCCAGGGGCCCCCTAAAACTGTGGGGCCAACGGTACGTACCAACTGCCCCCCCCCCCCCTTAATCCGGCTCTGCTGCTGGAACCCCCCCTTAATCCGTACCCCCTGATGCCCCCTCTCCCTCTGTCTCCACTATTCACCGCTGCTCTGCTAAGCAGAACAGCGAGTACAGGAGCTTTCCAACAGCCCCCCCCCCGCCCCCCACCTTGGGACACTGCGACCCCAAAAAATGGGACTGTCCCGCGAAAATCGGGACAGTTGGGAGGTATGGGGGTGTGTGAGGGGGTATGCCGTACAGACAGACGGGCACCGGCTCCCTGTGTGCTTGACCCCCCACATCAGCATACTCAGCAGGGGCTCTCTGGCGTGGAGGAGCGTCACTTTCTGGCACACTCCACGCTTCTTAGCTGCAGTTTTGTGGGGCACATGACGCTGTGCAGGTTCCGTACTGCCTCTGTTATCTCCAGCCCCGGCAACCCCACCGCTAGCTGCAGCGCTGCCACCCGCAGTGAGGTGCGCCCAGCTCCTTCACACACTTTAGCCGGCGGCTAGCGTTGTAGAAGTCCGAGCTGCTTGCAGGCTCTGACCCCCTCCTCCCTCCAGCCGCAGCGTCTCCTGGGAGCTAACCAGTCACTCCCAGTCTCCCCTTACCACAGTGCCCAGCAGCCGCGAGGTCCGCGCCGCGTGCATGCTATGACCCCCTCCTCACTCCAGCCGCAGCATCTCCTGGGGGCTAACCAGTCACTCCCAGTCTCCCCTTACCACAGTGCCCGGCAGCTGCACGAGGTCTGCGGTGTGTGACTGAGATGGGGAGGAGGGATGCGGACGGGCAGAGAAAGCAGGACTCCAGCCTAAGAGAGTCAGCCATGCCAAGTCTCCACCAGCAGCAGATCCCAACAGGTTGGAGTGGAACAGCAGCAGCCAGCAGCAGTGACTCCGGTAAGACACATCTGTCTGTCACCACTGTTTTGTCCCTAATACCAATCTCTCCCGTGCCCTGTGTTCTGTCATGTCCCTGTCACCCCTGGCCTTGCCCTGTCACCCTTATCCTGGCCCTTTCACCCTTATCCTGGCCTTGTCACCCTTATGCTGGCCCTGTTACCCCTATCCTGGCCCTGTCACCCCTGTGCTTGCCCTGTCAACCCTATACTGGCCATGTCACCCCTGTCCTGGTCCTGCCGCCCCTACCCTGGCCCTGTCACCCCTATCCTGTCCCTGTCATTTCTGTCCTGGCCCCATCGCCCCTGTCCTGGCCCTGTCACCCCTGTCCTGGCCCCGTCACCCCTGTTCTGACCCTGTCACCCCTGTCCTGGCCCTGTTACTGCATACCCTCCAACTACCTTTTTGGCAGGTACAGTACCCGCAGTGCCTCTAGACCCCTCCCCAATGCACCACACCTCCGCACCTTCCCCTCCACCACATGCGGCACTCTACCCCTCCCCCACACGCTGTGCCTCCAGACCCCCTACACTACCCACGGCTCACACTCCTCTGCCCCTTCACCACCCACAGCACCTTCAAACCCCCTCCACCATCCACCCCCCATATATGTCTCCCACCACACCTGCCCCCCTCCACCCGCAGCATCTGCAGACACCCTCCTCCATCCACGGTCCCCCCCTCACCCACCCCTTCCCCACCCATGGCACCCCCGCACCTGCCCCTCCACCACCTGCAGCAACTCCAGACCTCCTTCCCCATCCGCCGCACCACCCGTACCTGCCCCTCCCCTACCCACGGCGCCTGCGGACCCCTACCCCACCCCGACACCCCCGCCCCTTCCCATCCCACAGCACCTCCGGAACCCTTCACCCATCCGCAACATCCCCACACCTGCCCCTCTCCCACCCGTGGCACCCCTGCCCCTCCCCCACCTGCAGTGCCTCCGGACCCCTCCCCCATCTGCAGCCCCCACTCCTCTGCCCCTCCCCCACCCGCAGCACCTCCCGACCCTTCCCCATCCGGGCCCCCCCGCTTCCGCCCCCCCTCCACCCGCAGCATCTACAGACACCCTCCCCCATCCGCAGTCCCCCCCGCACCCGCTACATTCTGTACATCGTGCCCTGCAGGTGCTGTTCACGCCGTCGCAAGGGGCTGCGCCTCCTTCACCATCGCACGCCCTTTCATTGTGCAATATTTAACCACTAACAAAGGAATGCAGGTAGTACTCCATATAATACAAATATTGAACCCCAGAAAGGCATGCAAGGGTTAAGGGGGCGTAGCCCCTTGCGACGGTGTGAAGAGCGCCCGTAGGGCGCGATGAAGCACCTAGTATGCAAGTATTTAGCTAGTCTGTGTAGTGAAGTACATGTTTGTTTACCATTATTTTAAACTCAGAACTGAAGTTTGAATATCAGGGAAGTTGATTCACATTTTCTTCTGTTGTTTGCATTAAACATTCTTGGTCTTAAACTACTTAAAAATGCCTTTATATCTGTGAGTTACAACAGTTATGATGGCTAATGTATGTGCTGACATTTAAACAGTGATATTTAATTTTCTGTTATTTATAATTATATTTTGCATTTATTCATGTTTGTCAGGATAAAGGTTGTTTACTGATTTGTTGTGTAGTGTGAAGTTCGAATATCCAAGAACTTGAGTTTTATTTTGTGTTTGCATCAAACGTTCTGTCTTAAATCTAAAAAAAAAAATGTTCATACTGTAACTGTGAATTACAACAGTTATCATTTGTGGTATCACTCAAACACTGAGGTTTAATTTTCTGTTATTTATATTTTTTTTATTTATTCATGCACATGCTTGTCAGTATAAAGTTTTACATATTTATAAGGTTATTGCTATGTAGAGTTATGTTTCAATATCAAGGAACAGGATTTATATGTTTTGTGTTGTTTATATCAAATGTTCTGTGTTGAAGTAAAGATACTGTATGTCCATAACTGTGAAATACAACAGCTATGATGGTTAATGTGTGCCGAAATCCAAATGCTGCTGGTTCATTTTCTGTTATTTATAATATTTTTGTAGTAATTCATGCATATGTTTATCAGTATAAATAAAGATTTCATATTGATTAATACACATTTCATCTCTCTAATTATTTTAACACCATTGTATCGGTGAAACTGGCCATATTTGAAAGGTACATTTTTTTTCATTATATACTATGCTAGGTGGCGCCTATAATGGCTGGCCACTCCTCTCTGAACAGGTGGCCACACCCCTTCCAGCATATGGCAACGCCCCTTAGTGGGCCCCTGTGATTGCATTTCCCTGGTGGGCCCTTTATGCCCCAGTCCGACACTGTCATCAACACCCTCAGAGTAATTACTTAACGGAGGAATCCTTCTAAAAAAATTTTTGTGGGGGCCCAAACAAACCAATCATTTCAGCTTCAAGTGATGGTCCCTGTCACTGAAATGTCTGGTTTGTTAAACTGTGCATGTCCTGTTTTATATATACTACATAAGAGTGTGTGTGTGTGTGTGTGTGTGTGTGTGTGTGTGTGTGTGTGTGTGTGTGTGTGTGTGTGTGTGTGTTGGGGGGGGGGGGGGGTCCCAAGTACAATTTCCATCTTGCACCTCATTTCTTTGCGTTATGTGCTCTTTGGAGCATTTTTTGGCATACTTTATAAAACTGCCATCCTGTCTGCCACTGCAGTGCCACTCCTAGATGGGCCAGGTGTTTGTGCCACCCACTTGTGTCGCTTAGCTTTGTCATCCAGCTACCTCAGTGCAACCTTTTGGCTAAACTGGATGAAAACAATATGGGCCCTCATTCCGAGTTGTTCGCTCGTTCTTTTTCATCGCATCGCAGTGAAAATCCGCTTAGTACGCATGCGCAATGTTCGCACTGCGACTGCGCCAAGTAACTTTACTATGAAGAAAGTATTTTTACTCACGGCTTTTTCTTCGCTCCGGCGATCGTAATGTGATTGACAGGAAATGGGTGTTACTGGGCGGAAACACGGCGTTTCAGGGGCGTGTGGCTGAAAACGCTACCGTTTCCGGAAAAAACGCAGGAGTGGCCGGGGAAACGGTGGGAGTGCCTGGGCGAACGCTGGGTGTGTTTGTGACGTCAACCAGGAACGACAAGCACTGAACTGATCGCACAGGCAGAGTAAGTCTGGAGCTACTCTGAAACTGCTAAGTAGTTAGTAATCGCAATATTGCGAATACATCGGTCGCAATTTTAAGAAGCTAAGATTCACTCCCAGTAGGCGGCGGCTTAGCGTGTGTAACTCTGCTAAATTCGCCTTGCGACCGATCAACTCGGAATGAGGGCCATTGTGAGAAGTGAGGTATTCAGAATAGACTGGAAATGAGTGGAAATTAATGCTATTGAGGTTACTAATACTGTAGGAACAATTTTCCCCCAAAAATACAGATCCAAAACCCACAAGGGCGGTTTTGGCAAAACCAATACAGATCCAAAACACAAGGGAGATACAGATCCAAAACCAAAACCCAAAAAATGTCCCGGCGCTCGCACCTAATTTAAAAAAAAGTTTAACTTTTGAAGGCGTTTATCCACTGTATAATGTCACAGTAGCTTAATAAATAGTTTGAGAGCTGCATAAAATTACTAAGAAACATTGGCGGCGTATCCTTTATAGGAGGAAACTACTGTATACACAATGAGGCCGATGCAAGTTGGTCACAATTGCCTCTGCATTGCATGTATGAAAAAACTTGAATTGTATTCATCAATATGATTACAGCTTCCCTACATGTGCACTTGGGGCTTGATTCATGATTGTAATGAAGTGCACTGTCGCAAGGAAGCAGCTGTGCAATCCCGTGTCATTAAACTTGTACTGCAGCAGGAGGCATCTGTAGGAGATAGACACCTCATTTGAGGTTGCAGCCTCGGATCATAGTTACGATGGTTTTAAACACTGGCCAGACTGCTTACGCTGAAGCTTATGCAGGCTAGCCGTCAGATCCGGACACCTGGATCCAGGAAGTGTGAGCCCGATGACGCAGATCCTGGAACTGTCACGCCTTCAAAATGGCCCCATTTTGAAGACTGTAGCAGTGTGCCACCCCCAAATTCCGTGGCATGTCAATCAGGGGTCTCTAAGTGATATTGCAAGATCCATTCTGCACATGTACAGAATGGGTCTAGTGCCGGAGCAGATCCCCAAACATCGTATTTGTGCGCAAACTGTGGTGCACACAACCCGAGTGTAGATGGAATTACCTTATTGTGTGGGGAATACCCCGGTTCTTGTTTTTCGGCAGTTCAGAGACACCTGCTAGGGACTCAAGGAGCAAGTAACACTAGGGCTATGCAACCAGAGTCTTTTATTATTCCACAAACGTTACAATCTGCATGTGTGTTACGTCACTGGGGCGAGAACCCCTGAATTTCTCTATGCTGTCAGACATCTGGTAAATTAACAGGTCACTTCAATAATGCTTCTGCACTTGTAACAAACACAACACGATTAGTACAGTGGTCTCATCAACAGTAAGTGAGTTACTTTATCTATACTTTATATAACATATCACAACAGTGCGATTAATATTAGTATGCCCCGCTCACTATTTTAGGCTAGCAACGGTATACCTTTTATTACTAACACTTGCAAGTGTGTGGTAAACAAAACCTGACCTGTGCACAGGGATTTAAGTCTCTATTCCTGTAAATAGGGTTTACACCCACAGTCACTGTCCCATTTACCGTTGCTTTGGGCAGGTAACCCAGTGTTAATGTGAAATATGGAAGGAGAGAAGGGGAGACATGTCTTTGTAATAGCCCTGGCTCAGTTCTGCGGTGGCTGAGAGGGTGCCCAATAGCCCTGGTTCAAATCTGTAGTAGCGGTGCTGATGCCCAGTGTCCCTGGCTTAAACCAGCGGTGGTTGTGAGGGTGTCCATTACCTTCCTCAGTTGCTAGCTCCAGCTGGATGTCGCGGTCCCTGGCTCACACAGTATCCCTTGGTCACTGTAGTCTCGTCTAGACGCGCCCACACGGCAGCTGCCTGTGCGTAGTAGACCTCTATGGAAGCAATAGCTGCCTGGCTATCTCCAATCTCGGGTCACACTAATGTGGGCGCTATGCGTTGCCGCACTCAGCTCTGACCCCTTGTCCTGCTCCGGTAACACCGCCACCGCATCACTCCTGGTCCGCGCCACGTGTGTCCACACACTGGCTCTCCTGCGCACTCTCCACACTGCAGCTGCTGCTCCTTCCCGCCAAGCTCAGCACACTCTCCTCACTCAGGTCAGGGGTTATCATCACAGTGGGCTTCTTCCCTTCCTGCTTTACAGAGCTTAGTCTGCCTTCCCTGTGTCCTAGTGCCCCTCTTGTTCCATTAACCCTGTGTTATAAGGATCTTGAATAGTCTGAGGGAATCTCTGAGGTCTCTAGGGCAATATTGCAGGGGTTGCTGCTGGGACTGGGGTACCACAAAACCATCGGATTTGCATACAAATATGAATTAGGTTCTTGATTTCATAAGCTGTTTTCATTATCAGCGTGCACTTGCACCTAGTCTATCCTTGGTGCAAGAGATCCATCAGAAAACAGAGCAACCTCTGCATATATGCCCCCCTTGAACTGGCCTACATGTGACTTCCCCATTAGTACTCTGTTGCGCCTATTCACCCTCAAGCTGTGTTTGGCTCTGGAGTGTATACAGTGCGCTAGAGTGTGGTATGTTAGGTTGACAGTTCTCATATCGACATGCATTATGTCTACATGAAAATGTCAACATGGTCAAAATGTTGACATGCTTAGCATGTCGACAGTGACCATATTGACATTCATCATGTCTACACGGATGTCATGTTGACATGGTAGAATCTCGATCTCAGGTCCCTGGTGGTCCATCGTTTACTTACCTGGCCCTGGCAGCAGCAGTGTCTTCATCGTCTTCTTCTGGATTCCAGTGGTCATGTGTCCATTAGTTCTGGCAGAGTGATGTGTCAGCATTCTGGTAAGTATATCTACCCTTTCTCTAACCCTAGTCCTCCCTCTAGTGCTTACCTCCCACCTCTCCCCACAGCTTAACAGTAACCCTCCTGGCAGAGCCTTACCCTAACATTCTAAAAATGCCGACCTTCCACATGATGACATTTCAGATGTCAAGACTGTAAACATGTTGACATTCTGAGGATTTTGAACTGCACCTGTCCGTTTGTTAAACTATATTGACATTCCAGTGTCGGCACAGTGGTGTCAATAATATGAATGTCGACACAGTAACTGTCTACCATATTACTGGATATCGTGTGGAAACATGCAAGATCCACTGGCAAAACAGACTTGTGTTTAACTCTGCATTAATGCTAATATATAAATGTACTACAATGTACTACACAAATTAAACTAATAATTACTTGCAGATATCCAGACTAATCCATAATTTAAGTATACTAAAAGCTGAGGGTATTAATGCAAAAATAGTTCTACATCATAACACATTATATCACTACAGAATGAACTCTGATCCTTTCACTGTCACCTAGTCCACCATACCTGATACATTCTCCATATCTCAGTTATTGCTGATAAGCCATGATAGTATACACATTCTCCGTAATCACATAATGGATGAGAAGCCTTGAACTGCATGGATTTACAATCTGGAACAGAAATAGTAGATTTAGACCATATAGAAAATCATATATTGTAGTAGTGCTCTCCGTGACAATTATAATATGGGCACTTCTATAGCTGCAGGTGTATCATTTAGGCTATGACACATTAATACATTTAGAGTTATCCTAATTTAACCAATAATATGGACACACAGTGCAGTTCATTATACACATATTTGTCTGCCCACAGCTGACTCCATTTCCATCCTTCCAGTAGTCTGTGCAAATTTTGCTGGATTATGAGCAGGGACAGATTATGGACAAGGCACTTGCCACGTGATGCAGTTAAAATACCGGCTGTAGGGATCCCGGAGTTCAGGAGACCGATGCCAGAATTCCAATAGCCGGTGAAATACTAAAGGCCGGAATCCCGACAACTGCAGGTTATTCCCACTTGGTTGGTGGGTCCACGCCAGGAGATATTTTTAGTCCTGCTACTGCAGGGTGTTACCAAGTGTGTGGGTGTGTACTGTAGCAACATTACCATTAAGCATACTGGAGCCCACTTTGTGGGGACACCCCAATAAAGTTGGTGTGAAAAATGCCAACCCTACTGAAGGCAGCATGACCATAAATATGGTACAGCTTGAAAATGTGCAAAAACACCTTCCAACTGAAGCTATGGGGTGACTGCTGTTCTTTAGTAAAACAAAAAGTTCTGTATCATCCAACTAACCCAGAATGTCACCCCTTATGTACATTCTTTATCTGCAGCTAACATATTTCTCATCTGGCAATATTATATATACAGTATACATACAGGATTATACATCATATCCCTGTACCCAAACGGCAAGGTAATCGATCACAGATGTTTCTGCGTGCTGAAAGCCATCGGATCTTTTGTCTTGACACATTGGCACTGAGGGGTCTCAATGAGTCCCTGGTATTGTCATGTTTTTTATGACTTACTTTCTATGACTTATTCTTTACAGGTTGTATAAACAGTGATTTCACCATCAATGTTCAAAGTTTACATACATGTTTACCATATGATGAGGGGTTGGCCATGGTGGAATGTTCAATTACCAACAATCCATTGTACAAGGATCCAGATATTGCAATTAGCGCAATTTAACACCCTATGTGAATTAACGTTAAAACGTAAATAGTTTATGTTCAATAATGCTTACTATTTACAGAGGAGTGTGCCCAGAGACAAACTCCTGGTGGTTCACCCCCACCCCTCCATCAGTGCAGTAGCACAGCTGGGGGACAAAGAAGGAAGTAATGTGCCAGTAATTCTGCCACTTCCCACCCAGTTTTCCCCGTGTTCTGCAGCTCCAGCTCTGTCCAGCCAGGACCCTGCTGTCTCTCCAGCCAGCCCCCTTCAGTCTCACCAGCCAGCCCCCTTCTGTCTCTCCAGCCAGCCCCCCTTCTTCTCTCACCAGCCAGCCCCCCCCCCCTTCTGTCTCTACAGCCAGCCCCCCCTTAAGTCTTTATAGTCAGCCTTCCCTCTATCTCTACAGCCCGCCCCCTTCTGTCTCATCAGCCCGCCCCCTTTTTGGCTCTGCAGCTAGCCCCCATTCTGTCTCATCAGCCAGCATCCTTCTGTGTCTCATCAGCCAGCCCCCCTTCTGTCTCACCATCGAGCACACCCTTCTGTCTCATCAGCCAGCCCAACTTCTGTCTCATCAGTCATCCCTCCTTTCCCTCATCAGCCAGCCCCCCTTCTGGCTCACCAGCGATCCCCCCCCCCCTTCTGTCTCATTAGCCAGCCCCCTTCTGGCTCACCAGCGAGCTCCCCTTTCTGTCTCATCAGCCAGCCCCTCTTCTGTCTCATCAACCCCCTTCTGTCTCTCCAGCCGCCCACATCCAGACCCCTGCAGCCTGCAGACAGTTACCTTGTCCTGTGCCTTCTGGCTGCTCCTCTTTGCGCTGCAGCTGGCTCCTCACTGTCAGTGGTGCAGCGCACATGACATCATGACATTGCACGCACCTGTCTTTATTGTACTAGGCAGCCGCCAGTAAGCGACAGCAAGTGTCCAGAAACCGTACAGATGGACCCATCTATAACAACTTCCTGAACTATTTGCAGTGATCAGAAGGGCACAGGCAGTGGTCATAAATCAATTTATCTGTAGGCCAATGTTTCCATGGCCTCTGGGAGTTCCACAACTGACAATATTCCCCCCAGTTCTCCATTGTCCCATGTGCTGTCTCCTCCATGCTTTAGATGTAGCTCCTGCTATTTTCCATGTTTATCTTTCTGTTCTTTCCCAACTCTCCCTTATTTTCTCGCTTATTGGGGCAGATGTATTAAGCTTGGAGAAGTGATAAAGCTGTGATAATGAAATGCTAAGTGTAGGTGATAATGCACCAGCCAATCATTACGGGTTTGACAAATGACAGTTAGGAGCTGATTGGCTGGTGCGCTATCACCTTCCACTTATCACTTCTTTATCACTGCTTCATCACTTCTCCAGGTTTAATACATCTACTCCCATTGTTCTGCCCCCCACCCCACCCAAATCTCCCCAGGAAGGAAACATCTCATTCACACAGATCCTGTCTGCCGCTCAGCGCAAGTCTGGCCCGGTAATGCTAATTAGACTCCCAGGGTGTCTTCACAGTGTACAACGTCCTGCTGTTACAGGTCTCACCGCTGACAATCAAAACTGCAACAGTGGAGGTGAGCACCAACAGCTACATCACAAACTATAGACACACTGCAGACTCTGCATGTATTACACAGGTTGAATATTATGATCAAGTTGTAGCTGCTTACTGAATTTATTTGCATAATAAACTATAAAATTTAAGGTTTTTAAAGATGGACAAGAAATGAAATTCCAAAGAGCCTCTGCATATATTCAGTTGTGTCACAGGGGTTGGTGACACACAGTGCACTGAACTCACCCTGTCACCCCATGCCTGGATCCTTGCGCTTGTCCATGAAAGGGGGTGTGGCCTTCAACGTATCATGCTGCTGGGAGGGCCATGTGACAGGGAAGCGTAAGGTATGTGGGGCACAAGCTGCTGGGGGGCCATGTGACAGACGCTTAGGGCATTTGGGGAACACGCATCTGTGGAGTCATGCCCCCATGATACATGCTATTTTGAGGGCAAGACTGTGGGTTTCGCCCCTGTTCTCCTCACGCTGGGCACTTGACAGGCACACATGCACTGTGTGGATGACGCTTGCATGCTCAGTGACACCATCCAAGGGGGAGACACCAAAATAGTAGTGCAGCTTTGCTATTATTATGTAACCCCTTTGGATGGTGTCACCTGTTGTGGCCCGCGCCCTTCCCAACACCCCAAGTAGTGATTCCACTGTATAAATTGTTGAGATGTTATATTAGTACTATCTTTACATTTTATATAATGTTACCTTTATTATTGTGAACTTTCTTTAGGTAACAAAAGTCCTATTCTTCAAACCAACTAAATAATTCAGAAAAATGTAATACAGGTTGAGTACCCATATCCAAATATTCCGAAATAAGAAATATTGCGAAATACAGAATTTTTTGAGTCAGAGTAAGATAGTGAAACTTTTGTTTTCTGATGGCTCCATGTACACAAACTTTGTTTAATACACAAAGTTATTAAAAATATTGTATTAAATGACCTTCAGACTGTGTATAAGGTGTATATGAAACATAAATGTATTCTGTGCTTAGATTTAGGTCACATCGCCATGATATCTCATTATGGTATGCAATTATTCCAAAATACAGAAAAATCTGATATCCAAAATACTTCTGGTCCCAAGCATTTTGAATAAGGGATACTCAACCTGTATAAGTTACTGACAAGCTATAATTTTTTAGTTTTTTTCCTTGTATTTCTTTCTTTCTTTTTTCAGTAACCTACACTCTATAGATTTTCCAGCAGTTCCAAAGGTTACATTTGTAGGTTGCTTTCACGTGTTCTTTATGTTAACCTAATACATACTACACTGTATAAACACGTTTTTCTTACACTCAAACATCAACCGTTCCACCTAGGAAAATATCTTGGTTTATGGCACTAACAGAAAGCCTAGACTTCTGCTGATAATAATTTTACCTTGCTCAGTGCACTAACAGTGGAATTCCAACACCAGGTGGCTAATAAAGGCCAACTGCTTATTGCAGTAGCGGGTACTATATGTGAGTTGCTAAGTACTGAAAATTGTATGGATCCCAGAGCAGTGACATCCCCTTCTCCACAGGGACCAAATCTTCTAACTGGCCCTATTTACATAGACACATAGGGGTAAATTTACTGAGATGGGAGTTCTATTTAAGATGGGATGTTGCCCACAGCAACCAATCAGATTCCAGGTATTATCTTTTAGAAGGTGTTACATAATTGAGAAGTAGAATCTGATTGGTTGCTATGGGCAACAGGCCATCTTAAAAACAACTCCCATCTTAGTAAATTTACCCCATAGAATTTGACTGCAGATAAGAACCACTTGGCCATTCTAGTCTGCACTAAATACATCTACACTAGTACATGCACACACTTACACACTACGGTTAAAGTTTGTCGGGGCCAATTAACCTACCAATATATTTTTGGATTGTGGGAGGAAACCAGAGTACCCGGAAAACCCACACAAGCACAGGGAGAATATACAAACTCCACACAGTTAGGGCCATGGTGGCAATCCAACCCATAACCTCAGTGCTTTGAACATTACACCATCCATGCTGCCTGAGACAGTTCCACTAAAGAAAAACAAGGAGGTTAGTACCTTGTTGCAATATGTGCTGTGCCCCCTCCACAGATGTGTTTTCCACACATTGCCCCTTGTGTGATCCAATTGCCCCCAGTGTCTCCCTCACATACCCCTTCCACAGAAGTGTGTTACCCGAATGCCCCCTCTATGCCCCAAATGCCTTAAGCTTCCCTGTCACATGGCTCCCCAGCAGCATGTTTCGATACATGCCCCCCTTTGTGTCCCATTATGTGGCACTACATCATTACACTAAATCACGGCACTACATCATCATTACACTACATCACTATACCCTACATGCCCCTTGTGTGACCCAAATGCCTTAAGCTTCCTGTCACACAGCTCCCAGCAGCATGTTCCGATACATGCCCCTCTGTATGCTCCATTACATTTCACTACATTACTACACTACATCACGGCACTATATCATCACTACACTACATGCCCACATAAGCTGCACTACATCACTAAACTACATCCCTCTATACAGTGCGCTACATTACTACAGTACATCCCCCTATACACTGCACAACATCACTACACTACATGCCCCTATACGATGCACTACATCACTACACTAAATCACGGCACTACATCATCATTACACTACATCACTATACCCTACATGCCCCCTGTGTGACCCAAATGCCTTAAGCTTCCTGTCACACGGCTCCCAGCAGCATGTTCCGATACATGCCCCTCTGTATGCTCCATTACATTTCACTACATTACTACACTACATCACGGCACTATATCATCACTACACTACATGCCCACATAAGCTGCACTACATCACTAAACTACATCCCTCTATACACTGCCCTACATTACTACAGTACATCCCCCTATACACTGCACAACATCACTACACTACATGCCCCTATACGATGCACTACATCACTACACTACATCCCTTTATACGCTGCACTAAGCCACTGCACTACATCCAGGGGTGCAGAGAGCTGTGGCCCAGGTACTTTGTTGAGAGCATGGCCTAATCGTGGGAGGCATGGACATGCCCCCTTTTACAAACTGACAGAGGAAAAAAAGTATTTTCAGTGCTGCAAAGCGCAGATTTGGGGAGGGAGGTGGGGGGCGCTATCATGTCCCTCAGTCAGGGGTGGCGTGATTAATGTGATAGCTGCTCCCCTCACAGGCAGAAGAGACTGCTGCTGATGCTAAGTGGCAGCATCCTCCCTGCCAGCACACAGCAACGTGTGCACACCCCATCTATTTTAAAAGTCTGTTGGTGCTATATGGCTAATGGTCAAAATAGAAAGGCTGGTCACAATTTTGATTGACCAGGGTTACTCTTTTGTTTTAGGAAGGGGGGAGGGGGCTGGACTGCACACTCTAATTGTATACATAATAAGATGTGCTACCATCAGACTTGTAGTTCCACACAGAAAAAAGAAAGAAAACGCACACTCTAAAAATTAAGAACTGACAATTACATCAATTATAACAAACTCTGCAATTTAATAGTTAAATTGAGATTCTTAGCATAATTATTGGCTCAAAAATATAGGCCCACCTACTGGGCATCACACAATAGAGAACGTAGCTGTGTCAGTGTTTATAAGTGTTGCATTAATAGGAGACATAGGTGTCACAAGTGTTACATACTATAGGTATGAGGTACCAATTAAAGTGTTAACAAGTGTTACATTAATAATGACAGTTTAAATACTGAATAGTGTTACATACGTGTTACATTAATGATGGCCTCAAAGCAGCCCAGCCACACCAACACAGGTGGCCCCAAACCTCGAACCCTTTCCTTATTCTGACATAATATATACATGCGGGTGAGGTCGGGATCCCCGGCGGTCACCGACGCCAGAATCCCAAGTGCTCAAAATGCTGGCCAAAGGAATGCCAACCCACAAGGTCTATTCCCACTTGTTGGTGTCCACAAGCCCGCAAGGGGCTTTGTTGCGCTCACCCCCACCACCACCACCAGCAGCATTCTGCTGCCGGGACCCTGGGGTCGGTATGCTGTCCGCCAGAACCTCAGCAGCCGGCAACACGTTCCCAACCCATATACATGTATCCAGGTTCTTCACAGTGCCCATTCCAGTAAGCAGTCTGCAAATGTTAGACCATAATACTAATTAAAAACTCCCAATGGCAGGTTTGAGGGGTCGTAGCCTAGGTTGAATGAGTCTCTGCCTTCAACTATACACACGTGTACACAAGGGATCCATTTAATTCGTGGGCTGCTGGAATTCTGACGGTCAGAATACCGACGCCGGAATCCCAAAAGCTGGCATTGCTGCCAGCCGGAATACTGGCACTACAGGACAGTTTCCACGACACGCATAGAGTGGGAATAGATCCTGTGGCAAGCGCAGTGAGCCATCGAGCCCGCAATGAGCTACCAGCATACTGGCCGCTGTTGCGATATTGACAGCCGGCATCCCAGCCACCGGTAAATCATATTAAATCCATATGCAATATAGAATACAGTAGTACATGGAATTTCAGTACAAGATGGCAGGTGTTTAATTTTTGCTGGTACTTTGCACAATATGTTGAGTACTTTGATCTCACTATACAGTATGCCCAAAATGTTGAACAAATTGTGTGTTTTCAACAGCTATGTGCTTAGAGTAGATGTCCAAAATCTGCAGAGGGCAGTCATCGTTCTTGGTGATTTTAAAATGCTTCCGGGCCCTAAACTGGTTTTTCCATACTCTTAAGCTTTGGTCCCTGCCCTTCAAAGATCCTACTGGAGCATTTTATTTGTTTATTACAGCATACTGTATTTGACGTGTGGTGGGCAGCCCACCCAACAACTCATAACTTGTTATTCCCATGTCCACGGATTGTACTCCAGAACAGATCTGTCCTTTAAAAGATAAGTAGACATAACAAATTAGAAAAGCTGATATTGGGGCTGTTCCAGGTCACTTTGTAATTGTAATGTGACCGCAATTTCAGTGACAGACCCCCCCCCCCCCCCCGCGTGCATGTACAGGCCCATCCTGTTCATGCGCCCGCAGATAATGTGGTTGGCCCGCATTAACTGTGAACGCCTTGGGCTGATTGACAGGCAGAGGCGTTTGCGGGCAGCCGCTCCAATCAAAAAATGGTGGCGGGACTCCTGCCGTTCCAGTCAGGCTGCGTCAGCAGGAGGCTTCACTAGTTTCTGTGACCACGCTCTAATTGTATTGCGATCACACTTAGAGTGTGGTTGTAGTGGGTGGGCGGTGGGTAGCATGCTGGGCGACATTGCCCTGCGATGGGTGGCCTTCAGCATGTGATTGCAAGGATTGCAGATTCTGCTAAAAAGCAGAATCTGCAATCCTTACTGAATTAGGCCCATTATTCCCATATCTTGATCAGTCCAAGCCCCCTTTTTGTTAGATCTTACAGGGCTTACAGAGAGCTACAACCAGGTCATACAGACTGGGCAACTACCTGTAGTCTATGTAAGAATCCAGACAGGTGATTCAAGTTGCAACTTTATGTAAATACTATTAAATACTATGTTACAGCCATTCAGCTCAAGAGCAAACCAACTGGGTCAGGAGGATCTAGACAAGAAAGGCACTTTATTGGAGGCCCAGCATAAGCATTCCCCACAGAATGCACCTCTTCTTCCGGAACTAGTTAAAACTAGAAAGGTACTGAATGCATTGTCTATGAGCCTGATCCAAAAGATTTTTTTTTTATCTCCACCAAAAAGTCTATATAGCTGGAAATAGGGTTAGTGAACTTTTGGAACTCGAAAGTAAAAAGGCTTTGGACCATGTTAAGGCATTTTTTCTAAGGCTGGAGAGAAAGTTTCTGACCCTTAGGACATTGCCAACACATTGGTCGAGTATTGTATTCAGCTGCACAAGCTTGGAAATTACAATACTACACACCAACCTTCCATAATGGGTATTATACTCGCTATCAACTCTCTCCCTAAAGGCAAGGCCCTGTGACCAGCTGGCTATATTAATAACTTTTATATTATGTTCTGGGAGATATTGACCCTGATTTCAGTAAGGATTTTAATACAGCTTGTTTCCCAGTGAGATGCTTTAGGCCCGAATAATAGCTATACTCAAATAGGAAAAGGGCACCTCCCTATCCCATAATTATTGCCCTATCACTCTTCTTTACTTGGACCGAAATATTTATGCTATGATAATAGTGAATAAACTTAGACTACTGAGCCCCAGCTTGATTCAAAAAGGCCAGGTGGGGTTAGTTCTTGGCAGACAAGCCCCAGATAATATTCAGATAATGTTCAATGTTTTAAACATGTGTGCCAAGTCAGATGCTCTGATGCTTTTTGACTGACTGCATTTGAGTTATATGTTAGAGGGCTTTGGTTGTTAGAGGTTTGGGAATGGGGGACAGATTCTTGACTCCATCTTAGCATTGTACTCAGCAAGAATATTCTCTACATTCATACATTGTATTCCCCCACAGGATCTAATAATGCTTTTTTTTTCAGACATATACATGAAACTACAGGAATGGACGGAAGTAGTAATTATGATCGGAGGAGACTTCAACACCAGCCCTTCACCAGAATTAGACAGAACAGGACGTAAAGGTGAGCAGCGGGGTAGCACATCACCAACCCTACAATGTTATGCCCCATACACACGGGGAGATGTGTGCTAAGCGATCTAGCACAGGCCGCTCAGCACACATCTCTCCCCCTGCTCAGAACACAGCGCTCATTGAAAGGAGTGATCTTACTAGATTTGGCATACATACATGCCAAATCTAGAGTCAGCGATAGTGATTCGTGGCCCTATCACTATGGGCATACACACGGAGAGATCTGTGCTTAATTTCTGAGCAATCTAGTCAATCAAGCACGCCGTACAACATGGTATTCAACAGAACACAAGCCAACGGCATGAACAATTTCAGCAACAGGCTGACTATAAACAGAACACAACAGGTGTGTAACCATAACTAATGACTGCAGATACAGTACGCACTGGGACGGGCGCCCAGCATCCTCTATGGACTAAGAGAAAAGGATTTACCAGTAGGTATTAAAATCCTATTTTCTCATACGTCCTAGAGGATGCTGGGGACACCAAAAGAACCATGGGGTTATACCAAAGCTCTAGAACCGGCGGGAGAGTGCGGATGACTCTGCAGCACTGATTGACCAAACTTGAGGTCTTCATCGGCCAGGGTATCAAACTTGTAAAACTTCGCAAAAGTGTTCGAACCCGACCAAGTAGCCGCTCGGCAAAGCTGTAATGCCGAGACCCCTCGGGCAGCCGCCCAGGACGAGCCCACCTTTCTAGTAGAATGGGCCTTCACCGATTTCGGCAACGGTAATCCGGTCGTGGAATGAGCATGCTGAATCGTGTTACAAATCCAGCGTGCAATGGTTTGTTTGGAAGCAGGACACCCAATCTTGTTGGTAGCATACAGGACAAACAGAGCTTCGGTTTTCCTAACCCGAGCAGTTCTGGCATAAATTTTCAGAGCACTGACCACATCCAAAGATTTTGACTCAACGAAAGCGTCAGTAGCCACTGGCACCACAATAGGCTGGTTCATGTGGAAAGATGAAACCACCTTCGGCAGAAAATGCTGCCGAGTCCTCAATTCTGCTCTATCTTCATGAAAGATTAAATAAGGGCTCTTGTGAGACAAGGCCGCTAACTCAGACACCCGCCTTGCGGACGCCAAAGCCAACAGGATGACCACTTTCCAAGTGAGAAACTTCAACTCCACCGTCTGTAAAGGTTCAAACCAATGCGATTGAAGGGACTGCAACACCACGTTAAGATCCCATGGTGCCACAGGGGGCACGAATGGAGGTTGTATGTGCAACACACCCTTTACGAAAGTTTGAACTTCTGGAAGGGAGGCCAATTGTTTTTGAAAGAAAACCGATAAGGCTGAAATCTGAACCTTAATTGAGCCCAACTTTCGGCCCGCCTCCACACCTGCTTGTAGAAAATGGAGAAAACGTCCTAGCTGAAACTCTTCCGCAGGCGCCTTCTTGGATTCACACCAAGACACATATTTCCTCCAAATGTGATGGTAATGTTTAGACGTTACTCCCTTCCTGGCCTGAAGAAGTGTGGGAATGACTTCACTGGGAATACCCTTTTGGGCTAGGATCTGGCATTCAACCGCCATGCCGTCAAACGTAGCCGTGGTAAGTCTTGGTATGCGCACGGTCCTTGCTGTAACATGTCCTTGCATAGAGGAAGAGGCCAGGGATCTCCTTTGATTAATTCCTGAGGATCTGGATACCAAGCCCTCCTTGGCCAGTCCGGAACAATGAGGATAGCTTGAACCTTTGTTCTTCTTATGATCTTTAGAACTTTTGGAATGAGAGGAAGTGGAGGGAATACATACACTGACGGAAACACCCATGGTGTCACTAGTGCATCCACTGCTATTGCTTGAGGGTCCCTGGACCTGGAACAATATCTCTGAAGCTTATTGTTGAGGCGCGACGCCATCATGTATAAGTGAGGAATACCCCAATGACTTGTCACTTCTGTGAAGACCTCTTGATGGAGGCTCCATTCTCCTGGATGGAGATCGTGTCTGCTGAGGAAGTCTGCTTCCCAGGTGTCCACTCCGGGAATGAAGATCACTGACAGCGCGCTTGCATGCTTCTCTGCCCAGCGGAGAACCTTTGTCACTTCTGCCATTGCTGCTCTGCTTTTTGTTCTGCCCTGGCAGTTTATGTATGCTACTGCTGTCACATTGTCCGACTGGATCAGCACGGGCAGATTGCGAAGAAGATGTTCCGCCTGCTTAAGGTCGTTGTAAATGGCCCTTAACTCCAGAACGTTTATGTGGAGACAAGTTTCCTGGCTTGACCATCTTCCTTGGAAGTTTTCCCCTTGCGTGACTGCACCCCATCCTCGGAGATTTGCATCCGTGGTTACTAGGATCCAGTCCTGGATCCCGAACCTGCGCCCCTCCATCAGGTGAGAGCTGTGTAGCCACCACAGGAGTGATATTCTGGTCTTGGAAGACAGGATTATCTTTCGGTGCATGTGCAGGTGGGATCCGGACCACTTGTCCAACAGGTCCCACTGAAACACTCTGGCATGGAATCTGCCAAACTGAATGGCCTCGTAGGTCGCCATCATCTTCCCCAGCAACTGAGTGCACTGATGGATTGACACTCTTGGTGGTTTCAGAATTTGTTTGACCAGGCTCTGAAGTTCCTGAGCCTTTTCCACCGGAAGAAAAACTCTCTGTAGTTCTGTGTCCAGTATCATCCCTAAAAATGACAACCTCGTCGCCGGAATCAACTGTGATTTTGGCAATATCAGGAGCCAACCGTGTTGTTGAAGAACTGGGACAGGGCAACGTTTTTTTTACCAACTGGTCCCTGGATCTCGCCTTTATCAGGAGATCGTCCAAGTACGGGATAATTGTGATTCCTTGCTTGCGAGGTAGAACCATCATTTCCACCATTACTTTGGTGAAAATCCTCGGAGCCGTGGTCAGGCCAAACGGCAACGTCTAAAATTGGTAATGACAATCCTGAATTGCAAACCTCAGATAAGCCTGATGTGGAGGATAATTGGCAACATGTAAGTAGGCATCCTTTATGTCCACCGACACCATAAACTCCCCTTCCTCCAGACTGGAGATCACCGCTCGGAGAGACTCCATCTTGAATTTGAATTTTTTTAGGTAGAAATTGAGGGATTTCAGGTTTAGGATTGGCCTGACCGAGCCATCCGGCTTCGGGACCACAAATAGGCTTGAATAAAAGCCTTCTCCCTGTTGTGACTGGGGAACCCTGACGATAACCTGATTTTGACACAACTTTTGTATGGCGTCGCAAATTACCTCTCTGTCCGGAAAAGAAACTGGCAAGGCCGACTTGAAAAATCGGTGAGGGGGGACACCTTGAAACTCTAGTTTGTACCCTTTGAATATTATTTGTAAAACCCATGAGTCCAGGTCCAAACGAATCCAGAACTGACTGAAGAGTTTGAGACGTCCCCCACCTGTGCGGACTCCCGCAGCGGAGCCCCAGCGTCATGAGCTGGATTTGGCAGAAGTCGGGGAGGACTTCTGCTCCTGGGAACCCGCCACGGCTGGTGATCTTTTACCTTTTCCCCTTCCTCTAGCAGCAAGGAAGGAAGGAAGGAAGAACCTCGCCCTTTCTTGTATTTATTGGGCCGAAAGGACTGCATTTGATTGTGGTGTGTCTTCTTTTGTTGCAAAGGCACATAAGGCAAAAATGATGACTTACCCGCGGTAGCCGTAGATACCAAAATCAGCGAGGCCGTCACCAAACAAGACACCACCTTTGTACATCAGGGATTCCATATTTTTCTTAGAATCAGCATCAGCATTCCACTGATGAATCCACAATGCTCGTCTAGCTGAGACTGCCATGGCATTGGCCTTTGATCCCAAAAGGCCAATATCCCTCGCCGCTTCCTTTAGGTAAGCCGCAGCATCCTTGATATAACCCAGCGTCAAGAGGATGTTATCCCTATCTAGGGTATCTATATCAGATGACAAATTATCTGCCCACTTTTCAATAGCACTACTCACCCACGCAGAATCAATGACCGGTCTGAGTAGTGTACCTGTGGTCGTATAAATGGATTTTAACGTAGCTTCCTGCTTACGATCCGCAGGGTCTTTAAGGGCTGCCGCGCCAGGTGACGGAAGAGCCACCTTTTTAGACAACCACGATAGGGCCTTGTCCACAATGGGGGGTGACTCCAACTTTTCCCTATCCCCAGAGGGAAACGGATAAGCCACCGGAATCCTTTTGGGAATCTGAAATTTTCTGTCAGGACTTTCCCAGACTTTATCAAATAGAGTTTTCAGTTCATGAGAGGGAGGAAACGTTATCTCAGGTTTCTTCTCCTTATACATACAGACCCTTTTATCTGGAACAGCAGGGTCCTCAGTGATATGTAATACCTCTTGAATAGCCACAATCATGTACTGAATGCTCTTTGCCAATTTCGGATCTAATCTGGAATCACTATAGTCGACACTGGAATCATTGTCCGTGTCGGTATCAGTGTCAGCCAACTTGGTAAACGTACGTTTCTGTGACCCCGAGGGGACCTGAACTTGTAATAACATATCTTCCACAGATTTCTTCCATGCCTGGGTCTGAGACTCAGACTTGTCTAATGTCTTAATAATACGAGCTACATTAGCATTCAAAGCATTCCACACATTTAACCAATCAGGAGTCGGCGATGCCGACATGGTCACCCCCACCGCCTTTTGCGTCTCTAATACAGCCTCCTCCTGTGAAGAGCACTCAGCCTCAGACATGCCGACACACGTGTAATAAACACCCACAGACACACTGGGCTTATAGGGGACAGACCCACAGAAAAGCCTCTCAGAGAGACACAGAGGGAATTTGCCAGCTCACACCCCAGCGCCAAATCAATGGGTCTGAAGCGATTACTTAAATGCCCCAGGCCTGTAGCGCTTTTTATATTATATTATTGCACCAAACAACCTGCCCCCCCCCCCTGTTTTGCACCCTGATACTTGTTCAGCAGTGTGAGGAAGGACCAGCGTCTCTGCAGCCAGCGGAGATGAAATGGCGCCGAGTGAGCTGTGGGGACGAAGCTCCGCCCCCTTAATGGCGCGCCCTGCACCCAGTAGTGTTGTGTGTGTGAGCGGGAGCTTGGCGTGCAGCGTCCGCTCACTGCACAGTACCTCAGGGAAATGCCATCACTGAAGTCTTCTTTCTTCTTCTACTCACCTGTCTTCTGACTTCTGGCTCTGTAAGGGGGGTGACGGCCGGCTGTGGGAGCGAGCATCTGAGTGTACCCAGCGATCAAACCCTCAGGAGCTAATGGTGTCCTGTAGCCAGAAGCAGAGCCATTAAACTCACTAGAAGTTGGTCATACTTCTCTCCCCTCAGTCCCACGAAGCAGGGAGGTTGTTGCCAGCAGCCTCCTTGAACATAAAAAACCTAACAAAAAGTATTTTCAGGGAAACTCAGTAGAGCTCCCCTGTAGTGCGTCCAGTCTCACTGGGCACAATTCTAAAACTGGAGTCTGGAGGAGGGGCATAGAGGGAGGAGCCAGGTCACACCCCTTTTTGAAAGTCTTAAAGTGCCCATGTCTCCTGCATATCCCGTATATATCCCATGGTTCTTTTGGTGTCCCCAGCATCCTCTAGGACGTATGAGAAAATAGATTTCTGGGTGGTAAATAATACAATAATATCAAGGATACAAAAAGCAACAGATAGAAAACATAATAATATCAGACCACGCCCCTTCATGGTTTAACCTACAATTAATCACTCCAAGAGTATCTTCATACAATTGGAGGTTTCCAAGATATATGTCATCATCAGATGACTTTAAAGAACACATAGAGGATCAATTTAAAATTATGAGGAAGATAATAAAATACATAAAGAGGATATAGTATTGTTCTGGGCGGCATCAAGACCAGTAAGAAGAGGACAAATAATTTCATATATGACACAGAAAAGACGACAATATAATAAAAAGATGGAACAAAGTAGCAAGGAATTATCTAAATCATATCGAGACGTTACAAAATAACAATGAAACAAATAGACAAACATACTTAGTTAATAAAAAACTATATATGACACGCTATGTACTGAAAAAGCACAATTTTATTTAGATAAACAGACACATAAATACTATAAATGGGATAATTAAACAGGAAGACTCCTGGCAAATATGGCACGAAATCGGAGAACATTCCACAGATTTTACAGGTAACAGAGCAAGGTGATCCAGTATATGAAACACAAGATATAGCTAAGATATTCTTAAAATACTACAAAGAATTATATGGGGAACAGGAAGACGACCCAGAACGAGGAATGAAATATCTAAGGGAAGCAAATGTGCCCTCTATTTTGGAAGATGATGAAAAGAAATGAATGGCAACAATATCAAAAGAAGAAATAGTAGCAGCTATAAAAGCGTTAAAAAACAATAAATCGCCCGGGCCGGATGGATTCAGTTCAGAATATTATAAAATATTAATATTACGGCTTACCCCGTATTTAGAAATATTATACAATCATATTATGAAAGGAGGCAACCCTGCACAGAATTTTAATTTAGCACGGATTATTTTTTATTAAAATCAGGTAAAAATCCAATCCTAAAACAATCATACAGACCAATATCACTGCTAAACCAAGACTTTAAGATCTTCACAAGCATTATGGCAAATAGATTGCAATTAGTACTGACAAAAATTATACAAACATCACAAATGGGGTTTATAAAAGGAAGAAACTCAGTACATAATGTGAGATATCTAATAGCAATGCTAACTAAAACATATAATGACAAGGAAAAAAATACGATAATAGTCAGCTGCGACGCTGACAAAGCATTTGACAGAATATCATGGGCACATCTAATAAGAGTTTTGCAAATACAGAACTTTGGTGAGAGCTTTGTGACAGTATTCAAACTGCTTTATAGGGAGCCTGGGGCATATTTAACAGTTAACGGCATGTACACATCAGTATTCCAGCTCTACGGGGGGACAAGGCAAGGGTGCCCAATGTCACCTTTGCTATTCAATTTGGCATTGGATCCATTTAGAAAATGCTTTGGATGTAAAGAATGGCAAGGGGTAAAGTTGGGAGATACTACATTGAAATTATCTGCTTATGCAGCTGATTTAATAATATAAAGAATCCGAAGGAAGCAATACCGGGGCTTATAAAAATATTAAGGGAATTTCACATAATATCAGGATTTCTGGTGAACTGTAATAAAACAGTTGCCCTAGCACAGTGTTTTCCAACCGCGATCCTCAAGGCACACTAACAGTCCTGGTTTTAGTGATATCCAGGCTTGAACACAGGTGACTTAATTAGTACCTGTTATTTTGATTTAACCATCTGTGCTAAAGCCTGGATATCACTAAAACCTGCACTGTTGGTGTGCCTTGAGGACCGTGGTTGGGAATGCCTGCCCTAGCATTAAACAAAGAGGCCAGAAAGGATTGGGGAGACACAGTCCCATTTAAATGGGCAAATGAGACAATAAAATATTTAGGATTAAACATTACAACATGTCCGTCTGCGTTATATGCAGCAAATATCCAGAGCATTATACAGAAAATGGTGTCAGATTTTGAGAGATGGAAACATCTTCCATTATCATATTTGGGTAGATGGCAGCTGATAAAAATGGTTACATTTCCTAGATTACTATATGTCATTCAAATGCTTCCTCTGATTATGACAGATCTGGATATATCATTTTTGCGTAGAGCGTTTAGCAGGGGCGGGTTGGCCCCGCCGGAATCCCGGGATGGATCCTGGTTAGCCGGTCCCATTGTCCCCTCAGTTGGCTGCCGGTCACTCTTTAGAACCCCGCTCCGCCGCCGGCTGAAGCAATCAGGTATCGTTAACTGACTACTTCCATGACGGCTCCTCTGGGTCCGCCTCCAGCTCTGTCTCCTCTACAAGAACAAGCAGGCACACAGCTACAGGAGCTAAGATAGGTCAGCTGTTATGCCTATCATTAGGAGGGTTGGACTATTCAAATGAATGCTGACAGGGCTTGGAGCCCTGTGGAGGTTTCAGCTCAGCATGAGACTAGAGCAGAGCTGGCCACACTGACACTGGGGAGTTGCAGCAGTGACAGCAATGTGCTGAGGCTGTGACACTGAGACAATGTGTTAGGAGGCTGTAAATATGTGACTCATGCTGGTACCTGGCTGACAGCTGGGGCGGATTGGTCCGCCGGGATACCATGCCAGAACCTGGTAGGCCGGTCCCATCGCCAGCTCACTGTGCCGGTCCCCTTCACTCACTGGTCCGGCTGCCGCGGTTGGAGCACAGCTCCTATTGGACAGCATTAGGAGAAAGCCAATGTTTTTTTTTTAATTGTTCTCTGTGGGGACCAATGTTTTCTTATTGTTCTCTGTGGGGGTCAATGTTTTCTTATTGTTCTCTGTGGGGACCAAAGTTTTCTTATTGTTCTCTGTGGGGGTCAATGTTTTCTTATTGTTCTCTGTGGGGGTCAATGTTTTCTTATTGTTCTCTGTGGGGACCAAAGTTTTCTTATTGTTCTCTGTGGGGGTCAATGTTTTCTTATTGTTCTCTGTGGGGACCAAAGTTTTCTTATTGTTCTCTGTGGGGGTCAATGTTTTTATGTTTGAGTAGGGTCTAATGTATGTTTTTTCCTGTGGGACCAAGGTGTTATTAGTCTGTTCATGTGTCTGCGCTGCACCGCACATGTTTCCTGATGTTGTTCGTACAGAGTTACAGTACGGATTCAGACGCACCCACCAAGATGTGTATTAGACATGTCTTGGGCTTCCCTAGGCAGTTACAGGGGGGTTGGCTAACCAGATGGAGAGAGAATGTAGTATGGGCGTGTTGCTGATAGTGGATGTGTACAGAGATGCTGAATCACTCATATTGGAGGCCATACTTAGATGGATGATCTGCACCTAGTACAGGGCTGGTGAAAGTTTCAATGGTGCAACCGATGGTGGCGTCTAAAGATGCACAAAGCATGATTGCAGCATTTGTACACACTGAAAGTGGGAGTCTCAGTCCTTGCATATTCAGATGCATGTACACCAGGGAAGTGCATTGTAGCACCATTAGTATAAAGTCACAGACGCAACTGCAGCAAAAGATGTAAGGAAGGCCGCAACTGCATCCAACTCAGAATCAGGTCCTAAAAGGTGGGATTCCGCCCCTTTGACAAGCCCCACCCCCTCAACAGACTCCGCCCCCATTAGGGCTGCTCCATCAATTTCCCGGGCTGTTTTTCCATCCCAATCCGCCCCTGGCTGACAGAAACTTTGGTGTGACTGTGTTAGGTCCGTAGCACTGTGAGTCTGTGCGCTGACCCCATAATACAGCTCCGTTTTATAAAGCTGTGACCCTGGGCTGGAAACCCTGTTTTCTGGCTGCAGAAAGCCTGTAGACAGAGCCAATTAATGTGCTGTATATCTTCCCTGTGACACCCAGACGGCAGCGTGTATGCTCTCTGGTGCAGTACTAACCCCTCACTGCGAGAACATGCCTCTATATACATATTTTTCACACATACATGTTGCACAAATGCCCACTGCACGCATACATACTGCACACATGCCCACTGCGCATGTACATACTGCACACATACATATGCCACACATGCCCACTGCACACATACATACGGCAAACATGCCCACTGCACTTCTGCCCACTGCACACATACATACTGCACACATGCTCACTGCATACATACATATGGTACAGTGAGGCAGGGATGTGCTGCTGTCAATGAGGTGGGGATGTGCTGCTGTCAGTGAGGCCGGTAGATGCTGCTGTCAGAGAGGCAGTGATGTGCTGCTGTCAGTGACGTGGGGATGTGCTGGGCAGTGATGTGCTGCTGTCAGTGAGGCGGGGATGTGCTGCTGTCAGTGAGGCAGGGATGTGCTGGGCAGTGATGCACTGCTGTCAGTGAGGTGGGGATGTGCTGCTGTCAGTGAGATGAGGATGTGTTGCTGTTAAGGAGATGGGGATGTGCTGCTGTCAGTGAGGCGGGATTGTGCTGTGCAGTGATGCGCTGCTGTCAGTGTGTTGGAGATGTGCTGCTGTCAGTGAGTCGGGTATGTGCTGATGTCAGTGAGGTGGGGATTTCCTGTTGTCAGTGAGGTGGGGATTTGCTGTTGTCATTGAGATGGGGATGTTCTGCTGTCAGTGAGGTGGGGATGCACTGCTGTCAGTGAGGTTGGGATGTGCTGCTGTCAGTGAGGTTGGGATGTGCTGCTGTCAGTGAGGTGGGGATGTGCTGCTGTCATTGAGTCGTGAATGTGCTGCTGTCGGTGAGGCAGGGATATGCTGCTGTCGGTGAGGAAGTGATGCGCTGCTGTTGGTGAGGCGGGGATGTGCTGCTGTCGGTGAGGCCAAAATGTGCTGCTGTACTGCACTATAGTTGTATTTGTTTACAGATAGTGTTGTGACAGGAAGTAGTGAATGTGTACAGTTATGCTGGAATCTGCGGTGGCTGAGGAAAAATGCACAGTCTTGCTTCTGAGAAGAGCGCATCCTGCCCCTCCGCCAGACCACTCAACAGACTCCACCCCAAACATGCCCCCCCTCCCCAAACATGAGAGGAGCCGACTGATGTACAGGAGGAGCGATGTGCGGTCAGTTGACAGACCACACATCACAACCTCCGTGCAGTGCAGTGCAGTGACCGATCATTTCTCCCCCACCCCCGACTACCAGCAGGGCAGTGCCACGATTTGCAGCTATTTAGGGGATGGGGCTTAATGCCGAGGTGTGCTTGCCTCCATAGGTGACCTGTGATGCTGTGCAGTGCGCTGTGAAATCAGGTAGTATCTCTCTTGCCCGCTCCACTCTCTCTCCCTGTCCCACTCTCTCTCCTTAACACTCTCTGGGCCAGATGCATCATCGCTTGGAAAGTGATAAAATGGAGAGTGAGAAAGTAACAGCCAATCAGCTCCTAACTGCCATTTTTCAAACACAGCCTGTGACATGGTAGTTAGGAGCTGATTGGCTGCCACTTTTTCACTCTCCATTTTATCACTTTCCAAGCGATGATGCATCTAGCCCTATGTCCTCCTGCTCCTTTCTCTCCCTGACACTCTTTATTTCTCACTGACACTGTCTCTCTCTCTACCTAACATTCTCCCTCTCGCTCTCTCCTTGACACTGTCTCCCTCTCTCTCTCTCTCCCTCTTTCTATCCTTGACACTCTCCCTCTCTCTCCCGACCGTGGTGCCACCTCCATTTCGTCCCCGTAATTCCGCCTCCTCCTCCCAGTGGCTCCACCCCCAGGGGCACCAAACTGAGGCTCTAACTTGCCCCCCCCCCCCCCCCAACCTATAAATGTTCTGACGCCCCTGCAATAGGACACAACCCAGGATTCACACATGGAGGTATCGACACGGTATTCACGAAATGGAGTAAACAGGGATTAAAATACATATATCAAATAATAGATATGGATGTGGAAGAATACACACACTTGAGCTTATTAGAGGAAAATATTCTTGAATTGAAATATCACAAATTACTTACCTACAAATAAAGAGTTATATAAATGAAATGGCGCTGAGAATATAGGAAGTTAATAAGGGAAGGGGATTGGATGACGCAGTACATTGAATCTAGAAAATGAAATAACAGGGACGATGAAATGGAGGAGGCATTCCCAAATATGGAGATAGATACAATGACCACACAAACAAATAATATGAATAAACAACTCATATCAGCTTCATACATGGAGATGCATCTTAAGATACTACACTATGCTTACATTACGCCAAAAACTAGATATAATATGGTATTTTCTACAAACTCCAACTGTTTTAAATGTAAAGAAATAGGAGCAGATCTAATGCATTGTTTGTGGGCATGTAGGGAAGTGAAAGAATTTTGGGAATAGGTCTTTAGGTACTTGAATACAACATTAAGAAAACACTAGAAATAACACCTGAAAGGGCGTTCTGGAACTATACATCTAATCAGACTAGAAAGAATGTGACAATGGGAGAAAAACAGTGGATAACTAAAGTATTATCAGCAGCCAAGAAAATAATATTGGCACAGCGGGTAGCAGAAGATGCTATAGATAAAAAAAATGTTGCAAATTAAGATTGAGTACTTATTCAAGATGGAATGGATGGAGATGGTACAAAATAAAGAGCAGCGAGTGAAACATTTCTTTTCTATATGGTGGGCATAAATCTATAATTTGGATCTACAAATGAAAGATGTGATAAGAGCAGAGATAACCCGGACAAAATGGTATCATGAAGAACTAATAAAGTCAGGACAGATAATGCTATAAGGATAGGAAGGAACAGGAAATATGGGGTGTTATTATTATGATGTATCCTAAACAATGACTCTAGAGTGATAAATTGTAATTATACAATGATGAACTTGTAAATGAATGTAACAAAAGAAGATAATGAATCTGGAGATGTACATGTTGAGAAATAAAAATAAATAAATAACAATTTTTTTATATATATATATATATATATATATATATATAGTGATCAAGGGGTGATATTTGGCACGTAGAAAACCTTCATCCAATAGTTTATATAGTTTGGAATATATTAGTTATATTTAGGGCACTTCCCCTATGTTTTCCGGGGTGGCTGCCTATTTTCCAAACGACCCGCTGTTCAAACAGGTCTTCATAGATTCTAGAAAACAAAAAGTGAAAAAGGCGCCTCCTAGTGCAATATTGCTAGTACAATCAACCTCCACCAATATAAAAACACCCTAAAAGTTGGAGGTGTACTGTAAACAGTGGTCTTATAACCACTCTTTGTGCAGCGTTTTTAGAGATCCGAATCCTCCCCGGTTCTGATAGTTAACTCCCGGATGTAAAGGTCTCTTAGGTCTCCAAAGCCTCAAACTGCATAGTCATCCAAATGCAAAAGGTGAGAAGCAAAAAGGACCATAGTGTAATAAAATTTATAAACATTTATTTAACATTACACAAAAAAATTAGTTGCCCGTACCACTAGAAAGATTAAAACAGTTTATCTGATAACAAGTATCTCAGTCCATAAGTCTGTCACTCAACGCGTTTCGTCCGTCGCTTGCTGCAGGACTTCCTCAGAAGGGCATTCTGGAACTATACATCTAATCAGACTAGAAAGAATGTGACAATGGGAGAAAAACAGTGAATAACTAAAGTATTATCCGCTGCCAAGAAAATAATATTGGCACAATGGGTAGCAGAAGATGCTATAGATATAAAAATGTTGCAAATTAAGATTGAGTACTTATTCAAGATGGAATGGATAGAGATGGTACAAAATAAAGAGCAGCGAGTGAAACATTTCTTTTCTATATGGCGGGCATAAATCTATAATTTGGATCCACAAATGAAAGATGTGATAAGAGCAGAGATAACCCGGACAAAATGGTATGAAGAACTAATAAATTCAGGACAGATAATGCTATAAGGATAGGAAGGAACAGGAAATATGGGGTGTTATTATATTATGATGTATCCTAAACAATGACTCTAGAGTGATAAATTGTAATTATACAATGATGAACTTGTGAATGAACGTAACAAAAGAAGATAATGAATATGGAGATGTACATGTTGAGAAATGTCTTGTAATTAAAATAAATAATTATATATATATATATATAGTCTTTTGTAAAAGAGGACACTCACCAAATTTGTAAAAGGAAATCAGAAGGTCATTTATTGGTACAACATCAGGTCGACGTTTCGATCATATCAAAATGATCTTTGTCAAGACATCAAAGCAGTGTTGTTTGGTGACAGAGCACCAGAAGCAGCATGTCACCAACAACACTGCTTTGATGTCTTGACAAAGATCATTTGGATATGATCGAAACGTCGACCTGATGTTGTACCAATAAATGACCTTCTGATTTCCTTTTACAAATTTGGTGAGTGCCCTCTTTTACAAAAGACTATTATTTGGAAATTACAAGTCCTTGGAGTTGAGCACCATCGCTTTGGATTCGTTGTATACAGTTTTGTGTGGATGTCCACATTTTCTATCTATCTATCTATCTATCTATCTATCTATCTATCTATCTATCTATCTATATTTCTCTAACGTCCTAAGTGGATGCTGGGAACTCCGTAAGGACCATGGGGAATAGCGGCTCCGCAGGAGACTGGGCACAGCTAAAGAAAGCTTTAGGACTACCTGGTGTGCACTGGCTCCTCCCTCTATGACCCTCCTCCAGACCTCAGTTAGAATTTTGTGCCCGGCCGAGCTGGATGCACACTAGGGGCTCTCCTGAGCTCTTAGAAAGAAAGTAATATTTAGGTTTTTTATTTTCAGTTAGATCTGCTGTCAACAGACTCACTGCTACAAGGGACCTAGGGGAGAGAAGCGAACCTACCGGCTTGCAGCTAGCTTGGGCTTCTAGGCTACTGGACACCATTAGCTCCAGAGGGATCGAACACAGGCCCAGCCTCGGTCGTCCGGTCCCGGAGCCGCGCCGCCGTCCCCCTAGCAGAGCCAGAAGCAAGAAGACGTTCCTGGAAATCGGCGGCAGAAGACTTCGGTCTTCATTAAGGTAGCGCACAGCACTGCAGCGGTGCGCCATTGCTCCCCAGGCACACCACATACTCCGGTCACTGATGGGTGCAGGGCGCTGGGGGGGGGGGGGCGCCCTGGGCTGCAATATAAGTACCTTACTTGGCAAATTAACACATAATATAGCCTTTAAGACTATATATGTGTAAAATCCCCTGCCATAACTGTATAAAAAAAGCGGGAGAAGCCCGACAGAAAAGGGGCGGGGCTATCTCCCTCAGCACACCGGCGCCGTTTTCCCTCACAGCTCCGCTGGAAGGATCGCTCCCCAGGCTCTCCCCTGCAGTTCCAGACCTCATAGGGTAAAAAAGAGAGGGGGGGCACTAAATGTAGGGGCAATCTGTGATATATAAGCAGCTATAAGGGGTACAATCACTGTGTAGTGTGTATCCCTGTTTTATATAGCGCTCTGGTGTGTGCTGGCATACTCTCTCTCTGTCTCCCCAAAGGGCTTTGTGGGGTCCTGTCCTCAGTCAGAGCATTCCCTGTGTGTGTGCGGTGTGTCGGTACAGCTGTGTCGACATGTTTGATGAGGAGGCTTATGTGGAGGCGGAGCAGGTGCCGATATATGTGATGTCACCCCCTGCGGGGTCGACACCTGAGTGGATGGATATGTGGAAGGAATTACGCGACAGTGTCAACTCCTTACATAAAAGGTTTGACGACAAATCAGATGTGGGACAGCCGGCTTCTCAGCCCGTGCCTGCCCAGACGTCTCAAAAGCCATCAGGGGCTCTAAAACGCCCGCTACCTCAGATGGCAGACACAGATGTCGACACAGATACTGACTCCAGTGTCGACGATGATGAGACTAGTGTACATTCCAATAGAGCCACACGTTACATGATTACGGCAATGAAAAATGTGTTGCACATTTCTGATATTACCACAGGTACCACAAAAAAGGGTATTATGTTTGGGGAGAAAAAACTACCAGTGGTTTTTCCCCCTTCTGATTAATTAAATGATGTGTGTGAAGAAGCGTGGGCTTCCCCCGATAAGAAACTAGTAAATTCTAAAAAGTTACTAATGGCGTACCCTTTCCCGCCAGAGGATAGGTCACGTTGGGAGACATCCCCTAGGGTAAATAAAGCACTCACACGCCTGTCAAAGAAGGTGGCACTACCGTCTCCGGACACGGCCGCCCTAAAGGAGCCTGCTGATAGGAAGCAGGAGGCTATCCTGAAGTCTGTTTATACACACTCAGGTATTATACTGAGACCAGCTATTGCTTCAGCATGGATGTGCAGTGCTGCAGCTGCGTGGTCAGATTCCCTGTCAGAAAATATTGATACCTTAGACAGGGACACTATATTGCTAACCATAGAGCATATTAAAGACGCAGTCTTATACATGAGAGATGCACAGAGGGATATTTGCCGGCTGGCATCTAAAATAAGTGCAATGTCCATTTCTGCCAGGAGGGGTTTATGGACTCGGCAGTGGACAGGGGATGCAGATTCTAAAAGGCACATGGAAGTTTTGCCTTACAAGGGTGAGGAGTTGTTTGGGGATGGTCTCTCGGACCTCGTTTCCACAGCGACAGCTGGGAAGTCAGCATTTTTACCCCATGTTCCCTCACAGCCAAAGAAAGCACCGTATTATCAGGTACAGTCCTTTCGGCCCCAGAAAGGCAAGCGGGTTAAAGGCGCATCCTTTCTGCCCAGAGGCAGAGGTAGAGGAAAAAAGCTGCAGCATACAGCCAGTTTCCAGGAACAAAAGCCCTCCCCCGCTTCCTCTAAGTCCACCGCATGACGCTGGGGCTCCACAGGCGGAGCCAGGTACGGTGGGGGCCCGTTTCAAGAACTTCAGCGACCAGTGGGCTCGCTCACGGGTGGATCCCTGGATTCTACAAGTAGTATCTCAGGGGTACAAGCTGGAATTCGAGATGTCTCCCCCTCGCCGTTTCCTCAAATCTGCCTTGCCAACAGCTCCCCCGGACAGGGAGGCAGTGCTGGAGGCAATTCACAAGCTGTATTCACAGCAGGTGATAGTCAAGGTAACCCTCCTTCAACAAGGAAGGGGTTACTATTCCACAATGTTTGTGGTACCGAAACCGGACGGTTCGGTGAGACCCATTTTAAATTTGAAATCCTTGAACACCTATATAAAAAGGTTCAAGTTCAAGATGGAATCGCTCAGGGCGGTTATTTCAAGCCTGGAGGAAGGGGATAACATGGTATCACTGGACATCAAGGATGCTTACCTACATGTCCCCATTTACCTTCCTCACCAGGAGTACCTCAGATTTGTGGTACAGGACTGTCATTACCAATTCCAGACGTTGCCGTTTGGTCTGTCCACGGCACCGAGGGTATTTACCAAGGTAATGGCCGAAATGATGATACTCCTTCGAAAAAAGGGAGTTTTAATTATCCCATACTTGGACGATCTCCTTATAAAGGCGAGGTCCAGGGAGCAGTTGTTGGTCGGGGTAGCACTATCTCGGGAGGTGCTACAACAGCACGGTTGGATTCTGAATATTCCAAAGTCACAGCTGGTTCCTACGACACGTCTACTGTTTCTGGGGATGGTTCTGGACACAGACCAGAAAAGAGTGTTTCTCCCGGAGGAGAAAGCCAAGGAGTTGTCGTCTATAGTCAGAGATCTCCTGAAACCAAAACAGGTCTCGGTGCATCACTGCACGCGAGTCCTGGGAAAACTGGTAGCGTCCTACGAAGCAATTTCATTCGGCAGGTTCCATGCAAGAATCTTTCAGTGGGATCTGTTGGACAAGTGGTCCGGATCCCATCTTCAGATGCATCGGCTGATAACCCTGTCTCCAAGGACCAGGGTGTCTCTGCTGTGGTGGCTGCAGAGTGCTCATCTTCTAGAGGGCCGCAGATTCGGCATACAGGACTGGGTCCTGGTGACCACGGATGCCAGCCTTCGAGGCTGGGGGGCAGTCACACAGGGAAGAAACTTCCAAGGGCTATGGTCAAGCCAGGAGATTTCCCTACACATAAATATTCTGGAACTAAGGGCCATCTACAATGCCCTAAGTCAGGCAAGACCCCTGCTTCAAAACCAGCCGGTACTGATCCAGTCAGACAATTATCACGGCGGTCGCCCATGTAAACCGACAGGGCGGCACGAGAAGCAGGACGGCGATGGCAGAAGCCACAAGGATTCTCCGATGGGTGGAAAATCACGTGTTAGCACTGTCAGCAGTGTTCATTCCGGGAGTGGACAACTGGGAAGCAGACTTCCTCAGCAGGCACGACCTCCACCCGGGAGAGTGGGGACTTCATCCAGAAGTCTTTCAGCTGATTGTAAATCGCTGGGAACGGCCACAGGTAGACATGATGGCGTCCCGCCTCAACAAAAAGATAGAAAGATATTGCGCCAGGTCGAGAGACCCTCAGGCAATAGCTGTGGACGCTCTAGTGACACCGTGGGTGTACCAGTCGGTTTATGTGTTCCCTCCTCTTCCTCTCATACCCAAGGTACTGAGGATAATAAGACGAAGAGGAGTAAGAACTATACTCATTGTTCCGGATTGGCCAAGAAGAGCTTGGTACCCAGAATTTCAAGAGGTGATCTCAGAGGACCCATGGCCTCTGCCGCTCAGACAGGACCTGCTGCAGCAGGGGCCCTGTCTGTTCCAAGACTTACCGCGGCTGCGTTTGACGGCATGGTGGTTGAACGCCGGATCCTGAAGGAAAAGGGCATTCCGGAGGAAGTCATCCCTACGCTGATTAAAGCTAGGAAAGAAGTGACCGCAAACCATTATCACCGCATATGGTGAAAATATGTTGCGTGGTGTGAGGCCAGGAAGGCCCCAACGGAGGAATTTCAGCTGGGCCGTTTTCTGCACTTCCTACAGTCAGGGGTGACTATGGGCCTAAAATTGGGTTCCATTAAGGTCCAGATTTCGGCTCTATCGATTTTCTTCCAGAAAGAACTGGCTTCACTACCTGAAGTTCAGACATTTGTTAAGGGAGTGCTGCATATTCAGCCCCCTTTTGTGCCCCAAGTGGCACCTTGGGATCTCAACGTGATGTTGAATTTCCTAAAGTCTCATTGGTTTGAACCACTTAAAACCGTGGATTTAAAATATCTCACGTGGAAAGTGGTCATGCTGTTGGCCTTGGCTTCGGCCAGGCGTGTGTCAGAATTGGCGGTTTTATCATGTAAAAGCCCTTATCTGATTTTCCATATGGATAGGGCGGAATTGAGGACTCGTCCCCAATTTCTCCCAAAGGTGGTTTCAGCTTTTCATTTGAACCAGCCTATTGTGGTGCCTGCGCTTACTCGTGACTTGGAGGATTCCAAGTTGCTGGACGTAGTCCGGGCCCTAAAAATCTATGTTTCCAGGACAGTTGGAGTCAGAAAGACTGACTCGCTATTTATCCTACATGCACCCAACAAGTTGGGTGTGCCTGCTTCAAAGCAGACTATTGCTCGCTGGATCTGTAGCACGATTCAACTTGCACATTCTGCGGCTGGACTGCCGCATCCTAAATCTGTAAAAGCCCATTCCACGAGGAAGGTGGGCTCTTCTTGGGCGGCTGCCCGAGGGGTCTCGGCTTTACAACTTTGCCGAGCAGCTACTTGGTCGGGGTCAAACACATTTGTTAAATTCTACAAGTTTGATACCCTGGCTGAGGAGGATCTAGAGTTCGCTCATTCGGTGCTGCAGAGTCATCCGCACTCTCCCGCCCATTTGGGAGCTTTGGTATTATCCCCATGGTCCTTACGGAGTTCCCAGCATCCACTTAGGACGTTAGAGAAAATAAGATTTTACTCACCGGTAAATCTATTTCTCGTAGTCCGTAGTGGATACTGGGCGCCATTCCCAAGTGCGGATTGTCTGCAATGCTTGTATATAGTTATTGGTTAACTAAAGGGTTATTGTTGAGCCATCTGTTGAGAGGCTCAGTTATATTTCATACTGTTAACTGGGTATATTATCACGAGTTATACGGTGTGATTGGTGTGGCTGGTATGAGTCTTACCCGGGATTCCAAATCCTTTCCTTATTGTGTCAGCTCTTCCGGGCACAGTATCCTAACTGAGGTCTGGAGGAGGGTCATAGAGGGAGGAGCCAGTGCACACCAGGTAGTCCTAAAGCTTTCTTTAGTTGTGCCCAGTCTCCTGCGGAGCCGCTGTTCCCCATGGTCCTTACGGAGTTTACCAGCATCCACTACGGACTACGAGAAATAGATTTACCGGTGAGTAAAATCTTATTATATAAAAGAACATTCTCTAATGACTTTATATCATCCCTAGTCTCCATCTCTAATAATCCCTGGAAGGCCTTTCGCACTTGATTTTTGTTCTAATTATAGAACCCTTGGTGGAAAGAATCAGGCTGACACCATTCAGAGTCCAGTCATTCACAGGATCGACCCAAAGTCTGCTTTTTTGCAGGAGTTTTGCTTTGTATGACTAACCTCCAAATCTTGTTCTCCCTTTACAAAGTAATGGATGAATAAGACTGAGGGGTAGATTTATTTTTAGTCAGACTGTTTTCATTGAGTTTAAAGTCATAAATAAATGAACAATTACATTTAGTGAAGAATATTACACAGTTTTAGGATGACAAAATTTGAGCAAGTTGAGTACTTCACATTGTTTTCGTCTTCAAAGCAATAGCCACAGAAAAGGAAATGACAATTTTGTAAATATATTGGGGCAGATGTATTAAGCCTGGAAAAGGGATAAAGCAGTGATAAGTGCAAGGTAATAAGGCACCAGCCAGTCAGCCTGTCATTTTCAAATCTGTAATGATTGGCTGGTGCGTTATCACCTTGCGCTTATCACTGTTTTATCACTTCTTTATCCCTTCTCCAGATTAATACATCTGCACCATTGTGAGTTTTGGCAGATATGCATGACATTGTAAAATTATCAAATATACGCAAGGTACTATAACAACAGTCAAATAAAAGAAGAAAGAGGAGATAAAGAAAAAAATAATATAGAGCAGAAGAGACGGTGGGAAAGGATAGGGAAGGATAGAACCTTAGGGAACAGGATTGTGGAAAAAGCAGAGGTTTATTCGTCAGTCGACTCCAGTGCCATAAACGAAATTCATATGGAGAAGAGGATAGTGTCTGTATTACAAGTCACAGGTAAAACTGATCTTTTTCAACGGTGGTCATGTTTTAAGATCTCATATATCAGGCATGTCCAAACTGCGGCCCTCCAGCTGCAGTTTGGACATGTCTGTCATATATGATAAGTAATCGGGAGATTTCTTAAATTCTAGCCATGAAAGCCAAATAGCAGCAAAGTTAGAGATTTGTCCTCTTGAGAAGTAAATTATATCTTCCGTTTCCATAAAGTAATCAATCTTCTTGAACCAATCTGTTATCGTGGGAGGTTTTGTTGATCTGCAGAGATTAGGGATTATTGCTTTAGCCGCATTATTAAGGTGTCTAATTAGCTAATTTTTATATGTGTTCAGGTTGGCCGATGTTATGTTAAGTATCCAAAATCCAGAATCCTTAGTCACCTCACCCTTGAGTATTAGTTCTGAACATTTAAATATCTCAGACCAAAAGGAGGAAATAACCGGACAATCCCACCAAATGCTTGTATGTAGGAAACTGCCGGGGTTAATTTGCATCTCTAACATTGGTTTGAAATAGTAGGATACATCTTATTTATTATTATTGGTACTCTATACCACTGAGATAAAATCTTTTATACATTTTTATAAGTGGACAGACAAAGGGAACTTGCTTGTGTAATATCACTTCCCAATAAAATCGCATGACTAATTCCTAAAGGTCTTTTTTCCCAAGAGGCCGTAAATGTTGGAAGTTGAGGTAAAAGGTTCTCTATAATTAATGTGTAAATCTGAGAGATGGTATGAGATGGAGATTGGGGAGACACACACATAATTGTTCAAAAAAGTTAGATTCCTCGATACATCAGAAAGTTTGCAGAAATATGTCATAAAATGATGTAATTGGAGATACTGGCAACTTTCAGAGCCAGGGAGACTCCAGGATTCCTGAATATCTAAGAAGTAACGCACCCTACCTGAACTCATCAGCTGATCAAGTCTGAAGAGACCTGCCTTAGATCACTGTTTAAAAGAGGCACCAGAAAGACATGGGGTAAAGTCTTGGTTGAAAAAAAAAGAAGTGAGAGGAGAGATTTTGGATGAAATGTGGGAAAATGACCTAAGTTTCCCCCATAGTTTAAGAGTAGGAGAAACAGTAGGATGAGTAACTTTTGGGACAGATAGCATCCAAGGGCCATTTCAACAAACTGTGTAAGACAACCTTCTTCCAATGTTACCCATTGTTTTTGGTCTTTTGCACGAGACCATTCTAATACATGATTCAGCATATGAGGGGTAGATTTGCTAAGGTTTCTAAAAATGAAAAGTGGTGGTATTACCCTTTGCAATAAGATTTTAGCTACAAATTTCTCTATTGCATTCTAGAAAATGTTTTAGAATCTTTAGTAAATCTACCCCTGAGGCTCTTTATTTGACCATACTGCTTGGCTTGTTAAGGTTCCTCTGCAGGACTTATAAATACAATGGTAGTCAAACAGTTTGAATTACTTAGGTATACAAATTCTGGTTGATGAGGACAATATTCTTTCCTTTTACTATCAACCTTCTGACTAAAATAACAGCTCTGACTAAAAATTGGATGATTCTCGAGGTGTTGTGATCGGGTTGACTTGTGGTGATATAGACGAGATGGTGTTGTTGTCTAAGATACTGTACCTATTCCATTTTATATCCAGAGTGTTGCCAATATCTGTACTCAAAAAGTTTTACCTAGTGGCAAGGGACTATAATATATTTTAGGCGTAAGAAACCTTGACTATCCAGACAAACTAAGTTGTTACCTAAACTGGGTGGCAGATAGGCCTTCCTTGTTTTGGAACTTTATTAAGTGGCATGTTTGTTGAACCAGCCTAAAGACTGCTTTTCTTCTGATCACCTAAAACCTTGGGAAGCCTAGTTAATTCCAGATTAAAGAACTACTTTGGCTTCTCTAGGCAGCCGCTTTAATTTTTAAGCTACCCATGCCATCCTGAAGGCTAGCGACAAATGTATTGCTTCTCTAGATGACACCCCACTTCCGCCCCTAATTTATCTTTAGTCAGAGTTGCAAGTCTCATTACAATTCTTCAGTGACTTCAATGGCATCTAGGTATGTTGTTGTGACCTTACAGACATTTTACTATCCTTCTCCAGGCTTCAGACCCTCTAGAAAATCTCTCAGAGGGAATTCTATATATTTATCGGCATATTTATCGGCAGCCGGAATACTGGCTGTCAGTACACCGACAACATCATCCCGGCCGCCAGTATCCCGGCAGCGGGGGGAGTGTAAAGAGCCCCCTTGTGGGCTTGCTGCGCTCGCCACAGGTTCTATTCCCACTCTTTGGGTGTCGTGGACACCCACAAGTGGGAAAAGCCCCTGTTCACCGGGATTCTGGCTGTTGGCATTGTCAGCTGTTGGGATTCCGACATTGGCATCCTGATTGCCAGTATCCTGACAGCTGGCAAATTAACTGCATCCCCTATATACCTCCAATTATGTCACTGGTTTGTCTCGCTGACTTCAGCCACCGCTTGTTTTCACCTTTTGTTTCTGATAGACTTACCTCTATGAATAACAAGGCTTGATTTTTATTTTTTTACTAGCTGAACAAAAGTCAGTGAAAATCCCAATACTGTTATTATGGTAGGTAGATTTTGTTTGATTTAACATGTCACTGGGATAGTACTAACCTTGACCACTATTGTTCTTCTCCATTTGTATCCAGAGGTGGTCTGTTCAAGGGAGTTAGTGGTGGGTCATATTTTGATTGTCACGAAAGCACAACTTTTTGCGCACCTTACTCAACATGCAAAGCGGAAAGTTCCATAGAAACTTTTAAATCGAGATAATTTGGTGTGAATACTCCCCATGTAAATGTCACTAATACTATATTGAAAGATGGATTTCATAAAGTTAATTGTTCTGCATGGTTCATATACACAATCTATTAAAGGTTGGTTCGGTTCTGAGGAGGCTATTTTTTTTTATTACAATTGTAATGTTTTGTTGCAAGGAAATTCCTGATTTTCTGGGGGTAGCTTTGATTCTAAAGGTTAAATGTATCAAACCTAAATAGTGGAGAAGTTGCACATAGCAATAAATTAATACAAAATCGGCACTGGATCAAAGGTGCTACAGATATCAATATACTTAATCAGTAAGTCCAAATCCCAGAGGTATGTTTCTAGCCAATCAGCTACTAGCTAGCATTTATCAAGTACATTCTATAAAATGATAGGTGGAAGCTGAAAGGTTGCTATGGACAACATCTGTACTCTAACTCTAATATGCCCTACACACTGGCCGACAATCCTCAAAGATATGAACGAACTCGTTCATTATTGAATGAGATAACGTTCATATCTTTGAGTGTGGAACCACCAGCGATGAATGATGCGCGGCCCCGCGCTCGTTCATCGCTGGTGCCCCGTCGGCTGTGCATGCAGGCCAATATGGACGATTTCGTCCATATTTGCCTGGACTTCTATGGAGCCGGGTGACAGGGGGAGTGATCGATCAAGGTGTAGAGCCCTTAAGTTGTAAGTGAATGCTTTTCTTATCATATGATACATCCCCTGCTTGTGTATTCCTTTTATTCTGTAGCCCAGTTTATTTTCTTGGAAAACAATAAAAATATAATTACCGTATTAAAAACATCATTCTCAAGGATCACCTCTGCAGGAGCATTGCGTTCTTATACGCTATGTAGACAAAAGTGATTAGACACTGACAGCAAATAGATCAAGATTTTATTGACTTTGTAGGTCCACCACATGGAGTGATTACTGCAGACACCCTTCATGGCAAACTGTACACAAATTCCTGCACAACAGCAGTCGATATGTTTTGCCATTCCTTCTTAAGTACAGTGACCAACTGTGACACTGAAGAAGGTCGAGTCGGTCTAGAACGCACCTGTCGCTAAAGTTCATCCCAGAGGTTCTCAGTGGGGTTAAGATGTAGACTCTGAGCTGGCCAGTTCTCCGGGACACCAAATTTTCTGTATACCAGTCCAGCTTCGCCTTGGAAACATGACATTGCACAGCCTACAATGATCCCCTTTTCAACCACAGTTAAGTCCTTCCGGCGAACCATTTCATTAGCAAATGATCTAATCAGTGCCTCTCTATCCGTTTTATAGCTTCACAAACACGTGTCTGCTGCAGGAGCACACCATGTCGCTTGCGCAGGCGTGGAAAGGGGGGTTGTCCAATCACTTTTGTCTACATATTGTAGCACTGATGATTGTTTCATAATTGCTTAACGCTTATCACAAAAGTTATTAGCATTTTTGTGTTGAATATAAATAAATAAAAAATGTAATTGTTAAAGAATTTGTATTATTAGGCAGACACAGGGCCTGGCTCATGTGTGCACGGAGTTGCATGCAAAGCTGAGATTTCATTCACCGTAGACTTGCGAACATATGCTAATGAGTCAGCCACCGTGCACATCCGCTGCTTGTGTCCAAAAGTGGGAACACCAGGCACACATTGGTAGCACCAGCGGACCTCTTAGACAACCTATGCTGTCTCAGAATGAGCATCTCACCTAAGGTGCCCAGGCCTCTCCTGCTGCGTACTGATTCGCACTGGCTTATTAGGGCATGCCCAGGAAACTGTCCTGACAATGCCTGTTTTACCAGCCACCCCCCATTACCTCCTCCTTTGCAAATAAATACTTTGTGAGTCCGGAATCGCTGGTGCGTGCACATTGGCACAGAATCGCTGCACTGTTTCTGGCATGGACATTGAGTGCACCTCTGAATCAGGTCCATAGTCATCCAGGGAGAATACAGTACATAATAGCAGGGCCACATTTCTTATTTTTGATCTTACCATAGCATGTGTCACACAATATAAAACTAGGGTTTCTTAATCATACACCATGCACACTACATATATTTTCTTTCATGCTTGATATACCTGCATCATAAAAAACATTTATTCTACCACTTTGTATTAGTAAAATGGTGGAGGATTACTTTAATGCTAATGTACAGATTATTATTTCAGACAGTCCCTTTGAATTCTGCAATGAAAACAAAGGCAATTTGGAGTTCCTTGTACAAATATTTAAGCTACCCACTCTCCAGTTGGACAGGGAATGGCAGAAACAGATCCCGACCACGCATATTGGGGCTGGGCACTGCAACAGTGTCCTACAGCAGGTGCCTCAATCATGCTCTGTCATGTCATTAACCCACCCACAGAAACACCAGGACCCACTCATGGCAGAAAGGGGGTCTTTTTTGTGTGGCCCTGATGAGCGAGGAGGAGATAAGAGACCCATAGGGCTTCATCTCATTTTTCCTGCTGTTCAGTCTTCCTGTCTGTCCTCACTAACTGAGAATCTTAGCAATCCCCATCCTTGTGGAAGTGGAGGGCATCCTACCAATATGACCTCTGCCCCCATAAATATGGACAACGCCCACCAGCATGACACCCAGTCCAGATAAGACCTTAAACTGGGTGACACACTGCAGCAATGTGTATCGGCCCGAAGGGCTGACATATTGGAACCTGGGTACACACTGAGCAATGTTAACAAAGGACGGAATGATCACTGTTCCATCCTTCATTAGCATACATGGTGTCGCTAGCAATATCGTCAGGTTTGATGTGCAGCACATCAAACCTGACGACGTACAGTAGCTAGTGACAATGGTCATGCGCATATCAGGCATACACAGCCCGATCTGCGCCGAATTGAGTGATATGTTGGTCCGATCCGCCAGTTCAGACAACATATCGCTCAGTGTGTACCCAGATTTAGACAACCTCACCAGTCCCTTGTGCTCCCCAGAAGATTGCAGCAGACCAATTTGGGTCACCCTAATTCCCATTATGCAGCATTCTGGTTCCCGGGCCTGCACTTTATGAGGACTACAAATGACAAATGGGGTGGGAGACTTCTTGTGTGGCTGGACAAAATATTACAAAGAATAGACAGCACTGACAGATCAGAACATTGTAATAAGATAACTGGCCAGTGTCTATATACAGCTCTGGGTCTCCCGGCTGTTAGTGCTTTAACCAAAGATAGTGCAGCCTTATCCAGACTTGCCACGATCCTCATCCGCATATGATCATCAGAGAGGACACCAATACCGGTAGTGTACGACCCTTAAGGCGTTTCCATGCCTTTCACGTTCGGCGGCTTCCTCAGAAGATCTACTGAGGAAACCGCTTAATGTGAAAGGCGGGGAAACGTGTTAAGGATCGTACACTACCGGTATTGGTGTCCTCTCTGACGATCATATGCGGATGAGGATCTTTGGTTAAAGCACTAACAGCCGGGAGACCCAGAGCCTGCTTAATTGGATCAGAGGACCTTGGTATATGCTTGTTTATATTCGAAAGTAATGCTAAAGCTACTGGCCCGGATTCTGTAAAACTACATCAGGTAATATAATATTACCATAACACTAACACTAGAGACTGACCTTTTAACCACTACCAGGCAAGCTATACTGTTACTACTAACCTGTACTGTCTGCAGGTGGGGCAGATATAACATGTACAGAGGGAGTTAGATTTGGGTGGGTAATATTGTTTCTGTGCATGGTAAATACTGGCTGCTTAATTTCTACACTTCAATTTAGAATTCAGTTTGAATACACCCCTCCCAAATTTAATCTCTCTGCACGTTACATCTTCCCCACCTGCAGTGCAACATGGTTTTACTAACAAACCTGAATAAGGCCCTATATGCTGATGCTTTCTAGCACAGTGTCAGTTGAACTGGAGTTAGATGATTAGGAGAAAGAGGATCCATGGGAGAATCTTTATCTAATGATGGTTTTTAGTGCAAATTTGTTTTATTGGTTTAAAAGAAAATACATTGCAGTGGCATATTACAAACAGATACATTGGAATAAAATATTAGACTAGAGATCCTATAATGCACAACAAATTAAACTATGAATAAAACTGTCCAATAACTTAAGTATTCATGTAACAATAAGTTATGTTACTGCCCACTGTAAGGTATAATTGCAAAAACATTGAGTAGGAGAAACCCAATGTACTAGTGAAAATACAAAGAGAATGTGAATAGATGTATTGAAAAAGGTAGGAAAGGGCGTGGACGTTCACAAATAGAAACAGATGAGTGGTTGGAAGAGTAAAGCAAGTCCTAGGCAATGGAATGACATAGAAGCAATAGGCTACAGGAAACGGAGTGTAGGTGGGACTACGGAGAAATGTTTAAGACGTGTCTCCTGGAGCTGACCTAGAACTGCTGTATCGACCTTAAGAGAATAGAAGGCTCTTAGTCACAGTTTGTAGAGAACCAATGCTGGAGACAATATGCAAGGAACTCGGGGACATATGTATCAAAGCTTCGAGAGAGATAAAGTACTTACCAATTAGCTCCTGTCACTTTACAGGCTGTGTTTGAAAAAGGATAGGAGCTGATAGGCTGGTACTTTATTTCTCTCCACTTTATCTCTCTACAAATTATGATACATAAATGATGCCCCTCAGTGTGGTAATGCAAAGTGGGATTATAGTGCCAGAGAGAGCTGGTGATGGATGGAGTCTCAGAGTAGCGAAAGTGAGACGAGGAGGTAAGTGACCAGGATTAATACTGGACAAGAGTGGATGGGAGGGACAGTAAGGGAGCAAGGACGGGTATACAGAGGGGTGAGGAAAGCAGGGTAGAGAAAGGCTGTGGGGAGGGTATAAAATCAAGTGAAACAATGTAATACAACATAAGAAAATAGACAACTGCACCAGGTCAGTAGCAGAACCTAAACATGGGTTCATGTGTCGGGAGTTTGGTGGGGGTAAAACTGGAGGTTAATGACTCCATCAATCTCCAGGAGCTAAACACTATTAGATAATGAAAGTTGTGCAAATAAGGCCATAAGAGTAGACATGAGGAACATAAGACAAGCAGATAAACATACTGTGATAACGAAGGACCAAACCTGTAGCAAAATATGTGCAGTAGTAGGAGCAACGATGCATCAACGCACTCAGGGGGAGATATAAAGACTTATATGCAGGGTAACATCTGCCGATGTCTCTAGACTGAGTCTTCTGGAGGACAAAGAATGAGGAGGAAGGCACAATCCACAAAAAACGTGGCTGATGCAGTATATCCAACTTATTTCCTCTGGTAATGGGCCCTCTACCTGCTGTCAGGATCCTGGACTATTTCATGCTTGTACTAGTGTTCTCTCAAGCTTACCTCCTGATCTGCAGGGATTTCTCTCAGTCCAGCAAAGTGGCCTCAGCTTTCAGCTGCAGCATGTGTTATCTTGCTCACTTCTGATTAAAACACCTGTGGTAGGATTCCTCAGTGTGAGTAGCTGGCAAGATCCTATGTACAGCATTTAGGTTTTTCAGTGCATTGTTTCCAGCAGAGATGTTACCTGGTCAGCTGATCGGACTGTTTACCAATAGGAGTGCTAGTATCCTCAGCTGACTCCTTCCTCCAGTGGCAGCCTACCTAAGGGTACAAAGCAGGTCTCCTGGGTACAGGAAGGTGCCTGTACAACTTCCTTCTTTCACCAGTGCATGCTGCTGTGCGTTGCTGCTCAAGTTTTAGGCTCCACTCTGTTTCCATGTGCTTCCCAGAGCATTACTACGTGTGTATCTATACGTGTTCTCCAGTGCCGTTTATCATCGGATAGCTCTACTTGTCCTCCAATGTCGATTATCATCAGATATCTCTACGTGTTCTCCAGTGCCGTTTATCATCAGATATCTCTACGTGTTCTCCAGTGCCAATTATCATCAGATATCTCTACGTGTTCTCCAAAGATGATTACCATTGAATATCTCTACGTGTTCTCCAGTGCCGATTATCATTGAATATCTATACGTATTCTCCAGTGTCAATTATCATCGGATATCTCTATGTGTTCTCTAGTGCTGATTACCATCGGATATCACTACGTATTCTCCAGTGCCGATTACCATAGAATATCTCTACTTGTTCTCCAGTGCCAATTACTATCGGATATCTCTACGTGTTCTCCAGTGCCGATTACCATTGGATATCTCCACGTGTTCTCCAGTTACTATCGCTTGTTTCTCAAACACAATGTGCCATCGGTTAAACATCATTTGTTTCTTTAAGTGTTTACAAGTTCACCAGTTCTCAAGTACAGAGTGCCATCGGTTAAACATTATTTGTTTCTCCTAATGTTTTCAAGTACCGAGTGCCATTGTTTAAACATCATTTTTCCTTCAAGTATTTTCAAATTCACCAGTTCTCAAGTACCGAGTGCCATCGGTTAAACATCATTTGCTTCTTCAAGTGTTTTCAAGTTCACCAGATCTCAAGTACCATTGGATAAACATTATTTGTTTCTTCAAGTTTCCAAGTTCTCCAGTTCCCAAGTACTGAGTACTATCGATTACATTGAGTTATTCTTCCAGTTCCTTCTGTGTCTGCAGTATCTTCAATCTCCATTCAGTCGTCGGAGTACTTCTATTTCATTGACCTTCATGATCTTCTCAGTGGTTACTTTTAGAGTTTAGCTTCATCAAAGACTCTCTCTTTATCAGTCTTCTACTAGTTATTTTTTGTACGACTCCTCAGCTATTTCCGGGTACCTGTCCAGGGGGCCGTAACCTGCATATCAGAAGTAGCGAAACCCAAATCCCTGAAGATGGGGGGGGGGCACTTCAGGGATTTCTGAAGCCTCCGTGGTTTCTCTGGGGTCTATTTACTAAGCCATGGAGAGAGATAAAGTGGACAGAGATAAAGTACCAACCAATCAGCTCCTAACTGCTATGTTACAGGTTGTTTTTGTAAAATGAAAAATGAGTTAGGAGCTGGTTGGTTGGTACTTTATCTCCGTCCTTTTTATCTGTCTCCAAGGCTTAGTAAATAGACCCCTAGAATGGTCTCCTATTTCAGTGGTCTTTGCATGCAACCAGTTCAATGTCATGCGTGGAACACTTATATAAAATGCAACATCTCCGTGCATCTGCTTAACCACCCCATTACCTCCAAGTCACCGCACAGGAACTCCCCATACATTTCTGCAACTGTGTGTCTAAATTTGTACTGGAATTCAGTAAGAACAAAATTGGGATGCATGCACAGATGAAAAACATCACTCCACTGCGTCCAACATCGCTGCTGCGCCCTTTATGTACAGATGTGTCCTCATACACCAAGACACATTGTAGCATGTTGTATACAGATTCAGACTCATTTGCACGCAGGACCTGATTCTGAGATGGACGCAGTTAGCACAGCCAGTGCGTCTTTGTAGGCAGTGGCTATGCTAAGAGTTGCAAAAGGCACAGGAGGCGAATTAAGTTGAAAGACGCACTGGGAAGCAGCATCAGATCAACTGCGTGACCATTAGACACCTGAGTAACGCTCAAGTTACTAAGGACGTCTGGTTAAATCACACTGCTGGAACCAGTGAAGATGTGGCATCAGTATGTCCAGAAAACGGGGACGACACCCCTCCCTGTTCCCATTTTCTGGAATGCTGCTGGTCACCTACCTTAAATGCCAGCAACATGTTAATCAAGCTTTGACATTAGGATACTATGAGCAACATTGCAGCCCCACATCTGCATATGTATAGTGCGTTAAACATTGGACATGTGCGGAAACATTAGGTTTTAACATACATCTCTGAAATTAGGCCCACAGATGTAGAAGTGTTGCATATCAAATTAATCAGTGCAGCCTCATCAACCGGTTTTGTCACATCCAATTGTTTATTTAGTGCAACAAAGATGCACAATCAAGGGAAAAAGATGCTCAGCACAAGCAGAGTCGCACGGGACCAAGAAGGGCTGTTTGGAGTGACTGCATTAATAGTGTATGAAGACACATCTGTACTGTAAATATATGCGGGACTACACCACATTTTTAAATTAAGAAATAAAAGTTAATCAATAAAACGAGAGTTCAACTGGAACACTACCCTTAAATTAATCCAAATTCATACTAGGAGGTCTGGACACATTTAAAACATCGCAAGTGTCCAATGTTTAAAATCGGCATATGCATCCAAGGCCACTGCACATGCATCCCCATGGAGAACCATACAATTCCAATAGGCGTTCCTGAGCGGTGACTGTGGGGTGGCTGTCGTCGGTGGGCATGACGGTGTCAGGGACTACGTCAACAGACGTAGTTCCACTGGCAACGGTGGCCATGTACCATCGGACATTCTGAGCAAGGGTTGCTTTAATATTAATGTCCGCTCCATGGTGTGACTTTTTGCGTACCACAGTGTATTAGAACCGCAGCCGTTGATAGACAGCCCATCAGCTGTGGCAATAGCATAAATTTGCAGTAGCAGCTGTGATAAAAGTCACAGCAGCTACTGCATTAGCGTCCTCCTCTAAATAAGGTCCCTTAGTGATATTCTCTTGGTTACAAGTACACCTTACAATGTAACTCCAATTTTCCTGATGCTAATTGTTAATGGTCAGTGTTATATAAAACTACAGTGAAAGTGATAGTAATCCATGTTTAACATTTATTTTTATCTCACATATAGTTGTTTGTTACTTGACTCTGAAACCCAAAAATTGTAAATTGCTGACATTTGTAAACTTTAATTTGTACACTTTTACATAAAATATATTCAGTGAATTGTGACGTCTATCAAGTATTGATAGTTATTAAGTGTCCGTATTTGACTTTCTAATACTTAAACTGACTTCCTATCTATAAAGCGCAGGTTGATGGGTTTGCTTGGTGTAAGGACGATTCGAGCAATGGATTTCACATTTCCAAGCTGAGAGTCTGGTTTAATCTCAAACATCCTGATCATCTGCCGGAGAAAGCAAAGTAAGGGAGAGAATTAATAACCTTCTGTTATTAAGCTGGGCCCTCATTCTGAGTTGTTCGCTCGTTGCCGAGTTTCGCTATATTGCGATTAGTTGCTTACTGCGCATGCGCAAGGTTCGCAGAGCGCATGCGCTTAGTTATTTTACTCAAAAGTTAGGTATTTTACTCACGGCATAACTAGGATTTTTCATCGTTCTGGTGATCGGAGTGTGATTGACAGGAAGTGGGTGTTTCTGGACGGAAACTGGCCGTTTTATGGGTGTGTGCGGAAAAACGCTGCCGTTTTTGGGAAAAAACGCGGGTGTGGCTGGAGAAACGGGGGAGTGTCTGGGCGAACGCTGGGTGTGTTTGTGACGTCAAACCAGGAACGAAACTGTTTGAACTGATCGCAATGTAAGAGTAAGTCTGGAGCTACTCAGAAACTTTAAGAATTTTCTATTCGCAAATCTGCTAATCTTTCGTTCGCAATTCTGCTATGCTAAGATACACTCCCAGAGGGCGGCGGCCTAGCGTGTGCAATGCTGCTAAAAGCAGCTAGCAAGCGAACAACTCGGAATGAGGGCCCTAATGCATTATATTACTAAAGTCAGTGGATGAACTGAACTAATTACAATCATTTATATTACAATAATATAATATTACTCTATATATATATATATATATATATATATATAGTTAGAAAAGAAAAAAAACAGCGCCACTTGTGGTATTATACTTGAGAAAACAAGTGTATAATAAAAAATGTCCAAAATAACACTCCCTTGGTACAAAGGGTGTCAGCGGGCCCCTAAATAAGACAGCGGTGGTAAGCTGCTGTAAAGTTACATAAAAATCAGTAATATGGGCATCAGCGACCAATGGTGTCTATCGTGAAGGAACATGTAAGAATATGATAGTTTTTATAAAAAATACATATTTATTTTACATAAAACAATCCGATTATCTTTAAAAAAAGACTTGAGCATGAGAGTTCATTAAAAAATGAGAGTAAAAAAATGATAATACAAAATTCACATCAAGTAAAAGATATATATGTAAAGTGCTTATCTTAGATAGGGAGGTCAGTCTAGGAAAGATCATGAAATTACCAACGCGTTTCGTCCGTCAGGACTTCTTGATGAAGTCCTGAAGGACGAAACGCGTTGGTATAATACTGTATGTTACAGTATATATAGGGAAACCCAGTAAATCCTGCATTTGACCCTAAACTGGCCTAGAGAGTGACATGTTTGTCCACTCTCACAAAAATTCTCAGAGACTCATGAATTCGGAGGAGAAGAGACAATGGTGGTCATTCCGAGTTGATCGTAGCTGTGCTATATTTAGCACAGCTATGATAATTTTCCCTGACATGTGGGGGGACGCCTAGCACAGGGCTAGTCCGCCCCACATGTCAGTGCCGGCCCACCCGCACAAATACAAAAGCAACGCACAGAGGCGATGCCTTTGTATTTGAGGAGTAACTCCTGGCCAGCGCAGTTCCTGCGGCTGGCCGGGAGTTGCTCGTCGCTCCCGCTGGCCGCAGCGGCTGCGTGAGATGTCACACAGCGGCCGCGGCCCGCCCCCCCAACGGTCCGGCCATGCCTGCGTTGGCCGGACCCCCTCCCTCCTGCCTAGCGACCGCCTCTGTCTCAGAGGCGATCGCTAAGTAACGAAAGCTGCCATGCGCCGGCGCACTGCGGCGCTGGCGCATGCGCAGTTCTGACCCGATCGCTGCGCTGCGACAAACTGCAGCGAGCGATCGGGTCGGAATGACCCCCAATAATCCCATATCTGGGCAGGATAGGGATGTAATAACACAATTCATGGTCCCTTACCACTCGGTGTAATCATGCCAATTTGCAGTGTCACACCCATACCAGCCCACTTGGACATCCCTCTGCCTTTATCCCTTGGAGCACAGCCTGTTCTTTACTTTATAGCTCTGTTTTTATCTCTCGGAGCGCAGTATGTAAATACTGTAGGCAATTACTGTTGCTAATCAATTTCACTGGGGATCACTTCCCCTGGCAATATTTTCTTCCATAAACTGGTCTGAAAAAGGTTTCCTATCGCCATGATCACCAGTCTATATTTTATGATAGGCATACTGCTCATCTGAGTATAATTTGCACTTTTTTCAGTATATTAACAGTACAAACTATGGGCCCGACTGGTTTATGTACAAATATAATGTTTGGGGAACTGAGCATGTGCAGGACCTGTTGTGCACATGTGCAGAGGGAGACAATATGGGGGAATGGGTGGCTTTAGGTCAGATATGGGAACAGGCAATGGTGCAAGTATGCGGGTACGGAGTACCCTTAAGAATTTGGCTGCGGGTACGCAGTACCACCGGCCACACACTTTGCCATTACCACAATTATAATGTGCCACAAAACAACAATAAGAATTTACTTACCGATAATTCTATTTCTCGTAGTCCGTAGTGGATGCTGGGGACTCCGTCAGGACCATGGGGAATAGCGGGCTCCGCAGGAGACAGGGCACATCTAAAAAAGCTTTTAGGTCACATGGTGTGTACTGGCTCCTCCCCCTATGACCCTCCTCCAAGCCTCAGTTAGGTACTGTGCCCGGACGAGCGTACACAATAAGGAAGGATCTTGAATCCCGGGTAAGACTCATACCAGCCACACCAATCACACCGTACCACTTGTGATCTGAACCCAGTTAACAGTATGATAACAAAACGAAGTAGCCTCTGAAAAGATGGCTCACAACAAGAATAACCCGATTTTTGTAACAATAACTATGTACAAGCATTGCAGACAAACCGCACTTGGGATGGGCGCCCAGCATCCACTACGGACTACGAGAAATAGAATTATCGGTAAGTAAATTCTTATTTTCTCTAACGTCCTAGTGGATGCTGGGGACTCCGTCAGGACCATGGGGATTATACCAAAGCTCCCAAACGGGCGGGAGAGTGCGGATGACTCTGCAGCACCGAATGAGAGAACTCCAGGTCCTCCTTAGCCAGAGTATCAAATTTGTAAAATTTTACAAACGTGTTCTCCCCTGACCACGTAGCTGCTCGGCAAAGTTGTAATGCCGAGACCCCTTGGGCAGCCGCCCAAGATGCGCCCACTTTCCTAGTGGAGTGGGCCTTTACAGATTTAGGCTGTGGCACGCCTGCCACAGAATGTGCAAGTTGGATTGTGCTACAGATCCAACGTGCAATCGTCTGTTTAGACGCAGGAGCACCCATCTTGTTGGGTGCCATACAATATAAACAGCAAGTCAGACTTTCTGACTCCAGCCATCCTAACTATATATATATATATATATATATATATATATATATTTTTAGGGTCCTGACAACGTCTAGTAACTTGGAGTCCTCCAAGTCCCTAGAAGCCGCAGGCACCATAATAGGTTGTTTCAGGTGAAAAACCTGACACCCCCTTAGGAAGAAAACTGGAGACGAGTCCCAGTTCTGCCCTGTCCGAATGGAAAATTAAATATGGGCTTTTGCAAGACAAAGCCGCCCATTCTGACAAACGCCTGGCCGAGGCCAGGACCAACAGCATGGTCACTGTCCATGTGAGATATTGGTCAACAGCATGTTCACTTTCCATGTGATATATTTCAAATCCACAGATTTGAGCGGTTCAAACCAATATGATTTTAAGGAATCCCAACACTATGTTGAGATCCCACGGTGCCACTAGAGGCACAAAAAAGGGGTGTATATACAATACTCCCTTGACAATCTGGACTTCAGGAACTGAAGTCAATTCTTTTCGGAAGAAATTCTACAGGGCCGAAACTTAAAACCTTAAAGAACCCCAATTTTAGGCTCAAAACACTCCTGTTTTCAGGAAGTGTAGAAATCGACCTAGTTGAATTTTCTTCGTGGGGCCTTCCTGGCCTCACCCACGCAACATATTTTCACCACATGTGGTGATGACGTTGTGCGATCACCTCCTTCCTGGCTTTGACCAGGGTAGGTATGACCTCTTATGGAATGCCTTTTTCCTTCAGGATCCGGCATTCAACCGCCATGCCGTCAAACGCAGCCGCGGTAAGTCTTGGAATAGACATGGTACCTGCTGAAGCAAGTCCCTTCTTAGCTCCCCAGGCCCTTAGTCCTCTGTGAGCATCTCTTGAAGTTCCGGGTACCAAGTCCCTCTTGGCCAATCCGGAGTCACGAGTATAGTTCATACTCCTCTATGTCTTATAATTCTCAATACCTTGGTTATGAGAAGCAGAGGAGGGAACACATACACCGACTGTTACACCCACGGTGTTACCAGGACATCCACAGCTATCGCCTGAAGGTCTCATGACCTGGCGCAATACCTGTCCCGTTTTTTGTTCGGGCGGGACGCCATCATTTTCACCTTTGGTCTTTGCCAATGGCTCACAATCATGCGGAAAAACTTCCCTATGAAGTTCCCACTCTCCCAGGTGGAGGTCATGCCTGCTGAGGAAGTCTGCTTCCCAGTCGTCCACTCCCGGAGAGAACACTGCTGACAGTGCTATCACATGATTTTCCGCCTAGCGAAAAATCCTTGCAGTGTTTTCACTGCCCTCCAGCTTCTTGTGTCGCCCTTTCTGTTTACGTGGGCGACTGCCGTGATGTTATCCCACTGGATCAATACCGGCTGACCTTGAAGCAGAGGTCTTGCTAAGTTTAGAGCCTTATAATTTCGCTCTTAGCTCCATCTATGTGGAGAGAATTCTCCAGACTTGATCACACTTTCCTGGAAATTTTTTCCCTGTGTGACTGCTCCCCAGCCTCTCAGGCTGGCCTCCGTGGTTACCAGCATCCAATCCTGAATGCTGAATCTGTGGCCCTCTAGAAGATGAGCACTCTGTAATCACCACAGGAGAGACACCCTTGTCCTTGGATATAGGGTTATCCGCTGATGCATCTGAAGATGCGATCCGGACCATTTGTCCAGCAGATCCCACTGAAGAGTTCTTGCGTGAAATCTGCCGAATGGAATTGCTTCGTAATAAGCCACCATTTTTACCAGGACTCTTGTGCAATGATGCACTGACACTTTTCCTGGTTTTAGGAGGATCCCGATTAGCTCGGATAACTCCCTGGCTTTCTCCTCTGGGAGAAACACCTTTTTCTGGACTGTGTCCAGAATCATCCCTAGGAACAGTAGACGTGTCCTCGGAAAAGCTACGATTTTGGAATATTTAGAATCCACTCGTGCTGTCGTAGAACTATTAAAGATAGTGCTACTCCGACCTCCAACTGTTCTCTGGACCTTGCCCTTATCAGGAAAGCGTCCAAGTTTCTTTTAAGAAGAATCATCATTTCGGCCATTACCTTGGTAAAGACCCGGGGCGCCGTGGACAATCTAAACGGCAGCGTCTGAACTGATAGTGACAGTTCTGTACCACGAACCTGAAGTACCCTTGGTGAGAAGGGCAAATTTGGACATGTAGGTAAATGTCCCTGATATCCAGTGACACCATCTCGTCCCCTTCTTCCTGGTTCGCTATCACTGCTCTGAGTGACTCCATCTTGATTTGAACGCTTGTATGTAAGTGTTCAAATATTACAGATCTCACCGAGCCGTTTGGCTTCAGTACCACAATATAGTGTGGAATAATACCCCCTCCCTTGTTGTAGGAGGGGTACTTTGATTATCACCTGCTGGGAATACAGCCTGTGAATTGTTTCCCATACTGCCTCCCTGTCGGAGGTAGACGTTGGTAAAACAGACTTCCGGAACTTGTGAGGAGGAGACGTCTCGAATTTCCAATGTACACCTGGGATACTACATGTAGGATCCAGGAGTCCCCTTGCGAGTGAGCCCACTGCGTGCTGAAACTCTTGAGATGACCCCCTACCGCACCTGAGTCCACTTGTACTGCCCCAGCGTCATGCTGCGGACTTGGCAGAAGCTGTGAAGGGCTTCTGTTCCTGGGAATGGGCTGCTTGCTGCAGTCTTCTTCCCTTTCCTCTACCCCTGGGCAGATATGACTGGCCTTTGCCCGCCTGCCCGTATGGGGACGAAAGGACTGAGAATGAAAAGACTGTGTCCTTTTCTGCTGAGATGTGACTCGGGGAACAAAAGGTGGATTTTTCAGCTGTCGCCATGGCCACCAGGTCCGATGGACCGCCCTTTTATACGGCAATACTTCCATGTGCCGTCTGGAATCTGCCTCACCTGACCACTGTCGTGTCTTCGTCTGGCAGATATGGACATCACATTTACTCTTGATGCCAGAATGCAAATATCCCTCTGCGCATCACGCATATATAGAAATGCATCCTTAAAATGCTCTATAGACAATAAAATCTTGTCCCTGTCAAGGGTATCAAAATTTTCAGTCAGGAAATCCGACCAAGCCCCCTCAGCGCTGCACATCCAGTCTGAGGCGATTGCTGGTCGTAGTATAACACCAGTATGTGTGTATATACTTCTTAGGCTATTTTTCAGCTTCCTATCAGCTGGCTCCTTGAGGGCGGCCGTATCTGGAGACGGTACCGCCACTTGTTTTTATAAGCGTGTGAGCGCCTTATCCACCCTAAGGTGTGTTTCCCAACTCGCCCTTACTTCTGGCGGGAAAGGGTATACCGCCCATAACTTTCTATCGGAGGAACCCCACGTATCATCACACACTTCATTTAATTTTTCTGATTCAGGCAAAACTACAAGTAGTTTATTTACACCCTACAAAATACCCTTATTTGTGGTACTTGTAGTATCAGAAATATGTAACACCTCCTTCATGCCCTTAACATGTAACGTGTGGCCCTAAAGGAAAATACGTTTGTTTCTTCACCGTCGACCCTGGAGTCAGTGTCCCTGAGGTAAATGGGCGTTTTTACAAGCCCCTGGCGGTGTCTGAGACGCCTGGACAGGTACTAATTTGTTTGCCGGTCGTCTCATGTCGTCAACCGGCTCGCAGCGTGTTGACATGATCACGTACTTCCACAAGTAAGCCAGCCATTCCGGTGTCGACTCCCTAGAGAGTGACATCACCATTACAGGCAATTTGCTCCGCCTCCTCACCAACATTTTCCTCATACATGTCGACACACACGTACCGACATACAGCACACACACAGGGAATGCTCTGATAGAGGACAGGACCCACTAGCCCTTTGGGGAGACAGAGGGAGAGTTTGCCAGCACACACCAAAATGCTATAATTATACAGGGACAACCTTTATAAAAGTGTTCCTCCCTTATAGCATTTAATATATATTTATATCGCCAAATCAGTGCCCCCCCTCTCTGTTTTAACCCTGTTTCTGTAGTGCAGTGCAGGGGAGAGCATGGGAGCCTTCCCCTCAGCCTTTCTGTGAGGGAAAATGGCGCTGTGTGCTGAGGAGAATAAGCTCCGCCCCTTTTTCGGCGGGTTTTTTCTCCCGGTTTTTAAGAACTGGCCTGGGTTAAAATACATACATATAGCCTTAATGGCTATATGTGATGTATTTATTTTGCCAATAAGGTACTTATATTGCTGCCCAGGGCGCCCCCAGCAGCGCCCTGCACCCTCCGTGACTAGGTCAGTGAGCCGTGTGACAACAATGGCGCACAGCTGCAGTGCTGTGCGCTACCTTCATGAAGACTGTGAAGTCTTCTGCCGCCTGTTTCCGGACCTCCGTTCTGCCGTCTTCTTCAGCGTCTGTAAGGGGGATCGGCGGCGCGGCTCCGGGACGAACCCCAGGCTGACCTGTGTTCCGACTCCCTCTGGAGCTCAGTGTCCAGTAGCCTAAGATCCCAATCCATCCTGCACGCAGGTGAGTTGGAGATCTCTCCCCTAAGTCCCTCGTTGCAGTGATCCTGTTGCCAGCAGGAATCACTGAATGAAACCTAAAAAAAAACTTTTCTAAACAGCTCTTTAAGAGAGCCACCTAGATTGCACCCTTCTCGGACGGGCACAAAAACCTAACTGAGGCTTGGAGGAGGGTCATAGGGGGAGGAGCCAGTACACACCATGTGACCTAAAAGCTTTTTTAGATGTGCCCTGTCTCCTGCGGAGCCCGCTATTCCCCATGGTCCTGACGGAGTCCCCAGCATCCACTAGGACGTTAGAGAAAAGACCATGGTGCTTGGCAGCATGACGGCTCCTCCCACTTTGTCAGGGTTACTGCGAGTGCAACAGTGGCTGTATTTTCCTGTTATAATGGAGGCATTACTATATATTGTTATTAAATTGGCATTACTATATATTTCTATTATACTGGAGGTATCACTATATATATTTCTATTATACTGGAGGCATTACTATATATTTTTAGCCTTGCCTCCAGATTCCCCCCAAAAAAGGGCTGTCGTGTGGCCACGCCACTAGTGTCATGTAGCCACTCCCACTATCAGCACGTGGCCACGCCCCCTCACAACACATGACCACGCCCATTTCTCAGCACCCAGTACCACTAAGAAATTATTTCTACTTGCACCACTGGGAACAGGAGTTGCAACTCATACTGCTTAAGCTAAAGTAAGTGCAGCATGTAAAAGAAAAGCAGTGTACAAATACAATTGTGGGCACCTGAATGGATTTAGGTCCAGTGAGGTGGTCAGGGACATTTTAAGAATATAGTGGGCTCATGTGCAAGACACACTAGTAGCCTTCCCACATAGGTGCCTCTTTCTACAAAATGAAGTTTAACCTCCCACCACCACTGTATGTTCCTGCAGAGTGCAGAACAGGTAAAGGACACCATTCCTCTCTGCCAAGCAAGGCAGGTGGATGGGACAACGTACTGTATTATTGCAGAACCGTCCAGGAGGCAAAGCCAGGAGGAGAGTTGCAACATGGAGGGCAGAGCCATAGAGCTGAGTCGATGCCGGGGTCATTATTAACCTTAAACTGACTATGGAAATGTAGTAGTTCGCCCTAATCTGTTTATTCTCCTCAGCTGAGCCAGGCCAGTCACCAGTGGCAGCAGTAAATGGTGGGTACAGGTTGCAAATGCTTGCAGCCTCCCATGGCATAACGAAACCAGGATGTGTACGCATCACAGTAGCAAATGAAACAAAGTTAGAAGAGGACACATCTGTAATAAAGGGAAAGGCCCTTACATGATAGACAATAGGTTGGATTGTATTTGTGATATGATCTTTTTCTGCGTCCACCATTCAACATTATTGCCATTTTAAATTTGGCAGGTAACGCCGCAAATAATAGTTTTGATATTCAATGCTTAGTAAATATTCCCCTTAGGAGGATCAATCTAAGAGAGGAAATGCTTTTTGTGCAGGCTCCATGGAGCAGGTATCTGGGAACATCATGGTGCCTGGCTTCTACTGTGATTGCGTCGGATGCGGGACCCCAGAGATGAAGGTGGTGGTGGGGGGGGGGGGGGGAGTATAATTATATAGGTGCAGGGTGTGCATTTAATATAGTACGCCAATGCCCTTTAATGACCTAAGATGTGGAACAGATCTTCGTAGAAATATGGCAGTAAATAGTGAGCTTTTAATGAAGGACTAAACCAGGGACTGACAAGCAAGAAGAAGGTGAAACATTACATTTACCGTCCTACACCAACATATCATAATATACACTGGCTGCTTAATTACGCTATAAATGACAATGGGGCTGATTCAGAGATGGATGCAGATCGCTGCATACGCAGACAGATCTGCGTCCATCTCCTCACATGCACAGGGCAAGGCACGCAGCATGTGTGAGGCCGCCTGCCAATGCGTTGACCCCTGGCAGCACAGCCAGGTGGTCGGCCGCCATTTTTTTTTAAATTGGAGCAGGTGCGTGTGACATCATGCAGCCGCCCCGAAAATGGTCCCGCCCCCGTTCAGCCTGCCCCGCCCCCCAACACAGCGTCGCCACCCTACGAGCGCACGCGGCTGTCAATCACACTGTGTCTGCATCCTGGAAAGTGTAAGGCCATGCAATCGCACTGCAGCATGCGCAGATCAGACGGATGCGCCCGCTGCGTGTCCACCTCAGAATCAGCCCCAATGTCTGGATGACATTATCCCTCTTTTAGATCGTTATAAGGACTAACCTGAGACAGTGCTAGGTGCATCTCCAGCTCAGCGATCCGTTTACCAGCACAGGCTCGCACCCCATACCCAAAGGGAATAGAACTAAACGGATGATGGGTCATTCCCTTGTCCCGTAGCCAGCGCTGAGGAAAAAACTTTTCTGGATTTGAGAAATTAGCTTCATCTCTGGCGATGGCATAATGACTTAGAACAAAGAGCGTCTGCGAGAAGAGATAATACATGAATGAAACAGAGGACTGTGTGCAATCTCATAAAGCATGTACTGTATAGACACCCTAAAGAAAACATGTGCATGATCTAGAATAATCAATATACTGTAGAGACTCTCCAGTCTTTAGAACAAATCAGCACCAGCATACCATTCAGAGAAAAGGTGGCATTTCATCTAAACTAGACATGTTTGAACATTCACTGCCAATGGGGCCGATTCAAACCTGATCGCTACTGTGCGTTTTCACACAGCGGGCAAGCAGATCTGAACTGTGCATGCACCGCAATACGCAGGCGTGCCGGGTTGCAGTGCCGGGATGGTGTGAAAAAAGCGATCGCAAGGTAACTGACAGAAAGAGGCCGTTTGCGGGTGGCAACTGACAGTTTTAGAGGAGTGTCCAGAAAAAAGCAGGAGGGACCAGGCGTTTGGAGGGATTGTTTCTGACGTCCGCTCCAGCCCCGATCATCGCACTGGAAGAGTAAGTCCTGAGCTGTGCAGAGACTGCAAAAGCCCCAGTTTGTGCAGCTTTCCTGCACATGCTACAGCACCCCTACACGGCGATTTCCCCCTCCCCTTGTAGGCAGCGACTACCTGATCGCAGGGATGCAAAAAATGCATCCTAGCGATCAGGTCTGAATTAGGACCAATGATCGTTAACAGTCCAAAAGGACTTGTATCAGGAGATTTTCTTGAAACTCCAGATTTTCTTTGAAATGTATGCTGGTTTGTCATCATTCACAACATGCAAAAGAAGAGAAGAAATTGCACAGAAAGTTACACAATAGCTAATATATAACCTTTATTAGTATTCCAAATAAAAGGGGATTCATAAAAAGCAACAATTCAATTAGTAATAGTCAAAAGACATTGAAAAAAGTGTTTTAAAAACTATTATACGAAAAAAATCTCCATAGAATTCTTCTATAACTTATTCAGAAAATCCCTAACCTCACAACTGAGGGGGGAGACTGCCCAGGGTTGGCAATCTGTATGTATGCTATATTTCAGAGTACTAAAGCCTGTCACTCAGCTGTATATGAATATGTCTAAATACAGATTCAATTTATAGTTAAAGTGTTGTTGCTATAGACTACTCCACATTGGGTCTTGATTAAAATCCCTCCTATTTCATAGAATGTATGGCACAACTTCCCTGTCAGTATTTTATCTGTTTTTACACCATTGAGACATGGGATGAAAATAAATCCCAAGTCTCAGGAATGACTAGTACACTGAGGGAGAGAGATGTTGGGCCGAATATAAATATGCCCCTTATAGATACAGCTGAGTGGTAAGAGAATTCAAAAAGATACCAGACACCTCCCCTTTCTTGGGGCTAAATTTTAAAATGCAAAGTTATGTGATTGCGCTTGTAGATATAATATGCCCAAACTGGGTTGATGCTTAGAATTATGGGATATGCATATGTAATTACTGTATCTCCAGCACTATCTATTAAAAAGTTAAATGATCATTGATATATACATTAACAGTGCTCCTGAAAATAACAATAAAGGTGACAAAAAGGGGGTACTAAAACATTCATACAAAAAATGCGAAAAGTGAATTAATGAAAAAATGAGTTTTATTGTAAGAACTTACCTTTGTTAAAACTTCACAAGGATAGACATTGGGGTGTAGAGTAGGATCTTGATCCAAAGCACCAACAGGCTCAAAAGCTTTGACCTTCTTCCCAAGATGCATAGCGCCGCCTCCTATATCACCCCGCCTCCGTGCACAGGAGCTCAGTTTTGTTAACCAGCCCAATGCAGTAGCAAGTAAAAGAGATGACAACTGCAAGTTGCCACAAACACCACACTCTCCCGACAGGAGAAGTGTCAGCGCCAAATGCCATACCAACCCAAAGAAGCTAAGTGCGTCAGGGTGGGCGCCTTGTGGAGCCCAGTGTACCTCGCAGAAATAGTTTTAACAAAGGTAAGTTCTTACCATAAAACTCGTTTTCTGCTGCGGGGTACACTGGGCTCCACAAGGATAGACATTGGGGATGTCCTAAAGCAAATCCTTATGAAGGGGATGCACTGCAGCGGGCACAAGAACCCGGCGTCCAAAGGAAGCATCCTGGGAAGCGGCAGCATCGGAGGCATAGAACCTTATGAACGTGTTCACTGAGGACCACGTAGCCGCCTTGCACAATTGTTCAAGGGTCGCACCACGGCGGTCCGCCCAAGAAGGTCCAATGGACTGTGTAGAATGGGCCGTAATGTGAGCAGTAGCTGATAGACCAGCCTTCACATAAGCATGTGCAATCACCATTCTAATCCATCTGGCCAAAGTCTGCTTGTGAGCAGGCCAGCCCCGTTTGTGAAACACAAACAGAATAAAGAGAGAATCAGATTTCCTAACAGAAGCAGTTCTCTTCACATAGATACGGAGTGTCATGACTAAGGTTTTTGTGAACCCGGTGCTAGCGAAGTCTGCGCGGGCGACTGGAGGACTACACGAATACCACCACTGACCTGGTTTGGAAGTGTTGTGGACTCGGGGTCTCTTCCGGTGACTGGGAAGAGGAACCGCGGCAGAGATGGCCGAATCCAGGTTCTCCTCATGCAGGATGAGGTCGGCAGACAGGAAGCACGTGTGGGCGCTGAAGGTCTCCTGAAAGACAGAACTGGAAAGGCGCTGATGAATCAGTGAAGAATAACAGGTACAACTGTGCTAAAGGGCACGGGGTGCTTGGGGACACTGAGATGCTTGGAGACACTGAGGTGCTTGGAGACACTAAGGTGCTTGGAGACACTGAGGTGCTTGGAGACACTGAGGTGCTTGGAGACACTGAGGTGCTTGGAGACACTGAGGTGCGTAGAGGCAGTGGGGTGCGTAGAGACACTGGGGTGCTGAGGCACGGAGGTGCTGGAAGCACGGAGATGCTGAGGCACGGAGGTACTGAGGCACGGAGGTGCTGTGGCACGGAGGTACTGAGGCACGGAGGTGCTGGAAGCACGGAGGTACTGAGGCACGGAGGTACTGAGGCATGGAGGTACTGAGGCACGGAGGTACTGAGGCATGGAGGTACTGAGGCACGGAGGTGCTGAGGCACAGAAATGCTGAGTCACGGAGGTGCTGGAAGCACGGAGGTACTGAGGCACTGAGGTGCTGAGGCACGGAGATGCTGAGTCATGGAGGTGCTGGAAGCACGGAGGTGCTGAGGCACGGAGGTGTTGGAAGCACGGAAGTACTGAGCTCTGGAGATCCCAACTACAACAGTAGTAAAACTGAAACACGACAGCTGTGGTTTTCAGTGGAGAACATGGAATTCAGTACTGTGCCTTTAAGACGAAACATTGCAGCTGTGCCTTTACATTGAGACTCAGGGAAATGGTGAAATCAAATGGCAACACACAAGTAAACCAAACGGTAACAAGGGAACAGAGTTTCCACAGGAACTTAGGTACAAAGGTTACCTTAAGGGAGCTCAGCATAAAGACTCACACAAGGCTGTATGTGACACGAGGAACGGGCCCAGATTCTAACTCAGCCTCCTGATTTATACTTCCTGGTCCTTGATGATTGGTGAGCAGGATTAGGTGATGCAGACAGTCTCAGGCTGGCAGAGGATTGGACAACTCTGGGTCAGGTGAACAGACACTGTCATGTGACTACTCTAGCCAAGGCTGTGATGTAGAATGAGGCCTAGCAGGCCGAGAGAACACTGAAGCCTGGACTTCTGCAAAACACAGGATGCTGGCTTTTAGACCTAAAGTTCAGATTACTGAATTCAGCCTCACACAGGAGATCACCACAGGTGGAGCTAATTAACTATTACCTCTCAGGCAGAGAACTCAGGAAAACTCATAGTGCTGACAAGCTGTTTAACTCCGTGAGTGAAAAGACACAGGATCCAGGACAGATGGCAGGGGCAAGTCACCAAATATAAAACCTACAGTCAGGATTGTGACAGTATCCCCCTCTTCAAGGGTGGACTCCGGACACCCATCTTAAATCTTAGAGGAACTTGAGAAATTCATACAGAAGAATTTAGGACCTTCGTTGATGCCTCTTCTTCTTACGGGAACGTTTGGTTTTGACCAAGGACAGCGGGGTCTCCTGTAAAGAAAAACCTTCCTTAGAAAACATGGGGCCTCCCAAGAAAGGAGTAGCATCATGAACTGGATCAAATTCAGAGTCTGAGTCCAAGTCTAATGGAAGATATGAATCTCCCATAGATACACAGTTTGCAGATGAAAAGGAGGTGCACTGGAGTTTTAAATTCTCTGGGCTAGGAGAGACTCCAACATGAGCAATTTTAATGGTCGGATTCTTACCGAAGGAGATTCTTAGATTATCCCTGGGAGGACAGCACAAACTTCCTTCTGCATTCCCTTTAGAGCAGGATATCTTTACCGAGTCAGATTCCATAGGTTTAGGACCAAATTCTTTAACCACAGCATTACTAAAAGTCTAAGTCATGGAACACAGGATCATTACTCTCAAAAAGCATGTTGGCCCACTCCAAAGCTCTTCCTCTGAATGCCAGGAACAGATATCGAGTAACGTTGGAAGGAGTTACTGCACCTGAAGGATCAGACTCCATCCGAGAGAGAAAGTGTTCAACCAGAGCGGCGTATTGCAGTAAATCTCCATCGAAGTAAATAGGTGGTAAACCATCAGACGAAAGCTTAGAGGCTGAAACTGGAGAAATCTTTGACTGGACGAGTAGGACTGGATTGGATCCGAGGATACTTGAATTGGCCGGAACCAAAGGAGACTGACCAGGCTGGTCCTGGAGTAACACTGGACCGGCTGGAACCGGAACGAACTGACCAGGCTGGGCCTGGAGTATTGCTGGGCCGGCTGGAACCGGGACGGACTGAGCCCTTTCTTCACGGGGCTGAACTAAGGCAGGAGCCCCCTCTTCACGGGGCTGGGCTGAGGCAAAAGCCCCCACTTCACGGGTCTGGGCTGAGGCAAGAGCCCCCACTTCACGGGGCTGGGCTGAGGCAAGAGCCCCCACTTCACGGGGCTGGGCTGAGGCAAGAGCCCCCACTTCACGGGGCTGGGCTGAGGCAAGAGCCCCCTCTTCGCGGGGCTGGGCAGCACTCTGTAGATTCTCTGGCTGGGCAACACTCTGTAGACTATCTGGCAGGGCAGCACTCTGAAGACTCTCTGGCTGGGCAGCACTCTGAAGACTCTCTGGCTGGGCAGCACTCTGAAGACTCTCTGGCTGGGCAGCACTCTGAAGACTCTCTGGCTGGGCAGCACTCTGAAGACTCTCTGGCTGGGCAGCACTCTGAAGACTCTCTGGCTGGGCAGCACTCTGAAGACTCTCTGGCTGGGCAGCACTCTGCAGACTCTCTGGCTGGGCAGCACTATGCAGACTCTCTGGCTGGGCAGCACTCTGCAGACTCTCTGGCTGGGCAGCACTCTGCAGACTCTCTGGCTGGGCAGCACTCTGTAGACTCTCTGGCTGGGCAGCGCTCTGTAGACTCTCTGGCAGGGCAGCGCTCTGTAGTCTCACTGGCTGGACAGCGCTCTGTAGTCTCACTGGCTGGACAGCGCTCTGTAGTCTCTCTGGCTGGGCAGCGCTCTGAAGTCTCTCTGGCTGGGCAGCGCTCTGAAGTCTCTCTGGCTGGGCAGCGCTCTGAAGTCTCTCTGGCTGGGCAGCGCTCTGAAGTCTCTCTGGCTGGGCAGCGCTCTGAAGTCTCTCTGGCTGGGCAGCGCTCTGAAGTCTCTTTGGCTGGGCAGCGCTCTGAAGTCTCTCTGTACCCCTCACTGGGGCTGAAGACACGGACGCCCCCCCTGGGGCTGGACACTCTGAAGACGCCCCTCCTGGGGCTAGACACTTTGAAGACGCCCCTCCTGGGGCTGGACACTCTGAAGACGCCCCTCCTGGGGCTGGACACTCTGAAGACGCCCCTCCTGGGGCTGGACACTCTGAAGACGCCCCTCCTGGGGCTGGACACTCTGAAGACGCCCCTCCTGGGGCTGAAGACACGGACGCCCCCCCCTGGGGCTGGACACTCTGAAGACGCCCCTCCTGGGGCTAGACACTTTGAAGACGCCCCTCCTGGGGCTAGACACTCTGAAGACACCCCTCCTGGGGCTGGACACCCGGACTCCTCTGTGACTCTAAATGGCTTGAATATTCTTCTCTGGACACCCAACTTGGGATAAGGTCTTTTAATCACCGGACCCCAGTCATAAATTTGAGTCTCTTTCCGAGTAGCCATCTTGATACCCCCGTCAGCAGTAGCAGGATCGGCTACTGTGGATGACTTGTAGACATGAGCACTGTGATACTGAGATTTGTCACCATTCCCTGGCTTGCGAAGAATGCAGTCTTTAACAAAATGACCGGAATTTCCACAGTAAAGACAGAGGTGTAGATCCCTACGCCGCTGACGTTCAGCTTCAGAGAGCTTGGGCCGTGGATAGCTCTGATGAACAACTTTTCCTTGCAAAGAGGAAGAGACTCTATTAACTGGTTGGGACAAAACAGGATCAACAACGTTGGTAGTATTCCTGAGGAGATCAGGCATCACAGAGAGAATACTAGGCAAAAGTTCTTGTAACTGTAGTAACATCTGGTAGAAAATCTGCAGTTGGTCAGGAGTCTTAGAGCAGAAGGTCAGAGAATCTCTGGAGAAAGAATTCCGCTGCAGACACTGTGCCAATTGATGCTGAGTCGACTCCAGACCTTCCAAGCGTCCTGCAATATTGCTTAGGAGGTCCTGCGTCAGACAAACACTTTCGGCCGGGTCCATGTGGCCAGTTCCTACTGACATGACTAAGGTTTTTGTGAACCCGGTGCTAGCGAAGTCTGCGCGGGCGACTGGAGGACTACACAAATACCACCACTGACCTGGTTTGGAAGTGTTGTGGTCTCGGGGTCTCTTCCGGTGACTGGGAAGAGGAACCGCGGCAGAGATGGCCGAATCCAGGTTCTCCTCATGCAGGATGAGGTCGGCAGACAGGAAGCACGTGTGGGCGCTGAAGGTCTCCTGAAAGACAGAACTGGAAAGGCGCTGATGAATCAGTGAAGAATAACAGGTACAACTGTGCTAAAGGGCACGGGGTGCTTGGGGACACTGAGATGCTTGGAGACACTGAGGTGCTTGGAGACACTAAGGTGCTTGGAGACACTAAGGTGCTTGGAGACACTGAGGTGCGTGGAGGCACTGAGGTGCGTAGAGGCAGTGGGGTGCGTAGAGACACTGGGGTGCTGAGGCACGGAGGTGCTGGAAGCACGGAGATGCTGAGGCACGGAGGTACTGAGGCACGGAGGTGCTGTGGCACGGAGGTACTGAGGCACGGAGGTGCTGGAAGCACGGAGGTACGGAGGTACTGAGGCACGGAGGTACTGAGGCATGGAGGTACTGAGGCACGGAGGTGCTGAGGCACGGAGATGCTGAGTCACGGAGGTACTGAGGCACGGAGGTGCTGGAAGCACGGAGGTACTGAGGCACTGAGGTGCTGAGGCACGGAGATGCTGAGTCACGGAGGTGCTGGAAGCACGGAGGTGCTGAGGCACGGAGGTGTTGGAAGCACGGAAGTACTGAGCTCTGGAGATCCCAACTACAACAGTAGTAAAACTGAAACACGACAGCTGTGGTTTTCAGTGGAGAACATGGAATTCAGTACTGTGCCTTTAAGACGAAACATTGCAGCTGTGCCTTTACATTGAGACTCAGGGAAATGGTGAAATCAAATGGCAACACACAAGTAAACCAAACGGTAACAAGGGAACAGAGTTTCCACAGGAACTTAGGTACAAAGGTTACCTTAAGGGAGCTCAGCATAAAGACTCACACAAGGCTGTATGTGACACGAGGAACTGGCCCAGATTCTAACTCAGCCTCCTGATTTATACTTCCTGGTCCTTGATGATTGGTGAGCAGGATTAGGTGATGCAGACAGTCTCAGGCTGGCAGAGGATTGGACAACTCTGGGTCAGGTGAACAGACACTGTCATGTGACTACTCTAGCCAAGGCTGTGATGTAGAATGAGGCCTAGCAGGCCGAGAGAACACTGAAGCCTGGACTTCTGCAAAACACAGGATGCTGGCTTTTAGACCTAAAGTTCAGATTACTGAATTCAGCCTCACACAGGAGATCACCACAGGTGGAGCTAATTAACTATTACCTCTCAGGCAGAGAACTCAGGAAAACTCATAGTGCTGACAAGCTGTTTAACTCCGTGAGTGAAAAGACACAGGATCCAGGACAGATGGCAGGGGCAAGTCACCAAATATAAAACCTACAGTCAGGATTGTGACACGGAGAGCCCGTACCACATCCAAAGACCGCTCTTTGGGAGACAGATCAGGAGAGACAAAGGCCGGTACCACAATCTCCTGATTAAGGTGGAACGAAGAAACCACCTTAGGCAAATAACCGGGACGAGTCCTAAGAACCGCCCGGTCACGGTGAAATATCAGATATGGGGAACTACAAGACAAGGCACCCAAATCCGACACTCTTCTAGCTGAAGCAATAGCCAGCAGAAACACCATCTTAAGGGAAAGCCACTTAAGATCAGCTGAACCAAGAGGTTCAAACGGAGCCTCTTGTAACGCCTCCAAAACCACCGACAAGTCCCAAGGAGCCACAGGCGGGACATAGGGAGGTTGGATACGCAACAAGCCCTGAGTAAAGGTATGCACATCAGGTAAGGTCGCAATTTTTCTCTGAAACCACACCGACAAGGCAGATATTTGAACCTTGAGGGAGGCCAGACGCAGGCCTAAGTCCAGGCCCTGCTGAAGAAAGGCCAACAACTTGGCTATACTAAACTTGGAAGCGTCATAATCGTTAGATGCGCACCAAAGAAAGTAAGAATGCCAGACCATATAGTAAATCCGATCCGAAGCCGGTTTCCGGGCCCGCAACATAGTTTGAATGACCGCCTCAGAAAACCCTTTAGCCCTCAAGACGGAAGCTTCAAGAGCCACGCCGTCAAAAGACAGCCGGGCTAGGTCCTGGTAGACACAGGGGCCCTGAACGAGGAGGTCTGGGCATTGTGGAAGTAGAATTGGACACTTTGACGATAGGTCCTGCAGGTCTGAGAACCAGTGCCGTCTGGGCCACGCTGGAGCTATGAGAAGCAGAATTCCTCTTTCTTGCTTGAACTTCCGAATTACCCTGGGCAGGAGAGACACCGGAGGGAACACGTACGGCAGCCGAAACCTCCACAGCACCGCCAGCGCATCCACGAATGCTGCTTGAGGCCCCACTCTCCGGCGTGTACGTCCTGACGACTGAGAAAGTCTGCTTCCCAATTCAGGACTCCCAGAATGAATATTGCCAATATGGCCGGTAGATGGCTTTCCGCCCATTGCAGAATCCGTGAGACTTCCTTTATTGCCAAACGGCTTCGAGTGCCACCTTGATGATTTATGTAAGCCACTGTGGTGGCGTTGTCCGACTTGAACAGGACGGTTCTGAATTAAATGCTGGGCCAGGTTCAATGATTTGAAGACCGCCCGCAATTCCAGAATGTTGATCGAGAGGAGATCCACCGGCCCTGAAGGGAGTGTTGCTCCAGCACCACGCCCCAACCTCTTAGACTGGCATCTGTCGTCAACAGGACCCAGTCGGATATCCAGAAGGGATGGCCCCTGCATAATCGTTGGTCCTGGAGCCACCAGTGCAGCGACAGACGGACCTCCGGAGTCAATGAGATCATGTGAGACCTGATCCGGTGAGGCAGGCCGTCCCACTTGGCTAGAATCAGCCTCTGGAGGGGGCGAGAATGGAACTGAGCATACTCCACCAAGTCGAATGCTGACACCATGAGGCCCAGCACCTGCATCGCCGAATGTATCGACACTTGCGGACGAGAAAGGAAGCAACGAATCTTGTCCTGAAGCTTCAGGACTTTCTCCTGGGACAAGAACAACCGCTGGTTGCGAGTGTCCAATAGCACTCCCAGGTGCACCATGCTCTGAGCAGGAACCAGGGAGGATTTCTTCCAGTTGATGAGCCACCCGTGGGCTTGCAGAAACCGGACAGTCATATTCAGATGACGTAGGGAATTTCTGGGGAATTTGCCAGGATCAACAAGTCGTCCAGATACAACAGGATCCTGATCCCTTGACGGCGGAGTACCACCGTCATCACCGCCATAACTTTGGTGAAGACTCGCGGAGCCGTAGTTAAACTAAAAGGTAACGCCCGAAACTGGTAATGGAGGTTGCCAATCGCAAACTTCAGGTACTGCTGATGTGACACTGCTATAGGAATATGCAGGTAAGCAGCTTGTATGTCCAGGGAGACCATATAATCCCCAGGTTCCAAGGCCAGAACTATAGAGCGAAGGGTTTCCATACGGAACTTGGAAACTTTCACAAACCTGTTCAATGCCTTGAGGTTGAGAATGGGCCGAGAAGACCCATTCGGTTTCGGGACTAGAAACAGCGGAGAATAGTACCCCCGGCCCCTCTGAGCAAGAGGCACCTGTACCACCACTCCTGTATCCAGGAGGGTCTGTACCACCGAGTGTACAGTATTTGCCTTTGTCTGGTCCAAAGGGACGTCTGACAGGCAAAATCGATGAGGGGGGCGGTTTTTGAAGGCTATGGCATAACCTCTAGTGACGACTTCCCGTACCCAGGCATCTGAAGTGGTCTTCAACCATTCCTTGGTATACCCTAGAAGCCGGCCCCCCACCCTGGGATCCCCCAGAGGGAGGCCCGCCAAGTCATGCGGCAGGCTTATCGGTCTTGGAAGCTGGCTGACGGGCAGCCCAGGCTCTTTTGGGCTTGGCTTACCAGGTTTGGAAGTGCGGGCCTGCTTGTGGTACGCCTGACCTTTTGCTTTACCTGAAGGATGAAAGGGGCGAAAGGAAGTACCTTTAGCCTTCGACACAGAAGGAGCGGTACTTGGCAGACAGGCAGTTTTGGCAGTAGCCAAGTCAGCCACTATCTTATTTAAGTCCTCCCCAAACAGAATATCTCCCTTGAAAGGGAGTACCTCCAGGGTTTTCTAGAGTCCAGATCCACAGACCAGGATCTCAGCCACAATATCCGGCGAGCCAGGACTGTAGTAGAGGCCTTGGCTGCTAGAATACCGGCATCAGAAGCCGACTCTTTAAGATAGTGAGAAGCTGTGACAATATATGACAAGCCTTGTCTAGCATGGTCAGAAGAGATTACAGCTTCCAACTCTAGGGCCCATGCTTCAATAGCCTCTGCAGCCCATGTTGCTGCAATAGTGGGCCTTTGTGCAGCACCCGTGAGGGTGTAAATCGCTTTCAGACAACCCTCCACACATTTATCCGTAGGCTCTTTTAGAGACGTGACGGTAGTGACAGGTAGAGCTGAGGAAACCACCATCCTAGCCACATGCGAGTCTACTGGAGGAGGCGTTTCCCAATTTTTAGACAGCTCTGGAGCGAGGGGATAGCGAGCCAGCATCTTCTTTTGAGGCACAAACTTCTTTCCTGGGTTTCCCTAGGATTCCTGACATATATCCACTAGGTGGTCAGAGTGAGGTAAAACTTGTTTAACCACCTTCTGACGCTTGAACCTATCTGGTTTCTTAGGAGGGACGAATGGCTCGGGATCATCCGTAATCGGTAGAATCAACAAAATAGCCTCCAAAAGAACAGGAACATCCACATGTGAACTACCCTCCTCATCAGCAGTATCTGTGTCAGAATCTGTGGGGTCAGTGTAAGCGCCATCTTCATCAGATGAGGTGTCAGTGACAGCAGTGGATTGTGAGGAGGTAAGAGCTCGCTTAGAGTACCCCATGGTCTTAGGCGAGTGAGGACTTTTTAGTAGTCAAGGACTGGTTCAATTTCTTCAATAGAGCAGACAAGTTATCTGCCCACGGCGGGTTAGCCGCGGGGACCACATACGGTTGAAACGGCATAGGAGGTCCCATAGGGGGTGTTAGTTTAGTAACTAGCGTATTTAGAAGTGTGGAGAAAGTAGCCCACAGTGGTTATTATGGACCCCCGTTGCCACAGTCCCACTGGGGGGCAAGGAGCCCCCAGAACCAGAGCCCGCAGCTGCTATAGTCTCCTCATAGGGATCTGTGGCTTCACAACACCGGCAGTGTGTTCAGCCCCAGAACCGTTACCTTCAGAAGCAGACATGATATAACTTGCAATATCAGGTAACACAGTACAATTGTCAGCAGCACAATACCTCATGCCCAAACCCCTGCGCAGTGTAGCCAGCACAAGCAGAGATACAGGAGAGATATGGTGACTTAAATCACAGAGAAAAATACGTATTTGAGTATATCTTGTGAATATCCTATATTATTATAAAACCTGACGCACCAAGCCCCCTCAAGTTATAGAATATAGGGATAGCAAGGTGAGTGAGAGACACGCAATGGAAATCACTCAGCAAGCTAATGTACACACATATAGTCACAGTTATACAATGCAGAGGTTATTAACAACAATAATACCGCACTGGACCAGCATATATATATATATATATATATATTATATATATCCATCAAAAACGAGGCGGCACTCAGAGACTTCAAGCAGCAAACGAATTTAGTGCAAAAACTGCAGTGAAACAATCAACGTTTCGGGGTATTTAACCCCTTCATCAGGATCCTGATGAAGGGGTTAAATACCCCGAAACGTTGATTGTTTCACTGCAGTTTTTGCACTAAATTCGTTTGCTGCTTGAAGTCTCTGAGTGCCGCCTCATTTTTGATGGATGAATATGGGGGTAACACCCTAGTGGAAGGCAGTAGCAGCGAGTTAGCCCAGGGGGCGGACCGAGTGCCGGCGTTCTGTGTGTGTTATATATATATATATATATATCTATAATCAATAGATATAACACTGCACAGTCAGAACTGGATGTATATCACAGGGTACTTGTACCAGAGAACCCTGACTAAATGCACTCTTTCTTAACTAACACTGACTAATTGACATGTAGAATACTTAAGTGTCATGTAAAGTCACAGCGCTGACAACCAGGTGGCTTTACAAAGGAGGATTTGCCCAAGCAGTCCCAGGAACAGTGTAGCTGGGGAAATGGAGCCCAAACACTGACAGGGAGTGAGGGAGAGACAGATATGCAGCTCCAGGGCGGGAACATTTACTGGAAATGGCGCCCTGGGGCTGGGGGAGGGGCTCCAGGTCTAAGCTTTATCCCCTCTGCTGGCAAAACCACCGGGTACTGCGGGCTACTTGTAAAAAGGTTGAGAGAGAAAACCTGACCTGCACCCATGCCCTGGTGATCTAGTGGGATCGCCTGTACTGCCACAGTGTCCACCGCCAGCGCGCGCGGCCCGCCTCCCATCGGCCGCGCCGGATCGCGATAAAGTGCGGGTTCCGCGAGCGGGACCCACTTACCTCCTCAAGTAGCCACTTACCTCCTCCAGAAGTGCGGCCGCGCGATCCCGGAGAGCCCCAGCCGTGTGTGACTGACTTGGAAGAAAACCGGAGCCTCCTGCTGTAGGTACCCGGCAACCAGGGCGCGGGAGTGTACAGCACCTCTGGGGGAGAGATGGAGCTGCAGCAGGTAATATCTACTGACATCTAACACAATCTGTGCCACTGCTGCTGCCCTTCTAGTCTTCTTTTTTCCTCAGAAAAATCTTTTTCTAGAGCTGCTGTGAGCAGCTTTTCCTGTTACATGCTTGCACTGCAAGCACCAACTACAAAACGGAGCTCCTGTGCACTGAGGCGGGGTGATATAGAAGGCGGCGCTATGCATCTTGGGAAGAAGGTCAAAGCTTTTGAGCCTGTTGGTGCTTCGGATCAAGATCCTACTCTACACCCCAATGTCTATCCTTGTGGAGCCCAGTGTACCCTGCAGCATAAAAACAGTTACACATTTAATAATAAACAAGTGTGTTTACACACAAAGTTGAAATATTCTTTAGGATTCTATTCTGTAAATAAGTGAAAATGAGGTGATGAACGTGAGTACAGTGACTAGAGAAAATGTATGACAGTGTACAAAGTGTGAACATATATGACTGAGAATGAAATAAACTAAAAATGAGTGTATAAATATTTTAAAGAAGTAGATCCATATTGTCTATTCATTTTGGTTTTTGTGCTGTGTCTGAGACCCAGATGGTTATACCTATTATTTTCCTTATTAGTGTATTGTGTGTATAAGGTAAGTCATTCTTATAACCTGAGTGATCTGAATTCTGTTGCCCAGAAGTCTCTCCAGGTCGGGGTCTGTTTGTAAAATGTCCAGATGTCTATGGAGGACATATTTCCATTCATTGCAGTATGTACTTATGAACCTAATACTGTCTTGTTCCTCCCCTCCTGTTTCCCTTCTGTGCTTTGATGTTAATAATTGATCTCTAGTGTATCTCTTTGTGTCCTTATAGGCCTTTTTAATCATTCTGTTACTATAGCCACGAGCCTTCAATCTCTGACTAAGTTGTTCCGATCTTAATTTATACGTTATGTCTTCTGAACAGTTTCTTTTCATACAAAGGAATTCACCCTTCGGCAGACCCTTCAATACTGATGGATAATGAGAGCTCTTACTTCAGTATGTAAGATACTGTTGGTGGAGGTTTTTCCCGAAAGAGATTCGTGGAGATATGACCGCCCTCCTTTATACACAGAGTGATGTCTAAGTAATGGGCTTTGGTTTGGCTGGCTTCACATGTTAATCGTAGGTTTAGAGTATTGTGATTTAATTTTTCCAGAAATTCTATAAATAACTGTATTTTGCCATCCCAGATTATCAGGAGGTCATCGATGTAACGTAGCCACATGACCACCAGTGGTTTGTCATCATTGCAAGATGCTGGTATGGGCCTAATTCAGATCTGATTGCTGGGCTACAAATTTTGCTGTCCTGCAATCAGATAATGCGATTCGCCGTGCATGTGTGCATCACATGTGTACGCCGAGCTGCTAAAATACACTTTGTGCAGTCTGTGCGCAACCCAGGACTTACTCCTCCAGTGCAATGGGAACAGGCGGATCGGGTCCGTAACTGATGTCAGACACCCTCACTGAAAACGCTTGGGCACCCCTGCGTTTTTCCGGACACTCCCTGTAAACGTTTCGTTGCCACCAACAAACGTCCTCTTCCTGTCAATCACCTTGCGAACGCCCGTTGTAATGCATACGTATGAGAAGTTATGACCTGATTGCCCGCTGTGCGAAAACGCACAGCAGTGATCACATCTGAATTAGGCCCAATGTTGTAAATACTCAGTGGTTATCAACAGCAGTGACTCCTACATGCTTGTGGGAGGGGGGCTGCCACAACCCATGCCAAAGAGAGAGAGGAGAGGACACAGCACTTGCCAGCCGGGTCCCGGTACCTGCCCAATGCACCTGACAGGTGCCGTAATCAGTGCATGTGCACAATTGGCAATAGGATCGCAAATGTACAAAATACACAGCTTCTATGGACTGCATCGGCCGCAGCCCATAGAAGCCGGATAGGCCTGGCCTAAAGGCAAGGAGTGGCATCCTATTGGAAGCACGCTCTCTGCTAATCTCAGTCCAGTCTAGCAGTCCCAGAGGGAGAAAACTCCTACCCCTGGGGCTGCCTGTCATGTATGTGATTGGCAAGTAGCACTTCCAATGAGAAGTCACAAACTGCAATTGGCTCACTGCAGTGGCGGATTTTACTGAGGGGGAGGGGGTCTGTCGCCCTGCAGCCCATAGGTAAAATCCGCCCATTGGTTATCACTGAATGTCCGGCTCACAGTTTATACTACCTACTATACACAGAAATACTGTATACCTATACTATGACTTACAGATGTGACCACATACACCTCATATTGTGCCAAATAGGTGTGTTTGCCACGGCACAGGCTCTCTTAGTAATTCACGACATGCACTTCGCCACAGACTTTTTCACAAGATATGCATCTTCATGCATCAACAGAGTAAAAATTACAATAAACGTATACCAGGGACATTAGCACTGGCGCGAATGTGTAAAAAGGCAAAATACAGGACAGAAATCTGATACGAGTGAGCTGCCCCATACTTGACGCCACACATCGATGTGCTTAATCTATGACTTTTTACCAATTCCCTTGCAACAAAATACTAACTGCCTAGTACCCTATAAATGACTCTGTATGTGTCTTCCATGCAATTAAGATGTTAAATGTAGGAAAAATACGAAAGTCTGGGAATCGCTACCCATGGCAGAATCATCTAAATGCGCCATATGGTGCAAAAAGTATAGGAGGATGAGGACAGATCTATAGATACCTTTTGCGCCAAGAGTCTGTCTTGCATAGAAATAGACCATACTGCATAAATCGTAGGTCAGGTTAGAATATATATTTACTTCCAGCACAACTTAATCAGGTATGTAATACTTACATTTTTGGGGAACTTATAGTCTCCAATTGTCACCTCATGCTCATGGATAATTCTTGCATTGGTCGGTATAACAGGGTACAGTCTGCAGATAGGGAGAAAAGAACAGTGCCTTGAAACGGATCTTTATCAGAGTATTAGGACATGTACAAATTATCTGCAAAAAGAGAAATAAGAATATGCAAGATAAAACCAGACACTGCAACATGCTGTTTCTTTATTTGCACAATGACACATACGTGCCTACTTGCCTAGTCTCCTGTATTATCTGTTATGTTATACTACTAAAATTTGTGAATCTTCCTGCACTCCTGTAAGAGTTACTCAGTCTCTTGGATCCCACCAACTTCCATAGGCAAACACAGGGGGGGTTTCTGGTTGTACGGAAACCCCCCTCTTCTTGGCAAGTGGCTCAAATATGACAACAATAGTAATGGTAAATAATACTATTACTAGAACTGCCGCCACATCATGCAGTTTTTGGGACAGCAGAGCTGCTGCACATGCCCAGATGCCCAGTGGTAGCAGCTTCTTCTACCAAGTTTGTTGTGTGTGTGTGGATCTGGGTCCTCAATCAGTGCACTGGACCAGAGAGTAGCTACCAGGAAGATGAGACAGGAGCATTACCATAAGGTGGAAGAATGTGTTCTTAGAAAGTGCAGTACTGGTTCTATTATGTTTGTGTATTTATTTATTTATTATGGTATGATTAACCTTTTTCTGACCACTTATTTATATTATTTAAGTATGTTTGATACAGCCTATACTATAGACCATCTATAGTGTTAAATATAAATACTGTATTTCATACAGTATACAATGTATAAAAAGACCAATGTTCAGAGTCTTTACTAAGTTCTTCTACTGCTCCCCCAGATTTCTGAACTTGCTCCAATGTTCCGCAGAGTGGGAGATTGTGGGATTGCATTTGGAAACCCCTCTCAAGAAATCCTGCGTTTGCCACTGACTTTCCTAGTATAGTGGGTGGTCAGGTGTATTGAGAATGTGATTTATGGCTAATTACATGATCATGTCCTGTCCCCTCAAGTCATGGCATTGCACCTATCACTTGCACCTCCCCGTCAGAATCTTCTGGAGGATAGCATTTAAAAGTAGTCAAGTATGATAGTCCCTACCAGGAAACAGTAATCCATCCCGAACCCAAGTAATATCAGAATATGCCTAGTTTTCACATTTGGCTCATGTTACAAGGTTAGAATCAAGGTTTGGATCACTGTTCATTGTGGATGGCAGGCTCCAGCAACAATTTTCCCTATACTGGCAGCACCTAAATGTCATTAGCTGATGACCTTAATGCTTAAAGAACCAGTGAGCCAAGCTAGAGAAGGGTCTGGGTCCTATGCTAGAAGAACCCACAGACTCTGTATGGGCCTTTAGTGTGATTTTGGGACCTTTCTGAAGGCAGCACGCATCTCAAGATGTCAGTAGCCTAAGCTGTAGCCTGATTAGCTTACTGGTGAATCAGATGCTGCCCCTCATCATTTACCAAAATACATAAAAAAGGTTTACAGTATTCCTGGTTCAACAGTGCTCATTGTTGTACCCTAGCTGTGAGACTAGATTTCCTAATGTATGATCAAGCTGCATGCTAGATAATGCAGCGAACTTTGGCTTCCACAAAAATGGAAGCCAACAGGAGAGTAACATTGAGTAACAGGAGATAGGGCTTGGACAAGGCCTCTAAGATCATTGACAAGGGTGAGTCATAGTCCCCTGGCTATAAAACAATCTCCAGGAGATACACACATCACACTAATAGGTAGACCTGTACTTTACTTTTTTTGAAGCTTCCTGTGACCACTCATAAATCGAGGGATACCTAAAAAACAGTACAGGTCCTGATTACGAGTAAAAAAAAAAAAACAAAACAAAAAAAAGGAACAATTTGCACCATACTTGCCGAGTCTCCCTGAGTGTTAGGGAGAATCCCTGAAACAGTGGTATGCTCCCCAACTCCCTAATAATCTCCCTTATGCTGGGCATACATTGGGCCTGATTCAGAGATGGACGCAGTTCATACAGCAGCTTTGTCTTTTGGACGCAGCTCCAGTACAAATATATGCTAGTGCCCTAGAAGGCATCCTCTGTATACAGACACCTCCTCCATGGTTGTGTGATCCACTGCTGCATCTGAGGATGCAGCATTGGATCACTAACGTGAACATTGGCCATCCGAGTAACCATCAGGTTACACACGATGGCTGGGATGTTCATGCTGCTGGGCCAAGGAAATCTGCATTGGAAGAAGCAGACCCTGGCCTCGGCATGCCTATAAAACGATGGCAACAGGCCCCCATTTTGTAGGATGGACACCATCGCCGTCCGCCCCTGCTCCCAAAGGCAGCAGCCTGTCAATCAAGCTGCAACTTAGGGGGCATTGCATGTGACAACACCTATTCTGCACATGCAGGGAACCAGTCCTGCACATATACTATTCCCCCACCATTCGGTTTATTTACTAACCCAGTGGTTCCCAAACTTTTTTGCGTTATGGCGCCCTAGAGTATCAGAATTTTTTTCACGGCAACCCTAGGAAAAAAATGTCTTATTGAGAAATTTAGAAAGAAATATTAAATTAAGTAGATTGTGTTTATATGTTATCCTTAGGCTCAATTGTGTGGTGATGGACAAGATTTGCTTCTGTTTGTCCCCATATTTTATGACTGGCAGCCACCAGCACTAGTTTTGCCTATTATATTGACCATAAATAATTTGAATTGGTCCTGGACCACCAATCCAAGGCACCCCTGCAAGGGTCCCGAGGCACCCCAGGGAGCCACGGCACACAGTTTGGGAACCACTGTACTAACCTGAATCAGACCCATTGTCAGGTAAAATGTCTGTCAGACCGACAGACATTTTATATAACAGCCTAAAGCTCATCAGATATCATAACCATACACTGAGATATTTCACAATGTATGGCCATGATAACTGCTTTTAAGAAGAATCATGACCAATGATCATATCAATCGGGCATGTTGTAAGATATTTCATACATGTTGTAAGATATTTCATGCCGACCGATTATCGCTGACTGTGTGCAGCCATACATTATGCAATTATCTGTCCAATCTGTAGATAACTGCATCATTTATGTCCAGGCTTTATGTGCGCAACAGAATTGTTTCACTTTAGAGGAAACAATGTGGAATGTGCGCTATAAGAAAATGGCCTCTGCTCTCCAGCACACTGATGCCTACATGAGTGGCTGTGTGCCCAATGAATTACATGAACCTACCGGAAGGGAGAGCGTTATAGAGGGCTATTTAAGATACTTGAAAATAGTAGAGTGCATAATATTTTAATGCACAGTTACGCCTATGGTAAAACATCTTGCATTATAATATATACAGTAGGTGCTTATACGTGCTGATCTATGTAACCGTTTTACTGTAGATTATTCATTTGCAGTTGGACATAAATCATTGTTATGACACACCTGTCAGGTGGAGCAGTACACACATTCCTGAGCGCTGTACGCACAGATGTTATGCTATCAATCTCCCTGAGATGTTTTATTCATAAGTAGGCAAATATAATCTTCACTTTGGTAAAACCATGTTGCATTGAAAGTGGTGCAGCTTAAAAATTTGCATACACTAAGGGCCCTGCGGTGTGGTCAGGGGGAGCGACCCCTGCTTCTAGCCTGTAAAAAAACAGCGCATATGAGCTGAGCGCAAGAGGTGCCCTGACACTACAGACCGGGGCTACAGTGCCTACCAAGCACTGCCCAGCACAACAGATCATGCGGGTGGTGCTGCTGTCTGCCGGGGACGTGGTCGCCTTCAATGCAGTGTTCTGCTGAGCAGTCTGATGCCATGCACTACACTGACGTCACCACATCACAATGCCAGAGGAAAGAAGAGCTGCACAGAGATGAAGGCAGGCTTACAACTAATAAGGTAAGTTGGATGGGTTACAGACGTCATGCTTGTATATCCACAAAACAAATAAAAATGTGTAATTTGTGGACATAGGCTTCCAACCTCAACTGCTGATGATCCTCCACTTAGAGAGATCTTGTTGTGCTACTGTTTTTCATACAATTGATAAACTGCACGTGTGGCACTTCTATAAAGCTACAAATAGTAAGTGGATTGCTGTAGTTGTACGTGTTCCACCCATCCAGTCAGCATTTAGCATTTTAAAGCAGTTCATGAATATGACAGAGCTCCACGTGAGCAATTGCTAATATAATAACATTGGGGATTGTACCATAACTGATCTTTCTCACTACAGAGGTGCACTTACTTTCTGCAGCGGGGTACACTGGTATTCCACAGGGAATAACATCGGGGTGTAGAGTTGGATCTTGATCCGAGGCACCAACAGGCTAAAGCTTTGACTGTTCCCAGGATGCATGCACCGCCTCCTCTATAGCCCCGCCTGCAGTCACTGGAGCTCAGTTTGTACGTTGGTGCCTGCAGAGCAGGTCACTAACAGGTGGGGCTGTGCTAGGCATCCCTGAAGAGCTTTTTAAGAAGACTTCAAGGGCCACAGCACCTTCTATGTCATTTTGACATGCTGTGCTGTGGCTCCATCACCTCCCCCAGCAATGCTGCATATTCCCGCGGCCTGGTTCCCGGGTACTTGTAGCGGAGGCACACCGGACTTCAGGCACACACCGCTGACACTCTCCAGGATCCCGTGGCTGCACATCAGGAAGGAGGTAAGAGAAGCCCCCAGGTGAGACCCGCTGGTAAATCGCGGTCCGGTCGCGGTCCCAGGAGACGGACCGCGCCACTAGTGTGGACACTGTACTGCACAGGGATCCCATTATATCCACCAGGACAAGAAGCACAGGTCGGATTTACTAAAATCCATTTAATATAGGCTCCATAGTACCCGGTGGTGAGGCTCAGCATAAGGTATAAGGCGCTGACCTGTAGCCCCTCCCCCAGCTCCGGGCGCCAACTACGGCTGGTGTTCCCGCCCTGTAGCTGCATTTCTCTCTCCCTCACTCCCTGACAGAGATTTTGGCACCATCTTCACTACTAGCTGGGCTGATCTCCGGGACTGCAGGACTCTTTCTCCTCTGTAAAGCCCCCTGTCTCATCAGCGATGTGCATTTACAGGCACGTAAGTATTCTACGTGTCATTTAGACAGTGTTAGTTAAGAACAAGTGTACTGCTATCTGAATATTTAGTACAAGTATGCTGTGATATACATCCAGTATCTACTGTGCATTGTTATATCTATAATCATATATATTTATATGTAATTTTAGTAGACCAGTGCAGTTTTATTGTTTATATGTAATAACTTCTGCATTGTACATGTGACTGAGTGTGCCTGTAGCTGTTGTATGGGATTCCATTCTCCTATATCACATATTGCTATCACTATATTCTGTACCCTGGGCTAAGTGCGTCAGGGTCCCATATATATATATATATATATATATATATATATATATATATTAGTCCTCCAGGTACAGCCGGCACTCTCACAAATTGCACAACAGGCTCCGGTGCCCGGAAAACACACGCCAATATCCTTCCAAAGGAACCGGCACTCGGAGACAACAATATGTAGCAAAAATGATTTTGTATTAATCCATAGTCAACATTTCGGGACAGCACGTCCCGTCGTCAGGACAAATATACCACACAGACAGGCCTGTTCAAGTCTAATCAGATAAAGCCATCACTGTGGCGTACATAAATTATCAAGGCGGCACTCAAAGCCGCATGGCAATGCTGGAAGTAGCAAAGATCCTCCGCTGGGCGGAATGTCATCTGCCAGCAATATTGGCAGTGTTCAGTCCCGGAGTCCTCAACTGGGAAGCGGATTTCCTCAGTCGTCAGGACATTCACGCCAGAGAGTAGAGTCTTCATCCGGAAGTCTGTCAACTCCTAGGGGACAAGTGGGGCCTACCAGATGTAGACCTGATGGCGTCTCGATACAATCACAAGGTTCTGGTCTTCGAATCAAGGACAAGGGATCCTCAAACAACGTTCGTGGATGCACTGGCAATTCCATGGAACTTTCGGCTGCCATACGTGTTCCTTCCAGTGTCACTCCTGCCCAGGGTACTGGGGAAGTTCAAGCAAGAAAGAGGAATACTACTTCTAGTCGCTCCAGCATGGCCCAGATGGCATTGGTTCTCAGACCTGCAGCGTCTATCGATAGAGCATCCTCTTCTACTTCCTCAACACCCACACCTCCTCATTCAGGGCCCTTGTGTCTACCCAGACCTGGCCAGACTGGCTTTGATGGCATGGCTCTTGAAACATCACTCCTGAGGGCCAAGGGATTCTCTGAGGCAGTTATTCAAACTATGTTGAAAGCCTGTAAACCGGCTTCTGCACGGATTTATTATAGGGTCTGGAATTCTTACTTCACCTGGTGTGATGGTAAGAATTATGATGCATATACTTTCAAAACTTCCAGACTTTTGGCTTTTCTGCAACAGGGCCTTGGCTTAGGCCTTCGTCTGGCCTCCCTCAAGGTTCATATTTGTGCCTTGTCGGTGTGGTTTCAGAGGAAAATTGAGTCTCTCCCTGACGTTTATACTTTCACTCAGGGTGTTTTACGTATTCAGCCTCCCTATGTCCCTCCTGTGGCTCCATGGGATCTGTCTGTTGTTTTGTATGCCCTAGTCTCCAGTTGAACCTCTTGAGTCTGTGGATCTTAAATGCCTTACGCTTAAGGTAATTTTTCCGTTGGCTATTGCCTCTGCTAGGAGGTTGTCGGACTTAGGTGCTTTGTCCTGTTGTCTGCTCTTTCCGATTTTTCATTGTGACCGGGCAGTTCTTAGAACTCGTCTCGGTTATCTCCCTAAGGTCAGGGCCGGATTAACAATGGGGCAGATGGAGCTGCAGCTCCAGGCCCCCCATTGAAAATAGGCCCACAGGACCCCAGACCAGCCAGCCGATGTCCCAACCACCCCACGCACCGCCTCCTTTCTTTCTCTGCTGGGTCTGGGTTGTCCCCCTGTCAAGCTCTGCCCCGGACCCCATCATAAATCCGCCCCCAGATCCACCTGTAGCTCCGCGTCCTAGCCCGGCCAAAGTTATTGCTCACCTCACAATCAGAATCAGGCTGGACTGCAGGTAAATCCTAGGTGTTCCGTCCTCTGCTCTGTAACTCCGCCCACATCGGGGGCGCGACCAATACTGCTCGGCTGGTGAACGCTGAGGAGATTCCTGATCTGTGCAGGAACTCCTCAGCAGTGTCTGCTGCTCTCCAACTGGCTGAGTGACACATCACACACAGTCATTTAGCCAATCGGAGCACAGACACCCCCAACCCCACACACTGACTGCCTGGAGGCTGATGGACGAAATTGCACTGCAGACTGCAGTTCAACATGAACACTGGAAAATGGTTAGTCTGGTGTCAGTGTGTCACACTTTCCCTGTCCCCGAAGCCTACACGTTTCTTATATCTTTTTCCTCTGGGTGTAGCAGCCCCTCCTTTAACACTTTCCCTGCCAGGTGCCTTTTCTGCAGTATGTATATGTATATATACTATGTACACAGAATGTACACTGTATATTTATGTATGTTTGTTTATGTGTATTCCATGTACGTGTGGGGTTGGGTTTGGATGACCAGCGGTTGGGTGACTGCCGGTCACCATACCGTCGCCGGGATCACGGCTGTTACATAGCATGCGGTCGCAATGATGCCCCTTGCGGGCTCGCTGAGCTCGCCACAGGTTCTATTCCCACTCTATGGGTGTTGTGTACACCCACAAGTGGGAATAGTCCATATTGGTTGGCATGCCGACATACAGGCTATTCAGAGTTCAGTATCCCGGTGTCGGTATTGTGACCGTCACATAACCGCCTCCGTATGTGTGTGCTATATGTGTAAATGGGTAGGGTACGGGATCCCGGCGCTTAGAATGCCGGTAGTCACAAGACCAAAACTGGTATCCCGATGCTAAGAGTCCCGACACCAGGTTGGTAAGTCTGCTAACCCTCTCCCCACCCTAACTCTAACTTCCCACAGTCTAACTCTAATCTCCCTCCCCACAGCCTAACCCTCCCCCTAGTGCCTAAACAAAACCGTGTCCGAAACCACAAAACCTAACCCTAACCCTCCCCCCCATACTTATGTTCGAAATGTTGACTGTCAGGATTCTACCTCCGCCTTTGTGCAAGGAGGAACAGGAGGAGCACTGCCAAAGCCCTGCAAAATGACCTCCAGCAAGCCACAAATGTGCATGTGTCTACTCAAACGATCAGAAACAGACTCCATGAGGGTGGTATGAGGGCCCGACGTCCACAGGTGGGGGTTGTGCTTACAGCCCAACACCGTGCAGGACATTTGGCATTTGCCAGAGAATACCAAGATTGGCAAATTCGCCACTGGCGCCCTGTGCTCTTCACAGATGAAAGCAGGTTCTCACTGAGCACATGTGACAGACCTGACAGAGTCTGGAGACGCCAAGGAGAACGTTCTGCTGCCTGCAACATCCTCCAGCATGACCGGTTTGGCAGTGGGTCAGTAATGGTGTGGGGTGGCATTTCTTTGGGGGCCGCACAGCCCTCCATGTGCTCGCCAGAGGTAGCCTGACTGCCATTAGATACCGAGATGAGATCCTCAGACCCCTTGTAAGACCATATGCTGGTGCGGTTAGCCCTGGGTTCCTCCTAATGCAAGACAATGCTAGAACTCATGTGGTTGGAGTGTGTCAGCAGTTTCTGCAAGACGAAGGCATTGATGTTATGGACTGGCCCGCCCGTTCCCCAGACCTGAATCCAACTGAGCACATCTGGGACATCATGTCTCGCCTCATTCACCACAGACTGTCCAGGAGTTGGCGGATGCTTTAGTCCAGGTCTGGGAGGAGATCCCTCAGGAGACCATCTGCCAACTCATCAGGAGCATGCCCAGGCGTTGTAGGGAGGTCATACAGGCACGTGGATGCCACACACACTACTGAGCCTCATTTTGACTTGTTTTAAGGACATTACATCAAAGTTGGATCAGCCTGTAGTGTGTTTTTCCACTTTAATTTTGAGTGTGACTCCAAATCCAGACCTCCATGGGTTAATAAATTTGATTTCCATTGATAATTTTTGTGTGATTTTGTTGTCAGCACATTCAACTATGTAAAGAACAAAGTATTTAATAAGAATATTTCATTCATTCAGATCTAGGATGTGTTATTTTAGTGTTCCCTTTTTTTTTTTGAGCAGTGTATATACTGTGTATATGCACTTATACTATGGTATATGCACATATACTATGGTATGTATACTGTATATGTACACTATGTCTGTCTAGGTATGTTTATGTGTGCAATGTATATGTATACTGTCTTTGTACACTATCTAGCTTAGGGTCAGTCTAAATGCGGGCTAAGTGTGTGGGTTGCTGTTGCAATGGCAGGGAGACACCAGCAATGGCACCGCATCTCACGGCCCGCTCCCACTCCAAATTTGACCAATTTTGTACACAGCCCTGCCATAAAGTACTAACTGGCAGGGTCAAGAAATTCACCTGCAATTGGATTTTTGTGTAAACTATGTGTATTATTGCTACTCTTAAGTGGTGCACCTACTATAATCAAAAGGTCACGATTATTGATAATTTTTAAAGGGGCGCAGATTAATGATATTTTAGGAAAAGGGCATGGATTAATAATCTAATAAAAGGGGCACAGATTATTGATATTATGATATGGGATGACCACTCCCCTCCAACTGATGGCCACAACTACCCAAGGTTGGTTACGTTCCTTCAGTGGGCCCCTGCATTTGCATTTTCCTGTGGGCCCTTGATGCCCCAAACTGACACTGACCTCAGTGAATGAGCCCAGGTAACCCAATCTGCCGTCTGAGAATTGACATATTCCTAGGAAAGGATTTCCTGAGTTCTTACAAAGACCAGCTGCTGCTTGCAGAGTGGGTAAGAGCCCAATCATCAGAGGTGTTTCAGCCCCCCTAGCCATTGTTTATGGAATTTATCAGGGTGATCTGTAGGAGCTTTGTTTTGTCCATCCATTTATTGTACCACATCACCCTGTCCCTGCATCCAGGTAACATCACCCCTATACCCTGTCCCTATATCCCAATACCCTCACTGCTATCCCCTTTCGCTGCTTCCTGATACCCTCACCCCTACAAAAAAATAGGCCCTTCATAAATTTCAGCTCCAGGCCCATGTGGACCTTAATATGGCACTGCCTAAGGTGGTGTCATCTTTCCATCTTAACCAAGAGATTGTGGTTCTGGCTGGTTTGTCTTCCAAAGAGCGGTCTTTGGATGTGGTACAGGATCTCCGGATTTACGTGGAGAGGACTGCCTCTATCAGGAGGTCAGATTCCCTTTTCGTACTTTTTGGCTTTCACAAACGTGGCTGGCCTGTGAATAGTCAAACCTTGGCCAAATGGATTAGAATGGTGATTGCACAAGCATATGCACAGGCTGGTCTTCCAGTTCCTGCTGTTTTCAAAGCCCATTCTACTAGGTCTGTTGGACCTTCTTGGGCGGCCCCCCGAGGCGCATCCCTAGAACAATTGTGCAAGGCGGCTACGTGGTCCTCTGTGATCAGGTTCTATCCCTCTTCTTCCACCTCCCAGGATGCTTCCTTTGGACGCCGGGTTCTTGTGCCCGCTACAGTGCGTCCCCTCCCATGAGGAACTGCTTTAGGACATCCCTGATGTTATTCCCTGTGGAATACCAGTGTACCCTGCTGCAGAAAAGGAGATTTATGGTAGACTTACCATGGTTAAAGCTCTTTCTGCGAGGCACACTGGATTCCACAGGGCGCCCACCCTGATGCACTTAGCTCCTTTGGGTTTGTATGGCATTAGCTGCTAGTCTCTTCTCGTGTCGTGAGAATGTGGTTCTATGTGACTTACATCTGCCGTCTCTTTTACCTGCTACTGCATTGGACTGGTAAACGAAACTGAGCTCCAGTGCCTGGAGGCGAGGCTTGGAGGAGGCGGTGCAATGCATTCTGGGCAAAGTCAAAGCTTTAGCCTGTTGGTGCCTCGGATCAAGAATCAACTCTACACCCGATGTTATTCCCTCTGGAATCCAGTGTACCTTGCAGAAAGAGATTTAACCATGGTAAGTCTACCATAAATCTCCTTTTCTCTGCCCCTGGTCTGAGACCCTACATGTAAGTCCTCTGTTAGTCATGTTTGTGGCATTATTAGAACAGCCTCATTGAGGATTTCCTGAAGACTCAGAATTGAAACCTATAAATTCCCATAACATTTTGGGGCTATACAGCCCCTAACCATTCAGTTGCATTTACCATACCACCGCTTCTAAATTTCCACTGCAACCACACACTAATTTCATAGAGCCCATCGCAGGGTATGCACAATTGGGCAAAATGTGTCTCAGTATGGCCATAGACTCTTCAAGCACCATTTTACCTGCATCAAGCTTAATCCATTAAGAGCTGATATTACCTTGTGGGACTATCTAACACTCACATCCAGATAAGAAATTTCAAACTGGTCATTTTGTAGGTATGCTTTAGTGCTTTTTATAAAAACTAGCTGAAGTACCCGGCGTTGCCCGGGTTTACATTTTCTAGTATTAAGTTATCAATGAGTTGGATGAGTTGGATGTACAGATGTGTCCTCACACATCTTTACATTTTATTGCTGCATGGCGTGGCGTTGCGGTGATGCATACACAAAGCATACCAGCAGCAGGCTATTGATTTTCTAGCGTATGCATGATCCTGTGATTGCCACGGGAAAACACAGCATCTAAGTGCGTGCTGCAGGAGCATAGCTCCCCGCTGCCCACACTTATTAAGTGCCTCCGGCACTCCCTCTCCTATCAGGCAGCTGGAGTGTCGCTTCATTAAAGCTTTCATCCAAATCCATACAGTGGAAGGCCCAGAGCAGGCTCCCTGTGTCAAAGTTCTGCCCAGCGTACACCAATGGGAGGTCCATCCGGGGCCCCAACCCTCTAGTATGTCTTCTTCTGGGATCCAATGTTACCACTACGATTATTTTACTGTGGTGTTCCTTTACCCCTATCCCCCTCGAGTTCCATATAAAGAAAGATTTAGGACCAATCTAGAGGGATGCAGAGAAAATATACCAGATATGCTGCATTATCATTAACATCTGGTATAGAATTCAAACAAGCAATTATGTTACATATCTTTCAGGAACTTATTACGCTATTACGCTAAGGATGGAATAATACATCCATTGGAATACAGATAAGCGTGCACCTTTTCTGCAAAAAATCTGTTACTTTACTGGGCTCCTGTGTCATCTTCTTACCTTTTAAGATTGTCCATTATTATTGTAATTACTTGTACCTTAATATAAAGCCAGCATATTACACAATACTCCGTAGAGTTGAATGCAAATTGGGAAGAACTGCTTGAACATTGCATGCACAGAACTAAAGTAGTAATTCAGAGCTGATCGTAGATGTGCTAATATTAGCACATCTACGATCAGATTCTCTGACGTGCGGGGGAACGCCCAGCACAGGGCTAGTTCGTCACACATGTCTGGCCCTCCCCCTCATACTCAGGTGCGAAAGCTGCGATGGCAGGTGGCTACCTGCCATGTTTTGGGTAGCAGCAACTGCGTGTGACGTCACGCAGCCGCCACTGCCCGCCCCAGCAATGGTCCGGACACACCTACGCTGTCCAGACGCGCCCCCCCCCCCCCCCCCAATGGTGCTCTAACACCGTTGGCACGCCCTCACCCCGCGACCACCTGTCAATCAGGCAGAGGTGATCGCACCAGTGACATGCTTTCACATCTCACTCGGTGCGCACGAGCAGGGCTTCAGGGTGCGACCGCTGTTGTAGCACCGATCAGCCCTGAATCAGGCCCTAAATACAGAAATTCACCTGTATGCAAACTTGTACACATCTCTGTGGCTGGACCTTCCCTATCCATAAGCTAGGTTTGATACTCGTCATTATCCCTGTTCACTTGCACTAGCCATATCCTTGGTATAAAAGATTAGTTTGAAAACAGGTGTATTTATGCCATGCTTACCTACCTGACCCTCTCCATGAGGGAGAAAATGCTCTGTTCCTGGACTTTCCTGGTAATGTATGATTGCCATCACCTGTGGTGAAACACCTTTCTTATCAATTAACTAGCTCAGCACAGGTGATGGCAATCATACATTACCAGGAAAGTCCAGGAACAGAGCATTTTCTCCCTCATGGAGAGGGTCAGGTAGGCAAGTATGATTTATGCTTCTGCACAACTTGCATAGCAACAGCTGCATCAGCACACCCTCACTGAACATTGCCTACATAAGAACACCCCATTACACCCCAGTTACGTAGAGATGCATCATCAGTAGTTGCATGCAATTCGTTCAGAGAATGCGCGGAGGGAAAAAATAAGAATTTACTTACCGATAATTCTATTTCTCGTAGTCCGTAGTGGATGCTGGGAACTCCGTAAGGACCATGGGGAATAGCGGCTCCGCAGGAGACTGGGCACATCTAAAGAAAGCTTTAGGACTATCTGGTGTGCACTGGCTCCTCCCCCTATGACCCTCCTCCAAGCCTCAGTTAGGATACTGTGCCCGGACGAGCGTACACAATAAGGAAGGATTTTGAATACCGGGTAAGACTCATACCAGCCACACCAATCACACCGTACAACTTGTGATATGAAACCCAGTTAACAGCATGATAACAGAGGAGCCTCTGAATAGATGGCTCACAACAAGAACCCGATTAGTTAACAATAACTATGTACAAGTATTGCAGACAATCCGCACTTGGGATGGGTGCCCAGCATCCACTACGGACTACGAGAAATAGAATTATCGGTAAGTAAATTCTTATTTTCTCTGACGTCCTAGTGGATGCTGGGAACTCCGTAAGGACCATGGGGATTATACCAAAGCTCCCAAACGGGCGGGAGAGTGCGGATGACTCTGCAGCACCGAATGAGAGAACTCCAGGTCCTCCTCAGCCAGGGTATCAATTCGTAAAATTTTGCAAACGTGTTTGCCCCTGACCAAGTAGCTGCTCGGCAAAGTTGTAAAGCCGAGACCCCTCGGGCAGCCGCCCAAGATGAGCCCACCGTCCTTGTGGAATGGGCTTTTATTGATTTAGGCTGCGGTAATCCTACCGCAGAATGCGCCAGCTGAATAGTGCTACAAAACCAGCGCGCAATAGACTGCCTAGAAGCAGGAGCACCCAGCTTGTTGGGTGCCATCAGGATAAACAGCGAGTCAGTTTTCCTGACTCCAGCCGTCCTGGAAAAATAAAATTTACAGGGCTCTGACTACGTCCAGCAACTTGGAATCCTCCAAGTCCCCAGTAGCCGCAGGCACCACAATAGGTTGGTTCAAGTGAAAACCTGAGACCACCTTCGGGAGAAACTGAGGACGAGTCCTCAACTCTGCCCTATCCATACAGAAAATCAGATAAGGCCTTTTACATGACAAAGCCGCCAATTCTGACACACGCCTGGCCAAGGCCAAGGCCAACAGCATGACCACTTTCCACGCGAGATACTTTAGCTCCATGGTTTTAAGTGGCTCAACCAATGCGACATTAGGAAATCCAACACCACGTTGAGATCCAAAAAGTGCCACAGGAGGCACAAAAGGAGGCTGAATATGTAGTACTCCTTTAACCAAAGTCTGAACTTCAGGCAGTGAAGCCAGTTTTTTCTGGAAGAAAATCGACAGAGCCGAAATCTGGACCTTGATGGACCCCAATTTGAGGCCCAAACGTCACCCCTGCTTGCCGGAAGTGCAGGAATCGACATAGTTGAAATTCCTCCGTCGGGGCCTTCATGGCCTCCCACCAAGCAACAAATTTTCGCCAAATGCGTCGATAATGTCTTGCGGTGACATCCTTCCTGGCTATGATCAGGGTAGGGATGACTTCCTTCGGAATACCCTTTTCCTTTAGGATCCGGTGTTCTACCGCCATGCCGTCAAACGCAGCCGCGGTAAGTCTTGGAACAGACAGGGTCCCTGCTGCAGCAGGTCTTGTCTGAGCGGCAGAGGCCAAGGGTCCTCTGCCAGCATCTCTTGAAGTTCCGGGTACCAAGCTCTTCATGGCCAATCCGGAACCCCGAGTATGGTTTTCACTCCTCGCCTTCTTATTATTCTCAGTACCTTGGGTATGAGAGGTAGAGGAGGAGACACATAAACCGACTGGTACACCCACGGTGTCACTAGAGCGTCCCCAGCGATCGCCTGAGGGTCCCTTGACCTGGCGCAATATCTTTTCAACTTCTTGTTGAGGCGGGACGCCATCATGTCCACCCGTGGTCATTCCCAACGGTTTACCCGCATTTGGAAAACTTCTGGATGAAGTCCCCATTCTCCTGGGTGTAGGTCGCCCATCGGAGAATCCTTGTGGCTTCTGCCATCGCCATCCTGCTTCTTGTGCCGCCCTGTCTGTGTACATGGGCGACCGCCGTGATGTCGTCTGATTGGATCAGTACCGGCTGGTTCTGAAGCAGGGGCCTTGCTTGTCTTAGGGCATTGTAAATGGCCCTTAGCTGCAGAATATTTATGTGAAGCGAAATCTCCTTGGAAATTTCTTCCCTGTGTGACTGCACCCCAGCCCTGAAGGCTGGCATCCGTGGTCACCAGGACCCAGTCCTGTATTCCGAATCTGCGGCCCACTAGTAGATGAGCCCTCTGCAGCCACCACAGCAGCGACACCCTGTTTCTTGCTGACAGGGTTATCCGCTGTTGTATCTGTACATGGGACCCGGACCATTAGTCCCACAGGTCCCACTGGAACGTCCTTGCGTGGAGTCTTCCGAATGGAATTATGCTTCCAGGTTTTAGGATGTCTCTGACTAGAGATGACAACTCCTCGGCTTTTTCCACTGGAAGAAACACTCTTTTCTGGTCTGCGTTCAGAAACATTCCCAGGAACAGAAGACGTGTCGTCGGGACCAGCTGTGACTTTGGAATATTGAGAATCCAGTCGTGCTGTTGTAGCACTTCCCGAGAGAGTGCTACCCCCACTACCAACTGTTCTTTGGACCTCGCCTTTATCAGGAGATCGTCCAAGTACGGGATAATAAAAACTTCCTTCTTGTGAAGGAGTATCATCACTTCGGCCATTACCTAGGTAAAGACCTTCGGTGCCGTGGACAACTCCAACGGCCGCGTCTGGAACTGATAGTGACAGTCCTGTACCACATATCTGAGGTACTCCTGGTGAGGGGGGGGGGGGGGGAATGGGGACATGCAGGTACGCATCCTTGATGTCCAGGGAGACCCTGTAATCCCCCTCGTCCAGGCTCGTAATAAGCGCCCTGAGCGATTCCATCTTGAACTTGAATCTTCTGATATAAAAGTTCAAGTATTTTAATTTCAAGATGGGTCTCACCGAACCGTTGCGGTACCACAACCACTGTGGAATAGTAACCCCTTCCTTGCTGAAGGAGAGGCACCTTGACAATCACTTGTTGTGATTATAGTGTTGAATATCCACCAACACCGTCTCCCTGGCAGAGGGAGGTGAGGGTAAGGCAGATTTTAGGAAACGGCGGGGGGAAGAACGTCTCGAACTCCAGCCTGTACCCCTGAGATACTACTTGAAGGACCCAGGGATCTATGTGAGAGAGCCCACTGTCCGCTGAAATATCTGAGACGGGCCCCCACCGTACCCGGGTCCGCCTGAGCAGCCCCAGCACCACGCTGTGGCCCTACCGGACGCAGGGAGGACTTCTGCTCTTGGGAACTAGCTGTGTGTTGCAGCTTTTTTCCTCTACCTTTGCCTCTCGGCAGAAAGGATGAGCCTCTAGCCCACTTGTTTTTCTGGGGCCGAAAGGACTGTACTTGATGATACGGTGCTTTCTTTTGTTGTGGGGTAGCCTGTGGCAAAAAAATTAATTTCCCAGCAGTAGCTGTGGAAACGAGGTCTGAAAAACTATCCCCAAACAGTTTTACCCCCTTATAGGGCAACTTCCATGTGCCGATTCGAGTCGGCATCGCCTGACCATTGCCAAGTCCATAACCCCCGTCTGGCGGCAATGGACCTAGCGCTTATTTTTTATGCCAGCTGGCAAATATCCCTCTGTGCATCACGCATGTATAAGACCACGTCTTTTATATGCTCTAATTTCAGCAAAATATTGTCCCTATCCATAGTTATTTTCCGACAGGGAATCTGACCACGCAGCGGGAGCACTGCCCATCCATGCCGAAGCAACGGCTGGTCGCAATATAATGCCCTAGTGTGTGACCATATCTTATAGGGTAACCTCCTGCTTTCTATCAGCAGGTTCCTTCAGGGCGGCCGTACCCGAAGACGGTAGTGCCACCTTTTCTGATAAGCGTGTAAGCGCTGTATCTACCCTATGGGGTGTTTCCCCGCGTGACCTATCCTCTGGCGGGAAAGGGTACGCTGCCAATAACCGTTGTAGAAATTATCAATTTCTTACCGGGGGAAGACCACTCTTCCTCACACACCTCATTTAATTTCTCAGATGCAGGAAAAAATAAGAATTTACTTACCGATAATTCTATTTCTCGTAGTCCGTAGTGGATGCTGGGGACTCCGTCAGGACCATGGGGTTTAGCGGCTCCGCAGGAGACAGGGCACAATAATAAAAGCTTTAGGATCAGGTGGTGTGCACTGGCTCCTCCCCCTATGACCCTCCTCCAAGCCTCAGTTAGGATACTGTGCCCGGACGAGCGTGCATAATAAGGAAGGATATTGAATCCCGGGTAAGACTCATACCAGCCACACCAATCACACCGTACAACCTGTGATCTGAACCCAGTTAACAGTATGATAACAACGAAGGAGCCTCTGAAAAGATGGCTCACAACAAGAATAACCCGATTTTTGTAACAATAACTATGTACAAGTATTGCAGACAATCCGCACTTGGGATGGGCGCCCAGCATCCACTACGGACTACGAGAAATAGAATTATCGGTAAGTAAATTCTTATTTTCTCTAACGTCCTAAGTGGATGCTGGGGACTCCGCCAGGACCATGGGGATTATACCAAAGCTCCCAAACGGGCGGGAGAGTGCGGATGACTCTGCAGCACCGAATGAGAGAACTCCAGGTCCTCCTCAGTCAGGGTGTGCCCCTGACCAAGTAGCAGCTCGGCAAAGTTGTAAAGCCGAGACCCCTCGGGCAGCCGCCCAAGATGAGCCCACTTCCTTGTGGAATGGGCTTTTACTGATTTTGGCTGTGGCAAGCCTGCCACAGAATGTGCAAGCTGAATTGTACTACAAATCCAGCGAGCAATCGTCTGCTTAGAAGCAGGAACACCCATCTTGTTGGGTGCATACAGGCTAAACAGCGAGTCAGATTTTCTGACTCCAGTCGTCCTAGAAACATATATTTTCAGGGCCCTGACAACGTCAAGTAACTTGGAGTCCTCCAAGTCCCTAGTAGCCGCAGGTACCACAATAGGTTGGTTCATGTGAAAAACAGAAAACACCTTAAGGAGAAATTGAGGACGAGTCCTCAATTCTGCCCTGTCAGAATGAAAAATTAAGTAAGGGCTTTTATATGATAAAGCCGCCCATTCTGACACACGCCTGGCTGAAGCCAGGGCTAATAGAATCTTCACCTTCCATGTGAAATATTTTAATTCCACAGTGGTGAGTGGATCAAACCAATGTGACTTTAGGAAACTCAAAACAACATTGAGATCCCAAGGTGCCACTGGGGGCACAAAAGGAGGCTGTATATGCAGTACCCCTTTTACAAACGTCTGAACTTCAGGCACTGAAGCCAGTTCTTTCTGGAAGAAATTTGACAGGGTCGAAATTTGAACCTTAATGGACCCTAATTTTAGGCCCATAGACAGTCCTGTTTTCAGGAAATGTAGGAAACGACCCAGTTGGAATTCCTCTGTAGGGACCTTCTTGGCCTCACACCACGCAACATATTTTCGCCAAATGCGGTGAAAATGTTTTGCGGTTACATCCTTCCTGGCTTCGACCAGGGTAGGGATGACTTCATCTGGAATGCCCTTTCAGGATCCGGCGTTCAACTGCCATGCCGTCAAACGCAGCCGCGGTAAGTCTTGGAACAGACAAGGCCCCTGCTGGAGCAGGTCCTTTCTTAAAGGTAGAGGCCACGGTTCTTCCGTGAGCATCTCTTGAAGTTCCGGGTACCAAGTCCTTCTTGACCCATCCGGAACCACGAGTATCGTTCTTACTCATCTCCTTCTTATGATTCTCAGTACTTTTGGTATGAGATGCATAGGAGGGAACACATACCCTGACTGGTACACCCACAGTGTTACCAGAGCGTCCACCGCTATTGCCTGAGGGTCCCTTGACCTGGCGCAATATTTGTCTAGTTTTTTGTTCAGGCGGGACGCCATCATGTCCACCTTTGGTTTTTCCCAACGGTTTACAATCATGTGGAAGACTTCCCGCTGAAGTCCCCACTCTCCCGGGTGGAGGTTATGCCTGCTGAGGAAGTTTGCTTCCCAGTTTTCCACTCCCGGAATTAACACTGCTGAGAGTGTTATCACATGATTTTTCGCCCAGCGAAGAATCCTTGCAGTTTCTGCCATTTCCCTCCTGCTTCATGTGCCGCCCTGTCTGTTTACGTGGGCGACTGCCGTGATGTTGTCCCACTGGATCAATACCGGCTGACCTTGAAGCAGAGGTCTTGCTAAGCTTAGAGCCTTGTAAATTGCCCTTAGCTCCAGTATATTTATGTGGAGAGAAGTCTCCAGACTTGATCACACTCCCTGGAAATTTTTTCCTTGTGTGACTGCTCCCCAGCCACTCAGGCTGGCATCCGTGGTCACCAGGACCCAGTCCTGAATGTCGAATCTGCGGCCCTTTCATAGATGAGCACTCTGCAGCCACCGCAGAAGAAAACACCCTTGTCCTTGGAGACAGGGTTATCCGCTGATGCATCTGAAGATGCGATCCGGACCATTTTCCCAGCAGATTCCACTGAAAGGTTCTTGCGTGAAATCTACCGAATGGGATCGCTTTGTAAGAAACCACCATTTTTCACAGGACCCTTGTGCAATGATGCACTGATACTTTTCCTGGTTTTAGGAGGTTCCTGACTAGCTCGGATAACTCCCTGGTCTTCTTCTCCGGGAGAAAACATCCTTTTCTGGACTGTGTCCAGAATCATTCCTAGGAACATTAGACGTGTCGTCGGAAAAAGCTGCGATTTTGGAATATTTAGAATCCACTCGTGCTGTCGTAGAACTACTTGAGATAGTGCTACTCCGACCGCCAACTGTTCTCTGGACCTTGCCCTTATCAGGAAAGCGTCCATATTTCTTTTAGGAAGAATCATCATTTCGGCCATTACCATGGTAAAGACCCGGGGTGCCGTGGACAATCCAAACGGCAGCGTCTGAACTGATAGTGACAGTTCTGTACCACGAACCTGAGATACCCTTGGTGAGAAGGGCAAAATTTGGACATGTAGGTAAGCGTCCCTGATATCCAGTGACACCATATCGTCCTGGTTCGCTATCACTGCTCTGAGTGACTCCATCTTGATTTGAACCCTTGTATGTAATTGTTCAAATCTTTTAGATCTCACCGAGCCGTTTGGCTTCAGTACCACAATATAGTGTGGAATAATACCCCTTCCCTTGTTGTAGGAGGGGTACTTTGATTATCACCTGCTGGGAATACAGCCTGTGAATTTTTTTCCAATACTGCCTCCCTGTCGGAGGGAGACGTTGGTAAAGCAGACTTCAGGAACTTGTGAGGGGAAGACGTCTCGAATTTCCAATGTACACCTGGGATACTACGTGTAGGATCCAGGAGTCCACTTGCGAGTGAGCCCACTGCATGCTGAAACTCTTGAGATGACCCCCCACCGCACCTGAGTCCGCTTGTATGGCCCCAGCGTCATGCTGCGGACTTGGCAGAAGCTGTGGAGGACTTCTGTTCCTGGGAATGGGCTGCCTGCTGCAGTCTTCTTCCCTTTCCTCTAACCCTGGGCAGATATGACTGGCCTTTTGCCCGCCTGCCTTTATGGGTACGAAAGGACTGAGACTGAAAAGACTGTGTCCTTTTCTGCTGAGATGTGACTTGGGGTAACAAAAGTGGATTTTCCAGCTGTTGCCATGGCCACCAGGTCCGATGGACCGCCCCTTTATACGGCAATACTTCCATGTGCCGTCTGGAATCTGCATCACCTGACCACTGTCGTGTCTATAAACATCGTCTGGCAGATATGGACATCACATCTACTCTTGATGCCAGAATGCAAATATCCCTCTGCGCATCTCGCATATATAGAAATGCATCCTTAAAATGCTCTATAGTCAATAAAATATTGTTCCTGTCAAGGGTATCAATATTTTCAGTCAGGAAATCCGACCAAGCCCCCCCAGCGCTGCACATCCAGGCTGAGGCGATTGCTGGTCGTAGTATAACACCAGTATGTGTGTATATACTTTTTAGGATATTTTTCAGCTTCCTATCAGCTGGCTCTTTGAGGGCGGCCGTATCTGGAGACGGTAACGCCACTTGTTTTTATAAGCGTGTGAGCGCCTTATCCACCCTAAGGTGTGTTTCCCAACTCGCCCTCACTTCTGGCGGGAAAGGGTATACCTCCAATAATTTTCTATCGGAGGAAACCCACGTATCATCACACACTTTAATTTATCTGATTCAGGAAAAACTACAAGTAGATTATTCCCACCCTACATAATACCCTTATTTGTGGTACTTGTAGTATCAGAAATATGTAACACCTCCTTCATTGCCCTTAACATGTAACGTGTGGCCCTAAAGGAAAATACGTTTGTTTCTTCACCGTCGACACTGAAGTCAGTGTCCGTGTCTGTGTCTGTGTCGACCAACTGAGGTAAATGGGCGTTTTTACAAGCCCCTGACGGTGTCTGAGACGCCTGGACAGGTACTAATTTGTTTGCCGGCCGTCTCATGTCGTCAACCGACCTTGCATCGTGTTGACATTATCACGTAATTCCTAAATAAGCCATCCATTCCGGTGTCGACTCCCTAGAGAGTGACATCACCAATACAGGCAATTTGCTCCGCCTCCTCACCAACATCGTCCTCCTACATGTCGACACACACGTACCGACACACAGCACACACACAGGGAATGCTCTGATAGAGGACAGGACCCCACTAGCCCTTTGGGGAGACAGAGGGTGAGTTTGCCAGCACACACCAAAAACGCTATAATTATACAGGGACAACCCCTTATACAAGTGTTTTCCCTTATAGCATTTTCACATATGTAATCATATCGCCAAATAAGTGCCCCCCCTCTCTGTTTTAACCCTGTTTCTGTAGTGCAGTGCAGGGGAGAGCCTGGGAGCCTTCCTCACAGCAGAGCTGAGCAGGAAAATGGCGCCGTGTGCTGAGGAGAATAGGCCCCGCCCCCTAAAACGGCGGGCTCTTCTCCCGGAGTTTGTGAGATCTGGCAGGGGTTAAATACATCCATATAGCCTCAAGGGCTATATGTGATGTATTTTAGCCATAAAAAAGGTATAATACATTGCTGCCCAGGGCGCCACCCCCAGCGCCCTGCACCCTCAGTGACCGCTGGTATGAAGTGTGCTGACAACAATGGCGCACAGCTGCAGTGCTGTGCGCTACCTTATGAAGACTGAAAGTCTTCTGCCGCCTGTTTCTGGACCTCTGGACCTCTTCAACTTCGGCATCTGCAAGGGGGGTCGGCGGCACGGCTCCGGGACGAACCCCAGGGTGAGACCTGTGTTCCGACTCCCTCTGGAGCTAATGGTGTCCAGTAGCCTAAGAAGCAAATCCATCCTGCACGCAGGTGAGTTTACTTCTCTCCCCTAAGTCCCTCGTAGCAGTGAGCCTGTTGCCAGCAGGACTCACTGAAAATAAAAAACCTAACTTAAACTTTTATTCTAAGCAGCTCAGGAGAGCCACCTAGATTGCACCCTTCTCGGCCGGGCACAAAAATCTAACTGAGGCTTGGAGGAGGGTCATAGGGGGAGGAGCCAGTGCACACCACCTGATCCTAAAGCTTTTATTATTGTGCCCTGTCTCCTGCGGAGCCGCTAAACCCCATGGTCCTGACGGAGTCCCCAGCATCCACTTAGGACGTTAGAGAAACTACTAATAGTTTTCTCTCACCAAACACAATACCCTTTTATGTGGTACCTGGGGTATAATCATAAATGTGTAATACATTTTTCATTGTCTCAATCCTGTAACGGGTGGACCTATTTGGAGGGTACACCAGTCTCATCGATGTCGACACTGGAGTCAGTGTCCGTGTCGACATCTGTGTCTGTTATCTGAGGTAGCGGGCGATTTTAGAGCCCCCCATGACATTTGAGACGCTGGAACAGGCACAAGCTGAGTAGCCGGCTGTTCCGTGTCGTCGGCCCTTTATGTAAGGAGTTGACACTTTCACGTAATCCTTCCATAAGTTCAACCACACCGGTGTCGACCCCGCAGGGGGTGACAACATATTTACAGGCATTCGCTCCGCCTCCACCTCATTATCCTCTACATACCTGTCGACACAGCCGTACCGACACACAGCACACACACAGGGAATGCTCTGATAGAGGACAGGACCCCACAAAGCCCTTTGGGGAGACAGAGGGAGAGTATGCCAGCACACACTAGGGCGCTATATATATCACAGGGATAGCACCTATAAAAAAGTGTTTTCCCTTATAGCTGCCTATATGTTGTATACTGCGCCTAAATTGTGCCCCCCCCCCCCCCCTCTCTTTTTAACCCTTTCTGTAGTGTATTAACTGCAGGGGAGAGCCAGGGAGCTTCCCTCCAACGGAGCTGTGAGGGAAAAATGGCGCCAGTGTGCTGAGGAGATAGGCTCCGCCCCTTTTTCGCAGACTTTTCTCCCGCATTTTTATGGAATCTGGCAGGGGTTAATATACATCCATATAGCCCTGGGGGTTATATGTGATGTATTTTTGCCAGCCAAGGTGTTTATATTGCTGCTCAGGGCGCCCCCCCCCAGCGCCCTGCACCCTCAGTGACCGGAGTGTGTGGTGTGCATGAGGAGCAATGGCGCACAGCTGCAGTGCTGTGCGCTACCTTGGTGAAGACTGATGTCTTCTGCCGCCGATTTTCCGGACCTCTTCTTGCTTCTGGCTCTGTAAGGGGGCCGGCGGCGCGGCTCTGGGACCGGACTCCGAGGCTGGGCCTGTGTTCGGTCCCTCTGGAGCTAATGGTGTCCAGTAGCCTAAGAAGCCCAAGCTGGCTGCAAGCAGGCAGGTTCGCTTCTTCTCCCCTTAGTCCCTCGATGCAGTGAGCCTGTTGCCAGCAGGTCTCACTGAAAATAAAAAACCTAAAACTAACTTTTTCTAAGAAGCTCAGGAGAGCTCCTAGATTGCACCCTGCTCGGTCGGGCACAAAAATCTAACTGAGGCTTGGAGGAGGGTCATAGGGGGAGGAGCCAGTGCACACCAGATAGTCCTAAAGCTTTCTTTAGATGTGCCCAGTCTCCTGCGGAGCCGCTATTCCCCATGGTCCTTACGGAGTTCCCAGCATCCACTAGGACGTCAGAGAAAACACAAGATACGCTCTGCAAATTAACTTTTTTCAACTGTACATAAGCCCCAGAATGTTTGTCATTGACACCAGTCCATGCCATGGCAGAGCCTACCGTCTTAATGCTCTTCCACATACTATCATTACTCACTAGTATAGGCACTGAAGGAGGAAACTCACACATACCCGTATACATACCTCCCAACATGACCCTCTCCAGGAGGGACAGAATCCTCTGCTCCTGGACGTCCCTCTTAATGTATGATTGCCATCACCTGTGGTGAAACACCTTTCTTATCCATTAACCTGTTCAAAACAGGTGCAGACAATCATAAATGAAGCGAAGTCCAGAAGCAGAGCATTGTGTCCCTCCTGGATAGGGTCATGTTGGGAGGAATGCGTATATGTAACTTACACCTTATATACAATAACAAATACATACCTCCCAACATGACCCTCTCCAGGAGGGACACAATGCTCTGCTTCTGGACTTTTCCCTTTCTCTATGATTGCTGGCACCTGTGTTGAACAGGTTAATGGATAAGAAAGATGTTTCAGCAGAGGTGATGGCAATCACAAATTAAGAGGGAAGTCCAGGAGCAGAGCATTCTGTCCCTCCTGGAGAGGGTCATGTTGGGAGGTATGCAAATAACATACACTGAACAACATTAAAACCTTCAGTGCAACTACTCATTAAAATTCTAGCCACCTGCCCAATTGCTTAGACTCCCAGTATTCTGGAGACAGTCGTGGTGAAGGTGTCTATCAGCATACCTCCCAACATTACCCTCTCCAGGAGGGACACAATGCTCTGCTTCTGGACTTTTCTCTTAATTTATGATTGACGACACCTGTTTTGGACAGGTTGATGGATAAGGAAGGTGTTTCAGCACAGGTGATGGCAATCATACATTAAGAGGGACGTCCAGGAGCAGAGGATTCTGTCCCTCCTGGAGAGGGTCGTGTTGGGAGGTATGTATCAGTATTATATGACCAAATTATTTATGTAGAACAAATATCTATTACTTCCAAGCACAGCAAACAATGTGACTGTGGTGGTAATGCAAATACATGTTTTGCTGACGTGCAGTGCTTCTATGTAATACTTTCACTGTACATTGTTAAAATATTATTTTGAAAAAAAATAATATTCCTTTACGTCACCTCTCCTTGTGATAGCTGATTTTGGTGTACATACAGTATACGTGCTGCTATGCCAATTTGTTCTATGGGCAGCCTGGTTTTGGCCTCTTGAATTTGAAATAAAGTTTGTACTGAAAAAAGTAACATAACAAAACTGCCTCTTATAATCATACTTGCCTACTCTCCCGGAATGGCCGGGAGGCTCCCGAAAATCGGGTGACCCTCCCGGACCCCCGGAAGAGCAGGCAAGTCTCCCGATTTCGGGGGTCCCCCCCTTCCCAGCCGCCCACTTAGAGAGTAAAGTGGGTGGTCTGGGCAGGCGATGACGCGATTCTTGTTGAATCGCGTCATCATAGTCACGCCCCCTGCTGGACAATACCGGTAATAGCGGCATTACACAGCGGGGGGCGTGGCTTACATGACGCGTCCCGCCACCACGCCCCCGTTCCACCTCCGCCACGCCTCTGGCCCGCCCTCCTCTGCACTGCTCGTCGGAGCCCGCCACCCTGCTGAGGCGACCTGGCTGCTCTCTCACGGAGAGAGCAGCCAAAAAGTCGGCAAGTATGCTTATAATACTCATAACAAAACTGACTCTTTTTATATCACTGGTGAGCATCAATATGGTCAATTTATCAGGCTGATGCCTTAATATGCAACAATGAAGCTGAGCAAAGCACCATAACAGGAAGAGGGGTTATTTTAAAATCTCATCACTTGGTTATTGCCTGAAGGGGATCCGGAGTGAAAGTCGACAGTAACTAGGTTGACAATGTCTAGGTCGACCACTATTGGTTGACAGTAACTAGGTCGACAGGGTGTCTAGGTCGACGGGGTCTTTAGGTCGACATGTTCTAGGTCGACAGGTCAAAAGGTCGACATGAGTTTTTCACAATTTTTTTTCTTTTTTTGAACCTTTTCATACTTAACGATCCACGTGGACTACGATTGGAACGGTAATCTGTGCCGAGCGAAGCGGTAGCGGAGCGAAGGCACCATGCCCGAAGCATGGCGAGCGAAGCGAGCCATGCGAGGTGACGCGGTGCACTAATTGGGGTTCCCGGTCACTCTACGAAGAAAACGACACCAAAATAACATTAAAAACGCATGTCGACCTTTTGACCTGTCGACCTAGAACATGTCGACCTAGTTACTGTCGACTTTCAATACCACACCCTGAAGAGAGAAGGCCTGAGCTCTGATCTCTAATCTGGACCTACCGCAGGGTCTCCTTAATTACACCCCTCAGCAGAGGCATTCGGGAAATATCATCAGCTACAGGTATACGATCTATAGGAACAGCCTCCATGACCTCTTCATACAGGGTTTGCTGGAGCTCTGGATCTTTTGCCAGGTGATATAGAGACCAGGACAATGTGTTTGATGTCTGAAAGAGAAGTGTAAACAGAGGAGGTGATTATGAAGGTGCTTTGGGGTTTTAAATCACATGAATAGTTGTAAATATATATTTCCAGTTGGTTGCAAAGTGGAGTTATACAGGAGACTTGTCCACTTTCCTGGGGGCTGGGAGATTCTCCTCGAATTTAAGAATATCCCGGAAAGCTCAGAAGAATGGACAAGCATGATATTGCCTCATAATATGAAACAAAAAGTTTAATTTGTAAATAAGAGGTACAAGAGCCCTGCAGGAGCAGCAAAAATAAATGTGGGCCTTCCTCTCATGTACTCTTCCATTGCCCACTTTTACCATGATCTCCTCCTTCCCCTACACCTAATGTGTCTGCTGCGCTCAACTGAGGCACAGCTTCAATCAGGGTGGATTTGGTGGCCATGATTGTTCGGAAATTGTCTAAGATTGTTTATTTTGGATGTGTTTGTATTGTAATGTTATGCACTAATTATCCATGTTACGTTTGCAATATTTCAGTTAGTGAAATCTGCAAGGTGCTGTGACCCTGTTGTAGCCCCTATAAATATAGATTACTAATAGGCCTGAATATGCCACAAAATAAGGTACTGTACAATGCATATATGCACATATAATGTAATGAATTTCATAAATAGAAATTACCGAAGCTTTCCCAAGGTCAGGGCCGCCATCAGAGGAGGAAGGGGGGCCTGGACACTTAGGGGGCATGCTCTGGCTCCTACCCAGTATAGATGTCACGGGTGTGGGGTCTGGTGTGGTTGCTTGGTTCAAGGAATAAAGAGTTGTTTTTTTCTTAGACAAGGCACAGAAGGGGGGCTCACTGGAGAGACAGAAGGGGTTTTTGGCTGGAGAGACACTAAGGGGGCTGGATAGACACGGCGGGGCTGTAGCTGCAGAAATACGGGGGGGGGGGGCTAAAGAGAACTGGGGGGAAGTGGATGGAGATTTATCTGGCACATTAGTGGCACATTAGTAACTCCTTTGCCCCCACAGCTGTGCTCATGCGCATTTGCTTTGGGGTAGGGGGCCACAGTCTATTTTGCCTCCGGGAGAGGGGGGCCATATATGTGGCTGAAAGTGTACAAAAATTAAATGGCTGGGACATATGGTACTAGGCCACACTTCGTAGTGACATTTTCACTAGAGCTAGACATTATTGGACGGAATGCAATAGCCTGCGAGATCAGGAAGTGTGGGACTTTGCATGAGTTTTCCTGGTTTCTTTAAAGCTGGAATCATTTGCACGGCAAAACCAACCTGGTTTTGCCGTGTAAATGATTGCCGCTTTAAAAAACAGGAGAACTCGCACAAAGTTCCGCACTTCCTACTTCTCGCAGGCTATTGCATTCCACCCTATATGTTGTCCCACACTCACACCTGAAATAATCGAATACATTGGATGTACAGTACAGAAGTATATAGCATATATGCTTCATGTTCATTCTAGCAAGGAAAAATGTTTCCAGCACTTTCCTTGTATTAAATTACTTGGATCGATTTTATGCACTCAATAAAATCTATGAAATATATATAATAATAATAATAATAATAATAATAATAATAATGGGTTTTATTTAAGAAAGCATTATCTATGCAGATATACCAATAAAAATATGTTCATAAATAACTCAATCAGAGTATTAGATTAGGTCTATGTGATCACAAAACGTTTTGTTATAAAAACTCTATTAGTAATACCGGTATACTGATAACTATAATGACAGACACAAGACAACACGGACAAAGAACTAATATGACACAAATGACAAGTACAGTATATTTGAAAGTATCTTTAAAAGTGGATACAAATGTTTCAATTATGTGGGAGTTGATACACCACTGGCGTTTTACTCTCCTCCCTTCAATAAGATATATGTTAGAAATTCCTTCTTTCCAGAGTCAGGTAAAGATGAATAGTACAATGTCAGTCCCACATGGTAATTTGTGCTTTTAGGGAATCTTCCCCGCTGTCAGGTATTTCATTTTCAGTAAGTCCCGTACCACCCGGTTTGGATTACACAGGCAATTTTACCTTTAGTGGCTCTCACCGGTAACTGAAAGCTGAAGTCACGGCTCCGGGGTAATTAGTACCTTACAGTCCTGTGAGCTGCAGCTCTGTAAACTGACTTGAAGCGCTGTTCTCCGCGTCCTCCTCCTTCTTACCAGGATCTTCTGTTCTCGGTGTCCGGCATCAGGCAAGGATCGGGGCTGGTGGCAATCGATACTCTCTGCAATCTACACGTTTCTCTTTATGGCTTCATCAGGATGCTGGAGATAGTCGATTGGATTACGTGGCTGCCTTTTATCCCGTGCAGGCTCCATTCATATAGCCGCTTCTGGTGTTTTGCTAGTAATTTATTTTTACATACACAGAACACATAACGAGACTTACACAAAACAATAATAAAACAGTAGATAACATATTTCTATTGTTTCTGTTAACTCCTTAGAATATATATATATATATATACTAGGTGCTTCATCGCGCCCTACGGGCGCTCTTCACACCGTCGCAAGGGGCTACGCCCCCTTAACCCTTGCATGCCTTTCTGGGGTTCAATATTTGTATTATATAAAGTATTACCTGCATTCCTTTGTTAGTGGTTAAATATTGCACAATGAAAGGGCGTGCGATGGTGAAGGAGGTGCAGCCCCTTGCGACGGCGTGAACAGCACCTGCAGGGCACGATGTACAGAATGTAGCGGGTGCGGGGGGGACTGCGGATGGTGTCTGTAGATGCTGCAGGTGGAGGGGGGGCAGAAGTGGGGGTGGGGCCCGGATGGGGAAGAGTCGGGAGGTGCTGCGGGTGGGGGAGGGGCAGAGGAGTGGGGGATGCAGATTGGGGAGGGGTCCGGAGGCACTGCAGGTGGGGGAGGGGCAGGGGTGCCATGGGTGGGAGAGGGGCAGGTGTGGGGATGTTGTGGATGGGTGAAGGGTTCTGGAGGTGCTGTGGGATGGGAAGGGGCGGGAGTGCCGGGGGTGGGGTAGGGGTCCGCAGGCGCCATGGGTAGGGGAGAGGCAGGTACGGGTGGTGCGGCGCATAGGGAAGGAGGTCCGGAGGTGCTGCTGGTGGTGGAGGGGCAGGTGCGGTGGTGCCATTGGTGGGGGGAGGGGTGGGTGAGGGGGGGATCGCGGATGGAGGAGGGTGTCTGCAGATGCTGCGGGTGGAGGGGGGAGACATATAAAGGGGGTGGATGGTGGAGGGGGCCTGGAGGTGCTGTGGGTGGTGAAGGGGCGGAGGAGTGGGAGCCGCGGGTGGTGTAGGGGGTCTGGAGGCACAGCGTGTGGGGGAGGGGTGGAGGGGAAGGTGCGGAGGTGTGGTGCATTGGGGTGAGGTCTGGAGGCGCTGCGGGTACTGTACCTGCCAAAAAGGTAGTTGGAGGGTATGCAGTAACAGGGCCAGGACAGGGGTGACAGGGTCAGAACAGGGTTGACGGGGCCAGGACAGGGGTGACAGGGTCAGAAAAGGGGTGACGGGGCCAGGACAGGGGCGACGGGGCCAGGACAGAAATGACAGGGACAGGATAGGGGTGACAGGCCAGGGTAGGGGTGGCAGGAACAGGACAGGGGTGACAGGGCCAGTATAGGGTTGACAGGGCAAGCACAGGGGTAACAGGGCCAGGATAGGGGTAACAGGGCCAGCATAAGGGTAACAGGGCCAGCATAAGGGTGACAGGGCCAGCATAAGGGTGAAAGGGCCAGGATAAGGGTGAAAGGGCCAGGATAAGGGTGACAGGGTCAGGATAAGGGTGAAAGGGCCAGGATAAGGGTGGCAGGGCAAGGCCAGGGGTGACAGGGACATGACAGAACACAGGGCAAGGGAGAGATTGGTATTAGGGACAAAACAGTGGTGACAGACAGATGTGTTTTACCGGAGTCACTGCTGCTGGCTGCTGCTGTTCCACTCCAACCTGTTGGGATCTGCTGCTGGTGGAGACTTGGCATGGCTGACTCTCTTAGGCTGGAGTCCTGCTTCCTCTGCCCGTCCGCATCCCTCCCCCCCTCCTCAGTCACACACCGCAGACCTCGCGCAGCTGCCGGGCACTGTGGTAAGGGGAGACTGGGAGTGACTGGTTAGCCCCCAGGAGATGCTGCGGCTGGAGGGAGGAGGGGGTCGGAGCCTGCAAGCAGCTCGGACTTCTGCAGCGTTACCCGCCGGCTAAAGTGTGTGAAGGAGCTGGGCGCACCTCACTGTGGGTGGCAGCGCTGCAGCTAGCGGTGGGGTTGCCGGGGCTGGAGATAACAGAGGCAGTACGGAACCTGCACAGCGGCAGGTGCCCCACAAAACTGCAGCTAAGAAGCGTGGAGTGTGCCAGAAAGTGACGCTCCTCCGCGCCAGAGAGGGGGGGGGGGTCAAGCACACAGTGAGCCGGTGCCCGTCTGTCTGTACGGCATACCCCCTCACACACCCCCATACCTCCCAAATGTCCCGATTTTCGCGGGACAGTCCCATTTTTTTGGGTCTGTCCCGCTGTCCCACCCGCAGGTCGCAGTGTCCCGCGGTAACGGGGGGGGTCAGTTGGAAAGCTCCTGTACTCGCTGTTCTGCTTAGCAGAGCAGCGGTGAATAGTGGAGACAGAGGGAGAGGGGGCATCAGGGGGTATGGATTAAGGGGGGGTTCCAGCAGCAGAGCCGGATTAAGGGGGGGGGGGCAGGGGGTACGTACCGTTGGCCCCACAGTTTTAGGGGGCCCCCCCGGCTCGAGTAGCTCTGTCCCAGCTCAGAAGCCCCCCCCCCCCCCCGTCCTGCCAGCAACAACGGCAGCATTGTGCTACTGTCAGCACACGCTGCTGCGTGTTGGCAGGTCTGTGGTGTTGCAGGGAGGCAGCAGTCTCCCTGCTTTCTTCTGCCTGTGCGGGTGTGTAGGTGGGAGCGACCACCTCCTCTGGATTTACCCCTAGCTGAGGGGCCAAAATTCCTTTAAAAAAAAAAAAACACGGAATTTGCGTAAGGGGGCGTGGCCTCGTGTCCCGCGATTAGGCCACGCCCCAAACCCACAGCAGGCACAGCAATGAGATAGGGCTCCCCTGTCTCAAGTGCCCTGGCCCCCCCTGGACTCATAATCAGCCCCTGGGGGCATGCCAGCAGCTCACAGAGAGACCATGAAATCCCCAGGTTCCAAGGCCAGAATTATAGAGCGAAGGGTTTCCATCTGGAACTTGGAAACCTTCACAAACCTGTTCAATGCCTTGAGGTTGAGAATGGGCCGGGAGGACCCATTCAGTTTCGGGACTAGAAACAGTGGAGAATAGTACCCCTGGCCCCTCTGCGCAAGAGGCACCTGTACTACGACTCCTGTATCCAGGAGGGTCTGTACCACCGAATGTAGAGTGTTTGCCTTTGTCTTGTCCAACGGGACATCTGTCTGGCAAAATCAATGAGGGGGTCGGTTTTTGAAGGCTATGGCGTAACCTCGAGTGACGACTTCCCGTACCCAGGCATCTGAAGTGGTCTTCAACCATTCCTGGGTATACCCTAGAAGCCGGCCCCCCACCCTGGAATCCCCCAGAGGGAGGCCCGCCCCGTCATGCGGCAGGCTTATCTGTCTTGGAAGCTGGCTGACGGGCCGCCCAGGCTCTTTTGGGCTTAGGCTTACCAGGTATGGAAGTGCGGGCCTGCTTGTTGTACGCCTGACCTTTTGCTTTACCTGAAGGACGAAAGGGGCGAAAGGAAGTACCTTTAGTCTTTGACACAGAAGGAGCAGTACATGGCAGACAGGCAGTTTTGGCAGTAGCCAAGTCAGCCACAATCTTATTTAAATCCTCCCCAAACAGAATATCTCCCTTAAAAGGGAGTACCTCCAGGGTTTTTGTAGAGTCCAGAGCCACAGACCAGGATCTCAGCCACAATATCCGGCGAGCCAGGACTGACGTAGTAGAGGCCTTGGCTGCCAGGATACCGGCATCAGAAGCCACCTCTTTAATATAACGAGAAGCTGTGACAATATAAGACAAGCATTGTCTAGCATGGTCAGAGGAGATTTCAGCATCTAGCTCCAAGGCCCATGCTTCAATGGCCTCTGCAGCCCAAGTAGCTGCAATAGTGGGCCTTTGTGCAGCACCCGTGAGGGTGTAAATCGCTTTCAGACAACCCTCCACACGTTTATCCGTAGGCTCTTTTAGAGACGTGACGGTGGTGACCGGTAGAGCTGAGGAAACCACAATCCTAGCCACATGTGAGTCCACTGGAGGAGGCGTTTCCCAATTCTTAGACAGCTCCGTCGCGAGGGGATAGCGAGCCAGCATCTTCTTTTGAGGCACAAACTTCGTACCCGGGTTTTCCCAGGTTCCTGACGTATATCAATTAGGTGGTCAGAGTGAGGTAAAACTTGTTTAATCACCTTCTGACGCTTGAACCTATCTGGTTTCTTAGGAGGAACGGATGGCTCGGGATCATTCGTAATCTGTAAAATTAACTTAATAGCCTCCAAAAGATCAGGAACATCTACATGTGAACCACCCTCCCCATCAGCCGTATCTGAGTCAGAACCTGTGGGGTCAGTGTAAGTGCCGTCTTCATCCGACGAGGTGTCAGTGACAGCAGTGGATTGTGAGGAGACAAGCGCTCGCTTAGAGGACCCCTTGGACGTAGGCGAGCGACAGTCAGACTTTTTACTAGTCAGGGACTGGTTCAACTTCTTTATTTGAGCAGATAAATCGTCCGCCCACGGCGGGTTAGCTGCAGGGACCACAAACGGTTGTACCGGCATTGGGGGTCCCATAGGGGGTGTTAGTTTATGAACTAGCGTATGCAGAAGCGTGGAAAAGGCGGCCCATGGCGGGTCATTATTTGCCCCCGTTGCCACTGTCCCACTGGGGGGCAAGGAGCCCCCAGAACCAGAGCCCAAAGCTGCTATATTCTCCTCATAGGTATCTGCGGCTTCAGCAACACCGGCAGTGTGTTCAGCCCCAGAACCGTTACCCTCAGAAGCAGACATGATATAACTTGCAGTATCAGGTAACACAGTACAATTTGTCAGCAGCACAATACCTCTAGCCCAAACCCCTGGACAGTGTAGTCAGCACCAGCAGAGATAAAGGAGAGATATGGTGACTAAATCACAGAGAAAAATACGTAATACAGTATATCTTTGTGAAAATCCTATATTAGATAAAACCTGACGCACCAAGCCCCCTCAGGTTATAGAATATAGGGATAGCAGGTTGAGTGAAAGACACGAAATGGACACCACTCAGCTATCAAATGCACACACAAATAGTCACAGTTTGTACAATGCAGAGGTTATTACTAACAATAATACTGCACTGGACTAGCTTACACAGCTATATAACAATAGATTTAACAGTACACAGTAAGAACTGGATGTATCTCACAGGGTAATTGTACTAGGAAACCCTGACTAAGTGCACTCTTTCTTAACTAACACTGACTAAAAAAGACAGGTAGAATACTTAAGTGTCTTGTAAAGTCACAGCACTGACAACCAGGCGGCTATACATAGGAGGATTTGCCCAAGCATTCCCAGGAACAGAGAGCTGAGGGATAATGGCGCCGCAAACACTGCCAGGGAGTGAGGGAGAGACCGATATGCAGCTCCAGGGCGGGAACATTTGCAGAAAATGGCGCCCTGGGGCTGGGGGAGGGGCTTCAGGTCCAAGCTCTATCCCCCTGCTGGCAAAACCACCGGGTACTGCGGGCTCTAATAAAACGGTTTATAGAGAAAACCTGACCTGTCCCATGCCCTGGTGATCTAGTGGGATCGCCTGTACTGCCACAGTGTCCACCGCCAGCGTGCGCAGCCCGCCTCCCACTGACCGCAACGGATCGCGATAAAGACCGGGTCCCGCAAGCGGGACCCACTTACCACCTCCCGAAGCGCGGCCACGTGATCCCAGAGAGCCCCCGTCGTGTGTGCCTGACAAGAAGAAAACCGGAGCCTCCTGCTGTAGTTACCCGGCAACCAGGGCTCGGGAGTGTACAGCGCCGCTGGGGAGAGCCGGAGCTGCAGCCGTGAATGTCCACTGACATGTAACACTGCTGCTGCCCTTGAAGTCTTCACTTTTGTCCTCAGAAAAAAAGCTCTTCTTAGGGCTGCCTGGAGCAGCCCCTCTGTTAAGTGCCTGCTACTGCAGCACCAACTACAAAACTGAGATCCTGTGCAGGGAGGCGGGGTGATATAGGAGGCGGCGCTATGCATTCTGGGAACAGTCAAAGCTTTGAGCCTGTTGGTGCCTCGGATCAAGATCCTACTCTACACCCCATTGTCCATTCCTTGTGGCACCCAGTGTACCCCACAGCAGAAATGAACTATTTCAATGGTGACTGTAATACTAATGATATTCTGTTTTATCAGGTCTGTAAGTCTTCTTTATTCTGTATCATTTATTATATATTATTAATCTTCTTTTTATGAAATTTGTTGGGTCTATTTAGACTCCATTTTTTTACAGAAACACATAATTTTTCGATTCTTTAATCTTTCAGAAAGGGTTTCAATTCAAAATCTACAGTGCCTTGCTAAAGTATTCACCCCCCTTGGCTTTTTACCTATTTTGTTACATTACGACCAGTAATTTAATTTTTTTTTAAATCTGAATTTTATGTGATGGATCTGCACAAAATAGTCTAAGTTGATGAAGTGAAATTAGAAAAATGTATAGAAAAAAATAATTTGTATAAATAAAAATTAGAAAATTGGCATGTGCATATGTATTCACCCTCTTTGCTATGAAGCTCAAAAGTTCTGGTGCAACCAATTACATTCAGAAGTCACATAATTAGTGAAATGAAGTCCACCTGTGTACAATCTAAGTGTCTCATGATCTGTCAGTATAAACACACCTTTTCTGAAAGGCCCCAGAGGCTGCAACACCACTAAGCAAGAGGCATCAGACCAAGGAGCTCTCCAAGCAAGTCAGGGACAAAGTTGTTGAGAAGTACAAGTCAGGGTTGGGTTATAAAAAATATTAAAATCTTTGATGATCCCCAGGAGCACCATCAAATCCATCATCTTCAAATGGAAAGAACATGGTACCACAACAAACCTGCCATGGGAGGGCCGGCCACCAAAACTCACAGACCGGGCAAGGAGGGCATTAATCAGAGAGGCAGCACAGAGACCAAAGGTAACCGTGAAGGAGCTGCAGCGTTCCACAGCAGAGACTGGTGTATCTGCGCATGTGACCACAATCAGCCGTACACTCCATAGAGCTGGGCTTTATGGAAGAGTGGCCAGAAAAAAGCCATTACTTGGTGTTAAAAATAAGAAGGCACGTTTTGAGTTTGCCAAAAGGCATGTGGGCGACTCCACAAATGTATGGAGGAAGTTGCTCTAGTCAGATGAAACTAAAATTGAACTTTCTGGCCACCAAGGAAAATGCTATGTCTGGCGAAAACCCAACACCTCCCATCACCCCAAGAACACCATCCCCACAGTGAAACATGGTGGTGGTAGCATCATGCTGTGGGGATGCTTTTCAGCAGCAGGGACTGGTAAACTTTTTCGAGTCGAGGGAAAGATGGATAGTGCTAAATATAGGGATATTCTTGAGCAAAACCTGTTTCAGTTTGCCTGTAATTTGAGACTGGGACAGAGGTTCACCTTCCAGCAGGACAATGACCCGAAGCATACTGCTAAAGCAACACTCGAGTGGTTTAAGGGGAAACATTTAAATGTGTTGGAATGGCCTAGTCAAAGTCGAGATCTCAATCCAATTGAGACTCTGTGGTCAGACTTGAAGATTGCTGTTCACAAGCGGAAACCACCCAACATGAAGGAGTTGGAGCAGTTTTGCCTTGAGGAATGGGCAAAGATCCCAGTGGCAGGGGCGTGGCTTGGCCGAGCATATGAGCGGGTGTTCGATGTAGGAGCTCCGTATTAAATCCTTTTATTATCCTGCCCCCCTGCTGGTGAACGTTTTTGTTTTCACCCTACTGACTTGCCAGCCTCTGCTGCTGCTTTTGATCCCTTCTTCATCCTCTGGGTCTCTCTGGATCAGCCCGTGCCCGCATTGCAGCCTCCGCCGCCCTGCCTCTTCAGCTCCGCCATTCCGGAGATGGAGCACCGGGTCCTTCTGCTGGAGCCGCGCTGTGACGGACCTCCCTGCGCCTCCGGCTTCTGCTCTCCCCGCCACCGCTGTTACCACTGGACTCCTGCTGCGTGCTGCTGTCAGGCTCCCGCAGTCAGCGAGCCAGACGCACATGTGTGTGGGTTGCCGCTGCTGAGACCCTGAGAGGGACCCTGTCCTTACACCCACAGTGCCTGCTAACTTGCTCCAGCTCTCCTCTGTTCCTGGTCCTCACTATCACTGGAACTGCTGGAGTGTGGGGAATCCTGATCCCCAGAGGACTTTGGAGTACCTGGTAAGAGCCTGCATCTGCTCAATCTACCCCGGTGGGTGCACAAGATTTATACTGTGATATGCTTCCTTCTGGCTACCCTGGGCACCATTGACCTTGTGACTTTACTTTTTTTTTCTTCTGCTTCTATTATTTCTGTGCCTCCAACTGTACACATTTATATTTAATACCTGTAACGGGACATTGGATCTACATTTGGGCTGCATCATGGTGCGGCGTGGAAATGCTACTGCAGCTTCCAAACTTGAGAAATTTGCTAGAGGCCCTCAGTCCTCCTCACAGCCCTCACAGGTTGCTAGTCCCCCATTGCCAACTTCACCCTCAGGGAGCCCTCCCCAGCCTGATGACACGTCCCAGTCAACACAACAGATCCTGCTTGCCATATCGGCATCTGAGAAGAGAGTTACGGACAGAATTGGTCATGTGCATGTCAACATCACCCTGATTCAGCATGATATGCAAAAGATTCGTGAGCGGGTGGGAGAGGCAGAGCATCGTATTTCTGATCTGGAGGATCTAAATAACCCTTACTCTTAAAAATACAGTTGCTGATTTAACCACTCAGATGTTAGCGGTTAAAGCGAAATGATCAGATATTGAGGGGAGACTCTGTCGTAATAATGTACGCTTTGTTGGCCTCCCAGAGTGGGCGGAAGGCTCCGCCCCTGAGAAATTTCTGGAGCGGTGGCTCCTCCAATTGTTTCAACGTGACGACTTTAGTCCTCAATTCTCTGTGGAAAGAGCACATCGCTTGCCCGCTAGGGCCCCCCACCAGGTGCACCAGCACGTACTTTTATAGCTCGATTTCTACAGTACAAAGACCGTGACGCTGTCCTACGACTGGCTCGCACTCAGGGCCCTCTGAAGTTTGACAATTAAATTATTGCAGTATATCTGGATTTTGCTGAGGATGTCCAGAAGTCCCGTGCTCAGTTTCTCCAAGTCAACAGGATGCTCCGTGACCGCCAAATGCAGTACTCCATGTTGTTCCCGGCTCGTTTGCAGGTTGTGCATGATGGCTCTACACATTTCTTTAATACTGCCCAGGAGACGGAGGCCTGGCTGGACCGTAGACATCGTGTCCCTAATTGAGGTTGGTTGACCAAGTATATTTTGCTTGCAGATGCTGGGTTTCCCCCCTTTTTTTTTGTCAGGTGTTATTGAGTCTTGATGGGTTTAACACTACTGGCGTTTTATATTTTTTGATGTTCACTATGCGGGGCTGTTGTTTTCTGCTCTAGGAGCTAGATATAGTCTTTTCTATAGAGGTGCTAATTGTCTCTATACCCTGGGGTTAATATTGTGTTCTTAGTTTTAGTTAGGTTGTTCTAGGGATCCAAGTATATCTAGGTTGTAATGGATGTACAGGGTGGGGGGTGGTTGGGATGTTTTGTGTTTGTTTTTCATATATTTGTGCTTGTGTCACTGTGTTTTTTTCCTGTATTTTTGTCATGCGACTGTGTTCTCTGATATGCTCACTTTGTGTTTTTTTATGATTTGGCCGTTTGCTGGAGGTCTGATGTAGCAGGCCCTTTCTTTTTTCCCTTATCATATTACAGGTTCCTCTCTGATATGTACCCCCCTTGTATTTTATGCCTTGCTTCTTCTGCCTCTCCGCTTTTTTCACTTGTTCTTTCTATACTTCGTCCCTTCTTTATCTCCCTTATGGCTGAGGGGGGTTGATGGACTTCACATACTCCGCTTGAATGTGAGGGGCCTGAACGACTGTATTAAGCATACTCTTGTTTTGTCACAGATCAAAAAGTATAGAGCTGACGTCATATGTCTCTCTAAAACCCATCTGGTTGGCACTAGAACCCTAGCTCTCAGGAAACCTTGGGTTGGTCTAGCGTACCATTCCACTTTTTCTACTACTTCTAGAGGTGTTTCAGTTTTGATACGGAAGTCAATTAATTTTCATTTGGTCCATAGCCAAATTGATCAGTATGGTAGATATGTGTTTCTTAGGGCGTATGTTAACCGTACACTTCTCCATATTCTTGCTGTTTATATTCTCCCTCCCTACAATAATGAGGTGCTTCGACAAGCTATGTCGTTTATTGCTATTTCCGCCTCTACTCCGGTCCTCTGCATAGGTGATTTCAACAATATTTTAGATAAAGTTTTGGACAGGTGGTCTGAGCTTCCGACTCACGTACCCTCTTTCTCTTCTATTCCTACACCATTTGCCAAGTTAATTAATGAATTAGGGCTTATAGATGTTTGGCGGCTGAGACACCCCATTACTGTTATTATTGTTTAGACCCATTACTTAAGCATGATACCTTTAAGGCTTTGTTACGGGGTTCCTTTATACAACGAATAGCTACTATTAAAAAATCTATCAGAGAGGAGGAATTGAGACTTGAACTTGCCTGTTCTCACTGTGAATCTATTTACCTTTCCATCAAGACCCTTAGTGACTGTTGGAAGTGGGATTTGGCGAGGAAGGTCTGACCACTTACTTGATAACTCCAAGTGTAAATTGCTTTTTTATCAGCATGCCCTCTATTCACAATCAGATACAGGAGGTAGTTATTTAGCTTTTCTTGCACGTGAGGAGGGGGCTGGAGGATCCATTCAGAAGATTTGTGATCCTCAAGGCACACTGTTTTATACCACTCCTGAGATAACCCAAGTTTTCCCGTCCTTTTACTCCTTACTGTATACCTCTAAAACAGCCTATACCCAAAGCCAACTGTGGCACAAAGCGAAATTATCAGATATTGAGGGGAGACAACATTCATTTACCCCAGTTGTCAGTCTATCGATTTTTTTGGACGCATGTATATCCATCGAGGAAGTTGAGGCAGCTCTCGCCTCCTTCCCCAATAAGAAAGCCCCGCGTAGTGACGGTATACCAGTTGAAGTCTATAAACAATATCGTACCTATTTTGTCCCTTATCTTTTAAAATTATTCAACGCCTTGTTAGAAGATGGTTGCTTGCCCCCGTCTATGTCTGAGGCAAATATTGTAGTGATCCTTAAGCTGGGTAAAGACCCTACAGTCCTGGACTCCTACCGCCCAATCTCATTATTATCCACTGATGTAAAATTTTTAGCTAAGATTCTTGCACTTCGCCTTAATAGTGTCATTACATCCATTATTCATGATAACCAGACAGAATTCATGCCAGGCAAATCTTCTCTCCAAAACTTGAGAAGACTTTTTTGTCATTTGCAGAGGGGGAATTACTCAGGCTCAGAGTCGGAGGCTGTGGTGGTTTCCTTGGACGCTGCCAAGGCCTTCGACTTTGTGGAATGGGAATACTTGTGGGAAGTCCTTAGAAAATTAGATTTTGGCCCCAAATTTATATGATGGTTACAATTGCTCTACTCCTCCCCTATGGCTCGAATATCTGTTAATGGTTACATTACGTCCCCCTTTGCTTTATATCGGAGTACCAGGCAGGGCTGCCCATTATCCCCTGCCCTCTTTGCCCTGGCCATCGAGCCTCTAACATGTTCTATATGGGAATCCCCCAATGTTAAAGGAATTACTATTGATGGACATGAGGATGTTGTCGCGTTATATGCTGATGATATGCTCCTGTTTCTCAATGATGCGGACTCTTCACTCACCTCCCTTCTCAATATTGTTGATACCTTTGGATATTATTCAGGCCTTTCCATTAATTAGAACAAATCTCATATTCTTCCCATATCTGGTGCTATCCCTGACCCATTGCCTATTGTATGTTCACTGCAATGGACCCTGCATTTCTGGTACCTTGGTGTCTGGATCACTCCTAATGTTACAACTTTTGTACAACAAAATATAGACCAGGTCACGGAGGACCTGAAGCATCGGGTGCACATATGGAAAAAGCTTCCCCTCACTGTCACAGGCCGCATTAATCTCATTAAAATGGTGATGCAGCCGAAATACCTTTACTTATTGCAACACTCTCCTGTTTATATCCCCAAGAAGATTTTTACTAGTATTGATAGTGTTCTCGCTTCATTTATTTAGGGTAATAAGATGCCTAGTGTTGCCCTGAGAGCTCTCGTTAAAGCTAAAACTGATGGAGGATTGGGTTTTCCTAATATGGACGCTTATTAACAGGGATGGTCCCACGTTCGAGAGATTCTTTGCCGAGTGTGTGGGGTCCCACTTCTCCGCTGTCTAGTTTCTCCTTTCTGCTTCTTCTACTGCTGGTCATCCACCCTCTACTCCATCAATCACTACTTGTGTGCGACAGACTCACTCTTACTATGATTGGAAAGAAACGGATACTGATACGCCACTTTGGTTTAACACAGCGTATGGGGAACTGTTACATCTCTCACAGGATGATGTGTGGATTGGGGCGGGCCTTACAAATATTTCACAATTATTTGTAAATTATGTTTATAAATCTTTCACGCAGCTACGGGAGGAGCTTGATATACCCAATAAGTTTTTTTATCGTTACCTCCAGCTTCGCCATGCAGTACAGGCGCAATTCGGAGTCTCGCCTCCATCCATTTCCAATTCGCCAATTAAAGAACTGGTCATGGATTTAGGTACGAGACGCCAGATGTCCATCTTATATGCCAATCTCAGTACACATATTTGTCCAACTGTTTTTGACCCGCTTAAACTTAAGTGGGAGCGGGACATTGGTCCACTTGAGGATGACCAATGGCTCCAGGTTTTGGGCTCTCTTACACTACTCCATGTATCAAGTATCTTTTTTTTTATCCTTCATAGATTATATAGATCATATAAAACCCCAGACTCTCTATGTAGAGCGAGATTGAGACCTAGCACGGTTTGTCCGCGATGTGGTGCCCCTGAAGCCGATTTCTAGCACTTGCTATGGTTATGACCAGTGGTGTATGCTTTTTGGGAAGTAGTTTGGACAGATATACTACTCACTGAACCGGTGTTGCCCCAATCTCTCCTACACTGTGCATATTTGCTCTAGATCTAGAGGAAACTTACTCCCCAGCAATATATAAATATGTTCTATGCCTGACGACCTTGGCAAAAGTGATTATAGCAAGGAACTTATTTGCTGCATCTTCTCCTAACCTTTATAACTGGAGAGCATTGGTTAACAAGGTGTCTGGGCATGAAATGTTTATACATAGATCTAGAGGGACCCTGCCTCATTATTTTCTTAAATGGGATAGATGGAATACCTCCTGTCTGGCTACAGCTACGGTGGCTCCAGCTCAAATCTCTGATTAATCGAAAGGAGGATGAGAAAGCGCCTGATATATTTGAGATTTCTAATGTGATACTTTCTCCTTTTATTTTCTGGTCTCCTTTAGAACTTTTCGCTGCTCTGCTTAGCTACACTCAACATTTTGTATGTATGTGATTTTGATATATTTGTGGTTGATGACCACGGATTATTTGTTTTACTGCTGACATCATGACACTTTTTATTGTTATATTTATGGCATTGGCCCTCATTCCGAGTTGTTCGCTCGCTAGCCGCTTTTTGCAGCAGTGCACACGCTAAGCCGCCGCCCTCTGGGAGTGAATCTTAGCTTAGCAGAATTGCGAATTAAAGATTCGCCTATTTGCGAATAGAAATTTCTTAGCAGTTTCTGAGTAGCTCGAGACTTACTCTGCCACTGCGATCAGTTCAGTCAGTTTCGTTCCTGGTTTGACGTCACAAACACACCCAGCGTTCGCCCAGGCACTCCCCCGTTTCTCCAGCCACTCCCGCGTTTTTTTACACACACCCATAAAACGGCAAGTTTCCGCCCAGAAACACCTACTTCGTGTCAATCACACTCCGATCACCAGAACGAAGAAAAATCCTCGTAATGCCGTGAGTAAAATACCAAACTTCTTAGCAAATTTACTTGACGCAGCCGCAGTGCGAACATTGCGCATGCGCAGTTAGCGGAAAATCGCACCGATGCGAAGAAAAAGAACGAGCGAACAACTCGGAATGAGGGCCATTGTGACATGAACATTATATGCTTCTTCTTTGTATTTTGGGGGTCATTCCGAGTTGTTCGCTCACAAGCTGCTTTTAGCAGCTTTGCACACGCTAAGCCACCGCCTACTGGGAGTGAATCTTAGCTTCTTAAAATTGCGAACGAAAGATTCGCAATGTTGCGATAAGACTTCTCTGTGCAGTTTCTGAGTAACTCGAAACTTACTCTGCCAGTGCGATCAGTTCAGTGCTTGTCGTTCCTGGTTTGACGTCACAAACACACCCAGCGTTCGCCCAGACACTCCTCCGTTTCTCCAGCCACTCCCGCGTTTTTCCCAGAAACGGTAGCGTTTTTTCACACACACCCATAAAACGGCCAGTTTCCGCCCAGAAACACCCACTTCCTGTCAATCACACTACGATCACCAGAACGAAGAAAAAAACGTGAGTAAAATTCCTAACTGCATAGCAAATTTACTTGGCGCATTCGCAGTGCGAACATTGCGCATGCGCACTAAGCGGAAAATCGCTGCGATGCGAAGAAATTTACAGAGCGAACAACTCGGAATGACCCCCTTTGTTCTTTTTTCTGTTTTATATGTTTGCTTTTTGTTTTTTTTTCTCTGTGTGAAAAATTAATTAAAAAAATGACACAAGTAAAAAAAATAAAAAATAAAAAAAATCCCAGTGGCAAGATGTGGCAAGCTCACAGAATCTTATCCAAAGCGACTTGCAGCTGTAATTGCCGCAAAAGGTGGCTCTACAAAGTACTGACTTTAGGGGGGTGAATAGTTATGCACGCTGAAGTTTTCTGTTATTATATTATTATGTTATATCTAAAAAAAAAAAAATTTAAGTTTTAGGCATGTTCTGTGAATGAAATGATGCAAACCTTCAAACAATCCATTTTAATTACAGGTTGTGAGGCAACAAAACATGAAAAATGCAAAGGGGGTGAATACTTTACCAAGGCACTGTATATTAAGACCTTTTGGACATAATGTTCCTAACTCATATATTAGTCTGGTTTCTTCTTTCAGTAGGAGATCTTCCAAAACACCTCCTCTCCATGGCAACTTCACTTGTTTGAGTCCCACAAATCGTAATACTGATGGGTCGCTGCCATGATATTTATTAAAATGCGCTGGTATACTATGATCTTTTTTTTTTTTTTTTAATATTACACAGATGTTCATTTATTCTTATAGTGAGTTTCCTGGATGTCTTGTCTATATATTGGAGACCGCATGGGCATGACAATAAATAAATTACTCCTTTTGTGTGACATGTAATTTTGTTTTTTATTGTATAGTTTGTAGTTGAAGTCATTGTCATTACTGCCTTATTTGTCGCACTGCGCACTTTCTTACATGCCATACTCATTTTATAATAAAAGAAACCTTTAGTGTTGTCGTTCAACCAGGTGTTCTTCTTCTTTCCCCTTTTATTAATATGACTTCTAACAAGATTCGTTCTTATAGTTGGCGGTCTTCTATAGATCATGCTCGGTTTTTCTGGTAGGATATCCTTGAGCTCTTCATCCATGATAAGAATATGCCAATGCCTTTTCAGGATAGTTTCTAGGTCTCTGGGCTGAATATTCTGTAATAAAATTCAAGTTCTGTTCCAAGTTGGCCTGTGTTATTTGGTTATATTCTAGAAGTGAATCTCTACTTAAGGTATCAATATAGTTTTTGTCTTTTTTAACCTTCTCCTTTCTATAATATTTCTCTTCAAAACAAGTGAAGTTGCCATGGAGAGGAGGTGTTTTGGAAGATCTCCTACTGAAAGAAGAAACCAGACTAATATATGAGTTAGGAACATTGGGGTATATTTACTAAGCTCCCGATTTTGACCGAGATGCCGTTTTTTCTTCAAAGTGTCATCTCGGTTAATCTCGGTCATTTACTAAACACTAATCACGGCAGTGATGAGGGCATTCGTAATTTTTTGCTAGTTCAGGTAAAAAATTACGAATGAATACACCATCGGTCAAAACGCGGCTGTTTAAGTATGAATCTCGGTCATTTACTAAGAAGTGCAAAGCAAAAAAAGAACAAACACTGCCGTGAAAAATTACAACTCGTAAAAAAGTGCTAAAAAAAACCAGAACTTTTTTTTTTATTCGTGTTTGGATAGGCATGCACGGATCCATGAGATCCGTGCATGTATATCAGTGGGAAGGGGTGGGAAAGTGCTTATTTTTACAAAAAAAATTGCGTAGGGTCCCCCCTCCTAAGCATAACCAGCCTCGGGCTCTTTGAGCCGATCCTGGTTGCAGAAATATGGTGAAAAAAATGACAGGGGTTCCCCCATATTTAAGCAACCAGCATCGGGCTCTGCGCCTGGTCCTGGTCCCAAAAATACGGGGGACAAAAAGAGTAGGGGTCCCCCGTATTTTTAAAACCAGCACCGGGCTCCACTAGCTGGACAGATAATGCCACAGCCGGGGGTCACTTTTATATAGTGCCCTGCGGCCGTGGCATCAAAAATCCAACTAGTCACCCCTGGCCGGGGTACCCTGGGGGAGTGGGAACCCCTTCAATCAAGGGGTCCCCCCCCCCCAGCCACCCAAGGGCCAGGGGTGAAGCCCGAGGCTGTCCCCCCCCATCCAATGGGCTGCGGATGGGAGGGCTGATAGCCTTTGTTGTAAAATAAAAGATATTGTTTTTAGTAGCAGTACTACAAGTCCCAGCAAGCCTCCCCCGCATGCTGGTACTTGGAGAACCACAAGTACCAGCATGCGGCGGAAAAACGGGCCCGCTGGTACCTGTAGTACTACCACTAAAAAAATACCCAAAAAAACACAAGACACACACACCGTGAAAGTATAATTTTATTACATACATACACACATACATACATACTTACCTTAAGTTCCCACGCAGGTCGGTCCTCTTCTCCAGTAGAATCCAAGGGGTACCTGTTGAATAAATTCTACTCACCAGATCCAGTGGTCCAGGCTCCTCGGCAAATCCAGGGATAATCCACGTACTTGAATAAAACAAAAAAACGGTTGCCCGACCACGAACTGAAAGGTGACCCATGTTTGCACATGGGTCACCTTCCCACGAATGCCAGAAACCCACTTTGCCTTCTGGCTAAGTGGGTTTCTTCAGCCAATCAGGGAGTGCCACGTTGTGGCACCCTCCTGATCAGCTGTGTGGTCCTGTCCTCACTGACAGGCAGCACGCGGCAGTGTTACAATGTAGCGCCTATGCGCTACATTGTAACCAATGATGGGAACTTTCTGCTCAGCGGTGACGTCACTTTAGGTCAACCGCAGGGCAGAAAGTTCCCATCATTGGTTACAATGTAGCGCATAGGCGCTACATTGTAACACTGCCGTGTGCTGCCTGTCAGTGAAGACAGGAGCACACAGCTGATCAGGAGAGTGCTACAATGTGGCACTCCCTGATTGGCTGAAGAAACCCACTTAGCCAGAAGGCAAAGTGGGTTTCTGGCATTCGTGGGAAGGTGACCCATGTGCAAACATGGGTCACCTTTCAGTTCGTGGTCGGGCAACCGTTTTTTTGTTTTATTCAAGTACGTGGATTATCCCTGGATTTCCCGAGGAGCCTGGACCCCTGGATCTCGTGAGTATAATTTTTTCAACAGGTACCCCTTGGATTCTACTGGACAAGAGGACCGACCTGCGTGGGAACATAAGGTAAGTATGTATGTATGTATGTGTGTATGTATGTAATAAAATTATACTTTCACGGTGTGTGTGTCTTGTGTTTTTTTGGGTATTTTTTTAGTGGTAGTACTACAGGTACCAGCGGGCCCGTTTTTCCGCCGCATGCTGGTACTTGTGGTTCTCCAAGTACCAGCATGCGGGGGAGGCTTGCTGGGACTTGTAGTACTGCTACTAAAAACAATATCTTTTATTTTACAACAAAGGCTATCAGCCCTCCCATCCGCAGCCCATTGGATGGGGGGGGGACAGCCTCGGGCTTCACCCCTGGCCCTTGGGTGGCTGGGGGGGGGGGACCCCTTGATTGAAGGGGTCCCCACTCCCCCAGGGTACCCCGGCCAGGGGTGACTAGTTGGATTTTTGATGCCACGGCCGCAGGGCACTATATAAAAGTGACCCCCGGCTGTGGCATTATCTGTCCAGCTAGTGGAGCCCGGTGCTGGTTTTAAAAATACGGGGGACCCCTACTCTTTTTGTCCCCCGTATTTTTGGGACCAGGACCAGGCGCAGAGCCCGATGCTGGTTGCTTAAATATGGGGGAACCCCTGTCATTTTTTTCCCCATATTTCTGCAACCAGGATCGGCTCAAAGAGCCCGAGGCTGGTTATGCTTAGGAGGGGGGACCCCACGCAATTTTTTTGGGGATTTTACATTGTTTAATTAAAAAAAAAAAAAAAAAAGAACCCCAGCACGGATCACACAGATCCGGCCGAGATTGATTGTAAAAAAAAAAAGGCAGTGTTTTGCTAATCACTGCCGTAAAATTAGGTAAAAAAAAAAACGAATGACATCGACATCGGAAGAAAAGAAAAACACGAATACGACAGCTTAGTAAATCCATCGTAATAAATTCAAAAAGTTGCAGTTTTACACTGTCGATGTCATTCGTGATTGAACTTTGACCTATTTTCGGGAATTACGAATGTTAGTAAATGTACCCCATTATGTCCAAAAGGTCTTAATATAGATTTTGAATTGAAACCCTTTCTGAAAGATTAAAGAGTCGAAAAATTATGTGCATCTGTAAAAAAATGGAGTCTAAATAGACCCAACAAATTTTTATAAAAAGAAGATTAATAATACATAATAAATGATACAGAATAATGAAGTCTTACAGACCTGATAAAAAGAGTATCATTATTATTACAGCCACCATTGAAATAGTTAATATTTTTAATAGTCTCAGTATATACTGTATATACTTATTTTCTAAGGAGTTAACAGAAAAAACAGAAGTATTTTATCTACTGTTTTATTATTGTTTTGTGTAAGTCTCGTTATGTGTTGTGTATGTAAAAATAAAGGACAAGATTAAGTCATTATTAATCAATTACTAGCAAAACACCAGAAGCGGCTATATAAATGGAGCCCACATGGGATAAAAGGCAGCCACGTAATCCAATCGACTATCTCCAGCATCCTGGCGAAACGCGCAGATTGCAGAGAGTATTGATCGCCACCAGCCGTGATCCTTGCCTGATGCCGAACACCGAGGATGGAAGATCCTGGTAAGAAGGAGGAGGACGTGGAGAACGGCGCTTCAAGTCTGTACGGGCTATCAGTTTATGGAGCTGCAGCTCACAGGACTGTAAGGTACTAATTACCCAAGAGCCGTGACTTCAGCTTTCAGTTACCGGTGAGAGCCACTAAAGGTAAAATTGCCTGTGTAATCCAAACCGAGTGGTACGGGACTTACTGAAATACCTGACAGCGGGGAAGATTCCCTAAAAGCACAAATTACCATGTGGGACTGACATTGTACTATTCATCTTTACCTGACTCTGGAAAGAAGGAATTTCTAACATATATCTTATTGAAGGGAGGAGAGTAAAACGCCAGTGGTGTATCAACTCCCACATAATTGAAACATTTGTATCCACTTTTAAAGATACTTTCAAATATACTGTACTTGTCATTTGTGTCATATTAGTTCTTTGTCCGTGTTGTCTTGTGTCTGTCATTATAGTTATCAGTATACCGGTATTACTAATAGAGTTTTTATAACAAAACGTTTTGTGATCACATAGACCTTATCTAATACTCTGAGTTATTTATTAACATATTATTTACATTGGTATATCAGCATAGATAATGGCTTCTTAAATAAAACCCATTATTATTTTATATATATATATATATATATTTCATAGATTTTATTGAGTGCATAAAATCGATCCGAGTTATTTAATACAAGGAAAGCGCTTGAAACATTTTTTTCCAATAGCAACTACCTTGAATTAATATTAAATTGAGTAAAGTGCAGCTTATCATTGATTAAGCCTTTTTATTATGTTCATTCTAGCACCCTGCACATGTCACAACCAGCGCAGTTCCTATTTCTTGCCTGAGGTGTTGCTCTCTGCTCTGGTGCCTCTATCACACCTGGTTTGTATCTCAGTGCTCAGGGCTTTGTAAGTCAAAAAGTAAATCTTAAAAACAATTTGCCATTTTACACACAGCAAGTGGAGGCAGTATAGAATGGGTGCTACAGTATGTGGCTAGAATGGGGCTGGTTGATTCATAGCCTGGCAGCTGTATTTTGTACCATCTGCAAGCGGTGAAATTCTTTTTCTGGGAGACCAAGGTAGAGGCCATTGCAGTAGTTTAGGCGTGATGATACAAATGTATGTATGACTTTAGGCAGATCTTCTGAGGGAATTAAGTGATTGATTCTGGCTATGTCCCTCCGATGAAAGAATGAGGATTTGATTGTGGCTGAAACCTGATATATAAGCCACTATCCAGGACAACACCAAGAGTCCGCTCTTGTTCTGTGTTTTTTAATTGTGGACCCCCAAGTGTAAGTCCAGTTGGTGCTGCAGTCTTGACCTATATTAAGGACCTCTGTTTTTGTCAGGACTCGGTCATCATGCTCCTGTTTGTCCGAAAGGCAGCCGCCCCCACCTCTGAACGTCTCTGCCTGTCACTCAGGCAGAGATGTTCGCCTTCCTGCACCAAGATCGCAGGACCCGTTCTGCACATAAGCGATCCTTACTTAATCACCCCCTTAGTTCGCATATGGGGCCTGATTCATAGTTGAATGCTATGATTACCACAGCTGTGACTTTTCTGCCTGCAGATGGGGGAAAGTGTGCAAGTATAGCAGCCAGCCAGAAGTGAACAGAGCTACACCCCCCACAGTCATCTCAAAAGCACAACAACTGCCTACACATACTCAGTGTATGTGCAGATCCTAATTGACCGCTCGAGTGAGTCTACGGCAGCATGTCTAACTGAACTGACATGCTGGATCCACTCTATTAGCGTACGCGATCACAGAAGTAGCCATAGAAATGCCATGAAACAGCCACAACGTGCCCGCGTTTTTCCCACCATTCCCTCCGTTACCTCCCCCAAATGGTACCTGCCTGTCAATCACCCTGTGTGAAGATGAGCAATTTGGCCAGGTTGTGCGCACTCGCAGTGATATGCATGCACAGTTTACCAATAAACACGCATAAAATAATCACCCAAAAATCGGCATAGTGTGCCATTATGAATCCAGCCCAGTGTACTAAGGGGGTAATTGAGACTTGATTGCTACTGTGTGTTATTGCACAGCGGGCGATCAGATCTGAACTGCGCATGCATATGCACCGCAATGCACAAGCGTGATGGACCTCAGCAACGGGCATCGGTGCCTAGCGACGAGATGGTGCGAAAAAAGTGAATGCACGGGCGATCGCAAGGTGATTGACAAAAAGTGACTGTTTGTGCGTGGCAACTGACCGTTTTACAGGAATTTATGCAAAAATGCAGGCAGGATCAGGCGTTTTCAGGGAGGGTGTCTGACGTCAGCTCCGGCCCCTGATCAGCAGCAAACAATCGCAGAGGCAGAGTAAGTCCTGGGCTGAGCAAAGGCTGCACAAACTGATGTTTGTGCAGCTCTGCTACAAAAGCGATCGCAAACCTGCACAGTACTTTACCCCTCCCCCGTAGGCGGCAACCAGGGATGGACTGGGGACTCGAGTCGGCCCTGGCAAACGTGCGCGCATGAGAAAGGGGGCATGCGCGCCATGTAAAGGGTGCGCGGACAGTGCAAATGGGGGCGTGTCGTGAGTCAGGGGACGTAGACTTGCAGCACGCCCCCATATTGCTTAGCAACGGGCAGAGGCAGCGGGGGACAAACCAGAGAGCCGGGAGCTGCGCTCAGCGCAGCCTTCCCGGCTCTCTGTGGACAGGACCGGCTCACCAGCCCATTGGACCTTCTGGCATTTGCCAGAAGTGCCAAATGGCCGGTCCGGCCCTGGCAGCAACTATCTGATCGCAGGGCTGCAAATAACGCAATCAGGTCTCAATTACCCCCTAAGTACTCAGGATTAGGTTTTCTGTTGCAAAAGCATAAAAACGATACATAGCACAGGTATTGGACTTTTTACCATAGATTCTGTATTTTTTTTCTCAACAATTCTGCTTTCCACCATTGTACTACTTTTTGATCAATTGTTCATCTCAGTTCACATATATTGTACTATGTATTAAGGATTGGTACAGTATTGTACTGTTGCTAAATCGCAGTCCATGGCGAGCTAAGGGGGTAATTCAGAGTTGATCGTAGATGTGCTAAATTTAGGACATCTACGATCAGCTTCTCTGACATGTGGGGGGACGCCCAGCACAGGGCTAGTCCACCCTGCATGTCAGGCCCTACCTCCCCCCCCCCTCCACACACACACAGGTACAAAAGCATCACACGGCGGCGATGCTTTTGTACCTGACAAGTAGCTCCCTGCCAGCGCAGCTCCTGCAGGGAGCTACTGGCCGCATCCCGGGTCGCAGTGGCTGCGTGTGATGCCATGCAGCCACCGTGGCCCGCAAACCAACGATCCGGACATGTTCTAATACTGTTGGCATGCCACCTCCCGCCTCGTGACCACCTCTGCCTGCCAATCAGGCAGAGGCGATCGCAGCCAGTGAGATGCTGATAGCATCTCACTGGGCTCCCAGGGTGCGCACGCGCAGTGCAGCCGCTGAGCGTGCGCACTCCACACAGTGATCCAGTCTGAATTACCCCCTAAGTGTGGCTATTCTGAATTAATATTGGGAATAAAGCCACCATGCTTTATTGCCTGATATATAGGATTGCTGCCTTATACTATTTCTGATTGCGGAATTCAGAGTACTTTTAGGCTTTGATTTTATAGTACTATCATCAGATCTCTTTTGCTATAATTTTTTTAAATGTTTTTTTTTTTTTAGTAAAACTGTCAACTTGAGGATTTAAAATAAAGATTACGCACCGTATCCACACCAGCCAGCAGCAGCTCACACACACTGCCGTATACCTCAGGCAAGGTCAGTTTACCGCTGGACAGCAGGTACGTCAGGTATTCCCCCTTTAACTCCTCCCCTTTTTCCACTCTGGACTGTATCTCACTCATCTTCCTGTCAATCAGCTTTTTTCCTGGGTTGGAAAATAATGAGGTAATTTTAGTGCCATCCTGCAGTACTGCTATAGAAGAATACAAAGAAGTGATACACAAAATACTGCAGACATCTTAGAAACATTTCTCAGATAGAACATGAATAGAGGAATAAGGGCGTTATCTGTAAGCTGACGATAGTGTTATTCACATATCTCCATGTACACTATTAACTGTAGAAAGTCTTCTGGCATAGGGACATGAGAGGATAGCAAAGACTTAAATGAAGCACGAGACACCAGGAGGTCTGTGGCACTTGGGGTCATTCAGGTTTTGGGCCTAATTCAGACCTGATCAGTGCTGTGCGTTTTTACACAGCAGCTGATCAGGTCTGAACTGCGCACGCCCCAGCGCCGCAGTGTGCTGGCGCATGCCAGACAGCTGGCGGCCATCTCAGCCCTGTGATCGCAGAGGCGGTCGCTGGGTGAGAAGGAGTGGCCCGAACCGTGCGGGGGGGGGGGGGCGTGGCGGCTGCGTGACTTCACACACAGCCAATGCGACCCTCACATCGATGAGTAGCTCTCTGCAAGCGCGTAGGAGCTGCGCTGGTAGGGAGCTACTCCTAAAGTACAAAATCATCGCCGCTGTGCAATGCTTTTGTACTTGTGCTGGGGGGGGGGGGGGGTCGGGCCTAATATGCTCGGCGGAATAGCCCTGTGCTGGGCATCCCCCAGCATGCCTGTGTGACTGATCGTACATGTGCTAAATTTAGCTCATCTACGATCAGGTCTGAATTAGGCCCTTTGTTAGTTAACCAAAAAAGCACACTAATGGGCAAAACCATTTTGCACTGCAGGTGGGGCAACTGTAACATGTGCAGAGAGATTTAGATTTGGGTGGGTTACATTGTTCTGTGCATGTAAATACTGGCTGATATATTTTTACACTGCAATTTAGATTACACTTTTAACACACCCCACCCAAATCTAACTCTCTCTGCACATGTAACATCTGCCCCATCTGCAGTGCAGTATGGTTTTTCCCATAAGTGTGCTTTTTTGGTTTCCTAACAAACCTGAATTAGGCCCAATATACTGTACCTCAGTGTAATGAGGAACGAGGCACCAGGAGGTCTGAGGATACTAGAGCTGAGTGTAATGAGATACATGGCAACAAGAGGTCAGTAGATGGTACAGATGACTGAGGTACAGTAAAGCACAAGGAATGACAAAGGAATAGGATTCCAAACTGGAAATACAAGGAACTGTGGGAGCCAAAGGTTTGACTGTAACCAACATAACAAAGTTCTAGAAATGAAAACCAATACAAATAGGTAAAGGAATAGGCGCTCCTAACCATAAATGTTAATGCCAAAATATTTTAATTTATTTATTGGCACAAATTGATAAAACAATTAATTTGAGATGAAGTGCATATGCCAACATTTATTTACATTCTCAAACATAAAAACATTTAAAAACATTTTAAAAAATATATACATCACAGTGCGATCCATAAAGTGTCAGTGCAGGTTTTAGATGTATAAAATACCTCACCATAAAAATGGGGTGCGGTGGGATAAGCTTATATATGAAGCAAAGAAGAGGTCCCGGGCTTGAGAGCATGGCACCACTGCAGATGGTATAAAAGCCAAAATGGTAAGTCCCTCCTGTGCAGATTCACTCCTGGTTAACAGCAAACAGGTCCGTGCAACTCGTTCCGGTCCAAAGGACCTTTTTTAAGAACGGATAGTGTGCGGTGTTTGTTGTGGGCTTTTTAAACCCCCATTCCGGATGTGTACTGCCTCTCCCACTTCTGTTTGTTTGCGGCCGGAAGTGACATTTGCGGTTCACAGCTAACTTCCGGTTGCATTCCATGGTATTCCCATCTGGACGGAAGTGATGCGTGCGTGTCATCTTCTACTTCCGGTTGCGGGTCACGGAGCGGGGATTCCATATAACTTTTAACATATTTCCAAATTGAAACAAATGTAAATCATTTCTTATTTGGGTGCCATAAACAATTCCTTGACTTTTTGATATGCAAAACGATGTTTTTTTTCTTCATAGGCTATAATTCACATTTCCATTTGTTTCTTCATTTGTTTATTGGAAAGCAGTACTGATCCCCACTCCATATAATCTATTGCCATAGTTCGTATTACCGCAAAGTCATACCCTACCGTGGAGTGGGGAAGTTTCTGTTTCCTTTAGAGAATATTTCTCCATGATGTTAGATTTAGAAAAAAATAATTAATTATAAGAACATATATAAGAGAATAAAAATAAAACAAAATGTATGCTCCTTAGTCCAAAAACCATTTTAATTTGAAATCTACATTATGACCCATTGGTTTTAATGTATTTAATTTGAATATCCATCTCACTTCTCCCTGGGCTAATGCCTTTTCTATATTTCTATTTTGCCACTTAGATTTTATCTGTTGGATCCCTATAAAGCGCTTAATATGATTTACATTATTATTATGTTTTTTACAAAAGTGCTCCGATAGGGGATGTGTCACAAGGCCTTTTTTAATATTATATATATGTTCAGCCGCCCGAGTTTTCAAAGCTTGGTTGGTTTTACCTACATATATTTGGCCACAGCTAAAACTATTGATTTTATATTTTTTTCTGTTGACTTCAAACTCCGTTATTTTCCTAGCCATATTATGCTTAGTAGTGGCCCTACACATTACACAAGTTCCATAATGGTGGAATCCTTTAGTGCAACTTCTTATTGATGTATTTTCCAAGAGACTACTCTTTACTAATCTATCTTTTAGGGATCTTGCTTTCTTATAAATAAAGATAGGTTTGTCAGGCATGGATTGTCCCAGAACCGGGTCATCCTTTAGAATTCTCCAATTTTTCTTAAAAATACTTTAAATTTTCTTAAATTGTGACCATATTGGGTTATGAAGGCCCATTCATATGGTGAATTTTCTTACTTCTTTTTCATTTTCTCTTTCAATAGATCCTCTCTTTTAACTAGACTTAACTGGTTTCTAGCTTTTGAAAGATTATTCTTTGTATAACCCTTTTCTTCAAATCTCTGGGACATTTCATTCAACCGTCCAGAACATCCTCATCAGTACCATTTCTTTTTAGGCACTTAAATTGTCCCAATGGAATGTTTTCTAACCATCTGGTGTGATGTTCGCTATTCATATTAATAAATGCATTGGTATCCATTTCTTTCCTGTATGTTTTAGTGTATATTTGCTGTTCTTGTATATATACCACAAGATCTAGATAAGTTAAACTCTCCTTACTCTTCAAAAAAGTCAGATGTATATTATAACTATTGGAGTTTAAAAAAAATCACAAAAAATGTATCAAGTATTCCTCTTCTCCACGCCAGATAAAAAACAAATCGTCTATAAAACGCTACCAGGATACCAGGTTTGTCCCCACAGTTCTCATACCATCAATAGACAAAACTTCCCAGTAGGCCATAAAAAGATTTGCATAACTAGGGACAAATGTGGTGCCCATTGCTGTACCTTTTTGTTGTAAATGAATGTAAATATTGCATATGCACTTTATCTCAAATGAATTATGTTATCAATTTGTATCAATAAATTAAAATATTTTGGCATTAACATTTATGATTAGTAGCGCCTATTCCTTTACCTACTGTATTTGTATTGGTTTTTATGTTGGTGAGGAGATTGGTGTTTCTCCTGTTAGAGTATAGGAGGCTGCTATTAACCATTCAATTTGCGCAACTCGGAATAGAAATATTTAAAAGTTCTAGAAATGAGAGAAGGTCCAAAGTAGCTTCATATTGGGAGAACGGATTTGTATTGTGTAGATGTCTAATGTCAGTAGTCAACTGATCATGGTTTTAGAAAGAACTTGTAATTTAGCTTATCGCTACATAAGGTAGTCCGTTTGGAGGAAGAAGCAGCAGCCCTACCAGAGAAAGTCACAGTTGATCATCATCTTCCTAATGGTTTACGTTAGATTAAGAAAAAATTAAGAGGTTAGGCGAGTAATTATTATGGGCACAGAATTTATATTTTCTATGTTGGAAAAATATGTAGTTATAGTAGACTTACCATCAATAACTCTATTTCTCCTAAGTCACAGTATCCACAGGATAAACATTGGGATATAAGGTAGCGTCAGCGGAATGGAACCAATCGATCAAAGCTTTCGGCCTCCCAGAATGCAACGGCCCAGTCTCCTATATCCCTGCCTCCTGGCTCAGGCAATTAAGTTATTTTCCAAAGCTCAAGGCAGGAGCATCATAGAGAGCCCTAATCAGGTAAGAAGAACACACATGTACACCCTTCCATACAAGAAGTAAGAGATTACCGTTTAGTAGGTGAAAGGATCCTCAAATCAGGTGCATCAGGGTGGGATCCCTGTGTATACTGTGGACTTATGAGAAATAGAGTTATCGACGGTAAGTCTACCATAACTACATATTTCTCCTGCAGGGTTCACAGGTTATCCACAGGAAAACATTGGAATGTCCCAAAGCACATTTAGTGATGGGGACGCTCTTGATTGGACAAGAGAATCCTTCGCCCGAATTCAGTGTCCTGTTCAGCTGAAGCACCACATTGTGCTGCCCATGAAGGACCTACCTTACGAGTAGAGTGAGCAGAGACTTTAGTCGGAATAGGGAGATCAGCTTGAGAATAGTGTCTTCTTGTCAGCAGGCCATCTTTTCTTGTCTGTCTTTCTGATGGCACTGGTATGATCCACGTAGATCCTTAAGGAATGGACTACGTCCAATGAAGCATCTCCCGCAGAAAGGTCTGGCCCATGGAAGGCCGGGACTACAATTTCTCAGTTAAGGTGGAATTTAGAGACTAACTTAGGAAGATAACCAGATTTGGTTCTGAGAACCACTATATGTGGATGAAAAATCAGAAAAGGAGGATGGCATAACAATGCCCCTAAATCTGAAACTCTTCTAGCTGTAGCAATAGCCAGTAGAGAGCTTTAGCTGTAAGCCTTTCAAGATCTACTTGCATTAATGGTTCAAATGAGGCAACTTGAAGCACCTTTAGGACTAAACTTAAATCCCAAGGCACTGCAGGAGGAACAAAAGGAGGTTGGATGTGAAGCATTCCCTGGAAAAACGTGCGAACATCCTGTAGGTTAGCAATTTTCTTTTGGAACCATACAGTCATTGCTGACACCTTCACTCCCAAGGAGGCCACCCGTAAACCTTTGTCCATTCCTGCCTGAAGGAATGCTAGAACTCTGGAAACTCTGACAGACCTAGGGTCAAATTTCTGGTCACTGCACCATTGAATATTGGCTTGCCATATTTGGTGATAAATATGAGCTAAGGATGGTTTCCTTGCTCTGAGTATTGTTTGAATTACCTGTTGTGAGAATCCTCTTGCTTTCAGGATGGAAGTCTCAAGAGCCACACCATCAAAGACAATCGATCCAGGTGCTTGTAATTGCAAGGACCCTGAGACAGTAGATCTTGACGTTGAGGGAGTAGGAATGGAACATCCATTGACAGCCTCTAAGATCTGTGTACCAATGTCTTCTGGGCCAAGCCAGAACTATTAGTATTGCGGCACCCTTTCCTTGTTTTACCTTTCACATAACCCTGGGCAATAGGGCGATCGGTGGAAACACATAGGCCAGGTGAAAGTCCCATCTTACTGACAGGGCATCCACAAAGGTTGCTCTGGGATCTTTTGTTCTTGACTCGTATGTGGGAACTTTGTTGTTCTGACGGGACGCCATGAGATCTATCTCCGGTAACCCCCACTTGTCTACCCGAGTCTGGAAAACCTCGGGGTGCAAAGCCCATTCGTTTGCATTAATGGCGTGTCGACTGAGAAAATCTGCTTCCCAGTTTTGGACTCCCAGAATGAACACTGCGGACAACGCTGGATGATGAAGTTCTGCCTACCTTAACGTGCAGCTTACCTCCTTCATTGCTTTTTGGGTGTGAGTTCCTCCCTGATGATTGAGGTACGCTACTGCTGTCTGGGCGAATTTGAACCGGTTTTCCTTGAACTATGTCATTTACCTGAGTGAATACTATACACATGGCTCGATGTTCCAATATATTTATTGGCAGACAACTTTTCTTCCTTGGTCCACTGCCCCTGGAAGCTACACTTTTCTGACACTGCTCCCCAGCCCTGAAGACTGGCGTCCGTTGTCAGAATCTCCCACTCTGAGATCCAAAAGGATTGCCCTTTGTCCAGATGGGATGTCTGTAGCCACCAGACTAAATACCTCCTACTTCCTGAGGAAGGATCATAGTCTGGGTTTTTATCGTCAGATGCAGTCCATTCCATCTGAAAAGCATCAGACGTTGAAGGGGCCTTGAGTGGAATTAAGCATATTCCAGCATGTCAAATGTAGATACCATAGATCCCATCACTCGCATTGCTGTCTGGATACTCTTCAACTGTGCAAACGCATCACCATAAGATACTGATTCTTGCACTCAGGCATCTGTGTTGGACTGCTGTCAGTTCTGTGCAAATAAAAGAAGCCGGCGTCCCACCCTGGGATACCCCAGGTGGAGGCCTGTGCCATCAGGCTGATGGCTTATCTTCTGGTTTGGAAGCAGGCCCTCTGGTAGCTCAATGCTTTTTAGTCTTTCCAGACTTATTTGATTGGGACTGTTTGCAGTGACCCTTTTTCTTTCGCTTTTCCTTGGGTCCGAAAGGACCAAAAAGCTGGAAACTTAGGTTTAGACTTGTAAACTGAAGAACTCCCCTTTCTTAGAGTTTGCTTCAGACTCCAGAATATAGCTTAAATTCTTTACCAAAAAGAATATCTCCAGTACAGGCAAAGACTCTAGTACCCTTCTGGACTCTGAGTCAGCTTTTCATGTACGTAGCCAGACCGCTCTGCGTGCTGTTACTGCTGAGGTTGATGCTTAAGAAGCTACTGTACCCATATCCAAGGCTGCTTCTTATAAAAATAGCTGCCTGTTTATTATGTGCAATATGGGACTTTTGTCTAGTAGCCAATAAAAGATCATCTTACATTGCATCAGCCCAGGCCGCCACCTTTCACCATCCATTCTTTGGTGATGGCCAGCCTCACTTCTGCCCCTGACAGGGAAAAACTGTTTTAAGAAAACCATCCATTTCCCTATCCGTTACATCTTTACAGATGTTGAAGGAAGAGGTAATGTTGATTTACGCACGAGTCGAATCTCATGCGTATCTACTTTGCGAGCAACCTCCCTATTCAGACAATCCCCAACCTAAAGAGGATACTTCTTACTGGTTGTGACCCAACCCTCTTGCCTGATTTCCATCAGCTGCTCTGACTCCGGAAAATCAGATCTGACTGTTTTGGGATGTATAAACACAGGTGCCTTGATTTTTTAACAAAGGCTCTGCTGCCTCCTCTAAGGACAGAATGGCTTTCATAATATTGACTAGCTCAGATATACCTACTGAGCTGGAAACTTAGTCTTCATCTCTGTATGCAGACCTAGAATGTGAGGAATCATCTCCGAAGTGTCCCTTCTGAAACGTGTAGACTGTAAAGATGTTACATGTCTGTTTTTGTTGAAAGGCTGCAACTTCCTGAACTGGATGTGTCATAATCCAGGGAGAATGTTACATGTAAGGGTTAATAGGGCAACCTTACCTGGTACTAAAGCTTTCACTATTCGCTCAGCTATATTAAAAAATGTGCAAATGATACCAATGAAGGTTCTGCCTGAACCTGAGTCTGCCTTGGCATGTTAAGGAGGCTTTTATTGAAACTATAACATTTTGAACCAGATCTTGAGAGGATAACCCTGCTTTGCATGATAACCATGATATCAATGTAGGTACTGCTGTGGAGAGTGTATCCTCTTCACCTTGCCTCTCTTTGACATGATAAACACATCACACACCTGACTGGTGTTAACTACACAATTTGTGACTGAAATCACTTTAATGCAAAAGTAATATACAATCTGATCCCTCCCTGCTTTGCACCAGCAATGAGGATCAGATATATGAGAATGCAAAACTGACAGTAACATAGTATAAGTCAGCAGCCATACTAGCAATCAGTCACATTGTTATACATTAGTGTTCATTGGCAATATGAGCACATATTCAACTACAGATACATTTCAGGTATGTAGGTAAAACATATTACTGCATTGCCTTATATAGGACTTTTAATGTATTCAGTCACACAGGCGAAAGAAACAGCAGTAAACATTTACAAGATTCATATGCAATAGACACTTATAGAACTATTTGTACCCCAATGCTAAGTAGAGACTCGGGTGGTCATTCCGAGTTGTTCGCTCGCTAGCAGTTTTTAGCAGCCATGCAAACGCTATGCCGCCTCCCGCTGGGAGTGTATTTTAGCTTAGCAAAAGTGCGAGTGAAAGGATCGCAGAGTGGCTACAAAATAATTTTGTGCAGTTTCAGAGTAGCTTCAGACCTACTCAGTGCTTGCGATCACTTCAGACTATTCAGTTCCTGTTTTGACGACACGAACACGCCCTGCGTTCGCCCAGCCATGCCTGCATTTTTCCGAACACTCACTGAAAATGGTCAGTTGACACCCAGAAACGCCCTCTTCCTGTCAATCACTCTGCGGCCAGCAGTGCGACTGAAATGCTTCCCTAGACTTTGTGTGAAACTACATCGTTCATTGTAATGGTACGATGCACGTGCGCATTGCGTAGCATACACATGCACAGAAGTGCCGATTTTTTGCCTGATCGCTGTGCAGCGACCGAAAGCAGCTAGCGATCAACTCGGAATGACCCCCTCAGTGCTGTATCACTTGCCCCAGGAGGGCAGGATACAGGGAGACTTAACCCCGCTTCCAGGATCGATCAATACGCTAGCAAACGCTGAGTGGATCCAGACGCTAATAGTGAACACAAACGCCCAAGTGAACACATCCGTTATCAGTGAACACAGACGCCCAAGTGAACACAGATACATCAGTGACACAGCCGCCTAAGCTGCGACTGCGTTAGTTAGTATCTAGCATCTCAGACGAAAGCGGGAAATCAGTTCATGACGGGAGATTCGGAGGAAACTAGTCATGAACCAGGAGGAGAGGCGACCAGGGGAGCGTCTTACCCCCCACTGCTGACATCAACCCATCGCGGCCTCATACTACCCCTTGAGCCTATGATCCCTAAGGCCTAGTGCTGGTGCACCCGAGGTGGCAGCCATGTCAGCGACTGTTCGGTAGTATCCATCCCGAAACAGTGCGATTGTGTCTCGAATTACCCCTGTTAAGCGGAACCGATGCCTTACCTTCTCCTCGTGCTCCGGCCACAGCCTGGTAACGTCTGCTGGACTTGCTAGTACATCCTACACAGACGCCCGATGAAACAGCACTGTACATGTGGGTAAACGTTGTCGCAATCTGGTGGGGAGTTGATGGAGTGACTATTTCTAAGGTACGTATAAGACACTTTTTAGAAAGATCGCTCAAAAAAGAGGAAGACTATAAAAATACAAATAAAAAGCTTATCGCTGCTAAAAACTAGCAGCCCGTTGACCATGGTCCGGCTCCTGCCGCACCAAACAAAAAACTGAATTGCTTGAGTCAGGAGGCGGGGATATAGGAGACTGGCCCATTGCATTCTGGGAGGCCGAAAGCTTTGATCAATTGGTGCCATTCCGCTAACGCTACCTTATAACCCAATGTTTATCCTGTGGATAACCTGTGGACCCTACTGGCGAAAACAAATTATTAATTATGGGGCATTATATATTTAATTACTGATGGAGGCATTACATATGAATTTACTGCAGGGACATTGAATAGGTATTTTATTATGGGGGCATTATATGTTTATTATGGGACAATAGTTTTTATTTCTTATGGAGGCAACAGTGCTATTCTACAAACACAGGCCCTCATTCCGAGTTGATCGGTCGCAAGGCGAATTTAGCAGAGTTACACACGCTAAGCCGCCGCCTACTGGGAGTGTATCTTAGCATCTTAAAATTGCGACCGATGTATTCGCAATATTGCGATCACAAACTACTTAGCAGTTTTAGAGTAGCTCCACACTTACTCTGCCTGTGCGATCAGTTCAGTGCTTGTCGTTCCTGGTTTGACGTCACAAACACACCCAGCGTTCGCCCAACCACTCCCCCGTTTCTCCGGCCACTCCTGCGTTTTTTCCGGAAACGGTAGCGTTTTCAGCCACACGCCCATAAAACGCTGTGTTTCCGCCCAGTAACACCCATTTCCTGTCAATCACATTACGATCGCCGGAGCGAGGAAAAAGCCGTGAGTAAAAATACTATCTTCATAGCAAAGATACTTGGCGCAGTCGCAGTGCGAATATTGCGCATGCGCACTATGCGGAATTTCACTGCGATGCGATGAAAAATACCGAGCGAACGACTCGGAATGAGGGCCACAGTCTATGCTATAACCCAGCTACACCAAAGTAAGCAGTACCAAACTAGCATTGATGCACTGAGAGCTTATTTCAGGTTGGATAGCGTGTCTGTTCATGTACAGAACGAGTCCTGCGATCGACAGGCAGAGGCATTTGGACAGAGGAACGGGGGTGGAGGCCGCTGGCATTGCCGGAAACAGGGTTGTGTCGCCCCCTGTTTTCCGGGAGTGGTAAGGCCAAGGACTGCATTGCGAGACACAGTTTCCTTAGCCTCGCAAGCCTGAGTAAGCTCAGGCTTACTCAGCCTGCTGTTGCAGATAAACATTGCAGTTCATCCCGGACTTCGATCGCAGTATTGCTATCGCAATTGCAGGAATGAGGTGCTATGCTATGCACCTCCTCCTGCATTTGAATTGCTAAGGATTGGGATTGCATTTGCAAAGCTGCTGTGAACAGCTTTGCAAATGCAATCCTTACTGAATTAGGCCCTGAATCAATAACATTCCTATTAATTCCTTTCACAGGCAGCCAATCAGAAGCAGCTTCTTTTGTGTGTTTGGCTGAGGTGTACTTAAAATATACTTATTTATAGGGACATTATTTATTTACAGTATGATTGGGGCAATAGGTTTTAGATTTTATTGTAGCATCACTTATAATAGCATGTAAGAACACTGTCAGTGCATGTTGGCACTTGTAGTGCCAGAAGAGCTGGCAAAATATTTTGGCTGTATATCACTGAAAGTACAAGGATGAGTCAAGGGATAAAGTGAATGAAAGCTGTAGCTCAAATCACAGTTTAGTAAAGTCTCTTCAATGCCAAGGGAGCTGCAATACAAGTAATGATGCAGGGCATGACATACACACAAACATGACCCCAGGGATGGTCCTCATACTGTGAGGAGAACAATTTACGGAATAGATAATAGATCTCATACTTGTGTTATCTCTTTGTCATTTAATTTATACTTGTTGCATAATCAATTCATACTTACCAAAATCAAAGACATTATCCCAACCTTCAATATAACGTCTCCAGTAGGGCAGGATTCCCCGTGTCCACTCTGGAAGATAGTTCACATATACTGAATTCTTGAACATTTGCCCAATAGAGTCAATAAACCTTTGAGTTTCTGGAGGAATCTGTTTCTCTAGACAGCCAATTCGGGTCTCAAAGACAATGTAGGAAACTCCTGAGAGACAAGAGAGACAATATCAAAGGTAAACCTACTGACAAGCACTTGTGCTGAATTAAACTCTGAGTTGCTGTGATAACCAGGCGTGTAACTAGCTGTGACCATATCTACAGGAAAAGCAATTTTTGAGTAATGGAGAAAGGAACGCCACTCTGGGTCACACAGCTGGCACATAGGCTACCATGATGTTGGTTACACTGCTGAGAATAATGTGGACCTGTGCTCAACTAACATTTTCTTTCTGATAATAAACTGAATTGTCAATTTTATTATAAACATCTATTTCATAGTACTTGCGCACAAGGGCGTTTTTATCAAAGGTGGAAACACGTTTGCAGTTTCCATGTAAGCCCTTCTTCCTGGCGTTGGTGCTTGTGCGGAGAAAACTCTGATACTTTGCCAGAATCTACTGTGTATGCGCATATTCGGCGGGATGTAATGGAGTCCGAGATCGCCAGAGGTGCGAGATGCCGGCCGATCTCGGATGTTTTTATTGTAAATACCGTTTGCTTTAAAAAAACGTCAGAGATTAGCCAGCATCCCGCACCTCCGGCAATCTCGGACTCTATTACATCCTGCCGTCTGCTGGGAAAATGCGTCCCTCCCCTGATTCAGGGGCCTGAGTGCACCGCACACCCTGCAGTCTCCATCAGGGTAATTTTATTCTCCTCTGTTAGAATGTCTTGTTTTGTAAAGCCCTAACAATACATATAAAGAAAACTGCATTCACTATATAGAAAAAAAGGATCAAAAAGTGCCATACTGATCAGAGCCAATCATTGTCCCAAAAATCTTCACCATGTGACAAACCGATCAACATCAGCTGGATCTTTCAAATTCAGCCAATCACATTGGCCACATGGAAAATCACTCAGATTATAGGAAATGGTCAGTGTTAGAAAACACTGAGGATAGCAACAACAAAAAAAAAACTAGGTCAGAGGTTCCCAAACACATGGCTTATCACAGAAGTTTAAATAAAATGGACTGAGGTACTAATTAAGTAACCTGTGGAAAAGCATGGATATACTTAAAGGGCCTAATTCTGAGTTGATCGCAGCAGCAAGTTGGTTAGCAATTGGGCAAAACCATGTGCACTGCAGGGGAGGCAGATATAACATGTGCAGAGAAAGTTAGATTTGGGTGTGGTGAGTTCAATCTGCAATCTAAATTGCAGTGTAAAAATAAAGCAGCCAGTACTTACCCTGCACAGAAACAAAATAACCCACCCAAATCAAACTCTCTCTGCAAATGTTATATCTGCCCCCCCTGCAGTGCACATGGTTTTGCCCAACTGCTAAAAAATTTCCTGCTACGATCAACTTGGAATTACCCCCAAAATCTGGACCGTTGGGGTGCCTTGAGGACCACATTTGGGAACCTCTGCTCTAGGTTATCCAAGGTTGTGGGAGACACAATCAAAATCATCATCGTTATATTGTCAAACAATTGCTCTTCCACTTAATTCTTTACCCTACTAATCATCTTATGAAATGAAAAACTTAACTGGTGCTCACTGTTTTCAACAGTACTTAGGCATTAATCAATAATCATTATTTGATTTATCCAAGACAGTTAAAGATACTAGCTCAAAAGAAAAAAAACATGCAAATTAGTAAATGTTTTCCATATAATTAGAGTCATTGGTACCTTCAAAGGCGAATCTGTACAGTTCATTTGCTACATCATTGACCATATCTCCAGATGGGCTTTCCTTGCGTAAATCCTGCAGTCTGACCATGAAATCTAAGATCACTTCATTAATGCTCCCTACATAGGTCTTAGCTTCTAACGGCTTCAGCATCCTCTTGTTTAAAACTGTTCGTAGAGCGTGCCATTTCTCTGCTTGTCTGGGATAACAAGATGGTTAGAATGTCATACTGGTATACACAGAAATGTCCAAATTACTTCCAATATTAAATAGCAAGTAAAACTATTTTATCGATCATAAGCTGTATAGTTGAATTAAATAGCTGGATTGTTTATATTTAAGTAAACAAGTGCATTATGCTCTTTTTCACTCATTATCACTCAGCAGCTCCTCTGTTTAAATAGAGGTGAGATTGACTGACAGGCTGCAGGAACATACTGTGTGAGTAGCTGCACTGTCACAGCAGCTCAAAAGACTGCAATGACTCCAATGGCTGTCATTTTGGAATCTAATACCCCTTTTACACCGAGCTTTTGACCCGGGTTATTGCTGGGTCTACACAGGTCACAGCTTGGTGTAAAAGGGTCCTTGGAAAATAACCCAGGTCGAGTGATCAGGGAATCCGACCCTAGTAGCTACCTGGGATGGACCTAGGCAATGATGCAGTGTAATACCGCTTTTACACCAAATAGTGCAGGTTGCAGCCGGGAGCTTGACACGGGTGCTACCCGGCTGCGACCCGCTTCAGCCCCCTTTCTCACTGAAGTCTCCAACCCGGCATATTGCGGGGGTGGCGCTTGGAGATCACATGATCTCCAAGCGCCACCTGCCTATTCACAGTGAACGGGAAGCCGGGTCGCATCCGCTTACACAGCACAGTTTGAAAAATAACCCAGGTCGAGTGACTAGGGAATTCGACCCTGGCAGTTACTAGCAGGATTGGACTGGCTCACAGGGGGTGCAGGGGAATCCCTGGGTGGGCCCCACTGCCAGGGGGCCCTCCTCCACTAGAGATCAGGTCCCAAACTATGCACTTGAATGATAAGGTACATATGTTACCTTATACTGCACAGTACTATGGTGTATTTTCTACAGAGCATTGCTGTTTTTAATGTGGTACATTATCATGCATGTACTAGCAGTATTTACTATACAGAGTGATTCAAAAGTTGCAGTACACCCTTTTGTTTAAAAAACGGCAGAAAATGGGAAAACTGACTTAGTTTCAAGATGGCGCCCATGTTCGGTACATAACCTAAAACAGGGGTGGGGAACCTCAGGCCCCAGGGCCGTATAAGGCCCTCAAAGCCACTTGATCCGGCCCAGCCAGGCTCACCTAAACGAGAGGAGATGTCGAGCGCCCACTGAGATTTTACCACCAGCAGGCGCCCGGTTCCTCAACAGCAGCCGGAGGCAGGAGGAGCTCACTCCTGAGCTCCAGCTTCTGGCTCAGGCAGTGTACATGTGTGGCTGTGCGGTGCTATGGGAGAGACGTCACGACATCTCTCCCATAGTTTTGAGGAGAGGGAGGGCAGCGGTCTGGAAGCAGGAGCAGGGCTGGGAAGCATTGTGGTTTTTTTCCTTTCTTTTAATGTGTGTGTGTGTAAGCGGCACTACTAGGGGGCATATCTAATGGGGCATAACTACAGGGGGCATATTTAATGGGGCATAACTACAGGGGGCATATTTAATGGGGCATAACTACAGGGGGCATATTTAATAGGACATAACAACTGATGGGGCATATCTAATGGGCCAAAACAAGTGAAAGTGGGCAAATCTAATCGGGCATAACAAGTGACTGGGGGCAAGCTAATTTTTAAGTTGATAATTTTTGTATGGCCCCCGAAGGATTTTATAAATATCCAAATGGCCCTTGGTAGAAAAAAGGTTCTCCATCCCTGCCCTAAAAGATAGTCCAACTCACCCATAACTTACTGGAGTATTCAGTTCTCCCATTTCCTGCACAGTTTTTGAAACAAAAGGGTGTACTGCGACTTTTGAATCACCCTGTATATATATTTACCAAGGGGTCCAGCCCATGCACTCTCTAAGGCTGTGTACACATGGAGTCTGGCCCCACCGATATAGTCAATGTTGGGCTGCCTGCACAGTCTATTTTTCTTTGCGATGCCGTGGGACTGCACATAGGCATCGCAAGGACTATACACACAGTGAGATATGCACTATATTTTCTTACGATTTTGACTATACAGTGAAAAGCGAAAGAAATATTGCACCGTGTGTACATACCTTAATGGTTAGCCAAGTCTCTGTGGTGGCTGGCCACACCCCTAAACATATGCCCCTACCACTGCATTTCCTGGTTACCAGGGTTGGAACCACAGAACGATTCAGTGTAAACAGCTAGACCCCATATCCTCCAACTGTACCTTTTTGGCAGGTACAGTACTATTTTTTATGGTCTGTACCTGCCAAAAAGAGCTTTGTAGCAATTTTTGACTCTCCAAGTTAACATTGAAAGTAGAGGAAAGGGGACCCGTGGTCACTCCCCCTTTCCTAATTTGTACCAGTTATCATGTGTAACATATTGGAGGGTATGCGACCCGGGTTATCCAAGCCAGGTTATGCTTAAAAACTGCTGATTGGCTGTGTATGCAGAGGTCCATCTTAAGGGAGGGTCTAGGATACCCCTTTCACATCACCAATGCCGGATCCCACCTGAGAATTGGAAATGGGTCCTTCCCGGGTGGGATCTGACATTGGACGCTACTGCTGCCTTCCCCTGACCCGGCAATATGCCAGGCGGGTTGCCATAGCGGCGGGGGGCAGAGCCGGCAGCGGGGGTGCATTGGGAGATGAGATCATCTCCGCGCCGCCTCTCCCTCTTGTAGTGAACGGGTCCCGGATTGCATTGACCCGGGAGCCCGTTTACGCTGCCACTGACCCGGTATTCAACCCGGAAATAACTGCTTTATTCCCGGGTTGAATTACCGGGTCCTGCGACCCAGGATTTTGAATATGGCGCTTTCACACCGCACGCCGACGCAGCAATATGCCGGGTCGATACCGGGTTATTTGTGCGGTGTGAAAGGGGTATGAGTGACTTGCAGGGCAGACTCGGGTGCAGTGTACAGAGGAGGAAGGTCATATTTTACTGTGTAACAAAACATCAATGGAATGTCACGTTGCCACAGAAATGCAGTGTAGTGCTGCTTATAGATTGATCGGGTATGGAAACATGAAAGCTGTACATTCACAGGAGAGACTGATAAAAGGAGATTTATGGTAAGACCTACCATTGCTAACTCTCTTTCTGAGAGGTACACTGGATAACACAGGGAATAACATCGGGGAGTAGAGTTGGATCTTGCTCCGAGGCACCAACAGGCTAAAGCTTTGACTGTTCCCAGGATGCACTGCACCGCCTCCTCTATATCCCGCCTCCAGGCACTGGAGCTCAGTTTTGTTAACCAGTCCAATGCAGTAGCAGGTAAAAGAGACAACAGTAGTTAGTAGCCACAGATAACCACATTCTCACGACAGGAAAAGGTACCAGCGGCTGATGCCAAACAAACCCAAAGAAAGTAAGTGCGTCAGAGTGGGCGCCCTGTGGAATCCAGTGTACCTCGCAGAAAGAGATTTAACAATGGTAAGTCTTACCATAAATCTCCTTTTCTGCAGCAGGGTACACTGGTATTCCACAGGGAATAACATCTGGGATGTCCTAAAGCAGTTCCTCATGGGAGGGGATGCACTGTAGCGGGTACAAGAACCCGGCGTCCAAAGGAAGCATCCTGGGAGTTGGAAGTATCAAAGGCATAGAACCTGATGAACATGTTCACTGAGGACCACGTAGCCGCCTTGCACAATTGTTCTAGGGGCGCACCACGGCGGGCCGCCCAAGAAGGTCCAACAGACCGAGTAGAATGGGCCTTGATAGTAGCAGGAGCTGGAAGTCCAGCCTGTACATAAGCTTGTGCAATCACCATTCTAATCCATCCATCTGGCCAAGGTCTGCTTATTTGCAGGCCAGCCACGTCTGTGAAAACCAAAAAGGACAAAGAGAGAATCAGATCTCCTAAGAGAGGCGGTTCTCTTCACATGTATACGGAGAGCCCGTACAACAACCAAAGACTGTTCTTTGGAGGACAAACCAGGAGAGATAAAGGCCGGAACAACAATCTCTTGGTTAAGGTGGACACGACACCACCTTAGGCAGATAACCAGGGTGAGTTCTAAGAACCACACGATCACGGGGAAAAATCAGAAAGGGTGACCGACAGGATAAGGCACCCAAGTCTGAAACCCTTCTAGCAGAGGCAATAGCCAGCAAAAATAAGACCTTAAGTGTAAGCCATTTAAGGTCCACAGACTCAAGAGGTTCAAATGGAGACTCTTGTAGGGCATCCAGAACAACCGCCAAATCCCAAGGAGCCACAGGAGGAACATAGGGAGGTTGAATCCATAAAACACCCTGAGTGAAAGTATGAATGCCAGGCAGAGTCGCAATTTTTCTCTGAAACCATACCGACAAGGCTGAAATATGAACCCTGAGGGAGGCCGACGAAGGCCTAAGTCCAGGCCCTGTTGCAGAAAAGCCAACAGTTTGGCAGTACTGAACTTGAACGCATCATAATTCTTAGCCATACACCAGGTGAAGTAAGAATTCCAGACCCTATAATAAATCCGAGCCGAAGCTGGTTTACGGGCATTCAGCATAGTTTGAATGACCGCCTCAGAAAATCCTTTGTCCCTCAGACCTGAAGCTTTAAGAGCCATGCCATCAAAGCCAGTCGGGACAGATCCTGGTAGATACAAGGGCCCTGAACTAGGAGGTCTGGGCGTTACGGAAGTAGAAGAGGACGCTCTATTGAGAGACCCTGCAGGTCTGAGAATTAATGCCGTCTGGGCCACGCTGGAGTGATTAGAAGTAGTAATCCTCCTTCTTGCTTGAACTTCCTTATTACCCTGGGCAGGAGTGACACTGGAGGGAACATGTATTGCAGCCAAAAGATCCATGGAATTGCCAGGGCATCCACGAACGCTGCTTGAAGATCCCTTGTCCTTGCTCTGAAGACTGGAACCTTGTGATTGTGTCGAGACGCCATCAGGTCTACATCTAGTAGGCCCCACTTGTCCACTAGGTGTTGAAAGACTTCCGGATGAAGGCTCCACTCTCCGGTGTGTACGTCCTGACGACTGAGGAAGTCCACTTCCCAGTTGAGGACCCCCGGAATGAACACTGCCGATATGGCTGGCAGATGGCGTTCCACCCATAGAATAATCTTTGACACTACCATCAATGCCATGCGGCTTCGAGTGCCACCTTGATGATTTATGTACACCACCACGGTGGCGTTGTCCGACTGTACTTGAACAGGCCTGTTCTGTACCAGAGGCAGGGCCAGTTTTCAGAGCATTGAACACTGCCCGCAACTTCAGAATGTTTATCGGAAGGAGGGTTTCCTCCCTGGTCCACCGACCCTGAAGAGAGTGTTGCTCCAACACCGCCCCCCAACCCCGCAGACTGGCATCCATCATTAGGAGGACCCAGTTGGAGATCCAGAAGGGATGACCCTTGCTCAATCGTTGGTCCTGGAGCCACAAGATCAGAGACAGATGAACTTCAAGGAGTCAAGGAAATCATGTGAGACCTGATCCGGTGAGGCAGGCCATCCCACTTGGACAGGATTAACCGCTGCAGAGGGCGAGAATGAAATTGAGCGTACTCTACCATGTCAAAAGCCGACACCATGAGGCCTAATACTTGCATCGCCGAGTGTATCGACACACGAGGGTGAGAGAGGAAGCATTGTATCCTGAAGTTTCAGGACCTTCTCCAGGGACAAGAACAACCATTGGTACCATGCTCTGAGCAGGAACCAGCGATGATTTCTTCTAGCTGATGAGCCACCCGTGGGCTTGCAGGAATTGGACCGTCAGCTCCAGATGATGGAGGAGAACCTCTGGGGAGTTCGCCAGGATCAACAAGTCATCCAGATATGGCAGAATCCTGATACCCTGACTGCGGAGAAGGGCCATCATGCCTGCCATGACCTTGGTGAAGATTCGCGGAGCCGTGGTCAGTCCAAAAGGTAAGGCCTAGAATTGATAATGTAGGTTGCCAATAGCAAACCGCAGATATTGCTGATGCGACATGGCAATAGGTATATGTAGGTAAGCATCCTGAATGTCCAGAGATACCATATAGTCCTTGAGCTCCGAGGCCCAAAACAATAGATCGAAGAGTTTCCATACGGATTCTGGATACCTTCACAAATTTGTTCAAAGACTGGGCGAACCGCAGAAGTCTGACTCCCATCCAGGGGTCCCCCAGAGGGAGTCCCGCCCCGTCATGCAGCAGGCTTGTCTGGTTTGGAAAAAGGCTGACGGGCAGCCCAGGAATGTTTAGGTTTGGACTTAGAGGTTTTGGAAGTGTGAGCCTGTTTCGGGTACACCTGACCCTTTGCTTTACTTGGAGGTCGAAAGGAACGAAAGGTGGAACTTTTAAAATGTTTATGAAAAACTTGAACAACGCTGGTGTATGGCTAAAATTATATTAGCTTTTATTTATACATACATAGAAAATTGGAAAAAAGTATCAATATTGATGCATTATATAAACATATAACGGCCAGCTGTAACACAATTTTAAATATATATATATATATAGAGAATATAATTTTTTATATATTCCTAAAGAGGATATCTATAATAACAAAAAATATCCAATATACAATATCCATTCAGATCCACTCCGCTTTTGACATATATTTGTGGAAAATTTCCAATAAGGAGCACAAGAGTTAGTATTTGTGCTTACTATAGCACTATCTCCCTGCAGAAGTGAATAAATGTTGCAGAGCTCAAATCATAAATGTTAGTAATCAGCATACAGAGGGAAAGCAATGGAGTATTTATATTACCGCTGTCCTGCATCTTACAAGCAAAGTCCTCCCGGCCACTGGTGCTTTTTATCCATTGATAGTGGCCATATCCAGAGGTGTACTGGTATGAAATGAATGGATTCCTCTCTGATTAGATGTTGCTCCCTTGAGCGGGATGATCCTGTCAGACCGGAGTGCCCAGCGCTGCCGCTGTGTGCAGAGGGGTTGAAATAACTCCGTATATAATAAATGTTGTTAAGCTGTGCAGCGGCCGTCTCCGTGGCTGATGATTACAGTGTATGATGCTGGCCGCTGGGGATAAAATGACTCTCATGATGGTAATGCTGCTAAGCTGTACAGCGGCCGGCTCCATGACTGATGATAATCATGCAGCAGGCTTGTCTGGTTTGGAAGCAGGCTGACGGGCAGCCCAGGAACGTTTAGGTTTGTGCTTAGAGGTTTTGGAAGTGTGAGCCTGTTTCGCGTACGCCTGACCCTTTGCTTTACTTGAAGGTCGAAAGGAACGAAAGGTGGTACTTTTAGCCTTCGGAGCCAAAGGATAAGTACTCGGCAGACATGCAGTTTTAGCAGACGCTAAGTCAGCAACAACCTTGTTCAGATCTTCCCCAAAAAGGATGTTTCCCTTAAAAGGGATCACCTCCAAGGTCTTTTTAGAGTCCAGATCCACAGACCAGGACCGCAACCACAGAATCGACGAGCCAGAATGGACATAGTAGACACTTTGGCTGCCAGCACAACGGCATCAGAGGCCGCCTCCTGAATGTAATGAGAGGCTGTGGTAATATATGAAAGACACTGTCTGGCATTATCAGGAAATTTAGAAGGTAGCTCCGCTTCAACTTCTTGAACCCAGGCTTCAATAGCTTTTGCAGCCCTAGAAGCCGATATAGTAGGTCTATGCACGGCACCCGCAAGGGTGTAAATAGACTTCAAGCAACCCTCCACACGCTTATCCGTCGGTTCCTTCAGAGAGGTGACGGTAGTGACAAGCAGAGTAGAAGACACCACCAGACGTGCAACATGGGAGTCCACCAGCGGCGGTGTTTACGAATTTTTACTTAACTCTGCAGCGAGGGGATAATGAGCTAACATCTTTTTAGACAGGGAGAATTTCTTTCCTGGAGACTCCCAGGATTCCTGACGTATGTCAACTAAATGGTCAGAATGTGGCAAAACTAATTAAGTAACCTTCTGACGTTTGAACTTATCAGGTTTCTTAGACATATCTGGAGGTTCAGTTTCATCATCGATCTGAAGAATCAATTTGATAGCCTCCAAGAGGTCAGGAACATCCACCTGTGTTGTAGATTCCCCATCAGAAGCATCTGCATCAGTGTCTGATGGGTCAGTATATACGCCATTTTCATCAGATGAAGTATCCGAAACATGCATGGATTGCAGGGACGTGCAGTGAGCTAAATGGCTCAGGAGGCTCTGTCTAGCACCAGAGCCAGATTTACATGCAATTTACTGTATGAGCCAAACGGTTCATCTGGGCATTATACACAGGTGCAGCAGTATAAACTCCTGGAAATTTGGTGAGTTTTGATCAGAGATGTGCAGAAAAGATATTCAGGTGAGGCACTGCCTCACCTGTCATAGACTTTTTACTCCATAATTTTGGCTATAAAAATTATTAGAATAAACTAAAGTAAAGAAGATATTTCTAACATATTCTTTGTATTTTTCATATACTTTATACAGTCAAAACTCTTGCACAAACGTTAGTGTGACAGGAAAGGCTCTGCCTCACCTGCTTCACCCCACTGCACGTCACTGGTGGATTGTGAGGAAGAAATAGCCTGCTTAGATGACCCTTTGGTCCTAGGAGCGTGAGGGTCAGGCTTTTGTTTAACCAAAGACTGATTTAACTGCTGTAACTGAGTCGACAGAGAATCCACCCATGGTGGATTTACAACAGGGACAATATGTGATTGTAAAGTCACAGATGGTCTCACAGGGGGGGCAAGTCTCGTTACTAGCGCAGTCAGTAATTTAGAAAAAGCATCCCAAGGTGGGTCTTGGTTTGCCACCGGTGCTGCAGGCTGACCGAGGGGTACAGAACCCCCAATACCTGGACCCTCAGCTGGAATATTTTCCTCTGATAAATCTGCGGCGTCAGCACTGCATGATGCAGGATCAGCCACAGAGCTCCCGCCCTGTGACGCAGACATTATTTGAGAATGTAGCTCTAGGGTATAACAGTACAATATAGCCAGACACAGTACCTGACAAAAAATCCCTGTGGAGTGTGATTGCAATGCAGATCACAAACAGAGGATTTAAGTGGTATAAGGTGACTGAAATACACAAAGAAAAATACCAAAGAGTATATCCTGTGAAACACTATATATATATAAGACCCTGATGCACTTAGCCCACATCAGGGTACATAATATAGGGATAGCAATATGTGTGAGATACACAGAATAGGAACCACACAGCAGCTATTGGCACACACAGTCACATGTACAATGCAAAAATTATTAAAAACAACAATAAAACTGCACTGGACTAGCAATACTAAGTAAAGCTATGTATGTATACAGAAATAACAATGCACAGTAAATACTGGATGTATATCACAGGATATTTGTACTAAATATTCCTGTAGTTATGCACTTGTTCTTAACTAACACTGTCTAAACGACATGTAGAATACTTAAGTGTCCTGTAAATGCACAGCGCTGATGAGGCAGGCGGTTTTACAGAGGAGACAGTGCCCAGCAGTCACAGAATCAGCACAGCTCTGTGTAATGGCGCTCAAACACTGACAGGGAGTGAGGGAGAGAGAGAGATGCAGCTCCAGGGCGGGAACATCTGCTGTAGATGGCGCCTGGGGCTGGGGGAGGGGCTACAGGTCAGAGCCTTATCCCCTCGGCTGGACTTCACCACCAGGTACTATGGAGCCTGTGCTAAACGGATTTTAGTAAATCCGACCTGTGCTCCTTGCCCTGGTGGATATAGTGGGGTCCCTGCACGGCCACAGTGTCCACGGCGGTGGTGTGGTCCGTCTCTGGAGACCGCGACCGGATCGCGATTTCGGCGGGTCCCGTCTGGGGGACCCTCTTACCTCCTCCCTATTGTGCGGCCATGTGATCCAGGAGAGCAGCGGCAGTATGTGTGCCTGATGAGACCGGAGCGCCTCTGCTATAAGTACCTGGCAACCAGGGAGAGGGAGTATACAGTGCCACTGGGGGAGGTGAGGAAGCCGCAGTACGATATGTCAGTCTGACATATAGCACCAAATGCCTATGATGCAGCCCTTGAAGTCTTCTTTCTTGTCAGAAAAGCTCTTTTCAGGGCTGCCTAGCACAGCCCTCCCTGTTAGCTGCCTGCACTGCAGGCACCAACTTACAAACTGAGCTCCAGTGCCTGGAGGCGGGGATATAGAGGAGGCGGTGCAGTGCATTCTGGGAACAGTCAAAGCTTTAGCCTGTTGGTGCCTCTGTTGTCCGCAATCTGTACCTGTTTAGCCAGTCCTAACTCCCACCCAATCAGACACATGGCTGCTCCCTCTCCGCCCCAAGTCTCACCTAGCGCACCTGTCCTGGAGCTGCGCCAGTGACTCAGACAGACGTCCTGACTGTCCTGCGCGGAAGGCGGGAGCTGCCAGTTACCCCCATCTCCATCGCTTTCCCGTCGGCCGGCCATGACAGCAGCACACTAGTTCCAACTTCCTGCATAGCGCTGCTGCAGAGATGATGCTGACACAGCAGCAGAGGCAGCCCTGGCGGTACCTGTGCAGCAATGGGGAACCATCAGGTGAGGAGGAGTAGGCATACTATGCCATATAGGACACACAAGGGAGAATGTGGTCGACTGCAGGCAGGGGGCATGTAAGATAAACATCTGGTTATCAGGAATGCATATGAGGGGCGAGTTGGCTGGCATTCGACGTGGAACAAGTTGGTGACCAGAGGGGCGTGTGAGGGATGAGCTGGTGGCCAGAGATGACTTGTGAGTGACATTTGGCAGGAAGAGTTAGCATGTGTGTGACAGAAAGCTGGTGGTGGGCATCAGGGCCATGTCACGGCGCCCCTACCCATCACCACACATACATACATACATACATACATACATACATAGATTCACACACATTTAGGCACAGACATACATAAACACACACATATACACAGATATATACACATATACACAGATATATATATACACACACACACACACACACACACACACACACACACACACACACGGATATACATAAACACATACATATACACAGATAAATACACACACAAATATACACACAGACATACATACATAAACACACACATACATAGATATACACACACATACATAGATATACACACACTCATATATACACACATAAACACACAAATACACACACACAGATATACAGAGATATACATAAACACACATATACACACACACACACACACACACACACACACACACAAATATACACACATATATACACACAGACATACATAAACACACATATACACAGATATATACACACACAAACACAAATATACACACACAGACTGTATACAAAGATATATACACATAAACACACACATACGTGTATACACGTAAACACACATATGCACACAGACATACTGTATATACACATTTACAAACACATTTAGACACACACAAACACAGACATATACACATAAACACACAGTATACACAGATATAAACACATACACACACATATACATACAGTATACACACATTCATTCTCACCAAGTGGGCAGCAGCAGAGCAGCAGCTCCTCGTTCTAGCCTGGAGGGGCGGAGCTTCTGTTATTGACATGCTGGGCCTCCGTGGGTAGAAGGAAAGGACTGAGGAAAGAGAAGGGGTGGCCACCACACTGCCTGCATGTTCCAGATCACTGAATGCAGATACCTGACAGCCAGGAAGCTTCTTCTGACAAGCCTCCAGTCCTCCCCACTTCCCTAACAACACACTGCACTGGACTCTCTGCACTGCAATCATTGACATGGAACATGCAGGCAGTGTGGTGGCCACTCCTTCCCTCTCTTCTAATCATCTCCTTCTACCCCGAGATCCCAGCTCTCAGCTGTGTTACAGGGAGCCGGCGCCTTCTGTCCCCAGCGGCACCTGGAGCTCAAGCTCCACTTGCTCCAGCCTCCCTACGCCCCTGATGGGCAAAGTGGCATGTGCGGGAATATTAGGTGTGCAGGTGGGTAGTGCTGTGGTGCATGTGATAAAAATGCTGGCAGCAGGGTGCGTATGAGGAAAGAGCTGGTAGGCAAACGGGACGAAGGGGATGTAAACTAAAAGGTGATGAACATTATTTTGTTTCTCTTATTTACAATAAATACTTTGGGGGAATTCAATTGTCAGTGGTTTGTGGCTGTTCCCACTGGCGTATCTGTAATGGGTACAAGGTTTGCAGTGCACACAGGATCCAAGGGCACCCACACACCCTGCACCCATTTATCTATACTTACGTCCTCGTTAGCCCGGTACCGGCCGCACAACAGCAGATATCACACGGAAAATGCCCCAGCAGCTATTTTCCGGTGATTTAGTAAAGCTGTCCCTGGGAACGCTTTGTGGGCGGGAGACTGCACAAGAGCCCCCTCCTCTCTTAAAGCACTTGTGGCTGTACCGATAATAAAAATTATGCTACCCCGACATTGCTGGGTACATATCAGCATGGTGTTCCCGGCCTATCCGACAGCTGACAGGATGATTTATTGTGTCATGTGTACACACTGGTCTATGCAGTGGTACGATGCTATGCTGCTTTCGGCATCATACACAATATCTTCTTGTTGGCCATGCAGCATGCCCAACCAGAAGTTATCGTGTATGATCCACAATCGGCCATACACACTGTACGATTTGCCTGTAAACTACATATCGTGCCAAAAAAGTGTAGATGTCCCTACTGTACTCATTAAATCTCCGGAAATGTAACGAATAGGTGTGGAGTGAAAATAATATGTGTACAATGTGAAAAGTCTATTTGTCCAAAATCTTTGAAACAGTTCCGATATGTTCTCTCCTTTTCTCAAGTGGTTTTCTTATTGCAGCATGACGAAAAGTGATAGAGTGCGTACCATACTCACATGACAACAACGTGATGTTATCCTCACGTAAAGGTATCTTTAATTGCCGTAGTCCTTGATCAACGGTCTGGCTTTCCTTCTTTAGACGAAAGATGGTTGACTCTTCTCTTTAGAAGTGGAAACAGAAGGGGGGGAGACAGGAGGACGACCAATAGTGTAGTATGTATATATCACTGATATGAATCTATACGCTCAGACTTTTCAGCTCCTTGAAAAAGACATTAGTCGAAATGCGTTGGTGTGAGGGTCAGGACCACTTGTGAACTTAACTTGGGCTGCATGATTGGAGACTTCCAATTGATTGGAGGAACGAAGGTACGGATTGAAATAAAGAAGACCCGAGATTCTCTGAAAGATACCTTTATGTGCGGGGTTCCACGCATTCCAGTGTGAGTGGGGTATGCCCATTATATGTAATTTTGATTCTATCTCTACCACATGTCTGGTGACCTTGGTTGGGAAATACGAGTTTGAGAATATTGCATCCTAGCCGGGCTAAAGATACCTTTATATGTGTTCAGTCTCCTGTATGGATGTGAGTATGGTATGCACATTACTGTTCTAAGAGAGTAAGAGGAGCAAGAGTCTGAGCGTATAGATTCATATCAGGGATATATACATACTACACTATTGGTCGTCCTCCTGTCTCCCTCCCTTCTGTTTCCACTTCTGAGGAGAAGAGTCAACCATCTTTCGTCTAAAGAAGGAAAGCCAGACCGTTGATCAAGGACTACGGCAGCCGTGGCCAACCTGTGGCTCTTGAGCCGCATGAGGCTCTTCCTTTATTCAAATGTGGCTCCCGACACTCAAAGTCACTTGACCACAGCAGATCCTGGAAACTGGTGCACTCCAACCAGACACACAGCAGCACTACAGCAACTGAAAACTGAGGGAGCCAGATACTGGGCTGTAGTGACATATGAAGGTGGGCTGAAGTGATACAAGGGGGAGCTGGCTGGAGTGACACAGAAGGATCCTGGTAGGAGAGACATAATGGGGGAGCTGGCTGGAGTGACACAGGAGGGTGCTGGCTGGAGTGACACAGGAGGGTGCTGGCAGAAGTGACACATTGGTGGAGCTGGCTGGAGTGACAAAGGAGAATCCAGGCAGAAGAGACACAATGGGGAGCTGACTGGAGTGACACACGAGGGTGCTGGCTGGAGTGACACATTAACACATGGGGAGCTTGCTGGAATGACATAGGAAAGTGCTGGCTGGAGTGACACATGGAGAAGCTGAAGTGTATTATGTGAATATGGCTTTTTCAATATATTTTATGTGGATCTGGCATTTACATTGTATTTTATACCAGGGGTGTGCACACGCTCCTTTGGTTTGATGTCGGCTCTTTGACGTAACTAAAAAGATTTTTTGGCTGTTTGTCTCTGACTGGTTGGCCACCCCTGGACTACGGCAATTAAAGATACCTTTACGTGAGGATAACATCACGTTGTCATGTGAGTATGGTACGCACTCTATCACTTTTCGTCATGCTGCAATAAGAAAACCACTTGAGAAAAGGAGAGAACATATCGGAACTGTTTGAAAGTTCTGGACAAATAGACTTTTCACATTGTACACAGATTATTTTCACTCCACACCTATTAGTTACATTTCCGGAGATTTGATGAGCGCAGTAGGGACACGTACACTTTTTTGTTCTAAATGCTATGGTTGTTGAGTAATGTCCTGTAGACTTCCCCACCGCAGCTCTCAGAGGCGCAGCAGCTCTCTATCCATTTTTTCTTTACATATCGTGCCAAGATCGTTCAGGTGTGTACTCTGCCTAAGAAGTGCGAGGGAAAATGCGCATTGTTGATGGCCATGATGTGCTAGCATTCTGAGTGTTTCTCTGGCACCTCAATGTCATCCCCTTTAATTGAATTGCTCCCTTTATGTATTGTGCAGCTATACATTCACATTTTTCAATAAGTGTCCCATATCGGCTGATTGTGACAAGCTTTTATTGCTTTGCTTTTTAAAAATCTAGAATCTAGAAACCCTGCATTCTCTGCATGACAACAATGGAGCCTGGAGTGTGTTGCATCAGACATCAGAGCATCTGGACTGCAGTAGGCAAGTAGGAGTTATTACTTTTAATCTACAAAAGGGCTGGGTAGTGGGTCTTGGGGATGGGACCAGTAGACTAGAGTTTTTCTTAGTGGGTGCCAACCATTGCCCCAGTTTATTGTCCTTCATGGTTAGGCTCTCACCATAAGGGGCTGTATAATGTTATTTTGGAAGCACTAATGACCCCTCGAGTGTGATACTGATTTACAGACATACATAAGATGCTGTTGTGAAAAGTTTAACCAAGCCATGGATAGCCAAGGTCCAGTACCCCCTCCAGTGATGTGCCACCGCTTTGTGGAGGCACAGCGACGGCAGACGTATCCTGTTTTCACAGTGAGTATCTGGCACACATCTCCCTACACACACAGCCAACATCCCCTTGGTCTTCCTAATAAAATCCACAAAAGCTGACTAATAATTGTATTGTATATGGCTCCACATTGGATTTCCTTATGTAAGATTGTGAAACCACCCTCCAATTGTAACCCGCTCTGTGGAACGTGGGACCGTTTTATGACTTACTGGGGCAGATGTTTAAAGCCTATAGAAGTGATAAAGCAGTGATAAGTGTAAGGTGATAATGCACCAGCCAATCAGCTCCTAACTGTCATTTTTCAAACCTGTAATGATTGGCTGGTGCGTTATCACCATCCATTTATAACTGCTATATCACTTCTTCAGGCTTAATATATCTTAATATATCTTAATTTCTCTATCGTCCTAGTGGATGCTGGGGTTCCTGAAAGGACCATGGGGAATAGCGGCTCCGCAGGAGACAGGGCACAAAAAGTAAAGCTTTTCCAGATCAGGTGGTGTGCACTGGCTCCTCCCCCTATGACCCTCCTCCAGACTCCAGTTAGATTTTTGTGCCCGGCCGAGAAGGGTGCAATCTAGGTGGCTCTCCTAAAGAGCTGCTTAGAAAAAGTTTAGCTTAGGTTTTTTATTTTACAGTGAGTCCTGCTGGCAACAGGATCACTGCAACGAGGGACTTAGGGGAGAAGAAGTGAACTCACCTGCGTGCAGGATGGATTGGCTTCTTGGCTACTGGACATCAGCTCCAGAGGGACGATCACAGGTACAGCCTGGATGGTCACCGGAGCCGCGCCGCCGGCCCCCTTGCAGATGCTGAAGTCAGAAGAGGTCCAGAATCGGCGGCTGAAGACTCCTGCAGTCTTCTAAAGGTAGCGCACAGCACTGCAGCTGTGCGCCATTTTCCTCTCAGCACACTTCACACGCAGTCACTGAGGGTGCAGGGCGCTGGGGGGGGGCGCCCTGGGAGGCAAATGTAACCTATATAAAGGCTAAAAATACCTCACATATAGCCCCCAGAGGCTATATGGAGATATTTAACCCCTGCCTGGATTCACTAAATAGCGGGAGACGAGCCCGCCGGAAAAGGGGCGGGGCCTATCTCCTCAGCACACGGCGCCATTTCCTCTCACAGCTCCGCTGGTCAGGACGGCTCCCAGGTCTCTCCCCTGCACTGCACTACAGAAACAGGGTAAAACAGAGAGGGGGGGCAAATTTATGGCGATATTTTGATATATATAAAGCAGCTATAAGGGAGCACTTATTATAAGGCTATCCCTGTTATATATAGCGCTTTTGGTGTGTGCTGGCAAACTCTCCCTCTGTCTCCCCAAAGGGCTAGTGGGTCCTGTCTTCGTTAGGAGCATTCCCTGTGTGTCTGCTGTGTGTCGGTACGTGTGTGTCGACATGTATGAGGACGATATTGGTGTGGAGGCGGAGCAATTGCCAAATATGAGGATGTCACCCCCTAGGGAGTCGACACCAGAATGGATGCCTTTATTTATGGAACTACGGGATAGTGTCAACACGCTAAAGCAGTCGTTTGACGACATGAGACGGCCGGACAATCAATTAGTGCCTGTCCAGGCGACTCAAACACCGTCAGGGGCTGTGAAACGCCCTTTGCCTCAGTCGGTCGACACAGACCCAGACACAGGCACTGACTCCAGTGGTGACGGTGACGAATCAACCGTATTTTCCAGTAGGGCCACACGTTATATGATTTTGGCAATGAAGGAGGCGTTACATTTAGCTGATACTACAGGTACCACTAAACAGGGTATTATGTGGGGTGTGAAAAAACTACCTATAGTTTTTCCTGAATCAGAAGAATTAAATGACGTGTGTAATGAAGCGTGGGTTGCCCCTGATAAAAAGCTGATAATTTCAAAGAAATTATTGGCATTATACCCTTTCCCGCCAGAGGTTAGGGAGCGCTGGGAAACACCTCCTAGGGTGGACAAGGCGCTAACACGCTTATCTAAACAAGTGGCGTTACCCTCTCCTGAGACGGCCGCACTTAAAGATCCATCAGATAGGAGGATGGAAAATATCCAAAAAAGTATATACACACATGCAGGTGTTATACTACGACCAGCTATAGCGACTGCCTGGATGTGCAGTGCTGGGGTAGTTTGGTCAGAGTCCCTGATTGAAAATATTGATACCCTGGACAGGGACAATATTTTACTGTCGTTAGAACAAATAAAGGATGCATTTCTTTATATGCGTGATGCACAGAGGGATATCTGCACACTGGCATCACGGGTAAGTGCTATGTCCATTTCGGCCAGAAGAGCTTTATGGACGCGACAGTGGACAGGCGATGCGGATTCAAAACGACATATGGAAGTTTTGCCGTATAAAGGGGAGGAGTTATTTGGAGTCGGTCTATCAGATTTGGTGGCCACGGCTACAGCCGGGAAATCCACCTTTCTACCTCAAGTCACTCCCCAACAGAAAAAGGCACCGACTTTTCAACCGCAGCCCTTTCGTTCCTTTAAAAATAAGAGAGCAAAGGGCTATTCATATCTGCCACGAGGCAGAGGTCGAGGGAAGAGACAGCAACAGGCAGCTCCTACCCAGGAACAGAAGCCTTCCCCGGCTTCTACAAAAGCCTCAGCATGACGCTGGGGCTTCTCAAGCGGACTCGGGGACGGTGGGTGGTTGTCTCAAAAATTACAGCGCGCAGTGGGCTCACTCGCAGGTAGATCCCTGGATCCTGCAGATAATATCTCAGGGGTACAGGTTGGAATTAGAGACAGATCCACCTCGCCGTTTCCTGAAGTCTGCTTTACCAACGTCCCCCTCCGAAAGGGAGACGGTTTTGGAAGCCATTCACAAGCTGTACTCTCAGCAGGTGATAGTCAAGGTACCTCTTCTACAACAAGGGAAGGGGTATTATTCCACTCTTTTTGTGGTACCGAAGCCGGATGGCTCGGTAAGGCCTATTCTAAATCTGAAGTCCTTGAACCTGTACATAAAGAAGTTCAAGTTCAAGATGGAGTCACTCAGAGCAGTGATAGCGAACCTGGAAGAGGGGGACTTTATGGTATCCTTGGACATCAAGGATGCGTATCTCCACGTTCCAATTTACCCCTCACACCAGGGGTACCTCAGGTTCGTTGTACAAAACTGTCACTATCAGTTTCAGACGCTGCCGTTCGGATTGTCCACGGCACCTCGGGTCTTTACAAAGGTAATGGCCGAGATGATGATTCTTCTTCGAAGAAAAGGCATATTAATTATCCCATACTTGGACGATCTCCTAATAAGGGCAAGGTCCAGAGAACAGCTAGAGATGGGATTAGCACTGTCGCAAGAAGTGCTAAAACAGCACGGGTGGATTCTGAATATTCCAAAATCCCAGTTAATGCCGACAACTCGTCTGCTGTTCCTAGGGATGATTCTGGACACGGTTCAGAAAAAGGTTTTTCTCCCGGAGGAAAAAGCCAAGGAGTTATCCGAGCTTGTCAGGAACCTCCTAAAACCAGGAAAGGTGTCTGTACATCAATGCACAAGAGTCCTGGGAAAAATGGTGGCTTCTTACGAAGCAATTCCATTCGGCAGATTCCACGCAAGAATTTTCCAAAGGGATCTGTTGGACAAATGGTCAGGGTCGCATCTTCAGATGCACCTGCGGATAACCCTGTCTCCAAGGACAAGGGTGTCTCTTCTGTGGTGGTTGCAGAGTGCTCATCTATTGGAGGGCCGCAGATTCGGCATACAGGATTGGATCCTGGTGACCACGGACGCCAGCCTGAGAGGCTGGGGAGCAGTCACACAAGGAAGAAACTTCCAGGGAGTATGGACGAGCCTGGAAACGTCTCTTCACATAAACATTCTGGAACTAAGAGCAATATACAATGCTCTAAGCCAGGCAGAACCTCTGCTTCAGGGAAAACCGGTGTTGATCCAGTCGGACAACATCACGGCAGTCGCCCATGTGAACAGACAGGGCGGCACAAGAAGCAGGAGTGCAATGGCAGAAGCTGCAAGGATTCTTCGCTGGGCAGAGAATCATGTGATAGCACTGTCAGCAGTGTTCATCCCGGGAGTGGACAACTGGGAAGCAGACTTCCTCAGCAGACACGATCTTCACCCGGGAGAGTGGGGACTTCATCCAGAAGTCTTCCACTTGCTGGTAACCCGTTGGGAAAGACCAATGGTGGACATGATGGCGTCTCGCCTCAACAAAAAACTGGACAGGTATTGCGCCAGGTCAAGAGATCCGCAGGCAATAGCTGTGGACGCGCTGGTAACGCCTTGGGTGTACCAGTCGGTGTATGTGTTTCCTCCTCTGCCTCTCATACCAAAAGTATTGAGAATTATACGGCAAAGAGGCGTAAGGACGATACTAGTGGTTCCGGATTGGCCAAGAAGGACTTGGTACCCGGAACTTCAAGAGATGATCACGGAAGATCCGTGGCCTCTACCTCTAAGGAGGGACTTGCTTCAGCAGGGTCCCTGTCTGTTTCAAGACTTACCGCGGCTGCGTTTGACGGCATGGCGGTTGAACGCCGGATCCTAAAGGAAAAAGGCATGCCGGAAGAAGTCATTCCTACTTTGATTAAAGCAAGGAAGGAAGTAACCGTGCAACATTATCACCGAATTTGGCGAAAATATGTTGCGTGGTGCGAAGATCGGAGTGCTCCGACGGAGGAATTTCAACTGGGTCGATTCCTACATTTCCTGCAATCAGGATTGTCTATGGGTCTCAAATTGGGATCTATTAAGGTTCAAATTTCGGCCCTGTCTATTTTCTTTCAAAAAGAATTGGCTTCAGTCCCTGAAGTCCAGACCTTTGTTAAGGGAGTGCTACATATACAGCCTCCTGTGGTGCCTCCAGTGGCACCGTGGGATCTCAATGTGGTTTTGGACTTTCTAAAATCTCATTGGTTTGAACCACTAAAGAAGGTGGATTTGAAATATCTCGCATGGAAAGTGACCATGCTTCTAGCCCTGGCTTCGGCCAGGAGAGTGTCAGAACTGGCAGCTTTATCTTACAAAAGCCCATATCTGATTTTCCATTCGGACAGGGCAGAACTGCGGACTCGTCCGCATTTTCTCCCTAAGGTGGTGTCAGCATTTCATCTGAACCAGCCTATTGTAGTGCCTGCGGCTACAAGTGACTTGGAGGACTCCAAGTTACTGGACGCTGTCAGAGCATTAAAAATATATATTGCAAGGACAGCTGGAGTCAGAAAATCTGACTCGTTGTTTATATTGTATGCACCCAACAAGATGGGTGCTCCTGCGTCTAAGCAGACGATTGCTCGTTGGATCTGTAGCACAATCCAACTTGCACATTCTGTGGCAGGCCTGCCACAGCCTAAATCTGTAAAGGCCCACTCCACAAGGAAGGTGGGCTCATCTTGGGCGGCTGCCCGAGGGGTCTCGGCATTACAACTTTGCCGAGCAGCTACGTGGTCAGGGGAGAACACGTTTGTAAAATTTTACAAATTTGATACTCTGGCTAAGGAGGACCTGGAGTTCTCTCATTCGGTGCTGCAGAGTCATCCGCACTCTCCCGCCCGTTTGGGAGCTTTGGTATAATCCCCATGGTCCTTTCAGGAACCCCAGCATCCACTAGGACGATAGAGAAAATAAGATTTTACTTACCGATAAATCTATTTCTCGGAGTCCGTAGTGGATGCTGGGCGCCCATCCCAAGTGCGGATTATCTGCAATAATTGTACATAGTTATTGTTAACTAATTCGGGTTATTGTTGAAGGAAGCCATCTTTCAGAGGCTCCGCTGTTATCATACTGTTAACTGGGTTTAGATCACAAGTTGTACGGTGTGATTGGTGTGGCTGGTATGAGTCTTACCCGGGATTCAAAATCCTCCCTTATTGTGTACGCTCGTCCGGGCACAGTACCTAACTGGAGTCTGGAGGAGGGTCATAGGGGGAGGAGCCAGTGCACACCACCTGATCTGGAAAAGCTTTACTTTTTGTGCCCTGTCTCCTGCGGAGCCGCTATTCCCCATGGTCCTTTCAGGAACCCCAGCATCCACTACGGACTCCGAGAAATAGATTTATCGGTAAGTAAAATCTTATTATATCTGCCCCACTGTGTGCAAAACAATAACAAACTGAACTATCAAATCTGTGCACGTAGGGGTATATTTACTGAAGGGCAATTTTCATCAATTTCAAATCAATCTAAATCAATGTTGTGTTTCAGAGGCTACAACACACATTTACTAACAGATTATTATTATTTTTTTATATTCATTTTTGTATGTTAGTGTGTGTTGCTGGAAACTGAACATCGATTATTTAGATCTATGTCCATCGGTTTGTAATTGATGAAAATCAACCTGTACTAAATATATCCCTTAGTCTCATGACATTGCAATATGTTGCTAAATAGTTAACTGGCAATTTTGTTCTGCAGTTGTGCAAACATCAGGATAACAATGCTTTGAAAGTATCCTATATAATAAAAGGCTAACACTTCTCACCTCGGAGGGGGGGGGGGGGGGGGGGGGGGATTCAAGTGTTTTGCACGCCTGCGGCCACTAGATAGCGCCCGATGGAGCAGTTCAAGTGTTGCTCCGTTCGGACGTTCATAGCCGCTGGCGCTGACATTAGTGTTATGTTGGTCAATCATTTTGACGGACTGGTAACTGTTGTCTTATATTCTCTATCAAAGGTTAAGTGACCCATTTATCAAGGATTACATATTGAATGCGATCTAGGCAGGATCTTACTGTCCATGATCGCATTACAATATGCGATCCCTTCTGGGACATAGCCGCAAATATTATTTGATAAATGGGCCCCCAGAATTGCCCAAACAAATGAAGGAAGAAGATAAATATTTTCTCTAACGTCCTAGTGGATGCTGGGACTCCGTCAGGACCATGGGGAATAGCGGGCTCCGCAGGAGACAGGGCACATCTAAAAAAGCTTTTAGGTCACATGGTGCGTACTGGCTCCTCCCCCTATGACCCTCCTCCAAGCCTCAGTTAGGTTTTTGTGCCCGTCCGAGAGGGTGCAATCTAGGTGGCTCTCCTAAAGAGCTGTTTAGAAAAGTTTTTTTTTAGGTTTCAATCTCAGTGATTCCTGCTGGCAACAGGATCACTGCATCGAGGGACTTAGGGGAGAGATTTCCAACTCACCTGCGTGCAGGATGGATTGGAGTCTTAGGCTACTGGACACTTAGCTCCAGAGGGAGTCGGAACACAGGTCAGCCTGGGGTTCGTCCCGGAGCCGCGCCGCCGATCCCCCTTACAGACGCTGAAGAGACGGCAGAACGGAGGTCCGGAAAGCAGGCGGCAGAAGACTCCTCAGTCTTCTTGAAGGTAGCGCACAGCACGGCAGCTGTGCGCCATTGTTGTCACACGGCTCACTGACTCAGTCACGGAGGGTGCAGGGCGCTGCTGGGGGCGCCCTGGGCAGCAATATAATTACCTTTAGTGGCAAAATAAATACATCACATATAGCCATTAAGGCTATATGTATGTATTTTAACCCAGGCCAGTTTCTTAAAAACCGGGGAAAAGCCCGCCGAAAAAGGGGCGGAGCTTATTCTCCTCAGCACTCAGCGCCATTTTCCTGCTTAGCTCCGCTGGTGAGGAAGGCTCCCAGGTCTCTCCCCTGCACTGCACTACAGAAACAGGGTAACAAAGAGAAGGGGGGCATAAATTGGCGATATTTATATATTAAGAGCGCATATATAGTAAACAACACCTTCTAGGGTTGTTTATATACATTTATAGCGCTTTTGGTGTGTGCTGGCAAACTCTCCCTCTGTCTCCCCAAAGGGCTAGGGGGTCCTGTCTTCGATTAGAGCATTCCCTGTGTGGCTGCTGTGTGTCGGTACGTGTGTGTCGACATGTATGAGGACGATGTTGGTGTGGAGGCAGAGCAATTGCCGATGATGGTAATGTCACCCCCTAGGGAGTCGACACCGGAATGGATGGCTTTAGTTATGGAATTACGTGATAATGTCAGCACATTACAAAAGTCAGTTGACGAAATAAGACGCCCGGCAAACCAGTTAGTACCGGTTCAGGCGTCTCAGACACCGTCAGGGGCTGTAAAACGTCCTTTACCTCAGTCAGTCGACACGGGTACCGACACAGATGAATCTAGTGTCGACGGTGAAGAAACAAACGTATTTTCCAATAGGGCCACACGTTATATGATCACGGCAATGAAGGAGGCTTTGCAGATCTCTGATACTGCTGGTACCTCAAAAAGGGGTATTATGTGGGGGGTGAAAAAACTACCTGTATTTTTTCCAGAATCAGAGGAATTGAATGACGTGTGTGATGAAGCGTGGGTTAACCCCGATAGAAAACTGCTAATTTCCAAGAAGTTATTGGCATTATACCCTTTCCCACCAGAGGTTAGGGCGCGCTGGGAAACACCCCCTAGGGTGGATAAGGCGCTCACACGTTTATCAAAGCAAGTGGCGTTGCCGTCTCCTGATACGGCCGCCCTCAAGGATCCAGCAGATAGGAGGCTGGAAACTACACTGAAGAGTATATACACACATACTGGTGTTATACTGCGACCGGCAATAGCCTCAGCCTGGATGTGCAGTGCTGGGGTAGTGTGGTTGGATTCTCTGACTGAAAATATTGATACCCTGGATAGGGACAGTATTTTATTGACTCTAGAGCAATTAAAGGATGCTTTCCTTTATATGCGAGATGCTCAGAGGGATGTTTGTACTCTAGCATCAAGAGTAAGCGCGATGTCCATATCTGCCAGAAGAAGTTTATGGACGCGACAGTGGTCAGGTGATGCGGATTCCAAGAGGCATATGGAAGTATTGCCATATAAAGGAGAGGAATTGTTTGGGGTCGGTCTTTCGGACCTGGTGGCCACGGCAACTGCCGGCAAATCCACTTTTTTACCTCAGACCCCCTCCCAACAGAAAAAGACACCGTCTTTTCAGCCGCAGTCCTTTCGCTCCTATAAAAAGCGACCAAAAGGACAGTCTTATCTGCCGCGAGGCAGAGGAAAGGGTAAGAAAGGGCAGCAAGCAGCCCCTGCCCAGGAACAGAAGCCCGCCCCGGCTTCTACAAAGCCATCAGCATGACGCTGGGGCTTTACAAGCGGACTCAGGAACGGTGGGGGGTCGACTCAAGATTTTCAGCAATCAATGGGTTCACTCACAAGTGGACCCGTGGGTCCTGCAGATAGTATCTCAGGGTTACATGCTGGAGTTCGAAAGGTCTCCCCCTCGCCGGTTCCTAAAGTCTGCTTTACCAACGTCTCCCTCAGAAAGGACGTCGGTTTTGGAAGCCATTCACAAGCTGTATTCTCAGCAGGTGATAGTCAAGGTACCCCTCCTACAACAGGGAAAGGGGTATTATTCCACACTATTTGTGGTACCGAAACCGGACGGTTCGGTAAGGCCTATTCTAAATCTGAAATCCTTGAACCTGTACATAAAGAAATTCAAGTTCAAGATGGAGTCACTCAGAGCAGTGATAGCGAATCTGGAAGAAGGAGACTTCATGGTGTCCTTGGACATAAAAGATGCTTATCTACATGTCCCGATTTACCCCTCACACCAAGGGTATCTCAGGTTCGTGATACAAGACTGTCATTATCAGTTTCAAACGCTGCCGTTTGGGTTGTCCACGGCCCCTCGGGTCTTTACCAAGGTAATGACCGAAATGATGGTTCTTCTACGAAGAAAAGGCGTATTAATTATCCCTTACTTGGACGATCTCCTGATAAGGGCAAAGTCCAGAGAACAGCTGGAAGTCGGTGTAGCGCTAACACAAGTAGTGCTTCAGCAACACGGGTGGATTCTAAATCTTCCAAAATCTCAATTGACCCCGACAACACATCTGCTGTTCCTGGGCATGATTCTGGACACGGTTCAGAAAAAGGTATTTCTCCCGGAAGAGAAAGCAAGGGAGTTATCCGAACTTGTCAAGAACCTCCTAAAACCAGGAACTGTGTCAGTACATCAATGCACAAGAGTCCTGGGAAAGATGGTGGCTTCGTACGAAGCGATTCCATTCGGCAGATTCCATGCACGAACATTTCAGTGGGATCTGCTGGACAAATGGTCCGGATCGCATCTGCACATGCATCAGCGGATAACACTGTCACCGAGAACAAGGTTGTCTCTCCTGTGGTGGTTGCAGACTGCCCATCTGTTAGTGGGCCGCAGATTCGGCATACAGGACTGGGTCCTGGTGACTACGGATGCCAGCCTACGAGGTTGGGGAGCAGTCACAAAGGGAAGAAACTTCCAGGGCGTGTGGTCAAACCTGGAGACGTCTTTTCACATAAATATACTGGAGCTAAGAGCGATCTACAATGCTCTAAGCCTGGCAAAATCGCTGCTTCAGGGTCAGCCGGTGTTGATCCAGTCCGACAACATCACGGCAGTCGCCCACGTAAACCGACAAGGCGGCACGAGAAGCAGGAGTGCAATGGCAGAAGCTGCAAGGATTCTGCGCTGGGCGGAGAATCATGTCGTAGCACTGTCAGCAGTGTTCATCCCGGGAGTGGACAACTGGGAAGCAGATTTCCTCAGCAGACACGACCTTCACCCGGGAGAGTGGGGACTTCATCCAGAAGTTTTCCACATGATTGTGAACCGTTGGGAAAAACCAAAGGTGGACATGATGGCGTCTCGCCTCAACAAAAAATTGGACAGGTATTGCGCCAGGTCAAGAGACCCTCAGGCAATAGCTGTGGACGCTCTGGTAACACCGTGGGTGTACCAGTCAGTGTATGTGTTCCCTCCTCTGCCTCTCATACCAAAGGTACTGAGAATTATACGGAAAAGAGGAGTAAGAACAATACTGGTAGCTCCGGACTGGCCAAGAAGAACTTGGTATCCGGAACTTCAAGAGATGCTCACGGAGGATCCGTGGCCTCTACCTCTAAGAAGGGATCTGCTTCAGCAGGGACCTTGTATGTTCCAAGACTTACCGCGGCTGCGTTTGACGGCATGGCGGTTGAACGCCGGATTCTAAAAGAGAAGGGCATTCCTGAGGAAGTTATTCCTACTTTAATTAAAGCCAGGAAAGAAGTGACCGCACAACATTATCACCGCATTTGGAGAAAATATGTTGCGTGGTGTGAGGCCAAGAAGGCTCCAACGGAAGAATTTCAATTGGGTCGATTCTTACATTTCCTGCAAGCAGGATTGTCTATGGGCCTCAAATTGGGGTCCATTAAAGTTCAAATTTCGGCCTTATCAATTTTCTTCCAGAAGGAATTGGCGTCAGTGCCTGAAGTACAAACTTTTGTCAAAGGTGTACTACATATACAACCCCCAATAGTGCCTCCAGTGGCACCGTGGGATTTGAACGTGGTTCTAAATTTTCTCAAATCTCATTGGTTTGAGCCTTTAAAATCGGTAGATTTAAAATACCTTACATGGAAGGTAACCATGCTGTTGGCCCTGGCTTCAGCCAGGAGAGTTTCGGAGTTGGCAGCTTTGTCATACAAAAGCCCATATCTGATATTCCATTCGGACAGGGCAGAATTGAGGACACGTCCTCAATTTCTCCCTAAGGTGGTTTCGGCATTTCACTTGAACCAGCCTATTGTGGTGCCTGCGGCTACTAGCGACTTGGAGGACTCCAAGTTACTGGACGTTGTCAGAGCATTAAAAATATATATTTCAAGGACAGCTGGAGTCAGAAAATCTGACTCGTTGTTTACATTGTATGCACCCAACAAGTTGGGTGCTCCTGCGTCTAAACAGACGATTGCACGTTGGATATGTAGTACAATCCAACTTGCACATTCTGTGGCAGGCCTGCCACAGCCTAAATCTGTAAAGGCCCATTCCACAAGGAAAGTGGGCTCATCCTGGGCGGCTGCCCGAGGAGTCTCGGCATTACAACTTTGCCGAGCAGCTACGTGGTCAGGGGAGAACACGTTTGTAAAATTTTACAAATTTGATACTCTGGCTAAAGAGGACCTGGAGTTCTCTCATTCGGTGCTGCAGAGTCATCCGCACTCTCCCGCCCGTTTGGGAGCTTTGGTATAATCCCCATGGTCCTGACGGAGTCCCAGCATCCACTAGGACGTTAGAGAAAATAAGAATTTACTTACCGATAATTCTATTTCTCATAGTCCGTAGTGGATGCTGGGCGCCCATCCCAAGTGCGGATTGTCTGCAATGCTTGTACATAGTTATTGTTACAAAAATCGGGTTATTACTGTTGTTGTGAGCCATCTGTTCAGAGGCTACTTCGTTTGTGTTATCATACTGTTAACTGGGTTCAGATCACAAGTTGTACGGTGTGATTGGTGTGGCTGGTATGAGTCTTACCCGGGATTCAAGATCCTTCCTTATTGTGTACGCTCGTCCGGGCACAGTACCTAACTGAGGCTTGGAGGAGGGTCATAGGGGGAGGAGCCAGTACGCACCATGTGACCTAAAAGCTTTTTTAGATGTGCCCTGTCTCCTGCGGAGCCCGCTATTCCCCATGGTCCTGACGGAGTCCCAGCATCCACTACGGACTATGAGAAATAGAATTATCGGTAAGTAAATTCTTATTTTTGTTATGCTATATGAAATTTTGAATGCACCATTATTTTATAATATCTCTATCTATTATATATATATATATATATATTTAAAATGCAGTATGCTCGGCACTCACTCTGACGAGGTAGTATATGCTGCGGTGCCCTCCTGGAGGCGAAGACCTCTAATACATGGATAGGGGAGGGAGGCGGCACTCAAACAGACTTGTATTGCAGTATAAAAAGGTCAGTTTATTCCGACATGTTTCGGGGTAATCACCCCGTCCTCAGGGTCATCATGAAAAATATATATATATACAGAAGTTGAGTCGGCACTCACATACTGTCAAACGATGCTGCTCCGGTGCCCTCCCTGAGCCTCCTGGACCCTCGTATATTGCGTGTATGGGCGGCACTCGTAAGACTTTCGACGGACGAATAAAGAGACGAACAGCGTCTGCGTGTCATATTTATTTTGATCTATTTATATTCATGTTGTATTCATTTTCTGTTTATGTCATTTTGATATATATGTATTGCGTTTTAATAAGCAGTCATCACGTGTTGTTGTTGCTGTTTACAGGTCACCATGGCGACCACCAGTTTCCTTTATCCCCTCCGTTGACGGGTCACGTGCCTGCGTTCCAGGCAGCCGGCGCCGGAAGGTGTCACGAGTAGGGAGGAAGTGAGGTGACGGACCGAAGGCGGCAGCAAGCGAATGGGACCAGCGCAATGACGTCATCGGAAGGGGACACGCGGCGACTGAGAGGCGGGCATGGCGGCCAGGACGGCTTTTCACTATTTAAGGTAAGATTTCACTTGTTGTAGTTTGTTCTTGAAAAAAGTCAAATAGACTGAAACGTTGACACGCAGACGCTGTTCGTCTCTTTATTCGTCTGTCGAAAGTCTTACGAGTGCCGCCCATACACGCAATATATATATATATATATATATATGTAATACAAAAAGAGGAGCATAATCACATTAAACTACACAATTTTACAAAAGTTATGTAATTGACAAACGTCCTTATGCGGTTGGGCCGCTAACCCCAAAAAGTTCCCTGCTAGTGAGAACCAATAGGATCTGGATATAAAATGGTATTTGGTAAGCGGCCAAAATTGTAAGCTGCTAATACCAGTTTTCCTTTAACATATATTTAGGTCTTCTTAAAGCCCTTTTTTTAGGATAGAGATCGAGATGAAATACTGTATTCTAAGGTAAAATTATCATATCATAATACATTCATGACAGATATTTGGCTTTTCACAGATAAAATATTTATTAAAAACAAAATTTTAATTCGTATATCACACTTATAACATGCCCTTCGGGCGCAAGCTGAAATGTAGACGCCGGCTGCCGATCGCGCCTGAACTGAGCTATATTTAAATATCTCCGTTGGGCACCATCTAGTGGCTGCCGGCGTCAATAACATTTGAATCTCGCCCAAAGACTACTACAGTATATACCATTAAAAGAGCGTTGGCCAGAAATAACATTCTTCTCTTTTAATTGAGCTGAGGCAGACTAGTAATGTGATGTTGAGAGGCACAATTTGTTACAATGAGCAGATGGTACCTTCAATTATACCAGTGGTGACATGTTTAGAAAAAACTGTAGGCCTGGAGTGAGTGCCATCATTTTATGGCTGACTTTCATGAGTGTACTTTTCTTCTTTACTAAATTGTGTAATTTTTGTATGGGTGTAATTTCCAGTAATGCAAATTAATCTAGGTCTTTAAACATTTATTAATTTGCAATGCAGACACCACATCCCACATAAGACTCTGCTCATTTGAACTCACTCTGTGAAAGGCCCATAAGCATAGTTCCGTAGATCCCGGTGCTCCCTCCAGAGGTCAATCTCTGTTCTCATTGGATATTTCCCCTCCTGCCTCACCATAACCTCCAGAATATGTGGGTCAGCTATGTTTACCATCTTGAACTTGCCAATAGCAGATTTCCACCATGGGCCATAGCGCTTCTTATAAATCAACTGTTAAAACAAAAAGACACCAATTGAAATAACATGATACACAGAAGCAAAAAAAAACAAAAAACATTGTTTAATGAAATAGCATGATTTTAGCCTTAAACTTTTGTTGCTTAGTGCAAGCGCAATTTCATACTGTAAACAACAAAAATTTAGGACTAAAATAATTTCAGATGTAATTGATGAGATCCATTAATGTGGATGTTGTTTGGCAAAACCTTGCAGGATAAATATTTTATATTTCTGCAGCAGGGTACATTGGTTTCCACAGGGAAACATCAGGTGTAGAGTGGATCTTGATCCAGAGACACACCAACAGGCTAAAGCTTTAGGCTGTCCCAGGATGCATTGTGGGGCCTCCTCTATAACCCCGCCTCCAGGCACTGTGAACTCAGTTTTGAGTTGGTGCCTGTAGAAGTAGTCACTAACAGGAGGGCTGCACTGAGCAGCCCTGAAAAAGCCTTTTCTGACAGAAATTTTTTTCAAAACTGGGCTGTCAGCGCTGCATGTCATGGTGACACTTCAGCTCCATCACCTCCCAAGTGGCGTTGCATACTCCTGCAGCCTGTTCCCGGGTACTTGCGGCGGAGATGCTCCAGCTCTAGGCACACGGTCGCAGACGCTCTCCTGGTTCGTGTGGCTGCTACGGGGAGGAGGTAAGAGGGTCCCCCAGGTGGGATCCGTCACTAAATCGCAATCTAGGGAGACGGACTGCGATGCTGGCGTGGACACTGTAACCGAGCAGGGACTCCACTATATCCACCAGGGCATAGGAGTACAGGTCGGATATACTAATATCCATTTTAATAAGACTCCATAGTACCAGGTGGTGAAGTCCAGCATAGGGGAACCGGCGCTTGACCTGTAGCCTCTCCCCCGGCACAGGGCGCCATCTACTGCTGGTGTTCCAACCCTGGAGCTGCCTCACACTGTTCCTCACTCCCTGACTGAGATGTTGGGCACCATTTTCTAAAATAGATGCGACTGGTCTCCGGGACTGCAGGGCAAGGTCTCCTTTGTAAACCCGCCAGTACATCAGTGCCGTGGTTTTACAAGCACTTAAGTATTCTACATGTTGATATTAAGACAGCGTTAGTTAAGAACAAGTGTACCTGTTCCAGAATATATTGTACGAGTATTCTGATATATACATCCGGTCTCAGACCGTGCATTGTTATATATAACATACATATACTAGTCCAATGCAGTTTTATTGATTTACTAAAATAATTATCTGCATTGTCATTTGACTGTGTGTGCCTGCATCTGCTGTGTGGATTTCACTTTCAGTGTATCCCAGCGATCACTGTATTCTGTACCCTAAGGGACTAGGTGCGTAAGGGTCCATATATAGTGCTTCACAGTATTTCTCTATCGTCCTAGTGGATGCTGGGGTTCCTGAAAGGACCATGGGGAATAGCGGCTCCGCAGGAGACAGGGCACAAAAAGTAAAGCTTTTTCCGATCAGGTGGTGTGCACTGGCTCCTCCCCCTATGACCCTCCTCCAGACTCCAGTTAGATTTTGTGCCCGGCCGAGAAGGGTGCAATCTAGGTGGCTCTCCTAAAGAGCTGCTTAGAAAAAGTTTAGCTAGGTTTTTTATTTTACAGTGATTCCTGCTGGCAACAGGATCACTGCAGCGAGGGACTGAGGGGAGAAGGAGTCAACTCACCTGCGTGCAGGATGGATTGGCTTCTTGGCTACTGGACATCAAGCTCCAGAGGGACGATCACGGGTACAGCCTGGATGGTCACCGGAGCCACGCCGCCGGCCCCCTTGCAGATGCTGAAGACAGAAGAGGTCCAGAATCGGCGGCTGAAGACTCCTGCAGTCTTCAAAAGGTAGCGCACAGCACTGCAGCTGTGCGCCATTTTCCTCTCAGCACACTTCACACGGCAGTCACTGAGGGTGCAGGGCGCTGGGAGGGGGGCGCCCTGGGAGGCAAAATGATTACCTATAAAGGCTAAAAATACCTCACATATAGCCCTAGAGGCTATATGGAGATATTTAACCCCTGCCTAATTTCTCTAAATAGCGGGAGACGAGCCCGCCAGAAAAGGGGCGGGGCCTATCTCCTCAGCACACGGCGCCATTTCCTCTCACAGTTCCGCTGGTCAGGACGGCTCCCAAGTCTCTCCCCTGCACTGCACTACAGAAACAGGGTAAAACAGAGGGGGGGGCACATTTATGGCGATAATTTGATATAACAAAGCAGCTATAAGGGAGCACTTATTATAAGGCTATCCCTGATATATATATAGCGCTTTTGGTGTGTGCTGGCAAACTCTCCCTCTGTCTCCCCAAAGGGCTAGTGGGTCCTGTCTTCGTTAGGAGCATTCCCTGTGTGTCTGCTGTGTGTCGGTACGTGTGTGTCGACATGTATGAGGACGATATTGGTGTGGAGGCGGAGCAATTGCCAAATATGAGGATGTCACCCCCTAGGGAGTCGACACCGGAATGGATGCCTTTATTTATGGAACTACGGGATAGTGTCAACACGCTAAAGCAGTCGTTTGACGACATGAGGCGGCCGGACAATCAATTAGTGCCTGTCCAGGCGACTCAAACACCGTCAGGGGCTGTGAAACGCCCTTTGCCTCAGTCGGTCGACACAGACCCAGACACAGGCGATGACTCCAGTGGTGACGGTGACGAATCAACCGTATTTTCCAGTAGGGCCACACGTTATATGATTTTGGCAATGAAGGAGGCGTTACATTTAGCTGATACTACAGGTACCACTAAACAGGGTATTATGTGGGGTATGAAAAAACTACCTATAGTTTTTCCTGAATCAGAAGAATTAAATGACGTGTGTAATGAAGCGTGGGTTGCCCCTGATAAAAAACTGATAATTTCAAAGAAATTATTGGCATTATACCCTTTCCCGCCAGAGGTTAGGGAGCGCTGGGAAACACCTCCTAGGGTGGACAAGGCGCTAACACGCTTATCTAAACAAGTGGCGTTACCCTCTCCTGAGACGGCCGCACTTAAAGATCCATCAGATAGGAGGATGGAAAATATCCAAAAAAGTATATACACACATGCAGGTGTTATACTACGACCAGCTGTAGCGACTGCCTGGATGGGCAGTGCTGGGGTAGTTTGGTCAGAGTCCCTGATTGAAAATATTGATACCCTGGACAGGGACAATATTTTACTGTCGTTAGAACAAATAAAGGATGCATTTCTTTATATGCGTGATGCACAGAGGGATATCTGCACACTGGCATCACGGGTAAGTGCTATGTCCATTTCGGCCAGAAGAGCTTTATGGACGCGACAGTGGTCAGGTGATGCGGATTCAAAACGGCATATGGAAGTTTTGCCGTATAAAGGGGAGGAGTTATTTGGAGTCGGTCTATCAGATTTGGTGGCCACGGCTACAGCCGGGAAATCCACCTTTCTACCTCAAGTCACTCCCCCACAGAAAAAGGCACCGACTTTTCAACCGCAGCCCTTTCGTTCCTTTAAAAATAAGAGAGCAAAGGGCTATTCATATCTGCCACGAGGCAAAGGTCGAGGGAAGAGACAGCAACACGCAGCTCCTTCCCAGGAACAGAAGCCCTCCCCGGCTTCTACAAAAGCCTCAGCATGACGCTGGGGCTCCTCAAGCGGACTCGGGGATGGTGGGCGGTCGTCTCAAAAATTACAGCGCGCAGTGGGCTCACTCGCAGGTAGATCCCTGGATCCTGCAGATAATATCTCAAGGGTACAGGTTGGAATTAGAGACGGATCCACCTCGCCGTTTCCTGAAGTCTGCTTTACCAACGTTCCCCTCCGAAAGGGAGACGGTTTTGGAAGCCATTCACAAGCTGTACTCTCAGCAGGTGATAGTCAAGGTACCTCTTCTACAACAAGGGAAGGGGTATTATTCCACTCTTTTTGTGGTACCGAAGCCGGATGGCTCGGTAAGGCCTATTCTAAATCTGAAGTCCTTGAACCTGTACATAAAGAAGTTCAAGTTCAAAATGGAGTCACTCAGAGCAGTGATAGCGAACCTGGAAGAGGGGGACTTTATGGTATCCTTGGACATCAAGGATGCGTATCTCCACGTTCCAATTTACCCCTCACACCAGGGGTACCTCAGGTTCGTTGTACAAAACTGTCACTATCAGTTTCAGACGCTGCCGTTCGGATTGTCCACGGCACCTCGGATCTTTACAAAGGTAATGGCCGAGATGATGATTCTTCTTCGAAGAAAAGGCGTATTAATTATCCCATACTTGGACGATCTCCTAATAAGGGCGAGGTCCAGAGAACAGCTAGAGATGGGATTAGCACTGTCTCAAGAAGTGCTAAAACAGCACGGGTGGATTCTGAATATTCCAAAATCCCAGTTAATGCCGACAACTCGTCTGCTGTTCCTAGGGATGATTCTGGACACGGTTCAGAAAAAGGTTTTTCTCCCGGAGGAAAAAGCCAAGGAGTTATCCGAGCTTGTCAGGAACCTCCTAAAACCAGGAAAGGTGTCTGTACATCAATGCACAAGAGTCCTGGGAAAAATGGTAGCTTCTTACGAAGCAATTCCATTCGGCAGATTCCACGCAAGAATTTTCCAAAGGGATCTGTTGGACAAATGGTCAGGGTCGCATCTTCAGATGCACCTACGGATAACCCTGTCTCCAAGGACAAGGGTGTCTCTTCTGTGGTGGTTGCAGAGTCCTCATCTATTGGAGGGCCGCAGATTCGGCATACAGGATTGGATCCTGGTGACCACGGACGCCAGCCTGAGAGGCTGGGGAGCAGTCACACAAGGAAGAAACTTCCAGGGAGTATGGACGAGCCTGGAAACGTCTCTTCACATAAACATTCTGGAACTAAGAGCAATATACAATGCTCTAAGCCAGGCAGAACCTCTGCTTCAGGGAAAACCGGTGTTGATCCAGTCGGACAACATCACGGCAGTCGCCCATGTGAACAGACAGGGCGGCACAAGAAGCAGGAGTGCAATGGCAGAAGCTGCAAGGATTCTTCGCTGGGCAGAGAATCATGTGATAGCGCTATCAGCAGTGTTCATCCCGGGAGTGGACAACTGGGAAGCAGACTTCCTCAGCAGACACGATCTTCACCCGGGAGAGTGGGGACTTCATCCAGAAGTCTTCCACATGCTGGTAACCCGTTGGGAAAGACCAATGGTGGACATGATGGCGTCTCGCCTCAACAAAAAACTGGACAGGTATTGCGCCAGGTCAAGAGATCCGCAGGCAATAGCTGTGGACGCGCTGGTAACGCCTTGGGTGTACCAGTCGGTGTATGTGTTTCCTCCTCTGCCTCTCATACCAAAAGTATTGAGAATTATACGGCAAAGAGGCGTAAGAACGATACTAGTGGTTCCGGATTGGCCAAGAAGGACTTGGTACCCGGAACTTCAAGAGATGATCACGGAAGATCCGTGGCCTCTACCTCTAAGGAGGGACTTGCTTCAGCAGGGTCCCTGTCTGTTTCAAGACTTACCGCGGCTGCGTTTGACGGCATGGCGGTTGAACGCCGGATCCTAATGGAAAAAGGCATGCCGGAAGAAGTCATTCCTACTTTGATTAAAGCAAGGAAAGAAGTAACCGTGCAACATTATCACCGAATTTGGCGAAAATATGTTGCGTGGTGCGAAGATCGGAGTGCTCCGACGGAGGAATTTCAACTGGGTCGATTCCTACATTTCCTGCAATCAGGATTGTCTATGGGTCTCAAATTGGGATCTATTAAGGTTCAAATTTCGGCCCTGTCGATTTTCTTTCAAAAAGAATTGGCTTCAGTCCCTGAAGTCCAGACCTTTGTGAAGGGAGTGCTGCATATACAGCCTCCTGTGGTGCCTCCAGTGGCACCGTGGGATCTCAATGTAGTTTTGGATTTTCTAAAATCTCATTGGTTTGAACCACTAAATAAGGTGGATTTGAAATATCTCACTTGGAAAGTGACCATGCTTCTAGCCCTGGCTTCTGCCAGGAGAGTGTCAGAATTGGCAGCTTTATCTTACAAAAGCCCATATCTGATTTTCCATTCGGACAGGGCAGAACTGCGGACTCGTCCGCATTTTCTCCCTAAGGTGGTGTCAGCATTTCATCTGAACCAGCCTATTGTAGTGCCTGCGGCTACAAGTGACTTGGAGGACTCCAAGTTACTGGACGTTGTCAGAGCATTAAAAATATATATTGCAAGAACAGCTGGAGTCAGAAAATCTGACTCGTTGTTTATATTGTATGCACCCAACAAGATGGGTGCTCCTGCGTCTAAGCAGACGATTGCTCGTTGGATCTGTAGCACAATCCAACTGGCACATTCTGTGGCAGGCCTGCCACAGCCTAAATCTGTAAAGGCCCACTCCACAAGGAAGGTGGGCTCATCTTGGGCGGCTGCCCGAGGGGTCTCGGCATTACAACTTTGCCGAGCAGCTACGTGGTCAGGGGAGAACACGTTTGTAAAATTTTACAAATTTGATACTCTGGCTAAGGAGGACCTGGAGTTCTCTCATTCGGTGCTGCAGAGTCATCCGCACTCTCCCGCCCGTTTGGGAGCTTTGGTATAATCCCCATGGTCCTTTCAGGAACCCCAGCATCCACTAGGACGATAGAGAAAATAAGATTTTACTTACCGATAAATCTATTTCTCGGAGTCCGTAGTGGATGCTGGGCGCCCGTCCCAAGTGCGGATTATCTGCATAAATTGTACATAGTTATTGTTAACTTATTCGGGTTATTGTTGTAGGAAGCCATCTTTCAGAGGCTCCGCTGTTATCATACTGTTAACTGGGTTTAGATCACAAGTTGTACGGTGTGATTGGTGTGGCTGGTATGAGTCTTACCCGGGATTCAAAATCCTCCCTTATTGTGTACGCTCGTCCGGGCACAGTACCTAACTGGAGTCTGGAGGAGGGTCATAGGGGGAGGAGCCAGTGCACACCACCTGATCGGAAAAAGCTTTACTTTTTGTGCCCTGTCTCCTGCGGAGCCGCTATTCCCCATGGTCCTTTCAGGAACCCCAGCATCCACTACGGACTCCGAGAAATAGATTTATCGGTAAGTAAAATCTTATTTTACCGATTAAAGTGTACTCTACTGTGTACTCAGTCACCTAATACTGGATTTATTCGCTGATGTTGTGTACTGCGGGCTCAATCGCATAATACCGGACTTATTCGCTGGTGTTTGTGTACTGTGTATGCAGTCACATACTAGGGAATTTATTCACAGGTATTGTACTCTGTCTGGCTGTATCGTACTAATATGCTCTGCGGTTGCATTCACTAATAATGTCTAACACAAAGGGTGGGAAATCCAAGGACGCTCCTGTATCCTGCAGCGCATGCGCCAAGGATTTGCCTGAGGGGGAAGTTTTGTATGACGGTCTGTGTACTATGTGCCATACATCTCCCAGTCAGTCCGTGGCTCCTGTAACCAATCAGGAGCCACCTTGGGTGGCATTCTCAACTATGCTCAATACGCTTGTAACACGCTTTACGCCCGCTATGGGACCTCCTGTGCAATTACAGCCACATATTGTCCCTATAGTAAATCCGCCTTGGGCGGATAATTTATCTACCCAGTTGCAGCAATGGAGTCACTCCTTGGTTAGACATAAAACTGCCCCAAGTCACTCTCACATCACGGGGTCATCTAAGCATGCTACTTCCTTCTCACAATCCACTAATCTCTCAGAAGATTATTCTGATGAGGATGGGGAGTATACTGTCCCATCAGATACTGACAAAGCTGCTTCTGATGAGGAATCCACTACTCAGGTTGATGTCCCTAACTTAGTGGTTGCTATTAAGCAGATCCTACAAATCACTGATGATGACGAGGATTCCACTAAGGTGTCTAAGAAACCTGACAGGTTTGACTGTTAGAAGGTAACTAAAATGTTATTACTTTTGACCATCTAATGGACATACGACAAGAACCCTGGTCTTTTCCAGGAATTAAATTCTCCCTGTCTAAAAGGATGGTAGCTTGCTATCCTCTCCCTACAGAGTTGTGTAACAAGTGGGAAAATTCACCACCAGTGAATTTCCATGTCACCCATCTAGTGGTGTCGTCTACTTTGCCTGTCACCAGTGTCACCTCACTGAAGGAACCGACAGATAAGCATGTGGAAGGATGCCTGAAGTCTATTTACTCCCTTAAAGGTGCTGTACATAGACCCACTATAGCAGCCTCTTGGGCTGCAAAAAGGAATTGAAGCATGGGTTCAGGCATTAGAGGAAGAGCTGCCTCAGGATATATCTGACATTGCCAGACAGTACCTGTCTCACATGACCACCGCTGCCTATTACATTCAGGAGGCGTACTCTGAGCCAGGTGTGTTGGCGGCCAAGACATCGACTACGTCCATCCTGGCTCGCCGTATTCTGTGGTTGAGGTCATGGAAGGTGGACCTGGACTACAAAAAGACCTTGGAGTTACTCCGTTTTAAGGGAGACATCCTGTTTGGGGAAGCCCTCAATAAAATTGTGGCTGACTTGGTGGCGGCTAAGACTGCCTTTCTCCCTAATACTACTCCTTCTGCACAGAAGGCAAAAGGTACCACTTTTCACTCCTTTCGGCCTCAACAGAAAGCAAAAGGTCAGGCATTCCCGAGACAATCTCGTGCTTCCAAACCAAAGCCCAAGGCTAAACAATCCTGGGCATCCCGTCAGCCTGCTTCTAAACACGACAAGCCTGCTGCATGACAGGGACAAGGAAGGTTGACTTCTGCGATTCACCCAGGTCTGGTTAAAGACCACTTCAGATGCATGGGTGCGAGAAGTTGTCTCTCACGGGTATGCAGTCTCTTTCAAGAGGCATCCCTCTCGCCAGTTCTGCATAACGGTTATCCCTTCAAGCTCAACAAATAGTTGTGAGTTCCCTCCTGGACACAGGAGTGGTGGTGCCGGTACCTCTACCCCATAGAGGTAGAGGATACTACTCGACCCTGTTTCTAGTACCGAAACCCAATGGGTCTTTCCGGCCTATACTCAACCTCAAATCACTGAACAAGTTTGTGAGAGAATCCAAGTTCTGTATGGAAACACTGCGCTCAATTGTACTGGCCATGGAACTCGGAGATTATATTGTATCCCTGGATATACAAAATGCTTACCTGCATATATCTAGTGCCATATCGCATCAGCAATATCTGAGGTTTGCTATTGGCAACCTTCACTATCATTTCCAGGCTCTGTCGTTTGGACTGGCCACGGACCATCGGATCTTCACCAAGGTTATGGCCGAGATGACGGCTCATCACCGTTGCCAGGGAGTAAGGATCCTGCCATACCTGGATGACTTGCTGATCCTGGCAAACTCCCACGATGTCCTCCTCAGTCATCTGCAACTGATGGTAAACTTCCTGCAAGACCACAGATGGCTCATCAACTGGAAGAAGTCCTCGCTGGTCCCTGCTCAGAGCATGGTGCACCTGGGGGCACTGCTGGACACTGGACAAGCACTACAGATGGTTGTGCATTCCCTCCTGGATACAGGAGTGGCAGTGCCGGTACCTCTGTCCCAGAGAGGCAGAGGATACTACTCAACCCTGTTTCTAGTCCCGAAACCTGATTGGTCTATCCGGCCTATTCTCAACCTCAAATCACTGAACAAGTTTGTGAGAGTGTCCAAGTTCCATATGGAAACACTGCGCTCAATTGTACGGCCCATGGAAAACGGAGACTATATGGTATCCCTGGAGATACAAGATGCTTACCTGCATTTGCCTATTGCCGTATCGCATCAGCAATATCTGCGGTTTGCTATTGGCAACCTTCACTATCAACTCCAGGCTCTGCCGTTTGGACTGGCCATGGCCCAACGTATCTTCACCAAGGTTATGGCTGTGATGATGGCTCATCTCCGTCGCCAGGGAGTCAGGATCCTGCCATATCTGGACGATTTGCTGATTCTGGCAAATTTCCACTATGTCCTCCTCAGTCATCTACAACTGACGGTAAACTTCCTACAAGCCCACGGGTGGCTTATCAACTGGAAGAAGTCCTTGCTGGTCCCTGCTCGGAGCATGGTGCACCTGGGGGCACTACTGGACACACACAGCCAAAGACTGTTTCTGTCTCCAGAGAATGTCCTGAAACTTCAGGACAGGATCAGATACTTCCTCTCTCATCCAAGAGTGTTGATACACTCGGCGATGCAAGTACTAGGCCTCATGGTGTCGGCTTTCGACATGGTAGAGTACGCTGAATTCCATTCCCACCTTCTACAGAGGTTAATCCTTTCCAAGTGGGATGGCCTGCCTCATCGGATCAGGTCTCAAATGATCTCTTTGACTCCGGAGGTTCGTCTGTCACTGAGCTGGTGGCTACAGGACCAGCTGTTGAGCAGGGGCCGTCCCTTCTGGATCCCCAACTGAGGGGTTGGGACCCAGTGCTGGAGTAACACTCTCTCCAGGCTCGGTGGACCAAGGAGGAATCTCTCCTTCCGATAAAAATTCTGGAATTGCGGGCAGTGTTCAATGCTTTGACTGTTGCCCTGTCTCTGATACAGAACAGGTCTGTTCAAGTACAATTAGACAACGCCATCATGGTGGCGTACATAAACCATCAAGGCGGCACTCGAAGCCGCATGGCAATGATGGAAGTGTCAAAAATCCTTTGTTGGGTGGAAAGCCTTCGGGCCAGCAATATCGGCAGTGTTCATTCCAGGAGTCCTCAACTAGGAAGGTGATTTCATCAGTCGTCTTGACGTGCACGCCAGAGAGTGTAGTCTTCATCAGGAAGTCTTTCAACTCCTAGTGAACAAGTGGGGCCTACCAGATGTAAACCTGATGGCATCTCGACACTATCACAAAGTTCCTGTCTTCGGATCAAGAACCAGGGATCCTCAAGCAGAGTTTGTGGATGCTATGGCAATTCCATGGAACTTTCGGCTGCCGTACGTGTTCCCTCCAGTGTCACTCCTGCCCAGGGTACTACGGAAGTTCAAACAAGAAGGAGGAATACTACTTCTCGTCGCTCCAGCATGGCCCAGACATCATTGGTTCTCAGACCTGCAGGGTCTATCGACAGAGCTTCCTCTTCTACTTCCTCAATGCCCAGACCTTCTCGTTCAGGGCCCCTGTGTCTATCCAGACCAGGCCAGACTGGATTTGACGACGTGGTTCCTGCAGCTTTACTCCTGAGGGCCAAAGGTGGTCATCCAAACTATGCTGAAGGCCCGCAAACCGGCATATGCGCGGATTTATTATAGATTCTATAATTCTTAATTCACCTGGTGTGCTGCTAAGAATTATGATGCTTCTAAGTTTAGGACTTCGTCTTGCCTCCCTCAAGGTTCACATATCTGCCTTATCTGCACAGCGGCAATGCTTTTGTACTTTAGTAGTAACTTCCTGCCAGCGTAGCTCCTGCGCGCTGGCAGGAGCTACTCGTCGCTGTGAGGGTCGCAGCGGGTGCATGTGACGTCACGCAGCCGCCGCGGCCCGCCACCCCCCCAACGGTCCGCCCATGCCTGCGTTGCCCGGACCACGCCCCCTAAATGGCAGCCAAACGCCACTGCCCCGCCCCCTCCAGCCCAGTGACCGCCTCTGCCTGTCAATCAGGCAGAGGCGATTGCAGGGCTGAGACAGCCATCGGCACTGCGGTGCCGGCAAATGCGCAGTTCAGACCTGATCGGCTGCTGAGCGAAAACGCACAGCAGCAATTAGGTCTGAATTAGGCCCACTGAGCGATGTGAGCGATGCATTTTGCAACGATATCGCTCCAGTGTGTACCCATCTCTACCAACAAATTAGACTGAACAACTGTTTTTAACCTTTTTCTTTGGCACTGTTACAGTAACAGACTATCATCGTTAAGTAATAAACACTGTACGAGTAACATTGCAACTTGCCATTTAAGTGGTAAGTTTGAATGATAATTGTGCAGTGTTTGGACAACTTTAGTGCTTCTAAAGGATCATTAATTAAAACCACTAAAATAAGACAGGACTCTGGGGTACCCCACTAAGAACGTTCTAGTTTGTTGGGGCTGCAATTGATATTATCACCCCTGTGCATATAAGACCTTGTAAACAACAACGTCGAGCTCCCTGATTCGACAACAGTGTTAGTGAGCTCAAGAAAAGGGGGCTGTGGCCGGAGAGACTAACCAGCCACACGTGTAATGGCGGCCGCAGCACTGAAGGGGTTAACCCCTAGTGCCCGGCGCCATTAGGAAGACAATGGGCGCTTGGCGCCACTTTTAAACTGTGTACTGGTGCTAGGCACCATCTTTAAATGTATTGTGGGTGCTAGGCACCGGGTATTTAAAAATATATTTAATACTGTGTTTTCACCATGTTATAGTTAATGCTTTATGCACAGTTGTAGGATTGTACATTTACAGTGCAGCAAATGCCAGCACTTAGAAGGAATGTGTAAGCTGTGTTGCTTTTAAAATGCATTTATGTTTGAGGACAAATGGCCTTCGAAGCTTCTCACCTAGGAATTGAGATGCTGATGACCCTGGCACCTGGAAAGGGGTGTATGGACAAGCCATTTCTTTGAGATTGAGATGTGTCTCTGTGTAACTTTATAGACACATGCAGGTGAAAGGATTTGTTTGCTGTCTTCTCTGAATATTGGCCCTCATTCCGAGTTGTTCGCTCGCTAGCTGCTTTTGGCAGCATTGCACACGCTAAGCCGCCACCCTCTGGGAGTGTATCTTAGCTTAGCAGAATTGCGAACGAAAGTTTTGCAAGATTGCGAATAGAAATTTCTTAGCAGTTTCTGAGTAGCTCGAGATTTACTCTGCCACTGCGATCAGTTCAGTCAGTTTCGTTCCTGGTTTGACATCACAAACACACCCAGCGTTCACCCAGGCAATCCCCCGTTTCTCCAGCCACTCCCGTGTTTTTCCCAGAAACTGCAGCGTTTTTTCATACACACCCATAAAACGGCCAGTTTCCACCCAGAAACATCCACTTCCTGTCAATCACACTCCGATCACCAGAACGAAGAAAAATCCTCGTAAAGCCGTGAGTAAAATACCTAACTTTTGAGTAAAATAACTAAGCGTACACGATCTGCGAACATGCGCAGTAAAGCGACTTATCGCAATATAGAGAAAATCGGCAACGAGCAAACAACTCGGAATGAGGGCCATTGTGTGAACTGGTTTTGCATGGATACACAAGTTGCTGCTAAATCAGATTGTGTTTTATGAATGCAAACTAGTGTGTTTCGTTTACCAACAGTTTGATGTAAGATTTCTTAGGCTGCATTATTTTAATTTACAGTATAAGAACGTTGTCTATGTGTGGGAGGGTGAATGCAATTGAAATGCAAGTTACATTTACATTTGGGAAAGAGACAGGAACATGGTAATCAGATTGTGTTTGGGAAAGCACACTGGTTTGGTTATATATGAAGAGGAGCAGAACATTGCTTTATCTAATTCTTAACTTTTGAAATGTAACTTGTATTTATTTATATTTTCTGCGATAACCTGATTGGTTGGATAAGACAGGGAGGGCTTACCCCCCCTGTGGTACTGTGTGTAAAATTGACATAAAAAGGAGGCCTGCGTGCCTCCAGAGTGTATTATACCAACTACTTTCTGTTGTGAACATCTTGCTGTATGCTGTTTCCCCTAGCAATAGGGAAGAGTTCTCTTTAGAACTATTGCAAATAAATACCATTTGCCTCAAGAAGACCGCGTCATCTTGTGACCTACAGGGTTATGCCAAACATAGCCCCGTCCTCCGGCTGTCCAGGGAAGCACCTAACGTCTCCAAGTTCCGCCTTCCGCCAGCTACCGGTAGCGGCCTAGTCAGGTGATTAGTGGGGATTCGTCAACACCACACAGGTGTGGTAACGCAGTGTGTCGGCACATGCAGAGGAGAACCGTGGTTCCAAACGCCACGGCAGGTTAGGAGTTTGGTGGTGGCAGCATAAACCCGCCCACAGCGCAGTGGGTGGAGTCAGTAACAGGCAGTTACTGACGGTAAGCGGGAATCCCCTATGTGGTCAGGTCCCGTGTGATCTAACCTTCCATTCTGTGCACAGGGGACGGGACGCGAGAGCGGTGAGTGCTTTCGTACGGAACCGTCCTGTCACAGAAATTGGTGGCATAGCGGTGGGATCATCCCAGGCGGCTTTTCGGTCACCCGATTGGAGAAGCCGAGTTACTCAGGAGAGGAGTAACTGCAGCGCAGGAGAACGCACAAGATGACGGACTTCAGCGGAACGTCTAAGGGCGATCTGGAGATCATGTGCCAGGAGAAGGGTGTGGATATCCCTTTCAACGCATCCAGAAGCGTCATGAAGGCGGCGCTCATGAGCTTGGACGAGTCCCATCGGGCGGAGGTGGAAAGCACTGACGGTGTCAGCATCGCAGAGGACGGCCCACCAGTGGACCTTCGTACGGAACCGGTGAGACCCACAAGCCCCGCCCCTTCTAGCAGCAGCCATGTTTCCCAGCAATCCCTAGCAGGGCCAGGATCCCAACGTCCCAGGGGGGGCGGCATGGATAGCCTAGCAGATCGGCTAGCGGAATTGGGGGAAAGGGCAACGGAGCAAGAGTGCTTGATCATCATCCAGATGTGGCATGATGAGCGGGCACCACAGGCCGTGGTACCCCGGGAGCCGTTGTCAGCTGTTGTACACAGATCAGGACGCGTTCAGTTTGCCAAGTTTGCAGACAGTGATGGGGACATTGATGGACATTTACAAGTTTTTGAAAGGACTTGTAAACTACATGATTTACCCAAGTCGGAGTGGGTGAGACACCTTGTGCCCAATCTGCATGGAGAGGCCTTGGAGGCCTATCGAGGAGTGGCCACGGAGGACTGTGGGGACTACGACAAAGTCTCACGGGCCCTCCTCCAGCGATTCTTCATCACTCCAGAGTCTTACAGGAAGAAGTTCAGAGACTTGCCCAAGAATCCTAGCAGCACCCATGAACAGTTCGCCACCCTGCTGCGGCAGTACGTGGTGAAGTGGGTGAAGGATTCTGAAGCCACTACATGGGACGCACTGATCGACCTGATCTGCAGGGAGCAGTTCTACCGCAGGTGCGCCCCAGAAGTGAAGGAGTGGGTGCCAGACCGGGAGCCACCCAGCTTAAAGATGGCTGCCCAGTTAGCAGACAAGTATGTGGCAATTCGGCCACAGGGGCAGAAGCGCCCCGCCAGCAGCCAGCTCCAAAAGACTACCATCAGGGGGACACCCCTCTTCAGCTCATCGCCCCCCAAAGCAAGCATCTTCCAACCCGGGTGCTCTTGGCCAGCAACCGCACCGCAGCGTCCCTGCAACTGATCAGAGATCATCGGTGCCACGACTGGAGAAGAAGTGCTACGGCTGTGGGAAAATCGGACATCTGAGGATGAACTGTCCTGCATCCCAAGCACCCCAGACTCGTGCCCCAAATCCGAGTGCTGGAGCCCGGCTTGCTTGTTTGACGAGTGGAGATGAGCCTACAGAGACTGTTCCCCCTCCAGTCAGTCCGATGGAGTGTGGCGAGAGACAGGTGCACTCTGCGGAGAGAATCACCTGCATGGCCAAACAGCCCCTACATAATATGTGGAGGCACCTGCAGCCGGTCCACATGGGATCCCTGCAGGGGGAAGGCCTAAGAGACTCTGGGCCTCCATCACTGTGGTGAGCCCCCACCTTATAGATCCTGCTGCAGTATTGCAGGGTCGCACTGCCAAGGTCACCCTGGCAGATGGAATGGAGAAAGCGGTTCCCATGGCAAGAGTCTACCTGGACTGGGGAGCTGGACCAGAGTTGCGAGAAGTTGCCGTCATGGATGGTCTCCCTACTGATGTGGTCCTAGGAAATGATCTGGGTGGTGGGATCGTCACTACGTTTGTTGGCGCCATTCCCCGGAGTCAGGTTCCACAACCACTGTTGACATCAGCTGCTCCAGCACAGCCCAGAGGAAAAGACTACAGCTGCTAGACAACTGCCAGCACAGCCAACCACAGCATCAACCAGCCCAGAGGAAAAGATTACAGCGGCTAGATCGGCACATCGACCCCGCATGCCTTTTGCCTCTGGTATGCCTACGTCCCCTAGCAATGCAGAGGATGTTGGTTCCAGCTCGTTTGATCCTGTGGGGGTGCCCAATGATGCTTCTGACCCAAGTGGTTTGCCAACTCCGGCGGGGAGTATGAGAAACCACACTGACTTTTCCATGACTGACCCCTACCAGACTGACCTTAGTAGTCCCCACCTAGATCCCCCTGTAGAGTGTCCCAATTTAGGAGAGATTGAGGGCCGCAGGCAGGAGTTTAGGGAGGCTCAACTCTCTGACCCATCCCTGAAAGGCATGAGGCGCCACTCTGGCAGCGGCCTTGACAGGGTTGGGGCAGGAAGTTTGACCTGGCAGGAAGGGTTAAGGTATAGGGTAGACAGGAAAGTGGGAGGGGATAGACCAGATTGAGAACATGTCCAACTGGTCCCCCCAGGGAACTTTCCTGCGCATCCGGTGTTGGTTGCCAGTGAAACCCCTTTGGACAGCCACTCAGAGATAGACCGTACCCTGAAGTGTCTGATACAGTGCTTACCCTGGTCTGGAATGTCTAATGATGCCCAGACCAACTGTAAGGCTGGTGCCATGCGTTGGCAGCTGGGGCACTCCAGCGGTTGTGTTGTCTCTGGGCCTCTGCCCATAGGAGAACCTTTACAGTGAGTTGCTGTGGACATAGCAGGTCCCCTGCCTGTGCGCAGTAGATCGGGGAAGACACGCAGCTTCCCTGTAGTGGATGCCACACAGGATCCAGAGGCTGGTGGTCTGGCCGCGATCACTGTGGCACAGGTAGCGGACGGGGAGGAAAGAGTAGGCCTAGGTGACAGGGTAGGTTTCCCGAGTCATAGGTCAACAGAGGAGGATTGGAGGGCAGGTCTGACAGTTCGGGCAGACAGTTGCCAGATAGGAATGACGAAGGTGCAATGCCTGGGGCACCATGTGGGAGGAGACAGGGGTAGGCCCAAACCAGAGGGGGTGGAGGCAACCAGAGGCTGTTCCCGACCCATATCACCCAGACAGGTACTGACCTTAGAACCTGTAAGGCCCTACGGACACATTGTCCTTGACTTTAGTCCTGTAGTGAACCCCTTGACAGAGATGGCTAGGAAGGGCATTCCCAAGTCAGTGGACTTTACACCCGCTTGCGAGTTGGCATTCGAGTCATTGAAGGAGGCTCTGGTACCCGCTCCAGTGCTGATGGCGCACATTCTTGACCAGGATTGTGTGTTACGAACTATTGCGCCACTGCACGGACTGGGAGCAGTACCGAGCCAGGAGGAGCCATATGGGCAGGAGCACCCTGTGGCCTGTTTGAGCAGAAAACTGCTATGGTGGGAGGTGGGGTATGCCACAATTGGGACACCTTGGGTGGCACTTGTTTGTAACCGGCCCCCACCGTGGTGACTTACCACCCACCTGTTAGGTGGCTGCAACCTACCTTGGGGTTAGGTGGCTGCAACTTACCTTGGGGAAATTGGACAGACTTTTGTGGTGGAGCCTTGAACTTGGACTTCAGGTGGCCTATTTGAACATTGTGCCCCCCCAAAGAGAGGCCCACTGCACTATGGATGAACTGTTTAGGCCGGAGCCTACACCCCCCCCCAGATAGCGTCCCCTTCAACCTAACAGACTGCGGGACCAGGAGCCATATCGTTGGGACATGACTCGCTGGTTTTCCCGCTTGAATTGGGGGGGGAGGAGTGTGGCCGGAGAGACTAACCAGCCACACGTGTAATGGCGGCCGCAGCACTGAAGGGGTTAACCCCTAGTGCCCGGCTCCATTAGGAAGACAATGGGCGCTTGGCGCCACTTTTAAACTGTGCACTAGTGCTAGGCGCCATCTTTAAATGTATTGTGGGTGCTAGGCACCGGGTATTTAAAAATATATTTAATACTGTGTTTTCACCATGTTATAGTTAATGCTCTAGGCACAGTTGTAGGATTGTACATTTACAGTGCAGCAAATGCCAGCACTTAGAAGGAATGTGTAAGCTGTGTTGCTTTTAAAATGCATTTACGTTTGACAAATGGCCTTGGAAGCTTCTCATCTAGGAATTGAGATGCTGATGACCCTGGCACCTGGAAAGGGGTGTATGGACAAGCCATTTCTTTGAGATTGAGATGTGTCTCTGTGTAACTTTATAGACACATGCAGGTGAAAGGATTTGTTTGCTGTCTTCTCTGAATATTGTGTGAACTGGTTTTGCATGGAGACACAAGTTGCTGCTAAATCAGATTGTGTTTTATGAATGCAAACTAGTGTGTTTCGTTTACCAACAGTTTGATGTAAGATTTCTTAGGCTGCTTTATGTGTGATGCAGATTGTGTTTAATTTACAGTATAAGAACGTTGTCTATGTGTGAGGGGGTGAATGCAATTGAAATGCAAGTTACATTTACATTTGGGAAAGAGACAGGAACATGGTAATCAGATTGTGTTTGGGAAAGCACACTGGTTTGGTTATATATGAAGAGGAGCAGAACATTGCTTTATCTAATTCTTAACTTTTGAAATGTAACTTGTATTTATTTATATTTTCTGCGATAACCTGATTGGTTGGTTAAGACAGGGAGGGCTTACCCCCCCTGTGGTACTGTGTGTAAAATTGACATAAAAAGGAGGCCTGCGTGCCTCCAGAGTGTATTATACCAACTACTTTCTGCTGTGAACATCTTGCTGTATGCTGTTTCCCCTAGCAATAGGGAAGAGTTCTCTTTAGAACTATTGCAAATAAATACCATTTGCCTCAAGAAGACCGGGTCATCTTGTGATCTACAGGGTTATGCCAAACATAGCCCCGTCCTCCGGCTGTCCAGGGAAGCACCTAACGTCTCCAAGTTCCGCCTTCCGCCAGCTACCAGTAACGGCCTAGTCAGGTGACTAGTGGGGATTCGTCAACACCACACAGGTGTGGTAACGCAGTGTGTCGGCACATACAGAGGAGAACCGTGGTTCCAAACGCCACGGCAGGTTAGGAGTTTGGTGGTGGCAGCATAAACCCGCCCACAGCGCAGTGGGTGGAGTCAGTAACAGGCAGTTACTGACGGTAAGCGGGAATCCCCTATGTGGTCAGGTCCCGTGTGACCTAACCTTCCATTCTGTGCACAGGGGACGGGACGCGAGAGCGGTGAGTGCTTTCGTACTGAACCGTCCTGTCACAGGGGCGTAGACTGGAAAGACAATGGAGGAAGACTAACCTAGTGGATTGCAAAATAAATCTAATAAATCATAACGAAGAATATCAATCGACAATCACCTGTAAGAAATCACAGTTCCTGTCAAATGAGATCACGGCAGCAAACAATAGGCCAGCTCAACTTTTCCGCACAGTGGAGATGCTTTGCAAGCCAGCATGCCTGCAGACTGATGAAACCCTCTCCCAGGCAAGATGCAACGAGTTTGCAAACTTCTTTGCAGATAAAATATCCACCATCTGGGCTGGAATCTCCACAGTGCCATCAAAGGAGTGTCAAACTACAAAACCTGCCAGTATAAGCCACCTGCTTTCATGGACCAGCTTTAACCCAGTGGATGTAAAGAACATTGCTGAAATTGCTTGGAATTTGCGTCCCACCACCTGTGATCTGGACCCTGCCTTAACCAAGCTTCTAATAGGTTGTATGGATATAATTGGTCCAGTCTTTGCAAAAATTGTTCAATGCTCTTTGCAGACAGGCATTTTTCCTGGACCCCTAAAGGAAGCAATTGTTAGACCTCTTCTTAAAAAACTTAATTTAGATCCCGACTGCATGACCAATACAGACCGGTATCAAACCTTCACTTTCTAGGAAAGGTTATTGAGAAAGTGGTTGCAAATCAACTGGAAACCCGCCTGACAACCCATGATATCTATGATCTATTCCAATCAGGATTCAGGAGAAGACATAGCACTGAAACAGCCCTGGTGTGTGTGTTAAATGATCTTCTGATGGCAAGAGACAGAGGTGACTGTTCAATATTAATCCTTCTGGATCTCTCTGCAGCATTTGATACCATGGACCATGGGCTTCTGATTAAGCGACTGATACATTTTTGTGAACTGGATGGCACAGTCCTAAGCTGGTTCAAATCATTTCTCACAGGCAGGTCACAGAGAGTATCGTATGGATTATACTCATCACCACCAGTGCCATTGCCATGTGGTGTCCCACAAGGTTCTATACTATCCCCCATGCTTTTTGCAGTATACATGTTCCTGCTGGGTGAAATAATCAGGCGCCATGGGCTAGTCTACCACTGCTATGCAGATGATACACAACTGTACTTGTCCTTTGCTCCGGGCACTGATAACCCAATAGCAACCCTAACTGACTGTCTAGCTGAACTCCAGGAGTGGATGAGTGCCAGTTGGCTGTGACTGAATCCAGATAAAACAGAGGTCCTTATGATAGGACCGCAATATCAAAGGACAAGACTGCAGCATAGCCAACCAACTGGGCTTACACTCGGGGATTCAAAATTACAAACCACTGATCGTGTGTGGAATCTTGGCATTGTCCTGGATGGCGGCTTGACACTTAAACATCAGATATCAGCCACAATCAAATCCTCATTCTTTCACCTGAGGAACATAGCCAGAATCAAGCACTTAATTCCCTCAGATGATCTGTCAAAAGTCATCCATGCATTTGTATCATCTCGATTAGACTACTGTAATGCCCTCTACCTTGGTCTCCCAGCAAAAAAATTGCACCGCTTACAGCTGGTGCAAAACACAGCTGCCAGGCTGTTAACCTACCAGCCCCGTTCTAGCCACATAACACCCATACTCTGCTCCCTTCACTGGCTGCCTGTAAGATGGCGAATCATCTTCAAGATTGGCTTACTGAGTTTCAAAGCACTACATGACCAGGGCCCAAGGTACCTGAAGCAGCTTCTGACCCCATACTGCCCACTCGATTACTGCGATCTGTAGATGAAGGACTTTTAGCAGTACCTAGAATCTCCCGTAATCCATCTGGGGGTCGAGCTTTTAGTCATGCGGCTCCGACTCTATGGAACTCACTTCCCCGCACAGTGCGAGAGGCCCCAACTATAGAATCCTTCAAAAGTAGACTCAAGACTTTCCTTTTTACTCAAGCATTCCCATAATTCTCCCTTTAGTATCTACATGCTTCTGTATTTTATGAAAAGCTGTTCTGTACATCATTATTTTCTGTACTATATTATGCTATGTATCTGTTAAGCGCCTTGAGTCGCTATATAAATAAAATTATTATTATTATTATTATTTATTAAGACCTTACTGTATGTCCCTGTCCATCAGCTATTATTCTGCCAGTGTACAGTACATAATTTAAAATATGTTTCCCCAAGCAAAGTTCAGTTCCCCAAGCAAAGTGCGCAGTTCAGACCTGATCGCTGTCACGATCCGGGTATCTGGACGCCATTTCTTACCCATCAGATGCCTCCTAAGGCTGGCTCAGCGCTCCAGGACCGGATCCCATCTGTTATCCTGATGTGTACATTCCTGTATCCTCTCCTGTCACTCTGGGACGCTGTCACAGTAAACGCCATATTACACCTGGCATGGCGTCTCCCGCGGCCTCCGCCGCCGTCCCTGAACTTCTGCATGCAGAGTGTCTGAGTGGCGATTACGTCAGCCGCGGCCTCCGCTGTGTCCGCGTGGTTGGATGTGCATCTGTCAGCCTGGCGCCTCCTGTCTCCGGTGGCCGGCGCCGCCATTACTGTTTTCATTACCACATGGATTACAAACCAAACTTCCCTCCAAGTGTCTGCATGGGCGCAGCCATCTTGGATTCTGTCAGCTGATCATTTCCACCAATCTGTTCTCAGTATTGATAATCTGCATAATTGCCTAGCCAATCCCTTCCTTGCTGCAGGTATAAATACACTGTGCCTGAGCAAGGAAGGCGTCAGTGCTTTGGTTGTCAAACCTAGTTCCTGTTTGTCTCTCTCCTGTGATTGTCTTCCAGGTTCCAGCTCCTGTCTCAAGACTTCCACCATAGAGACCCGCACCAGCATTCCACCTGCGGTGTAGCCTGACTCTCCAATCCATTGTGGATTCATCTGTTTCCAGCTACAACATTACCTGCTTCCAGCTCAGCTTCCAGCAGAGTACAGCTTCTCTTAAAGGGCCGGTGTCCTTTCTACACTTTACCACTCTCCACCGGTATTATTATTTCTCCGCTCTCAAGTTCTACATTTCAGTTCATATTTCATCGCTCCCAAGTTCATTTATTATTTAACTGGTTCCAGCCAGTATCCACTCCGTGCTAACAACAGTCTGGTTCCAGCCAGTATCCACAGCAGCGTTTTATCTTCAGCAACCCAGCTTTTCCTGGAACACCAGCTGGCACAATCCTGGGTTATCTCCATTGCTACAGTCGGGCCTGGTAAGGACTTTCCATCTAGAAGATTATAAGAACTATCTCACACTACCAGTGCCCTGTGGCTCCTGCCATCCTGTAGTACCCAGGAACTGTATTTATTCTTTGCTGACTTTTACGTTTTCTTTTACTGCTGCTGTGTTGCGGAGTTGTCATAATAAACATCATTGACTTTTATCCAAGTTGTCGTGGTCACGCCTTCGGGCAGTTATTATTCATGTTACTTACATGTCCAGGGGTCTGATACAACCTCCCAGGTTCCGGTACATCTCAGCCCCTACAACTGAGGCTGCCTCCCGTCAGCTCAGGCCCTCAGTTGTGACAATCGCCTGCTGCACGAAAGTGATCAGGTCTGAATCGGCCCTAAAGATAAGCAGAAAACATGCTTTCTTTAACAATTGCTTTTTCAGGCTGTCTTTGCTAGCATGATGTTTCCTTTTCATATTTTGTTGCATAAATTAGATATAATTACTTATAACCACCCTACTTATACAAAATGAAATGTTCTCTAAAGGGGGTGTGACCGGATGATCCTGTACGAAAGTCCTCACCGCTTTCGCGTCCGTCCCCTGTACACAGAATGGATGTTTATGTCACACGGGACCTGGCTTCATAGGGGATTCCCGCTTACCGCCAGTAACCGCCTGTTACTGACTCCACCCACTGCACAATGGGCGGGTTTACGCTGCCACCACTAGACTCCTAACCTGCCGTGGCGTCTGGAACCAAGGTTCTGCTCTGCATGCGTCGACACGCCGCCTTACCACACCTGTGTGGTGTTGCGAATCCCCAGACATTGCTTGCCCAAGCACAGCACGGTAGCAGGCCGAAGGCGGAGCTTGGAGACGCTGGTTACACCCTGGACAGCTGGTGAACGGAGCTGGGTTTCGCCTAGCCCTGCAGGTCACAAGATGAAACGGTCTTCTTGAGGCAGATGATGTTTATTTGCCAAATACAGCCTTCAAAAAGGCTCAGTAATACAGCAAGATGTTACAGCAGAATCAAAATGGTATAATACACTCTGGAGCTCACAGGCCTCCTCTTTTACAGTAAAACCACACTGCATCTCAGGGGGGTATCCCTGAGTCCTTTCCATCCAATCAGGATATCTTACAAAATACACACACAAAGTCCTTGTAATTTAAACCTAAATCTGCACCCTACATACTGCAGCCTAAGAAATGTTAGATCAAACTGTTGTTAAACAACACTCACTAGTTTGCATTCATAAAACACAATCTGATTAACATGTTCCTGTCTCATTCACATGTCCATGCTAACCCAGTTTTTGGGCTTACAACAGGAAAGACTGGAAACACAGTCTTCCTTCCAAATCTTTGTTTGTATTTCAAAGAAGATTTTTGGCCACCAAAAGGCCTGCTTATTGACACTTACTTGTACATAGCAAGTCTGGAGCTAGGACAATTACCATATGACTTCCTATGCAAAAGTGTCTCAAGAAATATTGTCAAGGCCTTGTTAGAAACAAACTACCTTGTACTTTTTTTATAAGTGCCCTGTCCATGCAGTTCTATAACCGTGCAGCCCATCATTCTCCAACTGCGCACTGCGCAGCGATATAACATATGACACATTATTAAACATTTTAAATACCCGGTGCCTAGCACCCACTATACATTTAAGGATGGCACCTAGCGCCAGTGCATGTTTAAAAATGGCGCCAAGCACCCATTGTCCGCATAATGGCGCCGGGCACTTAAGGGTTAACCCCTTCAGTGCCACAGCCGCCATTAACCATGTGGCTGGGGGGTCTCTCCGGCCACAGGGGGGTACACACGGAGAGATCTGTGCTTAAATTGACTAGATTGCTTAGAAGCTAAGCACAGATCTCTCCATGTGTATGCCCATAGCGATAGCGATGCGCGGCTCCGCATATCGTTATCACTGACTTTAGATTTGGACTGCATGCATGCCAAATCTAGTACAGCGCTCACTTCACTGCTGTGGGATGTGAGCGCCCCCCTCCTCATTGCTCAGCACACATCGCGCTGTATGCTGAGCGGGGGAAGAGATGTATGCTGAGCGGTCTGTGCTAGATCGCTCAGTACACATCTCCCCCGTGTGTACGGGGCTTTATTTTGCTATATCAACTTTGCTTTGTTATATAATCACATCAGTCTCTTTCTAGAGAACTGTTATTGCATGAAGGCATATTCCTGCAACAATACTTATTCAGAATATTTGTAAAAGTTTTCCATGTGATCTGTATGTGAAAGATCAGTGTCCCAGACAAATGCCTTTAATGCTGGTATACTGTACCTGTGCTGCAGTATAGAAATAACAGAACCAAAGGATATAAAATTAGATGCTTCTTGTTTTATAAACAAAGCATTTTTAATGTATAAATGTTTTAATATTTTACATTTTAAAATAAATTGTATTTATTTGTAAGCTTATATTTGAACTAATTGGAACCGAAAGCCCATATTGGCCTTTCAGTTCCACTGCACATGCACAAGCAAGCTCACATAGGCTTACATCTGCAGAGGGGATGTAGTTGGCATCCAGATGGGTGGGATCCCAGTGGGTACCGAACCCTTGAAAAATGGGCCCCAAATATTTTCTTATGACTGCCATCTTTCAGAAAGTGGGACATAACTGTATCACAGATATCTCCAGCTTACATTGCAGTGCCGATGTGGCCCACAATCCCCATATATTAGTATGGTGTCCCACATTCATGCAAGTTTTTTCAGTTTGATTGCAGAAACTGACTCATTCGACTCCCCCTCTACCCCCCACCCCTCCGGTCCTGCGTCTACTCTGGCAGTGCTTTTTGGAGCAGCTGCCAGAGCACTGGAGCAATATTGAATTGCTCCGGCAGTTTAGTGTCTGCTGATGTTACTAGCAAGTCTATGCATCTAGGCTTACCACAGGCAGTGTCAGGATGAAGATAATCCCCTTTCCAGCTGCTCCACCTCAGCCCTCCCCACAGCTCTTCTCCACCCGCCTTCAGGACCCTCCTCTGTTCTGTACCCAGCTCCAGTTCCTTCAGTGTGTGCCTAGTTACTGTGGGCTGACCCCTCCTCTGGGACCAGCCCTGCTCCCTTCTCACCTTCCACTTCATGTGTTTCTCCCCTCATCCCCCTCAGCTTCCCCTTGATTCTTTCTTTCCCTCCCTCGCAGCACCCGTCCTAGATAGAAAGATAGAAATGGGGGGTGGATTGGGCTGCCGGGACACCGGGCCAGTCCCTGCTTGCTGGTCCCATTGTCCCCTCAGTGGCCGCCCTTTACTCACCCCTCCGCCGGCCGGCTGCCATGATTGGCTTTTAACTCTGATTGGGCAGCGTTAGAAACAGAACTGTGCATGTGCACAGGCTCACTAATGCAAAAGAAAATGGCAGATGGGGGAGCTGCCCAGCCATAGCAACTCCTCCCATAAGCCTTTGCGGAGCCCGTCAATCACCACTGATGGCTCCATTTCCGGCTTCTGCATAGATCCTTTCTCTCTGCATTCATATATAAACAAAAAATAGGTTTAGGCCAAATCTGTGTATTAAGTATGCATGTAGTATCTGTGACTGGCATGACGTGCAGGTGCAGAAAAAGCTAATGTGGTCATGTATATCGTAAAATAGACAATTTATACAAAACACATTTATAATAATGAGCTGGAGAAACACAACATTTTACAATACAAGTATAGGTGTTGAAGTACAGGAGAGAACCTAAAAGATCGGCACACAATCTACCAACTTCAAGGTTACTTCAAGGTATGGGTTCAAATTAGTAGCGGATCTTGCTATGGGCACACAGGATTTTTGCTCAGGGTGCCGCCTTCCGGAGGGCGCTGCCGCTGTGGCAAGATCCGATACTGGTGGTGCCCCTCAGTGCTGTGCTGACTGTGCACTCATCCTCTCGCTAGAAAACTGCAGTGCCACTCCTAGATGGGCCAGGTGTTTGTGTTGGCCACTTGTGTCGCTTAGCTTAGTCACACAGCGACCTTGGTGCGCCTCTTTTATTCTTTGCATCATGTGCTGTTTGGGGACTATTTTTTTGAAGTGCCATCCTGCCTGACACGGCAGTGCCACTCCTAGATGGGCCAGGTGTTTGTGTCGGCCACTTGGGTCGCTTAGCTTAGTCACACAGCTACCTCATTGCGCCTCTTTTTTTCTTTGCATCATGTGCTGTTTGGGGACTATTTTTTTGAAGTGCCATCCTGTCTGACACTGCAGTGCCACTCCTAGATGGGCCAGGTGTTTGTGTCGGCCACTTGGGTCTTTGTGTCGGCCACTTGGGTCGCTTAGCTTAGTCATACAGCTACCTCATTGCGCCTCTTTTTTTCTTTGCATCATGTGCTCTTTGGGGACTATTTTTTTGAAGTGCCATCCTGTCTGACACTGCAGTGCCACTCCTAGATGGGCCAGGTGTTTGTGTCGGCCACTTGGGTCTTTGTGTCGGCCACTTGGGTCGCTTAGCTTAGTCACACAGCTACCTCATTGCGCCTCTTTTTTTCTTTGCATCATGTGCTGTTTGGGGCCAATTTTTTTAAGTGCCATCCTGTCTGACACTGCAGTGCCACTCCTAGATGGGCCATGTGTTTGTGTCGGCCACTTGGGTCGCTTAGCTTAGTCACACAGCTACCTCATTGCGCCTCTTTTTTTCTTTGCATCATGTGTTGTTTGGGGACTATTTTTTTGAAGTGCCATCCTGTCTGACACTGCAGTGCTACTCCTAGATGGGCCAGGTGTTTGTGTCGGCCACTTGGGTCTTTGTGTCGGCCACTTGGGTCGCTTAGCTTAGTCACACAGCTACCTCATTGTGCCTCTTTTTTTCTTTGCATCATGTGCTGTTTGGGGACTATTTTTTGGAAGTGCCATCCTGCCTGACACTGCAGTGCCACTCCTAGATGGGCCAGGTGTTTGTGTCGGCCACTTGGGATGCTTAGCTTAGTCACACAGCTACCTCATTGCGCCTCTTTTTTTCTTTGCATCATGTGCTGTTTGGGGACTATTTTTTTGAAGTGCCATCCTGTCTGACACTACAGTGCCACTCCTAGATGGGCCAGGTGTTTGTGTCGGCCACTTTGGTCGCTTAGCTTAGTCATCCAGCGACCTCGGTGCAAATTTTAGAACTAAAAATAATATTGTGAGGTGTGAGGTGTTCAGAATAGACTGGAAATGAGTGGAAATTATGGTTATTGAGGTTAATAATACTATGGGATCAAAATGACCCCCAAATTCTATGATTTAAGCTGTTTCTGAGGGTTTTTTGTAAAAAAAAAAACGAATCCAAAACACACCCGAATCCGACAAAAAATTTTCAGGGAGGTTTTGCCAAAACGCGTCCGAATCCAAAACCAAAACACAAAACCCGAAAAATTTCCGGTGCACATCACTAGTCATGACGTCTCTCCCATAGATCAGAGGAGCGGCGCCGGCGGCCAAACACGGAGGGCAGCAGCGGTCGGGAATCAGGATCGGGGATGGTGAGTATTAATTTTAATTTTTTTGTAAGCGGCACAAACTGGGGGGCACAACTCTACGGGGGGCAATACTACTGGGGGCACAAACTAGGGGGCACAACTCTACTGGGGGCAATACTACTGGGGGCACAAACTAGGGGGCACAACAACTCTACTGGGGGCAATACTACTGGGGGCATAACTGACCACACCCCTTCATGAAGCCACACCCCTATTTTTTCACCCGGGGAGCCACAATGGCTAGATCCGGCCCTGGTTCAAATGTGCCCAGGGAAAAAGGACGCAAATATAGCAGAATACAGTATACTGTACACTGAAAAGTGTCCTTTACATAGTGAATAAAGGTTGGAGGAAGGAATTGCTATCCAGAATACTCAATACAGATAGAATGTGGACAATTACATGTGTACACCATCTCAGGGACGTGCAGTCAGGGGAGGCAGGGGAGGCAGTGCCTCCCCTGTCATTACTGATTAAAATAATATAAAGTAGATACTTATGACACATATTCTGTGTCATAAGTATTTGCTTTATATTATCCTAATCATCCGAGTCCTGTGTAAAAGTGTTTGGGAGGCACCGATCGTGGTGCCTCCCTGTCAGATAGGGAAAGGTATGGGGAGCGGGGGGCGGGCGCGGGCATTAGGCATTAGCATTGGGCATTAAAAGCCCATTGAAAAATCATGGTAAAGCGGCACCATTAGAGGTGCCGCTTTCACACAGGGACGTGCTTTCAACCCATGAAAGCACGCCGCTGTCAGTGAGGCCACAGTGATTGGCCAGCGGATCCGTCACTGGATCCGATGTCAATCACTGTTGTGGGCGCGGCGGAGGTGCGGCCGTCGGCGGAGGTGCTGGCGGCGTGGTTGCGGGCTGCGGGGGTGTGGGCTGCGTGGGTGCGGGGGTGCAGGCGGCGTGGGTGCGGCGGTGCGGGCGGCGTGAGTGCGGGCGGCGGTGCAGAGTTTGAGCAGCGGAGCGGTAACCCATTTAAAAAATGGCGCCTCAGCGTCATTTTTGAAATTGAAGATGGCCACCGCGAGCCAATCACGGCTCGCCGCATCATCACTCCGCCCCCTCTGGCTGACTTATATAAGTCAGCGCGAGGGAGCGGCTGTCAGTCCGACGGCAGAGGAGGAGCGGAGAAGAGCTCCTGAAGGTTGAAGACGCTGGAAGCCCTGGGGAAGGCGGCGGCCATGCAAAAGAGCTTTAAGGCCGCCGCCTCCCAGGTGAAGACGTCAGAGGAAGACGCTGGAAGCCCTGGGGAGGTGGCGCCCCCCCAGGTGAAGACGCCTGAAGCCCTGGGGAAGCGGCGGCCATGCAAAAGAGCTTAAAGGCCGCCCCCCAGGTGAAGACCCTGTGCAATAAAACTTATTTTTTAAGACTGTGTGGTGTTTTTATTTTAATATTTTCTTACAGGTGGGCAACAGGTGCCAGCAGGCCATTTATGTCCGGGCATGCTGGCACTTGTGGTTCTCCAAGTGCCAGCATGCTGGGGCAGGCTTGCTGGGACCTGTAGGCCACCTGTAAAGAACAATATTACTATTCTTTACAGGTGGACTACAGGTGCCAGCGGGCCCATTATGTCCGGGCATGCTGGCACTTGTGGTTCTCCAAGTGCCAGCATGCTGGGGCAGGCTTTCTGGGATCTGTAGGCCACCTGTAAAGAACAATTTTAACAATGAACCCCGCACCCACCGCCACCAGGGGTGCGGGGCATAGCACTGGGCTATCAGCCCAGTGCTGGTTATTGCTCGGGAGGGGGACCCCATGTTTATTTTTTGGGGTCCCCACTTACGAGGAATCCCAGCCCTGGGCTGACTAGTTTGGGGGAATAGATTAATGCTATGGCAGGGGGACCCCATACCGAGTGTCTCCCCTGCTATGGCATCACCCCCCCCCCCCCCCCTGGCTGGTTCTGCCTGGTGCCGGTTTTACGAATAAAGGGGGGGGGGGGGGTACGCCTTCCCCCCCCCCCCCCTCTATTGGGGGGGGGGGATGTTAGCTGCTTGTGCCTCCCCAGCCACTGACTTCACCGCACGCCACTGCACCATCTATATCCAATGCTTACAGAATATCCACAATGCAAAAGCCCATCATGGTATCTTTAAGATTACAGGACACGCAATCCATATCAAATGATTTGTATATTGATAGTGCAGATGTAGTGGAATGAATATAATTTGACTTACATAGATATCACCAGCAGTGGATAGTTTAGTTGTCCAAATAGCTAAGCACAGTAGTAGGCAGGCTCAACGTGTTTTGCTGGTAAAGGGTGTCCAGCTTCTTCAGGAACATGCTCCTGAGGAAGCTGTACACCCTTTACCAGCGAAACGCGTAGAGCCTGCCTACTACTGTGCTCAGCCACTTGGACAACTAAACTATCCACGGCTGGTGATATTTGGACATCCTTTCCAACCTGGAGCTTTCACTGCAGCTTCATCGACCTTTCCACCCCTTCAGCATCTAGAGCAGTGGTTCTCAAACTCGGTCCTCAGGACCCCACACAGTGCATGTTTTGCAGGTAACCCTGCAGGTGCACAGGTGTATTAATTACTCACTGACACATTGTAAAAGGTCCACAGGTGGAGCTAATTATTTCACTTGCGATTCTGTGAGGAGACCTGCAAAACATGCACTGTGTGGGGTCCTGAGGACCGAGTTTAAGAACCTATGATCTAGAGGATTCATTCCCAGCTAACGTCTATGGGGAATGCACTCTAAAGGGCCCCATACACTAGAACGATATGTCTGAGGCTGAAGTCGGGCCGATTTCCTTTGAACTCTCCCGGGAGCTTCCCGGGAGTGTTTACATACGATTCCAAATGATTTGGTACAATGCGACTTTTAGGAGCATGCTATACATCACATAGGATATGTCAAGCGCCTACATATCGCATGGGATGTATAGCATGCATTCACAGGTACCATCAGATACATCTGATGGGCTGGATTAGAGTGCTTCAAACTTCCTACTATAGATCACAAGCGATGTATCGTGAGCACAAAAACCACCGTTCGATTCCATACAATTCCACTTGATTACGACAAATAACGAGTGCAGCACCAACAACCTGGAGGAGTCGATCCGACGCTCACGGGGCCGCGCATTGGATTGGATCGGATCGGATACACAGCTAAAAATGCACAATTTCACCCAATATATAGTCCCGAGTGACCACATTGAGTTGAAATTGAGCAAAATCGTTCTAGTGTATGAGACCCTTAACCCTTTGCCTACCGGTACTAATTTCATAATCAAATTCTATCGGGATTACAGTAAAATTATCTGGTAATATTGCTGCTCATTTTCAGTAACCTTGCTATGAGAAAATCCTAACCAGCTTTGTGGTATAGAAATGTAAACTATGAATGTGGCATTTCAATCATTAGCACAGTATATAATGTGGCTTTTTATTATGAACCTGTAGTTTTTATTTAACAATATTTTATTGTGTCTATTTGTGATTAATAAATGTACTACTTTTCAACAAGCCATCCTACTTTTTTTCACAGCCAGCGCTGGTATACCCTTTTTTTGTGTCTCCCACTTGTCACAGCCGGTAGAATTTGTGAATTCGTTGGATGTGTGCTAGCGGTAGAAGTGCATGCCTCTGCGAGGAGAAAACGAGGAGGACGAATGTAGTTTCTTCACATATGCTTTTATTAAAGAAAAGACATAAGAGCAAATATTTAAAGAACAAAGATAAAGGGCGGGATTCAATTCTATTCACCCCTTTCCACACCCATTCCGTTTCTGCCCTCAGGGACAATGTATCATTATTTCAGCTCGCTACCCCCGAAGTAGCGAGGCACCCAACCCTTTACACAGTTAAACCTGATTACTATGGGCGCAATATGCGTGATAACGGAGATCATTTTAGAAAGGAAATTGGGCGTGATATATCATTTGAATCTCACTAATTGAATTCCAAATGATTAGGATGCAGAGTATTCATGGGCTGAGTTATTGAAAGAGTCCGTATAATAAATGATTGTCTGATGGGGTGTGGTTCATTAGGTCGAGATGAGTTAGGTCGACATAAATTGGGTCGACCACGTTTGGTCGACATGCAATCGGTCGACATGATCAATAGGTCGACATGGGTTGTTTTTTGTGTCGTTTTTGTTAAATAGTGATGGGGAACCCCAATTAGTGCACCGTGTCCCCTCGCATGGCTCGCTTCACTCGCCATACTTCGGGCAAGGTGCCTCGCTCCGCTACCGCTGTGCTCAGCACAGGTTACCCTTCCCAATTGTAGTCCACGTGGTTCGTTAATGAAAACGGTCAAAAAATTTAAATGATTGTGAAAAACTCATGTCGACCTAGTGATCATGTTGACCTAATGCATGTCAACCAAACGTGGGCGACCTAATGACCGCCATCCGTCTGATATGGCTAGTGAATACTTAAGAGTTTGTAAGTTGGATAGTTAATTGTTGTGACTGAAGATCACTGAAGGAGTCTTGCAGAATGGATGATTATTAGTAGAGATGAGCAGGTTCGGTTCGTCGAGATCCGAACCCCCACCCGAACTTCACGTGGTTTATACGGGTCCGAGGCAGCCTGGGTTCTTCCCGACTAACACGCAAAACCCGAACGGGGGAAAACGTCATCATCCCGCTGTCGGTTTCTCGCGAGATTCGGATTTCATATAAAGAGCCGCACGTCACCGCCATTTTCACTCGTGCATTGTCGAGATAGAGAGAGGACGTGGCTACGTTCTCTGCCCGAATAGCCCAATATCAGCAAATCTCAGCTCAATATCTGTGCTCAGTATCAGTGCTGCATTGTGGAGACCAGTATATGGTATTACAGTACAGTAGTCCAGTGCTGTTCTCGCTGCCCAGTGTCACTCAGTTCTATTATCCTGAACAGTGCCAGAGGCGGAACTACCGCCAGTGCAACCAGTGCGTTGCACTGGGGCCCGCCACTGTCCAGGGGCCCAAGCATGTAATGAGTCAAACAGACTCATTACATGCCGCTGTGTGCTGCGGGCAACCGCCGCCCGCAGCACACGGGACAGGAGAGGAGCGCAGCTGTCACGGGGGGAAGGAGGGAGGTGGAGGAGGGAGCCGCAGCAGCGCTGTGTTATTGGTTGAGGCACTGCTGCTGCTGTCCCTCTGCTTCACCATAGGCTTTCTTCCGACGCTGTGAAGCGCATCCCAGCCATTCACAGCGGCGGAGAACAGCCTATGGTGAAGGACCAGGACAGCAGCAGCAGCGTCTCCACCAATAACACAGCGCTGCTACGGCTCCCTCCTCCACCTCCCTCCTCCTCCTTCTCTCCTGCCCGGGAATCGGGATCTCTGCCAGAAGCTGCACAGAGGAGCCTGACTGCAAGTGGAGACAGTAAGTATAATTCTTTCTTTCTTTCTTTCTTTCTTTCTTTCTTTCTTTCTTTCTTTCTTTCTTTCTTTCTTTCTTTCCGCTGTCTGCCGTAATGTGTAAAAAAGGGGACGCAGTCTGCCGTAATGTGTAAAATGGGGGAATCTGCCTGCCGTAATGTGTAAAAAGGGCACGCTGTCTGCCGTAATGTGTAAAAAGGGCACGCTGTCTGCCGTAATGTGTAAAATGGGGGAATCTGCCTGCCGTAATGTGTAAAAAGGGCACGCTGTCTGCCGTAATGTGTAAAAAGTGGAATATGTCCGACGTAAGGTGTAAGAAGGGGACGCTGTCTGCTGTAATGTGTAAAAAGGGCACGATGTCTGCCGCAATGTGTAAAAAGGGCACGCTGTCTGCCGTAATGTGTAAAAAGGGGAATCTGTCCGACGTAAGGTGTAAGAAGGGGACGCTGTCTGCTGTAATGTGTAAAAAGGGTACGATGTCTGCCGTAATGTGTAAAAAGGGGAATCTGTCCGACGTAAGGTGTAAGAAGGGCACGCTGTCTGCCGCAATGTGTAAAAAGGGGAATCTGTCCGACGTAAGGTGTAAGAAGGGGACGCTGTCTGCTGTAATGTGTAAAAAGGGCACGATGTCTGCCATAATGTGTAAAAAGGGCACGCTGTCTGCTGTAATGTGTAAAAAGGGCACGCTGTCTGCTGTAATGTGTAAAAAGGGGAATCTGTCCGACGTAAGGTGTAAGAAGGGCACGCTGTCTGCCGCAATGTGTAAAAAGGGGAATCTGTCCGACGTAAGGTGTAAGAAGGGGACGCTGTCTGCTGTAATGTGTAAAAAGGGCACGATGTCTGCCATAATGTGTAAAAAGGGCACGCTGTCTGCTGTAATGTGTAAAAAGGGCACGCTGTCTGCTGTAATGTGTAAAAAGGGGAATCTGTCCGACGTAAGGTATAAGAAGGGGACGCTGTCTGACGTAATGTGTAAAAAGGGGAATCTGTCCGACGCAAGGTGTAAAAGGGTCTCTACCTGGTGTAGTGGCGCTACTGTGCGGCGTAATTTGAATAATGGACACTACTGTGCACTGTTATATGAATTGGTATTATTTTGTGCCCACACCCCTTCCCCACGAAGCCATGCCCCTGTTTTGCATGCAGGGGTGGGGCTCCGATGCCGTTTCTTGCACACAGTGCTAAAATGTCTAGTTACGGCACTGTTGCTAGGTATCCATTTCTCTGGCCCTGAGCAGGTCCCCCTCACCAGATCCTCTCCAAGGGTGAGGGGGTGGACTTGGATGGGATGAGGGGGGGGGGGGGGGGAACCAAAGCATTTTGTCACACCTGGGCCCACCGCTCGCTAGTTCCGCCACTGAACAGAGCACAGTGTATCTGTGCTCATTATATTATCATTGCTGCATTCTGTTGACCACTGACCAGTATATGGTAGTACAGTACAGTAGTCCAGTGCTGTTCTCGCTGCCCAGTGTCACTCAGTTCTATTATCCTGAACAGTGCACAGTGTATCTGTGCTCATTATTATCAGTGCTGCATTGTGGTGACTAAAAGTCCAGTGTCTTTTGCTGCATCTTGCTGCTGTAGGGTGCTGTGGTAGTGTCCTGTCACTGTGCATAGGTCATCATCATTCCAGTCACAGTGGTATCTGGTATCTATCTAGTGGTGTCTAATTCCAGACATTACTGCCGTCTAATTCCAGATATATTACTGGCATATAATTCCACACATTAAAAAATGGAGAACAAAAATGTGGAGGGTAAAATAGGGAAAATTCAAGATCCACTTCCACCTACTGCTGAAGCTGCTGCCACTAGACATGGCAGAGACGATGAAATGCCATCAACATCGTCTGCCAAGGCCGATGCCCAATGTCATAGTAGAGAGCATGTAAAATCCAAAAAACAAAAGTTCAGTAAAATGACCCAAAAATCTAAATTAAAAGCGTCTGAGGAGAAGCGTATACTTGCCAATATGCAATTTACGACATGGAGTGGCAAGGAACGGCTAAGGCCCTCTCCTATGTTCCTCATGACTAGTGGGTCAGCTTCACATGAGGATGGAAGCACTCATCCTCCCGCTAGAAAAATTAAAAGAGTTAAGCTGTCAAAAGCACAGCAAAGAACTGTGCGTTCTTCTAAATCCCAAATCCCTAAGGAGAGTCCAATTGTGTCGGTTGCGATGCCTGACCTTCCCAACACTGGACGGGAAGAGCTTGCGCCTTCCACCATTTGCACGCCCCCTGCAAGTGCTGGAAGGAGCACCCACAGTCCAGTTCCTGATATTCAAATTGAAGATGTCACTGTTGAAGTACACCAGGATGAGGATATGGGTGTTACTGGCGCTGAGGAGGAAATTGAAAAGGAGGATTCTGTTGGTGAGGTGGTTTGTTTAAGTCAGGCACCCGGGGAGACACCTGTTGTCCGTGGGATGAATAAGGCCATTGACATGCCTGGTCAAAATACGGAAAAAAAACAAAACACCTCTTCGGTGTGGAATTATTTAAACAGAAATGAGGACAACAGGTGTAAAGCCGTGTGTTGCCTTTGTCAAGCTGTAATAAGTAGGGGTAAGGACGTTAACCACCTAGGAACATCCTCCCTTATACGTCACATGGAGCACATTCATCAGAAGTCATTGACAAGTTCAAAAACTTTGGGTGACAGCGGAAGCAGTCCACTGACAGTGACAACTAAATCCCTTCTTCCTCTTGTACCCAAGCTCCTGCAAACCACACCACCAACTCCCTCAGTGTCAATTTCCTCCTTAGACAGGAACGCCAATAGTCCTGCAGGCCATGTCACTGGCAAGTCTGACGAGTCCACTCCTAACTGGAATTCCTCCGATGGATCCTTGAGTGTAACGCCTACTGCTGCTGGTGTGATACCCACATTGGGGTACCCCTGCTCCATGCAATGCAGCTATAAGGATAGCCAGCACTGCCTACACGGATTTCTAGTGATTGGCGCTGAGAGGGTTAACCCTCCCCCTAACCGTGGACACAAGGACCCAGGGCAGTCCAGCCGTCTTGCCCTGAGAGCGGGAAGTCCTGGACCCGCAGGATTGGACAGGTGCTGCGCGCCAAAAGAAGAGAGGGGAGGAGCAGGCGCGCTGAGGAGAAGACCGAGCTGAGGTACGGGTGGCAGGAGAACCGCTGCAGGTGAGGAGACAAAGCCGCCAGCTGAAGCCGGGAACTGACAGCCGCCGCCAGCTTAGCCGCCGCTGATGGGAGCTGTGAAGCCAGAAGGGCGGGTGGAAGAGGAGAGAGGACCGCGGCGTGAGGGAAGCAGGAGAGCGCACCCCGCCGCCAGACACGCTGCCGCTTCACCACCGCCAGAGAGAGTAGAGAGACGCCGCACGGAGAGTGCAGCCGGGACCAGCGTCTGAGCCGGGAGCCGTCAGCTGCTGCCGCAGGAGGAACGGGGAGTGGGAGGAGAGGACTGTCTGCCCCCCCAGACCACCGGTTTACTGCCGCGGTCGGAGAGAGGACCCGACCGCGATTACCAGCCAGGACCGCTGAACTGAGCCATTGCGTGAGCACCAAGAAGGGGAAAGGTAACCCTTACACTGCAGGTACACTCACATACCTCCCTCCACCCTTATTACACGGTCCTGCCCCTACTGTGCCCTATAAAAAGGGGGAAGTTGCCACCAGCTGTGTCCAATATAAGGGGGGAACTAGGGGGACGCCCCTGACCACAGATAATCCGGTCAAAGACTCCGCCAATCAGCCGCACCTCACCGCTACCCCCAGGTTGTGACTTTACTGAGCGGCATTATCAAGTTCTAGTTTGAAATTGATTTACCTTTTCCATGGATACAAATACGGCTAGTACCGTTAGCCATCGCTGCTGTGTTGTATTACCAACAGTTAGTTCTGCACACCTTCCTACGAATACTTACCTAACGCCCACTGACGTCCTCTCAGGAGTTCTCTGTTAGAGTGCAAGAGTTCTATAAAAACAAGAACGCTGACCGCAAACGTCCTCTGAGGCGAAAGAACTGAACATTAGTGCCCGGCGTATAACGCCATCCTGTGGACGGTTTAGGAAGTGTGTCCGCGTCACTGCTAGGACTTTCCTTACTCTAAGATAACGCATCCTCCCAAATGATTGTTCGTGCATGTGATATATTTGATTGTTTGGTTCAGTCATAGTCATACCTTTAAGATGTTTAAAACTGTGAGCACTGTTATAGACAGGGAAAGAAGCAAGATAGTGTAATGATGTTCAACCTATGCAATTGCTCCAAATGAGAATTGAGTTATAGCGGTGACTGATATTTTCAGTGCAATAAACAGTTGTCACCGCATCCATGTGTAGTGGTCCTTGAGTACATTGTGTTTGGGTTGTCCTTCTGGGGATCTCCTGGTCCTTTTGCCCCAGCCTCACAGGTGACGGGAAGAATAGTCGCTGGCCTCAACATCGTTGAAAAGTGGATACGGCCGACCATTAAAACGACAGTGCTTCAGCTACGAACCCACTTTATAGCGATATTACACTGGCGCTGCTTTTGTTGCTGCTGGGGGTCAATCGTCATCCCAGAGGGGAAGTTGGAAGACCACTTGTACTACTTCCAGTAAGCAATTGACAGTCCAACAGGCCTTTGCGAGGAAGATGAAATATCACAGCAGTCATTCTGTTGCAAAGATAACTCAGGCTTGACAACTGTGTTGGTGTTAGGCGTGCGTCCGGTATCCGCCGTTAGTTCAAAATTTCTTGAGGTAGTGTGTCCCTGGTACCAAATAAAATCTAGGTTCCACTTCTCTAGGCAGGCTATACCGAGAATGTACACAGACTTCAGAAAAAGAATCACCAGTGTCCTAAAAAATTCAGTTGTACCCAATGTCCACTTAACCACAGACATGTGGACAAGTGGAGCAGGGCAGACTAAGGACTATATGACTGTGACAGCCCACTGGGTAGATGTATGACCTCCTGCAGCAACAATAGCAGCGGCACCAGTAGCAGCATCTCGCAAACGCCAACTCGTTCCTAGGCAGGCTACGCTTTGTATCACCGCTCTCCATAAGAGGCACACAGCTGACAACCTCTTACGGAAACTGACGAACATCATCGCAGATTGGCTTACCCCAATTGGACTCTCATGGGGATTTGTGACATCGGACAACGCCACCAATATTGTGCGTGCATTACATGTGGGCAAATTCCAGCACGTCCCATTTTTTGCACATACAATGAATTTGGTGGTGCAGAATTTTTTTTTAAAAACGACAGGGGCGTGCAAGAGATGCTGTCGATGGCCCGAAGAATTGCGGGCCACTTTCGGCATTCAGCCACCGCGTGCCGAAGCCTGGAGCACCAGCAAACACTCCTGAACATGCCCCGCCATCATCTGAAGCAAGAGGTGGTAACGAGGTGGAATTCAACCCTCTATATGCTTCAGAGGATGGAGGAGCAGCAAAAGGCCATTCAAGCCTATACATCTGCCTACGATATAGGCAAAGGAGGGGGAATGCACCTGACTCAAGCGCAGTGGAGAATGATTTCAACGTTGTGCAAGGTTCTGCAACCCTTTGAACTTGCCACACGTAAAGTCAGTTCAGACACTGCCAGCCTGAGTCAGGTCACTCCCCTCATCAGGCTTTTGCATAAGCAGCTGGAGAGATTGAAGGAGGAGCTAAAACGGAGCGATTCCACTAGGCATGTGGGACTTGTGGATGGAGCCCTTCATTCGCTTAACAAGGATTCACGGGTGGTCAATCTGTTGAAATCAGAGCACTACATTTTGTCCACCGTGCTCGATCCTAGGTTTAAAGCCTACGTTGTATCTCTCTTTCCGGCAGACACAAGTCTGCAGATGTTCAAAGACCTGCTGGTGAGACACTTGTCAAGTCAAGCGGAATGTGACCCGCCAACAGCTCCTCCTTCATTTTATACCACCACTGGAGCTGCCAGGAAACGGATCAAATTTCCAAAACCACCCGCTGGCGGTGATGCAGGCCAGTCAGGAGCGATAGCTGACATCTGGTCCGGACTGAAGGACCTGCCAACGATTACTGACATGTCGTCTACTGTCACTGCATATGATTCCGTCACCATTGAAAGAATGGTGGAGGATTATATGAGTGACAGCATCCAAGTAGGCATGTCAGACAGTCCGTACGTATACTGGCAGGAAAAAGAGGCAATTTGGAGGCCCTTGCACAAACTGGCTTTATTTTACCTAAGTTGCCTCCCCTTCAGTGTGTACTCCGAAAGAGTGTTTAGTGCAGCCAGTAACCTTGTCAGCGATCGGCATACGAGGTTACTTCCACAAAATGTGGAGAAGATGATGTTCATCAAAATGAATTATAATCAATTCCTCCGTGGAGACATTTACCAGCAATTGCCTCCAGAAAGTACACAGGGACCTGTGATGGTGAATTCCAGTGGAGACGAATTAATACTCTGTGAGGAGGGGGATGTACACGTGTGAAAAGGGTGAGGAATCGGACGATGAGGAGGAGGTGGACATCTTGCCTCTGTAGAGCCAGTTTGTGCAAGGAGAAATTGATTGCTTCTTTTTTGGTGGGGGCCCAAACAAACCAGTCATTTCAGCCACAGTCGTGTGGCAGACCCTGTCGCTGAAATGATGGGTTTGTTAAAGTGTGGATGTCCTGTTTATACAACATTAGGGTGGGTGGGAGGGCCCAAGGACAATTCCATCTTGCACCTCTTTTTTTATTTTATTATTATTTATTTTTGCATCATGTGCTGTTTGGGGCCAATTTTTTTAAGTGCCATCCTGTCTGACACTGCAGTGCCACTCCTAGATGGGCCAGGAGTTTGTGCCGGCCACTTGGGTCGCTTAGCTTAGTCATCCAGCGACCTTGGTGCAAATTTTAGGACTAAAAATAATATTGTGAGGTGTTCAGTGTTCAGAATAGACTGGAAATTAGTGGAAATTATGGTTATTGAGGTTAATAATACTATGGGATCAAAATTACCCCCAAATTCTATGATTTAAGCTGTTTTTGAGGGGTTTTTGAAAAAAACCACCCGAATCCAAAACACACCCGAATCCGACAAAATTTTTTAAGGGAGGTTTTGCCAAAACGCGTCCGAATCCAAAACACGGCCGCGGAACCGAATCCAAAACCAAAACACAAAACCCGAAAAAATGTCCGGTGCACATCTCTAATTATTAGACGTGACTGAAGAATACTGAAGGAGTTTTGCAGAATGGATGATTATTAGACGTGGCTGAAGGGCACTGCAGTACTGCTGGCAAATCCTCTACGGCTCGAACTCCAGGAGACACTGTCCTAAGTGGCAGGCTGTGACCCGCGGGGACGGGGTAACCACTGACAGTTGTGCAGCAAACGACAGCTGAGGTGACAATTCCGTGGAGCTGAAAATCCAAGGGACACTGGAAGGCACACAGGTGGACCTGTGGGAGCGCAGAGCTAAGACACCTGTACTGGGACAGAAACATAAAGCACTGACAAGGTTTGAAACCAGACTGCCCCCTTTTACCAGAGAGCTCAGCCTGTGATTGGCTGGAAGAGACCAGAGACCAAATCCGATTGGCATACTATGAATTGGTCTCCAATATAGCGGCCCCCAGTACTGCAGGCACGCCAGAGAAGGTGCATTCACACAGGGCGTTTTTGCCCAGCGTGTATGCACTGTATGATCGTGAGCAGTCGCTGGCAGGAAAATAACTCAGTGCATACACACTGAGCTATTTTTCTTGGGCCCAGCGATGTTCAGGGGGGGTGAAGCACTTTCCACAGTAGGAGACTGTGGAAAGTGCTTCACTCTGCTGTTCAAATAGCCTGACGGCCGGCGGCGGCCGGCGATGATGCGGGAGCGTGCATTAGCACTCACCACTCACCGCCCGGCCATACACACTGGCCGAGTTTGAGCTCAAAGTAATGCAAAATACTATGCACAAAATGGGTCCTGCACATACTCCGTCCATTGTGTTTGCATGCAACTCTGAATCAGGCTTACTGTTGGGGTTTGGTTGTGTCTCTTTGGGCATGTGCCTAGCATGTGAGAGCTAAGCCACCCCCTTCCCCTGCATTGCCGCATGCAACATTGGCAGGTAAATGCAGTGTCTGGTCCAGACTTGCCTACCCTCCCGCATTTAGCGGGAGGCTCCCGTTTTTTCCTTGAGCCTCCTGCTGCCCCGCAAACTTTGCTATGTCTCCCGTTTTTTTGGGGTCCCTCTGCGAAAATTTGGACTGCGCATGCGCAAGTCCAGAATTGACAGAGGGCAGGGCCTACACGGGAGACGTTACTGCCATTAGCTGTGAGTCCTGCAGAAGCAGTCTAAGCAGAGGATCTTCACTTCGGATGGCATCATGATCAGCGTGGGATAACAGCTTCAGGTAGAAGCTCGATGGAGGGGGTGAGGGGTGGGAGGGCACTGTATGAGGCTCGAAAGGGGGCGAGGTTAACAATGCAGGGAAGCAATATGTTGTAGAGGTGCTCTCCCTGCTTGCAAACATCAGTGTGGAGGCCCCTTCAGTGCCGATTTCCCTGGTTAGATCTGTTTCCTCCAGGAAATCTTGTTTTTTTTGCCTGATTACAGCAGCAGCTGCAGCATCATCCAGAAGCTGAGGCTCCGCCCCCTTCTACAGGCTCCGCCCCCTCTCACGGCCCGCTATTTCCTCCCCTCCACCGTCAACTATGAGGATCCAGCACTGTCACAGAAGCTCCTGCAGGTGAGAGCTCAGTGTACTCACTATTTTCTTACTCAGCCACCAATATGATCAGTCTAGAAAGCATCATCTTAATGTCAGTGTATGGGTCCAGTATTTGTCCATCAAAGTTATGTTATGCGTTAGGCAGGGCAGGATCGGCCATTAGCTTTATGGGGGGTGCATGTTATATGACCCCCCCCCCCTGCGCGTACGTCACCAACTCAGTGCCCTGACTCCTGTGCGCCGCAGCCACCAGCCGGTATCGGGAAATAAGGCCTGCCCACAACCGGCTGTCCGGAAGAGGAGGTCTGCGCACGAAACGTCACTGACATCATCGGCGCGGACCTTAGTGGTGTGGCCGCAGTGGATCCATCTCGATAAGTATGAGTGTTTGGCGATCAGGCAGAGGCGAGCTCCTGTAAAATCCCTGTGCTGCTCTGCGGGCATCGTCCACCGCCCACTACCTGGAGAAGTGGCCCTGCCCGATTCCCACCCATCTGTCAGGAAGTGACGGTGTGGCTGCGTTGGGTGTGAATCCAGCAGGAGAACCTAGGCATGCGCTTGGGGGTTCCTGGTGCACACAGGCACCCCCTAATGTCCATCCTCCACCTCATATGCCAATCGATTCTCACCCCCCATGCCCGGGAATTGTAAATTTAACGTCAGCTGCCAGCCAATCAGTGCTCGCGGACCGGCTGCGGCGGCTCTTGATTGGCTGATGGACCGCAAGGTTTGATAGTCTGACGCCGCAGGAGGGCTTCAGTGAGAATCAGGATTTAGGAGAGACGCGTGCTGCATTGCGCTCTCCTCCCCTCATACAGGACAAGCAGCCGTAGTGGCGGCGGTGAGCACTACTGGGGGGCTATCTGTATCTGGCACCTCTGGGGGGGGGGGGGGGGAAATTATCTGCATCTGGCACCTCTGGGAGGATTATCTGTATCTGGCACCTCTGGGAGGATTATCTGTATCTGGCACCTCTGGGAGGATTATCTGTATCTGGCACCTCTGGGGGGGATTATCTGTATCTGGCACCTCTGGGAGGATTATCTGTATCTGGCACCTTTGGGGGGATTATCTGTATCTGGCACCTCTGGGGGGGATTATCTGTATTTGGCACCTCTGGGGGGATTATTTGTATCTGGCACCTCTGGGGGGATTATCTGTATCTGGCACCGCTGGGGGGATTATATGTATCTGGCACCGCTGGGGGGATTATATGTATCTGGCACCTCTGGGGGGATTATCTGTATCTGGCACCGCTGGGGGGATTATATGTATCTGGCACCTCTGGGGGGATTATCTGTATTTGGCACCTCTGGGGGGATTATTTGTATCTGGCACCTCTGGGGGGATTATCTGTATCTGGCACCGCTGGGGGGATTATATGTATCTGGCACCGCTGGGGGGATTATATGTATCTGGCACCTCTGGGGGGATTATATGTATCGGACACCGCTGGGGGGATTATATGTATCTGGCACCTCTGGGGGGACTATCTGTATCTGGCACCGCTGGGGGGATTATATGTATCTGGCACCTCTGGGGGGATTATCTGTATTTGGCACCTCTGGGGGGATTATTTGTATCTGGCACCGCTGGGGGGATTATCTGTATCTGGCACCGCTGGGGGGATTATATGTATCTGGCACCGCTGGGGGGATTATATGTATCTGGCACCTCTGGGGGGATTATATGTATCGGACACCGCTGGGGGGATTATATGTATCTGGCACCTCTGGGGGGATTATCTGTATCTGGCACCGCTGGGGGGATTATATGTATCTGGCACAGCTGGGACTATTACGTGGAACTGGACCCTCTGGGTATTTGTACCTGGCACTGCTGGGGGCATACCGTGTGGTATAATGTGAATTTCAGCTCATACCGTGTGGTGTAATGTGAATTTTGGATCATACTGTGTGGTGTAATGTGAATTTTGGCTCATACTGTGTGGGGTAACAGACGCTGCTGTGCGGTATAATGTGAATTGGAACTATTCTGTGGCCACAACCCCATAATTTTGACGCGCACCTTGGGTGCAACCTGTCAATATTTTGGTTGAGTGGAGGTGCGGCGCCAAAGAAAACTTTCACCCTGAAGCTGCAACATATGGCTTACAGCAGTGGCGGATTTAGGGGGGGGGGGGGGGGGCACCAAGGCACGTGCCCCCCCTGTCGTTCAGGTGTTTTTAAAACTGTGCAGTTAAAGAATGGCTGCCCTCCCGCCCGACACAATTATGAGGCTGCTGCCGCTGCTGGATGTTAGTCAGAGCCACTGGTATCCCTCCCCCCCTGTCAGCTGCTCCACCTTGCCAGGCCAGTGATTGGCTCTCTGGAGACATGTGACAGGACTCGGAGTACAGCCAGCGAAGAGGAGCCGAGCAGGAACACCTCAGCGCCACCGCTGACGGACAGCGCACCGCCGCCAACACGGGACAGCGCACCCACCAAGTTACAGAGCGCACCGCCGCCCAGGGTCCGGACATCGCACCGCCGCTGAGGGTCCGGACATCACACCGCTGCAAACTGCCGCTGAGGGTCCGAATCCGGGACATCACTCGCTGAGGAACAAAGTGCCGCCGGGGTCCGGGACAATGTACTCCTCCTCCCAGCCAGGGCAGACACCACGAGGACGCCCAGCCTGGGCCAGCAAGCAAGAAGAAGCCTGGCTGGCCCTGCTTTCTATGGTCAGTGTGTCTGGTGAGCGGCATGCTGTGTTGCTGGGTAAGGGTAGAAGGCCCAGGAAGTTAAAAGCCTGCTTGTGAGTGAGGTAGGGAGTCTCTCTCAGGTGGTGAGGACAGAGGCCGGGTGCTGCTGGGGAGGGAGGGAGAACCGAGGAGCTGTGTGTGACTGTCTATTGGAGGGAGTGGGAGGGAGAAGTAGCTGGAAGCTAGGCTGCTGTGCTGCTTAGGAGGGGTTGAATGGTGAGCAGAGAAGCTGTACTAAGTAGGGGGTCCCTGAAGGTTATTTAATACAATATCTTTGATAACTATGGTGTTCATTCCGAGTTGATCGCTAGCTGCTTTCGGTCGCTGTGCAGCGATGAGGCAAAAATACGGCACTTCTGCGCATCCGTATGCGGCGCAATGCACACGCGCAATGTACTATTACAACGAACTATAGTTTCACACAGGGTCTAGCGAAGCTTTTCTGTCACACTGCTGGCCGCAGAGTGATTGACATGAAGTGGGCGTTTCTGGGTGTCAACTGACCGCTTTCAGGGAGTGTTCGGAAAAACGCAGGCGTGACAGAAAAAACGCAGGCGTGGCTGGGCGAATGCAGGGCGTGTTTGTGATGTCAAAACAGGAACTGAATAGTCTGAAGTGATCGCACGGGAGGTGGCATAGCGTTTGCACGGCTGCTAAAAACGGCTAGCGAGCGAACAACTCGGAATGACCACCAATGTGTATTAAACAAAGTTTGTGTACATTGAGCCATCAGAAAACAAATGTTTCACTATTTCACTCTCACTCAAAAAAGTCCGTATTTCGAAATATTCCGTATTTTGGAATAATTGGATATGGGATAGTGTGTGTGTGTGTGTGTGTGTGTGTGTGTGTGTGTGTGTGTGTGTGTGTGTGTATATATATATATATATATATATTTCTCTGACGTCCTAGTGGATGCTGGGAACTCCGTAAGGACCATGGGGAATAGCGGCTCCGCAGGAGACTGGGCACAAAAGTAAAAGCTTTAGGACTACCTGGTGTGCACTGGCTCCTCCCCCTATGACCCTCCTCCAAGCCTCAGTTAGATTTTTGTGCCCGGCCGAGAAGGGTGCACACTAGGGGCTCTCCTGAGCTTCTTAGTGAAAAGTTTAGTTTTAGGTTTTTTATTTTCAGTGAGACCTGCTGGCAACAGGCTCACTGCATCGATGGACTAAGGGGAGAAGAAGCGAACTCACCTGCGTGCAGAGTGGATTGGGCTTCTTAGGCTACTGGACACCATTAGCTCCAGAGGGACCGAACACAGGCCCAGCCTCGGAGCTCGGTCCCGGAGCCGCGCCGCCGGCCCCCTTACAGAGCCAGAAGCAAGAAAAGGTCCGGAAAAATCGGCGGCAGAAGACATCAGTCTTCAACAAGGTAGCGCACAGCACTGCAGCTGTGCGCCATTGTTACTCAGGCACACTTCACACTCCGGTCACTGAGGGTGCAGGGCGCTAGGGGGGGGCGCCCTGAGCAGCAATGTAAAACACCTTGGCTGTGTCACAACTGAGGGCTGGTGCAGACCAGGGGGAGCCTCAGTTGTAGGGGCTGAGGTATATGTGTACCTGGGAGGCAGTACAGGGTTCTTAGACAAGCAGGGAACCTTTAGAACAAATGCCCGAAGGCGTGACCAAGACAACGAAGGAAAGTTCAAAGGTTTATTAAACACAGTTCAGAGGAATACGGATGAATTGGTACAGGTAACAGGAATCACAGTTCAGAGAAATACTTGGGATCGATGGCGGAGCACCGATGGAGACTTGGGATCGATGGCGGAGCACCGATGGAGACTTGGGATCGATGGCGGAGCACCGATGGTGACTTGGGATCGTTGGCGGAACACCGATGGTGACTTGGGATCGTTGGCGGAACACCGATGGTGACTTGGGATCGATGGCGGAACACCGATGGTCACTGGAGATCGATGGCGGAACACCGATGGTTACTGGCAGGGCAGAGCACTGCTGGAAGCTGGTGTCGGTAACTGCCAGTCACAGGATGCAATGATGGGACACTGCAGAGTCAGGCTGTACAGCAGAGAGCAGAGAAAGTCCATGGAAGAACTGCACACTGGAATCACTGAAGACAATTGAAGCACTGACCTCTTTCCACCCCAGGAACAAGATATTTATACCAGCTGGGAAACAGGGATTGGCTGGCTGATTAACCAGAGACCAGAGTGCAGCTGCTGGGTAATCAGGCTGAGAGCAGAGTGCAGCTGATAGGCTGAAAAGTAACATGTGATGAAAACAAACATGGCTGCGCCCATGTTTGAACTTGGAGGGAAAGACTGTTTGTAACTTGCATGTGAGTTTTAACCATGAAGCTGCCAGAATCACAGTGAAGAGATTTGAGACATTGAGATGCAGCGTGCTGCATGCAGACAGTGCAGATGGAATCCAGGCTTGGAACACTGGGACAGTCTCAGGAGGCATTTGGAAGGTAAATACTGATAAGGAATTACCTGGATCGTGACAGCACCCCCTCCTTTAGGAGTGGCCCCAGGACACTTCTTATAAATTCTTTACCTGAACAAATGGAAGAATCTAGATTGAATCCTGATGAACTTGAACTGGCTGGAACCAGATGAGACTGTACTGGACCTATGGACGAGACCAGATTGAGTCCAGACAAACTTGAACCGGCTGAGACCGGCGGAGACTTTGGGCCGACGGATAGGACAGGATTGAGTTTGGAGACCGTTGAATCAGCTGGAACTGAAGTAGTCTTTGGACCTACGGATGGAACCGGATTGGGTCCAGAAAAGCTTGAACCGGCTGGGACCGGAGGAGTCTTTGGATTGACATTCGAATCAGCTGGAACTGAAGGAGTCTGAATCCGGTTAGAACCGGAATAAGTGGTATCTGAGTGTTCAGTTAGACCATCCTGGACATGGTCCATGCTGGATGCCAACAGGGTGGTGCTCTCTGAAGACAGCAAACAGGAGTTCATAACTGCATCTGTAGCACAAAAATTTCCATCTGGGAACTTGGCTCTGGATACTTCCCTTGGGGCTGAAACTTTGGTGACCCCTCCTGGGGTTGATGAATCAGACACCTCTCTCAGGGTTGTTTTCTCCAGCACCCCTCCTGGGGCTGACAGATCAGAAACTCCTTTTTGAGAAGACTCATATGCCCCTACTAGAGCTTGAACATTGGATACCCCTCCTGGGGTTGCAGAAACGAACGCCCCAACTTGGGCTGTAGACACAGACGCCCCAACTTGGGCTGTAGACACAGACGCCCCTTCTTGGGCTGTAGACACAGACGCCCCTTCTTGGGCTGTAGACACAGACGCCCCTTCTAGGGCTGTAGACACAGACGCCCCTTCTAGGGCTGAGGGAAGTTCGGACACTAGGATCTGGTACAGTACCAGATATTTACCGACTGTTTGTGTCCCCTGACGTAGCCGGAGGATATCAGAGGAGGCAGAGGTCACACGACCTGGTTCATCAAACATGCGCCTGAAGGTTGCCACGAAATCTGTGTATGAAGAGAGCAGGACATCAGACTTCTCCCATAGAGGTGATGCCCAATCGAGGGCGGAGCCACTGAGGAGGGAGATGATGTAAGCAACCTTGGTGCGGTCAGTTGGGAAACTGCCAGGCTGTAACTCGAAATATATCTCACACTGATTTAGGAAACCCCGACAGGCTTTTGGGGAACCATCAAACTTGGCAGGTGTCGGTAAATGGAGACAAAGAGCAGAAACAGGAATGGTGGGTGGGGATACCACCAAAGGTACTGCAGTCGGCACACTGGACGCCCCTGAACCACGGAGGGTTACTTGTATTCCATCCAGCCGAGAGGAGAGATCCTGGAGACAGCGAATCACATGGCCCTGTGCAGTCTCCTGACGTTCAAGGCAGGCTGCAAGTTCTTGCATCGGCCTGGTCGCTTGGACCTGGTCTCCGGACGGATCCATTGGGTCAGTGCTTACTGTCACAACTGAGGGCTGGTGCAGACCAGGGGGAGCCTCAGTTGTAGGGGCTGAGGTATATGTGTACCTGGGAGGCAGTACAGGGTTCTTAGACAAGCAGGGAACCTTTAGAACAAATGCCCGAAGGCGTGACCAAGACAACGAAGGAAAGTTCAAAGGTTTATTAAACACAGTTCAGAGGAATACGGATGAATTGGTACAGGTAACAGGAATCACAGTTCAGAGAAATACTTGGGATCGATGGCGGAGCACCGATGAAGACTTGGGATCGATGGCGGAGCACCGATGGAGACTTGGGATCGATGGCGGAGCACCGATGGAGACTTGGGATCGATGGCGGAGCACCGATGGAGACTTGGGATCGATGGCGGAGCACCGATGGAGACTTGGGATCGATGGCGGAGCACCGATGGTGACTTGGGATCGTTGGCGGAACACCGATGGTGACTTGGGATCGATGTCGGAACACCGATGGTCACTGGAGATCGATGGCGGAACACCGATGGTTACTGGCAGGGCAGAGCACTGCTGGAAGCTGGTGTCGGTAACTGCCAGTCACAGGATGCAATGATGGGACACTGCAGAGTCAGGCTGTACAGCAGAGAGCAGAGAAAGTCCATGGAAGAACTGCACACTGGAATCACTGAAGACAATTGAAGCACTGACCTCTTTCCACCCCAGGAACAAGATATTTATACCAGCTGGGAAACAGGGATTGGCTGGCTGATTAACCAGAGACCAGAGTGCAGCTGCTGGGTAATCAGGCTGAGAGCAGAGTGCAGCTGATAGGCTGAAAAGTAACATGTGATGAAAACAAACATGGCTGCGCCCATGTTTGAACTTGGAGGGAAAGACTGTTTGTAACTTGCATGTGAGTTTTAACCATGAAGCTGCCAGAATCACAGTGAAGAGATTTGAGACATTGAGATGCAGCGTGCTGCATGCAGACAGTGCAGATGGAATCCAGGCTTGGAACACTGGGACAGTCTCAGGAGGCATTTGGAAGGTAAATACTGATAAGGAATTACCTGGATCGTGACAGGCTGGCATAAATACACCACATATAACCCCCAGGGCTATATGGGTGTATTTTAACCCCTGCCAGAACTCACCTAAAAAGCGGGAGAAAAGGCCGCCGAGAAGGGGGCGGAGCCTATCTCCTCAGCACACGGGCGCCATTTTCCATCACAGCTCCGCTGGAAGGACGTCTCCCTGACTCTCCCCTGCAGTCCTGCACTACAGAAAAGGGTAAAAAAGAGAGGGGGGGGCACTAATTTGGCGCAGTTTTATACTAACAGCAGCTATAAAGGGAAAAGCACATTTTATAGTGGTATTCCTGTATATATATAGCGCTCTGGTGTGTGCTGGCATACTCTCCCTCTGTCTCCCCAAAGGGCTAGTGGGGTCCTGTCCTCTATCAGAGCATTCCCTGTGTGTGTGCGGTGTGTCGGTACGATTGTGTCGACATGTTTGAGGAGGAAAATGAGATGGAGGCGGAGCAATTGCCTATTATACAGTTGTCACCCCCTAGGGAGTCGACACCTGAGTGGATGAGCTTGTGGAAGGAATTGCGTGACAGTGTCAGCTCCTTACGACAGACAGTTGACGACATGAGACAGCCGGCTACTCAGCTTGTGCCTGTCCAGGGGTCTCAAACGCCATCAGGGGCTTTAAAACGCCCGTTACCTCAAATGGCAGACACAGACACGGATTCTGACTCCAGTGTCGATGATGAGGAGACAACCGTGACTTCCACTAGGGCCACACGTTACATGATTGAAGCAATAAAAAATGTATTGCATATATCTGATAATATAAGTACCACTAAAAAGGGTATTATGTTTGGTGAGAAAAAACTGCCTGTAGTTTTTCCTGTATCCGAGGAATTAAATGAAGTGTGTGATGAGGCGTGGGTTTCCCCCGATAAAAAACTAATAATTCCTAAAAGGTTATTGGCATCGTACCCTTTCCCGCCAGAGGATAGGGCACGTTGGGAAACACCCCCTAGGGTGGATAAAGCGCTCACACGCTTGTCTAAACAGGTAGCACTACCCTCTCCTGATACGGCCGCCCTAAAGGAACCTGCCGATAGAAAACTGGAGAATTTCCTAAAATGTATATACTCTCACACGGGTGTTATACTGCGACCAGCTATCGCCTCAGCCTGGATGTGCAGTGCGGGCCTGGCGTGGTCGGATTCCCTGACTGAAAATATTGATACCCTAGATAGGGACAGTATATTACTGACTATAGAGCATTTGAAGGATGCATTTCTATATATGCGTGATGCACAGAGGGATATTTGCCGACTGGCATCAAGAGTTAGCGCGCTGTCCATTTCTGCAAGAAGAGGTTTATGGACGCGGCAGTGGTCAGGTGATGCGGATTCTAAAAGGCACATGGAAGTATTGCCTTATAAGGGGGAGGAGTTATTTGGGGTAGGTCTATCTGACCTGGTAGCCACGGCAACTGCTGGAAAATCCACATTTTTACCCCAGGTAGCTTCTCAACCTAAGAAGACGCCATATTATCAGGCGCAGTCCTTTCGGCCCCATAAAGGCAAGCGGGCAAAAGGCGCCTCATTTCTGCCCCGTGGCAGAGGGAGAGGAAAAAGGCTGCAACAAACAGCCAGTTCCCAGGAACAAAAGCCCTCTCCCGCCTCCGCAAAGTCCTCAGCATGACGCTGGGGCTCTACAAGCGGACTCAGGCACGGTGGGGGCCCGTCTCAAGAAGTTCAGTGTGCAGTGGGCTCACTCGCAAGTGGACCCCTGGATCCTTCAGGTGGTATCTCAGGGGTACAAATTGGAATTCGAGACGTCTCCCCCTCGCCGTTTTCTAAAGTCTGCTTTACCGTCGTCTCCCTCAGACAGGGAGGCAGTATTGGAAGCCATTCACAAGCTGTATTCCCAGCAGGTGATAATCAAGGTACCCCTCCTACAACAGGGAAAGGGGTACTATTCCACACTATTTGTGGTACCGAAGCCGGACGGCTCGGTGAGACCAATTTTAAACCTAAAATCCTTGAACACTTACATACAAAGGTTCAAATTCAAGATGGAGTCACTCAGAGCAGTGATTGCAAACCTGGAAGAAGGGGACTATATGGTGTCTCTGGACATCAAGGATGCTTACCTACATGTCCCAATTTACCCTTCTCACCAAGGGTACCTCAGGTTTGTGGTACAGAACTGTCACTATCAGTTTCAGACGCTGCCGTTTGGATTGTCCACGGCACCCCGGGTCTTTACCAAGGTAATGGCCGAAATGATGATACTCCTTCGAAGGAAGGGAGTTTTAGTTATCCCTTACTTGGACGATCTCCTGATAAGGGCAAGATCCAGGGAACAGTTGGAAGTCGGAGTAGCACTATCTCAGATAGTGCTGCGCCAGCACGGTTGGATTCTCAATATTCCAAAATCGCAGCTGATCCCGACGACACGACTTCTATTCCTAGGGATGATCCTGGACACAGTCCAGAAAAAGGTGTTTCTCCCGGAGGAGAAAGCCAGGGAGTTATCCGAACTAGTCAGAAATCTCCTAAAGCCAGGCCAAGTCTCAGTGCATCAATGCACAAGGGTCCTGGGAAAGATGGTGGCTTCTTACGAAGCAATCCCATTCGGCAGATTGAACGCAAGAACCTTCCAGTGGGATCTGCTAGACAAATGGTCCGGGTCGCATCTTCAGATGCATCAGCGGACAATCTTGTCACCAAGGACAAGGGTGTCTCTCCTGTGGTGGTTGCAGAGTGCTCATCTTCTAGAGGGCCGCAGATTCGGCATTCAGGACTGGGTCCTGGTGACCACGGATGCCAGCCTGAGAGGCTGGGGAGCAGTCACACAGGGAAGAAATTTCCAGGGTTTGTGGTCAAGCCTGGAGACATCACTTCACATAAATATCCTGGAGCTAAGGGCCATCTACAATGCTCTAAGCCTAGCAAAACCTCTGCTTCAAGGTCAGCCGGTGCTGATCCAGTCGGACAACATCACGGCAGTCGCCCACGTAAACAGACAGGGCGGCACAAGAAGCAGGAGGGCAATGACAGAAGTTGCAAGGATTCTTCGCTGGGCGGAAAATCATGTGATAGCACTGTCAGCAGTGTTCATTCCGGGAGTGGACAACTGGGAAGCAGACTTCCTCAGCAGACACGACCTCCACCCGGGGGAGTGGGGACTTCACCCAGAAGTCTTCCACATGATTGTGAACCGTTGGGAAAAACCAAAGGTGGACATGATGGCGTCCCGCCTCAACAAAAAACTAGACAGGTATTGCGCCAGGTCAAGGGACCCTCAGGCAATAGCTGTGGACGCTCTAGTAACACCGTGGGTGTACCAGTCAGTGTATGTGTTCCCTCCTCTGCCTCTCATACCCAAGGTACTGAGAATCATAAGGAGGAGAGGAGTAAGGACTATACTCGTGGCTCCGGATTGGCCAAGAAGGACTTGGTACCCGGAACTTCAAGAGATGCTCACAGAGGACCCGTGGCCTCTACCTCTAAGAAAGGACCTGCTCCAGCAGGGACCCTGTCTGTTCCAAGACTTAACGCGGCTGCGTTTGACGGCATGGCGGTTGAACGCCGGATCCTGAAGGAAAAAGGCATTCCGGATGAAGTCATCCCTACCCTGATCAAAGCCAGGAAGGATGTAACCGTACAACATTATCACCGTATTTGGCGTAAATATGTTGCGTGGTGCGAGGCCAGGAAAGCCCCTACAGAGGAATTTAAACTGGGTCGTTTCCTGCATTTCCTGCAAACAGGACTGTCTATGGGCCTAAAATTAGGGTCCATTAAGGTTCAAATTTCGGCCCTGTCGATTTTCTTCCAAAAAGAACTGGCTTCAGTTCCTGAAGTTCAGACGTTTGTCAAGGGGGTACTGCATATAGAGCCTCCTTTTGTGCCTCCAGTGGCACCTTGGGATCTCAGTGTAGTTTTGGGGTTCCTAAAATCACATTGGTTTGAACCACTCTCCACTGTGGACTTAAAATATCTCACATGGAAAGTGGTAATGCTGTTAGCCCTGGCTTCAGCCAGGCGTGTCTCAGAATTGGCGGCTTTATCCTATAAAAGCCCTTACCTAATTTTTCATGCGGACAGGGCAGAATTGAGGACTCGTCCTCAATTTCTCCCTAAGGTGGTTTCAGCGTTTCACTTGAACCAGCCTATTGTGGTACCTGCGGCTACTAGGGACTTGGAGGACTCCAAGTTGCTGGACGTTGTCAGGGCCCTGAAAATATATGTTTCCAGGACGGCTGGAGTCAGAAAATCTGACTCGCTGTATATCCTGTATGCACCCAACAAGCTGGGTGCTCCTGCTTCTAAGCAGACTATTGCTCGTTGAATTTGTAGTACAATTCAGCTTGCACATTCTGTGGCAGGCCTGCCACAGCCAAAATCTGTAAAAGCCCATTCCACAAGGAAGGTGGGCTCATCTTGGGCGGCTGCCCGAGGGGTCTCGGCTTTACAACTTTGCCGAGCAGCTACTTGGTCAGGGGCAAACACGTTTGCTAAATTCTACAAATTTGATACCCTGGCTGAGGAGGACCTGGAGTTCTCTCATTCGGTGCTGCAGAGTCATCCGCACTTTCCCGCCCGTTTGGGAGCTTTGGTATAATCCCCATGGTCCTTACGGAGTTCCCAGCATCCACTAGGACGTCAGAGAAAATAAGAATTTACTTACCGATAATTCTATTTCTCGTAGTCCGTAGTGGATGCTGGGCGCCCATCCCAAGTGCGGATTGTCTGCAATACTTGTACATAGTTGTTGTTACAAAAATCGGGTTATTATTGTTGTGAGCCATCTTTTCAGAGGCTCCTCTGTTATCATGCTGTTAACTGGGTTCAGATCACAGGTTGTACAGTGTGATTGGTGTGGCTGGTATGAGTCTTACCCGGGATTCAAAATCCTTCCTTATTGTGTACGCTCGTCCGGGCACAGTATCCTAACTGAGGCTTGGAGGAGGGTCATAGGGGGAGGAGCCAGTGCACACCAGGTAGTCCTAAAGCTTTTACTTTTGTGCCCAGTCTCCTGCGGAGCCGCTATTCCCCATGTTCCTTACGGAGTTCCCAGCATCCACTACGGACTACGAGAAATAGAATTATCGGTAAGTAAATTCTTATTATATATATATATATATATATATATATATATATATATATATATATATATAGATAGACATACTTATACGGAAACCCCCTTAAAAAATCTATTTGACCTTGGAAGGTGCCGCGGGGTGGGAGAGTGCTGTGCTGTGGAGTGAACACTGAAGGCGTTGTGGTTAGGGGAGTACTGTACTGAAGACATTGAAGGGGCTGTGAGAGTGCTGTGGTGTGGACATTGAAGGGACTGGTGCAGGAGGGGGTGTTGTGGTTATTGAAGGGGGAGTGCTTTGAGCTGGACATTTCTTTTTAACTATGCTGTCTCTGTTTTATTTTTACAACTGACTATAATGCACAGGCTGTGGAGAGGAGCCAGGCTGCCATCACTTGGAACAGTCATCCGGAAGGATTGGTCATCGACTAGGAGACAAAAGACCCACTGCATGGCAAGCAGGTAAGTGGAATGGCCTTGTTTTTTGTATATACCTCCCAGTGTGACTATAATGAGAGGTGTGGTTCATGGGCAGTGCCAGATTAAGGTCCACATGGGCCTGGAGCTGACATTTGTGAAGGGCCTTTTGTGTGCCGCAGCAGATGATGTGACTATTGCCATGGGGGTGTGACTAGTTATGTGGGGGGGGGGGGTGGCCTATGCCATGGAGTGTGACTAGCGCCTACCTCGAAAACCTCAGTCTCATTTCTCTGGCTACAAGACACAGACTGCCTATCCCTGAATAGCAGCGGCCAGCAGGTCGTCCCTGATTATTATTATTATCCTTTATTTATATGGTGCCACAAGGGTTCCGCAGCGCCCAATTACAGAGTACATAAATAGGCAAAACAAGAAAACAGTGACTTTCAGTTGAAGACAATATACTGTAGGACAAGTACAGGGTATATAAACATAGCTTAATCAGCAGACGACACTGAAATAAATATCAGGGTGGCAGAGAACTGGGGGATTTAGTGCCGTCGAAGGGAGTATGAAGTAAAAGTAAACAGTGAGCGTTAAACAGAGAGTTAGGAGGAGAGTTGGCTGGGTTTGGTGAAGAAGTGGGTCTTGAGAGCCTGTTTGAAGGTTTGTAGAGAGGTGGAGAGTCTGAGGGGGAGTGGTAGAGAATTCCAAAGAAAGGGAGCAGCATGTGAGAAATCTTGGAGGTAGGAGTGGGAGGAAGTAATCCGTAGGCAGGAGAGTCGGCATGCATTATACTAAGCTTTCATTCCCACATATTATACACAGATACCTCTCCACCTACAGAGCACACTACCTAACACGTATCACACAGATACTAGGCGCTTGTCCGCAGATCTCACAATCTTACACACATATCTCACAGATAGTGAGTTTCAACATCCCCAGAGCTTACAATCAAATACTGTACATGTCATCACACATACCTAGTAATATCACCCAGGATTTACAATCTAACACATGTGCCATAAACCTTCTAAACTTTTGTCCATCGGTTTACAATCTTATCTAACAGCAGCATAATCCAAGGTCTCACTGATATTTGTATCTTGTTTTAGGAGCTGACAATCATATGTTGCTCTCTCCCCAACTAGAGCTTGTTATTCCACTACACAGGTACCATCAGAGAGACCTCACCTACAACTTGCCACCTAGTACGTATCACACATCCCCAAAATCAGATAATATGATGCAAAATTCAGATTTAAGTGTGCAGGTTCCTTGCCCACAGAGCTTGCAATCGCAGAGATTGCCTTCTCACCTGGGAGGGGCAGGGAGTTGAGACAGGGGCCAAAGCAGCGGCTCCGTGCTCTCCCAAAACTCTTCTCTGCTGCTGGAGCAGGGGACTGAGACGTCAGAGCTCCTTCCCACTGCACCAGGGTTGAGACTTTTAGTTTGACTGCATAGCTCAGGCTCTCGCCTGATAACAAGCAGCCCTGTCACAATCACGCGGGCCGCCTTCACAGAGCTGAGGGTAAGCACAGCTCAACTGCCCCTGGTGCACTGGTGGTGTGGCAGCGCTTGGTGTGGCATCACACTTCACTTGCATTTGAAGAACCCCGTGCGAGGTTAATTTTTGCTGGATGGCAGTGGGAGAGATTAGTTGCGGTGCGAGTGAGCGGGACCTCAAGTGCCCGCTGGCAGCTGGATTTTTTTTTCTCCTGTCTCTAGCAGGTGTTGAAGCTACATCTGCCCCATTATTAATCCAACCCTGCTGGCACCCTGTACACACTGTAGCTGTGCTGCGAGCATCAGTGTACACGGACGCATCTGTATGTATGTTGATCGCACGCTGCTGATTTTTGCAGCGCAGCGATCAGAGTACTACTGCGCATGCACCGCAATGCGCATGCGCGTCATACGGGTACAAATAGCAGCGTTGCTGGGCAATGCTTCTTACAACGAATTCATTCGCACGGGTGATCGCAAGGAGATTGACAGAAAAGGGCGTTTATGGGTGTCAACTGACCATTTTCTGGGAGTGGTAGGGAAAACGCAGGCGTGTCCAGGCGTTTGCAGGGCGGGCGTCTGACGTCAATTCCGGGACCGGACAGGCTGAAGTCATCGCAAGGGGTGAATAAGTTCAGACCTACTCTAAAACTGCAAAAAACTTTTTTGTCCCGCTCGGCTGCACATGCGATCGCACACTTGCAAAGCGAAAATACACTCCCCAGTGGGCGGCGACTATGCGTTTGCACGGCCGCAAAAAGTAGCTAGCGAGCGATCAACTCGGAATGAGGGCCATAGAACAGTAATACATACACATAGTATACATAGAAAAAAATAAGAATTTACTTACCGATAATTCTATTTCTCGTAGTCCGTAGTGGATGCTGGGAACTCCGTAAGGACCATGGGAATAGCGGCTCCGCAGGAGACTGGGCACAGAAGGAAAGCTTTTGGACTACCTGGTGTGCACTGGCTCCTCCCCCTATGACCCTCCTCCAAGCCTCAGTTAGGATACTGTGCCCGGACGAGCGTACACAATAAGGAAGGATTTATGAATCCCGGGTAAGACTCATACCAGCCACACCAATCACACCGTACAACTTGTGATCTGAACCCAGTTAACAGCATGATAACAGAGGAGCCTCTGGATAGATGGCTCACAACAACAATAACCCGATTAGTTAACAATAACTATGTACAAGTATTGCAGATAATCCGCACTTGGGATGGGCGCCCAGCATCCACTACGGACTACGAGAAATAGAATTATCGGTAAGTAAATTCTTATTTTCTCTGACGTCCTAGTGGATGCTGGGAACTCCGTAAGGACCATGGGGATTATACCAAAGCTCCCAAACGGGCGGGAGAGTGCGGATGACTCTGCAGCACCGAGTGAGAAAACTCCAGGTCCTCCTCAGCCAGAGTGTCAAATTTGTAAAATTTTACAAAAGTATTTGACCCTGACCAAGTAGCAGCTCGGCAAAGTTGTAAAGCCGAGACCCCTCGGGCAGCCGCCCAAGATGAGCCCACCTTCCTTGTGGAATGGGCTTTACAGATTTTGGCTGTGGCAGGCCTGCCACAGAATGTGCAAGCTGAATTGTACTACAAATCCAGCGAGCAATAGTCTGCTTAGAAGCAGGAGCACCCAGCTTGTTGGGTGCGTACAGGATAAATAGCGAGTCAGATTTTCTGACTCCAGCCGTCCTGGAAACATATATTTTCAGGGCCCTGACAACGTCCAGCAACTTGGAGTCCTCCAAGTCCCTAGTAGCCGCAGGTACCACAATAGGCTGGTTCAGGTGAAACGCTGAAACCACCTTAGGTAGAAATTGAGGACGAGTCCTCAATTCTGCCCTGTCCGAATGAAAAATCAGGTAAGGGCTTTTACAGGATAAAGCCGCCAATTCTGACACACGCATGGCCGAAGCCAGGGCCAACAGCATGACCACTTTCCATGTGAGATATTTTAAATCCACCGATTTAAGTGGTTCAAACCAATGTGATTTTAGGAATCCCAAAACTACATTGAGATCCCAAGGTGCCACTGGAGGCACAAAAGGAGGCTGTATATGCAGCACTCCCTTGACAAACGTCTGAACTTCAGGCACTGAAGCCAGTTCTTTTTGAAAGAAAATCGACAGGGCCGAAATCTGGACCTTAATGGATCCCAATTTTAAGCCCATCGACACTCCTGCTTGCAGGAAATGCAGGAATCGACCCAGTTGAAATTCCTCCGTTGGGGCCTTCCTGGCCTCACACCACGCAACATATTTCCGCCAGATGCGGTGATAATGCTTTGCGGTTACATCCTTTCTGGCTTTAAGGGATGACTTCGTCTGGAATGCCTTTTTCCTTTAGGATCCGGCGTTCAACCGCCATGCCGTCAAACGCAGCCGCGGTAAGTCTTGGAACAGACAGGGTCCCTGCTGGAGCAGGTCCCTTCTCAGAGGTAGAGGCCACGGATCCTCTGTGAGCATTTCTTGAAGTTCCGGGTACCAAGTTCTTCTTGGCCAATCCGGAGCCACGAAAATAGTTCTTACTCCTCTCCGTCGTATAATTCTCAGCACCTTGGGTATGAGAGGCAGAGGAGGGAACACATACACTGACTGGTACACCCACGGTGTTACCAGAGCGTCCACAGCTATTGCTTGAGGGTCCCTTGACCTGGCGCAATATCTGTCCAGTTTTTTGTTGAGGCGGGACGTCATCATGTCCACCCTTGGTTTTTCCCAACGGTCTACAATCATGTGGAATACTTCTGGGTGAAGTCCCCACTCTCCCGGGTGGAGGTCGTGCCTGCTGAGGAAGTCTGCTTCCCAGTTGTCCACTCCCGGAATGAACACTGCTGACAGTGCTATCACATGATTTTCCGCCCAGCGGAGAATCCTTGCAGCTTCCGCCATTGCCCTCCTGCTTCTTGTGCCGCCCTGTCTGTTTATGTGGGCGACCGCCGTGATGTTGTCCGACTGGATCAGCACCGGCTGACCTTGAAGCAGAGGTCTTGCTAGGCTTAGGGCATTGTAAATGGCCCTTAGCTCCAGGATATTTATGTGAAGTGATGTCTCCAGGCTTGACCACAAGCCCTGGAAATTTCTTCCCTGTGTGACTGCTCCCCAGCCTCGCAGGCTGGCATCCGTAGTCACCAGGACCCAGTCCTGAATGCCGAATCTGCGGCCCTCTAGAAGATGAGCACTCTGCAACCACCACAGGAGAGACACCCTTGTCTTCGGTGACAGGGTTATCCGCCGATGCATCTGAAGATGCGATCCGGACCATTTGTCCAGCAGGTCCCACTGGAAAGTTCTTGCGTGGAATCTGCCAAATGGAATTGCTTCGTAGGAAGCCACCATTTTTCCCAGGACCCTTGTGCATTGATGCACTGACACTTGGCCTGGTTTTAGGAGGTTTCTGACTAGCTCGGATAACTCCCTGGCTTTCTCCTCCGGGAGAAACACCTTTTTCTGGACTGTGTCCAGAATCATCCCTAGGAATAGAAGGCGTGTCGTCTGGATCAGCTGCGATTTTGGGAGATTGAGAATCCAACCATGCTGCCGCAACACTACATGAGATAGTGCTACCCCGACTACCAACTGTTCCCTGGATCTTGCCCTTATCAGGAGATCGTCCAAGTAAGGGATAATTAAAACTCCCTTCTTTCGAAGGAGTATCATCATTTTGGCCATTACTTTGGTAAAGACCCGGGGTGCCGTGGACAATCCAAACGGCAGCGTTTGAAACTGATAGTGGCAGTTTTGTACCACAAACCTGAGGTACCCTTGGTGAGAAGGGTAAATTGGGACATGGAGATAAGCATCCTTGATGTCCAGAGACACCATATAATCCCCCTCTTCCAGGTTCGCGATCACCGCTCTGAGTGACTCCATCTTGAATTTGAACTTCTGTATGTAAGTGTTCAATGACTTTAGATTTAAAATGGGTCTCACCGAGCCGTCCAGCTTCGGTACCACAAACAGCGTGGAATAATACCCCTTTCCCTGTTGCAGGAGGGGTACCTTGATTATCACCTGCTGAGAGTACAGCTTGTGAATGGCTTCTAATACCGCCTCCCTGTCGGAAGGAGTCGCCGGTAAGGCAGACTTTAGGAAACGACGAGGGGGAGACGTCTCGAATTCCAATTTGTACCCCTGAGATACCACCTGAAGGATCCAGGGATCCACCTGTGAGCGAGCCCACTGTGCGCTGAAATTCTTGAGACGGGCCCCCACCGTCCCTGAGTCCGCCTGAAGAGCCCCAGCGTCATGCTGAGGACTTGGCAGAAGCGGGGGAGGACTTCTGTTCCTGGGAACTGGCTGTTTGCTGCAGCCTTTTTCCTCTCCCTCTGCCACGGGGCAGAAATGAGGAGCCTTTTGCCCGCTTGCCCTTATGGGGTCGAAAGGACTGCGCCTGATAATACGGCATTTTCTTATGCTGAGAGGCTACCTGGGGTAAAAATGTGGATTTCCCGGCAGTTGCCGTGGACACTAGGTCTGATAGACCTACCCCAAATAATTCCTCCCCTTTATAAGGCAATACTTCCATATGCCTTTTAGAATCGGCATCACCTGACCACTGCCGCGTCCATAACCCTCTTCTGGCGGATATGGACAGCGCACTTACTCTTGATGCCAGACGGCAAATATCCCTCTGTGCATCTCGCATGTATAAAAATGCATCTTTTAAATGCTCTATAGTCAGTAATATATTGTCCCTATCCAGGGTATCAATATTTTCAGTCAGGGACTCAGACCAAGCCACCCCAGCACTGCACATCCAGGCTGAGGCGATTGCTGGTCGCAGTATAACACCAGTGTGAGTGTATATACATTTTAGGATAGTCTCCTGCTTTCTGTCAGCAGGATCCTTAAGGGCGGCCGTATCCGGGGACGGTAGCGCCACCTGTTTTGACAAGCGTGTGAGTGCTTTATCCACCCTAGGGGGTGTTTCCCAACGTGCCCTATCCTCTGGCGGGAAAGGGTACGTTGCCAATAACCTTTTAGGAATTATCAGTTTTTTATCGGGAGAAACCCACGCTTCATCACACACTTCATTTAATTCCTCAGATGCAGGAAAAACTACAGGTAGTTTTTTCTCACCAAACATAATACCCTTTTTAACGGTACCTGTTGTACTATCAGAAATGTGTAAAACATTTTTCATTGCCTCAATCATGTAACGTGTGGCCCTACTGGAAGTCACATTTGTCTCCTCCTCGTCGACACTGGAGTCAGTATCCGTGTCGGCGTCTGTATCTGCCATCTGTGATAGCGGGCGTTTTAGAGCCCCTGATGGCCTTTGAGATGCCTGGACAGGCACAAGCTGATTTGCCGGCTGTCCCATGTCATCAAACTTCTTATGTAAAGAGCTGACACTTTCACGTAATTCCTTCCATAAGCCCATCCACTCAGGTATCGACCCCCTAGGGGGTGACATCTCCACTACAGGCAATTGCTCCGCCTCCACATCATTTTCCTCTTCATACATGTCGACACAGCCGTACCGACACACAGCACACACACAGGGAATGCTCTGATAGAGGACAGGACCCCACTAGCCCTTTGGGGAGACAGAGGGAGAGTATGCCAGCACACACCAGAGCGCTGTATATATACAGGGATAACACTATATAGAGTGTTTTTCCCCTTATAGCTGCTGTTTATATTTATACTGCGCCAAATTAGTGCCCCCCCTCTCTTTTTTACCCTTTTCTGTAGTGCAGGACTGCAGGGGAGAGTCAGGGAGACGTCCTTCCAGCGGAGCTGTGAGGGAAAATGGCGCCCGTGTGCTGAAGGAGATAGCTCCGCCCCCTTTTCGGCTGACTTTTCTCCCGCTTTTTTCTGTAATCTGGCAGGGGTTAATATACATCCATATAGCCCTGGGGGCTATATGTGATGTATTTTTGCCAACCAAGGTGTTTATATTGTTGCTCAGGGCGCCCCCCCCCCCCAGCGCCCTGCACCCATCAGTGACCGGAGTGTGTGGTGTGCATGAGGAGCAATGGCGCACAGCTGCAGTGCTGTGCGCTACCTTGGTGAAGACTGATGTCTTCTGCCGCCGATTTTCCGGACCTCTTCTTGCTTCTGGCTCTGTAAGGGGGCCGGCGGCGCGGCTCTGGGACCGGACTCCGAGGCTGGGCCTGTGTTCGGTCCCTCTGGAGCTAATGGTGTCCAGTAGCCTAAGAAGCCCAAGCTGGCTGCAAGCAGGCAGGTTCGCTTCTTCTCCCCTTAGTCCCTCGATGCAGTGAGCCTGTTGCCAGCAGGTCTCACTGAAAATAAAAAACCTAAAACTAACTTTTCCTAAGAAGCTCAGGAGAGCCCCCTAGATTGCACCCAGCTCGGTCGGGCACAAAAATCTAACTGAGGCTTGGAGGAGGGTCATAGGGGGAGGAGCCAGTGCACACCAGGTAGTCCTAAAGCTTTTCTTTTGTGCCCAGTCTCCTGCGGAGCCGCTATTCCCATGGTCCTTACGGAGTTCCCAGCATCCACTAGGACGTCAGAGAAATTATAAATATAAAATTATATACATATATATATATATATATAATTATATATACACATACATACATATACTGTGTATATATATATATATATATATATATATACATACACACACATACTGTGTGTGTGTGTATATGTATATATATAAATACACACTATACATAGTATGCATGCATGGGATGCAGTCAGCATACCGGCATTCAGGATATCGGCATTTGGAATGCTGATGCCGGAATACCAACATTGGTCAGAATGCTTGTGCGGGATACACACGTGGATAAAAACCCGAACGTAAGTATGCTGTGGTAGGAGATGGAGGGGAAAGGTTTAGGCTGTGGGAGGGTTAGTATTAGGCTGCAGGAAGAGGGTTAGTTGTGGGGAGGGGGGGGTTAGGCACCACCGGGAAGGGTTAGGCTGCGGGGGTGGAAAGGTTAGCTTTAGGCTACAGGTGTGTGGGGGGTGGGTTAGGTTTAGGCATCACCGAGTAAAGTTAGGGTCAGGCTGCGGGAAGGGAGGGTTAGGTGGGGGAGTAGATGAGGGTTAGTATACTTACCTTCCAGGTGTCAAGATTTGGCATGTAAGGGTGATGTTGTCTGTATTCTGACCGCTGCCATCACAAAGATCCCGATACCATCCCTGCATGCATATATAGCGTATAGTGTATATATATATATATATATATATATATAATATACGCTATATATGCATGTGTATTGTATGTGTGTGCTTTATATATATAATAATAATATATATATATATATAAAGCACACACATACAATACACATGCATATATAGCGTATATTATATATATATATATATATATATATAAAGCACACGCATACAATACACATGCATATATAGCGTATAGTATATAATATATATATATATATATATATATATATATATATATATAAAGCACACACATGCAATACACATGCATAAAGCACACACATACAATACACGTACATAATATACATATATATGCAGAGTACATGTTGTATACATAGTATAGATAACTATACATACTGCAAAAGAGCAGGGAGGGTGTTACAGGAGGTGCTGGATAGAGATGGAACTTGTAGGTTTTGGTGAGGGGAAATGAAGCTTATAAAAGTAATTATCCTGTACAGTACTATACACATGTATGTGTGTGTGACACACTGACATGTGACTAACCATCTCTCCTGTGTTGAGTTCCTGGCTGCAATATACTCTTCAGCCTGCTGCCCGGGTAGTTGCTGGTCTGTGTGTGGGTGGGGGGTGTCTGTGCTCAGATTGGCTGAGTGACTGTGTGTGATGTGTCACTCAGCCAATCGGAGCACAGCAGATGCTGCTGAGGAGTTCCTGCACGGATCAGGATTCTCCTCAGCGTTACAGCAGGGCGCACCACGGCTTCAGCAGCTGATAGTGAGTACCTACCGTATACAGCTTGTCACCAGCCCGACCCTGCCTTGGCCACGCCCCCGATGATAGTGGGAGGAGTTACAGAGCAGGGGGCACACCTGGGATTAACCAACAGCCCAGCCCGACTCTGATTGTGAGGATAGGCCAGTGGGCGGGGCTATGGACGGATTCGGGGGCAGAGCCTCAGAGGTATTCAGGACTGACTCGGGCCGGCAGAGTTTCAGACCTCTGTGGTCGGAACTTTGGCCAGCTGGTTTGGGCTGTTGTGGGCCTATTTTCAATGGGAGGCCTGGAGCTGCAGCTCCATCCGCCCCATTGTTAATCCGGCCCTGTTCATGGGGATGGCATATCTTGTGAGGCCATGCCCCTTGTAGTGAGTCCACCCCCCTTTTCTGTGAGCACGCGCGCAGAAGGTGCGTGCAAATACAACTGGTACCACAGACATTCTCCCCATCCCCTGTCATGGTGCCCCCCCTGTCATTTTTTTCTGGATCCGCCCCTGGCTTACAGGATAAGATAACCTATTCATTACAGCACAGCGAATTACAGGACATCAGTGTAGAGGAAAAGTATCAAGGCGGCACGTGAGGGTTAGGGGAGAGGGGAGAACAGTCCCGACTCACACCTGTCGGTATTCCAAACTTCTGTATCCCAGTGTCGATCTCCTGACTGCCGGGAAACCAAGCGCCGTCATTTATTACTGATTCCCAGATGACACATGTAGCTACTTACTCCCCTTTGGGCTATTTCGCCCTAGCCGGTTTGTCCCATACGGCAAAAAGCCGAGAGGCTTTTGGCGTGGCTGGAATTTAGTTAAATGCAGAACCTCATATGTCCTTTCACACGGCACGATTCTGGCCTGGCCCCTGTGTTGCAGCCGGGACTATCCACAGAAAAGTCTGTCTACAGTGCCGTGGCCGTACCGTCCCTGAAGGCAGTGCAAGAAGTGTGTGAATGGGCTCTTTCACACACAACGCCGTTGTGTATGAAAGGGCAGTGACGGCCGGCTAAAAACTGGCCGGCTTTTGCCTACTTTTTGCCAGTCGGGACAATCCGGCTAGTGTGAAAAAGTCGTTTCTGGGTCTCTTTTCTAACTGCACTTCTTCAGCAAAGTGGGAAACAGTGTATCCAGCATTCTTAACTAGATACAATTAACAATCACTGTTTCAATCTGCCTGTGGTGTCATCTCTTGAACTCACTGAGAGGCACAAATAGACACATTGGGGTATATTTACTAAGGTCCCGATTTTGACCGAGATGCCGTTTTTTCATCAAAGTGTCATCTCGGTAATTTACTAAGCAATAATCACGGCAGTGATAAGGGCATTCGTAATTTTTTGGAAGTCCAACAAAAAAAATACGAATGAATACACCATCGGTCAAAACGCGGCTGTTTAAGTATGAATCTCGGTAATTTACTAAGAAGTGCAAAGCAAAAAACAAACAAACACTGCCGTGAAAAATTACAACTCGTAAAAAAGTGCTAAAAAAAAACAGACCTGCTTTTTTAATCCGTGATTGTATAGGCATGCAGGGATCCATGAGATCCGTGCATGTATATCAGTGGGAAGGGGTGGGAAAGTGGTTATTTTCTTTAAAAAAATTGCGTGGGGTCCCCCCTCCTAAGCATAACCAGCCTCGGGCTCTTTGAGCCGATCCTGGTTGCAGAAATATGGGGAAAAAATTGACAGGGGTTCCCCCATATTTAAGCAACCAGCATCGGGCTCTGCACCTGGTCCTGGTTCCAAAAATACGGGGGACAAAAAGAGTAGGGGTCCCCCGTATTTTTAAAACCAGCACCGGGCTCCACTAGCTGGACAGATAATGCCACAGCCGGGGGTCACTTTTATATAGTGCCCTGCGGCCGTGGCATCAAAAATCCAACTAGTCACCCCTGGCCGGGGTACCCTGGGGGAGTGGGGACCCCTTCAATCAAGGGGTCCCCCCCCCACCAGCCACCCAAGGGCCAGGGGTGAAGCCCGAGGCTGTCCCCCCCATCCAATTGGCTGCGGATGGGGGGCTGATAGCCTTTTGTGAAAATGAAAAGATATTGTTTTTAGTAGCAGTACTACAAGGCCCAGCAAGCCTCCCCCGCATGCTGGTACTTGGAGAACCACAAGTACCAGCATGCGGCGGAAAAACGGGCCCGCTGGTACCTGTAGTACTACTACTAAAAAAATACCCAAAAAAAGACAATACACACACACCTTGAAAGTAAAGTTTTATTACATGCATCCACACAAACATACATACATACTTACCTTATGTTCACACGAGGGTCGGTCCTCTTCTCCAGTAGAATCCATGGTGGGAACTTTGTAGTCAGCGGTTGACCGAAAGTGACCTCACCGCTGACCACAAAGTTCCCACCATTGGTTACAATGGAGCGCATAGGCGCTACATTGTAACACTGCCGTGTGCCGCCTGTCAGACAGTACAGGAGCACACAGCCGATCAGGAGGGTGCTACAACGTGGCGCTCCCTGATTGGCTGAAGAAACCCACTTAGACATCAGTCAGAGTGGGTTTCTGGCATTCGGGGAAAGGGGACCCATGTGAAAACATGGGTCCCCTTTCAGTGCGTGGCTCGGGTCTCCGTTTTTTTATTTTAATCAAGTACGTGGATTACAAAAGGATTATCCGAGGAGCCTGGTACCCTGGATCTGGTGAGTAGAATTTATTCAACAGGTACCCCATGGATTCTACTGGAGAAGAGGACCGACCCTCGTGTGAACATAAGGTAAGTATGTATGTATGTTTGTGTGGATGCATGTAATAAAACTTTACTTTCAAGGTGTGTGTGTATTGTCTTTTTTTGGGTATTTTTTTAGTAGTAGTACTACAGGTACCAGCGGGCCCGTTTTTCCGCCGCATGCTGGTACTTGTGGTTCTCCAAGTACCAGCATGCGGGGGAGGCTTGCTGGGCCTTGTAGTACTGCTACTAAAAACAATATCTTTTCATTTTCACAAAAGGCTATCAGCCCCCCATCCGCAGCCAATTGGATGGGGGGGACAGCCTCGGGCTTCACCCCTGGCCCTTGGGTGGCTGGGGGGGGGGACCCCTTGATTGAAGGGGTCCCCACTCCCCCAGGGTACCCCGGCCAGGGGTGACTAGTTGGATATTTGATGCCACGGCCGCAGGGCACTATATAAAAGTGACCCCCGGCTGTGGCATTATCTGTCCAGCTAGTGGAGCCCGGTGCTGGTTTTAAAAATACGGGGGACCCCTACTCTTTTTGTCCCCCGTATTATTGGAACCAGGACCAGGCGCAGAGCCCGATGCTGGTTGCTTAAATATGGGGGAACCCCTGTCATTTTTTCCCCCATATTTCTGCAACCAGGGTCGGCTCAAAGAGCCCGAGGCTGGTTATGCTTAGGAGGGGGGACCCCACGCATTTTTTTTCTCCGTTTTACAGTGTTTATTTAAAAAAAAAAAAAAAAAAGAACCCCAGCACGGATCACACAGATCCGGCCGAGATTCATTGTGATAAAGTCGGCAGTGTTTTGCTAATCACTGCCGTAAAAAACGGGATAAAAACACGAATGACATCGACATCGGAACAAATGAAAAATCCGAATACGACAGCTTAGTAAATTAGGCGTAATAAATTCAAAAAGTTGCAGGTTTACACTTTCGATGTCATTCGTGATTGAACTTTGACCTTTTTCCGAAAATTACGAATGTTAGTAAATATACCCCTTTGTGGTAAATTTAATAAGGTAAGAGTATTTAAGAACTGGTGATGTTGTCCATAGCAACCAATCTGATGCTATCTATAATCTTCTAGAAGTAGCTAGATAAATGTTATGTAGAATCTCATTGGTTGCTACGAGCAACATCACCAATTCTAAAAAAAACCTCCCACCTTAGTAAATTTGCCCCACTGTTTTTTGTTAATTAAATCTTTGCTTCAGAAAGTTGATTTGGCGTAACCTTGGAGAGATCAATACTTGAATACCCTGTCTAAAAAACAATATTTTCACCTATAATGTCGATTATCATGTGTTTTGGGTAAATGTGCAACTATTTACATCTCATGGCAATTTTAAGTATTTACAGATTTTTGGAATATGTGGAGATTTATTGGAATCACTGTATAAGAGTGTGGATCTGAAAAGATGCTTTAGGGTTTTTCCTAGTAGGAATATTCCTGCAAATATATCAGTTTTCTCGCAAAACTATACTTCTGTATCTATGATTTCTCAAGATAGTGACTGACAGAACACTGTAGTAGTTACACAAGCTATCACAACCATTTTGGAATTTCATTGTATATTTTTGTGAATGGAGACCACTATTAGAGTATATATAAAAATCTCAATAATATGAATAACCTTCTAACGAATCCAGGACTTTTGTCAAGAAGTGTAATATATGTCTTTTTTAAATGTATTCTTATAGAGGATTTTACATTAGTAAATAAGTTGTGCCCCCACCCATGGAGTTTTCTTTTCCCCTTTTGTGTTTTGGCCCCTCACTATAGCAGGCATGGCGGCCTAGACATCATGTGGCCCCTGGTGCTTGACCTATGAGTACACATTTCCATATCTAACAAACATTTATTTTGAAATTTCGCTTGCTAGGAACAATGGTCAGTGTTACTGATCAGATATTGTGCATATGCTGGGTACACACCTGTGAGTTCAGCACCCTGTGTGGAGTCTAGTCGGTTCTGAATGTGGTCAGTACTTCTGGACTGCAGCTGTAGATGGTACACTACTTCAGATGTAGATGATTTTCCCAGAGAGAGCACACACCTAGGCATATACCACTGCTGTTCTCTCCTAGTGTAACCCAGGCACATAAACTGATGTTCTCTCCCGGTGTAACCCAGGCACATATACTGTACTACTGTTATCTCCTGGTGTATCCCAGGCACATATACTACTGTTCTCTTCTGGTGTAACCCAGGCACATATACTACTGTTCTCTCCTAGTGTAACCCAGGCACGTATACTAATGTTTTCTCCCGGTGTAACCCAGGCACATATACTACTGCTCTCTCCTAGTGTATCCCAGGCACGTATACTACTACTCTCTCCCGATGTAACCCAGGCGCATATACTACTGCTCTCTCCTGATGTAACCCAGGCACGTATACTAATGTTCTCTCCTGGTGTAACCCAGGCGCATATGCTACTGTTCTCTCCTAGTGTAACCCAGGCACGTATACTACTGTTCTCTCCTGGTGTAACCCAGGTGCATTTACTACTGTTCTCTCCTAGTGTAACCCAGGCACATATACTGCTGCTGTTCTCTCCTAGTGTAACCCAGGCACGTATACTAATGTTCTACCCTGGTGTAACCCAGGCACATATACTACTGTTCTCTCCTAGTGTAACCCAGGCACATATACTACTGTTCTCTCCCGGTGTAACCCAGGCGCATATACTACTGCTCTCTCCCGGTGTAACCCAGGCACATATACTACTGTTCTCTCCCGGTGTAACCCAGGCGCATATACTACTGCTCTCTCCTGGTGTAACCCAGGCACATATACTACTGGTCTCTCCTGGTGTAACCCAGGCACATATATTACTGATCTCTCCTGGTGTAACCCAGGCACGTATACTACTGCTGTTCTCTCCTTGTATAACCCAGGCACGTATACTAATGTTCTCTCCTAGTGTAACCCAGGCACGTATACTACTGTTCTCTCCTGGTGTAACCCAGGCGCATATACTACTGTTCTCTCCTAGTGTAACCCAGGCACATATACTGCTGCTGTTCTCTCCTAGTGTAACCCAGGCACGTATACTAATGTTCTACCCTGGTGTAACCCAGGCACGTATACTAATGTTCTACCCTGGTGTAACCCAGGCACATATACTACTGTTCTCTCCTAGTGTAACCCAGGCACATATACTACTGTTCTCTCCTAGTGTAACCCAGGCACATATACTACTGCTCTCTCCTGGTGTAACCCAGGCACATATACTGCTGTTCTCTCGCAGTATAACTCGGGCAGGATCCCAACATTCTGGAATTTGGCAGGAGGGCCAAAGGAAATATATTAGAAGGATAGTGCAGTCAATTTTATAATTTTCTACTATATATATATATATATGTACATATATATATATATATATATATATATATATATACATAACACACACACACACACACACACACACACACACACACACACACACACACATACACGTGTATACAAGCACACAATGCTGCACCAGTGCATATAGATTTTATATTTGTCCATCTCTTGTAACAAATGTACACGGTACTTTTATATGTAGTGCACCTATATTATTTTTTTTCTTTATTGCTGCTTTAGTAATATAGCTTTCACCTGCCACTTCAGGACACACCCCTGAGTGTCAATAAACACGCCCATAGGTGGAGCTAGACACACCCCTTGGGCAGAGCATGACACGCCCCTGCAATGGCGCACCATTCTGCTGCCACCTGGAATCTCCCTGAAACTAGTTTTCACAAGTAGGCAAGTATGGTCTGGTTACTGCTGCGAGGAACAGGACATACCTTCTAGCAGTCTCACACACCACACAGGAAGGACAAGGATCTCTGTGCTAAAATGTAAACATCACAAGTCCAAAATCTTATCCGTATACATGATCCGTTATAGTGCACATGTCAATGTTTATAGTTTGCTTAGACCAAGTTACATTTTTCCAGCACAAACTTTGAAAGACACTGTAATGTAGATAGCTGGCATGTAGTGGAACCACACTGACCTGTAACTCATGAGTATGGAGCAGATATCCCCTCAGGAAAAACCAGTACAGGTTGGTGAGCAGAGAAGGACCTGGCAGATCTTTAAATGTTTTCACCTTCTTGCCACCTTCTGTTATTCCAGTTGCAGTTGTTTCTGTCACTGCTCCGCTCTGGGTGCCTCCAGTCCTGCATGTCTGCAGCAACTGGGAGCCCGGTCTGAGGAGGAGGAAGCAGCGTCTATGATAAGGGGATATCATGGCTGGAGTGAGCGAGCAGTGCAGTCAGTTACTATAGCTTGAGAAAGAGACGTCCCACTATTAACATCTATAGGCAAATAGTTGCAGCCCAGCAAGTTACTGTGTGTGTGTGTGTGTGTGTGTGTGTGTGTGTGTGTGTGTGTGTGTGTGTGTGTGTGTGACTTTGTGTGTGTATATATGTGTGTGCATATACTGTCTTAAGTTACAACAGCACAACATTTTTATAAGAATTCAGGGGTCTATTGAATAAATAAAAGTTTGGCTTTTCTCTAGCATTATAGCTGTAGAAACAAGTCATCCTTTTGTTTTCTCTTTATTTAGTTACATGAAAAGTGCAGAAAAAATAAGATTTTACTCACCGGTAAATCTATTTCTCGTAGTCCGTAGTGGATGCTGGGGAATCCGTAAGGACCATGGGGAATAGCGGCTCCGCAGGAGACTGGGCACAGCTAAGAAAGATTTAGGACTACCTGGTGTGCACTGGCTCCTCCCACTATGACCCTCCTCCAGACTTCAGTAAGGATACTGTGCCCGGAAGAGCTGACACAATAAGGAAGGATTTTGAATCCCGGGTAAGACTCATACCAGCCACACCAATCACACCGTATAACTCGTGATAATATACCCAGTTAACAGTATGAATACAACAGAGCCTCTCAAAAGATGGCTCAACAATAACCCTTGTAGTTAACAATAACTATATACAAGTATTGCAGACAGTCCGCACTTGGGACGGGTGCCCAGCATCCACTACGGACTACGAGAAATAGAACCGGTGAGTAAAATCTTATTTTCTCTGACGTCCTAGTGGATGCTGGGGACTCCGTAAGGACCATGGGGATTATACCAAAGCTCCCAAACGGGCGGGAGAGTGCGGATGACTCTGCAGCACCGAATGAGAGAACTCAAGGTCCTCCTCAGCCAGGGTATCAAATTTGTAGAATTTTGCAAACGTGTTTGCCCCTGACCAAGTAGCAGCTCGGCAAAGTTGTAAAGCCGAGATCCCTCGGGCAGCCGCCCAAGAAGAGCCCACTTTCCTCGTGGAATGGGCTTTTACAGATTTAGGCTGCGGCAGGCCAGCCACAGAATGCGCAAGCTGAATTGTGCTACAAATCCAGCAATAGTCTGCTTTGAAGCAGGAGCACCCATCTTGTTTGGTGCATACAGGATAAATAGCGAGTCAGTCTTCGTGACTCCAGCCGTCCTGGAAACATAAATTTTCAAGGCCCTGACTACGTCTAGTAACTTGGAGTCCTCCAAGTCCCTAGTAGCCGCAGGCACCACGATAGGTTGGTTCAAGTGAAAAGCTGATACCACCTTAGGAAGAAACTGGGGACGAGTCCTCAATTCTGCCCTATCCATATGGAAAATCAAATAGGGGCTTTTACATGACAAAGCCGCCAATTTTGACACCCACCTTGCCGAAGCCAAGGCCAAAAGCATGACCACTTTCCACGTGAGATATTTTAAATCCACGGTTTTGAGTGGCTCAAACCAATGTGACTTTAGGAAACCCAACACCACGTTGAGGTCCCACGGTGCCACTGGAGGCACAAAAGGAGGCTGAATATGCAGCACTCCCTTGACAAATGTCTGAACTTCAGGCAGTGAAGCCAGTTCCATTTTGGAAGAAAATCGATAGAGCCGAAATCTGGACCTTAATGGAACCCAATTGTAGGCCCATAGTCACCTCTGACTGTAGGAAGTGCAGAAATCGACCTAGCTGAAATTTCTCCTTTGGGGCCTTCCTGGCCTCACAGTACGCAACATATTTTCGCCATATGCGGTGATAATGGTTAGCGTTCACTTCTTTCCTAGCTTTAAATAGCGTAGGGATAACTTCCTCCGGAATTCCCTTTTCCTTCAGGATCCGGCATTCAACCGCCATGCCGTCAACGCAGCCGCGGTACGTCTTGAAACGGACAGGCCCCCTGCTGCAGCAGGTCCTGTCTGAGCGGCAGAGGCCATAGGTCCTCTGAGATAATTTCTTGGAGTTCTGGTTACCAAGCTCTTCTTGGCCAACCCGGAACAATGAGTATAGTTCTTACTCCTCTCCTTCTTATTTTCTCTATCGTCCTTGTGGATGCTGGGGTTCCTGAAAGGACCATGGGGAATAGCGGCTCCGCAGGAGACAGGGCACAAAAAGTAAAGCTTTCCGATCAGGTGGTGTGCACTGGCTCCTCCCCCTATGACCCTCCTCCAGACTCCAGTTAGATTTTTGTGCCCGGCCGAGAAGGGTGCAATCTAGGTGGCTCTCCTAAAGAGCTGCTTAGAGAAAGTTTAGCTTAGGTTTTTTATTTTACAGTGAGTCCTGCTGGCAACAGGATCACTGCAACGAGGGACTTAGGGGAGAAGGAGTGAACTCACCTGCGTGCAGGATGGATTGGCTTCTTGGCTACTGGACATCAGCTCCAGAGGGACGATCACAGGTACAGCCTGGATGGTCACCGGAGCCGCGCCGCCGGCCCCCTTGCAGATGCTGAAGTAAGAAGAGGTCCAGAATCGGCGGCTGAAGACTCCTGCAGTCTTCTAAAGGTAGCGCACAGCACTGCAGCTGTGCGCCATTTTCCTCTCAGCACACTTCACACGGCAGTCACTGAGGGTGCAGGGCGCTGGGAGGGGGGCGCCCTGGGAGGCAAATGAAAACCTTTTTTGGCGAAAAATACCTCACATATAGCCCCCAGAGGCTATATGGAGATATTTAACCCCTGCCAAGATTCACTAAATAGCGGGAGACGAGCCCGCCGAAAAAGGGGCGGGGCCTATCTCCTCAGCACACAGCGCCATTTTCTCTCACAGAAAGCCTGGAGAGAAGGCTCCCAGGCTCTCCCCTGCACTGCACTACAGAAACAGGGTTAAAACAGAGAGGGGGGGCACGGATTTTGGCGATATTGAGATATATATAAAGATGCTATAAGGGAAAACACTTATATAAGGTTGTCCCTATATAATTATAGCGTTTTGGTGTGTGCTGGCAAACTCTCCCTCTGTCTCCCCAAAGGGCTAGTGTGGGTCCTGTCCTCTGTCAGAGCATTCCCGGTGTGTGTGCTGTGTGTCGGTACGTGTGTGTCGACATGTATGAGGACGATGTTGGTGAGGAGGCGGAGAAATTGCCTGTAATGGTGATGTCACTCTCTAGGGAGTCGACACCGGAATGGATGGCTTATTTAGGGAATTACGTGAGAATGTCAACACGCTGCAAGGTCGGTTGACGACGTGAGACGGCCGACAAACTATTAGTACCGGTCCAGGCGTCTCAGAAACACCGTCAGGGGCGTTAAAAACGCCCATTTACCTCAGTCGGTCGACACAGACACAGACACGGACACTGAATCCAGTGTCGACGGTGAATAAACAAACGTATTTCTCATTAGGGCCACACGTTAAGGGCAATGAAGGAGGTGTTGCATATTTCTGATACTACAAGTACCACAAAAAAGGGTATTATGTGGGAGTGAAAAAACTACCTGTAGTTTTTCCTGAATCAGATAAAATAAAATGAAGTGTGTGATGATGCGTGGGGTTACCCCGATAGCAAATATTGGCGTTATACCCTTTCCCGCCAGAAATTAGGGCGCGTTGGGAAACACCCCTTAGGGTGATAAGGCGCTCACACGCTTATCAAGTGGCGTTACCGTCTCCAGATACGGCCGCCCTCAAGGAGCCAGCTGATAGGAAGCTGGAAAGATATCCTAAAAAGTATATACACACATACGGTGGTTATACTGCGACCAGCGATCGCCATCAGCCTGGAGATGCAGTGCTGGGTTGGCTTGGTCGGATTCCCTGACTGAAAATATTTTATTCATATAGAGCATTTAATAGGATGCATTCTATATATATGTACGTGAGATGCACAGAGGGATATTTGCTCTCTGGCATCAAGATAAGTACGTTGTCCATATCACCCAGAAGATGTCATGGACACGACAGTGGTCAGGTGATACAGATCCCATACGGCACATGGAAGTATTGCCGTATAAAGGGAAGGAGTTAGTGGGGTCGGTCCATCGGACCTGGGGACCACGGCAACAGCTGGGAAATCCAACCTTTTTACCCCAAGTTACATCTCAGCTGAAAAAGACACCGTCTTTTCAGCCTCAATCCTTCCTTTCCCATGAGGGCATGCAGGCAAAAGGCCAGTCATATCTGCCCAGACATAGAGGTAAGGGAAGTAGACTGCAGCAGGCAGCCCCTTCCCAGGAAAAGAAGCCCTCCACCGCGTCTGCCAAGTCCTCAGCATGACGCTGGGGCCATGCAAGCGGACTCAAGGTGGGGGGGTAGTGTCAAGAGTCTCAGCGCGCAGTGGGATCACTCGCAGGTTGACCCCTAGATAGTACAAGTATTATCCCAGGGGTACAGATTGGAGAGTCGAGACATCTTCTCCTCGCAGGTTTCTGAAGTCTGCTTTACCAACGGCTCCCTCCGACAGGGAGGCAGCATTGGAAACAATTCACAAGCTGTATATCCAGCAGGTGATAATCAAAGTACCCCTCCTACAACAAGGAAAAGGGTATTATTTTTCCACACTATATTGTGGTACTGACGCCAGACGGCTTGGTGAGACATAGTCTAAACTGAAATCTTTGAACACTTACATAAAAGGTTCAAATCGAGATGGAGTCACTCAGAGCAGTGATAGCGAACCGGAAAAAAGGGGACTATATGGTGTCCCTGGACATCAAGGATTACCTCCATGTCCAAATTTGCCCTTCTCAACAAGGGTACCTCTGGTTCGTGGTACAGAACTGTCAATATCAGTTTCAGACGATGCCGTTTGAATTATCCACGGCACCCCGGGCCTTTTACCAAGGTAATGGCCGAAAAGATGTTTCTTCAAAGAAAAAAGGCATCTAAATTATCCCTTACTTGGACGATATCCTGAAAAGGGCAAGTTCCAGAGAACAGTTGGAGGTCGGAAGAGCACTATCTAAAGTAGTTCTACGACAGCACGACTGGATTCTAAATATTCCAAGAATCGCAGCTGTTTTCCGACGATACGTCTGCTGTTCCTAGGAATGATTCTGGGCATAGTCCAGAAAAAGGTGTTCCTCCGGGAGGAAAAAGCCAAGGAGTTATTCGACCTAGTCAGAAACCTCCTAAAACCAGGCCAAGTATCAGTGCATCAATGCACAGGAGTCCTGGGAAAAATGGTGGCTTCTTACGAAGCGATTCCATTCGGCAGATCTCAGGGGATTTGCTGGACGAATGGTCCGGATCGCATTTTCAGATGCATCAGCGGATAATCCTGTCTCCAAGGACAAGGGTGTCTCTTCTGTGGGGGCTGCAGAGTGCTCATCTTTTAGAGGGCAGCACACTCAGCATTCAGGACTGTGTTCTGGGGACCACGGATACCAGCCGGAGAGGCTGGGGAGTAGTCACACAGGGAAAAAATTTCCAAGGAAGTGTGGTCAAGTCTGGAGACTTCTCTCCACATGAATATACTGGAGCTAAGGGCAATTTACAAGGCTCTGAGCCTAGGAAGACTCCTGCTTCAAAGTCAACCGGTGCTGATCCAGTAGGACATCATCATGGCGGTCGCCCACGTTATCAGACGGGGCGACACAAGAAGCAGGAGGGCAATGACAGCAAGGATTCTTCGCTGGGCGGAAAATCATGTGATAACACTGTCAGCAGTGTTCATTCCGGGAGTGGGCAACTGGGAAGATTTCCTCAGCATAAATGAATTCCACCCGGAAAAGTGGAAACTTAATCTGGAAGTTTCCACATGATTGTAAACCGTTGGGAAAGACCAAAGGTGGTTATGATGGCGTCCCACCTGAAGCGCCAGGTCAAGAGACACTCAGGCAATAGCTGGGACGCTCTGGTAACACCGTCGGTGTACCAGTCGGTGTATGTGTTCCATCCTCTGCTTTTCATACCCAATGTATTGAAAATGATAGGAAGGAGAGGAGTAAGAACTATACTCGTGGCTCCGGTTTGGCCAAGAAGGACTTGGTTCCCGGAACTTCAAGAGATACTAAGAAGGGTCTTGATTCGGCAAGAACCGTGTCTGTTCCGGGACTTACCGCAGCTGCGTTGACGCCAAGGCGGGTAAACGCCGGATCCTAAGGGAAAGAGGCATTCCGGAAGAGGTCATCCCTACCCTGGTCAGAGCCAGGAAGGAGGTGACCGCACAACATTATCACCACTTAGGTGAAAATATGTGCCAGGGTGTGAGTCCAGGAAGGCTCCACGGAAGAATTTCAACTAGGTTAATTTCTACATTTCCTGCAAACAGGAGTGTCTATGGGTCTCAAAATTGGTCCATTAAGGTTCAAATTTCGGCCTGTTGATTTTCTTCCAGAAAGAAATTGGCTTCAGTTCCTGAAGTCCAGAAGTTGTTAAGGGAGTACTGCATATACAGCCCCTTTGATGTCTCCAGTGGCACTGGGCGATCTCAACGTAGTTTTGGGATTCCTAAAAAATCACATTGGTTTAAACAACTCAAATCTGTGGATTTGATATATCTCACATGGAAAATGACCATGCTGTTGGTCCTGGTCTCGGCCAGGCGAGTGTCAGAATTGGCGGCTTTATCTCACAAAGCCATATCTGATTGTCCATTAGGACAGAGCAAAGCTGCGGACTCGTCCCCAGTTTCTCCTTAAGGTGGTGTCAGCGTTTCACCTGAACCAGCTTATTGTGGTACCTGCGGCTACTAGGGACTTGGAGGACTCCAAGTTGCTGGATGTTATCAGGGCCCTGAAAATATAGTTTCCAGGTTGGCTGGAGTCAGGAAATCTGACTTGCTGTTTATCCTGTATGCACCCAACAATGCTGGGTGCTTCTGCTTCTAAGCAGTCGATTGCTCGTGGGATTGGTAGCACAATTCAACTTGCACATTCTGTGGCAGGCCTGCCACAGTCTAAATCTGTTAAGGCCCATTCCACAAGGAAGGTGGGCTCATCTTGGGCGGCTGCCCGAGGGGTCTCGGCATTACAACTTTGCCGAGCAGCTACGTGGTCGGGGGAGAACACGTTTGTAAAATTCTACAAATTTGATACCCTGGCAAAAGAGGACCTGGAGTTCTCTCATTCGGTGCTGCAGAGTCATCCGCACTCTCCCGCCCGTTTGGGAGCTTTGGTATAATCCCCATGGTCCTTTCAGGAACCCCAGCATCCACAAGGACGATAGAGAAAATAAGAATTTACTTACCGATAATTCTATTTCTCGGAGTCCGTAGTGGATGCTGGGCGCCCATCCCAAGTGCGGATTATCTGCAATACTTGTACATAGTTATTGCTAACTAAATCGGGTTATTGTTGTTGTGAGCCATCTTTTCAGAGGCTCCGCTGTTATCATACTGTTAACTGGGTTCAGATCACAGGTTGTACAGTGTGATTGGTGTGGCTGGTATGAGTCTTACCCGGGATTCAAAATTCCTCCCTTATTGTGTACGCTCGTCCGGGCACAGTACCTAACTGGAGTCTGGAGGAGGGTCATAGGGGGAGGAGCCAGTGCACACCACCTGATCGGAAAGCTTTACTTTTTGTGCCCTGTCTCCTGCGGAGCCGCTATTCCCCATGGTCCTTTCAGGAACCCCAGCATCCACTACGGACTCCGAGAAATAGAATTATCGGTAAGTAAATTCTTATTATTCTCATTACCCTGGGTAAGAGAGGCAGAGAAGGGAACACATACACCGACTGGTACACCCACGGTGTTACCAGAGCGTCCACAGCTATCGCCTGAGGGTCCTTGACCTGGCGCAATATCTTTGTAACTTTTAGTTGAGGCGGGACGCCATCATGTCCACCTGTGGCCTTTCCCAACGGTGTACAATCATTTGGAAGACTTATGGATGAAGTCCCCACTCTCCCGGGCGGAGGTCGTGTCTTCTGAGAAAGTCTGCTTCTCAGTTGTCCACTCTGGGAATGAACACTGCTGACAGTGCTAACACATGATTTTCCGCCCATCGGAGAATCCTTGTGGCTTCTGCCATCGCCATCCTGCTTCTTGTGCCGCCCTGTCGTGTACATGAGCGACCGCCGTGATGTTGTCTGACTGGATCAGCACCGGCCGGTGTTGAAGCAGGGGTCTAGCCTGACTTAGGGCATTGTAAATGGCCCTTGGTTCCAGAATATTTATGTGTAGGGAAGTCTCCTGACTTTTCCATAGCCTTGGAAGTTTCTTCCCTATGTGACTGCCCCCCAGCCTCGAAGGCTGGCATCCGTGGTCACCAGGACCCAGTCCAGTATGCCGAATCTGCGGCCCCCTAGAAGATGAGCACTCTGCAGCCACCACAACAACGACACCCTGGCCCTTGGAGACAGGGTTATCCGCCAATGCATCTGAAGATGCGACCCGGACCACATGTCCAACAGATCCCACTGGAAAATCCTTGTATGGGACCTGGCGAATGGAATTTCTTCGTAAGAAGCTACCATCCTTCCCAGGGCTCGCGTGCATTGATGCACCGACACCTGTATACGTATTGGGAGGTCTCTGACTAGAGACGACAACTCCTTGGACTTCTCCTCCGGGAGAAACCCTTTTTATCCTGTTCTGTGTCCAGAACCATACTCAGGAACAGTAGACGCGTCGTAGGAACCAGCTGCGACTTTGGAATATTCCGAATTCAGCCGTGCTGTTGTAGCACTTCCCGAGATAGTGCTACTCCGCCGAACAACTGCTCCCTGGACCTCGCCTTTATAAGGAGATCGTCCAAGTACGGGATAATTATTTCGGCCATTACCTTGGTAAATACCTCGGTGCCGGGGACAGACCAACGGCAACGTCTGGAATTGGTAATGACAATCCTGTACCACAATTTTGAGGTACTCCTGGTGAAGAGGGTAAATAGGGACATGCAGGTAAGCATCCTTGATGTCCAGTGATACCATGAAATTCTCCAGGTTTGCAATAATCGCCCTGAGCGATTCCATTTTCAACTATATAAGTGTTCAAGGCTTTCAATTTTAGAATGGGTCTCACCGAACCGTCTGGTTTCGGTACCACAACATTTTGGAATAGTAACCCCGGCCTTGTTGAAGGAGGGGTACCTAGATTTCACCTGCTGGAAGTGCAGCTTGTGAATTGCCACCAGTACTACCTTTCTCCGAGGGCAGCAGGCAAGGCTGAGGTGAGGCAACAGCGAGGGGGAGTCGCCTCAAACTCCAGCCTGTATCCCTGTGATACTATTTGCAGAACCTAGGGATCCACCTGTGGGCAAACCCACTGGTCCCTGAAGTTCCCGAGACGCGCCCCTACCGCACCTGTCTCCACCTGTGGAGCCCCAACGTCAAGCGGTGGACTCAGAGGAAGCGGGGGAAGATTTTTGATCCTGGGAACTGGCTGCTGGTGCAGCTTTTTCCTTCTTCCCTTGTCTCTGTGCAGAAAGGAAGCGCCTTTGACCCGCTTGCTTTTCTGAAGCCGAAAGGACTGTACCTGAAAATACGGTGCTTTCTTAGGCTGTGAGGAAACCTGAGGTAAAAAAATTTTTCTTTTCTTCCCAGCTGTTGCTGTGGATACGAGGTCCCAGAGACCATCCCCAAACAATTCCTCACCCTTATGAGGCAGAATCTCCATGTGCCTTTTATAGGCAGCATCACCTGTCCACTGCCGGGTTTCTAATACCCTCCTGGCAGAATGGACATTGCATTAATTCTGGATGCCAGCCGGCAAATATCCCTCTGTGCATCCTTTATATATAAGACGACGTCTTTAATATGCTCTATGTTAGCAAACTATTTTCCCTGTCTTAGAGTATTAATATTATCTGACAGGATATCAGACCACGCTGCAGCAGCACTATTTATGTTGAGGCGATTGCAGGTCTCAGTATATAACCTGAGTGTGTATATACAGACTTCAGGATAGTCTCCTGCTTTTTATCAGCAGGCTCCTTCAAGGTGGCCGTATCCTAAGACGGCAGTGCCACCTTTTTTGACAAACGTCTGAGTGCCTTATCCACCCTAAGGGATATCTCCCAACGTGACCTATCCTCTGGCGGGAAAGGGTACGCCATCAGTAACTTTTTAGAAATTACCAGTTTCTTATTGGGGGAACCCACGCTACTTTACACACTTCATTCATTCATCTGATGGGGGAACAAAACACTGGCTGCTTTTTCTCCCCAAAAATAAAACCCCTTTTATGTGGTACTTGGGTTCATGTCAGAAATGCGTAACACATTTTTTATTGCCGAGATCATGTAACGGATGTTCCTAGTGGATTGTGTATATGTCTCAACCTCGTCGACACTGGAGTCAGACTCCGTGTCGACATCTGTGTCTGCCATCTGAGGTAACGGGCGCTTTTTTGAGCCCCTGATGGCCTTTGAGACGCCTGGGCAGGCGCGGGCTGAGAAGCCGGCTGTCCCACAGCTGTTTTACGTCATCCAGCCTTGTAAGGAGTTGACATTGTCGTTTAATACCTTCCACCTATCCATTCACTCTGGTGTCGGCCCCACAGGGGACGACATCCCATTTATCGGCCTCTGCTCCACCTCCACGTAACCTTCCTCATCCCACATGTCGACACAGCCGTACCGACACACCGCACACACACAGGGAATGCTCTGACTGAGGACAGGACCCCACAAAGTCCTTTGGGGAGACAGAGAGAGAGTATGCCAGCACACACCAGAGCGCTATATAATGCAGGGATTAACACTATAACTGAGTGATTTTTCCCCCAATAGCTGCTTGTATAAACAATATTGCGCCTAAATTTAGTGCCCCCCCTCTCTTTTTAACCCTTTGAGCCTGAAAACTACAGGGGAGAGCCTGGGGAGCTGTCTTCCAGCTGCACTGTGAAGAGAAAATGGCGCCAGTGTGCTGAGGGAGATAGCTCCGCCCCTTTTTCGCGGACTTTTCTCCCGCTTTTTTATGGATTCTGGCAGGGGTATTTATCACATATATAGCCTCTGGGGCTATATATTGTGATATATTTGCCAGCCAAGGTGTATTTATTGCTTCTCAGGGCGCCCCCCCCCCCCCCCCCCCCCCCCCCAGCGCCCTGCACCCTCAGTGACCGGAGTGTGAAGTGTGTATGAGGAGCAATGGCGCACAGCTGCAGTGCTGTGCGCTACCTTGGTGAAGACTGATGTCTTCTGCCGCCGATTTTCCGGATTCTTCTTGCTTCTGGCTCTGTAAGGGGGCCGGCGGCGCGGCTCCGGGACCGAACACCAATGGCCGGTTCCATGCGGTCGATCCCTCTGGAGGTAATGGTGTCCAGTAGCCTAAGAAGCCCAAGCTACCACCAGTTAGGTAGGTTCGCTTCTTCTCCCCTTAGTCCCTCGCTGCAGTGAGTCTGTTGCCAGCAGATCTCACTGTAAAATAAAAAACCTAAAATATACTTTCTCTCTAGGAGCTCAGGAGAGCCCCTAATGTGCATCCAGCTCAGCCGGGCACAGGATTCTAACTGAAGTCTGGAGGAGGGTCATAGTGGGAGGAGCCAGTGCACACCAGGTAGTCCTAAATCTTTCTTAGCTGTGCCCAGTCTCCTGCGGAGCCGCTATTCCCCATGGTCCTTACGGAGTCCCCAGCATCCACTAGGACGTCAGAGAAATCACTGATTCACAAATGTGAAACATGTTTGATATCTCCTCCCCCGGACAGTTTTACCGCAAAGGCTGTTCCGGCACTTCAAAATATATAAATGTGACCAAAATAACAAAGCAATAAGCAGTGATTTTTTTACCGCTTTTCGTTGTATTTTTTAAATCCGTCCCTTAATACGCAATTATGCATGCTCTGTGAAGTTTGGAGCCTTATCGCGAGGGCCAGTGCAGTCACAGGACCAGTGATTACTGACACAGCGATACAGGCAACCACCCAGGGGCCCATCTGCTCCCTGTCATTGGCATGCAGTTTAGATTTGTTTTTTATGTTGTCTTTAATTCTCTACCCAGCATCTGCCCAACATCTGGCTGTCTCCCTCCTCTCACTGCCCAGCATCTGTCTGCCCAGCATCCTCCCCCCACCTCTTTGCCCATTGAGTTAGGGCATTAGAGTTGGGTTAGGGTATTAAGGTGGGGTTAGGGTATTAGGGTTAGTTGGTGGGTTTGGGTTAGGTGTTTGGGTATTAGGGATAAGATAATGGGGCTGATCTAGTGGTTTACGTTATGATATTAGGGTTAAGGGTTATGGTAAAGGAGAGGTTTGGGGTTAGGGTTTGGTTAGGAATGTTAGGGCATTAGGGTTAATGGTTAGGGCTAGGTTAGGGTACTAGGGTGAGGGTTAGGGTAGGGATGCTCTAAGTCTCTGATTTAGTAGGGAACGTTACATGGATGTTAGTGTCACAAAAAGAGGACTCTTGACAACATACAGCAGCATATCTTTAAAATTTTAAGCGCTCTTTAATACAGTGGTATTTTATTTGGAATTCACCCAGTAATTACACAGTTTAGATCCACGAGTGCCGGCAATTGCGATCGATCGATAAAGGCCCTCTTGTCTTACGTTCCCTGGGGCCCCCTGGAGCCTTAATCCAGCACTAGGCATACCAAAACCTGAGGGCTACGGAGATGTCCGATGGTTATAATATTCATCCAAGAAACCTGCAGAGGGCAACTTGCTTTTTTTTTTTTTTACTGTTTATCAATTACAACTCCATCCCTCCAATGTTACGTTCTACAACAAACAGACTTCAGTTTTGTCCCTCGTGATTCTACCTTCTCCAACTCAGCATGAACTCTATAACAGCTCTGTACAGAACCCGTACAGTTGTGTCCCTCATTCCGAGTTGATCGCTAGCTGCCGTTGTTCGCTGCGTGGCGATCATTTAAAAAAATGGCAAAACTGCACATGCGTATGCACCGCAATGCGCACGCGCGGCGTACGGGTACAAACAGCATCGTGGTTTTGCACAGGTCCTAGCGATGCTTTCAGTCGCACTGGCGAACAGAGGGAGATGGACAGGAAATGGGAGATTCTGGCTGGCAACTGACCGTTTTCTGGGAGTGTTTGGAAAAATGCAGGCGTGGCCGGGCGTTTGCTGGGCGGGTATCTGACGTCATTACCGTGTCATTCATCGCAGCAATCATCGCACAGAATAAGTAACTACAGGGCTGGTCTTCTTTTGCACAAAATGTGTTTGCAGCCGCTCTGCTGCACAGGCGTTCGCTCTTCTGCAAAGCGAAAATACTTTCCCCCGTGGGCGGCGACTATGCGTTTGCACGGCTGCTAAAAACAGCTAGCGAGCGATCGACTCGGAATGAGGGCCAATATGAATAGACCCCAACTGACCAAGTACAAAAGACATTCTTCTCCTGGTAAATGATGCATAAAATATTTTTTATTCTATTTTGCAAGCATTATAAATACATCAATGGCATCCAAGTCTTCCTGGTCTGTATTTTATGTAACCAGAACTCTGGATATGTTAGATAACAGTATTGAAGGGAATTCCCAGCGCACTAAGGTTATTTGGCTGTATACTTTTTATTTATCTTGCTCAATTCTGTGCTGCTCGCAGTAGGTCTCATGTTTGGATATATCACATGAGTGTCAGAAGCTTTTAAGCTCACAACATTGAATCACCTACAGCAACCACAAAGTACCACCCATTACTGTATCCTGTTTTTAACTGATGTAGGCCTCGGGTATTTCTTTATGTTGGCTTATAGGTTATGTCTGCAACTCATAGCTTCCCAGGACTTCTTGATTCCACCTTAATTGTAATTTTTGCACAAAATACATCTCCGCCTCACAAACAGAATGTGGAGTTGGGGTTTCTGCTAATATTCTAGAGTTAAAAATATAATGTTAGGTCATCACAAGACCACCACTGTTACTGACACACCATACCCTTCAACATTTTACACATAAAAATCAGTGCAAATTAGGAAAGGGGAGTGCCCACGGGTAAAGGGGGCGTGGCCACACCCCTTTTCCTATACTTTCAATGGAAGTTTGGAGAGCCAAAAATTGGTACAGACCATAAAAAAAGGTACAGTACCTGCTAAAAAGGTACAGTTGGAGGATATGACACACAGCTTTTGGACATCGCATGCCATCAATGGCAGGAAATATTTAGGGCAGAAATGGCATTTCCGAATGATGACAGCAGCTGACGGACCATTACACACTTACTTACTTACTTACTTACATACATACATACATGCATACATACATGAATAAATACATACATACTGTACATACCTCACAGCAGCCCAGATTTTAGAAGAACGGTCACAATTTGAGTGCTCTACCCCATCCTTATGAATGGGATTGCATTGTCCCAAATGTCTAGCAATTGGCGAGCTATACCTGGTCACTGTTATGTAGAGCAGTGATGAACAGGTACCTTGCACACCTGCCACTGGTGCGTGCAGCGGTAAAAGGGTGATAGTATGATGAGGGCCAGAGGGGGATAAGTGGAAGCCTATTTCTTTTCAGTAATAGACATGCCCCCACATGAGCCATGTGATGCAGACACGCTCCCTCCATAGTATGGACTCATCCCACATCTGCTCACTTCCAATGTTAGTCAGTATACTACTGGATCACACTATCATACCAAGGTATCAATTCCACATTGAAAATTCTCTTGAATCTGAAACCCGGAAAAAAGAGGAAGTAATTTGCTTTGGGTTTTGCACCAGAGCACATTCATTGTCCACCCAGAACACATCAAGTCATACAATCACCTACTGTCCACTTGGGGATGGAATCCCGGCAGCCGGGATCCCGGAGGACAGTATACCAACACCGGATCCCGGAAGTCAAAATTCCGGCAGTGGGGCAAGCGCTAAAAAGCCCTTTGCGGGCTTGCAGTGCTCGCCACGCTACAGGCTTGGTGGCTCGCTGCGTTCGACACAGGATCTATTCCCACTCTATGGGTGTCGTGGACACCCACAAGTGGGAATTGCCCTGGCGCAGCTGTCGGTATTCTGACAAATAAGTCCAACATACTACTATCAAACTACTGCTTGTATCTAGAGATGAGCGGGTTCGGTTCCTCGGAATCCGAACCCGCCCGAACTTCAGGTTTTTTTACACGGGGCCGAGCGACTCGGATCTTCCCGCCTTGCTCGGTTAACCCGAGCGCGCCCGAACGTCATCATCCCGCTGTCGGATTCTCGGGAGGCTCGGATTCTATCGCGAGACTCGGATTCTATATAAGGAGCCGCGCGTCGCCGCCATTTTCACACGTGCATTGAGATTGATAGGGAGAGGACGTGGCTGGCGTCCTCTCCATTTAGAGTGACTAGAGTACTAGAGAGAGACACAAATTTTGGGGAGCATATAGGAGGAGTACTACTTGCTGCTGATAGTGTGACCAGTGACCAGTGCCACCAGTTTAATTAATCCGTTCTCTGCCTGAAAAAAAACGATACACAGTGTGACACAGTCACACATACCATATCTGTGCTCAGCCCAGTGTGCTGCATCATATACTGTATATCATTATCTGACTGCTGAGTGCTCACTGCTCACACAGCTTAATTGTGGGGGAGACTGGGGAGCAGTTATAGCAGGAGTACATTTAAGTACAGTGCACACTTTTGCTGCCAGAGTGCCACTGCCAGTGTGACTGACCAGTGACCACTGACCACCAGTATTGTGATTGTCTGCTGACCACCAGTATATTGTGATTGTCTGCCTGAAAAAGTTAAACACTCGTCGTGTGGTGTTTTTATAAACGCATTCTGCAGACAGTGTCCAGCAGGTCCGTCATTACATAATATATACCTGTCCGGCTGCAGTACTAGTGTGATATATATATATTTTAATTTTATCTCATTATCATCCAGTCTATAATAGCAGCAGACACAGTACGGTAGTCCACGGCTGTAGCTACCTCTGTGTCGGCAGTCGCTCGTCCATCCATAATTGTATACCACCTACCCGTGGTTTTTTTTTTTTTCTATCTTCTTGATACTAGTAGCTTACTTTAGGAGTCTGCAGTGCTGAGTCTGACAGACAGTGTCCAGCAGGTCCGTCATTACATAATATATACCTGTCCGGCTGCAGTACTAGTGTGATATATATATATATTTTAATTTTATCTCATTATCATCCAGTCTATATTAGCAGCAGACACAGTACGGTAGTCCACGGCTGTAGCTACCTCTGTGTCGGCAGTCGCTCGTCCATCCATAATTGTATACCACCTACCCGTGGTTTTTTTTTTTTTCTATCTTCTTGATACTAGTAGCTTACTTTAGGAGTCTGCAGTGCTGACAGACAGTGTCCAGCAGGTCCGTCATTACATAATATATACCTGTCCGGCTGCAGTACTAGTGTGATATATATATATATATTTTAATTTTATCTCATTATCATCCAGTCTATATTAGCAGCAGACACAGTACGGTAGTCCACGGCTGTAGCTACCTCTGTGTCGGCAGTCGCTCGTCCATCCATAATTGTATACCACCTACCCGTGTTTTTTTTTTTTTCTATCTTCTTGATACTAGTAGCTTACTTTAGGAGTCTGCAGTGCTGACAGACAGTGTCCAGCAGGTCCGTCATTACATAATATATACCTGTCCGGCTGCAGTACTAGTGTGATATATATATATTTTTTAATTTTATCTCATTATCATCCAGTCTATATTAGCAGCAGACACAGTACGGTAGTCCACGGCTGTAGCTACCTCTGTGTCGGCAGTCGCTCGTCCATCCATAATTGTATACCACCTACCCGTGGTTTTTTTTTTCTATCTTCTTGATACTAGTAGCTTACTTTAGGAGTCTGCAGTGCTGACAGACAGTGTCCAGCAGGTCCGTCATTACATAATATATACCTGTCCGGCTGCAGTACTAGTGTGATATATATATATATTTTAATTTTATCTCATTATCATCCAGTCTATATTAGCAGCAGACACAGTACGGTAGTCCACGGCTGTAGCTACCTCTGTGTCGGCAGTCGCTCGTCATCCATAAGTATACTAGTATCCATCCATCTCCATTGTTTACCTGAGGTGCCTTTTAGTTGTGCCTATTAAAATATGGAGAACAAAAATGTTGAGGTTCCAAAAATAGGGAAAGATCAAGATCGACTTCCACCTCGTGCTGAAGCTGCTGCCACTAGTCATGGCCGAGACGATGAAATGCCAGCAACGTCGTCTGCCAAGGCTGATGCCCAATGTCATAGTACAGAGCATGTAAAATCCAAAACACCAAACATTTGTCAAGCCGTGTGTTGCCTTTGTCAAGCTGTAATAAGTAGGGGTAAGGACGTTAACCACCTCGGAACATCCTCCCTTATACGTCACCTGCAGCGCATTCATAATAAGTCAGTGACAAGTTCAAAAACTTTGGGCGACAGCGGAAGCAGTCCACTGACCAGTAAATCCCTTCCTCTTGTAACCAAGCGCACGCAAACCACCCCACCAACTCCCTCAGTGTCAATTTCCTCCTTCCCCAGGAATGCCAATAGTCCTGCAGGCCATGTCACTGGCAATTCTGACGAGTCCTCTCCTGCCTGGGATTCCTCCGATGCATCCTTGCGTGTAACGCCTACTGCTGCTGGCGCTGCTGTTGTTGCTGCTGGGAGTCGATGGTCATCCCAGAGGGGAAGTCGGAAGACCACTTGTACTACTTCCAGTAAGCAATTGACTGTCCAACAGTCCTTTGCGAGGAAGATGAAATATCACAGCAGTCATCCTGTTGCAAAGCGGATAACTGAGGCCTTGACAACTATGTTGGTGTTAGACGTGCGTCCGGTGTCCGCCGTTAGTTCACAGGGAACTAGACAATTTCTTGAGGTAGTGTGCCCCCGTTACCAAATACCATCTAGGTTCCACTTCTCTAGGCAGGCGATACCGAGAATGTACACGGACGTCAGAAAAAGACTCACCAGTGTCCTAAAAAATGCAGTTGTACCCAATGTCCACTTAACCACGGACATGTGGACAAGTGGAGCAGGGCAGGGTCAGGACTATATGACTGTGACAGCCCACTGGGTAGATGTATGGACTCCCGCCGCAAGAACAGCAGCGGCGGCACCAGTAGCAGCATCTCGCAAACGCCAACTCTTTCCTAGGCAGGCTACGCTTTGTATCACCGGTTTCCAGAATACGCACACAGCTGAAAACCTCTTACGGCAACTGAGGAAGATCATCGCGGAATGGCTTACCCCAATTGGACTCTCCTGTGGATTTGTGGCATCGGACAACGCCAGCAATATTGTGTGTGCATTAAATATGGGCAAATTCCAACACGTCCCATGTTTTGCACATACCTTGAATTTGGTGGTGCAGAATTTTTTAAAAAACGAGAGGGGCGTGCAAGAGATGCTGTCGGTGGCCAGAAGAATTGCGGGACACTTTCGGCGTACAGGCACCACGTGCAGAAGACTGGAGCACCACCAAAAACGCCTGAACCTGCCCTGCCATCATCTGAAGCAAGAAGTGGTAACGAGGTGGAATTCAACCCTATATATGCTTCAGAGGTTGGAGGAGCAGCAAAAGGCCATTCAAGCCTATACAATTGAGCACGATATAGGAGGTGGAATGCACCTGTCTCAAGCGCAGTGGAGAATGATTTCAACGTTGTGCAAGGTTCTGCTGCCCTTTGAACTTGCCACACGTGAAGTCAGTTCAGACACTGCCAGCCTGAGTCAGGTCATTCCCCTCATCAGGCTTTTGCAGAAGAAGCTGGAGACATTGAAGGAGGAGCTAACACGGAGCGATTCCGCTAGGCATGTGGGACTTGTGGATGGAGCCCTTAATTCGCTTAACAAGGATTCACGGGTGGTCAATCTGTTGAAATCAGATCACTACATTTTGGCCACCGTGCTCGATCCTAGATTTAAAACCTACCTTGGATCTCTCTTTCCGGCAGACACAAGTTTGCTGGGGTTCAAAGACCTGCTGGTGAGAAAATTGTCAAGTCAAGCGGAACGCGACCTGTCAACATCTCCTCCTTCACATTCTCCCGCAACTGGGGGTGCGAGGAAAAGGCTCAGAATTCCGAGCCCACCCGCTGGCGGTGATGCAGGGCAGTCTGGAGCGACTGCTGATGCTGACATCTGGTCCGGACTGAAGGACCTGCCAACGATTACGGACATGTCGTCTACTGTCACTGCATATGATTCTCTCCCCATTGAAAGAATGGTGGAGGATTATATGAGTGACCGCATCCAAGTAGGCACGTCAGACAGTCCGTACTTAGACTGGCAGGAAAAAGAGGCAATTTGGAGGCCCTTGCACAAACTGGCTTTATTCTACCTAAGTTGCCCTCCCACAAGTGTGTACTCCGAAAGAGTGTTTAGTGCCGCCGCTCACCTTGTCAGCAATCGGCGTACGAGGTTACTTCCAGAAAATGTGGAGAAGATGATGTTCATTAAAATGAATTATAATCAATTCCTCCGTGGAGACATTGACCAGCAGCAATTGCCTCCACAAAGTACACAGGGAGCTGAGATGGTGGATTCCAGTGGGGACGAATTGATAATCTGTGAGGAGGGGGATGTACACGGTGATATATCGGAGGATGATGATGAGGTGGACATCTTGCCTCTGTAGAGCCAGTTTGTGCAAGGAGAGATTAATTGCTTCTTTTTTGGTGGGGGTCCAAACCAACCCGTCATTTCAGTCACAGTCGTGTGGCAGACCCTGTCACTGAAATGATGGGTTGGTTAAAGTGTGCATGTCCTGTTTATACAACATAAGGGTGGGTGGGAGGGCCCAAGGACAATTCCATCTTGCACCTCTTTTTTTCTTTAATTTTTCTTTGCGTCATGTGCTGTTTGGGGAGTGTTTTTTGGAAGGGCCATCCTGCGTGACACTGCAGTGCCACTCCTAGATGGGCCAGGTGTTTGTGTCGGCCACTAGGGTCGCTTATCTTACTCACACAGCTACCTCATTGCGCCTCTTTTTTCTTTGCGTCATGTGCTGTTTGGGGAGTGTTTTTTGGAAGGGCCATCCTGCGTGACACTGCAGTGCCACTCCTAGATGGGCCAGGTGTTTGTGTCGGCCACTAGGGTCGCTTATCTTACTCACACAGCTACCTCATTGCGCCTCTTTTTTTCTTTGCGTCATGTGCTGTTTGGGGAGTGTTTTTTGGAAGGGCCATCCTGCGTGACACTGCAGTGCCACTCCTAGATGGGCCAGGTGTTTGTGTCGGCCACTAGGGTCGCTTACCTTACTCACACAGCTACCTCATTGCGCCTCTTTTTTTCTTTGCGTCATGTGCTGTTTGGGGAGTGTTTTTTTGAAGGGCCATCCTGCGTGACACTGCAGTGCCACTCCTAGATGGGCCAGGTGTTTGTGTCGGCCACTAGGGTCGCTTACCTTACTCACACAGCTACCTCATTGCGCCTCTTTTTTTCTTTGCGTCATGTGCTGTTTGGGGAGTGTTTTTTGGAAGGGCCATCCTGCGTGACACTGCAGTGCCACTCCTAGATGGGCCAGGTGTTTGTGTCGGCCACTAGGGTCGCTTATCTTACTCACACAGCTACCTCATTGCGCCTCTTTTTTTCTTTGCGTCATGTGCTGTTTGGGGAGTGTTTTTTTGAAGGGCCATCCTGCGTGACACTGCAGTGTCACTCCTAGATGGGCCAGGTGTTTGTGTCGGCCACTAGGGTCGCTTATCTTACTCACACAGCTAACTCATTGCGCCTCTTTTTTTCTTTGCGTCATGTGCTGTTTGGGGAGTGTTTTTTGGAAGGGCCATCCTGCGTGACACTGCAGTGCCACTCCTAGATGGGCCAGGTGTTTGTGTCGGCCACTAGGGTCGCTTATCTTACTCACACAGCTACCTCATTGCGCCTCTTTTTTTCTTTGCGTCATGTGCTGTTTGGGGAGTGTTTTTTTTGGAAGGGCCATCCTGCGTGACACTGCAGTGCCACTCCTAGATGGGCCAGGTGTTTGTGTCGGCCACTAGGGTCGCTTAGCTTAGTCATCCAGCGACCTCGGTGCAAATTTTAGGACTAAAAATAATATTGTGAGGTGTGAGGTGTTCAGAATAGACTGAAGTGGAAATTATGGTTTTTGAGGTTAATAATACTTTGGGATCAAAATGACCCCCAAATTCTATGATTTAAGCTGTTTTTTAGTGTTTTTTGAAAAAAACACCCGAATCCAAAACACACCCGAATCCGACAAAAAAAATTCGGTGAGGTTTTGCCAAAACGCGGTCGAACCCAAAACACGGCCGCGGAACCGAACCCAAAACCAAAACACAAAACCCGAAAAATTTCAAGTGCACATCTCTACTTGTATCTGCCTCATTTATGATGTAAATCAGTCATGAAAAGGACTATATATATATAATAACATCGCTCTGTAAAATAGAAATCTTGTGCAAAACTAAATAGTGGGAACAGTTAGGTCCATTTTCTTCTTTACAAGGATCACCCTCACTCAGCTCCTTCTAACTGTGGAAACTGCTGCTCTTCTACCAATGTATCTTGCGCCGTAAAAGCGTGAGCCTCTGCAGAAACCTAGAAGCACTTATGCAACTTGGGATGCAGTTTGTCCAAACTGCTTTTTCAATGGACAACCAATGTTTTGCACTTCATGGGCCAAATGTAATAGAGTGAGAGTTTCAAAAAGTGAGAGATTTGGTAAGGTTTTGCAGGGAGAGGACGTGGCTGGCGTCCTCTCCGTTTAGATAGAGAGTGAGACACTTGATTTACTAGTAATTTAATTTTAGTAATTTTGGGGAGCATTAGGAGTACTCAGAGAGTGCAGAGTTTTGCTGATAGTTATACTAGTGACCACCAGTTTTATTTATTATTTAAAATCCGTTCTCTGCCTGAAAAAAAACGATACACAGTCACATACCATATCTGTGCTCAGCCTCAGTGTATCTCATCTATGTATATCTGACTGTGCTGAGTGCTCACTGCTCACACAGCTTAATTGTGGGGGAGACTGGGGAGCAGTTATAGCAGGAGTACATAACAGTGCACACTTTTGCTGCCAGTGTGACTGACCAGTGACCACCAGTATATTGTCTGCCTGAAAAAGTTAAACACTCGTGTGGTGTTTTTTTTTTTTTTATTCTATAAACGCATTCTGCTGACAGACAGTGTCCAGCAGGTCCGTCATTCATTATATTATAATATATACCTGCAGTAGTGATATATATATATTTTTTTTATATCATTATCATCCAGTCTATACTAGCAGACGCAGTACGGTAGTCCACGGCTGTAGCTACCTCTGTGTCGGCAGTGCTCGTCCATAATTGTATACCTACCTGTGGTGGTTTTTTTTTTTCTATCTTCTTCATACTAGTAGTTTAGGAGTCTGCTGCTGACAGTGTCCAGCAGGTCCGTCATTATATAATATATACCTGTCCTGCAGTAGTGATATATATATATTTTTTATATCATTATCATCCAGTCTATACTAGCAGACGCAGTACGGTAGTCCACGGCTGTGGCTACCTCTGTGTCGGCAGTGCTCGTCCATAATTGTATACCTACCTGTGGTGGTTTTTTTTTTTTCTATCTTCTTCATACTAGTAGTTTAGGAGTCTGCTGCTGACAGTGTCCAGCAGGTCCGTCATTATATAATATATACCTGTCCGGCTGCAGTAGTGATATATATATATTTTTTATATCATTATCATCCAGTCTATACTAGCAGACGCAGTACGGTAGTCCACGGCTGTAGCTACCTCTGTGTCGGCAGTGCTCGTCCATAATTGTATACCTACCTGTGGTGGGTTTTTTTTTTCTATCTTCTTCATACTAGTAGTTTAGGAGTCTGCTGCTGACAGTGTCCAGCAGGTCCGTCATTATATAATATATACCTGTCCTGCAGTAGTGATAGATATATATTTTTTATATCATTATCATCCAGTCTATACTAGCAGACGCAGTACGGTAGTCCACGGCTGTAGCTACCTCTGTGTCGGCAGTCACTCGTCATCCATAAGTATACTAGTATCCATCCATCTCCATTGTTTACCTGAGGTGCCTTTTAGTTGTGCCTATTAAAATATGGAGAACAAAAATGTTGAGGTTCCAAAAATAGGGAAAGATCAAGATCGACTTCCACCTCGTGCTGAAGCTGCTGCCACTAGTCATGGCCGAGACGATGAAATGCCATCAACGTCGTCTGCCAAGGCCGATGCCCAATGTCATAGTACAGAGCATGTAAAATCCAAAACACCAAATATCAGTAAAAAAAGGACTCAAAAATCTAAAATAAAATCGTCGGAGGAGAAGCGTAAACTTGCCAATATGCCATTTACCACACGGAGTGGCAAGGAACGGCTGAGGCCCTGGCCTATGTTCATGGCTAGTGGTTCAGCTTCACATGAGGATGGAAGCACTCAGCCTCTCGCTAGAAAAATGAAAAGACTTAAGCTGGCAAAAGCACAGCAAAGAACTGTGCGTTCTTAGAAATCACAAATCCACAAGGAGAGTCCAATTGTGTCGGTTGCGATGCCTGACCTTCCCAACACTGGACGTGAAGAGCATGCGCCTTCCACCATTTGCACGCCCCCTGCAAGTGCTGGAAGGAGCACCCGCAGTCCAGTTCCTGATAGTCAGATTGAAGATGTCAGTGTTGAAGTACACCAGGATGAGGAGGATATGGGTATTGCTGGCGCTGGGGAGGAAATTGACCAGGAGGAATCTGATGGTGAGGTGGTTTGTTTAAGTCAGGCACCCGGGGAGACACCTGTTGTCCGTGGGAGGAATATGGCCATTGACATGCCTGGTGAAAATACCAAAAAAATCAGCTCTTCGGTGTGGAAGTATTTCAACAGAAATGCGGACAACATTTGTCAAGCCGTGTGTTGCCTTTGTCAAGCTGTAATAAGTAGGGGTAAGGACGTTAACCACCTCGGAACATCCTCCCTTATACGTCACCTGCAGCGCATTCATCATAAGTCAGTGACAAGTTCAAAAACTTTGGGTGACAGCGGAAGCAGTCCACTGACCAGTAAATCCCTTCCTCTTGTAACCAAGCTCACGCAAACCACCCCACCAACTCCCTCAGTGTCAATTTCCTCCTTCCCCAGGAATGCCAATAGTCCTGCAGGCCATGTCACTGGCAATTCTGACGAGTCCTCTCCTGCCTGGGATTCCTCCGATGCATCCTTGCGTGTAACGCCTACAGCTGCTGGCGCTGCTGTTGTTGCTGCTGGGAGTCGATGGTCATCCCAGAGGGGAAGTCGTAAGACCACTTTTACTACTTCCACCAAGCAATTGACTGTCCAACAGTCCTTTGCGAGGAAGATGAAATATCACAGCAGTCATCCTGCTGCAAAGCAGATAACTGAGGCCTTGGCATCCTGGGCGGTGAGAAACGTGGTTCCGGTATCCATCATTACTGCAGAGCCAACTATAGACTTGTTTGAGGTACTGTGTCCCCGGTACCAAATACCATCTAGGTTCCATTTCTCTAGGCAGGCGATACCGAAAATGTACACAGACCTCAGAAAAAGACTCACCAGTGTCCTAAAAAATGCAGTTGTACCCAATGTCCACTTAACCACGGACATGTGGACAAGTGGAGCAGGGCAGACTCAGGACTATATGACTGTGACAGCCCACTGGGTAGATGTATGGACTCCCGCCGCAAGAACAGCAGCGGCGGCACCAGTAGCAGCATCTCGCAAACGCCAACTCTTTCCTAGGCAGGCTACGCTTTGTATCACCGCTTTCCAGAATACGCACACAGCTAAAAACCTCTTACGGCAACTGAGGAAGATCATCGCAGAATGGCTTACCCCAATTGGACTCTCCTGTGGATTTGTGGCATCGGACAACGCCAGCAATATTGTGTGTGCATTAAATATGGGCAAATTCCAGCACGTCCCATGTTTTGCACATACCTTGAATTTGGTGGTGCAGAATTATTTAAAAAACGAGAGGGGCGTGCAAGAGATGCTGTCGGTGGCCAGAAGAATTGCGGGACACTTTCGGCGTACAGGCACCACGTACAGAAGACTGGAGCAACACCAAAAACGCCTGAACCTGCCCTGCCATCATCTGAAGCAAGAAGTGGTAACGAGGTGGAATTCAACCCTCTATATGCTTCAGAGGTTGGAGGAGCAGCAAAAGGCCATTCAAGCCTATACAACTGAGCACGATATAGGAGGTGGAATGCACCTGTCTCAAGCGCAGTGGAGAATGATTTCAACGTTGTGCAAGGTTCTGCAACCTTTTGAACTTGCCACACGTGAAGTCAGTTCAGACACTGCCAGCCTGAGTCAGGTCATTCCCCTCATCAGGCTTTTGCAGAAGAAGCTGTAGACATGGAAGGAGGAGCTAACACAGAGCGATTCCGCTAGGCATGTGGGACTTGTGGATGAAGCCCTTAATTCGCTTAACAAGGATTCACGGGTGGTCAATCTGTTGAAATCAGAGCACTACGTTTTGGCCACCGTGCTCGATCCTAGATTTAAAACCTACCTTGGATCTCTCTTTCCGGCAGACACAAGTCTGCAGGGGTTCAAAGAACTGCTGGTGAGAAAATTGTCAAGTCAAGCGGAACGCGACCTGTCAACATCTCCTTCTTCACATTCTCCCGCAACTGGGGGTGCGAGGAAAAGGCTCAGAATTCCGAGCCCACCCGCTGGCGGTGATGCAGGGCAGTCTGGAGCGACTGCTGATGCTGACATCTGGTCCGGACTGAAGGACCTGCCAACGATTACGGACATGTCGTCTACTGTCACTGCATATGATTCTCTCCCCATTGAAAGAATGGTGGAGGATTATATGAGTGACCGCATCCAAGTAGGCACGTCAAACAGTCCGTACGTATACTGGCAGGAAAAAGAGGCAATTTGGAGGCCCTTGCACAAACTGTCTTTATTCTACCTAAGTTGCCCTCCCACAAGTGTGTACTCCGAAAGAGTGTTTAGTGCCGCCGCTCACCTTGTCAGCAATCGGCGTACGAGGTTACTTCCAGAAAATGTGGAGAAGATGATGTTCATTAAAATTAATTATAATCAATTCCTCCATGGAGACATTCACCAGCAGCAATTGCCTCCACAAAGTACACAGGGAGCTGTGATGGTGGATTCCAGTGGGGACGAATTGATAATCTGTGAGGAGGGGGATGTACACGGTGATGAATCGGAGGATGATGATGAGGTGGACATCTTGCCTCTGTAGAGCCAGTTTGTGCAAGGAGAGATTAATTGCTTCTTTTTTGGTGGGGGTCCAAACCAACCCGTCATTTCAGTCACAGTCGTGTGGCAGACCCTGTCACTGAAATGATGGGTTGGTTAAAGTGTGCATGTCCTGTTTATACAACATAAGGGTGGGTGGGAGGGCCCAAGGACAATTCCATCTTGCACCACTTTTTTCTTTCATTTTTCTTTGCGTCGTGTGCTGTTTGGGGAGTGTTTTTTGGAAGGGCCAGCCTGCGTGACACTGCAGTGCCACTCCTAGATGGGCCAGGTGTTTGTGTCGGCCACTAGGGTCACTTAGCTTACTCACACAGCTACCTCATTGCGCCTCTTTTTTTCTTTGCGTCATGTGCTGTTTGGGGAGTGTTTTTTTGAAGGGCCATCCTGCGTGACACTGCAGTGCCACTCCTAGATGGGCCAGGTGTTTGTGTCGGCCACTAGGGTCGCTGAGCTTACTCACACAGCTACCTCATTGCGCCTCTTTTTTTCTTTGCGTCATGTGCTGTTTGGGGAGTGTTTTTTGGAAGGGCCATCCTGCCTGACACTGCAGTGCCACTCCTAGATGGGCCAGGTGTTTGTGTCGGCCACTAGGGTCGCTGAGCTTAGACACACAGCTACCTCATTGCGCTTTTTTTTTTTTCTTCTTTGCGTCATGTGCTGTTTGGGGAGTATTTTTTGGAAGGGCCATCCTGCCTGACACTGCAGTGCCACTCCTAGATGGGCCAGGTGTTTGTGTCGGCCACTTGGGTCGCTGAGCTTAGTCACACAGCTACCTCATTGTGCCTCTTTTTTTCTTTGCGTCATGTGCTGTTTGGGGAGTGTTTTTTGGAAGGGCCATCCTGCGTGACACTGCAGTGCCACTCCTAGATGGGCCAGGTGTTTGTGTCGGCCACTTGGGTCGCTGAGCTTAGTCACCCAGCGACCTCGGTGCAAATTTTAGGACTAAAAATAATATTGTGAGGTGTGAGGTGTTCAGAATAGACTGAAAATGAGTGGAAATTATGGTTATTGAGGTTAATAATACTTTGGGATCAAAATGACCCCCAAATTCTATGATTTAAGCTGTTTTTTAGGGTTTTTTGAAAAAAACACCCGAATCCAAAACACACCCGAATCCGACAAAAAAAATTCTGTGAGGTTTTGCCAAAACGCGTTCGAACCCAAAACACGGCCGTGGAACCGAACCCAAAACCAAAACCCGAAAAATTTCCGGTGCACATCTCTAGTTTTATACAGTATGAATAGTGCACTATTCAAAGATAGCATCTTCTACTCTTTGTCCTGGATGCTTGCTAGGTGTCGTTAGGCCGCATCCGTGGATTGATATATATTTACAATATAAATTATACAGGACAATTTATCCTATTTTCAGATAGAATGTATGTGTGTTTGCTTTTCCTTTATTATTTGAATTTCCAAGAGTATGTACATAAGCCCTAACTTCAGGTACTCTAGCTCCCACATAAAGGGTTCAGACAGATGGGAATCTCTTGTTGCACATACCACCATTCCCTTCTCAAATAAGAACTGTTTGCGGTGTCTATATTTGCACCAGAAAACTGAAGCAGTATTATAACTCCACCATATATGCAGCCATTGTACAAGCATATCCCCTTCGCATGTCCTTACCTCCACATGTCTTCCATATGTCATCTATTATGACCCCACATGCTTTCCAGCATCTGAAACCCATTATTATGCCACTCGCATACTACTCCAGTGCATAGGCGTGCGCAGAGACTGACTGGCGGGTGCCGCTCCGGACTTCCCCCCCTCCACGGCATTATAGTGTTCTCTCACCTCCCGTCCTGGATAAAGACTGCTAACCAGGGCGGCCCATAGACTGCTCGGGAGGTGAGAGAACACTATAATGCCGTGGAGGGGGAGGAGTCCGGAGCGGCACCCGCCAGTCAGTCTCTGCGCACGCCTATGCTCCTGTGCATTGAATCCCGTCACCCAACAAATCACACCAATACCAACCAACCTTACCTCTCTCCACACAATACACAAATATTATTCCTAAATATCACACCATACCCCTCCCCACACATCACACCAGTACAACTCCCACCTCTTACCACATACATATTACACCAATACCACCATGACCCCTCTCTCCCACTCATTGCACAAATACCAACCCTGTCCTTCTCTCCACACATCACATCAATACCACCTTTATCCTTCTCCACATAATATACAAATACCATTGCCCTTACGTAATCAAGTACCATCCCCAGCCCTTACCACGTGCACACTACACCAATACCACCCTTACCTCTCTCACCACACCAGTACCACCCCCTTCTCTCCCCCATTCATTACACAAATTCCATCTCAACACACATTGCACAAATACCAACCCTGGGCCCGATCCACGTTTCTTAGCAAAAGCAAAAAAACACATAACTGGGCAAACCATGTTGCACTGCAGGGGAGGCAGATATAACATGTGCAGAGAGATTTAGATTTGGGTGGGTTATATGGTTTCTGTGCAGGGTAAATACTGGCTGCTTTTGCATGCAGCCCACAGATGTTAGACAGCTTTATTTTTACACTGCAATTTAGATTTAAGTTTGAACACACCCCACCCAAATCTAACTCTTTCTGCACGTTATATCTGCCCCACCTGCAGTGCAGCATGGTTTTGCCGAGTTGTGTGTTTTTTTGCTTTGCTAACAAACCTGAATCAGGCCATGCCATCTGTCCTTCTCTCCACACATCACACCAATACTAACCTCATCCCTCCCCATATATCATAGCAATATCACCCTCACCCCACACCCTATACTAAGGGGCTGATTCTGAGTGACTGTAGTTTACTGTATTTACTTTCTTATACTAATTTTTGTATCTGTTTAACTAATGTGGGGTTTGTGAATGCACAAGCAAAAACCTGTGCTCCCACTGATTTTACTCCAGCCCTAAGTACCCTATTTCATGGAAAGACAGATCTGGCCAAGTTGAGTCCAACTCAGAATACAGTATGTCAGACATTTGCAGAGATGTGTAAAGTCGCATCTGCGCATGCGCTGTATGCTAAAACTCGCAATTCACTTCCATGAAAGTGATCAGAGTCAGAATCAGCCCCTACATGAGCAGTATTAAACGGGTGTAGTATGGTATGCCGGCGGTCGGGCTCCCGGCGACCAGAATACCGGCGCCGGGACTGCGACCGCCGGCTTACCGGCAGTGTGGCGAGCGCAAATGAGCCCCTTGTGGGCTCGCTGCGATCGCCACGCTGCGGGCACGGTGGCGCTATTTTATTCTCCCTCCAGGGGGGTCGTGGACCCCCACGAGGGAGATTAAGTGTCGGTATGCCGGCTGTCGGGATTCCGGCGCCGGTATACTGTGCGCCGGGATCCCGTCAGTCAGCATACTGAAGACCACCCGTATTAAACTAGTAGTGGACTGTTTTGCACCATGCATCTCTAGATTTTTCCTACAAGTACGTTGTCTGTATTGCACTGAACTTTAGAATGTGATTACAAATATTTGTTTAGGATTACACAATGTTATGTGCTGCACACAAAGCAAGTGAGATAATCGGAGATCCTCAAATGTTCCAAAACTGATTCCCTGTCATGTAATAATCACATAAGAGGTGATTTACAGAGGGCATAATGATAATGGCTGAAATAGGTGGTCTTCAGGTTGCCGACTGTCGGGATCCCGGCGCACAGTATACCGGCGCCGGAATCCCGACAGCCGGCATACCGACAGATATTCTCCCTCGTGGGGGTTCACGACCCCCCTGGAGGGAGAATAATTGCGCTCGCCACGCTGTCGGTATGCCGGCGGTTGGCCTCACTGCGCCGGTATGCTGGTCGCCGGGAGCCCGGCCGCCGGCATACCATACTACACCCGCTGAAATGTAGCATTGAATCATCATTGGCTCTTAGCACTCTCCCAAAAAAAAACATAGGTTTCTGGAGCAAAATAGCAGCATTTTTCAGGAGGCAAGTTTTGAAAGGAGGAGCCAGATGGAGTGAGTGTGTCTTTTGTAAGTTCTTGGTAAGGGAATCTGTGTACCTTGTACTGCCTAGTAGTGCAAAAACTAGCTCAAATGTGCAAGATGTTACACCATGAAGATGATGAAATCGCTTGTGAATGACTATTTTTAACAGGACTCCTGTTGCACCATATATGCTCATTTCATAGTAAAACTACTTTAATGTGCAACATAAGTGAAAAAATTTAAAGTTTGTTAATCTTGCTTACGTCAGAGTTGGCTGTACTGTATTTGCTTCTTCATTGCATTCATGGAAACAGATACGTATTCTCGCCCATATGTTTGTTTCACAGCCCTTTCTCTCCTTTCCCGATGATATCACTGAAGTCAGAGAATAATTGGATCACTGCTCACCTCCTGCAGTTGTATATCTGAATGGGTTGGGTACGGGATCCCGGCGGTCGGAATCCCGGCAGTCAAAATACCGACACCGGAATCCCGACCGTCAGAATGCCAGCAGAAAGGCGAGCGGAACGAAGTACCTTGCGGGCTCGGTGGCTTGCTTCGCTCGCCACAGGTTCTATTCCCACTCCATGGGTGTCATGGACACCCAGGAGTGGGAATAGCTGTGACGGCGCTGCCGACATTATGGTGGTCAGGATTCCGACTGCCGGGATTCCAATTACATCCAATCTGAACATATTTTGTTTCCCCTATAGGTTCAAATGCAAGAGGTGGAGATCTAGGTAGCAAGGATATAACTACCATGGGGCCAGTGTGTGCTGCTGCTATAGGGCCCACAGCTGAAGGGGTGTCTGTCTTGTCAACCCTATGTTTCTGTTGGAATATTTTTGGAATTGGGTGGTACATGAGGTCCTTACAAATTTTCCATGTGGCCCACAAATGCCTGGGTAGACCCCTGCTAGGTTGGGGTCTGATGATAAACTGTCCACACACGGAATGCCTCCTACGTCTCTGTAAGTAGCTTGCCGATATCAGTAATGCATACTAATAGCAGCCCAGGTACAATTGAGGAAGCACATTCAAAGAAAATATTAACTTTATTTAAAATAAAAAAAAAATATATAAATATTTTTCCTCCTTTCAGCTGTCTAGAGGATGCTGATTGACAGGGCCAGCAACAGAAATCTTGGGGCCCAGTCAGAGCCGGCCCTAGCCAATATGATGCCCTAGGCAAGATTTTGGCTGGTGCCCCCTAGCGCCACCGCTGGTTCCGCCTCTGACCTTGCACCTCTTTCCCAGCACCACCACCCCTCATCCATAGCAGTCCTTATTTTGGTGTTTGTACCTCCTATATTTTAAATAGGAACAGTTCGCACATTTAGCACACAGCCCAGAAAGGGGTGTGTTTTTGCTGGCAAGGGGCATGGCCACACAATAGTAACCCCAATTCCAATTCCAATTACGCCACACAGTACTGCAACTAAATTCACATTTGATCATGCGATAGTGTCCATAATTCATATTACATCCCACAGTAGTATCATTTTACCTTATAAACGTTACTCCTCACAGTAGAGCCCTGTATTCACATTACATCACACTGAATTGCTCCTTATTCACATTACACCACACCCTATTGCTCTTTATTCACATTAGACGACACAGTAGTGCCCTTTCTATACGCAATGCCACATAGTAGAGCACCTTATACACATAATTCCACACAGTAATGCCGCTTACACATATGAGACACATTATTAATGTCCTTATAAACATAATGCACCTTACACATTATGACAACCTTTATTAATGCCCTTTTACACATAATGTCCCTTACACATATGCTGCACATTATTAATGCCCTTATACACATAATGACACACATAGTGCCCCCTATACATTTGCTGCACATTATTAGTGCCCCTATACACTTAATGACACACATACAGTAGTACCCTGTTACACATATGCTGCACATTATTAATGCCCTTATACACATAATGACACACATAGTGCCCCTTACACATATGTTGCACATTATTAATGCATTTTTATATGTCACACATAATGCTCCTTACACATATTCCGAACACTACTGCACAACCAACCCACTTACATGCACACAGCACTCACACTGTCACTAACATTGTGACCTCTATCTCTGCTTGGTTACAGATGTGTCCTCATAAATCTTGCCTCAATGCTAACGTCGGGGACATTTTTTTAATGAAAATGCATCTTATTTGCATTGCTATGTGGCTAGGGTACACAAGCAGCTTCTGCTGATTAAAATTATATGCAGCATGCCTATATACTGTGTGAGACTGTGGCTGTATCTGCATATGAAATGCTACACACAGAATATAGGCATGCCACATATCATTTTTAACAGCAGAAGCTGCTGATGCCCCTAGACATATCAAATGCCCTAGGCAATTGCCTGGTTTGCCTATGCCTATGGCCGGCTCTGGGCCCGGTACAGTAATATCTCTGGGACCCCCTCAGAATATATATACACGGTGATTCAAAAGTCGCAGTACACCCTTTTGTTTCAAAAACTGTGCAGGAAATTTTACTGTTTGCAGCAATAAACTTTTCAGAAAATTCTGATGTTGTTTAACATGTTACACGACCCCCTTTCCATTTGAGAAAAACTGACTTAGATTCAAGATGGCTGATTTAAAAATGGTGCCCAAATTCGGTGCATACCCTAAAAGATAGCCCACCTCACCCATATCTTACTGTAGTATTCAGTTTTCCCATTTCCTGCACAGTTTTTGTAACAGGAGGGTGTACTACGTCTTTTTAATCAATATATATATATATATATATATATATAAAAGCGCAACGGAATTTGCTGCACTATATAATAAACTTAATAAATAAATATATCTATATTTATCTACAGTATATGGATATATAACTATGTATATCGCTTCTTCTTCCCCACACACACACACCGCAGCCTGTCTCTCCCCAATAACTTCATGCTGCATTCCCAGCTCCCCCACCCCATCCCATAGTCCTGTATCCCCTCACCAATCCACTCTTACCCCAGGATGAGACTCACCTGTGTTGCACTCCCCAGTATCCAAACCTGAACACCGCACAGCAGGTAGCATGCGGCCTTCACACCCTACCAGAAGAGGCGCCACAGGGCACGGGAATCCTGCTGCCATGTACCGTAACGGGTGGTCTTCAGTTTGCCGCATGTCGGGATCCCGGCGCACAGTATACCGGCAGCCGGCATACCAACACTTTATCTCCCTCTTGGGGGTCCACGACCCCCCTGGAGGGAGAATAAATAGCGCCACCGTGCCCGCAGCAGGGGTTCATTTACACTCACCACGCTGTCGGTATGCCGGCGGTCGGGATTCTGGCGCCGGTATGCTGGTCACCGGGAGCCCGGCCGCCGGCATACAATATTACAGCCCCCATAACTTCCTGCAACAGAGATGTACCCAGAAGAGTGGGCGCACACTCGCGTCTCACATCACTGCATGTGAGAGACTCCTGTCATTCTGAGACTGCACCCGCACTGCCTACAGCTCGCTGCCCTATTTGGACAAGACTGCCGTCACTGCCGGACACCAGGTGGCATATACTTGAGGTCCCTTTTGATCCCACACATACACACACCTGTCACCGTCCCTGCTGATTGAGGCAAGTTATTGACTTCATCGAATCACCGGCACCGCAAGACCCTGGTTACATTTCACAAATATAAATGTAAAAAGTATGTGTGCAGACAGATATCAAAATGTGAAATAAATGCTTGGTAGACAAAAATATGTTCAAACAAACTGCAGCATTGTTTACCATCTGTTGGTCCTCTAATCAATAGGTGCTCAAACTCGGTCATCAGAACCCCAAACTGTTCATGTTATCCAGGTCTCTGTTTGGGGCATATTTATTAAGATTATGTTTAGTAAAATAATGAGAAAAAGTTTTCACACCCTTTTCACATTTTATTTTTGTATCACCTGAATGTATTATAGGGCTTTTGAAGCAGTTTTCGTGAAAATCTGCTCTAAACCCTTTAACCACTTGCCAGACATGGTCGCATCAGATGCGAACATGCCTGCAAGTGCTTTATCTGACCTGGTTGCACAGGATGCGACCAGTCAGATACACTTGTTTGTAGCAGCGGCGTGAATGGAAACTTCCCTCCGCTGCTGCTGTCAGAGGGACCGGAAGGTCCCCCTGCCTCTCTCAGAGGCGTAACTAGGGTTTTTGGAGCCCAGGGCAAGATCAATACTGGTGCCCCCCCCCCCCCCAAAAAAAAAAAAAAATTACAAAAGGAAAGTATGTGCACATGCCACCGGTGTCACTGTATACAAAGATGTCAAGGTGTGTATGTATAGATGTAGGTGCAGTGGTCGAAGGGAATTTTTGAAGGGGGAATGAAAAAGTGTAGATAGGAATTATGCGCGCGCGCTCTGGAAAAGGGGGCGTGGTCAATCAAAAGGGGCGTGTCCTTCAGTGTAGTAGGACCCCTTATACTATCTAGTACTGGTGCCCCTTTCAGATTATAGCACACGGTATGAGCAAAAATTCACATTATAGCACACGGTATGAGCCGAAATTCACATTACCCCACATGATATGAGCCAAAATTCACAGTACCCCACATGGTATGAGCCAAAATTCACATTACCCCACACGGAATGAGCCGAAATTCACATTACACCACATGGTATGAGCCGAAATTCACATTACCCCACATGGTATGAGCCGAAATTCACATTACCCCACCCGGTATGAGCCGAAATTCACATTACCCCACACGGTTTGAGCCGAAATTCACATTATAGAACACGGTATGAGCCGAAATTCACATTACCCCACATGGTATGAGCCAAAATTCACATTACCCCACATGGTATGAGCCAAAATTCACATTACCCCACACGGTATGAGCTGAAATTCACATTACAGCACACGGTATGAGCCGAAATTCACATTACACCACACGGTATGAGCCGAAATTCACATTACACCACACGGTATGAGCCGAAATTCACATTACTCCACACGGTATGAGCCGAAATTCACATTACCCCACATGGTATGAGCCGAAATTCACATTACCCCACATGGTATGAGCCGAAATTCACATTACCCCACACAGTATGAGCCGAAATTCACATTTTAGCACACAATATGAGCCAAAATTCACATTATAGCACACAGAATGAGCCGAAATTCACATTATAGCACACAGTATGAGCCGAAATTCACATTATAGCACACAGAATGAGCCGAAATTCACATTATAGCACACAGAATGAGCCGAAATTCAGATTATAGCAAATAGAATGAACTGAAAATTCAAAGGGAAAGTGACAGCAGGGACATAGGGACAGGGAGAGTGACAGAGAGAGGAGTGGGGAGGAAGGCAGGGGGGTGTATTGTGTGGGGAGAGAGGCAGGGGGGGTGTAATGTGTGGGGAGAGAGGCAGGGGCGGTGTAATGTGTGGGGAGAGAGGCGGGGGGGGGTGTAATGTGTGGGGAGAGGGGCAGGGGGGTGTAATGTGTGGGGAGGGAGGCAAGGGGGCTGTAATGTGAGGGGAGAGAGGCAGGGGGGGTGTAATGTGTGGGGAGGGAGGCAGGGGGGGTGTAATGTGTGGGGAGGGAGGCAGGGGGGGTGTAATGTGTGGGGAGGGAGGCAAGGGGGGGGTGTAATGTGTGGGGAGGGAGGCAGGGGTTGTAATGTGTGGGGAGGGACGCAGGGGGGTGTAATGTGTGGGGAGGACGGAGATGTTGGGGCAGGGGATACAACAAGCTGGAATAGTCTAATAGACACAAAGTTCTGTTACCATGTGAATGAAGCTCTTTTCCTTTAAGGAGTGCCACTTTGCACATATAGCAAAACACATACACACATACATAGCAAAACACACACACTGGTATTTACATGTTTGTATGTTTTTTCACACAACATACTTTGCATTTTGCATCTCTTGCTTCTCCGGCTCAGGCGCGGTAAGGCTCTTCATGGAAGCGGCTGACATTACAGAGCTCCCCCGTGACTCTTCCTCCTCCCTCCTCCTTTCTCCCAGCAGGCAGTGCGTGGGCCAGCCAGGCAGCAGAGACGGTCACCAGGGAAAATGACATCCAGCGGCACAGAACGAGTTTAAGGGAGATGAAAATGGATTTCATCACCCTTCTCCCTCGCTGGTGCCGGCCCGCATCCAAGCTTCCTTCCGCCACTGACTGACTCTCGCCTCCTCCCCGTACCTAGTGGGAGCTAACGGGCTGAGGCGGCAGGCAGCAGAGCGAAACGGTGGGCGCATGGTGCGAGCGGGCCGTGCAGGTGCCTGTGGCGCCCCCCTCTGCTGGGGTTGCCACGGCGCCCAGGGCACATGCCCTGCTCGCCCCGTGCTAGTTACGCCTCTGGCCTCCCTGCACCCTCCCCCTGTGTCTGCCGTGCTGCCGATCATTGCTGATCGGTCAGTACGGCAGGACCCCCGCTTCCAGTGGCTGCAGACAATAGCAGCTGCCGGTAAGGGTTAAACAAGCCACCCCCAGACTCCCCCTGTGTACCTGGCAGCTGTCCAGGATCTAAAAACGAAATTCCCGATGTTCCCGATGGTCACAATGTTCCCAGTCGATGTTTGGGGAAAAAATATATTTAAAAAAAATTGTTTTTCTTTTTTTTTTTTAACTAAAATCATTTTGGATAGGGTTAAATACAAAAAAAAAAAACAATGTAAAAAAATACAGCAGTGAGCCCTGTGATGATTATGCCAGCTTCAGCCTATTGCACAGCTTTCTCTGACACTGGGCAGAGAAAGCCGTGCAGGGAACCGGCAAAAAAAAATTAAAAATTATATATATATATATATATATATATATATATATATATATATATATATAATTATTTATTTTAACTATACTCACAGGCCCTGGTGATCACTGCTCCAGTGCTCTCCTCCGGCTCCCCCGGTCATGTGATCTCTGGCTCCTGTACTGTGACCCGGTCATCTGCTATATAGCATACTTGCCTACTCTGCCGGAATGGCCGGGAGGCTCCCGAAAATCTGGTGAACCTCCCGGCCCCACTGAAGAGCAGACAAGTCTCCCGGTTTTCAGTTCCCCCCTGCCCGGACGCCCACTTTGATAGTAAAGTGGGCGGTCCGGACAGTAGATGACGCGATTCTTGTTGAATCGCGTCATCATAGTCACGCCCCCTGCTGTAAAATGCCGGTTATAGCGGCATTACAGAGCGGGGGGCGTGGTTTAAACGATGTAATGCTGTAACCCCACCCTCGTTCCGCCTCTGCCCCCTACATGCGATAATTGATACATCCGTGCAATGTAATCAATTATCGCATTGAGGATTGGGGTGATTTTATCACATCCGCATCCTCAGATGTGGATGGTGATTTACCCCCCTAATAACATTCCTCAGTTGCATACCTCCCAAAATGACCCTCTCCAGGAGGGACAGAATGCTCTGCTCCTGGACATTTCTCTTAATGTATGATTGCCGGCACCTGTGTTGAACAGGTTAATGGATAAGAAAGGTGTTTCAGCACAGGTGATGACAATCATAAACTAAGAGGGAAGTCGAGGAGCAGAACATTCTGTCCCTCCTGGAGAGGGTCATGTTGGGAGGTATGCAGTTGCAGTGAGCTGCAGACATTACCCAGTAGAGCACAGGTTCTCAAACTCGGTCCTCAGGACCCCACACAGTGCATGTTTTGCAGGTCTCCTCACAGAATCACAAGTGAAATAATGAGCTCCACCTGTGGACCTTTTAAAATGTGTCAGTGAGTAATTAATACACCTGTGCACTTGCTGGGTTACCTGCAAAACATGCACTGTGTGGGGTCCTGAGGACCGAGTTTGAGAACCACGGCAGTAGAGGAATTGGCATGTTGGATAATCAGGGGGTTAGGGGGACATAAGTAGTGATAAAAAGTGGAGAAGTGAGCCAGGGGAGAAGTTGCCCATGGCAACCAATCAGCTGCTCTGTATACTTTTATAGTATGCAAATTATAAATGTTACGTCAATGCATACTTGCCTACCTGACCCTCTGGATGAGGGAGAAAATGCTCTGTTCCTGGACTTTCCTGGTAACGTATGATTGCCATCACCTGTGGTGAAACACCTTTCTTATCAATTAACTAGCTCAGCACAGGTGATGGCAATCATACATTACCAGTAAAGTCCAGGAACAGAGCATTTTCTCCCTCATGGAGAGGGTCAGTTAGGCAAGTATGCGTCAATGCTGATTGGTTGCCATGGGCAGTGCTTAAAGTGGTCCTAGAGAGGTGGTGGAACTCACCCCCCTCTCCTACGGTGCCCATGTAATAAAGGTATTGCGCACGCCGTAGGCGCGTGTGGCAAAAAGTGGGTGTGGTCTCAAAAAGAAAGGGGGCGTGGTCACACAATAGTAATAATGCCCACAGTAGTAGCACCCAAGTGGAAATTTTGAAGTGGGGGTATGGAAAAGTGAAGGTTGTAATTATGTGCGTGACAAAGTCGCGCCCCCTCCTGGAAAGGGGGCGTGACCACGCAAAAGGGGGCATGCCCTTCAGTGTAGTTTACCACACCATATACCCCTTATACACATTATGCACCACAATAGTAGGACCCCTTTCACATTATACCTCACAGTATGAGCCAAATTCACATTACACCACACCACACAGTATGAGCCGAAATTCACAATATAGCACATGGTATGAGCCGAAATTCACATTATAGCACATGGTATGAGCCGAAATTCACATTATAGCACATGGTATGAGCCGAAATTCACATTATAGTACACAGAATGAGCCGAAATTCACATTATAGCACACGGTATGAGCCGAAATTCACATTATAGAGTGACAGGGAGAGTGACAGCAGGGACATGGAAAATGACAGCAGGGACATGGAAAGTGACAGCAGGGACATGGAAAGTGACAGCAGGGACATGGAGAGTGACAGCAAGGGCATACAGTAGGTACTAGGGAGAGAGAAAGGCAGCAGGGTAAGATTACCAATTTAGCAGCGGCGGTGGTCTGCGGTGCTGTGGATGAGTAGGCTGTGGTAGGCGTGACGAGGAAGAGGCTGTGGGCCTCGGAGATAGTACGGGGGAGGAGGAGGCTGTGGGCGTGCAGAGGTCCGAGGGTGGGGTGGCAGAGGAGGCTGAGGGCGGCTGCAGTGGATCTGGAACCAGGCTGTCTTTTTTTATCCCTGCCACCGCATCGAGCTCCTGTGACTACGGCGCTAATATTTCAAAACTGCTGCGGACCGGCAGCCAATCAGCGACAGATTTGAACTAGTAGCGCCGCGGTCACAGGAGCTCGATGCAGCGGTAGGGATAATAAAGCCGGCCTGGTCCCAGATCCGCTGCAGCTGGGAGTCTGGAACCAGGGCTTCCAGTGCGGCGGCGACGGAGGGCGGACCGGGAGCTCAGCTTCTTTTTCGGCCTATACAGTAATGCCCACAGCAGTAGCACCCCTTATACAATGACCACAGTAGTAGTGCCCCTTATGCAATGCCCGCAATAGTAGTGCCCCTTATGTCCCCAGGGGTGGTGACCCTTATGAAGTGCTCCCTTTACAATGCCCTCATTAGCAGTGCACCCCATCAGTAATGCCCTTAATGGTAATGCCCCTGTGTAGTATTGCCCGCAGTAGTAATGTTGCCTGTAGTAATGCCCCCAGTCGTTTAGCCCCCTGTAGTTTAGCCCCAGTAGTCATGCCCCCACTGGTAATGCCCCTGCAGTTATGACCCCAGTAATTTACTCCCCCCCCTTTAGTTTAGCCTCCCAGTGGCAATGCCCCCAGTAGTTTTGCCCTCATGTAGTTTGCCCCATGTAGTTTAGCCCCCAGTGGTAATGCCCTCTGCAGTTGTGCCCCCAGTTGTTTAGCCCCTGTAATTTAGTCCCAATGTAGTTTGCCCCCATTAGTAATGCCCCTTTTAGTTATACCCCCAGTAGTTTAGCTCCTGTAATTATGCCCCCTTGTAGTTTAGCCCCCAGTAGTAATGCTGCCAGTAGTTTAGCCCCCCTGTAGTTTGCCCCCTTGTAGTAATGCCCCCAGTAGTTTGCCCCTTTGTAGCTTGCCCCAGCAGTAAAGCTCCCCAGTAGTTTGCCCCCAGTACTAAAGACCCCCCAGTAGATTGCCCCTCTGTAGTTTGCCCCAGTAGTAAAGCCCCCCCAGTAGTTTGCCCCTCTGTAGTTTGCCCCAGTAGTGAAGCCCCCCCCAGCAGTTTTCCCCCAGTACTAAAGCCCCACAGTAGTTTGCCCCCAGTACTAAAGCCCCCAGTAGTTTGCCCCAGCAGTAAAGTCCCCCAGTAGTTTGCCCCAGTAGTGAAGCCCCCTAGTAGTGAAGCCCCCAGTACTAAAGCCCCCCAGTAGTTTGCCCCAGTAGTGAAGCCCCCCTGTAGTGAAGCCCCCAGCACTAAAGCCCCCCCAGTAGTTTGCCCCAGTAGTAAAGCCCTCCAGTAACTAGCCCCCAGTAGAAGCGCCGTACACATATGGGAGGGTGGGGGGAAGGAGAAGCACCATACTTACCACGCCCCACTCCCGCCGCAGTCCTCCTGTCTCGCCGCCCGCTCCTCTGCAATATGGGAGAGACGTCATGACGTCTCTCCCATAGCACTCACTGACAGAGCCGGAAGCAGGAGCTCAGTACTGAGCTCCTGCCTCCAGCTGCCGCTGTTCAGGGAGACGCCCGCTGGTAACGCAATCTCAGCGGGCGCCCGGCATCTCCCTGCAGCGCCGGGACATCAGGTTAGGTGAGTCGGGGGAGGCGGAACTGCGTTCCGTCTCCAAGTGGAACTGACAGAACGCAGTTCCGCCCCGTTCCAGCTCACTTTAACCCCATGCCATTAGCAACTTTTCCACTGGCTCACTTCACTTTTATCACTGCTTAGTACATCTCCTCCTTATCACACCACCCTCATTCTCTGTAGGCACACAGAACATGTCTTTAACGTGTCACATACATTTCTGATTAGAAAAGTAGACAAGAAAAGATTACAGTCCAGGTTTTAAGGACACCCTTGCTTGAGTCCAGGTGGTTTAATCAAACTGAGGTACTAATTAAGTTACCTCTGCTCAATCATGGATATCCTTAAAACCTGTACTGTAATGGCAGCATTTGGGAAACTGGGTTGCACAAAGACCCACGCAGGCCCATCTGAGTGCTCGAAAATGGGTCTGCCCCACACAAATTGGGATTATTTTAAGTACGTTTATGCATGTGTAGCATAAAAAATTACTCCATTTTCCTGAGGTATTTGTAATAACTCATTGAATTTTATTCTGTACAGGATCACAGAAGCTGTAATCACTCAATGGGGGTCATTCCGAGTTGTTCGCTCGGTAAATTTCTTCACATCGCATCGATTTTCCGCTTATTGCGCATGCGCAATGTTCGCACTGCGACTGCGCCAAGTAAATTTGCTATGCAGTTAGGAATTTTACTCACGGCATTACAAGGTTTTTTTCTTCGTTCTGGTGATCGTAATGTGATTGACAGGAAGTGGGTGTTTCTGGGCGGAAACTGGCCGTTTTATGGGAGTGTGTGAAAAAACGCTACCGTTTCTGGGAAAAACGCGGGAGTGGCTGGAGAAACGGAGGAGTGTCTGGCCGAACGCTGGGTGTGTTTGTGACGTCAAACCAGGAACGACAAGCACTGAACTGATCGCACTGGCAGAGTAAGTCTGGAGCTACTCAGAAACTGCTAAGAAGTGTCTATTCGCAATTCTGCTAATCTTTCGTTCGCAATTTTAATAAGCTAAGATTCACTCCCAGTAGGCGGCGGCTTAGCGTGTGCAAAGCTGCTGAAAGCAGCTTGCGAGCGAACAACTCGGAATAACCCCCAATGTGCCTAATTCTGAGTTGATCGCAGCAGCAATTTTGTTAGCAGTTGGGCAAAACCATGGCCCTCATTCCGAGTTGTTCGCTCGCTAGTTCCTATTAGCAGCATTGCACACGCTAGGCCGCTGCCCTGTGGGAGTGTATCTTAGCTTAGCAGAATTGCGAACGGAAGATTAGCAAAACTGCTACTAAATAATTCTTTGCAGTTTCTGAGTAGCTCCAGACCTACTCACAGATTGCAATCAGCTCAGTCCGTGGCCAACCACTCCTCCGAATCTCCAGACACTCCCGCGTTTTTCCCTGCCACGCCTGCGTTTTTTAGCACACTCCCGAAAAACGCTCAGTTACCACCCAGAAATGACCCTTTCCTGTCAATCATTCACCAATCAGCAGTGCGACTGAAAAGCGTCGCTCGAAAACCAGCAAATCTACTAAGTTTTGTGTTAAATAACTTAGCGCATGCGCTCTGCGTACCATGCGCAGTTAGTAACAAATCGCAGCATAGCGAAAATCGGCAACGAACGAACAACTCGGAATGACCCACCATGTGCACTGCAGGAGGGGCAGATATAACATGTGCAGAGAGAGTTAGATTTGGGTGGGGTGTATTCAAACTGAAATCTAAATTGCAGTGTAAAAATAAAGCAGCCAGTATTTACCCTGCACAGAAACAAAATAACCCACCCAAATCTAACTCTCTCTGCAATGTTCTTTATAAGATTAGCAAATCAAAAAGTTAAAAGCCCTCCAGCTGGACTGGCTAACAATGAGAAACTGCTATCAACTGTAACCCTGCACAGTGTCATACCTCCCAACTGTCCCGATTTTCGCGGGACAGTCCCGTTTTTTGGGGGCTGTCCCACCCGCGGGCCGCAGTGTCCCGCGGTGGGGGGTGGGCAGTTGAGAGGCTCTGTCTCTCGCTGCCCTGCTTAGCAGAGCAGCGGTAAATAGACGCTGTGCGCATGCGCACAGCATCTATTCACTGGAGTCAGAGGGAGAGGGGACATGCCAGCGGCTCACAGAGCGCTGGGCATGCCCCCTTAGTGACGAAAACGGAGGCGTGGCTCGCGATTGTGGGTCCTCTCGTGAAGCCACGCCCCCTTTTTATTAGTCCACGCCCCTCTTTCAAAAAATCTAAAGTTGGGAGGTATGCAGTGGATTTTTTTCTTCTTCCAACAATTGCTTAATACTATTGTTCCCCAATTGCTCAGTTATAAGGAACCATTTAAATTCTCTCTGCACTTGAACATCTTCTTAGAGTTACAGAGTAAACAGAAGACTCATTCATTCACCTTTAGATCTCCCCAGGGCCTGATTTAGCATTAGGCTTGCAGTGACTGAGAGGCAGGTCTGTACCTGTATAGCACATGTCAAACTTTTTTCCCTCTCTTCATATCAACAAATACAACTAGAAAGACGTGAGTTTATCTGATGTTTGGATATTTTAGCTGAATGGTATGAGGGTTTACCTGAGAACATACAGATGTGGCCTTTCTCAACTTACCTCCAGCAGCAGGTATTCGCAGCACATTTGCAGCGATTATTGTGTCCGCATGTATGCTTGCGCACCCACAAGTCATAGGATTGCATGGTGCACACACTTTCGTGGCCATTTTGCACACAGGCTCATATAATGGCACCTGAGATGTATACACAAGCAGCGCTCAGGATGAGGGTGGACACCTTTGTAAGTAGGATAGACTGTAGTAATTATATTCTGCTTTATGTTGCAGAATATTTTGTGTAAAAGAGGGGTGATTAGTAGACTAGGTGGATTACAGCATCATTATGTACCTACAGGTTCTGCAAACTCAACCCTTGGTCTTCCACTTTGTTTAAACCTATTCTCTCTTCGAAGGGAATAATTCATAAGTAAACTGCCCATTCCATCCCTAGTGCATCTCAAGTCTGTGGGGGTACAAGGAGATGCAGTGAACTTTGTGGGATGTTCTGGAAAGCCTCCTAACTGGTACAGGTAATGCAACACCGAGAAAGTGGAACTCAAAATCCTAGGCACTTAAAAGTATATGTGGAGATGAACGAAATGTGTGTATATATATATATATATATATATATATATATATATATATATAATATGCAGGGTTGTGAGGGCCGGCACTCTCTCCAAGATATTACAAGTACCAAGGTGCCTCCAGAACTGGTCTCCCGACCGTATATAGATAGCAGATAGCAGTGGCACTCTCAGGATTTGGACATTAACACATGCAGGACACAGCGGCCTCTGTTTCACATATCGACGTTTCGATAGTTTAATATCGTCATCAGGATAAAAGACACAACAAAGTAAACACATTTAAATACCTACTCACCCCCCCTTGTGCATCCAGACCATCGCCGCGGGCACCGGGTCCTCTGACGACACCCAATCGCGTTGCGCACTTCCTGTGCGCCCGGCAGCTCGTGCGGTGACCTTGCAACCAATATAAACAACGTGATGTCACTGTGCACAGAAGAAACATAACAAAACACTGTAGGTCTGGAACTTCTATTAGCAAGATCGGCTCAAAGCCTACAACTATTAGCAGAGGGCTGGGATCCCAAATAAACATCTACAGCAAATGTAAACATAGGCTTATTCACAGAGAGTAGATACAGCCAATATGGCTTGCAGGATCAACTACAGCTTTTGAGCCAAAGCCACAAGACAGTTTAAGGAGCGCATGGCGCTCCACAGGTCTTCCATACGAAATGCACTAGAAGGTGATAAAGGTGGATCAAATCAACCGGTGGCTAGACATTTTAAATTATTGAACCATGGTTTGACAACACTGAGGTATAAAATCATTGATTCCGAACCCAAACGGTTGAGAGGTGGAGACAGGGGCAAAGCCCTTTTGCAGAGAGAAACACGGTGGATACACCGTCTTAACACCATTGCCCCCAAAGGCTTGAATGAACATCTCCCCCTTAACTGTTTTCTTTGAGAAAAAAAAATATTTTTCTGAAATGTTCTTTACAGATGTTCTTTTGAATAAGCTATGTGTATGCTGCTGTAATTATTTTTGCTAGCTCGGGTATGGTGAGACTAATCTCACACTATATATATATTTTGTTGATGTGGTATTATATGTCTTACATCTCTATTTACTGCATGTTTGATTGCCTTCATTAAGTTCAGATCATTTATTGACAAACAGCACGGCTTTGGCTCAAAAGTTGTAGTTGATCCCGCAAGCCATATTGGCTGTATCTACTCTCTGTGAATAAGCCTATGTTTACATTTGCTCTAGATGTTTATTTGGGATCCCAGCCCTCTGCTAATAGTTGTCTGCTTTGATCCGATCTTGCTAATAGAAGTTCCAGACCTACAGTGTTTTGTTATGTTTCTACTGTGCACAGTGACATCACGTTGTTTATATTGGTTGCAGGTCACCGCACGAACTGCTGGGCGCACAGGAAGTGCGCAACGCGATTGGGTGTTGTCAGAGGATCCGGCGCCCGTGGCGATGGTCTGGATGCATGAGGTGGGGTGAGTAGGTATTTAAATGTGTTTAGTTTGTCATGTCTTTTATCCTGATGACGATATTAAATTATCGAAACGTCGATATGTGAAACAGAGGGCGCTGTGTCCTGCGTGTGTTAATGTCCAAATCCTGAGAGTGCCACTGCTATCTCTCTCTCTCTTTCTCTCTCTCTCTCTCTCTCTCTCTCTCTCTCTATATATATCAGTGTTTCCCAACCACAGTCCTCAAGGCACACTAACAGTCCTGGTTTTAGTGATATCCAGGCTTGAACACAGGTGACTTAATTAGTAGCTCAGTTATTTTGATTTAACCATCTGTGCTGAAGCCTGGATATCACTAAAACCTGCACTGTTGGTGTGCCTTGAGGACCGCGGTTGGGAATGCCTGATATATATATATATATATATATACACACACACTCACACACACACACACATATATATATCCCTTGGAATGAGGATAGATGTGAAGGGGTGGTATTCATGTGACCGCCGGTCAGCTGACCGACAGTCACATGACCTCCTCCACCAGCCCGACGGGTCACTGTCCCGATGGTCGGCATGCCGACCAACAGGGACTATTTCCACTCGTGGGTGTCCACGACACCCATAGAGTGGGAATAGAACCCGTGGCGACCGCAGGTCGCCACCGAGCCAGCAGCGTGGCGAGCGCAGCGAGCCCGCAAGGGGCTTGCTGCACTCGCTTCTCCCCGCCGGGATCCCAGCGTCGGTATGCTGCCGGGATCCCGGCGTCGGTAAGCTGACCGGCGGTCAGGAGACCGCCGGTCAGCCGTACTACACCCAATGTGACATGAGGCAACATTCTTCTCTGTGTCCTCTTGTACATGTGTAATTTCATAAAAAAGAAGAAAAATACCGGTACAACATCGATTTTTCCTGCCCCTGATGGTCCGACATCTCTTTTAATCTGGGCACATCAGGTGCCGGGGGAAGTTAGACGGTGGATGATAGTTAGGTTGCAGGAGGGTTTAAATAGGCAGCAGGAGGCTTAGTTAAGCTGCGGGGAGTGGATCGGCCCGACTCCTCCATTGCCGATACCACCGATAATCTGGCAAAACTGATAATACGGCACAGTACCAGAACCGAGTGTGCCGGATTATCGTGGTGTAACTGTGTGTATGTGATATATATATATATATACACACACACACACACACACACACACACACACACACACACAGTGCAGCTTTGGTGTTCAGGAAAAGATGGACCAATCCCACATAGGAGCGTACCCTGACTCACACTTAATAGAGATGTAACAATCATATAAAGGTATCTTTTCCACCACAGTATACATAGATGACCAGTTATGGATATAGCCAATAGAAGGAAGGTAAGTGTACCCTACTCATAAGAACACAAGCTGACTTCATGCACTTAAAGGTTTCTTTATGTTCAAGAGGTGTTAGAACTGCAGGCAGGGTGCATACCCTACTCATGATAAGAAAAGCTGTATTCAAGCGTATCTGGGTTTCTTTCAAAGCCTTGGTCTGCTATCTTCACTATATTAACAGTCACTTATCATGACAATCCCAAGGTAACACCCCAAAAAATAGGGCAATAGTATCCGATAAAAGGTTGTTTTATTAAAAAAGACATACAATTAGCGTAGGCACAAAACATACAAATTAAAAAGATTACCACTGGTTCATACCTAAAAGGTACTTTTATGAACTTTTATCTGTATTTTTCAGGATTTTTGTTAAAATACTTTCTTTTATTGAAACTTCAATACATTGTAAAGAATCAAAGAGATTATTTGCATTCAATTTAAACAGTATCGTCTGCATTGGGACAATAGGTCAGAGCCTTAAGTAGACTTTTTGGTGCCCTGTGCCAGAGAGAGAATTGCCCCCCCCCCCCCCCTTCATTTTCGAATAGATATATACGGCACATGCCTTGTGGAGAAGGGGCATGACAAGATTGATGCCAGAGAAAGCCCATGCTATGCTGCCCCTTCCTGCATTTTAAATATACAGTAAGAATGCCCATGCTATGATTCCCATTCCCACATTTTATATATATATATATATATATATATATATACACAAACAGAAATTAAAATAAAATAAATTATAAATAAATAAATTATTGATGATGTGAGGATAAGTTAATTTGCTATGGTGAGTGTTGATTTGAATTTTCTGTTTGTATATATTTAAGTAGGTGGCCATGGGCTACATGCACCCCACCCTATGAGTGTTGAGTACAGACATTGCACCCCGCTTCTGGGGCGGCGAGTGCTGTGGTTTTATATTTGTTTGTGTATATATATATATATATATATATTGTGACAAGGATCACAAACACGGGGACTCAGATGAACACTTTCAGTATTTATTTTGAACAGCAGGTCACCACATAGCAAGTTGAATCCATATGCAGTCGGTATTACAGGCAGTAGTATACAGGGACTCTCAGCATAGCAGACTCTTGATAGGCTCCAGAGGCCCCTAGTCTAACCTACACAACCCGGCCTACCTCTTGGGTAGCTATTCCACCGTCAAGAGCAAGGTGACTCTGCCCTGGAAACCCTTATATCAGGAAATCCCAGGTGCTGCTGATCACACACCTGGGATTCTGCTACTGCTTCCAAAACCTGGTCTGGATCCTCCACATTACTTTCACATGAAAAAATGCTGTCTCTGCCACAATATATTTCTCTTACGTCCTAGAGGATGCTGGGGACTCCGTAAGGACCATGGGGGTATAGACGGGCTCCGCAGGAGATAGGGCACCTAAAAAGAACTTTGACTATGGGTGTGCACTGGCTCCTCCCTCTATGCCCCTCCTCCAGACCTCAGTTAGATCTTGTGCCCAGAGGAGAATGGGTGCACTGCAGAGAGCTCTCTAGAGTTTTCTGTTGAAGAAGAATTTTGTTAGGTTTTTTTTTTCAGGGAGTCCTGTTGGCAACAGGCTCCCTGCATCGTGGGACCGAGGAGAGAGAAGCAGAGCTGGCTTGTCAAGTTGGGCACTGCTTCTAAGGCTACTGGACACCATTAGCTCCAGAGGGAGTCGGAACACAGGTCTCACCTGGGGTTCGTCCCGGAGCCGCGCCGCCGTTTTCCTCACAGATGCCGAAGATAGAAGCCGGATGAGAAGGCAGAAGACATCTTAGGCGGCAGAAGACATCAGATCTTCATGAGGTAAGGCGCGCAGCGTTAAGCTGCGCGCCATTGCTCCCAGTCACATACACACAGAGCAGCACTGAAGGGTGCAGGGCGCAGTGGGGGGCGCCCTGGGCAGCAATAAACCTCACATTTGGGCACAGGCAGTTTGATTAGGCTGCGGAGGCAGTAAATCTATGATCCCCCGCCATTTTAATTGAAAAATCACTGGGACCGAAGCCCGCCGTCGGGTGGGCGGGACTTGATCCTCAGCACTAACCAGCGCCATTTTCTCCACAGAAGCTGCATGAGGAAAACGCTGGCTCCCTGGTCTCTCCCCTGCTGAACTTCACAGGCTGGATAAAAGAGGAGGGGGGCACATTAGCGACGCAGTGAGTGGGAATTGGTATATTATATATAGAAAAGCGCTATCTGGTCATATTTTTTCCAGTGTTTTTAAGCGCTGGTGTGTGCTGGCATACTCTCTCTCTGTCTCTCCTTAGGGCCTGGTTGGGGTATTGTCCCCTTATAGGTTAATCCCTGTGTGTGTGGGGTGTCGATACGTGCGTGTTGACATGTCTGAGGCGGAAGGCTTCTCCAAGGAAGAGGTGGAGCAAATGAGCGGTGTGTCCCCGTCGGTTGTGCCGACTCCGGATTGGATGGACATGTGGCATATGTTGAATGCAAGTGTGGCATCTTTACATAAAAGGCTTGATAAGGCTAAATTAGGGGGGACATCAGGGGGTCAATCCTCGGATTGGACTGACTCACAGAGCCCGTCGGGGTCTCAAAAGCGTCCCTTAACACAAGACACTACTACCGACACGGATTCTGATTCCAGTGTCGACTACGACGAAATAAAATTTCACCCTAAGGTGACTAAAACCATTCAGTGTATGATTGTGGCAATAAGGGATGTGTTGCATATTGAGGATGAACCCTCGGCCCCCGACACAAGGGTACACATGTTTAAGGAAACATGAATTAAATGAATTCTTTGGAAAAGCTTGGGAGACTCCGGAAAAGAGACCGCAGATCCCCAAAAGAATTTATATGGCATACCCCTTCCCTAAGCATGACAGGGAGATTTGGGAATCACCCCCCACTGTGGACAAGGCCCTGACGCGCCTGTCCAAGAAAGTGGCGCTACCGTCTCCTGACACAGCGGCCCTTAAGGACCCTGCAGATCGCAGGCAAGAAACTACCTTAAAGTGTATTTATTCTCATACAGGTGCTGTGCTAAGGCCGACAATTTGCGTCGGCATGGGTGTGTAGCGCAATTGCAGCTTGGACAGATGAGCTGACAGATCAATTTGATAATATGGATAAGGATACTATATTCTTAACTCTAGCCCATATAAAAGACGCAGTCTTATTTAGGAGGGATGCTCAAAGGGACATTGGATTGCTAGCTTCTAGGGCCAATGCCATGTCTATCTCAGCGAGAAGATCCTTATGGACTCGCCAATGGACGGGTGATGCGGATTCCAAAAAACATATGGAAGTACTACCCTATAAGGGTGATGTATTGTTTGGGGATGGGCTGACGGACCTGGTTTCCACAGCTACAGCAGGTAAATCAAATTTTTTACCATATATTCCCCAACAGCAAAAGAAAGTAACACCCTATCAGATGCAGTCCTTTCGGTCGCACAAGTCCAAAAGAGGTCGGGAATCCTCTTTCCTCGCCAGAGGTAAGGGCAGAGGCAAAAGAGCACCTGCTTCGGCAGGTGCCCAGGAACAAAAGTCCTCCCCGGCTGCTCCAAAACCCACAGCATGACGCTGGGGCTCCCCTGAGGGAGTCCGCACCGGTGGGGGCACGTCTTCGACTTTTCAGTCAGGCCTCGGTCAGTTCAGACCTGAATCCCTGAATGTTGAACATAGTTTCCCAGGGTTACAAATTGGAATTCGAGGAGGTGCCCCCGCGCCGATTTTTCAAATCGGCCCTACCAGCTTCCACATCGGAAAGGGATATAGTGTTAGCTGCAATTCAGACGCTGTGTATACAGCAAGTGATAATCAAGGTTCCCCTGCACCAGCAGGGAAGAGGTTACTACTCAACCCTATTTGTGGTCCCGAAATCGGACGGTTCGGTCAGACCTATTTTGAATCTGAAATCCCTAAACCTGTACATAAAAAGATTCAAATTCAAAATGGAATCTCTCAGAGCGATAATAGCCAACATGGAGGAAGGGGAGTTTATGGTGTCTCTGGACATAAAGGATGCGTACCTTCATGTCCCCATATATGCCCCCCATCAGGAATACCTGAGATTCGCTGTACAGGATTGTCATTACCAATTTCAGACATTGCCGTTTTGACTCTCCACGGCCCCGAGGATTTTCACCAAGATAATGGCGGAAATGATGGTGGTCCTGTGCAAGCATGGAGTCACAATTATCCCATACTTGGACGATCTCCTGATAAAAGCGAGATCAAGGGAGAAATTGCTGAGCAGTGTGGCGCTCTCTCTGAGAGTACTCCAGCAACACGGTTGGATTCTAAATCTACCGAAGTCACAGTTGATTCCGACAACTCGACTACCGTTCCTAGGTATGATACTGGATACGGAACAAATGAAGGTCTTTCTCCCAATAGAGAAAGCCCAGGACATCCAGAACATGGTCAGAGACCTGCTAAAACCGAAAAGGGTGTCAGTTCACCAATGCACTCGAGTTCTGGGAAAAATGGTGGCGGCATACGAGGCCATTCCCTTCGGAAGGTTCTGTCAGGAATCTGCATTTTCCATTGCATCACTGCTGTGGAACTACAGGTCCCAGCAGTTCCAGTTCTGTTCCAGTCTACAGTCTCCTGCAGCCCACAGCTCACCGTGCTCCACCTAACCAGTTCAGTTCTGTTCCAGTTCTGGTTTTCAGTCCTCTGCAGCCTGGAATGCTGCAGCCAACTCACAGCTGATCTGGACACCTAATCCAGCTAGTATCTCTGCCTGCAGTTTGTGTCCAATCACTGCTGGGCAGGAGGTATAACTTCCAGTTTGTGGCTCTCTCACATCGCCTTGGACAACACGTCACATCCCGTGAACAGACCGCTCCTGTTTGCAATCCTCTGTCTACAGAGATTTCCTTGTGTATTAGACCTGTGGAACAACAGGTCCCAGCTGTTCCAGTTCCCAGTTGTTCCTGTGTTCCCGTAGAACTACAAGTTCCAGAAACCCCTCCAGCTCTCCTGCGACATTCCGTGTGCAAGTTCCTGTGGAACTACAAGTTCCAGCAACCCCTCCAGCTCTCCTGCGACATTCAGTGTGCAAGTTCCTGTGTTCCTGTGGAACTACAAGTTCCAGCAACCACTCCAGCTCTCCTACTGCATCCAGTGGTTCCCTGTGTTCCAGTCTCCAGATCCCCTGTGTTCCTGGTTATCCTCCTGCATCTCTGTGGAACTACAAGTTCCAGCAACCACTCCAGCTCTCCTGCTGCATCCAGTGGTTCCCTGTGTTCCAGTCTCCAGATCCCCTGTGTTCCTGGTTATCCTCCTGCATCTCCGTGGAACTACAAGCATCAGCAATTCCTGCATTCATTTACAGGCTTCACACCAATCTCCAACACAGTGTGCTTCAGCCTCAGCTGTAGAGACTCCATCTCCAGGTGCAGCTCATCACCTCACCTGTGAATCAGCTTGCAAGCTGCCTGTGCTTTCCAATAGCACTGTGAACCCTGCATCAAGTCTTCTGCATCTGCTACCAGGTTTGCTACCATTATCATCACCTCTGCTGGCTCCACGTGTTTATCATCTCTGGTTCCCATACCAGCATATTGCCATAGACTCTCACTGTATTGCCATAGACTCTCACTGCATTGCCATAGACTCTCACTGTTTTGCCATAGACTCTCAGCTTCCACGCTGCATCATACCCATTGCATTTATTATTGTTTATTTCTCCAAGTATTCCTGCTGCCATATTGTTTTATCTTTCTGCTTAATAAACAACATTGCGCACATGCGCAGGAATCCAATCCAGTATCCTCACTTCTTCCATCCTACCTCCACTGACCCACTAGCGCCCCCTCCGGGGACACAAACCAGACCGAACCTGACAGTTTGTCCAAGGCCATGGACTCGGATGGTGGTCAGAATGTGGGGTCAGGGGCCTTACAAAATCTGTTCTCCCGTTTGGATGGCTATGAGGCAGCACAACAACAAGTGATCCTGTTTCTACAGGGAATGTCTACCCGTTTGGATACCTTGCAGCAATCCCTTCCAAGTTCTGCTGATCTTCCTGTTCCAGTTCAAGTCACTCCTGTTCCAGTTATTCCAACTTCCTCTGCACAATTCGTTCCTGTAGGTGGACCTCGCTCAAGTCAGCCCTATGGTACACCCTTCACAACTGATTCTACTGAGAGGGCGACTTCCTCCTTTGCAAATTTCAGGACTCCTCTGTCTTCTGCTGTAAAACCTGAACTTATAGACACTCTTTGTTATTTATTGGAACAACTTCAAAGTCTGCTATCAAGAATCATTCCAATCATACCAGAAATCCTAGGTGGTGCTTTAAATACAGTGAAGAGTCCTGCTCAATGTATTGAGACTAGTGCGACCTCCGTGTCAAGCTTCCTACAAACTCAAGTCTCTCCTCCTATGCAGAGAGAGGGCAGATTCCAGAGCTACCCGCGCTCCAAACTCACGGAAGCTGAACGCCGCCATCGCAGGCAGCTTCACCTCTGCTTTTACTGTGGGAGTTCTAGTCATCTTATTAAGGACTGTTCCTTCCGCAACTCAAAAGTTGGTGACAGGTCCCAGCATCACAGTGTTTTCACCTGCAAACCTTCCAACGTATCCTCTACAGTTTCAAGTTCCTTTACCCCGGACAGGAGTGTCCAAAAAGTCTACGATTGGGGTCCTGTGACAAATAGACCCAATCCCAAGTTCAGAAATCAACAGAGACTATCTATGTTACCCATAACTAAAGTAGTTTCTGTGCCCACAGCCCGAGAAGGGGCGTCTGTGCCCACAGCCCGAGAAGGGGCGTCTGTGCCCACAGCCCGAGAGGGGGCATCTGTGCCTACAGCCCGAGAAGGGGCATCTGTGCCTACAGCCCGAGAAGGGGCATCTGTGCCTACAGCCCGAGAAGGGGCATCTGTGCCTACAGCCCGAGAAGGGGCATCTGTGCCTACAGCCCGAGAAGGGGCGTCCGTGCCTACAGCCCGAGAAGGGGCGTCCGTGCCTACAGCCCGAGAAGGGGCGTCCGTGCCTACAGCCCGAGAAGGGGCGTCTGTGATTACAGCCCCAGGTGGGGCATCTCATGTTGTGACCCCAGTAGGGGTATCTGATGTTCAGGTTCCAGAAGTGGCATCCGGGCATGCAACTCAAAGAAGTGTGTCTGATCTATTAACCCCAGGAGGGGTCTTTAGAGTTTCAGCCTCAAGTGAGGAATCCAGGGCCAAGATCCCAGGAGGAATTCTTAAAGTCACAGATACAGACATGAACTTTTGTTTGCCAACTTCAGAGAGTGCTACCAGCTCAGTACCACTCCAAGAGGGATCATTAGAACATCCGGATTCTGTCTATACAGAATCAAGTGTCAATGGACCTAGCCCGGTTCCAGCCGTCGGCCCAAAGTCTCCACTGGTTCCAGCCAGCCTGAGTGGCTCCAATAATGGGCTACCTCCTTCGGTTCCAGCCGATTCCAGAATCCTCGGAGCAAATCCGGTCCTATCCGTCAGTCCGAGGACTCCACCGGTTTCTACCGCTTCAAGCTCTTCCGGACCCAATCCGGTCCCATCCGTCTGTCCGGATCAGCCTCCTCTGGTTCCAGCCAGCCCGAGTAGCTCTGTTTCCAATGCTGAGCTACCTCCTTCGGTTCCAGCCGATTCCAGCATCCTTGGATCAAATCCGGTCCTATCCGTCACTCCGAGGACTCCTTCGGTTCCAGCCGATTCCAGTCTCTTCATATCAAATCCGGTTCCAGCCGGTTCAAGCTTATCTGGACCCAATCCGGTCCCATCCGTCTGTCCAGATCAGCCTCCTCTGGTTCCAGCCAGCCTGAGTAGCTCTGTTTCCAATGCTAAGCTACCTTCGTCGGTTCCTGCCGATTCCAGTTCCTCTGAACCCGGTGTGGTTCTCTCCGGTGTTTCAAGTAAACAACTCTTGTCGCTATCTCCAGAGTCTACAGTTCTTGCAGATATTGCAGTTGCCTCAACCCAGATGGAGGTTCTACGCATCTCACCCCAAGGTGAAGCTTCTAGCATTCTGTCAACCTCAGCAGAGAATTCCTGTCAGTCAATCCAGGAGATGACGTCCTCTCTCCACCCTCGAGCATTTCAAGTTGATTCTACTCCTGCTTCTGAATGCTTATTCCAGTCCTCAACTCTCAAGTGTCCTACATTGTCTTCCGAGACTTCAACTGACATTCAGCCTTCCAAGTGTCCACCAGATACAAAAGCTCCAGTCTACTTTGATGGTGACTATGCTCAGTTTCGTGCAGTGGCGAGCCAATACCTCGCTTTTACTGAGTCTGAACCTTCAGTGACTATTTCTCCAGCCAATGCAATCAGATACTTCCTCCTGTTCTTCAAAGGTAGAGCACTGGACTGGGCGAATCCTCTCATTGAATGTAAAGATCCGCTACTGAGTGATCTTCCCGCTTTCTGCGAAGCCGTAAAACAGGAGTTTGCTCCAAAGTTTATGCAGTCAAAGTCATCTGGGCATTCCGGCCAATTTGTCAACAGTTTGTCTACTGCTAAATCCTCTCCAACATCTCTGTCTGTGCAAGATCAGGATACATTAGACCAAGCTATTAAAAATTTCCAAGCTGCAAAGTCAAGACAACGTTCTCAGACTTTAGATTTGAAAGTTGCATATACTTCCGTGCCTCCATCCTACAGCAACACTTCTGAAAGTATTGACTCCCCAGATTCAACATCTGCTCAGTCTTCTGATCAGTCTTCCAATTCTCAGTTTTTCGACTCAACTCCTTCCAAACACGAACAGGTTCTGTTGAATCAACGTATCAGAGATTTCAAGAATTACAGGAATTGGAGAACTCCAGAACCAGTTCAAAGTCTACCATCTGTTGACGTAAGTGTTGGCTATGCTGCCGTAAACCCTAGTCCTGGTGTCTCATATAGCTTCAAATTCACTGGTCCACAGATTGTCTCAGAACAAAAGGCTCCCATGACCACACTAGACCTGGACTCTGACTCTGAAAGTGAGTTTGTTGATGAAGACTCAAGTTACATTATGGGAGGTTCTATCCTTCCTAGCTATGCCTTTTCCCAGGAAGTAAATTCTGTCTCAAATGACCCTGAATGGTCTACTTGTTCTGACGAGGAAAATCTGTCTTCTGAAGATGAAAGTTGGGAAGACTTTTGAGGACCTCTGCTTTTGTGTTTTCCTAAGTTCTTTTTCAAGGTTCCTCCAAGTTCCAGCGTGGGTGTTCGGTGCCCACCCATAAAAGGGGGGGTACTGTCAGGAATCTGCATTTTCCATTGCATCACTGCTGTGGAACTACAGGTCCCAGCAGTTCCAGTTCTGTTCCAGTCTACAGTCTCCTGCAGCCCACAGCTCACCGTGCTCCACCTAACCAGTTCAGTTCTGTTCCAGTTCTGGTTTTCAGTCCTCTGCAGCCTGGAATGCTGCAGCCAACTCACAGCTGATCTGGACACCTAATCCAGCTAGTATCTCTGCCTGCAGTTTGTGTCCAATCACTGCTGGGCAGGAGGTATAACTTCCAGTTTGTGGCTCTCTCACATCGCCTTGGACAACACGTCACATCCCGTGAACAGACCGCTCCTGTTTGCAATCCTCTGTCTACAGAGATTTCCTTGTGTATTAGACCTGTGGAACAACAGGTCCCAGCTGTTCCAGTTCCCAGTTGTTCCTGTGTTCCCGTAGAACTACAAGTTCCAGAAACCCCTCCAGCTCTCCTGCGACATTCCGTGTGCAAGTTCCTGTGGAACTACAAGTTCCAGCAACCCCTCCAGCTCTCCTGCGACATTCAGTGTGCAAGTTCCTGTGTTCCTGTGGAACTACAAGTTCCAGCAACCACTCCAGCTCTCCTACTGCATCCAGTGGTTCCCTGTGTTCCAGTCTCCAGATCCCCTGTGTTCCTGGTTATCCTCCTGCATCTCTGTGGAACTACAAGTTCCAGCAACCACTCCAGCTCTCCTGCTGCATCCAGTGGTTCCCTGTGTTCCAGTCTCCAGATCCCCTGTGTTCCTGGTTATCCTCCTGCATCTCCGTGGAACTACAAGCATCAGCAATTCCTGCATTCATTTACAGGCTTCACACCAATCTCCAACACAGTGTGCTTCAGCCTCAGCTGTAGAGACTCCATCTCCAGGTGCAGCTCATCACCTCACCTGTGAATCAGCTTGCAAGCTGCCTGTGCTTTCCAATAGCACTGTGAACCCTGCATCAAGTCTTCTGCATCTGCTACCAGGTTTGCTACCATTATCATCACCTCTGCTGGCTCCACGTGTTTATCATCTCTGGTTCCCATACCAGCATATTGCCATAGACTCTCACTGTATTGCCATAGACTCTCACTGCATTGCCATAGACTCTCACTGTTTTGCCATAGACTCTCAGCTTCCACGCTGCATCATACCCATTGCATTTATTATTGTTTATTTCTCCAAGTATTCCTGCTGCCATATTGTTTTATCTTTCTGCTTAATAAACAACATTGCGCACATGCGCAGGAATCCAATCCAGTATCCTCACTTCTTCCATCCTACCTCCACTGACCCACTAGCGCCCCCTCCGGGGACACAAACCAGACCGAACCTGACAGGTTCCATGCAAGGACTTTTCAATGGGACCTTCTGGACAAGTGGTCCGGGTCCCATCTGCACTTACATCGGAAAATAACTCTGTCCCCAGGGGCCAGAGTGTCCCTCCTGTGGTGGTTGCAAAGTGCTCACCTCCTGGAGGGTCGCAGGTTCGGAATTCAGGATTGGATCCTGGTTACCACGGACGCGAGCCTCCGAGGATGGGGAGCGGTCACACAGGGAAAAAAATTTCAGGGTCTTTGGTCAGACCAGGAGTCCTGTCTACACATCAATGTGTTGGAACTCAGGGCCATTTACAACGGCCTTCGACAAGCGGAGAGTTTTCTTCGAAACCTACCGGTTCTGATTCAATCAGACAATGTCACAGCAGTGGCTCATGTGAACCGCCAAGGCGGGACACGAAGCAGAGTCGCGATGGCGGAAGCCACAAGGATCCTTTGCTGGGCGAAAAATCATGTAAGCGCTCTGTCGGCTGTCTTCATTCCGGGAGTGGAAAACTGGGAAGCAGACTTCCTCAGCAGACACGATCTCCATCCAGGAGAGTGGGGACTTCATCAAGAAGTCTTTGCAGACGTAACGCGTCTTTGGGGAACTCCTCAAATAGACATGATGGCGTCACGCCTCAACAAAAAGCTTCAGAGGTATTGTGCCAGGTCTCGGGACCCTCAGGCAGTAGCAGTAGACGCTCTGGTAACACCGTGGGTATTCAAATCGGTCTACGTGTTTCCTCCTCTTCCTCTCATCACAAAAGTGTTGAGGATCATAAGGCGAAGAAGAGTACAAACGATACTCATTGTCCCAGACTGGCCTTGAAGGGCCTGGTACTCGGATCTACAAGAGATGCTCACAGGAGAGCCCTGGCCTCTTCCTCTCAGGGAAGACCTGTTGCAACAGGGGTCCTGTTTATTTCAAGACTTACCGCGGTTACGTTTGACGGCATGGCGGTTGAACGCCGAATCCTAGCGAAAAAGGGGATTCCGGAAGAGGTCATCCCTACTTTAATAAAGCCTAGGAAGGAGGTGACGGTAAAACATTATCACCGTATCTGGCGAAAGTATGTGTCTTGGTGTGAGTCCAAGAATGCGCCTACGGAAGATTTTCATCTGGGTCGTTTTCTCCACTTCCTACAGACAGGAGTGGATATGGGCCTGAAATTAGGCTCTGTTAAGGTACAGATTTCAGCCCTCTCGATTTTCTTTCAGAAGGAATTGGCTTCTCTTCCAGGAATTGGCTTCTCTGCCAGAAGTCCAGACGTTTGTAAAGGGAGTGCTGCACATCCAGCCCCCTTTTGTGCCTCCAGTGGCACCATGGGACTTGAACGTGGTGTTGCAGTTCTTAAAATCACACTGGTTTGAACCGCTTACCAAGGTTGAGTTGAAATTTCTTACCTGGAAGGTGGTCATGCTGTTGGCCTTGGCATCAGCAAGGCGAGTGTCTGAATTGGCGGCTTTGTCACACAAAAGCCCCTACTTGATTTTTCATGTGGATCGAGCTGAATTGAGGACACGTCCGCAATTTTTGCCTAAAGTGGTTTCTTCATTCCATATGAATCAACCTATTGTGGTGCCTGTGGCTACAAGTGACCTGGAGGATTCCAGATACCTGGATGTAGTCAGGGCCTTAAAGATTTATGTAGCCAGAACGGCTAAAATTAGGAAAACAGAGGCTCTGTTTGTCCTGTATGCTGCTAATAAGATTGGCGCACCTGCTTCGAAGTAATGATGTGCACCGGACATTTTTCGGGTTTTGTGTTTTGGTTTTGGATTCGGTTCCGCGGCCGTGTTTTGGATTCGGAAGCGTTTTGGCAAAACCTCACCGAAATTTTTTTGTCGGATTCGGGTGTGTTTTGGATTCGGGTGTTTTTTTTTCAAAAAACCCTAAAAAACAGCTTAAATCATAGAATTTGGGGGTCATTTTGATCCCATAGTATTATTAACCTCAATAACCATAATTTCCACTCATTTCCAGTCTATTCTGAACACCTCACACCTCACAATATTATTTTTAGTCCTACAATTTGCACCGAGGTCGCTGGATGGCTAAGCTAAGCGACACAAGTGGCCGACACAAACACCTGGCCCATCTAGAAGTGGCACTGCAGTGTCAGGCAGGATGGCACTTCAAAAAAATTGTCCCCAAACAGCACATGATGCAAAGAAAAAAAGAGGCGCACCAAGGTCGCTGTGTGACTAAGCTAAGCAACACAAGTGGCCGACACAAACACCTGGCCCATCTAGGAGTGGCACTGCAGTGTCAGGCAGGATGGCCCTTCCAAAAAATTGTCCCCAAACAGCACATGATGCAAAGAAAAAAAGAAGCGCACCAAGGTCGCTGTGTGACTAAGCTAAGCGACACAAGTGGCCGACACAAACACCTGGCCCATCTGGGAGTGGCACTGCAGTGTCAGGCAGGATGGCACTTCAAAAAAATTGTCCCCAAACAGCACATGATGCAAAGAAAAAAAGAGGCGCACCAAGGTCGCTGTGTGACTAAGCTAAACGACACAAGTGGCCGACACAAACACCTGGCCCATCTAGGAGTGGCACTGCAGTGTCAGGCAGGATGGCACTTCAAAAAAATAGTCCCCAAACAGCACATGATGCAAAGAAAAAAAGAGGCGCACCAAGGTCGCTGGATGGCTAAGCTAAGCGACACAAGTGGCCGACACAAACACCTGGCCCATCTAGGAGTGGCACTGCAGTGTCAGGCAGGATGGCACTTCAAAAAAATTGTCCCCAAACAGCACATGATGCAAAGGAAAAAAGAGGCGCACCAAGGTCGCTGTGTGACTAAGCTAAGCGACACAACTGGCCGACACAAACACCTGGCCCATCTAGGAGTGGCACTGCAGTGTCAGGCAGGATGGCACTTCAAAAAATTGTCCCCAAACAGCACATGATGCAAAGAAAAATGAAAGAAAAAAGAGGTGCAAGATGGAATTGTCCTTGGGCCCTCCCACCCACCCTTATGTTGTATAAACAGGACATGCACACTTTAACGAACCCATCATTTCAGTGACAGGGTCTGCCACACGACTGTGACTGAAATGACTGGTTGGTTTGGGCCCCAACCAAAAAAAGAAGCAATCAATCTCTCCTTGCACAAACTGGCTCTACAGAGGCAAGATGTCCACCTCATCATCATCCTCCGATTCCTCACCCCTTTCACTGTGTACATCCCCCTCCTCACAGATTATTAATTCGTCCCCACTGGAATCCACCATCTCAGGTCCCCGTGTACTTTCTGGAGGCAATTGCTGCTGGTGAATGTCTCCACGGAGGAATTGATTATAATTCATTTTGATGAACATCATATTCTCCACATTTTCTGGAAGTTACCTCGTACGCCGATTGCTGACAAGGTGAGCGGCGGCACTAAACACTCTTTCGGAGTACACACTGGAGGGAGGGCAACTTAGGTAGAATAAAGCCAGTTTGTGCAAGGGCCTCCAAATTGCCTCTTTTTCCTGCCAGTATACGTACGGACTGTCTGACGTGCCTACTTGGATGCGGTCACTCATATAAATCCTCCACCATTCTTTCAATGGTGACAGAATCATATGCAGTGACAGTAGACGACATGTCAGTAATCGTTGGCAGGTCCTTCAGTCCGGACCAGATGTCAGCACTCACTCCAGACTGCCCTGCATCACCGCCAGCGGGTGGGCTCGGAATTCTTAGCCTTTTCCTCGCACCCCCAGTTGCGGGAGAATGTGAAGGAGGAGATGTTGACGGGTCACGTTCCGCTTGACTTGACAATTTTCTCACCAGCAGGTCTTTGAACCTCTGCAGACTTGTGTCTGCCGGAAAGAGAGATACAACGTAGGTTTTAAATCTAGGATCGAGCACGGTGGCCAAAATGTAGTGCTCTGATTTCAACAGATTGACCACCCGTGAATCCTGGTTAAGCGAATTAAGGGCTCCATCCACAAGTCCCACATGCCTAGCAGAATTGCTCTGTTTTAGCTCCTCCTTCAATGTCTCCAGCTTCTTCTGCAAAAGCCTGATGAGGGGAATGACCTGACTCAGGCTGGCAGTGTCTGAACTGACTTCACGTGTGGCAAGTTCAAAGGGTTGCAGAACCTTGCACAATGTTGAAATCATTCTCCACTGCGCTTGAGTCAGGTGCATTCCCCCTCCTTTGCCTATATCGGGGGCAGATGTATAGGCTTGAATGGCCTTTTGCTGCTCCTCCATCCTCTGAAGCATATAGAGGGTTGAATTCCACCTCGTTACCACCTCTTGCTTCAGATGATGGCAGGGCAGGTTCAGGAATGTTTGGTGGTGCTCCAGTCTTCTGTACGCGGTGCCTGAATGCCGAAAGTGGCCCGCAATTCTTCGGGGCCACCGACAGCATCTCTTGCACGCCCCTGTCGTTTTTTAAATAATTCTGCACCACCAAATTCAATGTATGTGCAAAACATGGGACGTGCTGGAATTTGCCCAGATGTAATGCACGCACAATATTGCTGGCGTTGTCCGATGTCACAAATCCCCAGGAGAGTCCAATTGGGGTAAGCCATTCTGCGATGACCTTCCTCAGTTCCCGTAAGAGGTTGTCAGCTGTGTGCCTCTTATGGAAAGCGGTGATACAAAGCGTAGCCTGCCTAGGAACGAGTTGGCGTTTGCGAGATGCTGCTACTGGTGCCACGCTGCTGTTCTTGCTGCGGGAGGCAATACATCTACCCAGTTGGCTGTCACAGTCATATAGTCCTGAGTCTGCCCTGCTCCACTTGTCCAAATGTCCGTGGTTAAGTGGACATTGGGTACAACTGCATTTTTTAGGACACTGGTGAGTCTTTTTCTGAGGTCTGTGTACATTTTCGGTATCGCCTGCCTAGAGAAATGGAACCTAGATGGTATTTGGTACCGGGGACACAGTACCTCAATCAAGTCTATAGTTGCCTCTGAATTAACGATGGATACCGGAACCACGTTTCTCACCGCCCAGGCTGCCAAGGCCTGAGTTATCTGCTTTGCAGCAGGATGACTGCTGTGATATTTCATCTTCCTCGCAAAGGACCGTTGGACAGTCAATTGCTTACTGGAAGTAGTGCAAGTGGTCTTCCGACTTCCCCTCTGGGATGACGATCGACTCCCAGCAGCAACAACAGCAGCGCCAGCAGCAGTAGGCGTTACACTCAAGGATGCATCGGAGGAATCCCAGGCAGGAGAGGACTCGTCAGACTTGACAGTGACATGGCCTGCAGGACTATTGGCTTTCCTGGGTAAGGAGGAAATTGACACTGAGGGAGTTGGTGGTGTGGTTTGCAGGAGCTTGGTTACAAGAGGAAGGGATTTAGTGGTCAGTGGACTGCTTCCGCTGTCATCCAAAGTTTTTGAACTTGTCACTGACTTATGATGAATGCGCTGCAGGTGACGTATAAGGATGTTCCGAGGTGGTTAACGTCCTTATCCCTACTTATTACAGCTTGACAAAGGCAACACACGGCTTGACACCTGTTGTCCGCATTTGTGTTGAAATAATTCCACACCGAAGAGGTGATTTTTTTTTGTATTTTGACCAGGCATGTCAATGGCCATATTCGTCCCACGGACAACAGGTGTCTCCCCGGGTGCCTGATTTAAACAAACCACCTCACCATCAGAATCCTCCTTGTCAATTTCCTCCCCAGCGCCAGCAACACCCATATCCTCATCCTGGTGTACTTCAACACTGACATCTTCAATTTGACTATCAGGAACTGGACTGCGGGTGCTCCTTCCAGCACTTGCAGGGGGCGTGCAAATGGTGGAAGGCGCAAGCTCTTCCCGTCCAGTGTTGGGAAGGTCAGGCATCGCAACCGACACAATTGGACTCTCCTTGGGGATTCGTGATTGAGAAGAACGCACAGTTCTTTGCTGTGCTTTTGCCAGCTTTTTTTTTTTTTTTCCAAATATGTTTATTAAATACCTCCAAAACATGGTACAGAAATAAGGGGGAGCAAAAACCGCATACATATCAGACATATCGACATTAAAGTAAGCAGATAAGAAAGGTAAAAGTATACAGCATATATGAGTAGGTGGAGGAAATTTTTCAATTTTCCAAAACAATCAACAAGAACAAATTGTAAACCACCAGAAGAGCGGCGGTCAGGCTATAATATATTGAGAATGGGACTGGAAATGACTGACTAAAAACTGACACTCAATTCCAGCAGTTCAAATTAAGAAAAAGAAGAGGTAAAAAGGAACATCACAAAAAAAAAAAAAAACGTTAGAACAAAAATAAGCAAAAACACCTACCAAGAGCCACAGGCCACCGATCCGTCCATAGAAGTGTCCATCCAATCCGCCAGGGAAGAAACAGCAGAAATAAGAAGAGAGGGAAAAGAAAAGAGGAAGTGTGTGTGGAGAGGGAAGTACGGATGAAGAAGAGGGAGAGGGGAAGATAGGAAGCTCAGTCAGTTAGAGAAACTTGGTTATCAAGTTGTCGGAGAGAGTACCAAAAGTTAGATTGGAAACATTTATGTATTGCTAGTTTAGTGTGGGGAGGGAGGGTACAAATGTATTTATCCCAGCACTTAAAGAGTGCAGGAGTCAGGGTTTCCTTGTGGATAGAGGCCTCCAGACAGTCCATATTAAATAAGAAGAGTAACCTAGAAGTAGCCATAGGGAGAGTAGGAGAGGTAGGATGGATCCACTGTTGCAATATAGCTTTTTTCCCCACTGCTGAAAGTAACACTATCAATTTTTTATCAGTGCGTGGAATTCCAGGTTGATCTGACAGATGACCAAAGAGGGCCCAGGGAGCAGTGCATTGAAAGGGGATGCCTAGCGTTGAGGTGCCATAATGGTGTAAGGTATGCCAGAATTTTTGAATGGCAGGGCAGGCCCAGAGACAATGGAAAAGGTCAGCTTCTACCGTTGAGCATTTATTACATCCGGCCCTATCTGATATACCCATTAGAAAACCTTGTTTAGGCGAAATATATGCCCTGTGTAGCAGTTTATAGGCCATTTCCTGATATATACTAGCCGGTATTAGTTTAAGGGTCATAACAAAAGTATCTAATAGGGTGTCTACTGTGAATGTAGGAACTTGGGAGATCCATTTAGCCAGATCAGGGAAATCAGTGTGGGGGTCCAGTTCAGTGCGGATGCGCGCATAGATAGAAGATATGGAGTATGTGTTGGAGCGTAAAAGGGAGTCTAAGGGGTTAACAAAGTCTTTTCCCGTGAGGTGAGGGAGAACGGATGTAAGATAATGTATAGCCTGGGAGTAGTGAAATCCATGCAGGGGTGAAATTGCATATTTCTCAATAGCCTCCTGGAATGGCAAAGGAGTGTGAGTAGGTGTCATCAGATTACGTAGAGTCTTTAAACCAGAGGAGCACCAAGCACTAAAAGGCAAAGAGGCAGTACCATTTTGGAACTCCAGGTTTCCAAGCAAAGGTAGAGATACTGAGTAATAATATTTGAGACCAAGAGCTTTCCTAGCCATTTTCCACGCCTTAATAGTGGAAGACAACAACGGGTTATCAAATTGGGGAGATTTTATTTGAGAGGGCCGGGCATGTAGGAGGTAAGCAAGAGAGAGAGGAGCACAAAGCTGAGATTCTAACATGGTATCTGTGAATACATCGTTGCCCCTGAGCCAATCCATAGCGAAACGTAGTAAGCACGCTAGATTGTATTGTTTAATGTTTGGTAGGTTTACACCCCCTTGGCGCACCGATTGCGACATTTTTTTTAGACTTATCCTGGGGCGCTTACGGTTCCATATAAACTTGGAAAGCAAGGTATTAAGTAAAGAAAAGTCGGAGTTAGTGAGAAGAATGGGAGTCATTTGGAGAATATACAGGAGTTTCGGGAAGCTTGCCATTTTAAACAGGTTGCATCTCCCTAACATATTAAGGGGAAGGTTTTGCCATAGGCTAAGTTCAGTCTGTATTTTATGTATGATCGGGGTTATATTACGTGCATAGAGGGTGGAGAGATGTTGTGGTAGAGCCACTCCTAAAAAGGTGATATGCGAGGGGGCCCATCTAAACGGGAAGGGTCTAATCCAACCCAGTCTCGCCTGGCCAAATATGGCCAGGGCTTCAGACTTGGCAAAGTTAATGGAGAAGCCAGCAAAGGACGAAAATCTGTCAATTGCCTCTACCAATACAGGAAGGGAGCGTTTAGGGTCAGAGGTACATATAAGTAGGTCATCTGCGAAGGCTATAACTTTGAGTTCGCGATCCCCAACAACAATGCCTCTAAACCCAGGTAGCAGTTGGATATAACGAATAAAAGGTTCCAAGGCCAAATTAAAAAGCAAAGGGGAGAGAGGGCATCCTTGTCTGGTGCCTCTCTCAAGAGAAAAGGAAGGGGAGGCCACATTATTAACTACCACCTGGGCCATCGGAGCAGTGCAGAGGGTCCGCATTAGACTACAGAAATTAGTGCCAAATTGCTGATGGGAGAGCACTCTAAAAAGGTGTGGCCAAGCGATTTTATCGAAGGCCTTTTCGGCGTCTAGATTAATAAGAATATTGTCTTCCAAATTATGAAGGCGGGTATGGGAAATAGCAGCTATCGCCGATCTAATACCTTGTACAGATTGTCTGCCTTTAATAAAGCCTAACTGGGCCGGGGAAATGAGATGAGGCAGACAAGACTGTAGACGGTTGGCCATTAGTTTGGTAAGCAATTTGAAGTCTTGGTTAAGAAGTGAGATAGGGCGATAGGAACCCACGAGGGAGGGATCTTTATCTGGCTTGGGTATTACAATTATCCGTGCCTCATTGAAGTATAAGGGTATAGTTCCGGAGGTAAATATATGATTATATAATTTGGCTAGAGTGGGTGTGAGTTCAGCATTAAGTAATTTATAGTATTCAGCCCCAAAGCCATCAGGGCCTGGGCTCTTGCCGTTTGGTAAAGATTTGATAGTTGTGAGTATCTCTTCCTCAGTTATAGACATCTCGAGAAGGTCCCTGTCCTCTCGAGAGAGGACAGGAAGCTGAGCGTCATGTAAAAAGGATTCACCTGTCTCCACGTTATCTGACTCTGCTGTATATAGGGATTTGTAAAACTGCATAAATTCGGCGCAAATGGCTGTCGGATCTGATATAATAGTGTCTGAAGATTTAACCACCTCAACCCATGTGCGCGTGCGGGGTCCCCGAGCGAGGTTTGCCAAGAGTCTGCCCGATTTATTACCCCATCTAAAAAATTTGTTCCGCTGGTAATCATATCGTGTCTGGGCCTGCTCTGTTAGGAAGGTATCATATACTTGTTTAGCAGTCAGGTATGCCTCTTTATGTGCGGGAGTGTCGGAACGCTTATACGTTCTATAAGTTGAGGTGAGAAGGGAGCTCAGTTCATGGAGGCGGGAGTTAAATGTTTTGCGTTTAGAATTTACGTATGAGATAATGTGGCCCCGGATAACAGCTTTAGAGGCGCTCCAGAACAGTGAGACATCCTCCGCCTGGGCCAAATTATCAGCAACGTAGGTGTGCCAAGTGTGTCTAAGGTGTAGGAGAAAATCCTCAGAGTGAGTAAGATAAGCAGGGAATCGCCAGCATTTGGAAAAACATTGGGGCAGCGCGAGCTTAAGAGAAATCATAATAGGGGCATGGTCTGAGATAATAATATTTTTAATCGATGTGTGAGTGACTTTAGGGAAGAGGTGTCGGGATAAGAAAATATAATCAATACGGGAGTGCGTAGAGTGAGGGTGAGAGTAGAAAGAGTAATCACGAAGAAGAGGGTGATGGATACGCCAAGGGTCGGAGAGAGCAAGTTGTGAACAGAGGGAGGAAAGAAGATCACAGCCGGATTTGGAGGATGAAGTACTCACCCCAGACCTGTCCATGGACGGATCGATGACCGTGTTGAAATCTCCTCCCAGGATTAGATTAGAGCTCCCCCAAGAGGAAAGTTTCTGTAGGACAACTGCAAAAAAATCCTGTTGAGAGACATTTGGGGCATATAGATTAAGGAGAGTATACAAGACATTATCAATAGTCACATCTAGCAAAATAAATCTCCCATTAGGATCAAGAAACCTTCTGCGTATCGAATATTGTAGGGACTTGTGAAAAAGGATGGCAACTCCCCTGGTCTTATTAGAATAAGGGGCCGAGACACAATCTCCGATCCAGGGGGCACGTAGAGTGTTACGGGGATCGTCCAGCCAGTGTGTTTCCTGTAGGAAGGTGATGTGAGGGGTCAAACGGTGGAGGTGGGAGAGTACCTTCTTGCGCTTCACTGGAGCGTTAAGGCCCTCCACATTCCATGATACTATATTGAAGGCAAGGAGTGGGGTATCTTCCGCGGCGGCGGGGGGAGTAGGAGCAGGGTCAGCTATATCAGCCTATACCGATGGATGGGAATGCAAGAAAAAGTATACTAGAGGTAAAGTAGGGCCCCTGCCCGTCCCAGCGAGCGGGAAGGGGTTGACCCATGGAGGATCGGGGTCGGCAGGTTCGGCAGGTGCAACCAACAATATTAAACAGTAACATAAAAAACAAACAAGAAAAACAAGAAAATTTACAGCTCATTGTATACACAGAGCTGCGCAATTATTCCTCTCCACGTGACCTACAGATGGAGAAAAAAAAGGAGAAAAACATGTATGCAAGCAATAATAACAGTGCAACAGTCAAGTGGGTAAACTCGAGAAGTGGGCCTTGGCGAGTGTTATGTCATCGAAGAACAACGGCTTGCCGTCCTCGAAGACCCGCAGCCGGGCCGGGTACAGGAGAGAGAATTTAATTTTGGCGTTAAACAGTTGCTTGCACAACGGGGCAAACTCCTTGCGTTTAGCAGCGACAATGGTGGAAAAGTCCTGAAATATCAAGAGCCGGTCTCCGTTGTAGGTTAAGCTATCCGTCTTCCGGTAGTGGTCTAGGAGTCGAGCTTTGTCGGCATAATTAAGGATTTTCATGATCACCGGGCGAGGGCGACCAGAGTTTGTTTTACGTTCAGGGCCGATTCTATGTGCCCGCTCAATAGCCAGAGGGGCACCTTTGAGATCCATGGCCAGTTGTTGCGGTATCCAATTAGAAAGAAGGTCAAGTAACTCATGGCCTTTGACCGATTCGGGGATGCCCACCACCCGGAGATTACTTCTGCGTCCGCGATTCTCCAAATCATCTAGCTTCTGGGTCAGATCCGAAATGTCACTTTGCTGTGAATTAATGGTGAGTTGTGCTGCATGCAAATCATCCTCCAGGGTAGACACCCTCTGTTCGACGTCATCTAAGCGGCCAGAGTGTTGAGTTAATTTGGATAAAGTGGAGTCAATAGCTTCTCTAATGCCCGCCAGCTTTTCATCTAGCAGAGGGCCCAGCACCGCCGCAATATCCGCAGGTTTCATTTTGGGAGGCTTACTGGCCGGAGCAGACTTGCGTTTTTGTAAGGACCTGGAACGGGTGACAGAGCAGTCTGAATCAGACGAGTGTCCCCACACAGTATTGCCTCGGGTTGTAGAGGCGGGGTCAGCAATTGACATCGGGGTGGGTATGAGAAATTTTTCCATAAAAAAAAGCGGGCAACGGAGGACCGATTTATACAGTAGGAGTCGCCTCACGCAAGGAGCAGGCTATAATGAGGTCACATGGAGAGGAAAAAAATAGGGGAAGTATAACAGGTTACATCCCAACGAGTAATAGCTCAGGACCGGTAGGCATCAGTCCGTGAACAGCGCACATGGGCGAGGAGAAATGTCACACAGGTGTAGAAGCCGGCATGGGTTTATGGGTGGAGCAGGTGTGAGAATAGGCAGAAGTATAGAAATATATTTATAGTGGCTGTGAGTTGTCTAATCTAAAAGTCGCCACAAGAGGGAGCTAGAGTTACAGCCATTTCTAGCTATGGAGTGAGGAGAGAGTGTTGCCAGTCACAAGATGGCCGCCGCCTGTAAGTAAGATACGGATCCTCCGGAGGTCCCCGGGTCGTTAATCCCCGCCAGTGAAGGGGGGAGATCTGTCTTGTAAGGATGGGTGAGGTGGGGGTCGGAGGGCAGGCGCCCGGAGAGGCCGGGGATCGTCAAAGCAGGACTCAGAGTCCGGGCGGCGCCAACCACAAGATGGCCGCCGGCCGCCAGTCACACTCGTCCCGGCTCTCACCTCCTGCAGATTGTCCGGTCGCCGGTCTCCTGTGAGGGTCAGTGCTTGATGGGTGGGCTCTTGGGTGTCAGGGAGGGCCGCTCAGGTGGGAGAGGGGGTCCGCAGAATCGCCGCACCAGGTCCAGCGGACCGACGGCTCCACTCCCAAATCGAGGCCCCGGCTTCTTGAGGAGGGGAAGGCCGCAACCTGCAGAAGCCCTGATAAGGGCTCCCCGGCTCCGCAACCAAGCCCCTCTGGTGTTTAGTGATCAGGGGAGCAGGTGGTCCAGTACAGAGGTGCTTGGGGCCTTTGAAATAGGTTTTATATAAGTTTTATGAGCGGGGCCAGCAGGAGCTCATAAAAAAGGCTTCCTCTCAGCTTGCAGGCCAGGCCACGCCCCGCTTTTGCCAGCTTAAGTCTTTTCATTTTTCTAGCGAGAGGATGAGTGCTTCCATCCTCATGTGAAGCTGAACCACTAGCCATGAACATAGGCCAGGGCCTCAGCCGTTCCTTGCCACTCCGTGTCGTAAATGGCATATTGACAAGTTTACGCTTCTCCTCAGACGCTTTCAATTTAGATTTTTGGGTCATTTTACTGAACTTTTGTTTTTTTGGATTTTACATGCTCTCTACTATGACATTGGGCATCGGCCTTGGCAGACGACGTTGATGGCATTTCATCGTCTCGGCCATGACTAGTGGCAGCAGCTTCAGCACGAGGTGGAAGTGGATCTTGATCTTTCCCTATTTTACCCTCCACATTTTTGTTCTCCATTTTTTAATGTGTGGAATTATATGCCAGTATCAATAGCAATGGCCTACTACTATATATACTGCGCACAACTAAAATGCACCACAGGTATAGAATGTAGATGGATAGTATACTTAATGACGACACAGAGGTAGGCACAGCAGTGGCCTTCCGTATCGTACTGCTATATATAGTATACTGGTGGTCACTGTGTCAGCAAACTGCAAAACTAAAATGCACCACAGGTATAGAATGTAGATGGATAGTATACTTAATGACGACACAGAGGTAGGCACAGCAGTGGCCTTCCGTATCGTACTGCTATATATAGTATACTGGTGGTCACTGTGTCAGCAAACTGCAAAACTAAAATGCACCACAGGTATAGAATCATGTAGATGGATAGTATACTTAATGACGACACAGAGGTAGGCACAGCAGTGGCCTTCCGTATCGTACTGCTATATATAGTATACTGGTGGTCACTGTGTCAGCAAACTGCAAAACTAAAATGCACCACAGGTATAGAATGTAGATGGATAGTATACTTAATGACGACACAGAGGTAGGCACAGCAGTGGCCTTCCGTATCGTACTGCTATATATAGTATACTGGTGGTCACTGTGTCAGCAAACTGCAAAACTAAAATGCACCACAGGTATAGAATCATGTAGATGGATAGTATACTTAATGACGACACAGAGGTAGGCACAGCAGTGGCCTTCCGTATCGTACTGCTATATATAGTATACTGGTGGTCACTGTGTCAGCAAACTGCAAAACTAAAATGCACCACAGGTATAGAATGTAGATGGATAGTATACTTAATGACGACACAGAGGTAGGCACAGCAGTGGCCTTCCGTATCGTACTGCTATATATAGTATACTGGTGGTCACTGTGTCAGCAAACTGCAAAACTAAAATGCACCACAGGTATAGAATGTAGATGGATAGTATACTTAATGACGACACAGAGGTAGGCACAGCAGTGGCCTTCCGTATCGTACTGCTATATATAGTATACTGGTGGTCACTGTGTCAGCAAACTGCAAAACTAAAATGCACCACAGGTATAGAATGTAGATGGATAGTATACTTAATGACGACACAGAGGTAGGCACAGCAGTGGCCTTCCATATCGTACTGCTATATATAGTATACTGGTGGTCACTGTGTCAGCAAACTGCAAAACTAAAATGCACCACAGGTATAGAATGTAGATGGATAGTATACTTAATGACGACACAGAGGTAGGCACAGCAGTGGCCTTCCGTATCGTACTGCTATATATAGTATACTGGTGGTCACTGTGTCAGCAAACTGCAAAACTAAAATGCACCACAGGTATAGAATCATGTAGATGGATAGTATACTTAATGACGACACAGAGGTAGGCACAGCAGTGGCCTTCCGTATCGTACTGCTATATATAGTATACTGGTGGTCACTGTGTCAGCAAACTGCAAAACTAAAATGCACCACAGGTATAGAATCATGTAGATGGATAGTATACTTAATGACGACACAGAGGTAGGCACAGCAGTGGCCTTCCGTATCGTACTGCTATATATAGTATACTGGTGGTCACTGGTCAGCAAAACTCTGCACTGTACTCCTCCTATATAATATTAATTATACTGGTGGTCCCCAGTCCCCACAATAAAGCAGCACACTGAGCACAGATATGGAGTGTTTTTCAGGCAGACAACGTATACTGGTGGTCACTGTCAGCAAAACTCTGCACTGTACTCCTGCTATATAATACAGCTGCTCCCCAGTCCCCACAATTAAGCAGTGTGAGCACAGATATATTATGCAGCACACTGAGCACAGATATGGAGCGTTTTTTTCAGGCAGAGAACGGATAAAACTGGTGGTCACTGATCAGCAAAACTCTGCACTGTACTCCTCCTAACAGCTGCTCCCCAGTCCTCCCCACAATTAAGCAATAAAGCAATCAAGTTCAACAATAAACGGAGAGGACGCCAGCCACAACCTCTCCCTATCATCTCCAATGCACAAGTGAAAATGGCGGCGACGCGCGGCTGCTTATATAGAATCCGAATCTCGCGAGAATCCGACAGCGGGATGATGACGTTCGGGCGCGCTCGGGTTAGCCGAGCAAGGCGGGAAGGTTCGAACCTGCCTCGGACCCGTGTAAAATGGGTGAAGTTCGGGGGGGTTCGGTTTCCGAGAAACCGAACCCGCTCATCACTACTTCGAAGCAGGCTATTGCTCGCTGGATCTGTAATACGATTCAGCAGGCTCATTCTACGGCTGGATTGCCTGTACTAAATTTGGTTAAAGCCCATTCCACTAGGAAGGTGGGCTCTTCTTGGGCGGCTGCCTGAGGCGTCTCGGCATTACAGCTTTGCCGAGCGGCGACTTGGTCGGGGTCAAACACTTTTGCTAAATTCTACAAGTTTGATACCCTGGCTGATGAGGACCTAGCGTTTGCTCAGTCGGTGCTGCAGAGTCATACGCACTCTCCCGCCCGATTGGATGCTTTGGTATAAACCCCATGGTACTTACGGAGTCCCCAGCATCCTCTAGGACGTAAGAGAAAATAAGATTTTAAACCTACCGGTAAATCTATTTCTCCTAGTCCGTAGAGGATGCTGGGCACCCGTCCCAGTGCGGAAACTCTGCAAGACTTGTATATAGTTGTTGCTTACATAAGGGTTCGGTTACAGTTGGAATAGGTCTTGGACCGTTACTGTCGTTTGTTCATACTGTTAACTGGTTATGTATGTTCCAGGTTACATGGTATGATTGGTGTGGGCTGGTATGAATCTTGCCCTTGGATTGCTAAATCCTGCCTTGTATTGTCCATCTCCTCTGGGCACAGTTCTCTAACTGAGGTCTGGAGGAGGGGCATAGAGGGAGGAGCCAGTGCACACCCATAGTCAAAGTTCTTTTTAGGTGCCCTATCTCCTGCGGAGCCCGTCTATACCCCCATGGTCCTTACGGAGTCCCCAGCATCCTCTACGGACTAGGAGAAATAGATTTACCGGTAGGTTTAAAATCTTATTTTATATATATATATATATATATATATATATTCAATTTAATATAGAAGGCACTCACCAGACTTGTAATGAATATGCAAAAAATAGTTTATCAAATCTCACATCAGCAGCTTAATCATGGTTGGTCGACGTTTCGGTCCCAAGCCGGACCTTTTTCCAGACCAGTGTGTACAATCGTCAGAATCACAATTGTACACACTGGTCTGGAAAAAGGTCCGGCTTGGGACCGAAACGTCGACCAACCATGATTAAGCTGCTGATGTGAGATTTGATAAACATTTTTTTGCATATTCATTACAAGTCTGGTGAGTGCCTTCTATATTAAATTGAATATATAAAGGGACCTTGTGGATACAAGCTTTCTCCCTGGAATTTTGGCACCCCAGCAGATGATATTGGATATACAGTGAGTGCCACTTCATTTGTTCCGAAATATATATATATATATATATATATATATATATATATATATATATATATATATATATAATACACACACATGTATAGACCACTACAAGAACATGGATTTGGACACAAATCCTCTTTATTCATGCACTTAACTTGAGAACTTGTTGTTATTCAGTTACAATTCCCTTTATTAAATAAAACATTTCAGTATACTGCCATACCCAGGATTGAAACCTATAACCTGATGAATTCTAATCAAACACCTTACTCAATGAGCTATTTGATCCTGCATAAAAACTATGAACACTATATTAAGCTACTGGCACTTCAGCATTGCAATTGAGCAGATCTATGCAGTGTGCAGCCACACATCCAATCTCTTGCAGCCACACACTACATAGATCAGCTCAGTCGCAATGCTCATCACCCCCTCACAAAGTACAAATGGTCAAAACTGCAATGCTGACCTTTTTTCCCCCACAAAGTACAAGGTAAGCTTCAAATAGCATTGTCTAGCTTAGAATTCTCTAGCTTTCTATGCAAGGGCAGATAACTCAATGAATACATTGTCTGACTTCAATGCCACAGGCAATGGATTTGAATACCAAGTATGTCAGCAAGTTGAAATGTAATAAAGGACAGTGTGACTGAATAACAGAATCTCAAGTTGAGTTCATGAATTTTGCATAGGTATTAGTGACAGAAGGGGTCAGGTTAGGAGACAGCAGTGGTCAGGTGATACCGGGCTCCAAAAAGGGGGGAAGCTGCAAGTGAAAGTAATTAAAACATATAATTGCAAGTGCCGCCAACAGCGCCCCCCTACCCTGCAGCACTATGTGCAATGCCCCTTTCGCACACACCTAGTTACTGCCCTGCAATAGGTACAAACAATGTATTACAGTCCATTATACATAACATATTCCACAAATGCCAAGGATTGAAGCGACTATAATATATAAGGATCAAAGAAAATCGGAGGATCTTCTAAGGAAACGCGTGTCTCATACCACAGAGTTCTCTGGAAACACTTCAAAATTGAGTTTTTAGTGGATATTGGTAAATTCTCCATGTAACTTTCCCATGAATCTAAGCATTTTTCAGGATGTTTTCTGTATTTTTACATTGGCTGGACTATTTTTTTTTTAAATTGTCCAAATAACTTTACTTCACTTTGGAGCCACCCCGATGGAAATTCTGTGTGTAAGAAAACTATTACACGCACACATATTATATATATATATATATATATATATATATATATATATATATAGCAAATGCTGGCTCTCTGGGATGGATTGCTGCTCCTCTCCTCTATGCATCAAGAACTAGGCGGCACTCCACGGATTTTGGTAAATACGAAGTGTATTGAAAATGAATCAAACAATAACAAGCATAGTGGACACCAACGTTTCAACGCCTCCTGGGCGTTTTTGTCAAGGTGCTACGCTGTGTAGTGTAAAGCGAAAACCAACAAACATTACAGTTGTCTTTCCTTACCTTTTAAAGGGTATGTGAATAAGACTGCCTCCCCTCCATGCCGGCGTCCACCTGGGGCCGGGAGCCGTGTCCCGCGGCACTTCCGGTTGGACGCAGTGGGCGTGATGACGTTCACCGCTGCGTCCTCTCTGGTTGGCCCGCACGCACCAGCTCTCCATTGCCAGGGGCACCGTTACTATGGAGATAGGAAAACAGAAGCTATTACAGTACAGTGAATATACAATGGAGCAACCTAGCTCCGTGATCGGTAATCTAATCAAATGAATACCTATACAGTGCTAATAGATATTACCACCACCTATTAAAAACAACATGGAAACGCACCATATCAACCCTTCTATGCTTTAAATGGAGTCAGATGTTACTTTCTGATAGAGATGTGCACTTGAAATTTTTCGGGTTTTGGTTTTGGGTTCGGTTCCGCGGCCGTGTTTTGGGTTCGACCGCGTTTTGGCAAAACCTCACCGAATTTTTTTTGTCGGATTCGGGTGTGTTTTGGATTCGGGTGTTTTTTCAAAAAACACTAAAAAACAGCTTAAATCATAGAATTTGGTGGTCATTTTGATCCCAAAGTATTATTAACCTCAAAAACCATAATTTCCACTCATTTTCAGTCTATTCTGAACACCTCACACCTCACAATATTATTTTTAGTCCTAAAATTTGCACCGAGGTCGCTGGATGACTAAGCTAAGCGACCCTAGTGGCCGACACAAACACCTGGCCCATCTAGGAGTGGCACTGCAGTGTCACGCAGGATGGCCCTTCCAAAAAACACTCCCCAAACAGCACATGACGCAAAGAAAAAAAGAGGCGCAATGAGGTAGCTGTGTGAGTAAGCTAAGCGACCCTAGTGGCCGACACAAACACCTGGCCCATCTAGGAGTGGCACTGTAGTGTCACGCAGGATGGCCCTTCCAAAAAAAACACTCCCCAAACAGCACATGACGCAAAGAAAAAAAGAGGCGCAATGAGGTAGCTGTGTGAGTAAGCTAAGCGACCATAGTGGCCGACACAAACACCTGGCCCATCTAGGAGTGGCACTGCAGTGTCACGCAGGATGGCCCTTCCAAAAAACACTCCCCAAACAGCACATGACGCAAAGAAAAAAAGAGGCGCAATGAGGTAGCTGTGTGAGTAAGCTAAGCGACCCTAGTGGCCGACACAAACACCTGGCCCATCTAGGAGTGGCACTGCAGTGTCACGCAGGATGGCCCTTCCAAAAAACACTCCCCAAACAGCACATGACGCAAAGAAAAAAAGAGGCGCAATGAGGTAGCTGTGTGAGTAAGCTAAGCGACCCTAGTGGCCGACACAAACACCTGGCCCATCTAGGAGTGGCACTGCAGTGTCACGCAGGATGGCCCTTCCAAAAAACACTCCCCAAACAGCACATGACGCAAAGAAAAAAAGAGGCGCAATGAGGTAGCTGTGTGAGTAAGCTAAGCGACCCTAGTGGCCGACACAAACACCTGGCCCATCTAGGAGTGGCACTGCAGTGTCACGCAGGATGGCCCTTCCAAAAAACACTCCCCAAACAGCACATGACGCAAAGAAAAAAAGAGGCGCAATGAGGTAGCTGTGTAAGTAAGCTAAGCGACCCTAGTGGCCGACACAAACACCTGGCCCATCTAGGAGTGGCACTGCAGTGTCACGCAGGATGGCCCTTCCAAAAAACACTCCCCAAACAGCACATGACGCAAAGAAAAAAAGAGGCGCAATGAGGTAGCTGTGTGAGTAAGCTAAGCGACCCTAGTGGCCGACACAAACACCTGGCCCATCTAGGAGTGTCACTGCAGTGTCACGCAGGATGGCCCTTCCAAAAAACACTCCCCAAACAGCACATGACGCAAAGAAAAAAAGAGGCGCAATGAGGTAGCTGTGTGAGTAAGCTAAGCGACCCTAGTGGCCGACACAAACACCTGGCCCATCTAGGAGTGTCACTGCAGTGTCACGCAGGATGGCCCTTCCAAAAAACACTCCCCAAACAGCACATGACGCAAAGAAAAAAAGAGGCGCAATGAGGTAGCTGTGTGAGTAAGCTAAGCGACCCTAGTGGCCGACACAAACACCTGGCCCATCTAGGAGTGTCACTGCAGTGTCACGCAGGATGGCTCTTCCAAAAAACACTCCCCAAACAGCACATGACGCAAAGAAAAAAAGAGGCGCAATGAGGTAGCTGTGTGAGTAAGCTAAGCGACCCTAGTGGCCGACACAAACACCTGGCCCATCTAGGAGTGGCACTGCAGTGTCACGCAGGATGGCCCTTCCAAAAAACACTCCCCAAACAGCACATGACGCAAAGAAAAAAAGAGGCGCAATGAGGTAGCTGTGTGAGTAAGCTAAGCGACCCTAGTGGCCGACACAAACACCTGGCCCATCTAGGAGTGGCACTGCAGTGTCATGCAGGATGGCCCTTCCAAAAAAAACACTCCCCAAACAGCACATGACGCAAAGAAAAAAAGAGGCGCAATGAGGTAGCTGTGTGAGTAAGCTAAGCGACCCTAGTGGCCGACACAAACACCTGGCCCATCTAGGAGTGGCACTGCAGTGTCACGCAGGATGGCCCTTCCAAAAAAAACACTCCCCAAACAGCACATGACGCAAAGAAAAAAAGAGGCGCAATGAGGTAGCTGTGTGAGTAAGCTAAGCGACCCTAGTGGCCGACACAAACACCTGGCCCATCTAGGAGTGGCACTGCAGTGTCACGCAGGATGGCCCTTCCAAAAAACACTCCCCAAACAGCACATGACGCAAAGAAAAAAAGAGGCGCAATGAGGTAGCTGTGTGAGTAAGCTAAGCGACCCTAGTGGCCGACACAAACACCTGGCCCATCTAGGAGTGGCACTGCAGTGTCACGCAGGATGGCCCTTCCAAAAAACACTCCCCAAACAGCACATGACGCAAAGAAAAAAAGAGGCGCAATGAGGTAGCTGTGTGAGTAAGCTAAGCGACCCTAGTGGCCGACACAAACACCTGGCCCATCTAGGAGTGGCACTGCAGTGTCACGCAGGATGGCCCTTCCAAAAAACACTCCCCAAACAGCACATGACGCAAAGAAAAAAAGAGGCGCAATGAGGTAGCTGTGTGAGTAAGCTAAGCGACCCTAGTGGCCGACACAAACACCTGGCCCATCTAGGAGTGGCACTGCAGTGTCACGCAGGATGGCCCTTCCAAAAAAATACTCCCCAAACAGCACATGACGCAAAGAAAAATTAAAGAAAAAAGAGGTGCAAGATGGAATTGTCCTTGGGCCCTCCCACCCACCCTTATGTTGTATAAACAGGACATGCACACTTTAACCAACCCATCATTTCAGTGACAGGGTCTGCCACACGACTGTGACTGAAATGACGGGTTGGTTTGGACCCCCACCAAAAAAGAAGCAATTAATCTCTCCTTGCACAAACTGGCTCTACAGAGGCAAGATGTCCACCTCATCATCATCCTCCGATATATCACCGTGTACATCCCCCTCCTCACAGATTATCAATTCGTCCCCACTGGAATCCACCATCTCAGCTCCCTGTGTACTACTTTGTGGAGGCAATTGCTGCTGGTCAATGTCTCCACGGAGGAATTGATTATAATTAATTTTAATGAACATCATCTTCTCCACATATTCTGGAAGTAACCTCGTACGCCGATTGCTGACAAGGTGAGCGGCGGCACTAAACACTCTTTCGGAGTACACACTTGTGGGAGGGCAACTTAGGTAGAATAAAGCCAGTTTGTGCAAGGGCCTCCAAATTGCCTCTTTTTCCTGCCAGTATAAGTACGGACTGTCTGACGTGCCTACTTGGATGCGGTCACTCATATAATCCTCCACCATTCTTTCAATGGGGAGAGAATCATATGCAGTGACAATAGACGACATGTCCGTAATCGTTGGCAGGTCCTTCAGTCCGGACCAGATGTCAGCATCAGCAGTCGCTCCAGACTGCCCTGCATCACCGCCAGCGGGTGGGCTCGGAACTCTGAGCCTTTTCCTCGCACCCCCAGTTGCGGGAGAATGTGAAGGAGGAGATGTTGACAGGTCGCGTTCCGCTTGACTTGACAATTTTCTCACCAGCAGGTCTTTGAACCCCAGCAGACTTGTGTCTGCCGGAAAGAGAGATCCAAGGTAGGTTTTAAATCTAGGATCGAGCACGGTGGCCAAAATGTAGTGATCTGATTTCAACAGATTGACCACCCGTGAATCCTTGTTAAGCAAATTAAGGGCTCCATCCACAAGTCCCACATGCCTAGCGGAATCGCTCCGTGTTAGCTCCTCCTTCAATGTCTCCAGCTTCTTCTGCAAAATTGGAATTAACAAGTAAAACCTTTGGCGCTCGCAGTGAGTGGTCTTTCTTATAGCAGCTAATATAGCAGGGTTAGTTAGACCCTATAACTGAGAACAATAAACAAGAAAAAGCGCTGGGAAACTGGATAAGAAATTTCTGACAAATTTAATAAAGAATATAAATTATTCACTGTTGCAACAGAAAATTAAAGAATTCATTAGAATCAATTAAAAATAGGGCTTAATATAGCACTGCAAGAATTTAAAAAGTCCCATATACTTTATATGGTGTGTATACTTTGCTGGTACTCAAATGAAACAGTTCATCCCAAAATGCTTTTTTGCCACAGTCCAGGAACAATATTGCGAATGGAAAAGAAGATACTGCAGTTAGTGACCTTACATAGCTGGGTTCAAGGCGCTGCTTGGTCCAGTGATTTTGCTCAGGTCCAATGATGCAGTGGTCCAAATCGCTGAGGCAAAGAGTTCCTTTATCCGACTTCTAGGCGTTTGTATGGGGATGTATGGTCAGAGTCCAGCTGCTGCACCGACGCGTTTCGCTGTTTTACACAGCTTTCTCACCTTGAGAAAGCTGTGTAAAACAGCGAAACGCGTCGGTGCAGCAGCTGGACTCTGACCATACATCCCCATACAAACGCCTAGAAGTCGGATAAAGGAACTCTTTGCCTCAGCGATTTGGACCACTGCATCATTGGACCTGAGCAAAATCACTGGACCAAGCAGCGCCTTGAACCCAGCTATGTAAGGTCACTAACTGCAGTATCTTCTTTTCCATTCGCAATATTGTTCCTGGACTGTGGCAAAAAAGCATTTTGGGATGAACTGTTTCATTTGAGTACCAGCAAAGTATACACACCATATAAAGTATATGGGACTTTTTAAATTCTTGCAGTGCTATATTAAGCCCTATTTTTAATTGATTCTAATGAATTCTTTAATTTTCTGTTGCAACAGTGAATAATTTATATTCTTTATTAAATTTGTCAGAAATTTCTTATCCAGTTTCCCAGCGCTTTTTCTTGTTTATTGTTCTTCTGCAAAAGCCTGATGAGGGGAATGACCTGACTCAGGCTGGCAGTGTCTGAACTGACTTCACGTGTGGCAAGTTCAAAGGGCAGCAGAACCTTGCACAACGTTGAAATCATTCTCCACTGCGCTTGAGACAGGTGCATTCCACCTCCTATATCGTGCTCAATTGTATAGGCTTGAATGGCCTTTTGCTGCTCCTCCAACCTCTAAAGCATATATAGGGTTGAATTCCACCTCGTTACCACTTCTTGCTTCAGATGATGGCAGGGCAGGTTCAGGCGTTTTTGGTGATGCTCCAGTCTTCTGTACGTGGTGCCTGTACGCCGAAAGTGTCCCGCAATTCTTCTGGCCACCGACAGCATCTCTTGCACGCCCCTCTCGTTTTTTAAAAAATTCTGCACCACCAAATTCAAGGTATGTGCAAAACATGGGACGTGCTGGAATTTGCCCATATTTAATGCACACACAATATTGCTGGCGTTGTCCGATGCCACAAATCCACAGGAGAGTCCAATTGGGGTAAGCCATTCCGCAATGATCTTCCTCAGTTGCCGTAAGAGGTTTTCAGCTGTGTGCGTATTCTGGAAACCGGTGATACAAAGCGTAGCCTGCCTAGGAAAGAGTTGGCGTTTGCGAGATGCTGCTACTGGTGCCGCCGCTGCTGTTCTTGCGGCGGGAGTCCATACATCTACCCAGTGGGCTGTCACAGTCATATAGTCCTGACCCTGCCCTGCTCCACTTGTCCACATGTCCGTGGTTAAGTGGACATTGGGTACAACTGCATTTTTTAGGACACTGGTGAGTCTTTTTCTGACGTCCGTGTACATTCTCGGTATCGCCTGCCTAGAGAAGTGGAACCTAGATGGTATTTGGTAACGGGGGCACACTACCTCAAGAAATTGTCTAGTTCCCTGTGAACTAACGGCGGATACCGGACGCACGTCTAACACCAACATAGTTGTCAAGGCCTCAGTTATCCGCTTTGCAACAGGATGACTGCTGTGATATTTCATCTTCCTCGCAAAGGACTGTTGGACAGTCAATTGCTTACTGGAAGTAGTACAAGTGGTCTTCCGACTTCCCCTCTGGGATGACCATCGACTCCCAGCAGCAACAACAGCAGCGCCAGCAGCAGTAGGCGTTACACGCAAGGATGCATCGGAGGAGTCCCAGGCAGGAGAGGACTCGTCAGAATTGCCAGTGACATGGCCTGCAGGACTATTGGCATTCCTGGGGAAGGAATATGTCAATGGCCATATTCCTCCCACGGACAACAGGTGTCTCCCCGGGTGCCTGACTTAAACAAACCACCTCACCATCAGAATCCTCCTTGTCAATTTCCTCCCCAGCGCCAGCAACACCCATATCCTCCTCGTCCTGGTGTACTTCAACACTGACGTCTTCAATCTGACTATCAGGAACTGGACTGCGGGTGCTCCTTCCAGCACTTGCAGGGGGCGTGCAAATGGTGGAAGGCGCATGCTCTTCACGTCCAGTGTTGGGAAGGTCAGGCATCGCAACCGACACAATTGGACTCTCCTTGTGGATTTGTGATTTCGAAGAACGCACAGTTCTTTGCTGTGCTTTTGCCAGCTTGAGTCTTTTCATTTTTCTAGCGAGAGGCTGAGTGCTTCCATCCTCATGTGAAGCTGAACCACTAGCCATGAACATAGGCCAGGGCCTCAGCCGTTCCTTGCCACTCCGTGTGGTAAATGGCATATTGGCAAGTTTACGCTTCTCCGACGACGATTTTATTTTAGATTTTTGAGTCCTTTTTTTACTGATATTTTGTGTTTTGGATTTTACATGCTCTGTACTATGACATTGGGCATCGGCCTTGGCAGACGACGTTGCTGGCATTTCATCGTCTCGGCCATGACTAGTGGCAGCAACTTCAGCACGAGGTGGAAGTGGATCTTGATCTTTCCCTATTTTTGGAACCTCAACATTTTTGTTCTCCATATTTTAATAGGCACAACTAAAAGGCACCTCAGGTAAACAATGGAGATGGATGGATACTAGTATACTTATGGATGACGAGCGACTGCCGACACAGAGGTAGCTACAGCCGTGGACTACCGTACTGTGTCTGCTGCTAACATAGACTGGATGATAATGAGATAAAATTAAAATATATATATATATATCACACTAGTACTGCAGCCGGACAGGTATATATTATGTAATGACGGACCTGCTGGACACTGTCTGTCAGCACTGCAGACTCCTAAAGTAAGCTACTAGTATCAAGAAGATAGAAAAAAAAACCACGGGTAGGTGGTATACAATTATGGATGGACCAGCGACTGCCGACACAGAGGTAGCTACAGCCGTGGACTACCGTACTGTGTCTGCTGCTAATATAGACTGGATGATAATGAGATAAAATTAAAATATATATATATATATCACACTAGTACTGCAGCCGGACAGGTATATATTATGTAATGACGGACCTGCTGGACACTGTCTGTCAGCACTGCAGACTCCTAAAGTAAGCTACTAGTATCAAGAAGATAGAAAAAAAAAACACGGGTAGGTGGTATACAATTATGGATGGACCAGCGACTGCCGACACAGAGGTAGCTACAGCCGTGGACTACCGTACTGTGTCTGCTGCTAATATAGACTGGATGATAATGAGATAAAATTAAAATATATATATATATCACACTAGTACTGCAGCCGGACAGGTATATATTATGTAATGACGGACCTGCTGGACACTGTCTGTCAGCACTGCAGACTCCTAAAGTAAGCTACTAGTATCAAGAAGATAGAAAAAAAAACACGGGTAGGTGGTATACAATTATGGATGGACCAGCGACTGCCGACACAGAGGTAGCTACAGCCGTGGACTACCGTACTGTGTCTGCTGCTAATATAGACTGGATGATAATGAGATAAAATTAAAATATATATATATATCACACTAGTACTGCAGCCGGACAGGTATATATTATGTAATGACGGACCTGCTGGACACTGTCTGTCAGCATTGCAGACTCCTAAAGTAAGCTACCAGTATCAAGAAGATAGAAAAAAAAACCACGGGTAGGTGGTATACAATTATGGATGGACCAGCGACTGCCGACACAGAGGTAGCTACAGCCGTGGACTACCGTACTGTGTCTGCTGCTAATATAGACTGGATGATAATGAGATAAAATTAAAATATATATATATATATCACACTAGTACTGCAGCCGGACAGGTATATATTATGTAATGACGGACCTGCTGGACACTGTCTGTCAGCACTGCAGACTCCTAAAGTAAGCTACTAGTATCAAGAAGATAGAAAAAGAAACCACGGGTAGGTGGTATACAATTATGGATGGACCAGCGACTGCCGACACAGAGGTTGCTACAGCCGTGGACTACCGTACTGTGTCTGCTGCTAATATAGACTGGATGATAATGAGATAAAATTAAAATATATATATATATCACACTAGTACTGCAGCCGGACAGGTATATATTATGTAATGACGGACCTGCTGGACACTGTCTGAAGAATGCGTTTATAAAAACACCACACGACGAGTGTTTAACTTTTTCAGGCAGACAATCAATATACTGGTGGTCAGCAGACAATCACAATACTGGTGGTCAGTGGTCACTGGTCAGTCACACTGGCAGTGGCACTCTGGCAGCAAAAGTGTGCACTGTACTTAAATGTACTCCTGCTATAACTGCTCCCCAGTCTCCCCCACAATTAAGCTGTCTGAGCACTCAGCAGTCAGATAATGATATACAGTATATGATGCAGCACACTGGGCTGAGCACAGATATGGTATTTGTGACTGTGTCACACTGTGTATCGTTTTTTTTCAGGCAGAGAACGGATTAATTAAACTGGTGGCACTGGTCACTGGTCACACTATCAGCAGCAAGAAGTAGTACTCCTCCTATATGCTCCCCAAAATTTGTGTCTCTCGTACTCTAGTCACTCTAAACGGAGAGGACGCCAGCCACGTCCTCTCCCTATCAATCTCAATGCACGTGTGAAAATGGCGCGGCTCCTTATATAGAATCCGAGTCTCGCGATAGAATCCGAGCCTCGCGAGAATCCGACAGCGGGATGATGACGTTCGGGCGCGCTCGGGTTAACCGAGCAAGGCGGGAAGATCCGAGTCGCTCGGACCCGTGTAAAAAAACCTGAAGTTCGGGCGGGTTCGGATTCCGAGGAACCGAACCCGCTCATCTCTACTTTCTGACTGAATGTATAACAGCACCAGGATGTCTAAAGTCCGGGGCTGCCCAATAACTCTGAAATTGCTGCTGGGCACAGGCAGCCTGATGTATCCACAGGTACTTACAGTTTGTCTAGATAAATAAATATAACTCTACTACGGGGGTAATTGCTTCTAAATACGGCTATTCTGTTACTACTATACATTACGACTATGTCACTAGCCCCCCCTATTTTTATTCATAGGTATACATTCCACTGTATTTGTTCGTTCAGTCCATTTGGGGTCAAAGTGTCCAATTCATGGATCCACTTGGTCTCCTTTTGTGACAAGATCTTCGCTCTGTGCTCCCCTCTAATCATTCTAGGCACGTGATCAATAATGGTATATTTGACTGGGCATTCTTAAAAGAAAGATTAGGTACTACATCTGGTGTGCACTGGCTCCTCCCTCTATGCCCCTCCTCCAGACCCCAGTTAGAATCTGTGCCCGGCCAGAGCTGGATGCACCTAGTGGGCTCTCCTGAGCTTACTAGAAAAGAAAGTATTTGTTAGGTTTTTTATTTTCAGTGAGATCTGCTAGCAACAGACTCACTGCTACGAGGGACTGAGGGGAGAGAAGCAAACCTACCTGCTTGCAGCTAGCTTGTGCTTCTAAGGCTACTGGACACTATTAGCTCCAGAGGGATCGAACACAGGGCCCGACCTCGATCGTCCGTTCCCGGAGCTGCGCCGCCGTCCCCCTTGCAGAGCCAGAAGACGGAAGAACCCGGAGAAAATCGGCGGCTGAAGACTCCGGTCTTCAATAAGGTAGCGCACAGCACTGCAGCTGTGCGCCATTGCTCCCACAGCACACCACACGCTCCGGTCACTGGTGGGTGCAGGGCGCTGGGGGGGGGGCGCCCTGGGCTGCAATATGTATACCTTTTTGGCAAAATGCACATAATACAGTTATAAACTGTATATGTGCCTAATCCCGCGCCATAAATATTATTAAAAAAGCGGGAGAAGCCCGCCGCTGAAGGGGCGGGGCTATCTTCCTCAGCACAGCCAGCGCCATTTTCTCTTCACAGCTCCGCTGGAAGGACGCTCCCCAGGCTCTCCCCTGCAGTATACACTACGAGAAGGGTAAAAAAGAGAGGGGAGGCACATCAGAGCCGGATTAAGGGGGGGGCCCAGGGGGTCAGTACCCCGGGCCCCCCTGTCATAAGGGGCCCCCAGCCAAAGCTGCGCTGCCCCGCTCTGGTGCTGCTGTCCCCTCTCCAGCCTCCGCCACCAGCAGCAGCTCTCCTGGCTGCAGTGGAGGCTGGAGATTGCTGCCTGTATCAATCCCTGATCCGATTCCGAGCTGCCCATTAGGAGGGGGAGGTAGCCACACGCACAGCCGCGAGCGGGACATAACACACCCGCTGGCAGCGCGGAAACCTCCCTCCCTTGCAGCCGGTAGTCTTCTCCCCACTGCAGCGTGGGGTCTTTGTGCGGGGGTATGCTGCGATTCGGGGGTCGGAGCAGAGGGGACGGAGGTAATATAAGATAATTGTTATAGAATCATGTCATATTGGCTCCGCCCCCTCCCCGCCGACCCGCGAATCACGGCATTTTCGCCGTGGGGGCGGGTTCTAATAGTGAACTGTGCCCCTGGCTCCCAGCAATATGTCCTGGCTGCGGCATCCTCACCCTTTTCCTCAGGGCAGGCTTTAATGTAAGTGTACGTGTACGCACAGTTTGTGTTCTAGGTGTGTATGTGTTCTATATGTGTATACTGTATATATGTGTATATGTTCTATTCGTGTATATGTATGTGTGTATGTGTTTTGTGTGTATGTATTTGTGTGTATGGGGGTGCATGAGTTCTATGTAATGTGTGTGTGTGTGTGTGTGTACACACACACACACACACACACACACACACACACACACACACACACACACACACACGTGTGTGCTTCAAAGGAAACCCCCCTTCCGAATCCTGCTTTCCCCCCTGCGGGAGGTGGTTGCTGGTGGGTGGGCCCCCTATCTTGTGTGCCCTGGGCCCCCCAAGGGCTTAATCCGGCCCTGGGGCACATAAATTTAGGCGCAAAAGGTGATATAAGCAGCTATTGGGGGAAAATTCACTTTCTGTTAGTGTAAATCCCTCTGTTATATAGCGCTCTGGTGTGTGCTGGCATACTCCCTCTCTGTCTCCCCAAAGGACTTTGTGGGGTCCTGTCCTCAGTCAGAGCATTCCCTGTGTGTATGTGCGGTGTGTCGGTACGGCTGTGTCGACATGTTTGAGGAGGACGCTTACGTGGAGGCGGAGCAGGTGCCGATAAGTGTGATGTCGCCCCCTGCGGGGCCGACACCAGAGTGGATGGATATGTGGAAGGTATTAACCGACAGTGTCAACTCCTTGCATAAAAGGTTCGATGACGCAGCTTTGGGACAGCCGGCATCTCAGCCCGCGCCTGCCCAGACATCTCAGAGGCCATCAGGGGCTCAAAAACGCCCGCTACCTCAGATGGCAGACACAGATGTCGACACGGAGTCTGACTCCAGTGTAGACGAGGATGAGACAATTGTACAGTCCACAAGGGCCATCCGATGCATGATTACGGCAATGAAAAATGTGTTGCACATTTCTGACATTAACCCGGTTACCACTAAAAAGGGTATTATGTTTGGGGAGAAAAAGCAGCCAGTGACTTTTCCCACATCTGATGAGTTAAATGAATTGTGTGAAGAAGCGTGGTGTTCCCCAGATAAGAAATTAGTGATTTCTAAGAGGTTACTGATGGCGTACCCTTTCCCGCCAACGGACAGGCTACGTTGGGAAACATCCCCTAGGGTGGACAAGGCGCTCACACGCTTATCAAAAAAGGTGGCACTGCCGTCTCAGGATACGGCCGCCTTAAAGGAGCCTGCAGATAGAAAGCAGGAGGCTATCCTGAAGTCTGTATATACACACTCAGGTACTATACTGCGACCTGCAATTGCTTCGGCATGGATGTGTAGTGCTGCAGCTGCTTGGTCTGATTCCCTGTCAGATAACATTGATTCCCTTGACAGGGATACTATTTTGCTAACCATAGAGCATATTAAAGACGTCGTCTTATATATGAGGGAAGCACAGAGGGACATTTGCCGGCTGGCATCTAGAATTAATGCAATGTCCATTTCTGTCAGGAGAGTATTATGGACTCGGCAGTGGACAGGTGATGCTGATTCTAAAAGGCACATGGAGGTTTTGCCTTATAAGGGTGAGGAATTGTTTGGGGACGGTCTCTCGGACCTCGTATCCACAGCAATAGCTGGGAAGTCGACTTTTTTACCTCAGGTTCCCTCACAGCCTAAGAAAGCACCGTATTATCAAGTACAGTCCTTTCGGCCTCAGAAAGGCAAGCGGGTCAGAGGCGCGTCCTTTCTGCCCAGAGGCAGGGGTAGAGGGAAAAAGCTGCACCAGACAGCCAGTTCCCAGGAACAAAAATCCTCCCCTGCTTCTTCTAAGTCCACCGCATGACGCTGGGGCTCCACAGATGGAGCCAGGTGCGGTGGGGGCGCGTCTCCGGAACTTCAGCGACCAGTGGGTTCGCTCACAGGTGGATCTCTGGGTTCTACAAGTGGTATCTCAGGGATACAAGCTGGAGTTCGAGGCGTCTCCCCCTCGCCGTTACCTCAAATCAGCCTTGCCAGCTGCTCCCAAGGAAAGGGAGGTAGTTGAAGGGTTACCTCTTCTGTCTTTGTACATATTACTTTTTATATGATCAGTTTCCTTATAATAATTACAGTGTTAAAGTGAATATTTCTATTTCCCTAGTGAAGGGTTAAAACATGCTTTATGAACTCTTATGTGTTTGCAATGGATGCTGCTGCCCTGTGTTAGATGCCTTTGTCTCTCATACAGATACCAGGCTTGTGTGGGTCTGGCATCCAAGGTCAGCTCTCTACTAGATGAAACCTGCTTTTTCTACTTCTGTGTGTTACTAAAAGATCCTTTGTTAAGTTTCGCCTGATGCAACATATATAACATCTGCCTGGCAACTGCTATATCCAATTATGTTATGTCAAGTATTAACCACCCCTACGTACCCCACCCAGGAACCTACCCCTAAGCCAATGAGCCCTTTTACACTTGTCAGTTCCACCCATATGCATTGTCTTATATACTCTTGTTAACTTTATAATAAACAGTGTGAATTTTAACTGCTTGTGTGTGCATGTACCTTGTGGTTAAAAGTTTACACTCCAGACGTCTGTAAGGCCATCACATCGAGGGTTAAAGAAAATAAGGTCAAATCCTTTCAGCTGGGGGTTATGTCCGGGATTCAGTGATCGTCCCCGAATAATAAAGATAGAAGATTTATTGTCTGTCTTTGCTATGCGGGATTGCGGTCATACACTGAAGCTGAATCCGTGTCAGTGTTCCGGGAACACGTGACAAGGTAATATTTAAGTCCGGGACTTAATATTACGAAGTTTTTAAAACAGGTATCAGGGATACCATAGAATCTTTAATGTCTGGGACTTAAAGATACGTCTGAGAAGGGACCAGGGGTCCGAGCGCACTTCTCCAAAGACGTTAGTATCTGGGATACTTAAAAATAGACCTGGGAGTCTATACGTAACGTAGAGAATACCCCGATTTGATCGCCTATATATTTTTGTATGTTTGTAGTGAGATAAGTTCTTATATTTGGTCCAGACGGCTGGTAAGTTTTCGTCTGCCAGATATCTTTACTCAAACACTTTTCTTGCTTCCTGTCTAAAACGCTGTATTTTTTCTGACATCTTGTACGAAGGTAAGCGTACCCGTCAAAAGATTTCATGTTCTCATTATACAGATAATATTGTGATATTGTCAACGACTAATTAACTGGTGTTAGCTAATGCATGCATAGAAAGTTTTTGTAAATTGCATTTTTTTTGTTGTGAAATTTCATAGAAAGTCTTTTTGTTGTGAAATTGCATAGAAGGTTTTTTTTGTAAACTGCATTTTTGTTGTGATATTGCATAGACAGTTGTTGTGGGTTGTTGTGGAAATTGCGTAGAAAGCTGGTGTAGATTGCATTTTTACTATGGGAGGGACCTATGTATAAGTAGAGTGTCGTATATTTTAGATAATTTTCTTTTAAAAAGTTGTACTGTTGATTTATATTACTGTCTGACAATGGGCTCTAGTCAGAGTAAAAAAAACTGCATATCCCCCGCCCCTCCCTGGTGAGACATGCAGGATGTATGTTGCCCGTAACTCTACCTCAGAGTATTATTTAGTTAACCCATGGGTGGATAATTTAGCGGGATGGACAGAGAAAGCAGGACGGGACCCATTCCTACGGGAAGGCAGTAATTACCTTTTCTATATGGAGATTTAAGAAAAAATGTCAGTTTCCAATAGCACAGAAGCGAAGCTGCAGAGGAATTGTAAGTCTTTGAAATCCCTCTCGCCCCCCCCCCCCCTTTTGCATTCCAATGTATCCTGCGCTCAGAGACACAAATCTCTTGGCAGCAGTAACCCTTTCACACTAAATGGGATCGCTTCCAACTTCACTGCTGGAGGGTGCGTCCACTAGCTCTATCCCTAACGCATCAATAACCCAGAGTTTAGATAATAGTAAAACACTGTCCCAAGCCCACTATTACCCTCGATGGCTGTATATCTTATTTACGCAAAACTTGCAAAGGACGCAGCTATACACATATGAAGGAAGTTTTTTTTTTTTGCCTGTGTTTTTTTGCCTGTCGCTGTAGCTTGTAAAAAGAAACCTGCGCCCACTCATAACTATCAGAGCTCCAGACGCTTTGACAGACAGAACCAACCCCGCAGTCAGGGAACATTCCAAAGACCCCGCGCACTGACGGGGCCCGGAGGAGGGTATCCCAGCCTTTATTCAACTCTCCCGTCATAGTGAGATTCACCTCTGCTGCCACTTATTATAAATGGAAGTAAAATTCCCTTTTTAGTGGACAGCGGTGCAGCAGCCAGTGTTTTGTGTTCTGACTTATGCAATACCCCCTCTCACCAGAAAAGATAGAAGGTCTCCGCCCCATGATACAGCAATTCTTACAACAGGGTATTCTCAGACATGGTGTATCACCATACTGTACTCCTGTGAACCCTGTTGCCAAAGCTGATGGTAGTTTGGGATTTGTACAGGATCTCAGAGCGATCAATCAGTTAATTGTCCCAGTTGCACCAATTGTTCCAGATGTAAACTCACTCATTTCTGCAATCCCTGCAGATGCTGTGTTCTTCTCTGAAATTGATTTGAAGAATGCCTTTTTTTTCAGCATATCTGTAGATTCACAGACACAATTACTTTTTGCCTTTTCTTTTGAGGGTAAACAACTTACCTGGTGCAGATTATTGACGCACCTGTTGTCTCCAGGCCACATTGAGGCCCTGGCAACCTCACCATGGTTCAGTCCTGCTACAGTATGCAGATGATCTGCTGCTCTGTGGTAAAACTGAGGAGGCCTGCCGGGAGGATGGTGTTTCATTACTAAACTGGCTTTGTGAATGTGGACACAAGGTGTCCAAAATAAAAATGCAATGGTGTAAAAAGCATGTTGATTACTTAGGTTTTGTGCTCACTCAGGGAGAGAGAAAAGTCAGTCCACAATGCATACAGTCTGTATTGGGCCTGGTCACCCCAACTACCCAGAAGGAACTACTGTCCTTCCTGGGTATGGTAAATTACTGCAGACAGTGGATATCTGATTGCTCTTATTGTGATAACATTTTGAGACAAGCCACACTGAAGGACAAACCTAAAACTGTACAATGGTCACAAGAAATGTTAACTGCATATGAAAGTTTAAAATGTATGTTGATGAAAAGTCCGGCACTTGGCCTCCCCAGTTATGTACTACCTTTCCATCTATATGCAAGGGACAATTGTAAAACCATGGCGGGGGTGCTCACACAGTTTCATGGAGGGAAGTTGCGCCCCGTGGCATTTTTTTTTCCAAAGTCATGCCAGTGTCTGTACAAGGTATGCCTGCCTGCCTCAGGGCTTTGGCAGCCTGTGCAATGGTTGCAGAAATGGCCACTACCCTCACTTTAGGCCACATCACAGTACTCCACACCACACATGATGTCCTGGCAATACTTAAAGGCTTACACACAGCACATGTCAGCACAACGCCTTAGTGGATATGAAGTACTCCTTTTGAGTAACCCTACCCTTACCATTAAGTACACTGCTGGTTCTTCTGGCCCTGCACCCATTCTCAATGCCCTTTTAGGCTTGAAAGGTCCCGAGGATGAACCACCCGACCTACATGACTGTGCTGCTTCCATTGAAGCTGAAACTTCTCCCAGACTTGACATGTCTCCCGTTCCCATACCAGGCGCAGACATTGTTTTTGTTGACGGCTCCTGTAGTAGGCCCAATGACAATACATACCAGGCTGGCTATGCCATTGTCACCCTCCCTGATACTGTGTTGGAAACCCTACCAATACCTTATCAGTCCGCGCAAGCTGCAGAACTCATTGCACTCACTAGAGCATGTCCCTCCCTTGACAACGTCCATCTGCTCACTCAACTTCAAGCTGCTGCGACTAATACTGATCTCTCCGACTGGACTTACCCAATTCTGCAGAAAAAATCCTAAATCAGGATTAATCTGCAAAGAGGGGAAACCCTGTATACCCCAGTCCAGTGCCCCTTTGCTCGTTGCCCAGTGCCGTGGTGTTGGTCACCGTGGTGAAGCCACAACACTCCTCCTACTAACCAGTGATTTTTATGTTACTAATGCCAAATCACTTGTGGACCAGTATGTTAGCAGATGCATCACTTGCCTCAGGAACAACCCTAATAAAGCTAAACACCAGCATCTTGAATACCCCACAGAAAACTCTAGGTTACTCCCCATTTAAAATACTAATGGGCAGGCCTTTTCCCACACCCTGGGCTAAGAAACCACTAGTAATACAGGAAGGAGATCTAGAACTCATCAGAGAAGAGTATGTCAGGTCCCTGATAACAAAACTGAATGAAATTGAACATGAGGTTGTTTGTAAAAACCCTTTTGAATCCACAGGAACCTACACACCCCTTTAAAGTCGGAGACAGAGTCGTGGTGAAGGTGCTCCCCAGGAACAAGAGCCCAGGAGACTTCACCTATGGTCCAGAGACAGAGGTCGTAGCAGTTACCCGGACAGCAGTCCTGACAGAGGAAAGTCCTACCTGGACCCATGCATCCCGAGTAAAAAAAGGGTTCCTAGACCAGACCTAGAGAGGGAAGCAAGTGATTCCAGTGAGGTACGAACCGGGGCAGACAGCCCTGACCTCCCACCTAGCGAAGAAAGAAGAACAGAAGAAGATGAGGAACCTGTCCCCTATCTTTATCCTGGGGACTACCTTGATAGCCCTACTGGCCCTCACTCACCACACAATATGTGAGGTTGATATTACACAGACTAATGGGATCCCCACCTTGTGGTACAATTCCTCCAATACACACGTAGCCACATATATCCTTGACTATTTTATGTTCCCCAAAATTGCTGATGACAAATATTATATACAACAAAGGAGGAGATCAGGAATGTCTGAGACAGTATATATTTGTGTTACTGACGAATGGTACTATGACAATAGATATTATGGATCTAATTGTAATTCCTGGGAAGCTGTGGGGTGGAATACAGGAGTAGATTGGAAATATGGCCCATCGTTTGCAAAGAATAGATGGAGCAAATATGGAGTACCCCTACTTTCTAGACTATCCATTCATAAGATGGATGAAGGCCCAAATTCATACAGGTTTAGACTAAACATAGTGAACCCTAGCAGAAGCGACAATGAGACTTATGTACTTGGTATATGGTGGCAAGCAGGGTATTATAGTGCAAGGCAAATGTTTTATTTATGGGATATGTATAAAAACCCAAAATACCAGCCTAAAATTGCTCCCCAAAACAAACCTTTAAAGCCCCATATTGCCACTTTTAAAGATATGGTGGCTATTACTAACCCTACCTTTGAAGACACCCTAGCTATTGAAACTGGTTTCTCTGACATTAATTTTTGGTTGGAATGGATGAAGTATAGTGCTAACAAACACAATAAAAGCAACTGTTATGTCTGTGGCAAATCTAGGCCCCACCTAGGTACAGTGCCCCTTAATATACCCCTAGAACAAGAAAATTGTTTTTTTCAGCCTTTTTAATGACACCAAAACAAATGACAGTCAGTGCGAAATGTGGAAAAGGGAATATCCCATATTGTCAAAAAATCCCAACCCAGGAAGCACCATAACCATATATCCTGGAAACTATACCTGTTATACATCTAACATCACCCCAGGGAGAAATTTAAAAACCTTCCCACCAGGGTATTGTGCAAATAAAAGAACAACTGTTTTAGTCAACCAAACTAGATCATTAGGCGACATTTATTACATATGTGGGAAACTGTAAATAAAAACGTAGCCTGGATTAATTATATATATTATAATCAACAAAGATTTGTTAATGATACCAAAGATGCTCTTAAAGGTATAGCTGAACAGCTAGAAGCCACTTCCCAAATGACATTCCAAAATAGAATGGCCCTTGACATGATCCTAGCAGAAAAAGGCGGTACATGTGTTTACATTAGTAAGGTGGAAGGCTGTTGTACATATATTCCTGACAACACTGGTCCCAATGGTAAGGTTACTTTAGCCATAAACAAGTTAGAAACCTTATCCATGGAACTTAAGAAAAATTCAGGTATTGATAACCCATGGAGCCAATATTTTGGGTGGTTTGAAAATTGGAAACAGGCTCTTGTGCAAATAAGCATATTTAAACTCATAACTTTAATTCTTTTAGGCATTATAGTTTATTGTGTAATTCCCTGTGGAAAGAAACTTACCTCCAAAGGCATTGATAAGGCCCTGATGTATTATGACATAACCACCAGTCCTGTCACCTCCTCTGATAGTAAGGGACCCGACGATTATGTCCAATATCTCAAGAACTGGAGAAACAAGAAAGGAGCCTCACTCAAGAATCATGTCATATAATAATCATGATTCTAAGAGGGGATTGAAGGGTTACCTCTTCTGTCTTTGTACATATTACTTTTTATATGATCAGTTTCCTTATAATAATTACAGTGTTAAAGTGAATATTTCTATTTCCCTAGTGAAGGGTTAAAACATGCTTTATGAACTCTTATGTGTTTGCAATGGATGCTGCTGCCCTGTGTTAGATGCCTTTGTCTCTCATACAGATACCAGGCTTGTGTGGGTCTGGCATCCAAGGTCAGCTCTCTACTAGATGAAACCTGCTTTTTCTACTTCTGTGTGTTACTAAAAGATCCTTTGTTAAGTTTCGCCTGATGCAACATATATAACATCTGCCTGGCAACTGCTATATCCAATTATGTTATGTCAAGTATTAACCACCCCTACGTACCCCACCCAGGAACCTACCCCTAAGCCAATGAGCCCTTTTACACTTGTCAGTTCCACCCATATGCATTGTCTTATATACTCTTGTTAACTTTATAATAAACAGTGTGAATTTTAACTGCTTGTGTGTGCATGTACCTTGTGGTTAAAAGTTTACACTCCAGACGTCTGTAAGGCCATCACATCGAGGGTTAAAGAAAATAAGGTCAAATCCTTTCAGTAGTACTGGTGGCAATTCACAAGCTGTACCTTCAGCAGGTGATAATCAAAGTTCCCCTCCTTCAACAGGGACGGGGGTTACTATTCCACAATGTTTGTGGTACCGAAACCAGACGGTTCGGTGAGACCCATTCTAAATTTGAAATCCTTGAACACTTATATAAGGAAGTTCAAGTTCAAAATGGAATCGCTCAGGGCGGTTATTGCAAGCCTGGAAGAGGGGGATTTTATGGTGTCACTGGACATCAAGGATGCTTACCTACATGTCCCCATTTACCCCCCTCACCAGGAGTACCTCAGGTTTGTGGTACAGGACTGTCATTACCAATTCCAGACGTTGCCGTTTGGTCTGTCCACGGCACCGAGGGTATTTACCAAAGTAATGGCCGAAATTATGATGCTCCTTCGAAAGAACGGAGTTATAATTATCCCATACTTGGACGATCTCCTTATAAAGGCGAGGTCCAAGGAGCAGTTGTTAGTCGGAGTAGCACTATCTCGGGAAGTGCTACAACAGCACGGCTGGATTCTGAATATCCCAAAGTCGCAGCTGATTCCGACGACGCGTCTGCTGTTCTTGGGCATGATTCTGGACACAGAACAGAAGAAGGTGTTTCTCCCGGAGGAGAAGGCCCAGGAATTGTCATCTCTGGTCAGGGACCTCCTGAAACCAAAACAGGTGTCGGTGCATCACTGCACGCGAGTCCTGGTAAAGATGGTAGCTTCTTACGAAGCAATTCCCTTCGGCAGGTTCTATGCAAGGATCTTTCAGTGGGATCTGTTAGACAAGTGGTCCGAATCGCATCTTCAGATGCATCGGTTGATCACCCTGTCCCCGAGGGCCAGGGTGTCTCTGCTGTGGTGGCTGCAGAGTGCTCATCTTCTCGAGGGCCGCATATTCGGCATTCAGGACTGGGTCCTGGTGACCACGGATGCAAGCCTTCGAGGTTGGGGGGCAGTCACTCAGGGAAGAAACTTCCAAGGACAGTGGTCGAGTCAGGAGACTACCCTACACATAAATATTTTGGAACTTTGGGCCATTTACAATGCCATGAGTCAAGCAGTAACCCTGCTTCAAAACCAGCCGGTGCTGATTCAGTCAGACAACATCACGGCGGTCGCCCATGTAAACCGACAGGGCGCCACAAGAAGCAGGATGGCGATGGCAGAAGCCACAAGGATTCTTTGATGGGCGGAGAATCACGTGCTAGCACTGTCAGCAGTGTTCATTCCGGGAGTGGACAACTGGGAAGCAGACTTCCTCAGCAGGCACGACCTCCACCCGGGAGAGTGGGGACTTCATGCAGAAGTCTTCAAGCTGATTGTAAATCGTTGGGAAAGGCCACAGGTGGACATGATGGCGTCCCGCCTCAACAAAAAGCTAAAAAGATATTGCGCCAGGTCAAGGGACCCTCAGGCGATAGCTGTTGACGCTCTAGTGACACCGTGGGTGTACCAGTCGGTTTATGTGTTCCCTCCTCTTCCTCTCATACCAAAGGTACTGAGGATAATAAGAAAGAGAGGAGTAAGAACTATACTCATCGTTCCGGATTGGCCAAGAAGAACTTGGTACCCGGAACTACAAGAAATTATCTCAGAGGACCCTTGGCCTCTGCCGCTCCGACAGGACCTGCTACAGCAGGGGCCCTGTCTGTTCCAAGACTTACCGCGGCTGCGTTTGATGGCATGGCGGTTGAACGCCGGATCCTAAGGGAAAAGGGCATTCCAGATGAAGTCATTCCTACGCTGATTAAAGCTAGGAAGGATGTGACAGCAAAACATTATCACCGCATATGGCGAAAATATGTTGCTTGGTGTGAGGCCAGGAAGGCCCCAACAGAGGAATTTCAGCTGGGTCGATTTCTGCACTTCCTACAGTCAGGAGTGACGATGGGCCTAAAATTGGGATCCATTAAAGTCCAGATTTCGGCCCTGTCTATTTTCTTTCAAAAAGAACTGGCTTCACTGCCTGAAGTTCAGACGTTTGTTAAGGGAGTGCTGCATATTCAGCCCCCTTTTGTGCCTCCAGTGGCACCTTGGGATCTTAACGTTGTGTTGGATTTCCTGAAATCCCACTGGTTTGAGCCACTTAAGACCGTGGAGCTAAAGTATCTCACGTGGAAAGTGGTCATGTTATTGGCCTTAGCTTCGGCTAGGCGTGTGTCAGAATTGGCGGCTTTGTCCTGTAAAAGCCCATATCTGATTTTCCATATGGACAGGGCAGAATTGAGGACTCGTCCCCAATTTCTCCCTAAGGTGGTATCAGCGTTTCATTTGAACCAACCTATTGTGGTGCCTGCGGCTACTCGGGACTTGGAGGATTCCAAGTTGCTGGACGTAGTCCGGGCCCTGAAAATCTATGTTTCCAGGACGGCTAGAGTCAGGAAAACCGACTCGCTGTTTATCCTGCATGCACCCAACAAGCTGGGTGCTCCTGCTTCTAAGCAGACTATTGCTCGCTGGATCTGTAGCACGATTCAGCAGGCTCATTTTGCGGCTGGACTGCCGCATCCTAAATCTGTAAAAGCCCATTCCACGAGGAAGGTGGGCTCTTCTTGGGCGGCTGCCCGAGGGGTCTCGGCTTTACAACTTTGCCGAGCTGCTACTTGGTCGGGATCAAACACTTTTGCAAAATTCTACAAGTTTGATACCCTGGCTGAGGAGGACCTTTAGTTTGCTCATTCGGTGCTGCAGAGTCATCCGCACTCTCCCGCCCGTTTGGGAGCTTTGGTATAATCCCCATGGTCCTTACGGAGTACCCAGCATCCACTAGGACGTCAGAGAAAATAAGAATTTACTCACCGGTAATTCTATTTCTCGTAGTCCGTAGTGGATGCTGGGAGCCCGTCCCAAGTGCGGACTTTCTGCAATACATGTATATAGTTATTGCTTAACTATAGGGTTTTGTTATGAGCCATCTGTTAAATGAGGCTCAGTTGTTGTTCATACTGTTAACTGGGTGTAATTATCACAAGTTGTACAGTGTGATTGGTGTGGCTGGTATGAGTCTTACCCTGGATTCCAAATCCTTTCCTAGTAATGTCAGCTCTTCTGGGCACAGTTTCCCTAACTGGGGTCTGGAGGAGGGGCATAGAGGGAGGAGCCAGTGCACACCATGGCCCTCATTCCGAGTTGATCGGTCGCAAGGCGAATTTAGCAGAGTTACACACGCTAAGCCGCCGCCTACTGGGAGTGAATCTTAGCTTCTTAAAATTGCGACCGATGTATTCGCAATATTGCGATTACTAACTACTTAGCAGTTTCAGAGTAGCTCCAGACTTACTCTGCCTGTGCGATCAGTTCAGTGCTTGTCGTTCCTGGTTGACGTCACAAACACACCCAGCGTTCGCCCAGGCACTCCCACCGTTTCTCCGGCCACTCCTGCGTTTTTTCCGGAAACGGTAGCGTTTTCAGCCACACGCCCCTGAAACGCCGTGTTTCCGCCCAGTAACACCCATTTCCTGTCAATCACATTACGATCGCCGGAGCGAAGAAAAAGCCGTGAGTAAAAATACTTTCTTCATAGTAAAGTTACTTGGCGCAGTCGCAGTGCGAACATTGCGCATGCGTACTAAGCGGATTTTCACTGCGATGCGATGAAAAATACCGAGCGAACAACTCGGAATGAGGGCCCATATGTAGTACCTAATCTTTCTTTTAAGAGTGCCCAGTCTCCTGCGGAGCCCGTCTATTCCCCATGGTCCTTACGGAGTACCCAGCATCCACTACGGACTACGAGAAATAGAATTACCAGTGAGTAAATTCTTATTATTTGAGTTGGCTTAACTGATGGTTAGCCTGCTTGAAATGTCTCGCCACTGGTTGATCCTTGCCCTTTCCTTCCAAGGTGGCTCTAATCGCCGAGCGATGCAGGGCCATCCTTTCCCGAAACGTCCTAGTGGTCTGACCCACATAGATCAATCCACATGGGCAAACGATCGCATAGATCACAAAGGAAGACGTACACGTGACAAAGTGATTGATCGCATACTCCCTGGTTGTACGGGGATGCTTGAATTTCTGTCCTGGAGTCATAAAGTTGCATGTTTCACACTTCAGGCATTTAAAACAGCCCTTTTTGTGTATCACTTCTGGTTTCTTGGACACATCTAATTTGACTACTAAGTCCTTGAGGTTTCGTCCCCTTTTGTACAAGGGCATTATCGTTTTACCTTTAAAACATGGGGTATCCGGATCTGTTGACACTAGGGGCCACAGAGCTCTGGTTGCCCTTGGAAGCACCAAGCTTGCTGTTGAAAATTCCGTAATCAGGGGGATTCTATTTTCTGCTTGGGCTCTTTGATGTGGTATGAGGAAGGATTCCCTGGGCTTGTTAAGAATTTCTTCCTTCAACTGTACCAGAGGTTTTTTGGGATAGCCTCTTTGAAGAAATCTATCCACAACATAGTCCAATGCTGGTTCAACTTTCTCTTACGTCCTAGAGGATGCTGGGGACTCCGTAAGGACCATGGGGTATAGACGGGCTCTGCAGGAGACATGGGCACCTAAAAGAACTTTCTGGTATGGTGTGCACTGGCTCCTCCCTCTATGCCCCTCCTCTAGACCTCAGTTAGATCTTGTGCCCAGAGGAGATAGGGTGCATTACAGGAGCTCTCCTGAGTTTTCTGTAAAAAGAATTTTGTTAGGTTTTTTATTTTCAGGGAGCTCTGCTGGCAACAGACTCCCTGCATCGTGGGACTGAGGGGAGAGAAGCAGACCCACTTCTTAAGAGTTAAGGGCTCTGCTTCTTAGGCTACTGGACACCATTAGCTCCAGAGGGAGTTGGAACACAGGTCTCACCCTGGGGTTCGTCCCGGTGCCGCGCCGCCATCCTCCTCACAGATGCCGGAAAAAAGAAGCCGGTTGAGTATGACAGATCATAAGAAGACGTCAGGCGGCAGAAGACTTCAGATCTTCATGAGGTAAGCGCGCAGCAGGTAGCTGCGCGCCATTGCTCCCACATTTACACACACACTTGGCACTGATGGGTGCAGGGCGCGGGGGGGGGGGGCGCCCTGGGCAGCAATAAACCTCGTTTTTAGGCAAGAAGCATGTAGTTAGGCTGCGGGGCAGTAAACTACGAATCACCGCCATATTTTTCAAAATCTCGAGCGGGACCGAAGCCCGCCGCGCGAGGGGGCGGAGCTTGATCCCTCAACACTAACAAGCGCCATTTTCTCCACAGAGGCTGCAGAGAACGCTGGCTCTCCGGACTCTCCCCTGCTGAGCATCAGAGGGCTGAAAATAAGAGAGGGGGGCACATATCTGGATTTTTTTTCCTGGGTCAGTTGGCGCTGGTGTGTGCTGGCATACTCTCTCTCTGTCTCTCCAAAGGGCCTTCTTTGGGGAATTGTCCCCTTATAGTTATATCCCAGTGTGTGTGTGGGGTGTCGGTACGTGTGTCGGCATGTCTGAAACGGAAGGCTTATCCAAAGAGGAGGTGGAACAGATGAGTGGTGTGTCTCAGTCCGCGGTGCCGACTCAGGATTGGATGAATATGTGGCATATGTTAAATGCTAGTGTAGCTTCACTGCATGAAAGACTGGACAAAGCAGAGTCCAGAGCGTCGGCAGGTAATCAATCTGTCACGATCCGGGTATCTGGACACCATTACCTGCCTTTCACATGTCTCCTGAGGCTCGCTCAGCGTTCCAAGGCCGGATCTCATCTGTGTCCACATACTGCACATCCCTCCTGTCATGCTGAGATGCTGTCACAGCGGCGCCATGTTTGAATCCTGCATGGCGTCTCCCGTCCTCCGCGGCCTCCGCCGCCGCTCCTGTGTTATAGGTGCAGGTTGTCAGTGTGGTGTTCCATGCCTGCCGCGGCCTCCGTTGTCATCCACGAGTATCAGCATACATTTCTCAGTCTGGCGTCTCCTGTCCTCTGCGGCCGGCGCCGCCATTGCAGTTATGTTTCCACATGGTTTCCTAAACCAGTTTCCCCTTCAAGTTCTAACATGGGCGCAGCCATGTTGGATTCAATCACATGTTTCAGTTCCTCCAATCCACTGCCTGGAAATCTGCATAATTGCCCTGCCAATACCTGCATTGCTGCAGGTATAAGTATTCTGTGCCTGGGCCAGCAAATCGTCAGTGCTTTGTTTGTCATACCTTGTTCCAGTCTCTCTCCTGTGGTTGTGTTTCCAGGTTCCAGCTCCTGTCTCCAGCATCCACTAAAGAGACCCACACCTGCCTACCATCCTGCGGTGCAGCCTGACTCTGCAGTCCTCCGTGGCTGATCCAGCTTCCAGCTATTTCATCTGCTTCCAGCAGTATCCACTACCACCGGTAATCATCCTTCAACTCCTCTGTTTCCACGCTCCCTAGCATCTTACTATATTTACTCCGTGTTTCATCACCTGGCTGGTTCCACCCAGCATTCATTCAGTGACTTTATCATCTGGCTGATTCCATTCCGCATTCACTCCGTGTCTTACCACCTGGCTGGTTCCATCCAGCAATTACAACAGCTGATTCAAGTTACCAGCTTCATCTGTTCCATCTACTGGCATGTTCCTTGGATATCTTCACTACTACAGCCAGGTCTGGTAAGGTTATTCCATCTAAGGACTTTAACAACTGTTCTTAACCTACCAGTGTCCTGTGAAATCATTTCATGGTCAGAGTGTTCCAGGAATCATATTATTTATCATTGCCATTTTTATTATTTGCTGTCTGTTGTTACACGGAGTTTGTCAATAAACTTTTAATTTACTTTTACCTGGTTGTCATGGTCACACCTTCGGGTTTCCTTTTAACACTTACATGTCCAGGGGTCTGATTAAACCTCCCCGGTTTAAGTTCCTCTCAGCCCCTACAACTGAGGCTTCCTCCTGTCAGCTAAAACCCTCAGTTGTGACAGTAAGCACTGACCATATGAATACAGCCGGAGACCAGGATCAAGCGGCTAGGCCGATGCAAGAACTGGCAGCTCGACTTGAACATCAGGAGGCTGCACAAGGCCACATCATCCGCTGTCTCCAGGATCTCTCTACGCGGCTGGACGGGATTCAAACGACCCTCCGTGGACCTGGCACATCCGGTGCGTCCACAACAGTGACACCAGCTGTAACCCCACCCACCTTACCCATTTCCATTCCACGTCTTCATCTCCCAACGCCAGCAAAATTTGACGGATCTCCAAGGTTCTGCAGGGGATTTCTTAACCAATGCGAAATCCACTTTGAGCTTCAGCCTGGCAATTTCCCCAGTGACCGTACTAAAATTGCCTATATCATTTCCCTTCTCAGCGGCTCAGCCCTTGACTGGGCATCACCCTTATGGGAAAAGTCTGATCCCCTGCTGTCCTCCTATACGGACTTTGTGGCAACATTCAGGCGCATCTTCGACGAGCCAGGCCGGGTAACCTCTGCTTCATCTGAGATTCTCCGTTTACGCTAGGGAACACGTACTGTGGGACAGTATCTCATACAGTTCAAAATCCTGGCATCCGAACTGGCATGGAACGACGAGGCCCTGTATGCTGCATTCTGGCATGGCTTATCAGAACGCATCAAGGATGAGTTAGCTACCAGAGACTTGCCCTCTAAGTTGGATGAGCTAATTTCTCTTTGCACGAAGGTTGATCTACGTTTCAGAGAGAGAGCAACCGAGCGAGGAAGATCATCTGCTCCTCCTCTTCATCAACCGTCTCCATCCAAGGATGAGCCCATGCAAATTGGCCGTTCCCGTCTATCTCCCGCTGAGCGCCGAAGACGTCTCTCTGAGTCTCTCCGTCTCTATTGTGCAGCTCCGTCTCACATTATCAATGCCTGTCCCAAACGTCCGGGAAACTCCAAATCCTAGCTCGCCAAGGAGAGGGCCGGCTAGGAGTAATGATCTCCTCTCCATCTCCTCATGATTGTAATCTCCCAGTCTCGCTCCAAATTTCTCAACGTTACAGGAACGTCATTGCCCTCCTTGATTCCGGAGCAGCTGGGAATTTCATAACCGAAGCTTATGTTAAACGGTGGTCCCTACCCACCGAGAGACTTCCTTCGTCCATCTCCTTAACTGCAGTAGATGGTAGCAAGATTTTTGACGCAGTTATTTCTCTAAGGACTCTACCAGTTCGTCTGAGAGTGGGAGTTCTTCATGCAGAATTTATTTCCTTCCTAGTGATTCCAAGAGCCACACATCCAGTGGTTTTAGGCCTTCCATGGCTCCGTCTCCACAATCCGTCGATTGACTGGACGACTACGCAGATACTAGCATGGGGTCCCTCCTGTGCAAAGACTTGTTTGTCCAAAGTGCTTCCTGTTTGTTCTTCTCTCCCCAGGTCGTCTGATGTTCCACCTCCTCCATATCAAGACTACACGGACGTGTTCAGTAAAGCTTCTGCTGATATCCTTCCTCCTCATAGAGAATGGGACTGCCCAATTGATCTCATTCCAGCGAAGGTTCTACCTCGAGGCCGAACTTACCCGTTGTCTCTGCCTGAGACGCACTCCATGGAGGAGTACATCAAAGAGAACCTGGCGAAAGGTTTTATCCGACCTTCTTCTTCTCCAGCTGGCGCAGGCTTCTTCTTTGTTAAGAAGAAAGACGGTGGTCTGCGACTGTGCATCGATTACAGAGGTCTGAACGACATTACCGTCAAGAACCGGTATCCTTTACCTTTGATTACAGAGCTCTTCGATAGAGTCAGCGGAGCAACCATCTTTACAAAGTTGGATTTGAGGGGTGCCTACAATCTCATCCGGATCCGTGAGGGTGACGAGTGGAAGACCGCCTTTAACACCCGTGATGGACATTATGAGTACCTCGTCATGCCCTTCGGATTGAGCAATGCTCCAGCTGTCTTCCAGCATTTCGTGAATGAGATCTTCAGAGACATCTTATACCGCCATGTCGTGGTTTATTTAGATGATATCCTCATCTTTGCCAATAATCTAGAGGAACATCGTTTCTGGGTAAAGGAGGTTCTGTCCCGTCTCCGTGTCAATCATCTCTATTGCAAATTGGAGAAATGTGTCTTTGAAGTTAAATCCATTCCGTTTCTAGGTTACATTGTGTCCGGTTCCGGACTAGAGATGGATCCTGAGAAACTACAAGCAATCCAGAATTGGCCGATACCCTTAACCCTCAAAGGGGTCCAGAGGTTCTTAGGGTTCGCCAATTATTACAGAAAGTTCATACGAGACTTTTCCACCATTGTGGCGCCTATCACTGCATTAACCAAGAAGGGTGCTAACCCGTCCAAGTGGTCTGAAGAAGCTACGCAAGCTTTTCATCTTCTAAAACAACGTTTCATCTCTGCACCAGTTCTGAAACAGCCCGACACCGACTCTCCTTTCATCTTAGAGGTGGATGCCTCCTCCGTTGGAGTAGGAGCGGTGTTATCCCAGAGGGCTAAAGATGGCCATCTACATCCTTGCAGTTTCTTCTCCCGGAAGTTCTCCCCAGCTGAGCGCAACTATGCCATTGGCGACCAGGAGTTGCTAGCCATCAAGCTCGCTCTAGAGGAGTGGAGATATCTGTTGGAGGGAGCTTCTCATTCAATCACGATACTTACCGACCACAAGAATCTTTTATACCTGAAAGGCGCACAATGTCTTAACCCTCGTCAGGCCAGATGGGCACTTTTCTTTTCCAGGTTCGACTTTAAACTCCAGTTCTGTCCGGGCTCTCAGAATCGCAAGGCCGATGCCCTTTCCCGCTCTTGGGACCAAGAAAATGAGTCAGAGTCTTCAGACAAGCATCCTTTTATTAATCCGTTGGCATTCTCCACGGTAGGGATGGACTCTACGCCCCCACCAGGGAAAAGTTTTGTGAAACCGGTGTTAAGGAAGAAGCTCATGCATTGGGCCCATGCTTCCCGTTTTGCCGGACATACAGGCATTCAGAAAACCCTCAAGTTTATCTCTAGGTCCTACTGGTGGCCAACTCTGAAGAAGGACGTCAAGGAGTTTATTGCCTCTTGCCCAAAGTGTGCCAAACACAAAGTTCCCCGCCAGTCTCCTGCGGGGCAACTGGTTCCATTATCTGTTCCCAGTCGACCGTGGACCAATTTGTTGATGGACTTTGTTACAGATATGCCTATATGCAACAAGTTTAATACCATCTGGGTGGTAGTTGACCGGTTCACCAAGATGGCACATTTCATACCCCTCACCGGTCTTCCGTCAGCTTCCAAGTTGGCTCAAGTGTTTATCCAAGAGATCTTCCGACTTCACGGTCTTCCTGAAGAGATCATCTCCGATCGTGGAGTACAATTTGTAGCCAAATGTTGGCGAAGTTTGTGTCAAGCCCTCCAAGTCAAGTTAAAGTTTTCTACGGCTTACCATCCTCAGACCAATGGTCAAACCGAGAGGGTGAATCAGGACTTGGAGGCCTTCCTCCGCATTTACGTGTCTTCCTCCCAAGATGACTGGGTTCAACTCCTTCCTTGGGCCGAGTTTAGCCACAACAATCAATACCATTCCTCATCCTCCTCAACACCATTCTTCATCAACTATGGATTTCACCCTAAGGTTCCAGAATTCCAACCGCTTCCAGCAACTTCTGTTCCAGCAGTGGATGTCACCTTGCGTCAGTTTTCAAACAACTGGAAGAATGTCCGCGCAGCCCTGCTTAAAGCCTCATTTAGGTACAAGAAGTTTGCAGATAGGAAGCGTAGAGCGGTTCCTGCTCTCAAGGTGGGTGATCGAGTATGGTTGTCCACGAAGAATTTGAGGTTGAGAGTTCCCAGCATGAAATTTGCTCCTCGTTACATCGGTCCTTTTAAAATTGAACAAGTCATCAATCCTGTTGCTTACAGACTCCAGTTACCTCCCTTCTTGAAAATACCCAGGACATTCCATGTTTCCCTGTTGAAACCGCTGATCCTGAATCGGTTTCATTCTGCACTTCCTCCAACTCCTAAAGTTCAGACTCAACGGGGAATCGAGTATGAGGTGGCCAAGATTCTGGACTCACGTTTCCGTTATGGTCAGTTGCAGTATCTTATTGACTGGAAGGGCTATGGTCCTGAAGAACGCTCTTGGACCAATGCGTCTGATGTCCATGCTCCTGCCTTGGTCCGGAATTTCCACTCGAAGTTTCCTCTAAAGCCTAAGAAGTGTCCTGGGGCCACTCCTAAAGGGGGGGGGGGGGGGTGCTGTCACGATCCGGGTATCTGGACGCCATTACCTGCCTTTCAGATGTCTCCTGAGGCTCGCTCAGCGTTCCAAGGCCGGATCTCATCTGTGTCCACATACTGCACATCCCTCCTGTCATGCTGAGATGCTGTCACAGCGGCACCATGTTTGAATCCTGCATGGCGTCTCCCGTCCTCCGCGGCCTCCGCCGCCGCTCCTGTGTTATAGGTGCAGGTTGTCAGTGTGGTGTTCCATGCCTGCCGTGGCCTCCATTGTCATCCACGAGTATCAGCATACATTTCTCAGTCTGGCGTCTCCTGTCCTCTGCGGCCGGCGCCGCCATTGCAGTTATGTTTCCACATGGTTTCCTAAACCAGTTTTCCCTCCAAGTTCTAACATGGGCGCAGCCATGTTGGATTCAATCACATGTTTCAGTTCCTCCAATCCACTGCCTGGAAATCTGCATAATTGCCCAGCCAATACCTGCATTGCTGCAGGTATAAGTATTCTGTGCCTGGGCCAGCAAATCGTCAGTGCTTTGTTTGTCATACCTTGTTCCAGTCTCTCACCTGTGGTTGTGTTTCCAGGTTCCAGCTCCTGTCTCCAGCATCCACTAAAGAGACCCGCACCTGCCTACCATCCTGCGGTGCAGCCTGACTCTGCAGTCCTCTGTGGCTGATCCAGTTTCCAGCTTCCAGCTATTTCATCTGCTTCCAGCAGTATCCACTACCACCGGTAATCATCCTTCAACTCCTCTGTTTCCACGCTCCCTAGCATCTTACTATATTTACTCCGTGTTTCATCACCTGGCTGGTTCCACCCAGCATTCATTCAGTGACTTTATCATCTGGCTGATTCCATTCCGCATCCACTCCGTGTCTTACCACCTGGCTGGTTCCATCCAGCAATTACAACAGCTGATTCAAGTTACCAGCTTCATCTGTTCCATCTACTGGCATGTTCCTTGGATATCTTCACTACTACAGCCAGGTCTGGTAAGGTTATTCCATCTAAGGACTTTAACAACTGTTCTTAACCTACCAGTGTCCTGTGAAATCATTTCATGGTCAGAGTGTTCCAGGAATCATATTATTTATCATTGCCATTTTTATTATTTGCTGTCTGTTGTTACACGGAGTTTGTCAATAAACTTTTAATTTACTTTTACTTGGTTGTCATGGTCACACCTTCGGGTTTCCTTTTAACACTTACATGTCCAGGGGTCTGATTAAACCTCCCCGGTTTAAGTTCCTCTCAGCCCCTACAACTGAGGCTTCCTCCTGTCAGCTAAAACCCTCAGTTGTGACACAATCTACAGATTGTGCCGACTCACAGGACCCGTCGGGGTCTCAGAAACGTCTCTTCTCACAAATAAGGGACACAGATACCGACACGGACTCTGATTCCAGTGTCGACTATGATGAAGCAAGGTTGCACCCCAGGGTGACAAAAAGTATTCAGTGCATGATTATTGCAATAAAAGATGTGTTACATATCACTGATGAGCCCTCGGTGCCCGACACGAGGATACACATGTTTAAGGGAAAGAAACAGGTTATAAACTTTCCTCCTTCCCATGAAATTAATGAGTTATGTGAAAAAGCTTGGGAAACTCCAGATAAGAAATTGCAGATTCCCAAAAGGGTTCTTATGGCGTACCCTTTCCCTACACAGGACGATGTACGTTGGAATCCTCTCCCACAGTGGACAAAGCCTTAACACGCCTTTCCAAGAAGGTGGCGCTACCGTCCCCTGACACAGCGGCCCTCAAGGACCCTGTGGACCGCAGGCAAGAGACTACACTAAAGTCTATCTACACTCATACTGGTACTTTGCTTAGACCGGCAATTGCGTCGGCATGGGTATGTAGTGCAGTAGCAGCTTGGACAGATACACTGTCAGCTGACCTTGATACCCTAGATAGGGATACAATTTTGTTAACATTAGCTCATATTAAGGACGCAGACTTATATATGAGGGACGCTCAAAGAGACATTGGTTTACTGGGTTCAAGAGCCAATGCTATGGCTATTTCGGCAAGAAGAGCCTTGTGGATCCGCCAATGGACGGGGGATGCAGACTCAAAGAGGCATATGGAGGTTTTACCTTACAAAGGTGATGTATTGTTTGGGGACGGCCTCGCGGACCTGATCTCTACAGCTACCGCGGGTAAGTCAACCTTTTTATCTTTTGTTCCCCAACAGCAAAAGAAACCCCCACAATATTAGATTCAGTTCTTTCGGTCGCATAGATCCAGAAGAGGTCGGGGCTCCTCTTTCCTCGCCAGAGGTAAGGGTAGAGGCAAGAGGACACCTGCTGAGGCTGGTTCCCAAGAGCAGAAGTCCTCCCCGGCTTCCGCTAAGTCCACCGCATGACGCTGGGGCTCCCCTGCGGGAGTCCGCTCAGGTGGGGGCACGCCTTCGACTATTCAGCCAAGTCTGGGTTCAGTCAGACGTGGACCCTTGGGTGATAGAAATAGTCTCCCAGGGCTACAAGCTGGAATTCGAAGAGGTGCCCCCATGCCGATTTTTCAAGTCGGCCTTACCAGCTTCTACTCCAGAGCGGGAAGTAGTGCTAGCTGCAATTCAAACGCTGTGTCAACAGCAAGTGATTATCAGGGTTCCCCTGAGCCAACCAGGAAAAGGGTATTATTCAACCCTATTTGTGGTCCTGAAGCCAGATGGTTCGGTCAGGCCCATTTTAAACCTAAAATCCCTGAACCTGTACCTGAAAAGATTCAAATTCAAGATGGAATCGCTCCGAGCGGTGATAGCCTGCCTGGAAGGGGGGGATTTTATGGTGTCACTGGACATGCTTACCTTCATGTCCCCATATATCCCTCTCATCAGGAGTACCTGAGATTCGCGGTACAGGATTGTCATTACCAGTTTCAGACGTTACCGTTTGGGCTGTCCACGGCCCCGAGGATTTTCACCAAGATAATGGCGGAAATGATGGTGATCCTGCGCAAGCGAGGAGTCACAATTATCCCATACTTGGACGATCTCCTGATAAAAGCGAGATCAAGAGAGCAATTACTGGAGAACGTGGCACTCTCTCAGAGAGTACTTCAGCAACATGGGTGGATTCTCAATCTACCAAAGTCACAGTTGGTTCCGACAACTCGACTAGCCTTCCTTGGCATGATACTGGACACGGAACAAAAGAAAGTTTTCCTCCCGTTGGAAAAAGTCCAGGACCTCCAGAACATGGTCCGAGAACTACTGAAGCCGAAAAGAGTGTCAGCTCATCAATGCACTCGGGTTCTGGGGAAAATGGTGGCAACTTACGAGGCCATTCCCTTCGGCAGGTTCCATGCAAGGACGTTTCAATGGGATCTTCTGGACAAATGGTCCGGGTCCCATCTACAATTACATCAAAAAATAACACTGTCCCCCAGGGCCAGGGTGTCTCTTCTATGGTGGCTGCAATGTGCTCACCTTCTAGAGGGTCGCAGGTTCGGCATTCAGGACTGGATCCTGGTAACCACAGACGCGAGCCTCCGAGGATGGGGAGCAGTCACCCAAGTAAGAAATTTTCAGGGACTATGGTCAGACCAGGAGTCCTGTCTACACATCAAAGTGTTGGAGCTAAGGGTCATATACAACGGCCTTCGACAAGTGGAGATTCTTCTTCGCAACCTACCGGTTCTGATTCAATCAGACAATGTCACAGCAGTAGCTCATGTGAACCGCCAAGGCGGGACAAGAAGCAGAGTCACGATGGCGGAAGCCACCAGGATTCTTCGCTGGGCGGAAAATCACATAAGCGCTCTGTCAGCTGTCTTCATTCCGGGAGTGAACAACTGGGAAGCAGACTTCCTCAGCAGACACGATCTCCATCCAGGAGAGTGGGGACTTCATCAAGAAGTCTTTGCAGAGATAACGGATCTCTGGGGAGTTCCTCAAATAGACATGATGGCGTCACGCCTCAACAAGAAGCATCAGAGGTATTGTGCCAGGTCCCGGGACCCTCAGGCAATAGCAGTAGACGCTCTGGTAACACCATGGGTATTCCAGTCGGTCTACGTGTTTCCTCCTCTTCCTCTCATCACAAAAGTGTTGAGGATCATAAATCGAAAAAGAGTACAAACAATACTCATTGTTCCAGACTGGCCTCGAAGGGCCTGGTACTCAGATCTTCAGGAGATGCTCACGGAAGATCCCTGGCCTCTTCCTCTTTGGGAAGACCAGTTACAGCAGGGGCCCTGCATGTTCCAAGGCTTACCGCGGTTACGTTTGACGGCATGGCGGTTGAACGCCGGATCCTAGCGGAGAAGGGTATTCCGGAGGAGGTCATACCTACTCTAATAAAGGCTAGGAAGGAGCTGACGGTAAAACATTATCACCGTATCTGGCGGAAATATGTCTCTTGGTGTGAAACCAAGAATGCTCCTACGGAAGATTTCCATCTGGGTCGTTTTCTCCACTTCCTACAGACAGGAGTGGGTATGGGCCTAAAGTTAGGCTCTGTTAAAGTACAGATTTCGGCCTTGTCAATATTCTTTCAGCAGGAATTGGCTTCTCTCCCAGAAGTCCAGACGTTTGTAAAAGGAGTACTACACATCCAGCCTCCTTTTGTGCCCCCGGTGGCACCATGGGACCTGAACGTGGTGTTGCAGTTCCTTAAATCACACTGGTTTGAACCCCTTAAAACGGTGGAGTTGAAATTTCTAACCTGGAAGGTGGTCATGTTGTTGGCCTTGGCATCTGCGAGGCGTGTGTCAGAATTGGCGGCCTTGTCTTACAAGAGCCCTTACTTGATTTGTCACGTAGATAGAGCGGAATTGAGGACTCGTCCCAAGGTGGTGTCTTCATTTCATATGAACCAACCTATTGTGGTGCCTGTGGCTACGAGTGACTTGGAGGATTCCATGTCCCTGGATGTAGTCAGGGCCTTAAAAATTTATGTAGCCAGGATGGCTAGAATTAGGAAAACAGATGCATTGTTTGTCCTGTATGCTGCCAACAAGATTGGCGCGCCTGCTTCGAAGCAGACTATTGCTCGCTGGATCTGTAACACGATTCAGCAGGCTTATGTTACGGCTGGATTGCCGTTACCGCATTCAGTAAAGGCCCATTCCACTAGGAAGGTGGGCTCTTCTTGGGCGGCTGCCCGGGGCGTCTTGGCATTACAGCTTTGCCGAGCAGCAACTTGGTCGGGGTCAAACACTTTTGCTAAATTCTACAAGTTTGATACCCTGACTGATGAGGACCTAGCATTTGCTCAGTCGGTGCTGCAGTTATCCGCACTCTCCCGCCCGATTGGGAGCTTTGGTATAAACCCCATGGTTCTTACGGAGTCCCCAGAATCCTCTAGGACGTAAGAGAAAATAAGATTTTCAACCTACCGGTAAATCTTTTTCTCCTAGTCCATAGAGGATGCTGGGCGCCCGTCCCAGTGCGGAAAATCTGCAAGGCTTGTATATAGTTATTGCTTACATAAGGGTTATGTTACAGTTAGACTCGGTCTTGGACCGGTACTGTTGTTTGTTCATACTATTAACTGGTTATGTGTATTCCAGGTTATATGGTATGATTGGTGTGGGCTGGTATGAATCTTGCCCTTAGATTAACAAAATCCTTTCCTCGTGTTGTCCATCTCCTCTGGGCACAGTTCTCTAACTGAGGTCTGGGGAGGGGCATAGAGGGAGGAGCCAGTGCACACCATACTAGAAAGTTCTTTTAGGTGCCCATGTCTCCTGCGGAGCCCGTCTATACCCCATGGTCCTTACAGAGTCCCCAGCATCCTCTACGGACTAGTAGAAAAAGATTTACCGGTAAGTTTAAAAGCTTATTTTTTCTTTCCTACTCGTAATTCTTGCTGCCCTCATTAACTGTGATTTGGGCAGGCCCTTCTTTAGGGCCGGTGGGTGAAAGCTGTTATGAAGTAGGAGTGTATTACGGTCCGTCGGCTTGTTGTACACATCGGTTACTATGTTGTTATTAATTATGGAAATCCTCACATCTAAGAAATTTATCTCCGTATAGCTCCAAACTGCTGTTAGTTTCACTGGTGAGTTCTTCTTACTGAGCGAGTCCAACAGTCCTTGAAGTTCTGCACAGGTGCCCCCCCAGACTAGGAGCAGATCATCTATGTATCTGCGATACATGTGTATATGGCTGCTAATGGAGGGGGAAGACCAGAAGAACTCTTTCTCTACCGCGAACATGTATATGTTAGCGTACATTGGAGCCACGTTAGATCCAATAGCACACCCTGTGAGTTGTAGGAAATATTGCCCGTTATGCAGAAAATAATTGTGCGTCAAAGTAAAGTGTAATAACTCAAGAAACAGAGGGATATTCAAGGCTTGAAAATCATTTTTCTCCAGGAAATTTTTCATTGCTTCCATCCCCGCCTCATGTGGGATGATGGTATAGAGGCTTTTGATGTCCATGGTACACAGTATTGTGTTCGGGGGAACTTCTCCCAGTTCCTTTAAAATAAGTAGGAGATGTGTAGTGTCCTTCAAATATGTACTTTGAGTCAAGACCAGAGGCTGTAAAAGAAAATCCAAGTACTGAGAGACCGGTTGTGTTAAGGACCCGCGGGCTGATATAATCGGCCTGCCCAGGGGATTGGCACTGTCTTTATGGACCTTCGGGACTGTGTAGAAAATCGGTGTGATAGGGTGTTGCTGTGTTAGCGCCTTGTGTACTTTCTGATCGAATAGGCCATTGGACAATGCTACCTTTAGAAGAGCGTCTAATTTCTTCTTGTATTGGACTGTGGGATCCCCCCTCAATTTTCTGTATATTCCTGCATCACTGAGCTGGCTATCTATTTCTTCAATGTAACTTGACTTGTCCTGAATTACTATTGCCCCGCCTTTATCCGCGGGGCGTATTACTATGTCCGAGTATCCTGATAGATCTTTGATGGCTTTCTCCTCCTCCTTGGTAATATTGCTGTATATTCGGGGCCGAGCTCCCACAAATTTTTGTATGGAATCATCCAGCAATCTAGTAAAGGTTTTCACTGAACCTGCTGATGTTTGTGGGTCAAAAGTAGATTTTGAGGATTTAGCCAGAAACGGATTAGTTACTCTATTGGGTTGATGTTGGAAGTATTCTTTCAGCCTAAGAGATCTGGAGAAACGGTATTCCTCCACCTTCCACTTAAATGAATCATGGTGATTAGTGGGTATAAATGAGAGGCCTTTATTCAAAACCCCATCCTCTATCTTCGTAAGGGTTCTTTGGGATAGATTGAATATTAGTTTTTCTTCCTGGATGCTGCTTTTGGCGGTTTTGCGGAGCCTTTCATTTTATCCCCCTCTTCTGGTCGGGTGGCTCCTGGTTGTCCCACTTTTTTTCTTGTGGTTACCCCTAAAGGGGCAGAACCTGGGACTTGTGTATCATCTGAATCCATGATGTTAAAATCACTATCACTATTTGAGGATGCTGGATTCCTCCGTTCTCTAGCTCTTCTTTCTCTCCATGGGGCCCGTCTTCTATAGCCACCGCTCTGATCACTCTCTATGCCATGCATCCACCTATACACCCTGCTTTCTTCATAGTCCATATTCACCGTCTGGAGCTTCTTCTTCTTAAAACTGATCAACTCACTTTTATATTTCTTAATTTGTATCTCCAATTTCTCCCAGGTTGCTTGATACTTGCTATCCTCTAGCATCTCACGATTCAAATCTGTGTACTCTTGAATCTTAGTTCTAAACTTTTTCAGCTCTTTACCAGCTTCCTCCGTGACCAGCAGCATAAGATCCATGCTACATTTATTTAGGATGGAAATCCATCTATAGCAGAACTCTGGGTTGTTCCGTCCTATGGTTGGGGTGTTCCTAACCCGAAACCCCCTGGGGATATGCTTTGCTCTATAGTAGTCAGATAGAGATGTACCATGAAGTAGGTAATCTACTTCCTTCTTTTTCAAACGTAGCAAATTGTGGTAGATTTCCTCTACTGTGATGTTATCCTGACTGGTAAGTTCGTCTTCTGTAAACAGGATTTTTCCTGCTTCTTCCTGTGTGTATCCGAATGAATCAACCAAAGCTGCTGCCATATCCATGACTGTATGTTGTGGGAGGTTAGCTTCTTCCACAAGGATCCCTAAACCTCCTGGTTGTTATGGTACGTATCCTGGTAACGTGAATGTGTTTTTTTCAAATAGTTCAAGTACTAATGCTATTAAAGTCTCTCTTACAAGAAAGTCTGGAACGGTGCCTTTATTCTTTCAGACCACTAAATGGTCCACTGTATATCCATGTGTTTATAATGGCACTCACTGTCCTGTTCTCAACCACCGGGGTGCCCTCCTTCCATACTATAGCAAATGCTGGCTCTCTGGGATGGATTGCTGCTCCTCTCCTCTATGCATCAAGAACCAGGCGGCACTCCACGGATTTTGGTAAATACAAAGTGTATTGAAAATGAATCAAACAATGGCCCTCATTCCGAGTTGTTCGCTCGTCCATTTTCATCGCATCGCAGCGATTTTCCGCAAACGGCGCATGCGCAATGTTCGCACTGCGACTGCGCCAAGTAAATTTGCTAAGAAGTTTGGTATTTTACTCACGGCATTACGAGGTTTTTTCTTCGTTCTGGTGATCGTTGTGTGATTGACAGGAAGTGGATGTTTCTGGGTGGAAACTGGCCGTTTTATGGGAGTGTGTGAAAAAACGCTGCCGTTTCTGGGAAAAACGCGGGAGTGGCTGGAGAAATGGGGGAGTGTCTGGCCGAACGCTGGGTGTGTTTGTGACGTCAAACCAGGAACGAAACTGACTGAACTGATCGCAGTGGCAGAGTAAGTCTCGAGCTACTCAGAAACTGCTTAGAAATTTCTATTCTCAATTTTGAGAATCTTTCGTTCGCAATTTTGCTAAGCTAAGATTCACTCCCAGTAGGCGGCGGCTTAGCGTGTGCAATGCTGCTAAAAGCAGCTTGCGAGCGAACAACTCGGATTGAGGGCCTATAACAAGCATAGTGGACACCAACGTTTCAACGCCTCCTGGGCGTTTTTGTCAAGGTGCTATGCTGTGTAGTGTAAAGCGAAAACCAACAAACATTACAGTTGTCTTTCCTTACCTTTTAAAGGGTATGTGAATAAGACTGCCTCCCCTCCATGCCGGCGTCCACCTGGGGCCGGGAGCCGTGTCCCGCGGCACTTCCGGTTGGACGCAGTGGGCGTGATGACGTTCACCGCTGCGTCCTCTCTGGTTGGCCCGCACGCACCAGCTCTCCGTTGCCAAGGGCACCGTTACTATGGAGATAGGAAACCAGAAGCTATTACAGTACAGTGAATATACAATAAAGCAACCTAGCTCCGTGATCGGTAATCTAATCAAATGAATACCTATACAGTGTTAATAGATATTACCACCACCTACTAAAAACAACATGGAAACGCACCACATCAACCCTTCTATGCTTTAAATGGAGTCAGATGTTACTTTCTGACTGAATGTATAACAGCACCAGGATGTCTAAAGTCCGAGGACTGCCCAATAACTCTGAAATTGCTGCTGGGCACAGGCAGCCTAATGTATCCACGGGTACTTACAATTTGTCTAGATAAATAAATATAACTCTACTACGGGGGTAATTGCTTCTAAATACGGCTATTCTATTACTACTATACATTACTACTATGTCACTAGCCCCCCTATTTTTATTCATAGGTATACATTCCACTGTATTTGTTCGTTCAGTCCATTTGGGGTCAAAGTGTCCAATTCATGGATCCACTTGGTCTCCTTTTGTGACAAGATCTTCGCTCTGTGCTCCCCTCTAATCATTCTAGGCACGTGATCAATAATGGTATATTTGAGTTGGCTTAACTGATGGTTAGCCTGCTTGAAATGTCTCGCCACTGTTTGATCCTTGCCCTTTCCTTCCAAGGTGGCTCTAATCGCTGAGCGATGCAGGGCCATCCTTTCCCAAAACGTCCTAGTGGTCTGACCCACATAGATCAATCCACATGGGCATACGATCGCATAGATCACAAAGGAAGACGTACACGTGACAAAGTGATTGATCGCATACTCCCTGGTTGTACGGGGATGCTAGAATTTCTGTCCTGGAGTCATAAAGTTGCATGTTTCACACTTCAGGCATTTAAAACAGCCTTTTTTGTGTATCACTTCTGGTTTCTTGGACACATCTAATTTGACTACTAAGTCCTTGAGGTTTCGTCCCCTTTTGTACGAGGACATTATCGTTTTACCTTTAAAACATGGGGTATCCGGATCTGTTGACACTAGGGGCCACAGAGCTCTGGTTGCCCTTGGAAGCACCAAGCTTGCTATTGAAAATTCCGTAATCAGGGGGGTTCTATTTTCTGCTTGGGCTCTTTGATGTGGTATGAGGAAGGATTCCCCGGGCTTGTTAAGAATTTCTTCCTTCAACTGTACCAGAGGTTTTTTGGGATAGCCTCTTTGAAGAAATCTATCCACAACATAGTCCAACGCTGGTTATACTTTTTCTTTCCTACTCGTAATTCTTGCTGCCCTCATTAACTGTGATTTGGGCAGGCCCTTCTTTAGGGCCGGTGGGTGAAAGCTGTTATGAAGTAGGAATGTATTACGGTCCGTCGGCTTGTTGTACACATCGGTTTCTATGTTGTTATTAATTATGGAAATCCTCACATCTAAGAAATTTATCTCCGTATAGCTCCAAACTGCTGTTAGTTTCACTGGTGAGTTCTTCTTACTGAGCGAGTCCAACAGTCCTTGAAGTTCTGCACAGGTGCCCCCCCAGACTAGGAGCAGATTATCTATGTATCTGCGATACATGTGTATATGGCTGCTAATGGAGGGGGAAGACCAGAAGAACTCTTTCTCTACCGCGAACATGTATATGTTAGCGTACATTGGAGCCACGTTAGATCCAATAGCACACCCTGTGAGTTGTAGGAAATATTGCCCGTTATGCAGAAAATAATTGTGCGTCAAAGTAAAGTGTAATAACTCAAGAAACAGAGGGATATTCAAGGCTTGAAAATCATTTTCCTCCAGGAAATTTTTCATTGCTTCCATCCCCGCCTCATGTGGGATGATGGTATAGAGGCTTTTGACGTCAGTGGTACACAGTATTGTGTTCGGGGGGACTTCTCCCAGTTCCTTTAAAATAAGTAGGAGATGTGTAGTGTCCTTCAAATATGTACTTCGAGTCAAGACCAGAGGCTGTAAAAGAAAATCCAAGTACTGAGAGACCGGTTGTGTTAAGGACCCGGGGGCTGATATAATCGGCCTGCCCGGGGGATTGGCACTGTCTTTATGGACCTTTGGGACTGTGTAGAAAATCGGTGTGATAGGGTGTTGCTGTGTTAGCGCTTTGTGTACTTTCTGATCCAATAGGCCATTGGACAGTGCTACCTTTAGAAGAGCGTCTAATTTCTTCTTGTATTGGACTGTGGGATCCCCCCTCAATTTTCTGTATATTCCTGTATCACTGAGCTGGCTATCTATTTCTTCAATGTATCTTGACTTGTCCTGAATTACTATTGCCCCGCCTTTATCCGCGGGGCGTATTACTACTATGTCCAAGTATCCTAATAGATCTTTGATGGCTTTCTCCTCCTCCTTGGTAATATTGCTGTATATTCGGTGCCGAGCTCCCACAAATTTTTGTATGGAATCATCCAGCAAGCTAGTAAAAATTTTCACTGAACCTGCTGATGTTTGTGGGTCAAAAGTAGACTTTGAGGATTTAGCCAGAAATGGATTAGTTACTCTATTGGGTTGATGTTGGAGGTATTCTTTCAGCCTAAGAGATCTGGAAAAACGATATTCCTCCACCCTCCACTTAAATGAATCATGGCGATTAGTGGGTATAAATGAGAGGCCTTTATTCAAAACCCCCTCCTCTATCTTCGTAAGGGTTCTTTGGGATAGATTGAATATTAGTTTTTCTTCCTGGATGCTGCTTTTGGCGGTTTTGCGGAGCCTTTCATTTTGTCCCCCTCTTCTGGTCGGGTGGCTCCTGGTTGTCCCACTTTTTTTCTTGTGGTTACCCCTAAAGGGGCAGAACCTGGGACTTGTGTATCATCTGAATCCATGATGTTAAAATCACTATCACTATTTGAGGATGCTGGATTCCTCCGTTCTCTAGCTCTTCTTTCTCTCCATGGGGCCCGTCTTCTATAGCCACCACTCTGATCACTCTCTATGCCATGCATCCACCTATACACCCTGCTTTCTTCATAGTCCATATTCTCCGTCTGGAGCTTCTTCTTCTTAAAACGGATCAACTCACTTTTATATTTCTTAATTTGTATCTCCAATTTCTCCCAGGTTGCTTGATACTTGCTATCCTCTAGCATCTCACGATTCAAATCTGTGTACTCTTGAATCTTAGTTCTAAACTTTTTCAGCTCTTTACTAGCTTCCTCCGTGACCAGCAGCATAAGATCCATGCTACATTTATTTAGGATGGAAATCCATCTATAGCAGAACTCTGGGTTGTTCCGTCCTATGGTTGGGGTGTTCCTAACCCGAAACCCCCTGGGGATATGCTTTGCTCTATAGTAGTCAGATAGAGATGTACCATGAAATAGGTAATCTACTTCCTTCTTTTTCAAACGTAGCAAATTGTGGTAGATTTCCTCTACTGTGATGTTATCCTGACTGGTAAGTTCGTCTTCTGTAAACAGGATTTTTCCTGCTTCTTCCTGTGTGTATCCGAATGAATCAACCATAGCTGCTGCCATACCCATGGCTGTATGTTGTGGGAGGTTAGCTTCTTCCACAAGGATCCCTAAACCTCCTGGTTGTTATGGTACGTATCCTGGTAACGTGAATGTGTTTTTTTCAAATAGTTCAAGTACTAATGCTATTAAAGTCTCTCTTACAAGAAAATCTGGAACGGTGCCTTTATTCTTTCAGACCACTAAATGGTCCACTGTATATCCATGTGTTTATAATGGCACTCACTGTCCTGTTCTCAACCACCGGGGTGCCCTCCTTCCATACTATAGCAAATGCTGGCTCTCTGGGATGGATTGCTGCTCCTCTCCTCTATGCATCAAGAACCAGGCGGCACTCCACGGATTTTGGTAAATACGAAGTGTATTGAAAATGAATCAAACAATAACAAGCATAGTGGACACCAACGTTTCAACGCCTCCTGGGCGTTTTTGGCAAGGTGCTACGCTGTGTAGTGTAAAGCGAAAACCAACAAACATTACAGTTGTCTTTCCTTACGTTTTAAAGGGTATGTGAATAAGACTGCCTCCCCTCCATGCCGGCGTCCACCTGGGGCCGGGAGCCGTGTCCCGCGGCACTTCCGGTCGGACGCAGTGGGCGTGATGATGTTCACCGCTGCGTCCTCTCTGGTTGGCCCGCATGCACCAGCTCTCCGTTGCCAGGGGCACCGTTACTATGGAGATAGGAAAACAGAAGCTATTACAGTACAGTGAATATACAATGGAGCAACCTAGCTCCGTGATCGGTAATCTAATCAAATGAATACCTATACAGTGCTAATAGATATTACCACCACCTATTAAAAACAACATGGAAACGCACAATATCAACCCTTCTATGCTTTAAATGGAGTCAGATGTTACTTTCTGACTGAATGTATAACAGCACCAGGATGTCTAAAGTCCGAGAACTGCCCAATAACTCTGAAATTGCTGCTGGGCACAGGCAGCCTGATGTATCCACGGGTACTTACAGTTTGTCTAGATAAATAAATATAACTCTACTACGGGGGTAATTGCTTCTAAATACGGCTATTCTATTACTACTATACATTACTACTATGTCACTAGCCCCCCTATTTTTATTCATAGGCATACATTCCACTGTATTTGTTCGTTCAGTCCATTTGGGGTCAAAGTGTCCAATTCATGGATCCACTTGGTCTCCTTTTGTGACAAGATCTTCGCTCTGTGCCCCCCTCTAATCATTCTAGGCACGTGATCAATAATGGTATATTTGAGTTGGCTTAACTGATGGTTAGCCTGCTTGAAATGTCTCGCCACTGGTTGATCCTTGCCCTTTCCTTCCAAGGTGGCTCTAATCGCCGAGTGATGCATGGCAATTCTTCCCCGAAACGTCCTAGTGGTCTGACCCACATAGATCAATCCACATGGGCATACGATCGCATAGATCACAAAGGAAGACGTACACGTGACAAAGTGATTGATCGCATACTCCCTGGTTGTACGGGGATGCTTGAATTTCTGTCCTGGAGTCATAAAGTTGCATGTTTCACACTTCAGGCATTTAAAACAGCCCTTTTTGTGTATCACTTCTGGTTTCTTGGACACATCTAATCTGACTACTAAGTCCTTGAGGTTTCGTCCCCTTTTGTACGAGGGCATTATCTTCCCCCTCCATTAGCAGCCATGTACACATGTATCGCAGATACATAGATGATCTGCTCCTAGTCTGGGGGGGCACCTGTGCAGAACTTCAAGGACTGTTGGACTCGCTCAGTAAGAAGAACTCACCAGTGAAAGTAACATAGTAACCGATGTGTACAACAAGCCGACGGACCGTAATACACTCCTACTTCATAACAGCTTTCACCCACCGGCCCTAAAGGGCAGCACGAATTATGAGTAGGAAAGAAAAAGTTGAACCAGCGTTGGACTATGTTGTGGATAGATTTCTTCAAAGAGGCTATCCCAAAAAACCTCTGGTACAGTTGAAGGAAGAAATTCTTAACAAGCCCGGGGAATCCTTCCTCATACCACATCAAAGAGCCCAAGCAGAAAATAGAATCCCTCTGATTACGGAATTTTCAACAGCAAGCTTGGTGCTTCCAAGGGCAACCAGAGCTCTGTGGCCCCTAGTGTCAACAGATCCGGAAACCCCATGATTTAAAGGAAAAACGATAATGCCCTCGTACAAATGGGGACGAAACCTCAAGGACTTAGTAGTCAAATTAGATGTGTCCAAGAAACCAGAAGTGATACACAAAAAGGGCTGTTTGAAATGCCTGAAGTGTGAAACATGCAACTTTATAACTCCAGGACAGAAATTCAAGCATCCCCGTACAACCAGGGAGTATGCGATCAATAACTTTGTCACGTGTACGTCTTCCTTTGTGATCTATGCGATCGTATGCCCATGTGGATTGATCTATGTGGGTCAGACCACTAGGACGTTTCGGGAAAGGATGGCCCTGCATCGCTCGGCGATTATAGCCACCTTGGAAGGAAAGGGCAAGGATCAACCAGTGGCGAGACATTTCAAGAAGGCTAACCATCAGTTAAGCCAACTCAAATATACCATTATTGATCACGTGCCTAGAATGATTAGAGGGGAGCACAGAGCGAAGATCTTGTCACAAAAGGAGACCAAGTGGATCCATGAATTGGACACTTTGACCCCAAATGGACTGAACGAACAAATGCAGTGGAATGTATACCTATGAATAAAAATAGGGGGGGCTAGTGACATAGTAGTAATGTATAGTAGTAATAGAATAGCCGTATTTAGAAGCAATTACCCCCGTAGTAGAGTTATATTTATTTATCTAGACAAACTGTAAGTACCCGTGGATACATCAGGCTGCCTGTGCCCAGCAGCAATTTCAGAGTTATTGGGCAGTCCTCGGACTTTAGACATCCTGGTGCTGTTATACATTCAGTCAGAAAGTAACATCTGACTCCATTTAAAGCATAGAAGGGTTGATATGGTGCGTTTCCATGTTGTTTTTAATAGGTGGTGGTAATATCTATTAGCACTGTATAGGTATTCATTTGATTAGATTACCGATCACGGAGCTAGGTTGCTCCATTGTATATTCACTGTACTGTAATAGCTTCTGTTTTCCTATCTCCATAGTAACAGTGCCCCTGGCAACGGAGAGCTGGTGCGTGCGGGCCAACCAGAGAGGACGCAGCGGTGAACGTCATCACGCCCACTGCGTCCATCCGGAAGTGCCGCGGGACACGGCTCCCGGCTCCCGGCATGGAGGGGAGGCAGTCTTATTCACATACCCTTTAAAAGGTAAGGAAAGACAACTGTAATGTTTGTTGGTTTTCGCTTTACACTACACAGCGTAGCACCTTGACAAAAACGCCCAGGAGGCGTTGAAACGTTGGTGTCCACTATGCTTGTTATTGTTTGATTCATTTTCAATACACTTCGTATTTACCAAAATCCGTGGAGTGCCGCCTGGTTCTTGATGCATAGAGGAGAGGAGCAGCAATCCATCCCAGAGAGCCAGCATTTGCTATAGTATGGAAGGAGGGCACCCCGGTGGTTGAGAACAGGACAGTGAGTGCCATTATAAACACATGGATATATATATATATATATATATAAAAAATAAACTTATTTATAAAATTACCTATGTACGAGAGGACATAGAGAAGAATCCTTTGACTGTCTTCTTCTGATCTATCTTCCTTAAAAGAGTTGTGTGTGTGTATGTGTATATATATATATATATATATATATATATATATAGAAGTAAAGTCTACGGCGCTTAGGTGTGGCTATGTGCTTTCTATACCTTAAAATTAGAATAACCTTTTGTATAGATAAAATATCAATATAAAATACACAATAAAAACACTTCTCAAACTATTAAATGAGTGGCAGCTTATAATACAGAAAAATGTGCTTGGCATGCACACATATGGATTTGGAGGAATTAGTGAAAATAAGCGCCCAAGAGTGTGAATTTATAAAACAAGGTGAGTATAATGAAGGTATCTACGGTGGGTATGTTAAAAACAGTTAGAAAACTTATCTGAAAAACCAGAGAAGTTAGATTCAGGCGATGCTCCTTTTGATGCTTAATACATGTTAAAAAAGAAGAACGGACATAGTGTGTACAGTTTTTTTGTAAAATATCAAGATATATCACTGGCTCTGTAACGTTAGGCTTAATTAGGGAAATAGCATATTCCCAAGTATGCAGTCAATATATAGCCTAGGCAGTGTATATATAAAAGATAAAGTATTTAATACACAAAAATGACATAGAAGTACATACAAATACATAAAAACATGAAATGGCTGTATATCATGCGTACAGGATAAAAGATTATATCAAGCTTATCTGTCCATAAATAACTGGAATGCATGCGTACAGAATTCAAGATGATAAATGGCTTATCTGTCCATTAGAGGAAATGTCAGCAGGTAGTCCCAACGCGTTTTGTCCGTCATCAGCAGGACTTCATCAAGGGAATCTATATATATATATATAAAAATAGAGTGCAAGAGAGCGCCTAATAGTGTTATTAAAATATTAATGTATAGCCAGTTCACCCTGTGAGGTGTGCAATATGCAATATTTAATAAAGAACAACTTAGCTCCTTGAGGGCAGCTTCGATCAGATGACACTTTAGGACATGTAAATTAGAAAACAAAAGACAAACATAGTGTGTACTGTTTTCACAATATTCAAATCCGCATAAAACTCTGAAATTAGGAACCTTGCTGGTCCCAGTAACCGTACAGAAGCTTATCAAATTATAAGTATGAACAAAGTTTAATACAAAAAATCCTGACGCAAATGCAGGTAGCAAACGTACAAGATAAAACAATTTAGATAGCTTATCTGTCCATAACAGCAAATCCCAGTTCCATAGTCAGATGTTCAATTTAAAATCCTGAAGCAAATGCAGGTAACATACGTACAAGATAAAAACATAAAACGGCTTATCTGTCCACTGTTAGAAGTATCGGGTGAGCAGCAAATCCCAAACCCAACGCGTTTCGTCCTTTGGCAGAGGACTTCTTCAAGGGGATAACATGATGGGAACAAAGCAGGGTATTTATGGTGTTGGTAGGTAGCCACATGACAACCAGGAAGCACCACATCGCTTCCTGTGACCAATAAAGTAAACAATCATGTCTTTATAGAACAGTGAGTAATACAAATGTATGGTAGCATAAAAACATGAAGAGTGACCTTAGTAAGTTAAATTACAAAGAAGACATTCTGTTAAGAGTCCATAAGCGGTTCTAAAGCGGCCGTGGACCGCACATTGAGCCGCTAACACGTCACTTCCGGTCGGCGTGTGTAGGAAGCGATGACGCGCCTTTTTTGTGTGGTGACACGCACTGTGGAGCGCATCTGCGTCACTTCCGCCCGGCGCTGGCGGAAGTAGTGCTGTCAGTGTTAGCGGTGGCTCGGGGCGTGGAACGCACCGCATGGCCTCTGATGTATAGACAGTAATTGCTTCCGGTCCGGCTTTGGGGGACAACCACGATGAAATAGAGCACAACGGGAGTTAGTTCCGGGATGATGACACGCACGGCCATCTTCTTTAGCTTTCTTTAACTTTCTTTTTAGCAATATAGTGGAACGCACGTCCATTAATAAAAGTTCTACGGCCATATAGTTTAATACATATTCTAAAAGAAAAAATAAAAGTGTTTTAAGTACAAAGTGTGCACACAAGCAAATGTTAATAATGAGAAAGGTAGTCTGATGCTCATAATAAAGAAATAAATATACTATTATTGATTTTAAAGTATTCACAATTATTAATAAAAAAAATTTATAATAATTTTTTTTATATTAATAAAAAAAATTATATAACATTTTTATTTTATTTTTTATGAAAAAGCAGTGTTGAAGTCAGGAAATAAGACTTAAAGAATTCTTAGTGATTATACGTAAAAGACCGTGTGGATTTGTGATATATAGTGACTAATAAGGTGCAATAAATTTGATGAGTGAAGAGTATTAAAACATATGAGATTATAAAAAGGGCGCAATCTCAAATCCTTCGTTAAATCCAGATGGTGCAAGTGTCTTTAATTCGAAAATCCAAAACATTTGCCTCCTGGATAATTTGGTCAAAATATCTCCGCCTCTCTCTCCAAGGTTGACACTTTCAATGCCTTCAGGGTCTGAACTGTGAACTTCGTGGAAATGCCTGTAAATTGCGTGCGTAGTGACTTTATTTTTGATGTTACGTGTATGTTCCTGGATATGCAATTTCAGTACTCTCTTTGTCTTACCAACGTACTTCAGTTCGCATGTACATTCCAAGAGGTAAATGACCATTGTGGAATTACAGTTTATAAAGTGCTTAATAGTGTATTCCCGGGAGTTGTCACTGTTTGAGAACTTTTTTCGGTTTCTGTGTACTAGTTTACAGATATTGCAGCTCCCACATTTGAAACAGCCCTGGCATAATTTTGTTTGGTTGGGTTTTATAGATTTCAATAGACTTGGTGCTACAATCTTTCAGATTATTTGTTTTTCTGTACACAATTTGAGGACGAGGAGGTAGGACTTCTCTTAGAACCGGGTCCATCAGTAAAATATTCCAATGTTTGTTGAGGGACTGGCGAACAAGTTTTTCATGACAGCTAAAGGTTGTGATGAATGGGGCTGAGAACCTTTTCTCCGTCACTTTTACTTCCCTCTCCCTCAAAGGTTCAAGTGCAGTCCTAGTTTTTACAAGAGCTTTCTCAATAACATCCTCTGGATATTTTCTTTCTTTGAATCGTCCAGCGTAAATTTTCAGTTGTGCATCTTGGTCCTCTTTCAAACTGCAATTTCTTTGCACACGGTGAAATTGAGAGTAAGGAAAGTTGGTTTTCCAACTTTGTTGATGACAGCTTTTAAAATGCAAATAACTGTTGGTGTCAACCTTTTTGATATGGTTGCGGGTAATGATTTTTGATTCCTTGGAGGAGAGTGTCAGATCAAGAAAGTCTATTTGTACTTTATCATGTTTCTCTGTGAATTTGAGGTTGAATTAGTTCAGTGAAATATTCTGGAAAAATTGCAAGAAGGATGACTCAGTTCCATCCCATATAATAATGATATCATCTATATATCTTTTATATAGTACTAATTGACTGAGGAAAGGGTTGTTGGAATATATATGTTCTTCTTCCCAGCTCCCCATTAGTAGATTCGCAAAGCTTGGGGCAAAAATAGTCCCCATAGCTGTGCCGCATGTTTGCAGAAAAAAGGAGTCTTGAAACTTAAAATAATTGTGGCTTAAAATAAACCTAATGAAATCACATATAGCTTCTTTGTGTACCTGTGTCACTTCTGTATCTCTATCCAGAAATTTTTTACATGCTGAAACTCCGATATCATGGATGATACATGTGTATAAACTCTCGACATCAACTGTGACCCACATGTATGTTTCTTTCCATGTGCCGTCTTTGAGTAAATTTAGTACGCATTTAGTGTCTTTAAGGTAAGATGGTAACTTGGTAACATACTTGCTTAGAAAGACGTCTATGTATTTGGACAAATGGGATGTCAGTGAGTCGATTCTTGCGATGATTGGTCTCCCTGGAGGGTTTTGGAGATTCTTATGTATTTTCGGGAGAAAATAAAATATTGGAATGACTGGAGAAGATGTCATCAGAAACTGGTATTCGTCTTTATCCAATACCTGGCAGCGTAAATAATGCACCAACATGGTTTTTAATGAAGACAACCATACCACCTCACAGACCATCTCGCAGACTGATGACCTAGACACACTCTTCTGGGACACAGAAAAACTGCTCACAAAAGAAATTAAAGCATGGTGGGAAATAAAAGGACTGGAACACTATCTAACTGCCAATAGGATCCCTAGAGGACTACGAATTCTTAAAAGCCCCACTTTTGGGGTGGATAATCCAGATTTCATTTCCAGCTGGGATAGTATTTTGCATGAATGTTCCGTGAATTTAATGAAGTTGATTATTACCGAGAAAACCAAAACACTTCGAAAGATCGAAGAGGATCTGAAAATCAAAGAAAGTCTGTTATTACCCCACCAAGATAGCGAGCTCTTTAAAGCAAACGACCTAACATTAACCAAGAAAATTGAATGGATTGAAGAAGAAGTAATTAAAGGGAAAGAGAAGAAATTCCAACGGGACAAACAGGACTACCTTACCAATAAAGTGAAGAATTGGAGCAGATTTCAAACACGCCAAACCTCAAGCATTCCTGTCTATCAAGACCCTAAAAGCAGAGGTTGGAAAAATACACCACGTCAACAATACCAAAGGAGAAACCACCCGGTACTACAACCAACCACTCACACACCACGTTTAGGAAGATTCACAACGAACAACAGGTTTTCCGCCCTGCAGAGATATGAATCCAACAGTGATTCTGATTTTTTATCTCCAGACCCCCACAAAGAACGCCCCTCATCTCAAAGAAGAACTTTTTTCAAGGAATGATTCAAGAAATCTCCACCAGCAAAAAGAACATTCCAAGAAGAAGAGGTAGTCGGGGCAGAGGGCGGACAAGACGCAAAGAGAAGATACCAGCCAGTCTAGATGCCATTTCTAACGGTATATTCAACCTCTCCCAACATCATTTAACTCAGTCTGAGACCCTACTTCTAAGTAAGGGCCTAAAGTTTGCACCTAGCAACCAAATGAATAAGTTCAATACATTTATTGATCTCAATAAATTTACAAGAACTCTTACATTAAAAAGACATTTTGCTAAAAAAAACTCCGAAACTACACTTCCCACAGAGTCCAAATCAGGATTGAAGAGGAAATTGAAATACTATCCGTTGGAATCTAAAGGACATCACATAACTGTATTCCATGATTTGGTCAAAAAAGATCTTTGTGATCAAGACTTGTTACCAGTCAAATCCAGTAACTTGAAGAATAAAGAGAAACAAGCTTTGAAAGAACTTAAAAAAAAAACAGGAGATCGTCATCAAACAAGCCGACAAGGGGGGAGGAGGAGTAATCTTAGATAGATCGGACTACATTAAAGAAGCATCACGTCTCCTCAGCGATATCAAATCCTATAGGAAACTTCAACATGATCCTACTGTACAATATACAGATGAACTAAGATCCATGTTGGTGCATTATTTACGCTGCCAGGTATTGGATAAGACGAATACCAGTTTCTGATGACATCTTCTCCAGTCATTCCAATATTTTATTTTCTCCCGAAAATACATAAGAATCTCCAAAACCCTCCAGGGAGACGAATCATCGCAGGAATCGACTCACTGACATCCCATTTGTCCAAATACATAGACGTCTTTCTAAGCAAGTATGTTACCAAGTTACCATCTTACCTTAAAGACACTAAATGCGTACTAAATTTACTCAAAGACGGCACATGGAAAGAAACATACATGTGGGTCACAGTTGATGTCGAGAGTTTATACACATGTATCATCCATGATATCGGAGTTTCAGCATGTAAAAAATTTCTGGATAGAGATACTGAAGTGACACAGGTACACAAAGAAGCTACATGTGATTTCATTAGGTTTATTTTAAGCCACAATTATTTTAAGTTTCAAGACTCCTTTTTTCTGCAAACATGCGGCACAGCTATGGGGACTATTTTTGCCCCAAGCTTTGCGAATCTACTAATGGGGAGCTGGGAAGGAGAACATATATATTCCAACAACCCTTTCCTCAGTCAATTAGTACTATATAAAAGATATATAGACGATATCATTATTATATGGGACGGAACTGAGTCATCCTTCTTGCAATTTTTCCAGAATATTTCACTGAACCAATTCAAACTCAAATTCACAGAGAAACATGATAAAGTACAAATAGACTTTCTTGATCTGACACTCTCCTCCAAGGAATCAAAAATCATTACCCGCAACCATATCAAAAAGGTTAACACCAACAGTTATTTGCATTTTAAAAGCTGTCATCAACAAAGTTGGAAAACCAACTTTCCTTACTCTCAATTTCACCGTGTGCAAAGAAATTGCAGTTTGAAAGAGGACCAAGATGCACAACTGAAAATTTACGCTGAACGATTCAAAGAAAGAAAATATCCCGAGGATGTTATTGAGAAAGCTCTTGTAAAAACTAGGACTGCACCTGAATCTTTGAGGGAGAGGGAAGTAAAAGTGATGGAGAAAAGGTTCTCAGCCCCATTCATCACAACCTTTAGCTGTCATGAAAAACTTGTTCGCCAGTCCCTCAACAAACATTGGAACATTTTACTGATGGACCCGGTTCTAAGAGAAGTCCTACCTCCTCGTCCTCAAATTGTGTACAGAAAAACAAATAATCTGAAAGATATTGTAGCACCAAGTCTATTGAAATCTATAAAACCCAACCAAACAAAATTATACCAGGGCTGTTTCAAATGTGGGAGCTGCAATATCTGTAAACTAGTACACAGAAACCGAAAAAAGTTCTCAAACAGTGACAACTCCCGGGAATACACTATTAAGCACTTTTTAAACTGTAATTCCACAATGGTCATTTACCTCTTGGAATGTACATGCGGACTGAAGTACGTTGGTAAGACAAAGAGAGTACTGAAATTGTGTATCCAGGAACATACACGTAACATCAAAAATAAAGTCACCACGCACGCAATTTACAGACATTTCCACGAAGTTCACAGTTCAGACCCTGAAGAACTGACCTTTAAAGGCATTGAAAGTGTCAACCCTGGATAGAGAGACGGAGATATTTTGACCAAATTATCCAGGAGGGAAATGTTTTGGATTTTCGAATTAAAGACACTTGCACCATCTGGATTTAACGAAGGATTTGAGATTGCGCCCTTTTTATAATCTCATATGTTTTAATACTCTTCACTCATCAAATTTATTGCACCTTATTAGTCACTATATATCACAAATCCACACGGTCTTTTACGTATAATCACTTAGAATTCTTTAAGTCTTATTTCCTGACTTCAACACTGCTTTTTCATAAAAAAAAAATACAAAATATATATAATTTTTTTTATTACTATCAAAAAAATGTATTATAATTTTTTTTTATTATTAATAATTGTGAATACTTTAAAATCAATAATAGTATATTTATTTCTTTATTATGAGCATCAGACTACCTTTCTCATTATTAACATTTGCTTGTGTGCACACTTTGTACTTAAAACACTTTTATTTTTTCTTTTAGAATATGTATTAAACTATATGGCCGTAGAAATTTTATTAATGGCCGTGCGTTCCACTATATTGCTAAAAAGAAAGTTAAAGAAAGCTAAAGAAGATGGCCGTGCGTGTCATCATTCCGGAACTAACTCCCGTTGTGCTCTACTTCATCGTGGTTGTCCCCCAAAGCCGGACCGGAAGCAATTACTGTCTATACATCGGAGGCCATGCATTGCGTTCCACGCCCCGAGCCACCACTAACATACACAGCACTACTTCCGCCAGCGCCGGGCGGAAGTTACGTGGATGCGCTCCACAGTGCGTGTCACCACACAAAAAAGGTGCGTCATCGCTTCCTACACACGCCGGCCGGAAGTGACGTGTTTGCGGCTCAATGTGCGGTCCACGGCCGCTTTAGAACCGCTTATGGACTCTAACAGAATGTCTTCTTTGTAATTTAACTTACTAAGGTCACTCTTCATGTTTTTATGCTACCATACATTTGTATTACTCACTGTTCTATAAAGACATAATTGTTTACTTTATTGGTCACAGGAAGCGATGTGGTGCTTCATGGTTGTCATGTGGCTACCTACCAACACCATAAATACCCTGCTTTGTTCCCATCATGTTATCCCCTTGAAGAAGTCCTCTGCCAAAGGACGAAACGCGTTGGGATTGGGATTTGTTGCTCACCCGATACTTCTAACAGTGGACAGATAAGCCGTTTTATGTTTTTATATTGTACGTATGTTACCTGCATTTGCTTCAGGATTTTAAATTGAACATCTGACTATGGAACTGGGATTTGCTGTTATGGACAGATAAGCTATCTAAATTGTTTTATCTTTACGTTTGCTACCTGCATTTGCGTCAGGATTTTTTGTATTAAACTTTGTTCATACTTATAATTTGATAAGCTTCTGTATGGTTACTGGGACCAGCAGGGTTCCTAATTTCAGAGTTTTATGCGGATTTGAATATTGTGAAAACAGTACACACTATGTTTGTCTTTTGTTTTCTAATTTACATGTCCTAAAGTGTCATCTGATCGAAGCTGCCCTCAAGGAGCTAAGTTGTTCTTTATTAAATTTTGCATATTGCACACCTCACAGGGTGAACTGGCTATACATTAATATTTTAATAACACTATTAGGCGCTCTCTTGCACTCTATTTTTTATCTATTTCCCCCGTATTGGGCACGAGCTGCCACCCATTGATTTATGGGGTGTGTTTTAATATCACAATTGATCCCATAATACTTTATCAGTGTGTCTTAATTAGGATTGTCCTAGGCGCTATTCTTCACTTTCCTTATATATATATATATATATATATATATATATATATATAGTGGCAGGAGAGGTACTTTGCCACCTGTAAGCTACACACAGGGTCCTGGGGTTGGATGGGAAGTGTGGATGGACCAGGTTCCCATCCATTTGGCCCAGACCAGGTCTTATAGTCTTCTTAGCCCAAGAAGCTGCTTTATCAGCCAGCACCTGGGTGCTGGGTTTAAAGTAGAGTCTCTCCCATGAGTCAGGGCTCCTGAAGGCAATTAGTGGAGTTAAAAGATGGAATTGTCCATATAGACCAATACCAGTGAGGGTCGCGGTGACTACTAGGCTCAGAGTGAACTTAAAACCCTTCCCCAGTCCAGAGTTGGTTAATGTCAGGTGTCGCAAACACCCAGAAAAGAATGAAGCGACTTCCTCAGTAGCTAGTAAATCTGAGCCTGATAAGGGAAACATCCCTAAAGGTGGAAAGGTGAAGAGAAGGGGAAGTTTAGTGGGCAACAGGAAGTTGTCCATTAAAACGACCACTTTGGCCACTATGCCAAAGTGGAGGGAAAGGGAAGGTGGCACAGTGGAGTCGGTGCCACCAACCTTTAATGGAAATAGATTCCAAGGCCAGTTAAAAGGGCCTTGGACGTGTACTTGGAAGAGGAACTTGGGACCCAGGTGTATGGGCCCAAGTTATGTCCCAAAGATTTGCCAGCCCAAAATAATTGGCGAAGGTGAATCCTTGCCAATGTCACATGCCACTTTTCTTAGCCACGAAAAAAGCTGAGGGAAAGGGTATGTGGCAGGAGAGGTACTTTGCCACCTGTAAGCTACACACAGGGTCCTGGGGGTGGATGGGAAGTGTGGATGGACCAGGTTTCCATCCATTTGGCCCAGACCAGGTCTTATAGGCTTCTTAGCCCAAGAAGCTGCTTTATCAGCCAGCACCTGGGTGCTGGGTTTAAAGCAGATTCTCTCCCATGAGTCAGGGCTCCTGAAGGCAATTAGTGTCCAGGTGATAGGCCTGCTAGGGACAGTGGGATCCAGAGGGCTGGGCCACTAGTGTCAGGATGCTGGGACCTGAAAGGGTTCCTTATTTAGGAAGAGGGAGTGAGGCAGGGCCTAACCTCCCTGGTTGTTTATACTAAAGACAGTGATCTCCAAAACTTTAAACGTTCCCTGAAAACTCACCTCTTCAGACAAGCCTATCAAATTCCAGTCCCACCCACATAACCTTCAGTGCTTCCCTATCTAATTACATCCTCTGTACACTATTCATAACATCACATATCTTGTCTTTCTTTAGTCTCACACCCTCCTGACACTTGGCCAACTTTGTGGGGTATCATCATACAACCCATTAAGAACCTAGCAATCTGGTGGACCATTATGCAATATGTAGCATATATCCTTGTGTATCTATGCCTATTTCCCTATAGATTGTAAGATTGCGAGCAGGGCCTTCCTACCTCTATGTCTGTCTGTTTTTACCCAGTTTTGTTCTATTACTGTTGTTCTAATTGTAAAGCGCAACGGAATATGCTGCGCTATATAAGAAACTGTTAATAAATAAATAATAAATAAATCTTTGTTTTATGTGTTTCTCTGTATTTGAGCTACCTGAATAAAAGGTGTTTGTTGTTTTTGCACAAGCCTGGAGTCAGTTGCTGGTGGAATTTTTGTAGCAGAGCAAGACTGCTGTTACAAATGGCGCCCAACGTGGGGCCCTTCTGCTAGTCGTGTCACACGTGGCAGAGGACCCAACAGCCGCAAGGTAGCGGCACACATGCCAGTGAGCTCCAGACCAAGCTGAACTCGTGGGCATCAGTACCAGACCAAGGGTGTTGTGAGTAGTGGTTAAGACCAACCCCACAGTGTAAAAATAATGATATGTTTTGTTTAAACTGAATGTGTTTGTTTGTGGTGCAGGGGTTTGCATTGGCAGCAAAGGAGTTAAACAGGGTGCAAGGACTGTTTTGACTTTTCTGCTTTGCACCATTCATTGAAAGTAGCTGTGCTGATTTGCTTTAAGGGGTTGCAAGCAGCTGATAATTTATGACTGAATTTCTTTTCCTAGCTTATTGTTATCTGTGCCTGCAAAATCTGGTAATGGGAGTTTGGTGTCCTTGTTAATTGGCTCATTAAGACCAATCAAGCAAAGTTGAAACCTTTTATAAATGTGGTTCTATTTAAATAGAGAAATTTTGTGGCACTATGTGTCCCAGCAATCCCTGAGTTCTAGTTTTAAGAGCCTGAAGGGAGAAGTTGTTTATTTGTACTACCAGTGTAAGTTTTCAAAGGTAACAGGGTGAATAAAGATTTCCAGATATACAGCATATTCTGAAGTGTCTCTTCAAATGGGTAACAAAAAGAGAATTCATGCTAAAAATACAAAAGGAGTGTCAGCTCTAACACCTCAGGTCAGAAACTTATGTGACCCTATTAAAGACCCACAGTTGGAGAGTGAAGTGGAGAGCTTATTGGGGAGAAATCCTGATCTTGGGGAATATTTTAGCATGGAACCTTTTTTTTTTGTGTCACATGATAAGTGACCTTGAAAGCAATGTCCAATTAAAGGAACAAGAGCTAGAAGAGCTTAAGGAAAAATGTGATTTCCTTCAAGTGCAGGTGAACACCTTAACGCAAAAACTGGAGGAGAAGGAATCTCTTGTCTGACTCTCTGACCAAATTGGGAAGGAGTAGAGAAGAGATTGCCAAGCTCTCAGGCCAGGTGTCAGAGTTGCGGAAAACCTTGGCAAAGATCCTGATGAAGCCTGCTTAGACAGGCGAAACTAGTAGATTGCAGAGGCACCAGCAAACGTCTGCCGGCAGACACGTGATGTTTTATGCTTCCAGCTGCAAGAAAGCACAGTAAGTCTTTTGGATACAAAGCTTTTGAGATAACAGAGATTATCCTTTGATTCCATTATAAGAAGCCCATTAGGAGGACTGACTTTTAGCAATATATGAGAGTACTAAAGACACAACAAGGAGACTCTCAAGTACAGATTTCCAGCAACTGGATATAGTGCTGGAGTGGTACTTTTAACACCTTTTGGAATAGAAATATAGAGGCCAGGAAAGTGAGTAAATCGCAAACAGGCGTATCACCAGCCTATTTATGTTATATGTATGTATGTTATGTCCATGTTACAGTATACCGGTATTAGGAATCACCATTTAGTTTTATTCGTTTGAAAGTTCATTGAATAGATGATCATCCTTTATTTTTAAATAAATAAAAAATATATTGAACCTTTATCCGGTCTGTATTTGTACAATTATTGGTAGATATTATTAATGAATTTGGTGGTGTGAGTCAACATTACACTTGATTGAATTAGCGCTGGGAGGTATCCCGTTTTTTGTATTGGCAAAGGCTAAACCCAGATCTGAAAACTTTGTAGTACATAGCCAAGGACTATTAGAGGAAATATCCTGTGATCAGACACGATATGGGAGTTTGGTGCTGGCCAATAAGGCTCTGTCGCAAGACTTAGCGGAGCTTCAGGAGGAGGTTTCTAAGCTAAAACCATTGGCTATGCCTAGTTTCAGTTCAGACACAGGCGTAGCTACACCAGTTTCTGAAGACGTTATGTCGAAGGTTGGGTCAGAGACATTATCAGCCAAAGTGGAGATGCCATCTTCGGGGAAAATGATGCGACTTACTTTACTTGATGTCTTGATGTTTACTTGATGTCAAGTGATCATCCACCGCCAAAACAAGAATCCTCTAATCTGCTGGATCTGTAGTAGAATGATGAACCCGAGGAATCTACGTGGACAGATGGCAATTTGATGACTACTCAGGAGCCCATCCTAGAGCAGGAAGTCTTATCTGAGCTGGAGATTGCTTCTGTTAAGGTCTTGGAAACCCAGGATCTGGACATCCAGTGCACATGTGAGACTTTCTCTGAAGAATCACAGACAAAGACTGTACCTTTGGAGGTGTCTCGCCCACGTGAGCTAGTCATGGCTGAGCTAGTGGCAATAGAGGAGTCTACTTCCGAAGTCATCGAGGAACCTGCTTCTGAAGGGGTTCCCCTCGTGTATGAGGAGGATAAGGTGCAAGATTTCGATCTTGGGGTTGTTGCACCCCGGCATGATCCACCATGAGAGGCTCAAGATCCAATTGCTGAACTGGGACAGTTCATAAAGGACACACTAAGTAAAGGAGCAAGAACCTGTCTCAGAGGAATCGGTGCAGAGTCCCATTTCTGAGGTTGCTCTACCCAGGGAAAGTTCTCTATATGAGACACGAGAGCTGGAAATTTTAAGGGGAGAGTTCCAAAAGCTGGCCCTAAGTAACAGCCAGCTAAAAGAAACGGTGAACAAGATTCCTAAACTACGGAGTCGAATAAGAGACCTGGACAAGAGACTCAAAATGTGTTATGTGCCAGTCATAGAACGACAGGAGTCGGTGACTAGGGTCAAAGATGGGAGATCGGAGGACAAAGCAGTCACGTTAATGAAGAAAATATTACCAAAGCTGGAAAGACTGAAGGAAGCACTAAAAGTTCAACAAATTGAAGGACTTTCTCAGACTCTGGACCAGTGCCTCACTCTGAGGGAAAGGGTGGAGGCAAAGTTGGACCATGACCTCAGAACAGTCAGGACAGAGACTAGGTGTTACCGGTGCCAAGAGCTGGGCCATAAAAGATGGAATTGTCCATATAGACCAAGACCAGTGAGGGTCGGGGTAACTACTAGGCTCAGAGTGAACTTAAAACCCTTCCCCAGTCCAGAGTTGGTTAATGTCAGGTGTCGCAAACACCCAGAAAAGAATGAAGCGACTTCCTCAGTAGCTAGTAAATCTGAGCCTGATAAGGGAAACATCCCTAAAGGTGGAAAGGTGAAGAGAAGGGGAAGTTTAGTGGGCAACAGGAAGTTGTCCATTAAAATGACCACTTTGGCCACTATGCCAAAGTGGAGGGAAAGGGAAGGTGGCACAGTGGAGTCGGTGCCACCAACCTTTAATGGAAATAGATTCCAAGGCCAGTTAAAAGGGCCTTGGACGTGTACTTGGAAGAGGAACTTGGGACCCAGGTGTATGGGCCCAAGTTATGTCCCAAAGATTTGTCAGCCCAAAATAATTGGCGAAGGTGAAACCTTGCCAATGTCACATGCAGCTTTTCTTAGCCACAAAAAAGATGAGGGAAAGGGTATGTGGCAGGAGAGGTACTTTGCCACCTGTAAGCTACACACAGGGTCCTGGGGGTGGATGGGAAGTGTGGATGGACCAGGTTTCCATCCATTTGGCCCAGACCAGGTCTTATAGGCTTCTTAGCCCAAGAAGCTGCTTCATCAGCCAGCACCTGGGTGCTGGGTTTAAAGCAGATTCTCTCCCATGAGTCAAAGCTCCTGAAGGCAATTAGTGTCCAGGTGATAGGCCTGCTAGGGACAGTGGGATCCGGAGGGCTGGGCCACTAGTGTCAGGATGCCGGGACCTGAAAGGGTTCCTTATTTAGGAAGAGGGAGTGAGGCAGGGCCTAACCTCCCTGATGGTTTATACTAAAGACAGTGATCTTTGTTTTATGTGTTTCTCTGTATTTGAGCTACCTGAATAAAAGGTGTTTGTTGTTTTTACACAAGCCTGGAGTCGGTTGCTGGTGGAATTTTTGTAGCAGAACATATTCTAACAAGACTCCTGTTACAATATATATATATGCTTTTCATTTATCTCAACATATATTTTAAAGTGCCTAGCATATTGACTCCCACTTTCCTTGTACTGCATGTTATTTCCTGAACTTGATGAGGTTCTTTGTGGTGAATCGATTCTAGGCAGCTCAATTTGTGCCACATGCTAGGGATTCTCGGCCTAATTCAGACCTGAACGCAGCAGCAGTGGGCAAAACCATGTGCACTGCATGAAGGGGGGGGGCAGATATAACATGTGCAGAGACAGTTAGATTTGGGTGGGGTGTGTTCAAACTGAAATCTAAATTGTAGTGTAAAAATAAAGCAGCCAGTATTTACCCTGCACAGAAACAAAATAACCCACCCAAATGTAACTCTGCACATGTTATACAGTATTCTCCCCCACCCCACCTGCAGTGCACATGGTTTTGCCCATTTGCTAACAGATTTGCTGCTGCGATCAGGTCTGAATTAGGCCCTCTGACATTCATTCAGTGACGTGCGGTGGGGTGAGGCAGAGCCTTTCCTGTCATACTAACATTTGTGCCAAGAGTTTTTACTGTATAAAGTATATGAAAAATACAAAGAAAATATGTTTGCAATAAATTATCTAATCATTTTAAATTCTATAGACAGGTAACAAAAAATCAGGAATCATTTAAACTAGGTGCACTCATTTCCCAATCACATTAGATAATGTATTATTGTGCAATTACAATATAATCCTTTATTTCTGTATCTTTTAAAATATTATGGAATACCAATACCCACGTTGAATTAGTTCCTTTGATTTAATGTTCCACATGTAGTATCATTATGATCTAATGTTTAGGTCATACAAAGCTAAGTGTTAAAAATAGGAAAAATGTGATGAGAGAATTTGACAAAAACTTGTCTATGTGAAAAAATAATAAAAAGATATTTTAAAACCAAGCCGTGTGTCGTTTTTATTTCTGTATTTCACTATTATGATTGGTTGGGGAGTGACTTAATTTTAGTATAATATGTGATGACATTATATATCACTTGTATGTCATTTATTAAAGTGCATATGTAAAAATGTTGGGTTCTATTGGCAGGGCTCCAGTTTGTGATACATTAGTTACATAATATTGTTACATTTGTATTATTTTGTGCTTTCCTCAATAAACCCCTGCCACTGTTGCAATTCTATCATTTGACACCTGGGAGTACACTATTACCCCTTTCACATCGCACAAATAACCCGGTATCGACACGGCATATTGCCGTGTGGAAACGGGTCAGTGTGCGATGTGAAAGCACTTTTGCCGAATTAGCGGGTCGCCTGACCCGGTAATTCAACCCGGTTAAAAAGAAGGGTTATTACCGGGTTGAATACCGGGTCAGGTGCAGTGTGAATGGGAGCCGTTTCGATGCGACACGGCTCCCATTCACAGCATAGGGAGAGGCGGCGCAGGAAATGAGCTTATCTCCCAGCGCCGCCTCAACCCCCGCCCCTGCTGCTGCTGCGCCCCCCCGCTGCTATGGCAACCGACCCGGTATATTGCCGGGTCGGAAAGCCAGCAGAGAAGAGCAAATGCCGGATCCCACCTGGTAAGGACATGTGTGGGATCCGGCATTTGCGATCTGAAAGCGGCATATAGTTGCTTTCTCTCCCTGACTAGCAAATATGATAGAGCTTTAGATTATCTTTTATTGTTATTACGTGATTTTATTGCTTTGTGTTAATGGCACAGTTCCTGCACCTGGAATTGTACCTTACATTAATCGGGGACAGTGTAGCTTGTGCTAAAGGATGGAGTAATGTCTGTCAATCATTCATAACACTTATTACTAGATGTAATATATCCCACATGCCTTTCACATAGTGCTGCATATAGGCCCTCATTCCGAGTTGTTCGCTCGCAAGCTGCTTTTAGCAGCATTGCACACGCTAAGCCGCCGCCTACTGGGAGTGAATCTTAGCTTATCAAAATTGCGAACGAAAGATTCGCAATATTGCGAAAAGACTTCTCTGTGCAGTTTCAGAGTAGCTCGAGACTCACTCTTCCAGTGCGATCAGTTCAGTGCTTATCGTTCCTGGTTTGACGTCACAAACACACACAGCATTCGCCCAGACACTCCTCCGTTTCTCCAGCCACTCCCGCGTTTTTCCCAGAAACGGTAGCGTTTTTTCACACACTCCCAGAAACACCCACTTCCTGTCAATCACATTACGATCACCAGAACGAAGAAAAAACCTCGTAATGCCGTGAGTAAAATACCTAACTGCATAGCAAATTTACTTTTCGCAGTCGCAGTGCGAACATTGCGCATGCGCAGTTAGCGGAAAATCTCTGCGATGCGAAGAAAATTACAGAGCGAACAAGTCGGAATGACCCCCATAATACAATAGTTTAATATGTCACTGTGTTCTCTATAAGAGTGAAAACACAAAGGTTCAGTTATATTATTGTCAGTCCTTAGAGCATGCACTATGCTTTGTGTGTGTTGCATATATAATGGGTATATTAGGCATATGGATCTGCATGTACCGTTAATGATAAACGTGTACCCGCATGCACATGGATGTGAGTATATTCCTCACAGCAATACAATGCCCTGGAATTTTATATAATTGGTCTGGTAATTATGTGTTCCACACTCTAGTTGACCCAAACATTTACAGGTAATCATAGCTAAACACATATACACATTTCATACTGGTCACTCATTGTTCTAACAACATATGATTAATATTTTTGATGCTGACGGCACACGGCTGCACAGCCGATGCACATTCCGCTTTATGCTAAAGCTTTTTCAGGGCTCTAGACCTACATGTGGGACATTAAATCAAAGGAACTAATTCCACGTGGGTATTGGTACTCCATAATTACAGAAATTAAGGATTATATTTTAATTGAACAATTATACATTATCTAATGTAATTTGGAAATGAGTGCACCTTGACTTTAACTGATTCCTGTCTATTTGTTACCTGTCTATACTTACCTTTTGAATCAGTGGGTAGCACCGATGTACTGAATAAATGTGGATATCTGATGTATAAAACAGTAATATTAAATACATTTATTCCCAAAAAATATTCATTGCATTAATATTAGTTTATGTGCAGGAGTTACTTCCAAGTCAGCCTATCAGCCTATTCTAAATTCTAATCATTTTTATAGCCGAAACACTGGAGTAAAAAGTATATGGACTGCCTCCCCTGCCTGTCTTTCCTGCACATTTCTGATCAAAACACACCAAATTTCCAGCAGTTTATACTGCTGCACCTGTGTATAATGCCCCCAGGTACCCTTTGGCTCAAATATTGAGTGTAAATCTGGATCTGGTGCTAGCCAGTGCCTCCTGAGTCATTTAGCTCACTGCACGTCCCTGCATTAATTATATGATAGAGATAATGGTTGTGATGTGTGTGTGTGTGTGTGTGTGTGTGTGTGTGTGTGTATTATTAAAGCTCTGAGAGAGATAACGGTGTGAGACAGAACCGTAACTAGGTGTGTGCCGATGGTGCCTTGCCCACAGCACAAATGCACTGAAGGCGCACCATCGGCACACCCCCCCTCCCCCCCTGCATGGCCGCTGTACCTAGTGAGGCACTAGTGAAAGTTCCGACTGGCGTCGGCATGGTAGCGCACCTCACCTCCTGTATCCTGCCTGCGCCCTGCGAGTCCCGGCGCCTGGGTAGCGCACCTCAGTCATCCCCCGTATCCGGCCTGTGAGTCCCGGCGCATGGGTAGCGCACCTCAGTCATCCCCCTTCTCCGGCCTGCAAATCCCGGCACCTGTAAGCGTGTAAGGGACGGGGAGTGACGCTGCTCACCCCCGTATCCCGCCTGGGGCCTGTGAGTCGCGGCGCCTCACCCCCGTATCCCGCCTGCGGCCTGCGAGTCCCGGCGCCTGTGTAAGGGACAGGGCGCTGGCTGTGTATTGGAGAGGGAGTGCTAATGTAGGCTGCTGCAGGTCCAGTATAGGAGTGTCTGTCTGCTTGGAAGTTGTGGAAGACGGATCGTCGCACAGGTGACACACACACACCCCACCACACTACACACACACACACACACACACACACACACACACACTGTGCCTAATGTGTAAAAAAACGGGTCCCTGTTGCTGTAATATGTAAAAACGGGGACTGCTGTCTAATGTGTAAAAAAGGGGACTGTCTGCCGTAATGTGTAAAAAGGGGACGCTGTCTGCCGTGATGTGTAAAAAAGGGGACGCTGTCTGCCGTAATGTGTAAATAAGGGGACGCTGTCTGCCGTAATGTGTAAAAAGGGGGACTGTCTGCCGCAATGTGTAAAAAGGGGACACTGTCTGCCGTAATGTGTAAAAAAAGGGGACTCTGTCGTAATATGTAAAAAGGGGACACTGTCTGCTGTAATGTGTAAAAAGGGGGACTGTCTGCCGTAATGTGTAAAAAGGGGATGCTGTCTGCAGTAATGTGTAAAAAGGGGGACTAGCTTCCGTAATGTGCAAAAAGGGGGCCTAGCTGCTGTAATGTGTAAAAAGGGGACCTAGCTGCTGTAATGTGTAAAAAGGGGACGCTGTCTGCTGTAATGTGTAAAAAAGGGGACGCTGTCTGCCGTAATGTGTAAAAAGGGGGACTGTCTGCCACAATGTGTAAAAAGGGGACGCTGTCTGCCGTAATGTGTAAAAAAAGGGGACTCTGTCGTAATATGTAAAAAGGGGACACTGTCTGCCGTAATGTGTAAAAAGGGGGACTGTCTGCCGTAATGTGTAAAAAGGGGACGCTGTCTGCTGTAATGTGTAAAAAAGGGGACGCTGTCTGCTGTAATGTGTAAAAAGGGGGACTAAACCAAGAATATATACAAAAGATTGGCGCTCTACAGTACACACACTATATCTGGTTGGATTCAGACGGCTGCTCACCAGTTGTGGGCGGGCTGCCCCAACAATAGATCAAAATGGATATGAAAAAAGAAAGAATGGGAGCGCTGGATGAATCCAATATGTATTTTTTATTAAAATATTGTTATATCAACCACATAAAAATACAGTGCATGAACTAGCCTAAAAATAATGAACAATTAATAATGTATAAATGTATACAAGACTGCCATATCTCCTGAACCAATATGAATAAGAAAACCTTTAATAAACCCTAATTAAAGGCTGCATTGGTGCTTCATGAAAATCAGCCGTGCGTCCACGAGCTGAAATATTTGTAAGAAGGAGACTGATGAAAAGTGCCTCTGTTATAAATCACTGTTAGAGTGTACACTCTCTTCTCCTTGTACACAAAAGAACTTCATTGGCAAAGAGTATCCCAGTATTGAAATTGTGGACAACCGTGCTGTATTATTAAGTGGCAAATAGACAGTGATGGTCAAATTCACTTGTAGTATATCACCTGATGTGAGAGCCTCTCCGTCAAAGGCGCTGTACTGAGCCGGGTTTGCAGCGGCTCTGTGCAGTGAAAGTACAGCTGGTCACGTCACCAGTGAACCATCCAGACGAACACGGTTGTCTTCTCCGCTGAAGTGTACTGTACCAATTTGAATGTGCAGCAGTGCAGTAAGATTGGAGCAGCAGATTCCCCAGCCGCTGGTGAAAAGTCCGTTTTAATTGCGGCTACGGTCCACTCGATATATACGGCTCACAGAGTGTCAGGAGAATGCAGCAGTCAGATGAAGTCCTTCAATGGAGTACCTTAACGCGTTTCTCGGCCTACAACGCTGGCCGTTTCATCAGAAGGAAATGAATGAATTCCTTCTGATGAAACGGCCAGCGTTGTAGGCCGAGAAACGCGTTAAGGTACTCCATTGAAGGACTTCATCTGACTGCTGCATTCTCCTGACACTCTGTGAGCCGTATATATCGAGTGGACCGTAGCCGCAATTAAAACGGACTTTTCACCAGCGGCTGGGGAATCTGCTGCTCCAATCTTTCTGCACTGCTGCACATTCAAATTGGTACAGTACCCTTCAGCGGAGAAGACAACCGTGTTCGTCTGGATGGTTCACTGGTGACGTGACCAGCTGTACTTTCACTGCACAGAGCCGCTGCAAACCCGGCTCAGTACAGCGCCTTTGACGGAGAGGCTCTCACATCAGGTGATATACTACAAGTGAATTTGACCATCACTGTCTATTTGCCACTTAATAATACAGCACGGTTGTCCGCAATTTCAATACTGGGATACTCTTTGCCAATGAAGTTCTTTTGTGTACAAGGAGAAGAGAGTAAAAAAGAAATATCACCAAAATATCTTCAGGCGCTGATGTAAATCATGTGGGGTACTTCTCAATGATCTAACTGACCATCAGTAAATTGACCCTCAAACAGAAAGAATAAAAAATACAATAGTGTAATACTGATATTAATATATGAATTGTCCTTCTTTATGTAGGTAGATTCCGTACCGTAGGGAAATGTCTAACTGTATTACATTTCTTTTTTACGTTTTGTATTGGGGTGTGCGGTGACACCTGGTTTCACTGAAAAGTCATTAGGCAGCTATAGCGCACCATAAAATCTTCATATTTTTGAAAGGAGAAGAGAGTGTACACTCTAACAGTGATTTATAACAGAGGCACTTTTCATCAGTCTCCTTCTTACAAATATTTCAGCTCGTGGACGCACGGCTGATTTTCATGAAGCACCAATGCAGCCCTTAATTAGGGTTTATTAAAGGTTTTCTTATTCATATTGGTTCAGGAGATATGGCAGTCTTGTATACATTTATACATTATTAATTGTTCATTATTTTTAGGCTAGTTCATGCACTGTATTTTTATGTGGTTGATATAACAATATTTTAATAAAAAATACATATTGGATTCATCCAGCGCTCCCATTCTTTCTTTTTTCATATCCAAAAAGGGGGACTGTCTGCCGCAATGTGTAAAAAGGGGACGCTGACTGCCGTAATATGTAAAAAGGGGGACTGTCTGCCTGTCTGCTGTAATGCCCCTTCCCCTGAAGCCATGCCCCTATATTTTTGCGCGTGCCTACGGCGCGTATTGGCCCTAATTTTTATATAGTATGTGTATGGGGGGGGGAGGGCGCCAATGCTGATTCTTGCACACAGCGCTAAAATGTCTAGTTACGGTACTGGTGTGAGATAAAGTGCTAAGCAGCTTCTGCCTTACATTTTACAGCCTGTGTTTAAAAAATGGGAGGACCTGACTGGAACTAGTTGATCCCACTTTTTATTTAGTCCCTAAGGCAGCCCACTGACTGTACTTGTTCTGCATACATATGTGTCTTGTATCAAATTTGTTGCACTGCACATGCCCAGTATGAGCTGGACATTCATAACACCTGGGGTGCCTGTCATTAGATATGTGGATTAGGGGCATTAATTTGCAAGATTAATAATTAGTAGTGCTCACACAATCTAAGCCAGCGGTGGCCAACCCGCGGATCTCGAGACACATGCGGCTCTTTCATCCTCTGCATGCGGCTCGATACGCTCCCGGCGACCGCTGCCCGACACAGCCCGGAACACATACTTCTATTAAGGTCTCCTCCGGCGGCATTGATTATCTTCAATTCAGCGCCGGCCCGTGAGCCAATCAGTACTCAAGGACTGGCAGTTAAGGGTCCTGATTGGCTGCCGGACCGTGAGCTCTGATTGGCTTACGGCCCTGCGCCAAATTGAAGATAGTCTCCGCCGCTGGAGAGTGAGACTGAGGAGCAGGAGAGGCGCACGCTGCGCTCTCCTCCCATCATACACAGCAGAGCAGCAGCGTGGTGAGCAGCTCAGGGTGGGGGGGGGGGATTGTCACTATTGAAAGGGTTATCAGCCAGTTGGATGCCATTTTGTTACAGCTAGACATACTTTAGTATTACTCAAATACAGAATGATTGACCATATCCCTATGTCCATACAAGGTGGTGATAGATCCCCGAAGTTATATCAGCGTGAGTCGGAATGGATATTCCATATTATTTGATGCTTTGAACCTATACATCTATTTATACAGTATATATGCATACATGCAAATATAATTTCAATAAGTGCATTATATACACCAAGTAATGTGCCAAGTTAGGAATTAGTAAGACTGTACTGCTATTTATTATAGAGCTTCTATCCCTGTGTAGAAGCACATGTCTCCTATATAATAGCCCAGATCTGTGACTTTGTGACTCATTTGCTCCACGGTCCACCCCTCCCCCACCCATGGCACCCCCGCAGCTGCCACTCCACCACCTGCAGCACCTCCGGACCTCCTTCCCCATCCGCCGCACCACCCGTACCTGCCCCTACCCTACCCACGGCGCCTGCGGACCCCTACCCCACCCCCGGCACCCATGCCCCTTCCCATCCCACAGCACCTCCGGAACCCTTCACCCATCCGCAACATCCCCACACCTGCCCCTCTCCCACCCGTGGCACCCCTACCCCTCCCCCACCTGCAGTGCCTCCGGACCCCTCCCCCATCTGCAGCCCCCACTCCTCTGCCCCTCCCCCACCCGCAGCACCTCCCGACCCTTCCCCATCCGGGCCCCCCCGCTTCCGCCCCCCCTCCACCCGCAGCATGTAATGACACCCTTCCCCATCCGCAGTCCCCCCCGCACCCGCTACATTCTGTACATCGTGCCCTGCAGGTGCTGTTCACGCCGTCGCAAGGGGCTGCGCCTCCTTCACCATCGCACGCCCTTTCATTGTGCAATATTTAACCACTAACAAAGGAATGCAGGTAATACTCCATATAATACAAATATTGAACCCCAGAAAGGCATGCAAGGGTTAAGGGGGCGTAGCCCCTTGCGACGGTGTGAAGAGCGCCTAGTAATGTAATATATGTATAAATCAACTGCAGTCTACAACCTGATATCTAGAGCAGGGTGTGGACACTCAGGCAGTGGGGCCCAGTGGGGGGTTTCATCTATGCCCGTATGGGCCAGTCCAGTTTTGATTGGGAAGCCTACAATTCTGTTTCCATCTGTCTATACATGGCCCTATCCAATCAGCATTTTAAGCAGTAGGAAAACTGTGTCAGATGATGTGTGTAGGGAGATAGGGATTGAAGAAAATATGACAGGATGGGGGTTGTATTGCACCAGGTGTGACGCAGAAGTACCCCTTGACCTTAGATGCACCAAGTCAGCAGCAATGTGTTCCTGAAAACCATTTTAAAAGGTTGGTACGTATGCTTTTAGTTCAGTCCCGTACCGATAGTGCAGAGTTCATGTGTATATCTGTCCCTGACAGGATCTTTATCTACTCCTATGAAGGTCTCAGTAGCTATCGACCTTCATACTTCAAGGTCTGTTTGTCTATCGGTGTTGAGTTCACCTGTAAAATTGCTGTGCAGCTTTGTCATTGACCCTTAGTCCAGTGCATAGATAATGGTTTACAATTACAACATTATAACAGTGGAGATGCTGATAATGCAATTGTGAAGACAGGAATAAAATTCTGCAATTAGAATTTCTTCATAGTTAGCAGAGCTGATACCAATCTCTCAGTTATAAGATTTCTATACCACTCTATTAAAATACAGTATGTGACTCAGAGGTCTGTTTAGTTATACCCCTTTTACACTCGCATGAAAATCCCGGGATATTGCACGTGAACGCGCATCATTCCGGGTTTTTTGTCAGTGTGAAAGGGTACAGGAACAATTTCCCGGGTCGAGCATCCCGAGATTTCAACCCAGGTCTCGACCAGGGTTGAATCCGGGACCGTCCCGGGAAGCTGGGTAGTGTGAAAGGGCCCGTCCCGGGATTCACTACCCGGGACTGTTAAAAGGCCTCCGATTGGAGCTTTCATGGGCTCAGAAAAGATGATGTCATCTTCCAGAGCCCTGGGGAGCGTCCTGGATGCGTGTGAGGAAGGCAGCATGGCGACCTGGACAGACCAGGAGGTTAGAGAGTTGCTGAGCATTAGGGGAGAGGAGGAAATAATGAGGCAGATCACAGGCACAGTTAAAGATGCAGTGATTTATAAAAACATCTCCAAGATGCTGGAAGCCAGAGGAATCATCCGCACACAGCAGCAAGTGTTAAACAAAATGAAAACTCTTAAAAAGCAGTTCCTGAAGGTGCATGACAACAACAGGAAAAAGAGCGGTGTTGGCCATATCGACTGGCAGTACTATGACATCTGCGCCAATATCTTTGGAAACACAGCTATATGCAGTCCGGTGAGTCTGTCTTCCAGTTCACAGTACACAGCTACAGAAGGCACTCCAGAAGAGACACAGACAAGCAGTGACGTCTGTCCGTCATCACCGTTGTTAATTGACGACACACCTGAGGACAGCGACACATCCTCCCAGCCTCTTTGGGGTACAGCCAGCCTCCCTGCTTCTCCTCTACGATGTTGTACAGGTCAGAATTGGCAAGAACTCGGGAGTCATGAGATCGGCCTGGCCAGCCAATAAACACATCTAGGAAACTAAAGAACAGTAAAATTTAAAAAAGTTAGAATGTAAAACTCACACATGCAACTCATCCCACCACCCCAAAAATAAACACTTACCAATATTTGTGGTCCACAACAGCATGTAATATGATGGAGTGCCAGCCCTTCCTATTAAAATAGTCAGCATGGTTGTCACGTGGGGCAATAATGGGGATGTGTGTCTCATCAATCGCTCCTCCACACTGCGGATAGCCTCGCTTCACAAATCCTTTGATGGTATCCTGTAAGCGCTGTCCTTGTGGTAGAGATATGAAGCGCTTGTATAAGGTAGATACAATTGCTTTAGTCACCTGGTGGACTATGACACAGCAGGTGGAGATCGCAACACCGAACAAGCATGAGACTGAGCGGTACTCTCCTGGGGTAGCATACCACCACAATGCAATAGCTAGCCTCCTGCGTGCCTCGATGGGTCTCCTAAGCCTGGTGGTCTGCATGTCAAGTGCTGGGGTAAGTAATTCCAGGATGTAGTTAAAGGTTGCACGAGACACACGGAAGTTAGCCATCCACTCCTCATCCTGGTAAGCTTCCACGCTCCTCATAAAGGCTTCTCCGTGCCGGGGATCTCTGGACCAAAATGACCGGTTAGGCCCCATACTCACGCTCAGGATGGTACTCATCCTGGATGATATGAGGGCTCTCCTCCTGCGCAAATATTGGCGGCGACTAGTAGCCCTATCCACCATAAATTGCGCCCTCCTCCTCCTCATAAAATATATGTGCACACACAGTGTGACAAGCTGCATCATGCTGTCACTGGCTGTATGAAACATCTGCAAAGCAGAAAGAATCATGAGCTCAGGCATACACACTGGTACTCCGTCGGCCATGACTGCAGCAATGGTGTGAGCAGGCACCACCCCTCCCTTTGTTGACTACTGTGACCTCATCTATGTGAGCCAGAAAAAGGCCATTTCTAATGACATACATATGCATTTGCAGGGATATCCCGGGATCAGTGTAAATGGGGCTGTCCCGGGTCGATCCCAGGTCTTAGTGCAGTGTGAAAGGGGTCAGTCCCGGGAATGCATCCTGGGATGCACACCGGGAAGCATCCCGGGAGTGACCCGTGTGTGCGAGTGTAAAAGGGGTATTAGATTCCAAAAAGTGATTAACAAGATTATTAGTGTTTCCACATGTTTTTTTTATTACTACAGGGTATTCAGAAAGTCACTGTGCACTTTTCATAAAGCAGTGAAAACAGTGGAGAAGTGAGTCAGTGGAGTAGTTGCCCATGGCCAGAGACGGATTGGCCATAGGGTTTACAGGGAAGATTCCCGGTGGGCCGATGCACCAGTGGGGCCTGTTTTGTTTGAGGACATGTGGTCCTTTTTATAGACATAATGAATAAGATGCAAAATAATTTGCATACAGGGGCGATTCAGAAGAAAATGATAGGGGGACACCATGGAAGGGGCAAGTACATTTGCGTGCGGCTTCGGTGCATTTGAGGTGGCGCTTCTTATACAATGCCCATAGTTATAGCGCTCATTATGCAATGTCCACTGTACTGGTAGTTCCCCTTATATAGACCCCATAGTAGAGGTGCCCCTTATGCAATGCTCGTATTGCCCCAGTAGTAATGTGCCTGTAGTAATGCCCCCAGTCATTTAGCGCCCTAGTAGTTATGCCGCCAGTGGTAATGCCCCTGCAGTTATGACCCCAGTAATTTACCCCCGCCCCCTTTAGTTTAGCCTCCCAGTGGTAATGCCCCCAGTAGTTTGGCTGCTTGTAGTTTAGCCACCAGTAGTAATGCCCCCCTGTAGTTTGCCCTATTGTAGTTTAGCCCCCAGTAGTAATGCCCCCAGTAGTTTAGCCCCTGTAGTTATCCCCCAGTATTTTGGCCCCTGTAGTTATGCCCCCAGTAGTTTGGCCCCCCTGTAGTTTAGCCCCCAAGTAGTAATGCCCCTGTAGTTAAGCCGCCAGTAGTAATGCCCTCCTGTAGTATGCCCCCAGTAGTTAGCCCTTGTAGTTGACCCCCAGTAATAATGTCCCCCAGTTGCTTGCCCCAAGTAGATGCCCCCCAGTAATAATGTCCCCCAGTAGTTTGCCCCCAGTAGATGCCCCCCAGTAATAATTTCCTCCAGTAGTTTGCCCCCAGTAGTAATGTACCCTAGGAGTTTGCCTCCAATAGATGACCCCCCAGTAGTAATGCCCCCAGTAGATGCCCCCAGTAGATAGCCCCCAGTAAAAATGTCCCCCAGTAGCTGCCCCCAGTAGTAATGCCCCCAATAGATGACCTCCCAGTAGTAATGCCCCCAGTAGATGCCCCCCAGTAATAATGCCCCCAGTAGTTTGCCCCCAGTAGTAATGCCCCTTGTTGATGCCCCCCCAGTAGTAATGTCCCCCTGTAGTTTGCCCCCAGTAGATGCCCCTGCTGCATTAAGGAAGAAAAAACCATCATACTTACCGAGCCCCGTTCCCGCTTCCAGACCTCTGCAGTCCTCCTCTTGGCATCTGCTCCTCAGCACTATGAGAGAGACGTCATGACTGACGTCTCTCCCATAGCGCACGCCGCACAGTGACAGCGCCGGAAGCCAGAGCTCAGTACTGAGCTTCTGCCTCCAGCTGCCGCTGTGCAGGGAGACGGGCGTCCGCTGGTAACACAATCTCAGCGGGCGCCCGTCATTTCCCTGTGCGGCCGGGGGAGAACGGGGGACGGAGGCCACAAATGACAGGGGGGGCACGGGCCCGAGTGCCCCCCCCCGGATCCTCCACTGTTTGCATATATGAAAATGACTTTGCCACTTAGCCTGTGATTGCAGATGATCTAGTGTATGCTCTGTCTGACTGCTTGGCTGAAATATAAGATTGAGTGAATAGTGATTGGCATATGGTTGGTGTAATAAGCAAGAAAATATATCTTTCTAAAGAATTATATAGTTTCCTAAATTCTGAAGGTGTATCATATAATGTGCTCATAATATGTAATTTTATTTCCTTTTAACTTCCCCCTTGATGCTGGACATGCCCACTATCTGGAAAGTCTTGGGGGGAGGGTGCTGCTGCCATGGCCCATGGCTAGACCTTACACCTCTGGTGCTGCCCATGTGGGGCCACTAGTACAAATATTTCCAGGGCCGCTTTTTGTTCCCAATCCGCCCCTGCCCATGGCAACCAATCAACATTGAGGTAACATTTCTAATTTGCATATTATAAAATGATATGGAGCAGCTGATTGGTTGTCATGGGCAACTTCTTCACTGGCTCACTTTTCCAGTCTTTCCACTGCTTTATGAAAACACCCTATATTTTGTTGGGAAAGTCACTGTGCACTTATGTATAGAGGTGTTTAGAAACAAAATAAAAAGGATCCAAGCCTGTCTTTATGCTAACGGTGATAATTTTCAACATTGTTTATAATTATCATTCGTGTTTACATCATGTATTATATATTGAAACATGTGTGTTAATAAATATACATACGTGCACAGTGAATTTCCGAACACCCTGTATTTATCATCTTCACTCTGCCAGGACAGCTCTTGTGAAAAACAGCTCTCCTGGCAAGGGCTTTTGTGCCAAGTTAACGCGAAAGACTTCTTTAATGTGGATCGGTAGTGTGTGCATGCGTGAGTTGGCAAGGCAGCACGTGTGCACTACATTATATGAGGTAATGGACCTACACATGCACAAACTGCTAAGGCTGCCCATGCACAGTAAACATTTTGTAGAATTCATAGAGCTGATGTACTTTGCATGGAGTCCACTTAATAACTCAGTCCAGAGATGATATTATATTTTAAATAAAATATAAGTGACCTGACCAGTCCCCATTGCGAGCCATGGTGGAGGCAGGCACATGAAAATCACAATGACCAGAATAATGAAATGAAAATTGTTTCCCCTACTGGAGAAAAGCATTTTGTTACTTTTACAAATAGGCCCTAAAGCCAGGGGTGTCTCTAGAGAGGAGGGGACCCGTGTGTAGACTCCGTGTATGGGCTCCCTCCTCTCCCGTAGCCGTCACGCCGCTGCTAGCGCTATGAGCGCTGTAGACTCTGGCTGCCATGCCATTTTTTCAAAATCCAGGTGTATTACAGGTGAATTATTAAGTCTCTAGTGGTCAGTGCACTAGCAGCGGCGGTGGCGGCTACGTGAGAGGAGGGGGCCCACACACGGTCAGTGATGGACTCCGGAAAGATAAGTATAGGAGAAATGAGTGCAGTGTGTGCGGTGTGGGCCCCCCCTGGACTCAGGGGCCTGTGTGCACCGCACACACTGCACCCATTATAGAAACGCCAATGCCTAAAGCCACATAACAACTAATCCTGGCACAAGCTACAGGGTCACTTTCCACTCTGCCCTCACATTGTTGGTACTAGTCATCTTAAAGGGGGTACACACGGAGAGATCCGTGCTTAAAATCTAAGCAATCTGACTAGATTGCTTAGACTTTAAGAACCGATCTCTCTGTGTGTATGCCCCCCAGCTATAGCGATGTGCAGCCCCACGCGTTACTATCGCCGGTGCTAGATTGGCCTGCATGCCAATCTCCCCCCCTCGCTCAGCACACATCGCGCTGTACTGAGCAGGGGGAGAGATGTGTGCTGAGCTGTCTGTGACTGATCGCTCAGCACACATCTCTCCCCATGTGTACTGGCCTTTACTGAACCAACAGTATATGGCAGCATGTGGCCAATCACACGCAAAGCATTATATTGTAATATAACCAGTAAAAGGGGTATAAGAACAGGCACTGATTAATGTCCCATAATAGTGTATAGATAATGTACGAATATCGCGTTGGGTATGTGTGACCGCCAGTTAGGAGACCGCCGGTCACCATACTGATGCTTGAATCCCAGCAGTTGTAAGGCTGGCAGAGGTAGGGGGGGCGAGCTCATTGAAGCTCCTTGCGAGCTCGGTAGATCGCTGTACTCACCACAAGTTCTATTCCCACTCTACGGGTGTCGTGGACACCCACGATTGGAATTGTCCCTGTTGGTCAGCATGCCGACTGGCAGGATTGTCAGATGCCGGGATCCCAACGTTTGTATTGTGACTGACATAAACGTATCTCTGAATATCCAGAGTTACTCCTTTTTAGTGTTCCATCTTCGTAACTCTGTACTTGTAAAAATTGGAAGAGAGAATATACAAATCTGTAAATCTGTGGTACCTTTTTACACCCAGTACTAACAGGTGAATTATTAAGAAGAGAGGTATACTGTAGCTCCCAGGGGGACAGATGCGCTGTCTGAGATGGTGAAAAAGGTGATCAGGACCGTGAATAGTACACTACACCCATCTAATTGATATCTCTCTCTCTGAGTCTCCCTCCGGGGGGACGGCAGTCCTCAATGGATGAATCTGCCCTTGTAAGAGCTGTAAAATATATCCTTCAAATAGAGTAAAAAGAGCCTGCTCCTGAATCTAACCATTCTCGGCTATATAAGTGCCAAAAGTTAGTCAAAGATAAATTTCCTCAGTCTGAACATGTTATGGAACTCAGACATGCAGCTTGGAATTAGTCTAACCTGAAAAGACAGCATAGAAAGCTTCAGTGTATGCTGATCACGTGACCAGAGTGTCAGCATGTGAGATGGCATAACATGATTGGATATCTGATACTGACAGGCGGTTCCCATTGGTGGAAATACAATTATTGCTGGGATTTAAGGACAAACTGGGAGGCAATCTGGTTCTGCCTCTGATGAAGCAAACAGTGAAGCGTGCGTCAGGCTAGCTGCGCACTTTAGGTAGTCACCGGACAATGCTCAGCTAGATAGATTAGAAAAATGTATACTGAAGCTGAGAGTGTCTGATCTGTGTTAGCTGGGAGGCTTATCTAAAGAATACAATACTAATAGCTGCTAACAGAATGCTATACTGTGCAAGTAATTACCATGTGTAATAAACCATACTGAACCCTATACTAAGGCAGTACACTAAGGTTCTAATCCATATGGTCAATAGACATTTAATGTGCATATGTATCTATATCAGAAATCATTGATTTTGCAAGTGTTTCAGTTCAGGCAAAATGTGGGAGTTACAGGGAGGAAATTGCACAACTAGATGCTGCTGTGCAAGTAATTACCATGTGTAATGAACCATACTGAACCTTATACTAAGGCAGTACACTAAGGTTCTAATCCATATGGTCAATAGACATTTAATGTGCATATGTATCTATATCAGAAATCATTGATTTTGCAAGTGTTTCAGTTCAGGCAAAGTGTGGGAGTTACAGGGAGGAAATTGCACAACTAGATGCTGATGATAATAATTCACCATGCCGAAATAACACTGTGTATTATGAATGGTATTAAATGGTGTTCACAAGGCTGAATAATAAAGCCCTGATACGCACACCAAAAGATGTTTAATGTGTATATAACATCCACATCAAAAATTATTTAATAAAAAGCTGGATGTGTGTCAGGATATTAATGACACATTTTACACTCACATTAACTCTATAGTGATTGCAGACCCATTCACAGCAAGTGCTATATACTCACTGTATATATAATCCTCCCAAATAAAAGGGCAGCAGAGGGCGCCTAATATACTTAGGCACCTGGTGTAAAGGGGGGTACTCACGGGAGAGATGTGTGCTGAGTGATCTTAACACAGACCGCTCAGCACACATCTCTCACCCCGCTCAGCACAGCGCGATGTGCTGAGCGAGGGGGAAAGCCGACGGGGGGCCGCTCACTTCACACAACGGTGAAGTGAGCGACCCGCTAGATTGAGCCTGCATGCAGCTCAATCTAGCATCGGCGATAGCGATGCGCGGGGCCGCGCATCGCTATCGCTGGAGGGCATACACACGGCAGATCCGTGCTTAAAATCTAAGCAATCTAGCAAGATTGCTTAGAGTTTAAGCACGGATCTCTCCGTGTGTACCCCCCTTAAGACTCACTATCATATACACACCTTGAAGGCTTAACATGATACATTAACGAACCATGTTTATATTGATACTTTGAGCCTACATCCAAATAAGAGTGTGTTGAGCCCTTAACATCCCTATTATAACACAGAGGAATAAACCACTCTTATGATCCGAATTAGATCACTAAACATCTATTTGAATATAAGGATCCCAAGGGAACAAATATGATGTACAACAATATCTGGTTAAAAAGATTTCTGATCATTTATTATCATTAATTGTCACAGCTCTTTATGAGCCATAGCGAAGCTATGATAAAATCTTGTGACAAGTAAAAGATTGGATACTGTCAGAGCTTAATAACTGTTTCCCTTTAGTGGATACATTTGTATCTGAATGTTTCATATGCTCCTTTCTCAGTGGATACAACACTGCTCATGGAGCTAGAACACACAGACATTATTGAGACCTTATGACAGAGCTTGTATATTAACTCTGAGATACAGAGAGACACAGTACACATTTAGCATTCTGATCAGTTTATTGAGAGACAATTCAGCAAAATATATAGTAAATCATTAGCACCACATAAGGTGATATCTGGAATTTGGTTTCAACGATCCCACATCTGGAATCCTGGGAAGGAATACAATTAATTTGTGGGACATTTATTCTTGCAGCTTTCTCAGCTATCTAAAAAGTATAATATAACACACATAGACATGGAATATTTTTGACACACTCGTGACCATCTATAGATTTTGCTAGCAATACATGAGCGAATCCGGTGACATCTAGTGCGCAGCACTTTTATTTTAAACTATTTCTTTTCTATTTACACGATTCTACTTTCCTTTTAATATTCACTGGTTTTAACATATAATTCAATAAAAGTTATATCTTAATACAAGACTGTGTGCACCACCATAGGGCATTTCGAATTCTTTCTTCTCTTTTTTTCTTGTAGACTTATCTTGCCTGTGGTAGCACCCCCCAATTTCTGGAAGAATATAAGGAATATCTTTGATAATTTGAAAAATGGGGGTCATTTACTAAATATGAATTTACCTGTGCGACCAGTATTATAGTAGCTTGGAATAATCCTGGTAAAAAGTTTCAGCTCCCCAGCGACTTAATTCTTTCTACTCAGTTCCGATGACTGACTGGGCCAAATGGGAGACTCCCCCACCAGTGGATTCACATGTAGCCCATTTAGTTAAATCTTACACCCTCCCTATTCTGTCAGCTTCTTCCCTAAAGGAGACTACGGATAGGAGGATTGAAGCTTGTCTCAAGTCTGTCTATTCCCATGCAGGAGCTGTGACTAGACCTACCGTGGCTACTGCCTGGTTGGTCAAGGCCAGTGAACACTGGACAGACGCTTTGGAGGAAGGACTCCCCTCAGATGTTTCAAGGGAGACTGTTTCACATCGCTCTTACCTAGGGGAAGCAGTTTTGGGTGTTGTTCTCCTGGCTCCAAGGCGTGCGCTACCTCCTGCCACATCCTCTGGCTCCACTCCAAGTAGGCTTTGGAATTCTTACCTTTCACTTTGGATATCCTGTTTGGAGTGGAATTGGACTAAAATTGTGGCTACACTGGCAGCCGCCAAGGCGCTTTTCTGTCCTTGGCCTCTGATTCACAGTCTCGTACCTACTCCTTTCGCCCACAAGGTAAAGATAAAGGTTAGTCATTTCCCAGATAAACTACTTCCTCAAACACTACCAAGCTCAAACAGGCCTGGGCTACAAGAAGTCCACCTACCAAACCTAATGACAAGCACTTGTTATGAACTAAGGGATAAACCTGGGCTGAATGAAGCGGAGAACTGAATGAGTGATGGTGAACTTGACACATAGTCGATCTTCTTGCAGTAACCCATGTACACCCAGGGTTGAGAATCCTAGTGTAGAACACTCAGCAGGTCTTCTTACCTATAAGAGCCGCTTTTCCCATAAGGCTTTATGCGCCTACCGGTACTGGGATGCCCACCAGGACTTGCGCCACTGGTGGTAGTATGAGCTCAACCCTCAAGTGACCTGAATCAATGCAGGTAGGAAAGACAACAAGGACTAGACCTAGAATAACAAAAGACAAGAACAAGACAAAATAATAATGAACTTATAACAAGGTATGGTAATCGGGTAAAGGTACTAATGAGACATCTGGGTACTGAGAGAAACAGAAGGAGTAGTGCACCAATGGTAATAGCAACGGGGAAGTAGTCTGGAGAGAAGGCAATAACAGACTAACAGGCTGGGTAATCTAATTAAAGAGACAGGTACATAAATAGCAAGGAATGCTCTGAACCCACAGTAGTTGCTACTGGCAACAACAGAAGTGCATGACAATAGAATACAGAAGGGGAAAGCAGAACAGACATATAAACAACAAAGAATGCCCCAGGCCAGTGGATATTACTCCTGGCAACCGCAGTACAAAGGAGCAGTACTATTGTAGGAGAAGATTAGACAAGGACAGACAGAGAAGACTGAGCCAAGGGATTGGTCTGAGGACAGACTAATAGGGCTGTGACTATGTACACGGTAAGAGAGGCCTGAGAGAGAGACTGTACAGGGACTAAGAGGTAAGGAATATACAATGCAATGCAAGGAGCTGTGGTGATGAAGGGTTAATGTGGTAGTTATGTATGAAGCAGCTGAATGTAAATAACAATGACAATGGACTATAGCAGATACATCAAAGATACAGACAAGACAAAGAAACAAGTATAGAGTGGAGGAATCCACAATGTAGGTAAATCCAAGACAGACAGGAACCAGACAGGACTTGGTCTGGCAAGGACACTTTAGCACAGGATCTAACAGGACTGGTATATGAAACAGAGAGCAAAAGGCTTCCGCGGCAAGCAGGATATATGGCCAGCAGGGAATAATGGGCAGAATGGGGATATAAAGGGAGCACCAACCAATGACAAAGTTCAATGCAGCCAAGCCCCCTTTAATTAGTGATCCTATGCAGCCATGCACTGCATAGACTCCTGACTTTCACAAGAACAGGCTGGAGTCAGATAACAAAGCATTCCCCCAACAGGTGTGCTTCTACAGCAATTAAGCAGACAGAATAGAGCTGCAAATAAACTGACAGAACAGAGCTGAAGACAGCATATGTAACAGCACTCGGCCTGAGAGGGGAAAGGCATCCCCTTAGGGGACCCCAGGGCCGGAGGCCGACTTCTTCAGTTTGCACATGTCTGGTGCCTGACCGCTACAGATGCCTGGGTGGTATTCCATGGGCATGCCATTTCGTTCAGGAGGTGGTCTCCTCACCATTCTTTTGCATAAGCCCCCCTTCAGATCCCAGCAAGGCTGTGGCCCTCCAATGAGTTTATTTAATCTCTCCTGAAATCAGGAGTAATAGTACCTGTTCCTTGGTCACAATAGGGGACCGGTTTCTATTCCACCCTGTTTTCCGTTTGGAAACCCTCTGCTCTATTGTCCTAGCTATGGAGTCTGGGGCCTGCTCATCTGCATGTTTATCTGCATGTCACTATAGCACCATCTCATCAACGATTCCTGAAATTCGCTGTACTTCGACAACATTACCAGTTTTGGGCCTTGCATTTGGGCTATTTACTGTGCTCAAGGTCTTTACCAAAATAATGGCAGTTACGGCGGCACAGCTACGTCATCAGGGGGTCAGACTACTCCCTTATCTAAATGACCTGCTCCTTCTGGCGCACTTCCCACAGATCCTACACAGTATCTCTAGCTGACTATTGCCTTTTTACAGCAACATTGTTGTCCTTCACAATGGACGCTACATCTGGGAGCTCTCCTAGAGTCTCTGGTCCAGAGGCTTTTCCTGCCTGCAGACAAGATTTCAGCACTACAGCACCGCATATGCAGATTGCTGCGCAGTCGTCAAGTGTCCTTTTTACTTTTCAATGCCACTCCTGGGGTCCATGGTCTCCACCTTCAACATGGTGGAGCGGGCCCAGTTCCATTCCAGGCCACTGCAGCAACTGATCCTATCCCGGTGGAACAGATAACCCCATCTGATCAGAGCTCAGATGATGGTTCTTTCCACGGAGGTCTGACTGTCCCTAACCTGGTCGCTCCTGACAGACCTCGTCAACCAGGGGCGACCCTTCTGGATTCTGGATTATGTAGTTTTCACTACGGATGCCAGTCTCCGTGGATGGGGCGCAACAAACGGACAGCACTCCTTTCTACGGCCGTTGGTCTCCTACAGAAATCTGCCTACCAATCAATGTTCTGGAGCTTTGAGTGGTCTACAGAATAACTCACCCTGGCACAGTGTCTGCTCCAGGGCAAACTGGTCCAGATTCAGTCTGACATCGCTACTGCAGTCACCTGCATCAGCGCAGCACTCGCAGTTGGTCAGCGATGCAGCAGATAGCTCACATTTTCCGGAGGGTCGAATGCAATCTTCTGGCCATCTCAGTGGTCTTCATCCCAGGAAAACTCAACTGGGAGGTGCACTTCCTCATCCGGCAACCATACACACTGGAGAGTGGTCTCTACACCAAGAGGTTTTCCAGTTCCTGGTGCACAAGTGGGACCTCATGGCCACCCGACACAACTAGAAGGTTCCCGTGTACGGGTCCAGGACAATAGATCCCGAAGCAGCCTTTGCAGACGCCCTGGCCCATGGGGTGGAACTTCTTCTGCGTGTTCTTTAAAAGTTCATGCAGGAAGAAGGCACCATCCTCCTGGTAGTTCCGTCATGGCTCAGGCGTCAATGGTTCTCATTGGTGCATCATTGGTAAGGAAGCTGGCCTCCGTCTGTATCGGTTACCGGCTATGGAATATGTACTTACAATGGTGCGCTGCCCAACATTATGACCCTCTGGTATTTAGAGTTTCCCGGATCCTTGCCTTTCTTCATGCTGGATTGGACCTCGGACTCCACCTGGCCTCTCTCAAAGTGCACATCTTGGCTCTGTCAGTCTGGTTCCAGCGCAGGATTGCTCCACTGTTGGATGTTCGCACCTTTCTTCAAGGTGTACTCTGTGTTCAACCTCTCTTTGTCCCTCCAGTGGCTCCGTGGGATTTGTCAGTGGTTCTCAACTCACTTCAGGAGCCTCCTTTTGAACCCCTGGATTCAGTGGATCTCAAGTGGCTGACAGCAAAGACTCTATTCCTTCTGGCTATTGCATCTGCCCGATGGGTGTCTGGCTTGGGGTCGCTCTCCTGTCGCTCTCCCTTTTTGATTTTTCATCAGGACATGGCGGGTTTTTGAACTTTATCTGGTTACCTTCCTAAAGTAGTGTACAGCCAGAGGTAAAACATGTCTCTTATGTCTGTAGGGACAGCGGTGGGGCTGTGGGCTGCTGCTGTCTGTAAATGCCTCATCACTGACCGAGTCTGTGACAGTGACACACTGATGGGAAACTATGTACACATACTGGGAGCAGGGCTGTTTCTCGGTGGCGGCAAGAGACCAGGAAGAGCTCGTGCAGCGATGCATCAGCGTCACAATTTCTAGACGGGGATCGGACTTAGTGACTGGTAATTGGGGGTGGGGGAAATTTTGGGACATTGGGGTTGACTCGGCTGGACGATTAATTTGTTTTTAGTTAATTGGCGGGTGGCCAGAGCAGTAACTATAAAAAGTATTAATTGGTGCTGTTGTCCCATATTTTGTGTCCATGACCCTCGGGGCCCAGTACTGGTGTCCCCTTTGTCCCCCCTTGTCACCGGGCCTGGCTGCAGGAAGGAAGATAGCCTGCAATCCTGGATTTAAGAGCATCCACAACTATGATCTTATTTATTTCCAAAATCAAACTTGTAGTTAGTATGGAATGGATGGATGCTTAAATAAACTCCTACAAATGTTTTGTTTTTGTTTAATTGTAAATATCTGGGACCATTTAAGTGATCATCTACCATCCACATTCTGCACAAAGATCCACTGCTGTTCTCTGCATGGGTTGGGGTTGGAATCCTGGTGTCCGGGACCCAGAGGTCAGTATACTGACACCAGAATACTGGCAGCGGGGCGAGCGCTAAAAAGCCCCTTGTGGGCTTACTGCGCTCCCCATGCTGTGAGCTCGCTGCGCTCGCCACAGGTTCTATTACCACATACTTGCCTACCCTCCCAGAATGGCCGGGAGGCTCCCGAAAATCGGGTGACCCTCTCGGCCCCCCGGAAAGGTGGGCAAGCCTCCCGCTTTCCCCCTCAGCCCCCCGCAGCAGAGAACAAGCGGGCGGCCCGAGGGGGTCCGATGACGCGATTCGCACTGAATTGCGTCATCATAGCTCCGCCCCCTGCTATGCAGCGCCTCGTTTCTCGGCACAGCACAATGGGGGGTGGAGTCACGATGCAACGCCCCCGGACCGCCCATCCTGCTGCCGGCCACGCCCCCATACACCTACAACGCTGCCTCCTCCCGGAGGAGGAGGCAGCAAAGTAGGTAAGTATGTATTACCACTGTATGTGTGTTGTGGACATCCACGAGTCGGAATAGCCCTAGCGCAGCTGTCGGAAGTCTCTGCGGTCGGGATCCCGACATCGGTATTGTGATCGCCGGGATCCTGACCGCCGGGATATTAACTACATCTCCTCTGCATACCACTTTGTATGAAACTAAGCTCCAATATGTAGATCCCTCAATATGTATGCAATATCCCAATGTCACTGTTTTCATTCTATTACTACTTCTTGTGGACCACACCTGGGGCCATTGTTCGCCTGGTAAGTTTTGGTAGAACTGACCATGGGCTCAGTGACTTCATTGTTATAGTTTTCCCTGTTTGCCTCACATTATGCTCTGTAGTACTGTATCCTGACTGTAAAGGGGGGTACACACGGAGAGATTCGTGCTTAAAATCTAAGCAATCTTGCTAGATTGCTTAGATTTTAAGCACGGATCTGCCGTGTGTATGCCCTCCAGCGATAGGGCCGCGCATCGCTATCGCCGATGCTAGATTGAGCTGCATGCAGGCTCAATCTAGTGGGTCGCTCACTTCACCGTTGTGTGAAGTGAGCGGCCCCCCGTCGGCTTTCCCCCTCGCTCAGCACATCGCGCTGTGCTGAGCGGGGTGAGAGATGTGTGCTGAGCGGTCTGTGTTAAGATCGCTCAGCACACATCTCTCCCGTGAGTACCCCCCTTAATATAATCTAATATCTTTTACTTTGTTTCTCTGCTTTTTTTTTTATCTGTTATGTGCCAATAATAATAAAAAAAAAAAAAAAAAAATCCCCTAATTTCACATATATTAGGCTCAAATTTGTATGAAATGCAAAATTACTGGTGCTTCATAGAAGTCCCTTGCAACCCGACACTGGGCCTAATTCAAGGTTGACTGTAAAACAACATTTTCCTTTAATGGGCAAAACCGAGGGGGTAATTCCAAGTTGATCGCAGCAGGAAATTTTTTAGCAGTTGGGCAAAACCATGTGCACTGCAGGTGTGGCAGATATAACATTTGCAGAGAGAGTTAGATTTGAGTGGGTTATTTTATTTCTGTGCAGGGTAAATACTGGCTGCTTTATTTTTACACTGCAAATTAGATTGCAGATTGAACACACCACACCCAAATCTAACTCTCTCTGCACATGTTATATCTGCCTCCCCTGCAGTGCACATGGTTTTGCCCAACTGCTAAAAAATTTCCTGCTGCGATCAACTTGGAATTACCCCCCATGTGCACTGTAGGTGTGGCAGATATAACATGTGCAGAGAAAGTTAGATTTGTGTGGGGTGTGTTCAAACTGAAATCTAAATTGCACTGTAAAAATAAAGCAGACAATATTTACCCTGCACAGAAACAAGATAACCCACCCAAATCTAATTCTCTCTGCACATGTCATTTCTGCCCCAACTGCAGTGCACATGGTTTTGCCCATTAGAGGAAAATGTTGTTTTGCAATCAACCTTGAATTAGGCCCATTATGTACTAGAAAAGCTAGTTACTTAATTACAATGTTTTGTCACAAGGTGGCACTGCAGCACCTGTCATGAAGACAGTACGTTATTGCATCAGTTTATTAATTTATTTACTTATTTATCTAGTTATATAGCGCACACATATTCTGCAGCGCTTTACAGAGAATATTTGGCCATTCACATCAGTCCCTGCCCCAGTGGAGCTTACAGTCTATATTCCCTATCACACGTACACACATTCATGCTAGGGTTAATTTTGTTGGGAGCCAATTAACCTACCAGTATATTTTTAGATTGTGGGAGGAAACCGGAGCACCTGGAGGAAACCCACGCAAGTACGCAAGTTTTCTACCTAATAATACTGTAATAGAAACCTTTTTTAAAATGCAAGATATTCATATTCTGCTTTTTGCTTTGCCTCATAGAACTAAACAAACAAGGGTTTTATACATACATTTTTAAGATGTAGGTGGGGACTTGTCGATAGTTCATTGTGGCTTCTATTTATCAACAAACCATTTACTACGGCAGTAACGTCTTTTTTATTCTTATTGTGGCAATTAAAAAAAGTAATTCAGCTAAAAAACAAAAAAAATGTGCTGGGCCATTTGTGTATCGCTCAGCTGTGACTGTTAACTTCTTGCTTTGTCTCTGCAGATGTGAGCGGCCTGCCACCTTGTGCATGTTAAGTGTAACTGAATCCCCAGATTTATGCTTCAAATCCTTGTGTAATATAAATTGGTTGAAATAAATACCATATACTTATCTAATTCCATCTCATTTTAGGGGAAGATCAGCAGTTAGTTCAATGGGGGGTCCATAGGCGTGCGCAGCTCTGCCTACTGGGCGTGCCTAGCACCATATATTAGCGGTCAGAGAGAAAAAGAGAGAGGCGAGACAGAGGGGCGAGAGAGACAGCCAGGGTAGAAAGAGAGGGGGTAAAGAGAGGGGGTAAAGGTGGCATTGTGTACCTCATTCTGTCCCTGTACCCCCTAGTACAAGCATCACTGTGTGTGTCCCCCTTCAGTACAATAGGCACTGGGTACCTGAGGCAGCGGTAGGTCTCCCTTTCAGCACCGGTAGCAGCGGTCCCCCTCTTCTGGTTTCCGTTGGATTATGACGTCAGCAACAGCATCAGAGAGAAGAAAAGGTGAGAGGCGGGGCTGGATCGCCTCCTCCTGCTAGTACCGCATTGACAGTGCTGCTGCATGCACCTTCAATGCACCACACTGCCACAGGTACCTGCTTAAAAAAATATATATATCAAAAAAGTGGCACAAACAACATTGGCAAAGGGCCAGTCTGCCTCCTCCCCATTCCTGGATCAGAAAGTGCCTCCAGTCACCTCACACACACTTTGGGTGAGATTCAAATGATATATCACGCCCAATTTCCTTTCTAAAATGATCTCCGTTATCGCGCATATTGCGCCCATAGTAATCAGGTTTACTGTGTAAAGGGTTGGGTGCCTCTACTTCGGGGGTAGCGAGCTGAAATAATGATACAACGTCCCTGAGGGCAGAAACAGAACGAGTGTGGAAAGGGGTGAAAAGAATTGAATCTCCCCCATAGTCCCCTCCAGTCACTACTCTGGCCCCCCATACACAAACACACACACACACAAACACACACACACACACATATGCCCCTTTCACATTATAGCACATGGTATGAGACCAAATTCACATTATAGCACACGGTTTGAGCTGAAATTCACATTATTGCACACAGTGTGAGCCGCAATTCACATTATAGCACATGGTATGAGCCGAAGTCACATTATTGCACACGGTATGAGCCGAAATTCACATTATTGCACACGGTATAAGCCGAAATTCACATTATAGCACACGGAATGAGCCGAAATTCACATTATTGCACACGGTATAAGCCGAAATTCACATTATAGCACGGAATGAGCCGAAATTTACATTATAGCACACGGTATGAGCCAAAATTCACATTATCACACACAGTATGAGCCGAAATTCACATAATAGCACACGATATGAGCCGAAATTCAAATTATAGCACATGGTATGAGACAAAATTCAGGGAGAGTGACAGCAGGGACATAGGGACAGGGAGAGTGACAGAGGGACAGGGAGAGTGACAGAGGGCAGGTAGAGGGACAACAGGGACATAGGGAGAGGGAGAGTGACAGAGAGAGGTACAGCAGGAGCATAAAGTAGGGACTAGGGAGAGAGAAAGGTAGCAGGGTAAAATTACCTATTGAGCAGCGGCGGTGCGGAGGAGGCTGTGGTCTGCGGTGCAGTGGATGAGAAGGCTGTGGTCGGTGGGGGGCAGAGGAGGCTGTAGGCGTCGGAGATGATGTGGAGGAGGAGGCTGTGGGAGTTGATGGAGGTGCAACGGATACTGAGGGCGGCGGCAGAAGAGTCTGAGGGTGGCGGCAGTGCAGCAGAGGAGGCAGAGGGCGGCGGTGGTGCAACGGAGGAAGAGGCTGTCGTTGGCGGCCTTTGGTGCGGTTCCTATGACCGACACTATTTCAAATCTGCTGCGGACTGGCAGCCAATCAGAAGCGGCCGCTCCTGATTGGCTGCCGGTTCGAGAGAGCTCTGTGACCAGCGGATGCGGCGGCGGGGATCTTCAGTCAGTGCTCGAAGTGCTGGTATGCCATACCAGTGTATACCAGTCCACTTCGAGAACTAAATATATATATATATATATATATATATATATTTCCAACAGCTGTCCGGCACTCGTCAACAGGAGTAAATACGTGCTGGGGTGCCCTCCTTATGGGGTTTAGTCCATTATGCAGAGAAGAAGGTAGATGGGACGGCACTCACCAGATTCCAAACAAAAGGTTTAAATGCGTGTCATATTTATTGACATCTGACCGACATGTTTCGGAGGATACCCTCCGTCCTCAGGGTCAAGCAAACCACAATGTGCAATAAACATACATATATACCCAACAACAAACAAATCATAATAAAGCCTAATCGTACTCACCTGCTCCACGGCGCGCACGCGAGCCCTCACTCCCGATCTGCTCCGGCGTCCCGCGACGTTGACGTTACGGCGCGCCGCGTCGCAGGCGGGTGCCATAGCAACCAGGACTCACGATCACTATGTCCGTGAGTCAGGCTGTCACAAAAAGAAAAACAAAACAACACCACTGTTTAAAATACCATAAGATGTGCAAACTAATTAAAGACAGCGAAAATGTGACATAAAATATACATAATGAAATGAGTGTGATGTCAACTAAATACGTAACCACAAATCGCTACTAAGGCTCACCATATAATCAATTATGCAAATCTAGGATCCTAACGCTGCACTTAAAGCATACTACTTAAGTTTATTATAAGCTATCATAAAATGATATAGTAGAGTATGGTAATGATCCTTATGACTTCCTAACACTAAAGTTAACCATAATAAAATGGAATTACCTATAAAAAGCATTGAAGCCCCAGATTCTCATTTAACCCCCTAGGGAATATCGTTCCTAGGGTATGGATCCACCTGGCTTCCCTTTGTAACAGTATTTTATCCCTATTGCCCCCCCTTAAAGATTTTGGTACATGGTCAATGAGGATAGCCCTGATGCTGGCTATGTTATGTTTAGCTTCCAAGCAATGCCGTGCAAATGGTTGTTCACTTTTGCCCTTCTCGTAGGCCTTTTTAATGGCACTACGATGAAGGGCCATCCGCTCCCTAAATTGACGTATGGTCTTGCCAACGTAGACAAGACCACAAGGGCAGGTCAATAAATACACAACATGGGTGGTGGTACAGGTAAGTCTATGTCGGATCTTGATCTTACGTCCCGTGTGGGGTTGGTTAAGAGTCACCCCCACAGTTAGCGTGTTACAAGTGGCACACCCTAAACATCTAAATCAGCCTAGTTTCTGTCACAAAAAATGGGACTCTCTAGTCCTGGTAAGGTTAGTTATGTCTAACTTCATAACATAATCACCCAGGTTTCTGCCCCTCGTGTGACACGACATAATACGTGTTTCTGCTAAAGATGTAAGTGCGTGATCGGTCTGTATGATCGGCCACAGGTTTTTTGCCCTTCTTACCACCCTTGGTCTTGATGTGGTATATTTATTCACCCATACTAACTTATTACCACCAAAATCTTTCTGTTTTTTAACTGATTTAAGGGTTTGATCCCGCGGTAGATTTAAGACCCTAGCTTTGGCCACCTGGAGTTCTCTGATGGGATAGCCCCGTTGTACAAATGTATTCAGCATGCTATCAAGGGCCACTATCGTTTCTGCCGGATCTGAAGTGATCCGCCTAACCCGCAGAAACTTCGAGTATTCTTGAGGGCTAACGGGTGGAAACTTTGATGACTTAATAATGTGTTCCGGTCAGTCAGTTTTACGTAAATAGATGTAGAAACCTGTTTGTCCCTACGGGTAATAGAAACACCCAAGTAATTGATGGTAGTATCATCAATAGTGGTAGTAAATTTAACTACATGAGAGGTCTGGTTATGGCTATTCCATAGTTGAACCAGATCCTCCTTAGGGCCCTGCCAGAATATCAATAAGTCGTCAATATAACGTTTGTAATAAACTACCTGTGACATAACTGTTGGATTTAAGTAGAACATCTGTTGTTCAACATGGTGAATGAAGGCGTTGGCATACTATGTTATGAAGTTAGACATAACTAACCTTACCAGGACTAGAGAGTCCCATTTTTTGCGACAGAAACCAGGCTGCTTTAGATGTTTAGGGTGTGCCACTTGTAACATGCTAACTGTGGGGGTGACTTTTAACCAACCCCACACGAGACGTAAGCTCAAGATCCGACATAGACTTACCTGTACCACCACCCATGTTGTGTATTTATTGACCTGCCCTTGTGGTCTTGTCTACGTTGGCAAGACCATACGACAATTTAGGGAGAGGATGGCCCTTCATCGTAGTGCCATTAAAAAGGCCTACGAGAAGGGCCAAAGTGAACAACCATTTGCACGGCATTGCTTGGAAGCTAAACATAACATAGCCAGCATCAGGGCTATCCTCATTGACCATGTACCAAAATCTTTAAGGGGGGGCAATAGGGATAAAATACTGTTACAAAGGGAAGCCAGGTGGATCCATACCCTAGGAACGATATCCCCTAGGGGGTTAAATGAGAATCTGGGGCTTCAATGCTTTTTATTGGTAATTCCATTCTATTATGGTTAACTTTAGTGTTAGGAAGTCATAAGGATCATTACCATACTCTACTATATCATTTTATGATAGCTTATAATAAACTTAAGTAGTATGCTTTAAGTGCAGCGTTAGGATCCTATATTTGCATAATTGATTATATGGTGAGCCTTAGTAGCGATTTGTGCTTCGGTATTTAGTTGACATCACACTCATTTCATTATGTATATTTTATGTCACATTTTCGCTGTCTTTAATTAGTTTGCACATCTTATGGTATTTTAAACAGTGGTGTTGTTTTGTTTTTCTTTTTGTGACAGCCTGGCTCACGGACATAGTGATCGTGAGTCATGGTTGCTATGGCCCCCACCTGCGATGCGGCGCGCCGTGACATCAACATCGTGGGACGCCGGAGCGGACCGGGAGTGAGGGCTCGCGTGCGCGTCGTGGAGCAGGTGAGTACGATTAGGCTTTATTATGATTTGTTTGTTGTTGGGTATATATGTATGTGTATTGCACATTGTGGTTTGCTTGACCCTGAGGACGGAGGGTATCCTCCGAAACATGTCGGTCAGATGTCAATAAATATGACACGCATTTAAACCTTTTGTTTGGAGTCTGGTGAGTGCCGCCCCATCTACCTTCTTCTCTGCATAATGGACTAAACCCCATAAGGAGGGCACCCCAGCACGTATTTACTCCTATTGACGAGTGCCCGACAGCTGTTGGAAATATATTATTGGACTTTGTGTTAATGGTTGGCGACTTCCTGCACATTTTCCAGTCAAGGCACCATTGTGTTTATTATGATATCCAAAGGGACATTCATCATAATCTAAGCGTGAATAACAGGCTGCTCATGCTTTTTTAAGGAGCTGTGTGTCACAGACGTAGGTGTTACGTTCCTGGTGCTCAGAACAAGAGAGATGTTGTGTAGTGAGTCCAGAGCACCAGAACGTGACGCTGAAATAAGGTGTGGTATGGAAATTGTTTCACCCGTGTGGTCAGTTCACGCCTGCGTGACTATGGTTTCTTGGGCCCACGGCAGCTGCGTTTGAAGGCCGGATTAGGTCTGCCCAACTCCGATGCCCCCAGGTCTTAGAGTGAGACAAGGCGTGAACCGAGACAGGATAATAACAAGGGGACCTCTAACTAAAGCAAACAGAAGGCTAGGGGCTACTAACAACCCTAAAACTAAATATATGTGCGGCACGCCGCCAAAGAAAAAGGACAACAAAAGATACCACTGTCCACACCCCACACGGCACCGTTGTGTACCGGGGAGGACAGTGAAAAGCGGAAACCTCCGCAAAAACACCAGTACAAAACAAACGCAAGGACTAAGCGGCCTAGGCCGCAACACGCGGCAGAAGCCGCTACTCACGAAACCGAAAGAGAACCCCAATAAGCGAGAACCCCCATATGACTGCAACAGGTTCACTTGGACTGGAAGGATTCCCAGGACCGGCTTCAGAACTCCAGGACTCAGGAGCACAGGGAGCAGGATCGACCAGATTCAGCAGACTAGGAACAAACTTTGCAAGGCAGGAACAGCATACAGGAAGCTATCACCGGCGAGGCTGCAGGGTGCTGGCTCCCATAAAAAGGCCCTGCTGGCCAATAACAGGAGGGCCAGAAAGACCAGCCCCCAGACCCTAATTAATAGTTGCCGTGCAGCTGCCCTGCTGCACGAACAACTAATCCATTTTAATCTGGCAACGGGGAACGCGGTCCGCCAATGGCGTCCCCGTTGCCATGGACCCGGCGGCTGTGGACCCCCGGCGTCCTAGCTTTGCCAGGGACCCGGCGGCTACAGTACGCACGGCGTCCTGGCGTTGCTAGGCGCCGGGCGGGCAGTGAGGGAGGTGCGGCGGCCGTGAGCGTCGCTCGGAAGCAGACCGAGCGGCGCCGCGGACCACGGCACCTAACAGTAGGCTACATAGCGCACACAGGACGCCTTGACACATTGCCTATAGGAGCCCTCATTACACAGCATGGCAGGCATAAACACCGAGTTGGAGGCTGCCTTTGAACTGATTCATAAAGACGCCAGTGATCGCTTCAGCTTTTCCGATGCTGATGCAAATTCTATCTTGGTGGGAAGACGACTTGAGGATGAACCGGTTACTAGCTCAAATGAGGAACTATACAGAAATTGGCTTCGTCTTAAACAAAGGGAGTGTGATTTCACATACCATGGAATCATACTTTCTGATTACTACCACAGTAACCTCATTCCAAGAGGCTTTAGGATACGCAACTCACCGACCATTGGGTGCTATAATGCTGCAATTCTGCAGGCTGCAGGCTGCTATCCTTAACAAATGTTCCATGGATTTGCTATTACTGGTGGTGGAAGAGTCCACCAGGGAACTTAACCTGGTCACCGTTACGTTCCTGATGCTCAGAACTAGAAAGATGTTGCGAAGTGAGTCCAGAGCACCAGGACATGACGCTGAAATAGGGAGGGAACGGGAATAGCCCCTAGCACCCTACCTCCGTTGTTTTACCCGTGTGGTCAGTTCACGCCTGAGTGACTATGGTTTCTTGGGCCCACGGCAGCCGCGTTTGAAGGGCGGATTAGGTCTGCCCAACTCTGATGCCCCCAGGTCTTAGAGTGAGACAAAGCGTGAACCGAGACAGGATAATAACAAGGGGACCTCTAACTAAAGCAAACAGAAGCTAGGGACTACTAACTACCCTAAAACTAAATATATGTGCGGCACGCCGCCAAAGGAAAAGAACAACAAAAGACATCACTGTCCACTCCCCCACACGGCACCGCCGAGTTCCGGGGAGGACAGTGAAAAGCGGAAAACCTCCGTAAAAACCACAAATACAAAAAGTACCAAAAGGACTAAGCGGCCTAGGCCGCAACACGCGGCAGAAGCTGCTACTCATGAAACCGGGAGAGAACCCCAACAAACGAGAACCCCCAGATGACTGCAACAGGTTCACTTGAACAGGAAGGATTCCCAGGACCGGCTTCAGAACTCCAGGACTCAGGAGCACAGGGAGCAGGATCGACCAGATACAGCTGACCAGGAACAGACGTTACAAGGCAGGAACAGCATACAGGAAGCTATCACCGGCGTCTGTGCCAGGTAGTGAGGGAGAATATAACAGGGAGCCCTCCAATAGCTGCAGCGAAGCTTAATTAGTAATGTCGTGCAGCTGCCCTGCTGCACAACCAGAGCTAACAGGTGTATTGATTGATAGGAAGCAACGGGGAACGCGGTTCGTCTGTGGCGTCCCCGTTGCTAAGGGTCCGGCGGCTATGCGCGCATGGCGTCCCAGCGTTGCCAGGGACCCGGCGGCTCAGCGCGCATGGCGTCCTGCCGTTGCCAGGGACCCGGCGGCTCAGCGCGCACGGCGTCCTGGCGTTGCTAGGCGCCGGGCGGGCAGGAAGGGAGGTGCGGCGGGCGTGAGCGTCGCTCGGAAGCAGACCGAGCGGCGCCGCGGACCGCGGCACCTAACAGTACCCCCCCCTTGAGGAGGGGTTAAAGAACCCCTAAAGCCGGGTTTCTGAGGAAATTCCTGAAAGAATAGTCTCTTAAGTTTAGGGGCATGTAGATCCTTATCCAGGACCCAAGACCTTTCTTCCGGGCCATAGCCTTTCCAGTGAACCAAAAAATAAAGCCGGCCCCGAGAAACTTTGGAATCTAAAACCTTCTCCACCAAGAACTCTTGTTGCCCCTGAACATCCACCGGAGGTCTACCCTGGGAAGTCTTCCGAGGGAATCTCCTGGAAGAAAAATACTGCTTCAGAAGGGAACAGTGAAAAGTATTGCCAATTTTGAGTGATTTAGGCAAGCGTAGCCGAAAAGCAACTGGGTTGACCTTCTTAATGATAAGGAACGGTCCAATAAATTTGGGTCCCAATCTAGCCGAGGGTTGTCGGAGCTTGATGTTGCGGGTTGACAACCACACCTTATCTCCCACCTTAAAAGTGCATGGGCGTCGGAACCTATCAGAAATTTTTTTTTCTCAGAAGGCAGCCTTCTTAAGGGCAAGGTGCACCTTTTTCCAAATCATTCTGAGACGGGAAGTTAAGGTCAACGAGGAGACTGGAAAATGAGGGTCAAAAGAATTGGCTCTAGGATGAAAGCCCAAGACCGAAAAGAATGGGGACTCCTTGGTGGAAGAATGACAAGAGTTATTATAGGCAAACTCGGCCAAAGGAAGAAATTCAGACCAATCATTCTGAAGTTTGGCCGAATATAGCCGTAAATACTGTTTTAACGACTGATTAACACGTTCAGTTTGTCCGTTAAACTGTGGATGGTACCCAGATGTTAAAGAGAGTTTCATATTTAATGAGGCACAAAAACGTTTCCAGAAACGGGCGATGAATTGCGGTCCCCGATCAGAGACAATATCCCTGGGTAAACCATGGAGCCTGAACACATGGCGGAGAAATAAAACTGCCAACCCTTGAGCAGAGGGTAATCGGGGGAGAGCAATGAAGTGGGCCATCTTACTAAAACTGTCTACTACCACCCAAATGACTCGAAATCCAGCTGAAAGAGGAAGGTCCACCACGAAATCCATGGACATATGTGACCATGGCCTGAGAGGAATGGCTAAAGGTATGAGTTGCCCGACCGGCAACGATCGAGATACCTTGTACTGAGCACAAACCTGACAGGAACGGACAAATTCCCTTACATCTTTACAAAGATTAGGCCACCACACTGAGCGAGAGATTAACTCCAAGGTCTTAGTGATACCCGGATGACCAGAAACCTTATTATCATGAAACTCAGCTAGAACAGTGCCTCTCAGAAATTCAGGGACGAAGAGACGATCTGCAGGAGTGACTTTGGGAGCCTGCTGCTGAAGCTGGACTAGCTGTGTAAATAAATCCTGTGTGAGGCCAGCCCGGATGACAGACGATGGAACTATGGGGGTAGTAGCCGGGTGGTTGTTGTGAACCGGAAGAAAACAACGTGACAGGGCATCGGCTTTTGTATTCTTGGAACCGGGCCTGAAGGTGATAATAAACCTGAAACGAGTAAAAAACAACGCCCAACGTGCCTGTCGAGCATTAAGCCGTTTAGCTGACTCAATATACTGCAGGTTCTTGTGATCAGTAAACACCGTAATGGTATGCCTAGCTCCTTCCAGCCAATGCCTCCACTCCTCGAAAGCCCATTTAACTGCCAACAATTCTCGATTACCAACATCATAGTTGGATTCTGCGGAGGAGAATTTCCTGGACATGAAGGCACATGGGTGTAATTCCTGAGACTCCGGCTCTTCCTGAGAAAGGATAGCCCCCACTCCAACCGCTGAGGCATCTACCTCGACAATAAAGGGGAGCTCCGCGTTAGGGTGTCTGAGCACTGGAGCTGAGACAAAGGCCTGCTTTAAGGCCAGAAAGGCAGACTTGGCTTCAGGCAACCAATTGGAAGGGTCCGCTCCTTTTTTAGTCAATGCTACTATAGGAGCAACCAAATCAGAGAAGGTATGACTAAAACGCCTATAGTAATTTGCAAACCCTAAAAAGCGCTGAATTGCTTTTAAGTTCGTGGGTTGTGCCCAATTTAGGATGGCCTGGAGTTTTTTTGGTTCCATGAAAAACCCCTTAGGAGAAATAATATACCCCAGGAAGGATACTTCTGTGATGTGGAAATCACATTTCCCCAGTTTGGCGTATAAATGATTTTCCCGTAACTTCTGAAGGACCAGTCGCACATGGGTAATATGTTGTTCTAAAGACTCGGAGTAAATCAAAATGTCGTCTAAATAAACGACCACGAACTTTCCTAGAAAGTCGCGAAGGACGTCGTTAATGAGATCTTGAAATACAGCAGGAGCATTTGACAGCCCAAACGGCATCACCAGGTATTCATAATGTCCCGACTGTGTGCTGAAAGCCGTCTTCCACTCATCCCCAGATTTAATTCGGATGAGATTGTAAGCCCCTCTAAGATCGATCTTGGAAAAGATAACGGCAGTCCGGAGCTGATCAAATAGTACTGAAATCAGTGGCAAGGGGTAGGTGTTTTTAACAGAGGTTTTATTCAAAGCCCGAAAATCAATACATGGTCTGAGCGACCCATCTTTTTTCTCAACAAAAAAGAACCCTGCACTCAATGGAGATTTTGAGGGCCTAATGAAGCCTTTTTTTAGGCTCTCCTGTACATAATCATTCATTGCCGTAGTTTCCGGCCCAGACAGGGCATATAGTCTCCCCTTAGGTAAAGAGGCATCGGGAACTAAGTCAATAGCGCAGTCATAGGACCGATGAGGAGGCAGAATATCCGCATTACCCTTGGAGAAAACGTCGGCAAAGTCCTGATATTCCAAAGGAATAAGTTCTGGGGTGACTGCCGCAACCCGGACTGGACGGGAAATACATTCCTTAACAAAAAAGGGACCCCATCGGGAAATCTCCCCAGACTGCCAATCTATGGTGGGATTATGAAAGGCAAGACAGGGGTGACCCAGAACTACGGGGACAGCCGGACAATGGGTAAGGTAAAATTCGATTTTCTCTGAATGTAGGGCCCCCACTGTCAGTTGTACTGGAGGTGTGCGGTGAGCGATTACCCCGTTAGAAAGTGGACCACCATCCAAGCCGTGCATGGTGATACGTTTATCCATAGGTATCTGTGGAATGCCCAAAGCCTGAGCCCAACCAAGATCCATGAAATTTCCCGCAGCTCCACTGTCGACGAAGGCCGACACCAACGAACTGAGGCTACCAAAGGAAATTTTTACAGGAACTAATAAGGAATCATTAGAGGAGATTAACTGCAGACCCAAGTGAACCCCCTCACTATTCACTTGGTCAGTGCGTTTCCCTGCTTATTCGGGCAATTACGTGCGATATGTCCCTTGCCACCACAATACAAGCAAAGACCAGAATTTAGCCTTCTGGTTCTTTCCTCTGGGGACAGCCGGGAGAGACCCATTTGCATGGGCTCCTCGACGTCCTCAGGGAAAGTATACACACATGGACTAGGCCTGAAACTAGCTCCTCTTTCAGCCCTCCGCTCCCGGAGACGACGATCAATTTTAATAGCAAGCTCCATGAGTTTGTCTAGAGTCTCTGGAGCGGGGTACTGAAGGAGACTGTCTTTAATAACTTCAGACAAACCGAGGCGAAACTGACTGCGCAGGGCCGTGTCATTCCAGCCACAGTCGTTCGACCAACGGCGAAACTCGGTACAATACGCCTCTGCTGGATTTTTCCCTTGCTTAAGTGCACGCAGGTGGCTCTCAGCCGACGCTTCTCTATCAGGGTCATCATACAAAAGGCCTAAGGACTTAAAAAAGGCATCTACAGATAGCAAGGCAACATCATCGGCTTTTAGCCCAAAAGCCCAGGTTTGTGGATCGCCTTGTAGTAATGACATCACAATCCCGACCCGTTGAGACTCAGTACCAGAGGATCGGGGCCTTAAACGAAAAAAAGCTTACAAGCTTCCTTGAAATTAAAAAAATCCTTTCGGTTACCCGAAAAACGGTCAGGTAGATGCATCTTTGTTTCTGGAATCATACTCGGGGAGGCTCGCAAAAGATCTTCCTGCGATCTCACCCGAAGAGTAAGATCCTGAACCATCTGAGTTAGTTCCTGAATCTGGTTGGCCAAAAGCTGGCTGGGATTCGGTCCTAACACTGCCGGATTCATGAGGCCGAATTTCAAAGCCCACTAAATACAAATAACGTTTTTTTTTGTGTGTTTTTGGGCCGGTGATAATGTTACGTTCCTGATGCTCAGAACTAGTAAGATGTCGCGAAGTGAGTCCAGAGCACCAGGACGTGACGTTGAAATAAGGAGGGAACGGGAATAGCCCCTAGCACCCTACCTCCATTGTTTTACCCGTGTGGTCAGTTCACGCCTGAGTGACTATGGTTTCTTGGGCCCACGGCAGCCGCGTTTGAAGGGCGGATTAGGTCTGCCCAACTCCGATGCCCCCAGGTCTTAGAGTGAGACAAAGCGTGAACCGAGACAGGATAATAACAAGGGGACCTCTAACTAAAGCAAACAGAAGCTAGGGGCTACTAACTACCCTAAAACTAAATATATGTGCGGCACGCCGCCAAAGGAAAAGATCAACAAAAGATATCACTGTCCACTCCCCCACACGGCACCGCCGAGTTCCGGGGAGGACAGTGAAAAGCGGACACCTCCTCAAAAACCACAAATACAAAAAGTACCAAAAGGACTAAGCGGCCTAGGCCGCAACACGCGGCAGAAGCCGCTACTCACGAAACCGGGAGAAAACCTCAACAAACGAGAACCCCCAGATGACTGCAACAGGTTCACTTGAACAGGAAGGATTCCCAGGACCGGCTTCAGAACTCCAGGACTCAGGAGCACAGGGAGCAGGATTGACCAGATACAGCTGACCAGGAACAGACGTTACAAGGCAGGAACAGCATACAGGAAGCTATCACCGGCGTCTGTGCCAGGTAGTGAGGGAGAATATAACAGGGAGCCCTCCAATAGCTGCAGCGAAGCTTAATTAGTAATGTCGTGCAGCTGCCCTGCTGCACGACCAGAGCTAACAGGTGTATTGATTGATAGGAAGCAACGGGGAACGCGGTTCGTCTGTGGCGTCCCCGTTGCTAAGGGTCCGGCGGCTACTCGCGCACGGCGTCCCAGCGTTGCAGGGACCCGGCGGCTCAGCGCGCACGGTGTCCTGGCGTTGCCAGGGACTCGGCGGCTCAGCGCGCACGGCGTCCTGGCGTTGCTAGGCGCCGGGCGGGCAGGAAGGGAGGTGCGGCGGCCGTGAGCGTCGCTCGGAAGCAGACCGAGCGGCGCCGTGGACCGCAGCACCTAACAGTCACGGAACAGCTACAGTCTTTTGAACAATTGCACAAACTCACACTATCTCTGGACACACAATACGATTGGGTCAATAAGCTGAGCGTCCAGCTGGAACAATATTGACAGAACCTCATTCGTTTTAAAAAGGACAAACTTGTCAAAGTCCAGAGGGATTACGCACAAAGACAGGTATATCCTTGGTTGGGCAGTTCCACCTCAAACCAGGAACAGCGTTATCATAGGCAAAAAAAACAAGTGAGACGACACAGAGAGCCCTTACAGGGCACAAGTATCTAGCAGCTAGTGACTCGGAGGCGGCGTCCTCATCTAATACATCACGGGGAGCGTCGATCCCTTTAGAACAGACGCCGGGAGGAGTACAGACCCGATCCAATCAGACCCCCACCACCGGGCGCGGAAGAGGACGCGGCGCTCGCAACAAAACCAAAGAATCCTACGGTCTAAAACCGTCGCGAGCTTAAGGGAACTCATTTTCAACTTGTCTTCCACACCATTGTCTGACCAGGAATACAACCTGCTGGTTAAAGGTTTATCATTTATTCCCGCTAGTACTTTGGATCCACTCGAATGGAAAGTGGAGATGCATCGGTTGGGTAGGACACTGAGGCGTAAGGAATATTTCAATAATCGCCCACAGAATATTCCCAGTCATTGTATTCCACATCAATTACGAAGTATTACACCAGGTTCTAACTTTGATCCCCCCAGTTTAAACCCCTCCATCAGGACTTTTTTGAGGAGGTTGGAAAGGGAGGGCACCAGTAAACCACTGGACGGTATCAGCATGAATGTATCGAGGGAGGAGATGGACCCCTTTAGAGGCTTAGCAGCAAGAACGGACATACTGTAGTAATACGTAAAGCCGACAAGGGGGGGTCCATAGTCATACAGGACTTGGAAGCTTATACTAATGAATGTGACCGTCAGTTAAATGATATCCATACTTATAGGAAGTTGTTACGAGACCCTACCCGTGAATATAAAACTGAGTTGGACCAATATCTATTAAGTGTAGGGGACCAAGGCTTGATTTCTTCAGAGGTTAGGTCGGCTTTGAGCGTGGAATTTCCAAAGGTCCCACTCTTTTACACAGTACCTAAGGTACACAAGTCATTGGTGGACCCACCTGGCCTACCTATAGTGTTGGCCAGGGGATCCTTGTACCACCCAGTATCGGTATACTTAGATGCTTTCTTGAACCCATGCATCCAAGCTATTCCTTCTTACCTGAAGGATACAACATCTCTATTGGTACAAATGCAGGAGTGGGGTGACCTACCAGAGAACTTGTGGCTATGTAGTGCGGATGTTATCAGCCTCTACACCTGCATCCAACATGATGCGGGTGTAGAGGCGGTACATCTGTTGCTTACTGATAATGACCAGTACTTGGGCCCAGATCTGGGAGTTTTTCTAAGATTATTGCATCTGGTCCTTAGCCGCAACTACTTTGTGTTCATTGGCGCATTTTACCTTCAGGAGGCGGGCTGTGCGATGGGGTCTGCAGTGGCCTCGTTGTACGCCAACGCCTTCATGCACCATGTTGAACAACAGATGTTCTATTTAAATCCAACAGTTATGTCACAGGTAGTTTATTACAAACGTTATATTGACGACTTATTGATATTCTGGCAGGGCCCTAAGGAGGATCTGGTTCAACTATGGAATAGCCATAACCAGACCTCTCATGTAGTTAAATTTACTACCACTATTGACGATACTACCATCAATTACTTGGATGTTTCTATTACCCGTAGGGACAAACAGGTTTCTACATCTATTTACGTAAAACCGACTGACCGGAACACATTATTAAGTCATCAAAGTTTCCACCCGTTAGCCCTCAAGAAGGGTCTGCCGTACTCGCAGTTTCTGCGAGTTAGGCGGATCACTTCAGATCCGGCAGAAACGATAGTGGCCCTTGATAGCATGCTGAATAAATTTGTACAACGGGGCTATCCCATCAGAGAACTCCAGGTGGCCAAAGCTAGGATCTTAAATCTACCGCGGGATCAAACCCTTAAATCAGTTAAAAAACAGAAAGATTTTGGTGGTAATAAATTAGTATGGGTGAATAAATATACCACATCAAGCCCAAGGGTGGTAAGAAGGGCAAAAAACCTGTGGCCGATCATACAGACCGATCACGCACTTACATCTTTGGCAGAAACACGTATTATGCCGTGTCACACGAGGGGCAGAAACCTGGGTGATTATGTTATGAAGTTAGACATAACTAACCTTACCAGGACTAGAGAGTCCCATTTTTTGTGACAGAAACCAGGCTGATTTAGATGTTTAGGGTGTGCCACTTGTAACACGCTAACTGTGGGGGTGACTTTTAACCACCCCCACACGGTACGTAAGATCAAGATCCGACATAGCCTTATTCATCCCACGGACAACAGGTGTCCCCCCAGGTGCCTGACTTAAACAAACCACCTCTCCATCAGAATCCCCCTGGTCAATTTCCCCCTCAGCGCCATCAACACCCATATCCTCATCCTGGTGTACTTCAACAGTGACATCTTCAATTTGAATATCAGGAACTGTACTGTGGGTGCTCCTTCCAGCACTTGCAGGGGGCATGCAAATGGTGGAAGGAGCCACCTCTTCCCGTCCAGTGTTGAGAAGGTCAGGCATCGCAACCGACACAATTGGACTCTCCTTGGGTATTTGTGATTTAGAAGAACGCACAGTTCTTTGCTGTGCTTTTGCCAGCTTAACTGTTTTCATTTTTCTAGCGGGAGGATGAGTGCTTCCATCCTCATGTGAAGCTGACCCACTAGTCATGAGGAACATATGAGAGGGCCTTAGCCATTCCTTGCCACTCTGTGTCGTAAATGGCATATTGGCAAGTCTACGCTTCTCCTCAGATGCTTTTAATTTAGATTTTTGGGTAATTTTACTGAACTTTTGTTTTTTGGATTTTACATGCTCTCTACTATGACATTGGGCATCGGCCTTGGCAGACGACGTTGATGACATTTCATCGTCTCTGCCATGACTAGTGGCAGCAGCTTCAGCACTAGGTGGAAGTGGATCTTGATCTTTCCCTATTTTACCCTCCACATTTTTGTTCTCCATTTTTTAATGTGTGGAATTATATGCCAGTAATATATCTGGAATTAGACGGCAGTAATGTCTGGAATTAGATACCACTAGATAGATACCAGATACCACTGTGACTGGAATGATGATGACCTATGCACAGTGACAGGACACTACCACAGCACCCTACAGCAGCAAGATGCAGCACAAGACACTGGACTTTTAGTCACCACAATGCAGCACTGACACTGAGCACAGATATTAAGCACTGTTCAGGATACTAGAAGTGACATGGAGCTGCAAGATACAGCAGTGGACTACTGTACTGTACTACTATATACTGGTGGTCACCACAATGCAGCACTGTACTACTATATACTGGTCACCACAATGCAGCACAGATATTTAGCACTGATCAGGAGAATAGAAGTGACACAGAGCAGCAAGATACAGCAATGGCCTACTGTACTGTAGTAACATTGTCATGCCTGGTCAAAATACCAAAAAAAATCACCTCTTCGGTGTGCAATTATTTCAACAGAAATGCGGGCAACTGGTGTCAAGCCGTGTGTTGCCTTTGGCAAGCTGTAATAAGTAGGGGTAAGGACGTTAACCACCTAGGAACATCCTCCCTTATACGTCACCTGGAGTGCATTCATCAGAAGTCATTGACAAGTTCAAAAACTTTGAGTGACAGCGGAAGCAGTCCACTGACAACTAAATCCCTTCTTCCTCTTGTATCCAAGCTTCTGCAAACCACACCACCAACTCCCTCAATGTCAATTTCCTCCTTATACAGGAAAGCCAATAGTTCTGCAGGCCATGTCACTGGCAAGTCTGACGAGTCCGCTCCTGACTGGGATTCCTCCGATGGATCCTTGAGCGTAACTCCTACTGCTGCTAGCGCTGCTGTTGTTGCTGCTGGGAGTCGATCATCATCCCAGAGGGGAAGTTGGAAGACCACTTGTACTACTTCCAGTAAGCAATTGACTGTCCAACAGTCCTTTGCGAGGAAGATGAAATATCACAGCAGTCATCCTGTTGCAAAGTGGATAACTGAGGCTTTGACAGCTGTGTTGGTGTTAGACGTGTGCGTCCAGGATCTGCCGTTAGTTCACAGGGACTTAGAGAATTTCCTGAGGTAGTGTGTCCCCGGTACCAAATACCATCTAGGTTCCACTTCTCTAGGCAGGCGATACCGAGAATGTACACAGACGTCAGAAAAAGAGTCACCAGTGTCCTAAAAAATGTCCACTTAACCACGGACATGTGGACAAGTGGAGCAGGGCAGACTAAGGACTATATGACTGTGACAGCCCACTGGGTAGATGTATTGCCTCCCGCAGCAACAACAGTAGCAGCGGCACCAGTAGCAGCATCTCGCAAATGCCATCTCGTTCCTAGGCAGGCTACGCTTTGTATCACCGCTTTCCATAAGAGGCACACAGCTGACAACCTCTTACGGAAACTGAGGAACATCATCGCAGATTGGCTTACCCCAATTGGACTCTCCTGGGGATTTGTGACATCGGACAACACAGGATTTGCATGGGGGGGTTTCCAGAACTGGGTGGAGCCAAGCACGGGGGTGGGGACTGAGGTGACCAAGTGTATGCTGGGTCCGTAAAACTAGTGTGTCTGTATATATATCTATCTATCTATCTATCTGCACACATATATATATACCGTATACACACACACCCACACATATATATATATATATATATACATATGCACATAGCATATTAAACATGCATACATATATATATATATATATATATATATATACCTGTGCAGTTACCCCGGCACTCTCGTTATCCACAGCAGGATACGTCTCGCTCCGGTGCCCTCCCCCTCCGGAGGTCTCCCTCCGGTATAGACAGCAGTTAAAGAAAGAGGCGGCACTCGGAGACTGTGCAATCAATGTGTATTGAAAAAAAGTGCCATCAACGTTTCGGGGACCAGTTCCCCTTCTTCAGGATAAAGTGACAGTGCATAAAACAGTGTTTAAATACCATTCCCCGTACTCACCACCCTCCACGTGCATACAATCTTCCCAGCGTTTCCAGCTGGTCACCTCGTCGGCGCTTCCGCCCGGCGCCTCCGCTCGCGTCAGCGTAACCAGGAAGTGACGTCGCGGGAACCCCCCGATGCGACCATGGAAACACTGTAAACAGAGATACCAGGTTATCAGCACGTGCGGTGCCTGTGCAGCGTAGCTAAGTGTACGATGACCACTTGGTCAATAAAGTGCTATGTGCCAATAATTCATCAGTATTGAAGTCTAAATCAACCAATAAGTGCTGTCAATAAAAATATACATATATGCTAGAAACATATCATCTTTAAACACATAAAAATCAAGCTGCATCATGAACATCACGGTAACCCTATTAATTCAGTATGGTGACAACCTGGGTCGCACTGTGCACCTCAGACGGAGCTATACTTAAAACGCCTCACATAGCGTGGGTTGCACCTACTGGGGTACCTAACGTGGTTAACCACACGGATGGACTATTCATTCTGGGTCATAAGAGGTCTAAACAAAAATGATTAATTATTACTTCCTACATGGACTAGATATTCCCGGTCTTCTAACATCTTGTGGGATGCAGCATACAATTATAGAAAATTAATCAGACCTAAATTATCATTTAGCCCCCCTGGTTTCAACGTATTTAATCTATGTATCCAAACGGACTCTAGCTGTAAGAGTTTTTTGCCCCTGTTCCCCCCTCGAGCTGATTCTGGGACCTGGTCAATAATCCGGTGTTTTAAGGTGGCCATGCTATGTCGATATTCCACGAAATGCTTGGCCACCGGCTGTTCACCACTCCCTGCAGCTAGGGCATTTCTGATGGCCTGCCTGTGCTGCGCCATTCTCACCTTAAATTGGCATTCGGTTTTGCCAACATAATAACGCCCACAGCGGCATATGATGGCATATATCACAAATTTTGAACTGCAGGTGAGAGGCCATTTGATCTTAAAACTCTTACCTGAAAATAGGTGCGAAATGGTATCACCTGGTGACATATAGGTACAAGTCGTGCACCCTGTGCACTTAAAACACCCATTCTTTCTTGTCATAAAATGGGTGGGCTTCACTTTGAGTTTGGCTATATCAGTTTTAACCAACATGTCCTTGATACTTCTTCCTTTTGTGTAGCTAGGCATGACACGTGTGTCACGGAAAATTCCCAAATCAGGGTCACTTGACACCATGGGCCATAGAGCCCGTAATTTTTGTTGCACTTGCCTACTATTGGTTCTATGTTCACATACCCAGGGAATTATCTTGGACATATCTTTGTCTTTAGCTGGTTTGAGTAAATCCTCCCTCTTAGCTGCTACCGCTTTTGTGCGTGCTGCCGACAACAATTTCTGCGGGTAACCTCTGTTCAGGAACTTACGTTCCATTTCATCAAGCTGTAGGTCCCTAATCTGCTCTTGACTATTGGTCCTGCAAACTCGAAGGAACTGCGAGTATGGCAGTCCCTTGATGGTGGCAGGTGGATGGAAACTGTCGTAACGTAATATTGTATTACGGTCTGTGGGTTTCTTATAAAGACATGTGTCTACTCTGCCATCTTGTATTTTGATCAATATGTCCAGATAACAGATTTCATGCGGACTGCTGACCATGGTGAGTTTAACAGGACTCTCTGATTGATTCTGCATATTAACTAAGTTGATCAAATCCTGTACATCGCCATGCCACATCACCAGCACGTCATCTATATAGCGATAGTATAGAAATAAACGTTCAGCTACCATGGGGTTGGCTAGGAATAGCTCACATTCAACCTCCCACATGAAGGCGTTTGCGAACGAGGGTGCCACGGAAGATCCCATGGCACACCCCGTTCGCTGTCTGTAAAATTTACCATCAAAAATAAAGAAATTGTGTGACAAAGTAAACTGTAACAAATTCATAAAAAAATCAATATCAGGACCTGTGTAGTGTACAGAGTATTACCAGTAATTAATCTCCTGACTGCCTGTAAACCTGCTTGATGTGGTATACAGGTATAGAGGCTGGTGACGTCAATAGATGTCTCCTTGGCTACTATTGACGTCACCAGCCTCTATACCTGTATACCACATCAAGCAGGTCTATAGGCAGTCAGGAGATTAATTACTGGTAACACTCTGTACACAGGTCCTGATATTGATTTTTTTTATGAATTTGTTACAGTTTACCTTGTCACACAATTTCTTTATTTTTGATGGTAAATTTTACAGACAGCGAACGGGGTGTGCCATGGGATCTTCCGTGGCACCCTCGTTCGCAAACGCCTTCATGTGGGAGTTTGAATGTGAGCTATTCCTAGCCAACCCCATGGTAGCTGAACGTCTATTTCTATACTATCGCTATATAGACGACGTGCTGGTGATGTGGCATGGCGATGTACAGGATTTGATCAACTTAGTTAATATGCAGAATCAATCAGAGAGTCCTGTTAAACTCACCATGGTCAGCAGTCTGCATGAAATCTGTTATCTGGACATATTGATCAAAATACAAGATGGCAGAGTAGACACATATCTTTATAAGAAACCCACAGACCGTAATACAATATTACGTTACGACAGTTTCCATCCACCTGCCACCATCAAGGGACTGCCATACTCGCAGTTCCTTCGAGTTTGCAGGACCAATAATCAAGAGCAGATTAGGGACCTACAGCTTGATGAAATGGAACGTAAGTTCCTGGACAGAGGTTGCCCGCAGAAATTGTTGTCGGCAGCACGCACAAAAGCGGTAGCAGCTAAGAGGGAGGATTTACTCAAACCAGCTAAAGACAAAGATATGTCCAAGATAATTCCCTGGGTATGTGAACATAGAACCAATAGTAGGCAAGTGCAACAAAAATTACGGGCTCTATGGCCCATGGTGTCAAGTGACCCTGATTTGGGAATTTTCCGTGACACACGTGTCATGCCCAGCTACACAAAAGGAAGAAGTATCAAGGACATGTTGGTTAAAACTGATATGGCCAAACTCAAAGTGAAGCCCACCCATTTTATGACAAGAAAGAATGGGTTTTTTAAGTGCACAGGGTGCACGACTTGTACCTATATGTCACCAGGTGATACCATTTCGCACCCATTTTCAGGTAAGAGTTTTAAGATCAAATGGCCTCTCACCTGCAGTTCAAAGTTTGTGATATATGCCATCATATGCCCCTGTGGGCGTTATTATGTTGGCAAAACCGAATGCCAATTTAAGGTGAGAATGGCGCAGCACAGGCAGGCCATCAGAAATGCCCTAGCTGCAGGGCGTGGTGAACAGCCGGTGGCCAAGCATTTAGTGGAATATCGACATAGCATGGCCACCTTAAAACACTGGATTATTGACCAGGTCCCAGAATCAGCTCGAGGGGGGAACAGGGGCAAAAAACTCTTACAGCTAGAGTCCGTTTGGATACATAGATTAAATACGTTGAAACCAGGGGGGCTAAATGATAATTTAGGTCTGATTAATTTTCTATAATTGTATGCTGCATCCCACAAGATGTTAGCAGACCGGGAATATCTAGTCCATGTAGGAAGTAATAATTAATCATTTTTGTTTAGACCTCTTATGACCCAGAATGAATAGTCCATCCGTGTGGTTAACCACGTTAGGTACCCCAGTAGGTGCAACCCACGCTATGTGAGGCGTTTTAAGTATAGCTCCGTCTGAGGTGCACAGTGCGACCCAGGTTGTCACCATACCGTGATGTTCATGATGCAGCTTGATTTTTATGTGTTTAATGATGATATGTTTCTAGCATATATGTATATTTTTATTGACAGCACTTATTGGTTGATTTAGACTTCAATACTGATGAATTATTGGCACATAGCACTTTATTGACCAAGTGGTCATCGTACACTTAGCTACGCTGCACAGGCACCGCACGTACTGATAACCTGGTATCTCTGTTTACAGTGTTTCCATGGTCACATCGGGGGGTTCCCGCGACGTCACTTCCTGGTTACGCTGACGCGAGCAGAGGCGCCGGGCGGAAGCTCTGACGAGGCGACCAGCTGGAAATGCTGGGAAGATTGTATGCACGTGGAGGGTGGTGAGTACGGGGAATGGTATTTAAACACTGTTTTATGCACTGTCACTTTATCCTGAAGTAGGGGAACTGGTCCCCGAAACGTTGATGGCACTTTTTTTCAATACACATTGATTGCACAGTCTCCGAGTGCCGCCTCTTTCTTTAACTGCTATATATATATATATATATATATATACATACAATACACGTATATACGCATGTATATATATCATATGTGTGTGTGTGTGTTTATATGTATGTATATACATGTGTGTATATATGTATGCACATGGATATATATGTACTATAATTAAAATAAAGTAAACTTTTATTAAGCACTTACAAGTGCCACCAGGAAGACAGCAGGCTGCAGAGGACGCTAGACAGCCATTAATAATACTCATGCAGCTAAAAAAAAATTATTATTTTTTTTGGTGAGGGGGGTTTCTGGGTGCGCCACTGCAACGCCACCAATATTGTGTGTGCATTACATGTGGGCAAATTCCAGCACGTCCCATGTTTTGCACATATAATGAATTTGGTGGTGCAGAATTTTTTTCAAAAACGACAGGGGCGTGCAAGAGATGCTGTCGGTGGCCCGAAGAATTGCGGGCCACTTTCGGCATTCAGCCACCGTGTGCCGAAGACTGGAGCACCAGCATACACTCCTGAACATGCCCCGCCATCAGCTGAAGCAAGAGGTGGTAACGAGGTGGAATTCAACCCTCTATATGCTTCAGAGGATGGAGGAGCAGCAAAAGGCCATTCAAGCCTATACATCTGCCTATGATATAGGCAAAGGAGGGGGAATGCACCTGACTCAAGCGCAGTGGAGAATGATTTCAACTTTGTGCAAGGTTCTGCAACACTTTGAACTTGCCACACGTGAAGTCAGTGCAGACACTGCCAGCCTGAGTCAGGTCATTCCCCTCATCAGGCTTTTGCAGAAGCAGCTGGAGAGATTGAAGGAGGAGCTAAAACGTAGTGATTCCGCTAGGTATGTGGGACTTGTGGATGGAAACCTTAATTCGCTTAACCAGGATTCACGGGTGGTAAATCTGTTGAAATCAGAACACTACATTTTTGCCACCGTGCTCGATCCTAGGTTTAAAGCCTACGTTGTATCTCTCTTTCCGGCAGACACAAGTCTGCAGATGTTCAAAGACCTGCTGGTGAGACACTTGTCAAGTCAAGCGGAACGTGACCCGCCAACAGCTCCTCCTTCATTTTCTTCCGCCACTGGAGCTGCCAGGAAAAGGATCAAATTTCCAAACCACCCGCTGGCGGTGATGCAGGGAAGTCAGGAGCAAAAACTGACATCTGGTCTGGACTGAAGGACCTGCCAACGATTACTGACATGTCGTCTACTGTCACTGCATATGATTCTGTCACCATTGAAAGAATGGTGGGGGATTATATGAGTGACAGCATCCAAGTAGGCACGTCAGACAGTCCGTACGTATACTGGCAGGAAAAAGAGGCAATTTGGAGGCCCTTGCAGAAACTGGCTTTATTTTACCTAAGTTGCCCCCCCTCCAGTGTGTACTCCAAAAGAGTGTTTGTCAGCGATCAGCGTACGAGGTTACTTCCACAAAATGTGGAGAAGATGATGTTCATCAAAATGAATTATAATCAATTCCTCCATGGAGACATTTACCAGCAATTGCCTCCAGAAAGTACACAGGTACCTGTGATGGTGGATTCCAGTGGGGACGAATTAATACTCTGTGAGGAGGGGGATGTACACAGTGAAAGGGGTGAGGAATCGGATGATGAGGAGGAGGTGGACATCTTGCCTCTGTAGAGCCAGTTTGTGCAAGGAGAGATTGATTGCTTCTTTTTTAGTGGGGGCCCAAACCAACCAGTCATTTCAGCCAAAGTCGTGTGGCAGACCTTGTCGCTGAAATGATGGGTTTGTTAAAGTGTGCATGTCCTGTTTATACAACATAAGGGTGGGTGGGAGGGCCCAAGGACAATTCCATCTTGCACCTCTTTTTTTTTATTTATCTTTGCATCATGTGATGTTTGGCGCCAATTTTTTTAAGTGCCATCCTGTCTGACACTGCAGTGCCACTCCTAGATGGGCCAGGTGTTTGTGCCGGCCACTTGGGTCACTTAGCTTAGTCATCCAGTGACCTCTGTGCAAATTTTAGGACTAAAAATAATATTGTGAGGTGTTCAGAATAGACTGGAAATGAGTGGAAATTATGGTTATTGAGGTTAATAATACTATGGGATCAAAATTACCCCCAAATTCTATGATTTAAGCTGTTTTTGAGGGTTTTTTTAAAAAAAACACACCCGAATCCAAAACACACCCGAATCCGACAAAAATTTTTAAGGGAGGTTTTGCCAAAACGCGTCTGAATCCAATACACGGCCGAGGAACCGAATCCAAAACCAAAACACAAAACCCGAAAAATGTCCGTTGCACATAACTAACAATAAGGAGGCATTTGAAGAAAAATGGTCTGCATGGTCGATTCGCCAGATGAAAGCCATTACTACGCAAATGCAACAAAGCATCCCGCTTACAATACTCCAAACAACACAGAGACAAGCCTCAAAACTTCTGGAACAAAGTCATTTGGAGTGATGAGACCAAAATTGAACTTTTTGGCCACAACCATAAACGTTACATTTGGAGAGGAGTCAACAAGGACTATGATGAAATGTACACCATTCCTACTGTGAAACACGGAGGTGGATCGCTGATGTTTTGGGGATGTGTGAGCTACAAAGGCACTGGAAACTTGGTCAGAATTGATGGCAAGATGAATGCAGCATGTTATCAGAATATACTGGAGGAAAATTTGCACTCATCAGCCCGGAAGCTGCGCATGGGATGTACTTGGACGTTCCAACATGACAATGATCCAAAACACAAGGCCAAGTCGACCTGTCATTGGCTACAGCAGAATAAAGTGAAGGTTCTGGAGTGGCCATCTCAGTCTCCTGACCTCAATATCATTGAGCCACTCTGGGGAGATCTCAAACGTGCAGTTCATGCAAGACAGCCCAAGAATTTACAGGAACTGGAGGCTTCTTGCCAAGAAGAATGGGCAGCTTTACCATCTGAGAAAATAAAGAGCCTCATCCACAACTACCACAAAAGACTTCAAGCTGTCATTGATGTTAAAGGGGGCAATACACGGTATTAAGAACTGGGGTATGTAAACTTTTGATCAGGGTCATTTGGGTAGTTTGTCATTATGATTTAAAAAGAGTAAACACAGTTGTTTTATTATTTATTTATTTATTTATTAACAGTTTCTTATATAGCGCAGCATATTTAGTTGCGATTTACAATTAGAGCAACAGTAATAGAACAAAACTGGGTAAAAACAGACAGACATAGAGGTAGGAAGGCCCTGCTCGCAAGCTTACAATCTATAGGGAAATAAGCATAGATACACAAGTATAGATGCTATCTATTGCATAATGGTCCACCAGATTGCTAGGTTTTTAATGAGTTGTATAATGATACCCCGCAATGTTGGCCAAGTGTCAGGAGGGTGTGAGAGTAAAGAAAGACAAGATATATGATGTTATGTATACTGTACAAAGACGATGTAATAAGATAGGGAAGCACTGAAGGTTAGTGGGTGGGTCTGGAATTTGATAGGCTTGTCTGAAGAGGTGAGTTTTCAGGGAACGTTTAAAGGTTTGGAGACTAGAGACGAGTCTTATTGTGCGTGGGAGGGCATTCCACAGAGTGGGTGAAATAAATTCTGCTAGGGTTTGTAAACATATGAGCACAACTATATATATATATATCCATTAAGTCCACACTCACTGCTACAGTCCACAACATGGGCGGTGCTCCATAAAGGGCTCCAAAGAAGTCCAGAATATATCCAAAGGGAATACAGGCACTCACCACTTCCTTAATTGATGAAAAAATTTGGTGTGTGTCATGGGCTGCTGGGTATGTACCTGTTGTGATTTTACCTGTCTTGAAAAAGGATCAGATGGAGCCGAAACGTCGACATAATCTGCTGACATGCTGTTGACCGTCTCTATGTGAGACATACCTGTGAGTGGTAATACATTTTTTCATCAATTAAGGAAGTGGTGAGTGCCTGTATTCTCTTTAAATATATTTTGGACTTCTTTGGAGCCCTTTATGGAGCACCGCCCATGTTGTGGACTGTAGCAGTGAGTGTGGACTTAATGGATATATTGGGAAATGGTTTATGCTATTAACTGTTTCTTTAGTCCAACACCCGCCTAGATTTTCACACAAATAATATTTTTGCTGGTAATCTTTTTTCCCAACAAGCCTTTATGTCACTTTTTTCATCAATATATGGTGATTTTTTAACCGTCTTAAATAATAACATAAGTTTAGAAAATAAATAATTTTTTGGTAATTTTTTCAAGTTATGGTTTGGTCAGTCATTATTGAACTCTAGTGTCGGTCTTTGGTCCATATTTCTGTATTTTTGTGTTTATTATTGGATCAAATTTTGCGGTTGTGTTCACCTGTGTTGTGGTCAGTATGTCAATTGATCCTAATCAAGTGATTGATGAGGCTACCTTTCAGTTGGCACACAGCACCTTTCTTTCTCTGACAGATGATGACGCCGAAAAGGTGCTGTTTGACCATACTGAGTTTGCTAAATTGCCAAATAAGACACCGCTAGATTTGTTCCATAAAGTATTAAGATTAAGAAAGCGGGAAGTGGATCTCACTTTACATGGCCAATTCCTCTCGGACTATTATAGAAATAAAAAAATCCCGAGAGGATTTCGTGTAAACAACATACCCACCATTGGTCGCAATAGCCCTAAGTTTTGCACCAAATGGTGTGGTGTTTTAAATAAATGTTCGCTTGACCTCATTCTCCTCGTTATTGAGGAGGTGGGGGTGGAATTAAAACAAGTGCGACAGGACTTGGCCAGGTTTAATTCTGTGCATTTATCTACACTGGTGACCAATACTGCTGACAAATGGGTCGATCTCTTGGCTGAACAAGTTAATACTTACCAACAAGATCTCATTACGTTTAAACGTAAAAAACTGGTTACTGTAAATGCTGATTACACTAACAACCAGGTTTACAGGTGGCTGAGAGGTGAATCTAGAGGTTTTTCAGGCAGACGACAGCGCCTACATAATAGAAGCAGATATCAGGGCCCCTTGGATAATTCCTCATCTCAATCCAATTCTGAGAGTGAGGTGGTTGATAATAGACCCCCCTCTGGGGCTTTTTTAGGGAGAAACGCCCGGAACGATACAAATCCCAACAGAAACATAGAACAAGGTTCCCCTCGAGGAGGGGTGGCCACAAGGCGAAGGGGGCGCCCAAGCAAATATCAGTAGACGCTGTCTTCAACTTGTCAACCTATAAACTTTCAGCTGTGGAAACAGAGATTTTAGCCCTAGGTCTTTCATTTGTTCCCACTGTCCCGCATAATAGATTTGGGTGGGCTGTGAATCATTATAATTTGGGAGAAAGCTTAGGTTGCAAGAGTTTTTTTTTCCAATAAGACCAACGAAGTGACTCAAGTCACTGGATTGGCTAAACCAAGTGTTTTTGATCCTCAGTCTACCAATCCAAGTATCCGTACATTCCTTCGGTTAACTGATAGTGAAATGCATGCCAGGACTGCACCACCGCGGTACAATAACCTTTCTCCGGCACAGAGAGATGCATTGAGGAGTTTGATTAATAATGAACAGATAGTTGTTCGACAAGCTGACAAGGGTGGTGCCGTGGTGGGCAGGACTGGTGCAAATATAATGCGGAAATACTTAGGCAATTGGCTGACTCTACGGTTTATGTTAAGTGTAGGGGCAACCCTATGCTGCAAATCAAAAAATTAGTTGATACTACGATCAATCAAGCGCTGGTGTGTGGATGGTTGGACCATAAAATAGCTGGCTACCTAACTGTGGATAGTCCTGTGTGTCCAATCATCTACACACTACCGAAAATACACAAATCGATGAGTGACCCCCCTGGTCGTCCGATTATTTCGGCGATGGGCTCTGTTTTACAGCCATTAGCAATCTTTATTGATTCCTTTCTCCAACCACTTGTAACCAGGATGCCCAGCTACATTAGGGATACTGCGGACTTGCTTGACAAAATTGATTCACTAGGCCCAATACCTGATGATGCGTGGTTAATAACTATGGACATTCAGTCCTTATATACAGTCATTCCGCACACAGAAGGCCTTGAGGCTATGCGTGATGCCTTGATAGTGGGATCACACGAGGGCCCTCCATCCGCATTTTTACTTGAGCTTGCGGGCATAGTATTGAAAAAGAATCACTTTGCCTATGGGAATGACTTCTACATTCAATGCAGTGGCACTGCGATGGGGTCAAATTTGGCCCCATCGTATGCCAATCTGTATATGCATAAATATGAATCTAACAACATCATACCTAGGTTTGGGTCAAAGTGTTTACTTTTTGCCCGCTACATTGACGATGTTTTTATTATTTGGCTAGGGACCGACACTGAGTTCTATGAGATGATTGACTACCTCCATAGTTTGGATAGCCCTATCCGTTTTACCTATCACATTAGTCGTGATAAGGTCAATTTTTTAGAAGTGACTCTTTTCCGATACAAAGGAAGACTTGCCTCGACCCTCTTTAGAAAGGAGACTGATAGAAACACACTCCTCAATGCCTCCAGTCACCACCCTGTTCATCTTAAATAGAGCCTACCGATCTCGCAGTTCATGCGTGTGCTGCGCAACAATACCACACATGATGATACAGAGTCACAGATTGAGGCGATGGCAGCGAGATTCTACGAACGTGGCTACACGAAGAAAACTGTTGCAAGATGCCTCGATAAAGCTAGGTACAGGCATTCCCACTCCAACAGCCATGGTGCTAAAGGACTTGCTAACAGAATGATATTTGCATCTACATACAACGTTGCTTCGTCACAGTCTGAGAAAGTGCTGCGTAAGCATTGGCCGATTGTGGCCTCTGACCCAGTGTTCAAAGGGTTAAACTTGCAGCCGCCACTCTGTGCCTACAGACGCGGCAAGAATCTTCGACAAATGTTAATGCGCCCGACTCTACAGCCATCAGCTACCAATAAGTCCTGGTTTCCGGACACCAAGAAGGGTTGCTATCAGTGCCCCAATTGCACTACGTGCCGATCAATGATGTCTGGAGCGAGTTTCGCACATCCACATAGTGGTCAGCAGATTAAGATCCGCTATCGGTTACATTGTACCATGGATCATGTAATCTATATTATTGTCTGTCCCTGCGGATACTATTATGTTGGCATGACAACACGAAACTTTCGAGACAGGATGGCCAACCATCGCACATCAATTAGAGCTGCATTGATCTCTAAGGTATCTGACAAACCGGTGGCACAACACTTCGCAACTAGAGGGCATTCAATATCTAGCCTGAAGTGCATGTTAATAGATCACGTACCGAGACCCTCACGTGGTGGTGACTGGGAAAGGCAATTACGACAACGAGAAGCAAAATGGATCTACGAATTGGACACCTTAGCACCTCGGGGGTTAAACGAGGCTAATCCATTTAATATTTTTCTCGGATAGGGCTATCATTGATTTATATATTTTTTTCACACATTCCTTTCATAAACTGTTTTTATAAATTTTCTCTAATGGGATTCAATCATGCATCTCTTAAAGCATGATGATATGTGCATGTGTGTCTTTTGTCTTTTATAATATCCTTTATGTTGGTGACCACCCCGGATCGCTTTTTCGACAGAGGCTATATCACGGGCTCTTAATGTACTACATTATGTCCTGGGAAATATATCTCCATATTCTCTACCATATATGCATCCCATTTTCTCCTGGCTGTTGTGATAGATTTGTATCCATAGGGGAGTAAGGGCGGGTCATCTAGATAACATCAGGAGACCATAATGATCTACTGCAGAATATGGTTTTGGCAATACTCTACTTGAATACATAGTTGGATATTATGATACAAATGCTAAGTTTCTATGTGCATTGAATTAACAAATCTATTTGTATTATTGTTATGTATTATCCACCCGGGACCAATATGTAGTACATATGCATATTTTATGCATCCAACATATTGATTTATGAGCCTAATGCTGCCTCTATCATCACTTTGTTAGCACGCTGGTGCTATTCTAGTATGTGACAATGTGCTAATACCTGGCTGCTTAGCAACGGCTGGCAGCCGTCTTATGCAGCACCGTAGTTCCGGTCATGCGGTTGCGCTCCACGATAATAGAGCGCATACCGCTTCCGGGTTTGTGATCAACATCCTGGTGTCACGTGTGCGTTCCATTGGCAATGGAACGCACGCTACTTCCAGCATCGCGGCAATTAGCCGCGATAAGCCGTTTTTTGTGGTGTATATCTGCTGCATTTATGTTTTCTGGCATCATACCTTGTTGTTGGTATGACACAGTGGATGGTCATTTCTGTTCAATAGTACTAGACACTGCAATATGAACATTGTAGCTACTTCCTGTTGGGTGATTGATGGGCGGGGTTTGTGATGTGTCTCTGCTATATAAGTGATCCGGGGTTTGGTGTGTGTCATGGGCTGCTGGGTATGTACCTGTTGTGATTTTACCTGTCTTGAAAAAGGCTCAGATGGAGCCGAAACGTCGACATAATCTGCTGACATGCTGTTGACCGTCTCTATGTGAGACATACCTGTGAGTGGTAATACATTTTTTCATCAATTAAGGAAGTGGTGAGTGCCTGTATTCTCTTTGGATGGATATATATATATATATATATACACACAGACTGTTTGCGGCACTCCTCCTTGCAAACAAATATGTTGATATAATGCCGGTGCCCTCCAATGGTGACTATGCAATCACCTATACGTGACAGAAGTTTTGTAGGCGGCACTCACGGCTCCAAAAAAAAGAAAGACAGAACGCTGTCTAATTCAAATCGACGTTTCAATGTTTATATTCAAACATTTTCATCAGGATAACAAATAACAACAACTAGCTTACCTAAATACCCCTCTGTCGTCCATACGTACCCAAATTGATACATTTGAAACCGAACATAAAGCAACTTTGGAAGCTGATTCTTCCAATAACTGGCTGGAAAAATTATCTTTGGACATTGACAAATATCGCAAAGATCTGATCAAATATAAAAGGGACAAACTTGACAAAGTCAATAACGATTATGCTAAGAAACTGGTATATCCCTGGATTTCTGGTGTAACCACACACCGAAGATCAGCAAGACGTAAACCATACAATCGCTACAATATGGCACAATTCGAGACTGAGTCATCGACTGAGGGAGGTGCTTCTACCAGTGACATTGAACATCACACTACAACCTCAGGTCGACCCCCTTTAGGGGTACTTACCCGGGCCCAGCTAGCAGACCCAGACGGCTATTCACGCGGCGGGGGGGGGCCAAGGCCAAAGGTCGCAACGCAAAGCGGCGGCCAAACTCCAAACGGAAATAATTTTTAATCTTTCAGATCGTGTGTTTTCACCAATTGAAAATAAAATATTATCAATGGGTCTCAATTTTGTCCCTACCAACAAATTGAATCTATTTGAATGGAAAGTTGAGCAGTTTAAACTTGGACGACAGTTACGTCTAAAGGAACATTTTAACAAATCTATTGATTCCATGTCTTCTGATGTACCAGCAAAGCTTAAGAAAAAATCAAAATTTGACCCTCTATCTCACAATCAAGCGATTAAAACTTATTGTAATACCGTTGACCATCAGGTCGCCTTAGAAATTCAATGTCATGATACTGGACATTCCAATCTCACAAAATCGGAGTGGGATGCTCTTACTAAACTTTCTAGATATGACGACGTGGTGATCCGCCCGGCGGATAAGGGCGGAGCAATCGTCATCCAGAACACTATCGATTATGTTCAAGCATTAAATCAACATCTGGATGATAAATCCACATACAGAAAATTGAAGTCCGATCCTACCAAGTTGTTTAAAGAAGAATTGGATAAACTTCTTAAGTCTGCAGTGGAAGAGAATAAACTCTCATAAACCTCATACGAAGCTTTGGTTACACCATTTCCTATTGTTCCAATACTTTATTCCCTTCCTAAAATCCACAAAGACAGCCACAATCCACCTCCTAGACCGATCATTTCTGCTAGGGGTTCCCTCTTTCAGGCCATCTCTGTTTATCTTGACTATTTTTTGCAGCCGTGCATTCAATCTAAGAAAACTTATTTGAAGGACACTACTACTTTGTTGAAATCACTCTCTGAGATTGATAATGTACCTTCTAATTGTTTTCTGGTCACGATAGATGTAAATAACTTGTACACCTGCATCCCTCATTACGAGGGGATTGAGGCCGTGCGCTCTCTTATTACTGATAATTGCATCTACCGTGGTCCAGATATTGATGTTTTTCTTCAATTGTTACAATTATCTCTTGAACGGAATTATTTCCTTTTCAATAATGAATTTTTTTTACAGCTCCGAGGTTGCTCTATGGGTAGCAATGTTTCACCGTCTTTTGCTAATGCATATATGTTTCAGGTTGAAGATTCGTTATTCTTCTCTTCTACACACATCAGTTCTCATGTTTTAACATATTTCAGATATATAGATGACCTGCTCCTATTTTGGACAGGACCCCGTGATTTATTGGAAAACCTGTTGAATACCCATAATGTATCATCTTTCCCCCATTAAGTTCAGTTACCACATAGACTCTAAAATGGTTGATTTTTTGGATGTACACATTGAGGTTATCAATAATAAAATCACTACAGATCTTCACGTCAAATCTACTGATAGAAACAATATCTTGCTAGCTACGAGTCACCATCCAACCCCATTACGTAGGGGCCTTCCTTATTCACAGATGCTCAGGATAAGACATATAGTTAGTGATGAAACTAAATTAATATCCCGATTAGATACGTTGATCGCTAAATTCATCACTAGGGGCTATGCAGCTGCTGATTTAGAGGTCCTTAAACAAAAAGTCATTAATATTCCTCGTTCTGTTACATTGAATGCAACTGGCAAAAAAACACAAGATAATAAGATGATTTGGGTTAATAAATATAACACCCATAGTAATTCTATAAGAAAAATTTCTAACAAATTCTGGCCCATTATACAGGCAGATAAAAATCTTACATCATTATCCAATTCCAAACTCATGCCTGCTTATAAACGGGGGAAAAATCTTAGGGACCATTTGGTCAAAACTAATATACAGTTTCCCAGTACCAAACGGGGCAATACCCCACGTTTTTTGAGTGCATCCAAACCTGGATGTTTTCGTTGCCTGGGCTGCACTACGTGCAGTCATATGCAACCGGGTGATTCTTTTTATCACCCCTACTCTGGTAAACAATATAAAATATATCATCGTGTTACATGCACAACCAAATTTGTGGTTTACCTCCTTAGTTGCCCCTGCGGGTTACATTATGTTGGGAAAACTGAATGTACGTTTAAAGAGAGGATGGCGGGACATCGAGCATCCATTAGAGCAGTGCTGGTTGCTGGGCACAGTGACCAGCCAGTCGCCCGCCACTTTGTTAATGCCCGTCACTCTTTGGCAGTATTAAAACATCGCATTATTGAACATATCCCACCATTGACCCGCGGGGGTAACAGGGGGTTAGTTACTTTTAGTTAAAGCAGAAGCTAAGTGGATTTTCGTACTTGATACTCTGTCCCCGAAAGGGTTAAATGAACAATCAGGTCTATCATGCTTCCTGTAGTTGTCTCCGCTACTATCACTATAATATATGTATCACTTACATTGTTGCTTTCCTCTGCATCCCCTCTCCATATGTTGTTACTTGTTTTATATCTCAGTTACCATTGCACATTACCCGTTACATTTTTGTAACTCTTACTAGTCCCTTGTTACATTTTGATTCTGTACATCATAACAGCGTTTGTGTGAAAATAATTTTTTCCCCGCTGCTCATGGGTTAGGTTGCCATGGGAACGTGTTAAACAAATATGTTTATGGCAATGGTAAAACGATTTTAATAATTACGTTTGTTCCAACAGACATATATGCATTTTAATCACTTTTGTATTTTTGTATTATGTTTTTTTTGATCATGTATTCTTTGTATTCACTGCACAGGGGATTTCCTCCGTGACGCCGAGTTTCGTCGACCCGTGATGACGTCATTTTTTACCGAGCGTGGCGGGCGGACCTTCGGCGCCATGGACGATAGAGGGGTATTTAGGTAAGCTAGTTGTTGTTATTTGTTATCCTGATGAAAATGTTTGAATATAAACATTGAAACGTCGATTTGAATTAGACAGCGTTCTGTCTTTCTTTTTTTTGGAGCCGTGAGTGCCGCCTACAAAACTTCTGTCATATATATATATATATATATATATAGGGGATGCTAGAACCAGCACTCACCCTGAGTACATTATGCTCCGGTGCCCTCTGGAATCATAGGTATAGGGTCAGGAAGAGGCAAGCAGCGGCACTCAGGAGACTTGTTCAGAGTAAATAAAGTGCAGAAATGTTTAGGGGGTGCCTGTGCGCACCAGGCACCCCCGTGTGCACGCCTATAGGGGGGTCATACCGAGTTAATCGCTAGCTGCCATTGTTCGCTGTGTAACGATCAGTGTAAAAAACGGCTAATCTGTGCATGCGTATGCACCGCAATGCGCACGCGCGACGTACGGGTACAAAGTTCTTTGTGGTTTTGCACAAGTTCTAGCAAATCTTTCAGTCGCACAATGCAGGATGATTGACATGAAGTGGGCATTTCTGGGTGGCAACTCTGACCATTTTCAGGGAGTGTTTGGAAAAACGCAGGCGTGTCAGGGAAAATGCAGGCGTGGCTGGGTGAACGCTGGGCGGGTGTGTGACATCAAAAGCCAACCCTCCAACATTAGAGTCAATGCACACAAAGAGTAAGTCCAGGGTTGGTCTTGTTTTGCACAAAATGTTTTTGCAGGCGCTCTGCTGCACGGGCGTTCGCACTTCTGCAAAGCGAAAATACACTCCCCGGTGGGCGGCGACAATGCGTTTGCACGGCTGCTAAAAACTGCTAGCGAGCGATCTACTCGGAATGACCACCAATGTGCTAAGGTTTAAGAAACTTTATAAGAGTTAAAGAGGCGATGTAGCAGTTCTTCACCTGTGGGTCTTATAATGTATAAAAAGTATGAAGAAGAAAGGAAGATTCTTGTGCTGGGGCACTCTTATTGAAATGTTTTTAAATAAAACTGCTTAGAACTTTATTTTTTATTAATTTGCATTAAGGATATACCGTATTTTCTATCTGTTTTTAAAAATATAGAGTATGTCACAGCCAATCTTTTAGTGGGTGGAATAGTTTCTGAACGTCATGGTATCCTGCGAATCACTGTGGTAATTGGCTGTTTTATTAGTCACAAAATGAAATAATCTGTGTGATTATAGTCACAGTATGATATGATTGCAATCTTGCAAAATATACCTAAAGGTCAAATTAGACCTGTTGTGTGCTTATGTCATAAGGTTATATATAACCACTGTACATTTTTATACTTCATGCTGATCGATAGTAAAAGTCTCACAAACTACAAACAGGAGGCTGAAATTACCAGAGATCTTCTGGGCAGTGACCCTTGTACACCCTAGGTCAGGGCTGGCCAAACCAGTCCTCGAGATCTACCAACAGTTCACATTTTCCAGATCACCTAGCTGGTGCACAGGTGTAGTCATTACTAATTAAGATGTGCTGCATTCATTCCTAACTGACAATTCTACAGATCTCCAGGAGGCCTGGAAAACATGAACTGTTGGTAGATCTCGAGGACCGGTTTGGCCAGCCCTGCCCTAGGTTAAGACTGGTAGAAATCGCCAGCAGGTCTTCTTGCCTATAATAGCTGCTTTTCCCATAAGGCAAGATGTGCCTACCGGTACTGGGATGTCACCAGGACTTACGCCACTGGTGGTAGTACAAGATTAACCCTGAGTGACCCGAATCAATGCCGATAGGAAGGAAGGCCCAAAAGAAGAGAGGAGTAGCACAAAAATAATATAAGAAAAGAAAAAAAGAATGGCACTGTGGTGACAGGGAAACCGGGAGAGCTTAAGATATTAAGGGGTTCATTCAGACCTGATCGTAGCAGCAAATTTGTTAGCAGTTGGGCAAAACCATTGTGGTCATTCCGAGTTGTTCGCTAGCTGCATTCGTTCGCTGTGCAGCGACGAGGCAAAAAAAGGCACTTCTGCGCACACGTATGCGACGCTATGCGCACACACGGCGTACTATTACAACGAACGATGTAGTTTTACACAGGGTCTAGCGATGCTTTTCAGTCGCACAGGCAGCCGCAGAGTGATTGACAGGAAGAGGGCGTTTCTGGGTGTCAACTGACCGTTTTCAGGGAGTGTTTGGAAAAACGCAGGCGTGGCTGGCCGAACGCAGGGCGTGTTTGTGATGTGAAATCTGGAACTGAATGGGCTGAAGTGATCGCAAGCACTGAGTAGGTTTGAAGCTACTCTGAAACTGTACAAAATTATTTTGTAGCCGCTCTGCGATCCCTTCGTTCGCACTTCTGCTAAGCTAAAATACACTCCCAGTGGGCGGCAGTATAGCGTTTGCACGGCTGCTAAAAACTGCTAGTGAGCGATCAACTCGGAATGACCACCCATGTGCACTGCAGGGGGGCAGATATAACATGTACTTAGTTAGATTTGGGTGGGGTGTGTTCAAACTGAATTCTAAATTGCAGTGTAAATATAAAGCAGCCAGTATTTACCCTGCACAGAAACAATATAACCCACCCAAATCTAACTCTCGTTGCAAATGTTATATCTGCCTCCCCTGCAGTGCACATGGTTTTGGCCAACTGCTAACAAATTTGCTGCTGTGATCAGGTCTGAATTACTCCCTAAGATAGATGTGTCCCAGACAAGGACGAGTCTGATATAATATGGACTAGATGCTGTACGTCCACACCCCATCCATCCTGGTGTCCCTGTCGCTAGGCGACAACGGGAAGCCTGTGGACGGAAGATCTTCGGCATCTTAGTTGCCCAGCAATGACCAGTACACTAGGAAGAAAGAGCCGGCAGCTTGTAACAGAAGCAAGCCATCGGCTCATAACTAAAATAAAGTTTTCATAGAGCCTGAATATTCCGTTTGGTTTCTACTTACCATCTGTGTATTTGTGGTAGCGAACAGCTGGTTGAGAGTGCCAGGCTATGGAATAGATTCTCTGGGTGAAGAATGAGAAGTTGAATATGTTTTCACAGATATTCCTCAGTGACCACTGTTGGTACAGACCAGCGCAGGGGATCCTGGGGAATCCTTTGTGATGAGAGTTCAAAAAGAAAATGAGAGAAGATAATGGTGTAAGTTTGGTGCTTTTAATAGCTCGGGATGTTCATTGAGGTGGATCGTTAGTATTGCCTGAAACCTGGCACAGAGTAGAGCCATGCAATGGGACCCTTTATGGTCTCCCATTCAAGTACTGACGGGGCCCAACATTGTATTGCTTCCAAGATTGAACGGGGTCGGGCACATCCAATGTGTTATGACTGTAGATTAGGGAAATCCCCTTAACAGTTGTATGTAGGAAAAGACAGATGAGCTCACATTTAAAGACAAGCTAATATGCAATGAATGTGTATCCAAATTATGCTGAGAGATTTGTAGTGAGGACTGCATAGGTATAGTCCTGCTTTCAAACCAGCAGGATATAAAGCAATAATTGTGCTGCAGGTGCAGAATGCCCTGAAAGATGAGTATGCTGCAGCCTCACTTATATAGCAAGTGACTGTAACACAGATGCTAGCTTGTTGCAGGTAAACAGTCAAATATAGTCACACAAAAAAGAGTTAGAAATTTGGAAAAAATACATGATTTTGCCAGGAGTTGAATTGTGAAACAGTCCATATAGGGACTTGGATCAGCACGCGCCTTACGCCAGTTTGTGGGCTTGATCACCAAGTGTCCTAGAGGTGCCCTGTTGCCCCTTATATACCTGAGATACCTTTGAGGTAATGGAGCTGGTTAGGTGAGGAGGAGGTCTGAAGGAAGTCATGTGATAGGTGGGACAGCTGTCTGATAGGTTGTTTATGTGTGCTAGGGTATCATAACCAATGAGAAAGGTGTTGCCCCTGTTTTAGGGGGAGGGACAATCATTTAGATGCCTGTCATTTAATTGACTGGTGATGGCTGGAAAAGTAGTTTAAGATCGCTGTCAGTGTTTTCTGTGCTATAGGCACTAACTGTATATAATATATGGCTATGTATTGCAGGAACAAGTATCCGGTATGCATTTAGAGGGGTCATGTTCTATGTAAAACCAAATGTTATTTATAAGTGCGCCCCCCATTTGTAGGAGGTTGCTTAGCAACAAGGGTGGCGAATTGGGTTGTACCCGGACTGGGAATGGTCACTTGTAATAGTGTCCAAATAAATCTGTGGTGTGTGGCTGTCAGGCACCAGTAGTGTCTGCAAGTTTGGTTGTAGATAAGGAATCTTTTTGTTTGGCATTTTTTTAAGTAATTCTTTGCATCCAAATAGTTTGAGATCTTTCTCCCATGTGAAACGATTGATGCTTTTAGTAGGGGAGAAGAGCAGACCCTTCTTAAGAACCAGGATTTCTTGGTCTGTAAGCGTACATGTGGAGAGGTTAATAATCTTGAGGTTGCTCATTGATGTAGCGCCCTCTTTCTGATCCTGGTGGGTTATTGGGGGGTGAATTGGGGTCCCCAAGCCTATAGATCTTTTTGGTTTTTGGTCTCTTCCTCCCCCCTCCTCGTCTTCCTTTTTGTCTGTATTTGGTTCTGCCTGTTCTCCCTAAAAAAGACTGTGATGCTCCCATATGAGTCTGTTCTATAGAATTGATTGCTGGGTCCTGGAGTACCATCCTCTGAGAACTTCACCATCTGAAGATTCGGCTACAGATGATGTATAGGAAAGTGTATCCCGTGGTCTCTGTTGGCATTGCATCTCCCTCTGTTTGTTCTAGTTGAAGATATTCCCTGTTTGGAAGTCTCTTTTATCACATTTGAATTTGTTATGCTTCCTATTGATTATCTCCTGTTCGTAGGTTATTAACTCCTTTTTATATCGCTTAAAGCTCTTCTGGAAGAATGTATCCTTTTCCCAGGTTTCCAGCTTCTGTCCAAGGTCTGCAATGGATTTCTCTTATTTGTCGAGTAAAAGATGGTTATGTTTTATCAAAATTGTTACTAGGTCATGTGAGCATTTGAGAAGTGTTGTTTCCCAATCCTGTGTTAGATTGTCGGTGGCCAATTTGAAGGCAGCGAAGATTTTCGGTCTTAGGCCTCGTGGGGTAATTTTATTCTTGCAATAGTTTTCTATGTAGGTAATGTCCCATGAGACTCTTAGGGGTATATGCAATTGCGGTCGAATTCCCGAAATTGTCGAAAAACTGGACTTTTTCGCCAAAAAAAAAAAAAACGACAATGCAATACAGTACTTTCCGTCAAAAAAACGGACTTTCCAAATTCGACTTTTTGAAATTCGACATTTGTCAAATTCGACATTTCTGCAATGGTACACATGCGGCAATTCGCCAAAAGTATATTCAATTGAAGTTTGGAAATTCGACAACAGTGCTTTTAGACAGTAAATTCGTCATTTTCAATCCGCCACACTTTGGTGGCGGAATCTAATAGAAAAAATTAAAAACATGTTTTTTTTTGGTGTTTTTTTTTATTGGTAATAGCATATCTATTTATATTAGAAGGGATTAGGTACTTGGTTTGTCTATTTTGGAGGCACAAGTATTATTTATATACTAGGTGCTTCATCGCGCCCTGCGGGCGCTCTTCACACCGTCACAAGGGGATACGCCCCCTTAACCCTTGCATGCCTTTCTGGGGTTCAATATTTGTATTATATGGAGTATTACCTGCATTCCTTTGTTAGTGGTTAAATATTGCACAATGAAAGGGCGTGCGATGGTGAAGGAGGCGCAGCCCCTTGCGACGGCGTGAACAGCACCTGCAGGGCACGATGTACAGAATGTAGCGGTTGCGGGGGGGACTGCGGATGGGGGAGGGTGTCTGTAGATGCTGCGGGTGGAGGGGGGGCGGAAGCGGGGGGGCCCGGATGGGGAAGGGTCGGGAGGTGCTGCGGGTGGGGGAGGGGCAGAGGAGTGGGGGATGCAGATGGGGGAGGGGTCCGGAGGCACTGCAGGTGGGGGAGGGGCAGGGGTGCCACGGGTGGGAGAGGGGCAGGTGTGGGGATGTTGCGGATGGGTGAACGGTTCCGGAGGTGCTGTGGGATGGGAAGGGGCGGAAGTGCCGGGGGTGGGGTAGGGGTCCGCAGGCGCCGTGGGTAGGGGAGGGGCAGGTACGGGTGGTGCGGCAGATGGGGAAGGCGGTCCGGAGGTGCTGCAGGTGGTGGAGGGGCAGGTGCGGGGGTGCCATGGGTGGGGGAGGGGTGGGTGAGGGGGGGACCGTGGATGGAGGAGGGTGTCTGCAGATGCTGCGGGTGGAGGGGGGCAGGTGTGGGGGGAGACATATATGGGGGGTGGATGGTGGAGGGGGTTTGGAGGTGCTGTGGGTGGTGAAGGGGCAGAGGAGTGTGAGCCGTGGGTAGTGTACGGGGTCTGGAGGCACAGCGTGTGGGGGAGGGGTGGAGTGCCGCATGTGGTGGAGGGGAAGGTGCGGAGGTGTGGTGCATTGGGGAGGGGTCTGGAGGCACTGCGGATACTGTACCTGCCAAAAAGGTAGTTGGAGGGTATGCAGTAACAGGGCCAGGACAGGGGTGACAGGGTCAGAACAGGGGTGACGGGGCCAGGACAGGGGTGACGGGGCCAGGACAGGGGCGACGGGGCCAGGACAGAAATGACAGGGACAGGATAGGGGTGACAGGGCCAGGGTAGGGGCGGCAGGACCAGGACAGGGGTGACATGGCCTGTATAGGGTTGACAGGGCAAGCATAGGGGTGACAGGGCCAGGATAGGGGTAACAGGGCCAGCATAAGGGTGACAGGGCCAGGATAAGGGTGAAAGGGCCAGGATAAGGGTGACAGGGCCAGGATAAGGGTGACAGGGCAAGGCCAGGGGTGACAGAGACATGACAGAACACAGGGCACGGGAGAGATTGGTATTAGGGACAAAACAGTGGTGACAGACAGATGTGTCTTACCGGAGTCACTGCTGCTGGCTGCTGCTGTTCCACTCCAACCTGTTGGGATCTGCTGCTGGTGGAGACTTGGCATGGCTGACTCTCTTAGGCTGGAGTCCTGCTTCCTCTGCCCGTCCGCATCCCTCCCCCCCATCTCAGTCACACACCGCAGACCTCGTGCAGCTGCCGGGCACTGTGGTAAGAGGAGACTGGGAGTGACTGGTTAGCCCCCAGGAGACGCTGCGGCTGGAGGGAGGAGGGGGTCATAGCATGCACGCGGCGCGGACCTCGCGGCTGCTGGGCACTGTGGTAAGGGGAGACTGGGAGTGACTGGTTAGCTCCCAGGAGACGCTACGGCTGGAGGGAGGAGGGGGTCGGAGCCTGCAAGCAGCTCGGACTTCTACAACGCTAGCCGCCGGCTAAAGTGTGTGAAGGAGCTTGGCGCACCTCACTGCGGGTGGCAGCGCTGCAGCTAGCGGTGGGGTTGCCGGGGCTGGAGATAACAGAGGCAGTACCGAACCTGCACAGCGGCAGGTGCCCCACAAAACTGCAGCTAAGAAGCGTGGAGTGTGCCAGAAAGTGACGCTCCTCCACACCAGAGAGCCCCTGCTGAGTATGCTGATGTGGGGGGTCAAGCACACAGTGAGCCGGTGCCCATCTGTCTGTACGGTATACCCCCTCACACACCCCCATACCTCCCAACTGTCCCGATTTTCGCGGGACAGTCCCATTTTTTGGGGTCTGTCCCGCTGTCCCGCCGGTGGGTCGCAGTGTCCCACGGTGGGGGGCGGGGGGGAGGCAGTTGGAAAGCTCCTGTACTCGCTGTTCTGCTTAGCAGAGCAGCGGTGAATAGTGGAGACAGAGGGAGAGGGGGCATCAGGGGGTACGGATTAAGGGGGGGTTCCGGCAGCAGAGCCGGATTAAGGGGGGGGGGGCAGGGGGTACGTACCATTGGCCTCACAGTTTTAGGGGGCCCCTGGCTGGAGTAGCTCTGTCCCATCTCAGAAGCTCCCCAGTCCTGCCAGCAACAGCGGCAGCATTGTGCTACAGTCAGCACACGCTGCTGCGTATTGGCAGGTCTGTGGTGTTGCAGGGAGGCAGCAGTCTCCCTGCTTTCTTCTGCCTGTGCGGGTGTGTAGGGGGGAGCGACCACCTCCTCTGGATTTAGCCCTAGCTGAGGGGCCAATATTCCATTTAAAAAAATCCTGGAATTTGCATAAGGGGGCGTGGCCTCGCAACCCGCGATTAGGCCACGCCCCCAACCCCACCGCAGGCACAGCAATGAGATAGGGCTCCCCTGTCTTAAGTGCCCTGGGCCCCCCGGACTCATAATCAGCCCCTGGGGGCATGCCAGCAGCTCACAGAGCGCTGGGCATGCCCCCTCACTGACGAAAACGGGGGCCCTCCCGTGAAGCCACGCCCCCCTTTTGTTGACCACGCCCCCTTTTGCCACGTGTGTGCCTCCTTCTTCCTGAAGAAAGCTGGGAGATATGCACCCCTGCCTGTGCCATGCCCATACTATCTGCTTCTGCTCCTATAGATTTGGCCAGATCTGTGACTCATTTGACTAACTCCGCCCAGTGTTGTGACTCCGGCCAGCATTAGCAAATGAGTCACAAAGTCACAGATCTGGGCTATTATATAGGAGATTTAAAAAAAAAAAAAAAAAAAAAAAAAATATATATATATATATATATATATTTATTTATTTTTTAAATGGAATGGTAAAAATCAGAAAAAAATGGCGTGGGGTCCCCCCTCCTAAGCATAACCAGCCTCGGGCTCTTCGAGCCGGTCCTGGTTCTAAAAATCCAGGGGGGGAAATGACAGGGGATCCCCCGTATTTTTAAAACCAGCACCGGGCTCTGCGCCTGGTGCTGGTGCAAAAAATACAGGGGACAAAAAGAATAGGGGTCCCCCGTATTTTTTACACCAGCATCGGGCTCCACTAGCTGGACAGATAATGCCACAGCCGGGGGTCACTTTTATACAGCGCCCTGCGGCCGTGGCATTAAATATCCAGCTAGTCACCCCTGGCCGGGGTACCCTGGGGGAGTGGGGACCCCTTCAATCAAGGGGTCCCCCCCCAGCCACCCAAGGGCCAGGGGTGAAGCCCGAAGCTGTCCCCCCATCCAAGGGCTGCGGATGGGGGGTTGATAGCCTTGAGAAAATTGAAAGAATATTGTTTTTTCCAGTAGTACTACAAGTCCCAGCAAGCCTCCCCCGCAAGCTGGTACTTGGAGAACCACAAGTACCAGCATGCGGGAGAAAAATTGGCCCGCTGGTACCTGTAGTTCTACTGGAAAAGAATACCCAAATAAAAACAGGACACGCACACCGTGATAGTAAAACTTTATTTCGACACATACATACTTACCTATGTTCACACGCCGACCTCTGTCCACTTGTCCAAGTAGAATCCACGTGTACCTGTGAATAAAATTATACTCACCTGATCCAGTGTCCAGATTATAATCCACGTACTTGGCAAAAAAAAAAAACGAACACCCGGACCAAACGGACTGAAAGGGGTCCCATGTTTACACATGGGACCCCTTTCCACGAATGCCGGGACCCCACGTGACTGCTGTCACAGAAAGGTCCCTTCACCCAATCAGGAAGCGCTACTTCGTGGCACTCACCTGATTGGCTGTATGCGCGTCTGCTGGCAGACAGCGCATCGCACAGCTCCCTCCATTAGTTTCAATGGTGGGAACTTTGCCGTCAGCGGTGGGGTTACCCGCGGTCAGCCGCTGACCGCGGGTGACCTCACCGCTGACGCAAAGTTCCCACCATTGAATATAATGGAGAGGCTTTGCGATGCGCTGTCTGACAGCTCAGACACGCATACAGCCAATCAGCAGAGTGCCAGGACGTTGCGCTCGCTGATTGGCTGAAGAGACCTTTCTGTGACAGCAGTCACGGGGGGGTCTCTGCATTCAGGGAAAGGGGTCCCATGTGTAAACATGGGACCCCTTTTAGTCCGTTTGGTTCGGGTGTTCGTTTTTTTTTTTTTTTGCCAAATACGTGGATTATAATCTGGACACTGGATTGAGGTGAGTATAATTTTATTCACAGGTACACGTGGATTCTACTTGGACAAGTGGACAGAGGTCGGCGTGTGAACATAGGTAAGTATGTGTGTGTCGACATGTGTGAAATAAAGTTTTACTATCACGGTGTGCGTGTCCTGTTTTTATTTGGGTAGTTTTTTTCCAGTAGAACTACAGGTACCAGCGGGCCCGTTTTTCTCCCGCATGCTGGTACTTGTGGTTCTCCAAGAACCAGCTTGCAGGGGAGGCTTGCTGGGACTTGTAGTACTACTGGAAAAAACAATATTCTTTCAATTTTCTCAAGGCTATCAGCCCCCCATCCGCAGCCCTTGGATGGGGGGGACAGCCTCGGGCTTCACCCCTGGCCCTTGGGTGGCTGGGGGGGGGACCCCTTGATTGAAGGGGTCCCCACTCCCCCAGGGTACCCCGGCCAGGGGTGACTAGTTGGATATTTAATGCCACGGCCGCAGGGCGCTGTATAAAAGTGACCCCCGGCTGTGGCATTATCTGTCCAGCTAGTGGAGCCCGATGCTGGTGTAAAAAATACGGGGCACCCCTACTCTTTTTGTCCCCCGTATTTTTTGCACCAGCACCAGGCGCAGAGCCCGGTGCTGGTTTTAAAAATACGGGGGATCCCCTGTCATTTCCCCCCCCGGATTTTTAGAACCAGGATCGGCTCGAAGAGCCCGAGGCTGGTTATGCTTTGGAGGGGGGACCCCACGCCATTTTTTTGGTTTTTTTTAACCGTTTTTTCAGGTTTTTTTTTAATCGGATCAAAATCCGTCAAATCGGCCGTTTTTCGACAGCGGGACTGTCGAATCCGTTTTTTATTGAATATGTTGAATTCCGGCACCCACTTGCCGGAATTCGACGGTCGAATTGTGTCGAATTAAAAAACGGCCGAAAAATTGCCGCGATTCGCCGCTAATTGCATATACCCCTTAGTCTTCTTTGTAGGAGAGATCCTAGTTTTGAGAGAGCTTTGTGCTGATAATGTCGATATTATCTTAGACCGTAAAGCTATACCTCTAAATACACTTTTACCGTGGAGCCGCTATGGCCGCTAGACTGAATACACGTGCTACGCACTTTGTACGCTATTTGCGTACAGAGTCCTGCATGTGGTAGGTACTTGGCGTACACACGCCGCGCTGAGTGTACAGAGTACGCTCAGCGTGCGCACAAACACTGGGTAACCTTTAAACCTTATTAATGATATAATGCAATGATATGATTACACTTTAACCCTTAGCAGCAAAGTACTGCAACGATGTTATACCTTAAACCTTAAGTAGCGCTGACGGTACAAAGTACCCGCAGTGCGTACACCTTATCAATACCAATACACCTTATACCAGGGGTGGCCAAACAGTCGATCGCGATCGACTGGTCGATCGCGGACATGCGACCAGTCGATCGTGATCCGCCGCCCAGCCACCCGAAGCCGCGCCTCTTTTGCCTGCCGCTCTGCCTCCTCAGTCTGGTCTGCGGCAGTGACGGCCGAGTGTATAGCTCAAATCAGGTGCCGGTTTGTTAGCCAATGAGAGCTCGCGGACCGGCACCTGATTTGAGCCATACACGCTGCCGTCACCGCCGGAGATCAGACTGAGGAGGCAGAGCGGCAGACAGGAGAAGCGCGCGCTGCGCTCTCCACACACCAACGGTGAGCTCTTCTATGGGGGCATATCTGGCATTGTGGGCACATAGCTCAGTGGGGGCATATCTGGCACTCTGGGGTCATATGTGGCACTGGTGGCATATCTGGCTCTGCGGGCACATGGCACTGTGGGGGCATATCTGGCACTGTGGGGGCATATCTGTAATCTGGCGCTGTGGGGGCATATCTGTATCTGGCACTGTGGGGGCATATCTGGCAATGTGGGCACATGGCACTGTGAGGGCATATCTGGCACTGTGGGTACATGGCACTGTGGGGGCATATCTGGCACTGTGGGGGCATATCTGGCACTGTGGGGTCATATGTGGCACTGGGGGCATATCTGGCTCTGCGGGCACATGGCACTGTGGGGGCATATCTGGCACTGTGGGGGCATATCTGTAATCTGGCGCTGTGGGGGCATATCTGTAATCTGGCACTGTGGGGGCATATCTGGCACTGTGGGGTCATATGTGGCACTGGGGGCATATCTGGCTCTGCGGGCACATGGCACTGTGGGGGCATATCTGGCACTGTGGGGGCATATCTGTAATCTGGCGCTGTGGGGGCATATCTGTATCTGGCACTGTGGGGGCATATCTGGCACTGTGGGCACATGGCACTGTGAGGGCATTTATGGCACTGTGGGCACATGGCACTGTGGGGGCATATCTGGCACTGTGGGGGCATATCTGGCACTGTGGGGGCATATCTGTAATCTGGCACTGTGGGGGCATATCTGGCACTGTGGGCACATGGCATTGTGGGGGCATATCTGTATCTGGCACTGTGGGGGCATATCTGGCACTGTGGGCACATGGCAATGTGCGGGCATGTGTATCCGGCACTGTGGGGGCATACCTGGCACTGTGGGCACATGGCACTGTGGGGGCATATCTGTATCTGGCACTGTGGGGGCAAATCTGGCACTGTGGGCACATGGCACTGTGGCGGCATGTGTATCTGGCACTGTGGGGGCATATGTGTTTGAGGTTTTTACCTGTGGGGGCAAATGTGTTATTTCGTGTGAGGCAGTCATTACACTCTGTGCAGCAAGGCTACGTCCCTTTTTTTAGTTATACCACGCCCACTTTTTGTTATACCACGCCCACTCTTGTTATGCCACACCCCCTTTTCTGCGCGCGCACCTACGGCGCGCGCTATTATTCCTCCTAGGTAGATCACAAAAGCTTTTTAGCTTTCACAGTACATCACCGACTCCAAAAGTCTGGCCGCCCCTGCCTTATACAGATAAATCTACTTTAAAACCCTTGCAGGAAAGTGAAAACACAACACTGATTTGTAGTTGCAACCACAGGGTTCTAAGGCCACAGTGGATTAATTCCAAAAGGTAAAACAGTACAAATCATACACTACAGGCTAACAAGTAAATCTAAACCGAATAATGGCCACAGAGAATGTACATACGTGAGAATGTTCGCAAGCGCAACCCGGCCGGTCCTCCGCTGGTCATACAGATAGCGTTCTGAGTCTTCTGACCGGCCAGGCAACAATGGGCTTTTTATACACAACATGCATACACAATACAATGGTCACTGTAATCTCATTGTCCATTGGACACAGGGATGTGTCTTTACATTACAGAAGAGGTCATAGGTGGATTTGAAAGGGTGGGCGATGTCTTTCCCCAACTGCTCTTGTGGGTGGTATCCTCTGGATTCCCGCCGCATACATAATATACAGTAAATACAGTTAATGTTCATATTCTACTTTTGTACATAACTATACGCAGGAACATGCGATCTTTCTCTAACCAACACCAGAATGTTACCCTCAAAATACCCTACAGCTGGATACTAGACATCACCTTCCAACCTTTATCTGACCCTTCCTATCAGGCAAAGGCGAATCCCTTAGTCCAGGAACTGTTTAAACTATTAATACTCGCTGACATGGTCTAGGGGAGCTATATCTACAATGTACACTATTTGGGTTAAATATGTAATGTTCTAATAACCCTCTATGCGTTCACAAACTCTACCGTAAATGCGCATACCACGCGCTAAGGCGCATGGCCGTGAAAAGCTCCATTACGCAAATTGCGGATATGCGCACGCACGGCAGACTGAGTGCACGCGCAGCGGGCATGTGCATGGGGTTAGTAAAAGGCATATGCATTACAATATTTTTCGACTTTAACAGTCCACCCTTTGGCAGTCAACAATAACTGCCACTATCTAAACATTAAACAGAAAAATATACAATACAATATCTACAGATGGTTGGATAAAAATATACAATACATTATCCATAAATGATTGGATGGTAGGAGGAGAGGTGTAGGCGGGAAATGTATGACCTAGTGGGATAGTAAAAGCATGTATGTATGAAATCCATGTCTGAGGGGCATGTATCATCGTGCCGTACATGTTCTAGATAAGCTTCGAGGTATTGCGAAGTATACATTAAATCCTTCTCATCCCGTATTAAGGGTCTGTAAGTGGGCCAACAAAAACTACCGAGCTCGTTTCGGCTTCTTGTTCCAACAAATGGGGTGCACATTTAGTTGATGATACATGGAGGGGGATACACATGTGAATGCTAATATATGTATATATATCACCTGTCGACTATGTGTGTCACTACCTGAAGGTTGTAGAGATGAATATAAGACACGTATCACAAATACAATCACATAACATTTGTGCAAACGTTCTTAGGTGTTGGTTGAAGTCTTGTCCGGATTGGTGTATCTTTGCTGAAAGTGTTAATCAAAGTCTTTTCTGGGTGGATGTATTGTTCATCAAGAGTCTTTTCTGAATGGGTGTATTGTTCATCAAAGGTCTTTTCCGAATGGGTGTATTTTTGCGAAACAGACTGCTCTGGTCAACAACAGGGTCAACAGGAAAACCCGGAATGCAGTCTCTTGGGGTAAGTCCATCTTGCTAAGGGGAGAGAAAAAGGAGCAAGGAAGGGGGGAAAGGAGGGTAATGGGAGATGGAGAAAATAATAAAAAGGAAAAAGAAATTTGGTGCGACAACCGCCTCTGATCTTGTAGTTCTCTGTGCTCAGGTGCCGTGACAACAGTCCTGCCTCTCAACCTTCCCGGAACAGGCACTCCAGTGATACGATTTCCTCTCCGAGTCAGCGACCTTTCTGTAGGGAACATAAATCCTGTATTACAATGTGTTTAACTGTTGTGTGAAATAAACCATCCGTAGAAAATGAAAAAAAGAGAGAGAATAATAAAAAGAAAATTTGTCAGATTTGCGTTCACCATCAGGCTGTCACACCATCATGTCTATCGGTATCTCTGCACAGTCTCCCTTCACCAGTATTTCCACTCTCCACCCTCTGTGCATGGCCAGGCACAATGATGCTGGTGAGATATACTGGGGTTGAGCAGACCTCTGAAAAGACCGAGTAAATATGTGACGTTTGAGCTGTAAATCTGTCGGTGAACGTCAGAGATGAAGAGGAAACTTTAAAGACAGATCACAGAGTTTACCTGGCCGCCCCTGTATCTACAAGGAATGATCTACCAGCTACATCAACTGTGACCTCAGGTTTACTACCAAGGCTAGCAATCAACTTCACTGGCTGCAAACTACAGGTGCGGCCCAAACTTTTTCCTATGTCATCCCTGATCCCAATTACGTGTATCATAACTTTGCTCGTGTTCTTGTCTAGGGGGGTCTGAATTTATGTGTGCTGTTACAGTTGCTGGCATAATGCCCTTCCCTTTTACACAGATAACAAACTCTTGGCTTCCTCCATGTGCCAGGGGCCTGGGGTTTTGGTCGAGTTGATGCTTCTTCCAGTGCTTGGATGCTCATCACCATCAACCGCTTTCCCTGTGCTTCCCTGATTCTTTGGATATTACGGTCATGCTCGATAGCGGACTCTCTTAATGCAGCCACAGAGATACCTCTCCAGTTAGGTAGAGAGGTTTGTACCCTGGTTCTTAGTGTGTCTTTTAACCCGTCCATTAATACTGACACAGCTACTTCCCTGTGATGTATATTTTCCTTAATGTCCTCGATCCCAGTGTATCTAGACATTTCCTGCAGTGCTCAGTGGAAATATTCAGATGCCGTATCACCTTCTTTTTGTCTTATTGAAAAGATTTTGTTCCATTTGACAACAGTAGGGAAATATACTCCTAATTGCAGATTTATTTGTCGTACATTCTCCTGAGTGTACTCCTCAGTGAGAGGTACTTCGGCGTCTAATTTACAATCAGTAATACATTTTGCAGGGTCAATATTGGAAGGTAGACATACTCGTAGCACTGTTCGCCAATCTTTGTTTGTGGGTTCGGTGGCATTACCTAATTCTTTAATAAACCTCTGGCATGCGACTAGATCTTTTCTGGGATCGGGAAATTCAGACATAATTGTCCTCAATTCTGCCCGGGACCAAGGACAATGCATAGCAATGTTCCTGACGGGAGTGATTCCCTGAGCGTCAGTCCTCCAATTGGGGACTGCGATCACCCTGACAGGATTTAGTTTAATTACATCATTCTGGGTTGCTTCTACAATGTGAGGTGCAATTGTCTCTGCATAATGTACTGTACCGTACTTACCTGTGGACACGACCTTACTTATCCCTCCGCTAGGGGGCTTTACTACTGCTCTTACCGGTTGGGCCGTGCCCACCTGGGTGTCCTGTATGGTGGCTGCTGGAGAAAGTGCCGATATCGTGCTGGGTTCAGCTTCTTGCTCGTATTCCTGAGGGAAGTTTAAGATGGGATACAACTTGCACGGGTTAGCATTAATACATTTATTAAGTTCATTCTTATTATCATTACTACATTTATCAATTTTACTCTTAGCATATACCAGTATGTCATTGTCTGTAGCCACTTTCTCCCCTGTAATATACGGTGGTGGTGTTGCGGTTGCCATCAGTTTCCTGCTAGGGTTGGAACCGGCTGTGTAAGCTAGTTCCCTCCGCATATCACCCTCTTGTTGCCATAAATTTAAACAGTTTGTGTGTCTAATCCTTTGTTTTTGAGATTTTATCAGACAGATCCTAAGCCTTAGATTATGCAATACCTCTGAGTCAAAACTACCTATCCCAGGAAATGATGCTTTATCCCCCACAGTCATTCGTGTCCATTCATCACAAAAGGTCTCAGTGTGGGGACCATACTTCCCCCACATTACTAACCGAGCTGACCCCCTGGGTCTGAAATCTGCAGTCTGAACCCTGACTGCTGAACGTCCCTATATTGTGCACTTGGCTTCCATTGTGGACCTTTTTAACACGGGAAAACTTCCTAAAATGCACCAAACACAGTAGTCTACCGGTGGAAGTCCTCAAAGTTCTTCCACTAACTTCTTCTGCTCCGAGTATCACGGATCCGCCTTATTTAGCAGACACTTGTAGCCGTTGCAGGCCCTACTTCGACCTATATCCCCTGGGCCTTTAGGTACCCAGTGAATATCTGCCTCTGGAGATTTTCCTGAGAGACCAGCGAAAACTCCCTAAACCTTTACTTTACACAAATCACGCTTGTATGTGCTTCACATAACGCTTATGATGATGAGATTTACGCACAAATATGCAAAACTTCGTATCACGTTGCGTCACGTATTGCCCATACAACCGTGCGGTCCAATCGTACCGCTTATAGACACTTGCTATCTATAAGTTGTTGGATCACTGGAGTCTCCACACTGTGCTCCAAAACAGCCGGAGCGTAATACCACGAAAACTTTATCACACTCCGTTGCACGTATTCACCTAGACCGTGCTCACCACGTTTTCACCTAGACGTGCTTCACCAAGTTTCACCAAGCTTCACCAAGCTTCACCAAGATCACCAAGTTCACCAAGCGGGGTTCAATACATTCACACCCTATTCAGCCCACACTAACATTCTATAGTTTTCTGATCAGAAAAATATCTTTTCCTGTTAACTGATAGCTTTCCCCAGAGGTACTACAGTAAAAAAGGTTTTTAAACTAAATATTGGAAACTGAACAAATTTGTGCTATTATCGCGTGGCTACCGTCTCGCGCCTAAACTAAAACAATGCTATTGTGTGATTTGTATTTAGCGGTCGTACTTTTACGCACGTTGCGTGAACACGCCACGTGCGTACGTCTTTACGTTGCGTACGCAGTCCCACACGCTGTCTGAGACACGTGTACAAAGGCCGTACATCCGCAGTACTACAAATCCCACACTTCTATAAATGTGAGCGATATTAACTATAATCGCTCACTTAATACTACACACAGTTTCTTCTGTATAAACCTTTACAACTAGGCCAGGCTGCATGTGCGTCTTACACTTATTTCTTAAATATTAACTCTATATTTTAACTAAATAGCAACAAATTTTCTCAGTACAGGTCAAAATGAATCTAGTAATCAATGCTAATGGCAATAATGCGAGCAGATATGCAAAGTACAAAATACAGGTGTATGTGTGTGTTGCGTGCGCATTTGGCGCCAAACAGAAATTTACAGATTTTAAAAATAGCTTTGCGTTCTTACCTTACGGATCCCTCCAGCATCCCTTCAAACCATGCAGGGCAGACGCTTATCTAATCAGCACTAGTGTATCCACTGACCAAGAGAAGGCTTACAGGGGATACCTTTCCGCCCTTTGCTGATAGATAAAGTCTGCGAAACCCTGCTAGGCTGCGGGTATGAGGAAGAACCGGATGATGCCCTCAATTGATAATGTTGATATTATCTTAGACCGTAAAGCTATACCTCTAAATACACTTTTACCGTGGAGCCGCTATGGCCGCTAGACTGAATACACGTGCTACGCACTTTGTACGCTATTTGCGTACAGAGTCCTGCATGTGATACGTACTTGGCGTACACACGCCGCGCTGAGTGTACAGAGTACGCTCAGCGTGCGCACACACACTGGGTAACCTTTAAACCTTATTAATGATATAATGCAATGATATGATTACACTTTAACCCTTAGCAGCAAAGTACTGCAACGATGTTATACCTTAAACCTTAAGTAGCGCTGACGGTACAAAGTACCCGCAGTGCGTACACCTTATCAATACCAATACACCTTATACAGATAAATCTACTTTAAAACCCTTGCAGGAAAGTGAAAACACAACACTGATTTGTAGTTGCAACCACAGGGTTCTAAGGCCACAGTGGATTAATTCCAAAAGGTAAAACAGTACAAATCATACACTACAGGCTAACAAGTAAATCTAAACCGAATAATGGCCACAGAGAATGTACATACGTGAGAATGTTCGCAAGCGCAACCGGGCCGGTCCTCCGCTGGTCATACAGATAGCGTTCAGAGTCTTCTGACCGGCCAGGCAACAATGGGCTTTTTATACACAACATGCATATACAATACAATGGTCACTGTAATCTCATTGTCCATTGGACACAGGGATGTGTCTTTACATTACAGAAGAGGTCATAGGTGGATTTGAAAGGGTGGGCGATGTCTTTCCCCAACTGCTCTTGTGGGTGGTATCCTCTGGATTCCCGCCGCATACATAATATGCAGTAAATACAGTTAATGTTCATATTCTACTTTTGTACATAACTATACGCAGGAACATGCGATCTTTCTCTAACCAACACCGGAATGTTACCCTCAAAATACCCTACAGCTGGATACTAGACATCACCTTCCAACCTTTATCTGACCCTTCCTATCATGCAAATGCGAATCCCTTAGTCCAGGAACTGTTTAAACTATTAATACTCACTGACATGGTCTAGGGGAGCTATATCTACAATGTACACTATTTGGGTTAAATATGTAATGTTCTAATAACCCTCTATGCGTTCACAAACTCTACCGTAAATGCGCATACCACGCGCTAAGGCGCATGGCCGTGAAAAGCTCCGTTACGCAAATTGCGGGTATGCGCACGCACGGCAGACTGAGTGCACGCGCAGCGGGCATGTGCATGGGGTTTGTAAAAGGCATATGTATTATGATATTTGGTTGGGATCCTCAGTAAGTATGTTTGGGAAAATTTCATCCAGATTATCTGGGGTTTTACGTCTAGGCGTAAGTTAGTTTTTTAAGAAGAAGGAGCTCATGATAGCTCAGGGCTAGTGGGGCACCAGCTGGAAATGGAGAAAAGTTATTTCGAAAGAAAAAAAGAATTGTGTGTTGACTGGATTCAGTTGGGATGGTTATACTAAAGGAAAGGTTTATGTACAAGGTAATCCATGACAGACTGTGCATGTGCGAGAATCAGAAACTGTCAGCTAGTCAGTAAGATTCTATGGGGGGAATTCAAATGTTTGAAAAGTCTAATCTAATAGACAGGAAAAAACAGACACCCAACCAACTTTTCAAACATTTGTATTCCCTCCTATGAGACAGGAGAGGATTTGATTCTGCACGGTGCTCTTCTGAGGACAATGACATACATGTATTAGTAACTGGTATTATCGTGACCAACATATATTGGGTATAATGTATAAAATGTCAAGAAGTGTGACTCTAGATAGGGGACCTGGCATAGTAATGGATATAAACGGAAATGTTTAATGAAAACTGACTTTCAATTGCAGTTCAAATGATGTATTATAATCTATGAACAGAATAACTAATAAGTACATCACAAGCTGTAGGCTTGGTCTGGATGTCCTTTTCTATAGGCCCTACCACAAGGCACACTAACAGTTAAGGTTTTAGTAATATCCATGCTTGAGCACATGTGACTTAATTAGTATACAGCAAACAGAAAGGGGGTATCCCCCTGCACACCAACTAATACTTGTAACAATATAAACTATATAGTGACAGAATTTGCAGTAAGTAATTATGTGTATTCTGTGTTACGTTTCACCTCTCTAGCATACTGAGTTACAACAGCTACATGTGGGTAGCTGCCAACTTAATTCACCTACTTCATACATTTTATTGTGAGATGTGGGGCACTAAGAGGAAGAGCACCTAAGCCTGGGTACACGATGTATAGCCGGCCGATCCTACACCGGACGGGACCCTGCATTAGCAAGTGCGTACACATTTGGTTGATGCAGTGATGCAACTGCACGAGCTAGCATGCCATGTTGCATTTGGCGATATGGTATCGTATACGATATCTTCTGGTTGGCCGTGTAGCACAGCCTACCGGAAGATATCACGTGACCATGGGTGAGTGCGCAAATCAGGCATACACACGTATTACACTTAACAATATGCTGATTTGTCGTTCCAATATCGGGGGAAATTACAAATTGGCCGATATTTTTTAAAGCTGGGTACACACTAGACGATATGTCGTCTGATCTGGTGGATCAGACTGACATACAGTATCGGGCACATTGTCCAGTGTGTACCCACTATGTCACTGATGATGTGTGGTCCCTACATGCAGTTTATGCACTTGGTGATGCCAGTGCTCGTCGTGCACAGTGTCGCTGGGTACACACATCACGTAGTCGTCGTGTGTATCAATCTTCAGGGTGCAGATGAGCAAAACTGCACAGTTTAATAGTGACCCAGGACATTTCATAAAGGTGCAAAGCTTTGACTACACAATCTTCTGCTACAATATCAGTATTCTGCGCTGCAGTTGTAAGTTCACATCTCAAAGAATTTAATAGAGATGACGGTTATTCAGCCCAAATGTATGGTTTGGGGATATGTGATAGTATCTGGATGCAACTACTGTACCAATATATTTGTGAACCTCCACGTCTGATTAATTCTCTTTCTACAGTCTAGCAGATCACTTCTATCATTTTTAATATAGACACAAAAGAGAAAAAAAAATCGAATACAATAGGTGCAAATATGCTAGAGAAAAACATTGTTGTCAGGGATGTTTCAGAAAAGAATATAAGAAAGCAGTTAAACAGATATAAAAAAGTAATTAAACAGTTAGTCCTGCCTTTTTATGCTCATGAGTACATTTATATTGGAGGCATTTAATATGCCGGCTGTCGGGATCCCGGCGCTCACCATACTGATGCCGGATTCCCGACAGCCGGCATACCAACAACTATTGTCCCTCTTGGGGTGTCCACGATACCCCTGGAGGGAGAATAAATAGCGTGGCGTGCGTAGCGTGATGCAGCGTGGCGAGCGCAGCGAGACCGCAAGGGGCTCTTTTGCGCTCACCCCGCTGCCTGCATGCCAATGGTCGGGATCTCGGCGCCGGTATGCTGGGCGACGGGATCCCAAGCGCCGGCATAGCATACTACACCCCATTTATAGTTGATGTTTTAAAGCCGTAGTTTTACAAAGAGGTGGAAGGTCTACTCTAACATATTAATTGCACGCAGCAGACAGATTAGGATGGGCAGTGATTAGCGGAAAAACTTTACAGTGTGTATGGGGATGTCAGTTTATGTAAAAACCGTTAACTTTATATAAAGGTTTACACAGACACTGACAGTTTTGTCAACATCTGAATATTGTTCTATTCACCAGAATGTAACTGGAGCTTAGTCTTACATTACTGAGCCTTACATATATTGTAGGTGTCATTAAACAGGGACTACAGTTGTTATCAGGGAAGCTACAGGCAATGACAGAAAAATGCTGGAGGGCCACAAATGGCTCCTGGATACTGCTTTTTTTACCCAGGGGATTGCAGGCAGGGACTGGAGTTTGGCTACTGTAGCTTTAAATTCTGAGCTCCTCCCCTTGCAAACCCATCATGCCAGTCTTTAAGTGCCTGATTGAGTAGGGCAGGTTGTATTGTAGCTAGTTATTTTGTTTTTATATGTACACTTTAATTCTTTTGAGCTTTCCTACATAGTTGTCTGTGCGCTACTTGTAGCAGCGCACAGTGAGAGTGCTAGCGGCTGCAGGAGCAGGAGGGGGGTAGCACTTACAGTGACTACAGCCACAGTACAGAGGGGAGCAGAGCCCGGAGCTGCTGGTCTCCCCTACTAATATCTGCACCGATTGTCCAGCCTGGTTTACGGAGGAAGTAAAATTAAAGATTTCTCCTGGATCCTGTGCTCTTACCCTGCTGCAAGGCAACACTGCTCCTCTCCTCCAACCTCTCCTCTTCCACAGGAAGGTTGATTTTTTGCATATTATATTATCTATTGTTAGCATCTGTTCAGGTGAATGTGGGAGGAGGGTGAGAGTTCAGTGACCTGTGTATTTTTTCAGTATCTGGAAAATTGATTTTACCTGCGTCCGCTATACATAGCAGGAACGCATAGGGACTATGATGGGCAAAGCCAAATCCGTCAAACCAGAAAGCGCACGGTGGCTACCCCTAAATAGCAGTTGATACCAGGAAAATCTGCCCTTACTAGTCGGAGAGCGATTGCTCTGGTTTAAAGACCATTGGATAGTGTCATCTTCAGATGCCTGGGTGCAGGGATTCGCCTGGATGTGGAGAGGGTGGCATTGGATCATGCTATCAATTCTCTCCTTTTGGATGGCATCCAGTACCCCCGCTGCAACGGAAATGTGGGGTTTTACTCCAACCTTTTTCTTTGTACGTAAGCTGAACAGCTCTTTTAGGCCAATTTTAAATCTTTACCCCTTTAACACCAGGTTAGGGGTACATTATTTTCAGATAATATCTCTTCTATCAGTGATCCACTAATATTTAGCCTTGTTAGATGTCAGAGACGCTTATCTCCACATTCCGATTTGGGCAGGTCATCTTTCCATCTTCCGCCTCTTCCGATCACTACCAATTCCAGGCACCACCATCCGGAATAGCGATAGCTTTGTGCATTTACACCAAGATCATGGTGATGGCGAACTTACTGCGCAAAAGTAGATATCACAGTCATACCTTATTTAGACTGTCTGCTAAGCCAATTCAGCTTTGCAGTTACAACAGCATCTAGAGCGCACAGTTCAGGTGCTTCAGGATCAGTGATGGATCCTGAATTTCAAAAAGTCACATTTAATTCCTTATCAGCGCCTTCAGTTTCTGCGTTTGGTCTTCGACACCTTGCTCCAAAGGGTTTTCTTGCCAGAGTCCAAAGTACAGCTCCTACAGAATTTGGTCACGTCAGTACTGTCAGTACCTCACCTGATGATCTTATTGTGCATGAAGCTGTTGGGCACGATAGTCTCCACTTTCAAGACCATTCAGTACGCCAGGTTACATTTCACGGAATTCCAGTGGGAAATGCTCCAAAATTGGACAGGATGCTCAGCATTCCTCTTGTCTCAGTTTCTGACAACACTCATCAATCTCTACATTAGTTTCTAGTCCCCGATCATCTCCAAGGTTGATCCTTGATCTCTCCGAATTGGGTCAATGTGATCACGGACGCGAGTCTCTTGAATGAGGTGCTGTAACATTACATTACAGCTCGGGGGGACTATAGTCACCATCCAAGATAACTCTGCTCATCAATGTGGTCGAGCTCCGAGCCACCTTTCTGGCTCTCTTGAAAGCTCAGTCAGTCCTGGCTGGCTGGCCAATTCATATTCAGTCGGACAACACTGAATACGAAGTGGCGTATGTAAAACATCAGGGAGACAAAGAGCGCTGCAGCAATGGCAGAGGCAGTCTGAATACTATGAGCAACATCACCATTTGTCTGTTTTAGAAGCTTTAGTAAATCTCATGGCTCTCAACACAACTTCAAGGTTCCACATGCCATGTAAATGATTGCCGCTTTAAAAACAAATCAGAGATTGTCCGGCATCCTGCACCTCTGGCAAACTTGGACCCTATTACTTATGTCCAGTGGTGTTGCCCATAGTAACTAATAACTAATCCGATTCTAGCTATTGCATTTCAGAAAATGATAGAATCTGATTGGTTGCTAAGCGCAACATCATCATTTGTCTGTTTTAGAAGCTTTAGCAAATCTACCCCTAAGATGTACAATTTATGCACTAAGAATACTGATAGTCAAATTAATTTTGATAAACTTTTACAATTAACATGGAGTATAAGTGAAGTTTTTAGCATGTTTGCCCAAATATGTGGGCCCATCCAGCAAGTTCAGGTGAACTTTATTAGATGAGTCCCTAGCATCTCTAATACTAACACATTCTATTAGTGATGTGCACTGGAAATTTTTCGGGTTTTGTGTTTTGGTTTTGGGTTTGGTTCCGCGGCCGTGTTTTGGATTCGGACGCGTTTTGGCAAAACCTTACCGAAATTTTTTTGTCGGATTCGGGTGTGTTTTGGATTAGGGTGTTTTTTTTCAAAAAACCCTAAAAAACAGCTTAAATCATAGAATTTGGGGGTCATTTTGATCCCATAGTATTATTAACCTCAATAACCATAATTTCCACTCATTTTCAGTCTATTCTGAACACCTCACACCTCACAATATTATTTTTAGTCCTAAAATTTGCACCGAGGTCGCTGGATGGCTAAGCTAAGCGACCCAAGTGGCCGACACAAACACCTGGCCCATCTAGGAGTGGCACTGAAGTTTCAGACAGGATGGCACTTCCAAAAAATTGTCCCCAAACAGCACATGATGCAAAGAAAAAAAGAGGCGCAATGAGGTAGCTGTGTGACTAAGCTAAGCGACCCAAGTGGCCGACACAAACACCTGGCCCATCTAGGAGTGGCACTGCAGTGTCAGACAGGATGGCACTTCAAAAAAATAGTCCCCAAACAGCACATGATGCAAAGAAAAAAAGAGGCGCAATGAGGTAGCTGTGTGACTAAGCTAAGCGACCCAAGTGGCCGACACAAACACCTGGCCCATCTAGGAGTGGCACTGCAGTGTCAGACAGGATGGCACTTCAAAAAAATAGTCCCCAAACAGCACATGATGCAAAGAAAAAAAGAGGCGCACCAAGGTGGCTGTGTGACTAAGCTAAGCGACACAAGTGGCCGACACAAACACCTGGCCCATCTAGGAGTGGCACTGCAGTGTCAGGCAGGATGGCCGTCCAAAAAAATACTCCCCAAACAGCACATGATGCAAAGAAAAAAAGAGGCGCACCAAGGTCGCTGTGTGACTAAGCTAAGCAACACAAGTGGCCGACACAAACACCTGGCCCATCTAGGAGTGGCACTGCAGTGTCAATCAAGACAGGATGGCCCTTCAAAAAAATACTCCCCAAACAGCACATGATGCAAAGAAAAAAAGAGGCGCACCAAGGTGGCTGTGTGACTAAGCTAAGCGACACAAGTGGCCGACACAAACACCTGGCCCATCTAGGAGTGGCACTGCAGTGTCAATCAAGACAGGATGGCCCTTCCAAAAAATACTCCCCAAACAGCACATGATGCAAAGAAAAAAAGAGGCGCACCAAGGTCGCTGTGTGACTAAGCTAAGCGACACAAGTGGCCGACACAAACACCTGGCCCATCTAGGAGTGGCACTGCAGTGTCAATCAAGACAGGATGGCCCTTCAAAAAAATACTCCCCAAAAAGCACATGATGCAAAGAAAAAAAGAGGCGCACCAAGGTGGCTGTTTGACTAAGCTAAGCGACACAAGTGGCCGACACAAACACCTGGCCCATCTAGGAGTGGGACTGCAGTGTCAATCAAGACAGGATGGCCCTTCCAAAAAATTGTCCCCAAACAGCACATGATGCAAAGAAAAAAAGAGGCGCACCAAGGTCGCTGTGTGACTAAGCTAAGCGACCCAAGTGGCCGACACAAACACCTGGCCCATCTAGGAGTGGCACTGCAGTGTCAGGCAGGATGGCACTTCAAAAAAATAGTCCCCAAACAGCACATAATGCAAAGAAAAAAAGAGGCGCAATGAGGTAGCTGTGTGACTAAGCTAAGCGACCCAAGTGGCCGACACAAACACCTGGCCCATCTAGGAGTGGCACTGCAGTGTCAGACAGGATGGCACTTCAAAAAAATAGTCCCCAAACAGCACATGATGCAAAGAAAAAAAGAGGCGCACCAAGGTGGCTGTGTGACTAAGCTAAGCGACACAAGTGGCCGACACAAACACCTGGCCCATCTAGGAGTGGCACTGCAGTGTCAGGCAGGATGGCCCTTTTAAAAAAATTGTCCACAAACAGCACATGATGCAAAGAAAAATGAAAGAAAAAAGAGGTGCAAGATGGAATTTTCCTTGGGCCCTCCCACCCACCCTTATGTTGTATAAACAGGACATGCACACTTTTTTTTTTAATAAAGTAATTTTTATTCAGTAGTCTGGAGAGTAAGGTACAGACATTGCAGAACAAAATCATATCGCAAACATTACATCCATTCATATTGAATTACAGCCATGTTTTACACATATCTAACATCAATGGGATATCAGAATATTTTCAATAAGGATGTATATTAGGATTTCCTAATGTTCAGACTGTCATGATCTACAAAGTCCGCGACCAGCTATATTAGTCTTCATTATTTTTTAATATTTAAACCCGCAACCAAAACTATAAGAAAATAACAAACAACCAAAGAAAGGGCAAGGGAGGCAAAATTGAGAAGGAGATTTTGATTCAGGGCTCCATTAGTCATACACATAAATAAGTATATGGGCTCGCAGGGCCCAGCCGTCGTCGTCTCAGTAGGCATCAGGCACATTAGGTTATTGACATGCCTGCACTTCAGTGTCTACTATATTTGGGGAACAAGATGAGAGTGGGGGGAATCTAGCCATGGAGACCAAACTCTTTCAAACTTAGCTGATGCACCTTGCTTCATGTAGATGTATCTTTCCTTAATTATAGTGTCATTAATTAAGGCCTTTAGTGCGGATATTAACGGACCTTTGGGGGCCATCCACATTCTTGCAATGCAAACCTTAGCCAAGGCACATACATTTAGAGCATAGAGACCCCTTGAAACAGACTCAGGAGCAAGGCACCCCATTCCCAATATACAGAATTGTGGGGTAAGCAGTCCGCCAGGCACTCCCGTACTCTCCAGAATTGACCCGACCCCCGACCAGAACACCCTCAACCTCGGGCAGTCCCACACTAGATGCCAGTATGTTCCCACCACCCCCCCACACTTAGGACAGAGATTAGATCTGCCCGTCCCAAACGCAGCCAGTCTAGCTGGAGTCATATATGTTCTGTGTAAAATGAAGAATTGAATCTGCTGATATCTAAGGGACTTGGTAACCTTAGCAGGGTATTCTAAAGCGAGGGCCCAGTCCTCCTCATCTATTAGACCCAAATCCTCCTCCCACTTTCCACGGAGACGCGTCAAAGGGTCCGCATGGATCTTGGTAAGAAGATATCCATACGCAAGTGAGACCATCTTAGCCTGACCCAAAGTGGTCACAAATGTCTTGATGGGAAATGGGAGGATTCGCGGAGGTGATTCAGCAAATTGGGTCTGGAGGGCATGACGAAGCTGGAGGTATCTGAAGAAGTAGGAATTGGGTAGGTCAAACTCATCCCTCAGTTGTTGAAAGGATTTTAATGTATTATCTAGATAGAGTTGAGAGACAGATATCACCGATCTAGGGGCCCAAACCTCCCGTCCCTCAAGTGCATGCAGTTCAGGGAGCCAGTCAGAGTACCACAAGGGGGTATCCGGGTCTAGGTCGTCATATCTCAAGAGGTCTCTCAGGGCCCGCCAAATCTTTAGGGCCTGAAAAATGATAGGGGGAAGAAACCTAGCTATGCTCCCACTCAGTAACACCTGCATAGGAGAGAGGTAGGGAAAGTAACAACGGATAAACTCATAATGCAAAGAGTCTGTCTCCAAGTTTTGTGCCCATGTAGTGATATGAGTCAGCTGAGCAGCGAAGTAATATATCTGAAAGTTAGGTAGAGCCAGGCCGCCGTCAGATCTCTGTCTGGTAAGGGTATTTAGCTGTATCCTAGGTCTTTTATTAGCCCAGATCAGTGAGGACAGAACGCTATTCAATTTTCTAAAGAATGTTTGATAGATATACACCGGGGATTGGAGAATAATATACAGGAGTTTGGGGAGTATAATCATTTTAATGAGATTAACCCTGCCAGAGACCGTTAGTGGAAGCTTACACCAAGTCTTAATTTTGCCCATGACCCACTGCGTGGTCGGATCCAGATTCAGGGGGACAAAATGAGAAGGGTCATTAGTTATTTGGATTCCAAGGTACTTAAATTGTACCGTCCAACTCAAAGGCAGGGGGATTCCGGGAACAGTAGGAGGGGGGCCTATGACTGGCATAATGTGTGATTTAGGCCAGTTAATTCTAAGGCCCGAATGATCTCCAAAGCTTTCTATCACACGCAGCAGGATGGGCATCGACCTGGTGTAATCCTGCAAAAACAACAACATGTCATCGGCATATAGAGCTATCCTATCTTCACGTGAACCTGTACATATTCCCACAATGTCCGGGTGCGATCTAATCAAGCATGCCAGGGGCTCGATGGCCAAGGCAAACAGCGTAGGGGATAGGGGGCAACCCTGCCTAGTACCTCGGGTCAATTGAAAAGATGGGGACACATAACCGTTCACCAAGATCCTGGCAGTTGGATGTTGATACAATAGTTTAATCCATTTTATATAATTGGGTCCAAATCCCATACGAGCCAACACCTCCCACAAATAAGCCCACTCAATGCTGTCAAAGGCCTTGGCCGCGTCCAGCGAGACCACAGCCGAGTCAGAAGGGGGTCCGTGCGGGAGCTGTAGAATGGTATATAGTCTACGTAAATTGATGGACGTGGACTTTCCTGGCATGAAGCCAGTCTGGTCCGGGTGAATTAGGGAGGTTATCACTGAGTTGAGCCGTATTGCCAATATCTTTGCCAGGATCTTGGCATCGGTGGGAATCAGGGAAATCGGCCTATAGGAGTCCAGAGATTTAGGGTCTTTACCGGGTTTTGGAATCACTATTATGACTGCCTCTGACATGGAGGGGGGGAGATCGTTATTGGCAAATATATCTAAGTACAGGGCATGCAGCCTGGGGCCAAAAAAATCAATATGATTCTTGTATACCTCAGAGGGAATTCCGTCACATCCCGGAGCCTTGCCATTAGGGGACATACCAATGGCCGCAGTCACCTCCTCTAGCGTTAAAGGTGCCTCCAGCAGCTCGCAGGCCTCAGAGGAGAGTGTGGGCAGCGGAACACCCCCCATGTAGCATGAAAGATCCGAAGTGGAGCGCTGCAGCTGTGAATTATAAACCTCAGAGAAGTAAGATCGAAATAACAGCGCAATGTCCGGTGTGGTGTCTACAAGAGAGCCATCCGCTCCGGACATTTGGGTGATCGTGGTGCCAGGACGATCGTAATGTATAAGACGGGCCAGGAGGCCCCCCGTCCTATCAGCCTGCATATATATATTAGTAGCTTTAAAAAGAAGGGAGCGAGAGTTTCTATCGGACAGGTGGGCCAACCAAACTGACTGAGCCGTCAGCCATCGTGTCTTTGTCGCGGGGGCGCTGTCAGCCAAATATTGGGACTCTAAGTCCCTAGCATCTTTTTCAAGGGCCTGTTCTCTCTCCCTAGAGGCCATTTTATGAGCCGCTATGCGTCCAATATATGAACCTCTCAAAAACGCCTTAAACGAGTCCCAAACTACTGTACCCGGGGCAGACCCTACATTGTCGCCAAAGTACCCCTCCCATTGAGTCTCCAGGTCACTGCAGTCCCCCAGCTGGGTCAGCCAAGAGGGGTGCAATTTCCAATAGGAGTGCCCCCTCTGACTTTCCACAGCAAGAGTCATCATCAGAGGGGAGTGGTCGGAAACCCCTCGAGCCTCGTAGTGGACGTCAACTATCCTAGGGACTAGGGTAGGGGACACCAGCATCAGGTCAATTCTGGAGAAGGAGCCATGAGTGCTGGAGAAGCAGGAGAACTGACGAACCGCGGGATGACGAAGTCGCCACACATCTACCCATTGCAAAGTATTCAAAAAATCCGCAAACTTGGTAGGACCTCCTCCCACCAGCGCAGCCTGTGGGGAGTGCCATCGGTCTATAGACAGATCCAGGACGTTATTAAAATCCCCCAAGCAAATCACTGGGGTATTAGGGGAGGGGGCTATGAAGGACGCAGCTTGTTGCAGCACATTATATGAGAACGGGGGGGGGGACATACACTGCTAAGATGTAATATGGCTGGGAGTTCAGCTTACACTCTATAAATACATATCTTCCATACGGGTCAGTTTTAAGTGATATCAACTCGAACTGCACTGTCTTTTTAATCAGTACGGAGACACCTCTAGAAAAGGAGGAGTGGGAGGCATGATATGCCCAGCCCACCCAGGCCCGTCGTAAGGACAGTAACCTATGTCCCTCCAAGTGGGTCTCGCTGAGGCATGCAATATCCGGGTCATATTTCTTAATCATATTAAGTACCAAGGAACGTTTGATGTTGTTATTCAGACCTCGAACATTCCATGCCAGAATTTTCAGATTAATCATAACCCCCTATAAGCTCTATACACCTCCCGGATGGATCTCTCCCAGAATACATTTTGAGTATAGGCATTATCAACACCCACAAAACATGACGTGTATGAGCCCTGCGTTGTAAGCCATAGCATCTGAATATAAAACATCCTTGCCTCAGTAAATACTTAAATAAGAAAAATAAGAAACTAAAGAAAAAAAATAAAACCCCAAAAACAGCAAAAGGAGGCGCAACTAGCAGCTTCCCAATTAACCATTCCCTCCCCGTATACCACCCCAAACTTCGGCATACTTATATCCCGAACAATCAAGCTAACTACCAAGCGCTAGGAAGGCTAGATTCTCAACTGAACCTCCAACCTTCTCTGACCAACGCCGCTTGGCCGTGCAAGTCTTGAGCCACCAATGCAAAGAGGGGGGGCTCCCCGAACCATGATCAAGCCTTCGGTAGACCAAGTCCCGGGCTGTTTTCATAGGAGATCAGTCCGGAGCCAGTTGCCGAGCACCCGGTGCATATCTGTCCAGCCACTGGGCCGCCTCTCTAGGGGAGTTGAAAAACTTGGTCTCCCCATCCGCCACGACTCGGAGCCTCGAGGGAAACAGCATGGAATATGAAATGTTGAGGTCTCGCAGCCGTCTTTTGATGGGCATAAACTGGGCACGGTCCTTCTGAACGTCTGCGGCAAAGTCCGGGAAGGCCGATACCTTGATTCCATTGCGGACCAGCGGGCCCTTCGTGCGACCTAAACGGAGAACTGAGTCACGGTCTTTATAGTGCAGGAATTTAGCGATGAAGGTGCGAGGAGGAGCACCTGGGGGTAAAGGGCGAGACGGTATCCTATGTGCTCGCTCCACCGTAAAATGGGCCGTAAAGGACTCAGCGCCATACAGTTCTTTAAGCCAGGATTCAAGAAATTCCTCCGGCTGCGAACCCTCTTCCTTTTCAGGCAGGCCTACGAATCTGACGTTGTTCCTACGCAGCCGTCCCTCCATGTCTAAGAGCTTGGTTTGAAGTGAGGAGACCTGCTGGGTCACCACAGATACAGACTGCTTAAGGGGGCCACATAAATCTTCCAGGTTGGAGACCCGTGTCTCCGCCTCACCCACTCGCTCTCGGATACGTTGTACATCTTGGCGGAGCAAGGAGAGATCGCACTGCACCTTTTCCATCTTATCGGAGAGACGTTGTTCACTGCCGGCTATAGCCTCGAGCACTTGTTGGATAGACGACGCCCCCACTGCCTCCGGGGAATTAGCCGCTGTCTCAGGAGGGGAGGTCGAATGTATTGGAGAGGCTTCATGAGAGGGAGCCGGTGCAGCCCTAGAGTTGGGTTGTCTGGTGAATTTTTCAAGTTTGGCCGCGGCCGCACTCCGGCCGCCTCCCACCATGTTGAGCGGGACCAGTCACACTCTTCCCAGAGTAATGTTATAGTATAGGGTTGAAGCAAGATAATGGATGCAGCCAGGCCACGTATAATCAGTGGCGGGAATCAACCGCGTCCAGTAAATATGTCAGAGTGATAAAGTAGGATGATGGTACGTAGTACACTGTGGGAGAATGATGCAGCACAGCAATGTAGGCAGATCTGATCTATGTGCAGTTCCTGTATGTTATATTGGAAGGGCCGTGCAATATAAATAGCTGACTTCGTCTCCAATCTCAGGTAGGTATTAGCATAGTTATTAGGATAGTAGTAGTAGGAGAGATCAGAGTGTGGTAAACAGATCTTGTGTGCATAAATAGATCACTGGGCAGCACAGATGAGAGCAGCCCTTTCAAGCATGTAGATCAGTTTCCCTTCTCACAAAATGGCCGCAGTGTCTTTTCCCCTTCCCCAGAAGTACCTTTTATTTTTCTCCTCTTCTCCGGGTATTAGAGCTCCGGGCCTCAGCCTATCTAGGAGAGGAGAGGCACCTTCCACCCCCCAGGCTTTTTAGGGTGCTTGTAGGTGTTATTGTCCCGTCGCTCGAGCTCCGCTGTTTTCCGCGGCCGAGGGCGCCGAAATCGAGGCCGGGGATGCAGAGGAGGGCTAGGCCGCAGGGCCGGAAGTCAGCCGGCGCCGTCCCTCGAGTCCCGGAGACCGCGACAAACGGCGTCCCGGATCGCACGGCAGAACAGGGGAGGTATGCAGCCCGGGCAGGCTCACCAGGAGGGTCAGGATGGGTAACAGGAGAAGTTTGTTCGGGGAGCTCCCGAGATCCGCTCCCTACTCCGTTGCTGCCGTGGCCACGCCGGACATGCACACTTTAACGAACCCATCATTTCAGCGACAGGGTCTGCCACACGACTGTGACTGAAATGACTGGTTGGTTTGGGCCCCCACCAAAAAAGAAGCAATCAATCTCTCCTTGCACAAACTGGCTCTACAGAGGCAAGATGTCCACCTCATCATCATCCTCCGATTCCTCACCTCTTTCACTGTGTACATCCCCCTCCTCACAGATTATTAATTCGTCCCCACTGGAATCCACCATCTCAGGTCCCCGTGTACTTTCTGGAGGCAATTGCTGCTGGTGAATGTCTCCACAGAGGAATTGATTATAATTCATTTTAATGAACATCATCTTCTCCACATTTTCTGGAAGTAACCTCGTATGCCGATTGCTGACAAGGTGAGCGGCTGCACTAAACACTCTTTCGGAGTACACACTGGAGGGAGGGCAACTTAGGTAGAATAAAGCCAGTTTCTGCAAGGGCCTCCAAATTGCCTCTTTTTCCTGCCAGTATACGTACGGACTGTCTGACGTGCCTACTTGGATGCGGTCACTCATATAATCCTCCACCATTCTTTCAATGGTGAGAGAATCATATGCAGTGACAGTAGACGACATGTCAGTAATCGTTGCCAGGTCCTTCAGTCCGGACCAGATGTCAGCACTCGCTCCAGACTGCCCTGCATCACCGCCAGCGGGTGGGCTCGGAATTCTTAGCCTTTTCCTCGCACCCCCAGTTGCGGGAGAATGTGAAGGAGGAGATGGTGACGGGTCACGTTCCGCTTGACTTGACAATTTTCTCACCAGCAGGTCTTTGAACCTCTGCAGACTTGTGTCTGCCGGAAAGAGAGATACAACGTAGGTTTTAAATCTAGGATCGAGCACGGTGGCCAAAATGTAGTGCTCTGATTTCAACAGATTGACCACCCGTGAATCCTGGTTAAGCGAATTAAGGGCTCCATCCACAAGTCCCACATGCCTAGCGGAATCGCTCTGTTTTAGCTCCTCCTTCAATGTCTCCAGCTTCTTCTGCAAAAGCCTGATGAGGGGAATGACCTGACTCAGGCTGGCAGTGTCTGAACCGACTTCACGTGTGGCAAGTTCAAAGGGTTGCAGAACCTTGCACAACGTTGAAATCATTCTCCACTGCGCTTGAGTCAGGTGCATTCCACCTCCTTTGCCTATATCGTGGCCAGATGTATAGGCTTGAATGGCCTTTTGCTGCTCCTCCATCCTCTGAAGCATATAGAGGGTTGAATTCCACCTCGTTACCACCTCTTGCTTCAGATGATGGCAGGGCAGGCTCAGGAATGTTTGGTGGTGCTCCAGTCTTCGGTACGCGGTGCCTGAACGCCGAAAGTGGCCCGCAATTCTTTGGGCCACCGACAGCATCTCTTGCACGCCCCTGTCGTTTTCTAAAAAATTCTGCACCACCAAATTCAAGGTATGTGCAAAACATGGGATGTGATGGAATTTGCCCAGATGTAATGCACGCACAATATTGCTGGCGTTGTCCGATGTCACAAATCCCCAGGAGAGTCCAATTGGGGTAAGCCATTCTGCGATGATCTTCCTCAGTTGCCGTAAGAGGTTTTCAGCTGTGTGGCTATTCTGGGAAGCGGTGATACAAAGCGTAGCCTGCCTAGGAACGAGTTGGCGTTTGCGAGATGCTGCTACTGGTGCCGCCGCTGCTGTTCTTGCTGCGGGAGGCAATACATCTACCCAGTGGGCTGTCACAGTCATATAGTCCTGAGTCTGCCCTGCTCCACTTGTCCACATGTCCGTGGTTAAGTGGACATTGGGTACAACTGCATCTTTTAGGACACTGGTGAGTCTTTTTCTGAGGTCTGTGTACATTTTCGGTATCGCCTGCCTAGAGAAATGGAACCTAGATGGTATTTGGTACCGGGGACACAGTACCTCAATCAAGTCTCTAGTTGGCTCTGAATTAACGATGGATACCGGAACCACGTTTCTCGCCGTCCAGGCTGCCAAGGCCTCAGTTATCCGCTTTGCAGCAGGATGACTGCTGTAATATTTCATCTTCCTCGCAAAGGACTGTTGGACAGTCAGTTGCTTACTGGAAGTAGTACAAGTGGTCTTCCGACTTCCCCTCTGGGATGACCATCGACTCCCAGCAGCAACAACAGCAGCGCCAGCAGCAGTAGGCGTTACACTCAAGGATGCATCGGAGGAATCCCAGGCAGGAGAGGACTCGTCAGACTTGCCAGTGACATGGCCTGCAGGACTATTGGCTTTCCTGGGTAAGGAGGAAATTCACACTGAGGGAGTTGGTGGTGTGGTTTGCGTGAGCTTGGTTACAAGAGGAAGGGATTTAGTGGTCAGTGGACTGCTTCCGCTGTCACCCAAAGGTTTTGAACTTGTCATTGACTTATGATGAATGCGCTGCAGGTGACGTATAAGGGAGGATGTTCCGAGGTGGTTAACGTCCTTACCCCTACTTATTACAGCTTGACAAAGGCAACACACGGCTTGACACCTGTTGTCCGCATTTGTGTTGAAATAATTCCACACCGAAGAGCTGATTTTTTTAGTATTTTGACCAGGCATGTCAATGGCCATATTCCTCCCACGGACAACAGGTGTCTCCCCGGGTGCCTGACTTAAACCACCTCACCATCAGAATCCTCCTTGTCAATTTCCTCCCCAGCGCCAGCAACACCCATATCCTCATCCTGGTGTACTTCAACAGTGACATCTTCAATTTGACTATCAGGAACTGGACTGCGGGTGCTCCTTCCAGCACTTGCAGGGGGCGTGCAAATGGTGGAAGGCGCAAGCTCTTCCCGTCCAGTGTTGGGAAGGTCAGGCATCGCAACCGACACAATTGGACTCTCCTTGGGGATTTGTGATTTTGAAGAACGCACAGTTCTTTGCTGTGCTTTTGCCAGCTTAAGTCTTTTCTTTTTTCTAGCAAGAGGATGAGTGCTTCCATGCTCATTTGAAGCTGAACCACTAGCCATGAACATAGGCCAGGGCCTCAGCCGTTCCTTGCCACTCCGTGTCATAAATGGCATATTGGCAAGTTTACGCTTCTCCTCAGACGCTTTTAATTTTGATTTTTGGGTCATTTTACTGAACTTTTGTGTTTTGGATTTTACATGCTCTCTACTATGACATTGGGCATCGGCCTTGGCAGACGACGTTGATGGCATTTCATCGTCTCGGCCATGACTAGTGGCAGCAGCTTCAGCACGAGGTGGAAGTGGATCTTGATCTTTCCCTTTAACCTCCACATTTTTGTTCTCCATTTTTTAATGTGTGGAATTATATGCCAGTATCAATAGCAATGGCCTACTACTATATTTACTGCGCAAAACTAAAATGCACCACAGGTATAGAATGTAGATGGATAGTATACTTAATGGATGACGAGTGACGACATAGAGGTAGGTACACAGCAGTGGCCTACCGTACTGCTATATATAGTATACTGGTGGACACTGTCAGCAAACTGCTAAACTAGTCTAAAATGCACCACAGGTATAGAATGTAGATGGATAGTATACTTAATGGATGACGAGTGACGACACAGAGGTAGGTACACAGCAGTGGCCTACCGTACTGCTATATACAGTATACTGGACCTGGTGGACACTGTCAGCAAACTGCTAAACTAGTCTAAAAAAAAGGCACCACAGGTATACAATGTAGATGGATGGATAGTATACTTAATGGATGACGAGGTAGGTACAGCAGTGGCCTACCATACTGCTATATACAGTATACTGGACCTGGTGGACACTGTCAGCAAACTGCTAAACTAGTCTAAAAAAAAGGCACCACAGGTATACAATGTAGATGGATGGATAGTATACTTAATGGATGATGAGTGACGACACAGAGGTAGGTACAGCAGTGGCCTACCGTACTGCTATATACAGTATACTGGACCTGGTGGACACTGTCAGCAAACTGCTAAACTAGTCTAAAAAAAAGGCACCACAGGTATACAATGTAGATGGATGGATAGTATACTTAATGGATGACGAGTGACGACACAGAGGTAGGTACAGCAGTGGCCTACCGAACTGCTATATACAGTATACTGGACCTGGTGGACACTGTCAGCAAACTGCTAAACTAGTCTAAAAAAAAGGCACCACAGGTATACAATGTAGATGGATGGATAGTATACTTAATGGATGATGAGTGACGACACAGAGGTAGGTACAGCAGTGGCCTACCGTACTGCTATATACAGTATACTGGAACTGGTGGACACTGTCAGCAAACTGCTAAACTAGTCTAAAAAAAAGGCACCACAGGTATACAATGTAGATGGATGGATAGTATACTTAATGGATGACGAGTGACGACACAGAGGTAGGTACAGCAGTGGCCTACCGGTCTGCTATATACAGTATACTGGACCTGGTGGACACTGTCAGCAAACTGCTAAACTAGTCTAAAAAAAAGTCACCACAGGTATACAATGTAGATGGATGGATAGTATACTTAATGGATGACGAGTGATGACACAGAGGTAGGTACAGCAGTGGCCTACCGTACTGCTATATATAGTATACTGGACCTGGTGGACACTGTCAGCAAACTGCTAAACTAAAATGCACCACAGGTATAGGAATGTAGATGGATAGTATACTTAATGGATGACGACACAGAGGTAGGTACAGCAGTGCACTCTGCACTGTACTCCTCCTATATAATATTAATTATACTGGTGGTCCCCAGTCCCCACAATAAAGCAGCACACTGTGAGCACAGATATGGAGTGTTTTTCAGGCAGACAAACGTATACTGGTGGTCACTGTCAGCAAAACTCTGCACTGTACTCCTGCTATAGCTGCTCCCCAGTCCCCACAATTAAGCAGTGTGAGCACTCAGCACAGCTATATCATGCAGCACACTGAGCACAGATATGGTATGGAGCGTTTTTTTCAGGCAGAGAACGGATAAAAACTAAACTCTGCACTGTACTCCTCCTAACAGCTGCTCCCCAATCCTCCCCACAATTATAGTAATAAACAAGCAATCAAATCAACTGTCTTCTACTAAACGGAGAGGACGCCAGCCACGTCCTCTCCCTATCATCTCCAATGCACGTGTGAAAATGGCGGCGACGCGCGGCTGCTTATAGAATCCGAATCTCGCGAGAATCCGACAGCGGGATGATGACGTTCGGGCGCGCTCAGGTTAACCGAGCCATACGGGAGAATCCGAGTATGGCTCGGACCCGTGTAAAAAAGGTAAAGCTCGGGGGGGTTCGGTTTCTCGGAAACCGAACCCGCTTATCACTACATTCTATACATTTATCCATGTCTTGGAGCCCATTCTAATATGTAGTCAGCAATGTAGGAATCTGTGTTAATTAAAACACCTGAGGGTAAATAGGAGGGGTGCCAATGCAAAAATGAAGGGTCTCACCTTCAAGTGTACAATATATACACAAATATAGAGGAAAAAGGGGGGTTTGGACTGCACACCCTATTTTTAAATATAATGAAAGGCGCTACCATGCTGAGGCATCTAGTACTATACAAGATAAAGAAAAATGCTTTTGTACATTCTATGCACTAAGAATTCCGATAATCAAAATGATTTTGATAAACTCTTACAATTAACATGGAGTATGATCGAAGTTATTAGCACATGTTTGGCCATATATGTGAGCCCATCTAATGAAGTTCACCTGGATGCGGATAGGCCCACATATTTGGCCAAACATGTCCTAAGAACTTCACTTATACTCTATGTTAATTATAAGAGTTTACCAAATTAATTTTGACTATTAGTAGTCTTAGCGCATAGAGGGGGTCATTCCGAGTTGTTAGCTCGTTGACGATTTTTGCTATGCTGCGATTTGTTGCTAATTGCGCATGCGCATAGCACGCAGGGCACATGTGCTTAGTTATTTAACTAAAAACTTAGTAGATTTGCTGTGGATCTTGCGGCGCTTTTCAGTCGCACTGCTGATCGGTGAGTGATTGACATAAAAGGGGCATTTCTGGGTGGTAACTGAGCGTTTTCCGGGAGTGTGCTAAAAAACGCAGGCGTGTCAGGGAAAAACGCGGGAGTGTCTGGAGAAACGGGGGAGTGGCTGGCTGAACGCAGGGTGTTTTTGTGACGTCAAACCAGGAACTAAACGGACCGAGCTGATCGCAATCTGTGAGTAGGTCTGGAGCTATTCAGAAACTGCAAAGAATTATTTCTTAGCAGTTCTGCTAATCTTTCGTTCGCAATTCTGCTAAGCTAAGATACACTCCCAGAGGGCGGCGACCTAGCGTGTGCAATGCTGCTAAAAGCAGCTAGCGAGCGAACAACTCGGAATGAGGGCCAGAGTGTGCATCAGCATTTTTCCTTATCTTGTATAGTACTAGAAGCCTCAGCAAGGTGGCATCTTTCATTACATATTGCTCATGTCACCGTGACTTATGGCCCTTATGTTTGTTAGCTAACCAAAAAAACACACTAATGGGCAAAACCATGTTGCACTGCAGGTGGGGCAGATATAATATGTGCAGAGAGATTTAGATTTGGGTGGGATATGCTCAAACTACATTTTTTTTTTACATAAAATGGTTGATTATCATGCAGAATTATGTGCATTGATCATTATTTGCTGTATAGTTAGGAGGTAATTTAATTAGCTGTGAGATTCTATTGTAAGCTCTTACAATGTGTAGCAAGGTTTTCCTGCCAGTGTAACCCAGGGCGGTATCTGGAAGTTTACCAGTGGTGCCTGGCACACAGCAAATAAGGAATGTGGGCATAGAACCACTAGCAACACCCGCAGGTCTGCTCTGCCCTGTGTGTCTGCATTAGCTAGCTGCAGTGCCAAGCTACTTGTTACAGTGGAACATGGAATGGTAGCCGGGTAGTGCTGCAGCTTGTGTCCACACACTGTGCCTGTCCTAGTTTCCCGCTCTGTGCTTGCATCGTCGTAAGGTTAAGTATGCTTCGGGGAGAAGGGGGCCAGACGCACACACACCGCCATCACCACCACCACCACATGCAATGGCTCTACCTGACATAATGTGTTTGAGGGTCTCTACCTGGAATAATGTGTGTCAGGAAGCTCTACCAGTGTCGTGCGGTGGGGTGAGGAAGGTGAGGCAGAGCCTTTCCGGTCATACTTACGTTTAAACCAGAGTTTTGATTGAATAAAGTATATGAAAAATACTAATAATTTGTTTGAAATATCTTCTTTGCATTATTCTAGTACTTTTTATAGCCCAAACTCTGGAGTAAAAAGTCTATGGCAGGTGAGGCAGTGCCTCATCTGCTTATCTTTTCAGCACATCTCTGATGAAAACTCACCAAATTTCCAGGAGTTTATACTGCTGTAACTGTGTATAATGCCCAGATGTACCCTTTGGCTTATTTATTGCATGGAAATCTGGCTCTGGGGTTAGCCAGTGCCTCCTGAGCCATTTACCTCACCGCATGTCCCTGAGCTCTACCTGGTGTTATGTGGGCTCTACCTGACACATTGTGTGTCAGGAAGCTCTACCTGGCATAATGTGTATCAAGGGCTCTACCTGGTGTAATGTGAGCTCTACCTGGCATAATGTGTATCAGGGGCTCTAATTGGCATAATCATAATGTTTATCAGGAGCTCTACCTGGATAATGTGGGCCCTACGTGGCATAATGTGTATCAGGGGCTCTACTGTGGTGTAATGTGTGTAAGGACTTCTACTGTAGTGTAATGTGTGTAAGGGATACTATTCTGTGTCCATGCCTCTTCCCCCATAAAGCCATGCCACTATATTTTTGGCATGCGCACACTGTCCCTGTTTTAAATATGGTGGGAGAAGGGGCACCAATTCTTTTTCTGGCACAGGGACCAAAATGTTTAGTTACGGCACTGGTGTAACCTATGTAGTGTTAGCCAGAGAGGTCCCAACGGAGTTCCTTCTTAGGGATTTAATATGTTATTTTATCATAACTTATTAATGCCTCCTCTGAGGTGTGTAAGATTTTAAGTAGCTAAACAGTGCTGTGATGCCTCAGTCGCTCAGGAAAAATAACATGAAATTTTGTGATCTCTGCCACTTACTGTTCCATGAAATGTAAATTATGCATATCAAGACACAGAATTATATCTATCACACAGTAACATTCTATCATCCTTTCAGCATTATTGCACAGTTGAGCTCTGTTTCAATTCAGTTTTCAATTCGGTATGTAGCCATAATGTCGGCATGTGTAGAATGTCTACGTGAATTGCCACCATTCTGCATGGACTGACTGTGAAGGGTTAGGGTTAGACGATGGGAGATGAGGGTCAGAGTTAGGCACTAGGTGGACTGTTAGTGTTCGGATACGGAAGGTAACGGTTAGCAACTAGGGGAAGCACTGCACAATCCATCATAAGCCATCCTGACATCACTGTCGGATCCAGAAGACACCACTGGACCCACCAGTTCTACCGTGCCAGGTAAGTCACCACTAGATCACCAGGAACATATTGTACATTTCCTAAAAATGTATTTATTATTCTTTCCATAAAACCCCCAAACATCATTATATATTATGAATGTTTATCACTGCAATTTGGAATCTATTTTGGGGGTATTTATCATTGCAGATATGTTAGTTCTCTCTTTTTGGTTGAATTTACTTTAATAAATAGACTAGTACATAAGAAATCCTTTAATCTCTGGTAATTCTGTTCATAAATTGTCGTTCTCCACAAAAAGCCAGAGAAAGGGGTTGAGAAATACACACTTACTGCAATGTCCTGTACGCTACTGAGGGCTCTGACATCCTCCGCTAGGTCAACATCTATTTCTCTTAGCGCTGAACGTAACTGATCCGTAACTTTTTATGCCTGACACAACAAGCTGTTTAAAATGCAGATATAATAAAGCAGATGTTTATTCTTCCTGTATGCTAGATACCCATACCTCCCAACTTTCTGCCTTGTGTACAGCATGTATTCAGTGATCAAAGCCTCCCAACTGGCCAGCGGGACAGTTTGAAGATATAAGATACCTACTAATGCCATGTAGCCACATTCTCCCGGTATGTGGGCCTACAGACTTGCATCCAGTGGTGCCGAGAGGCAGGGGGAGAGGGTACAAATTACCCAAGCCCGGGCTGCTGGAGGGGCCCCGAGTAGCTAAACCCCCCCCCCTCCCCCGGATACCTGTACTGTGGCGTCATCTTCCTGGTGATATCTTTGGGAAGATGGTGCTGTACTTACAGTAGAAAGCAAAGACTCTGGGACATCTTTGCTCTCTAGTGGCCGGCGTCATCTTTCCAAACATCACTGGGAAGATGGTGCTGGCTGGGGAGAAGGGAACCACTTTCAGATCAAGTAAGGTAGAAGCGGGTGCCCTCCCCCTACCCCCTATGTCAAAGTGGTGCCCTCCCCCTTGTAAGCAGCCCAGCAAATTTTATTATTCACAAATTTTTAAACGTGGCTTATTAAGTGGGCATAACCACGCCCACGTAATAAGCCATGCCCCCAAACCTTTACCAGGGCCCGGCGTAGCTCTCAACGGCCCTGCTTGCATCACATTACAAACTATCCATGATCACATTGTTCTGTAACAATGTGTATAATTTGCAAATACTATTTGTAATGCTGCTACTTGTTTGTGGTCCTCTAAATGAATTGCCTGCCTACAGAAACCATATGGCATATGAATATAGATTTTATCCATGCTCAGCAATAAGGGTTTATTGTTTATCACATTACACATAGCTTGTATACGGGTGATCTGGGTTCTGGATGTAGTTGCAGATTTCTTATTGCGGCAATAGTAAATTAAGTATCACCTGCAATTGTTAAGAATCAAATAGGAGACTATGAGGTGACATTATTAATATCTTCAAATATGTAAAGGGTCAATACAAAGAGTTAGCAGGGGATTTGTTTATTAATAGAACTCTGTATAGGACACTTGGGCACTCACTGAGACAAGAGGAGAGAAAATTCCGTACAAAACGTAGGAAAGGGTTCTTCACAGTAAGGGCAATAAAGATTTGGAACTCCCTGCTGGAGAAGATAATAATGGCGGACTCTGTAAATGCATTTAAAAACGGATTGGACAATTTCCTAGCTGAAAAAAGTATCCAAGGCTATAGCATTTAATATATTGACAATAAGTATATGGGAGTGATACGAAATCTAGTTGTCAATTGGTACGAAATCATTACTTCAGCTGGTGCATTATAATGTGCACTCCTTAATGCAGAATACAGGTTGAACCTGATTGCCATTTTGCCTCTTTTCAACCTCATTAACTATGTTAACTCATACTTGCCTACCCTCCCGGAAGGGCCGGGAGGCTCCCGAAAATCGGGTGGCCCTCCTGGGCCCCCGGAAAGGCTGCCAAGCCTCCCGCTATCCCTGCAGCCCCTCCATGACCCTCCTCGGCCGCCCGCAGCAGAGAACAAGTGGGCAGTCCGAGGGGGTCCAATGACGCGATTCGCGCTGAATCGCGTCATCGTAGCTCTGCCCCCCGCTGTACCTATTTTCTCTGTACTGCATAGTGGGGGCGGAGCCATGATGATGCGATCCTGATGACACGCCCCCAGACTGCCCACTTCCCTGTTGGTCACGCCCCCAGACCACCCGGGTATCTTGCTGCCGGCCACGCCCCCATGCACCTACAAATCTGCCTCCACCCAGAGGAGGGGGCAGCAAAGTAGGTAAGTGTGTGTTAACTATGTTACTATGTTAAATGCAAGGACAGAGGAGATATAGGTGCCGGTCAAATGGTGTGTAAATGCAATCACTTTACTTTCTACTTCAGTACCCTGGTGCACTACTGTACATGTAAAGTCATCAGACCACATGCACAAGTGGCTCCTCGGAATGTAGTCTCAGGCCGGCTCCAGGCATGTTCGAATAGAGCGGCCGCACAGGGCGCCACCCTTAATGGGCGCCGCCATATTCGAAACTGGAGCCGGCCCTGTGCAGCATTGTCCTTGAATTGTGTGCGCTATGCGCGCTGAGCGGCGCCGGTGTCTAACGTCAGACGCCGGCGCTGCACAGCGCGCACAGCGCACATAAGCGCTTTGGACTTGGAGGCTGCCTGGCCGCCCGCCCCCGGACCTGCACCTGGCCGCCCCCGGACCTGCACCCGCCCGCCTGCACCCGGACTGCAGTACTCCTCCCCCTCCCACGCCGCAGGTATTTTGGGGGGGGGGGGGGAATCATTTATGGATGGCACTGTGGGGGCATTAATCTGGCACTGTGGGGGCATTTATCTGGCACTGTGGGGGCATTTATGTAGCACTGTGGGGGCATTTATGTAGCACTGTGGGGGCATTTCTGGCACTGTGGGGGCATATCTGGCACTGTGGGGTAATATCTGGCACTGTGTGGACATTTATCTGGCACTGTGGGGACATTTATCTGGCACTGTGGGGGCATTTATCTGGCACTGTGGGGGCATATCTGGCACTGTGGGGGCATTTATGTATCTGGTACTGGGCGGGCATTTATGTATCTGGCACTGTGGGGGCATATCTGGCACTGTGGGGGCATATCTGGCACTGGCACTGTTGGGGCATTTATGTATCTGGCACTGTGGGGACATATCTGGCACTGGAGGCATTTATCTGGCACTGTGGGGGCATTTATGTATCTGGCACTGTGGGGGCATTTATCTGGCACTGTGGGAGCATTTATCTAGCACTGTGGGGGCTTTTCTGTATCTGGCACTGTAGGGGCATTTATGTATCTGGCACTGTGGGGGCATATATGTTTCTGGCACTGTGGGGGCATTTATGTATCTGGCACTGTGGGGGCATTTATGTATCTGGCACTGTGGGGGCATTTATCTGGCACTGTGGGGGCTTTTCTGTATCTGGCACTGTGGGGGCATTTATGTATCTGGCACTGTGGGGGCATATCTGGCACTGTGGGGGCTTTTCTGTATCTGGCACTGTAGGGGCATTTATGTATCTGGCACTGTGGGGGCATTTATCTAGCACTGTGGGGGCATTTATCTAGCACTGTGGGGGCATATCTGGCACTGTGGGGGCTTTTCTGTATCTGGCACTGTGGGGGCATTTATCTGGCACTGTGGGGGCATTTCTGTATCTGGCACTGTAGGGGCATTTATGTATCTGGCACTGTTGGGACATATCTGGCACTGTGTGGCCATTTCTGTATCTGGCACTGCTGGGGGGCATGTCATGTGTTGCTGGCACTGCTGGGGGGCATGTCATGTGTAGCTGGCACGGCTGGGGAGCATATCATGTAGTGTTTCCGCTAGGCGTCTGTGGCTAGGCAAAGTGTCTAACGTGCTCTGCCTGGCGCAGAGTGTCTAACATGCTCTGCCTGGCGCAAAGTGTCTAATGTGCTCTGCCTGGCGCAAAGTGTCTAACGTGCTCTGCCTGGCGCAAAGTGTCTAACGTGCTGTGCCTGGCGCAAAGTGTCTAACGTGCTCTGCCTGGCGCAAAGTGTCTAGGAGGTTCTACCTGGTGCAGTGTGTATTAACTGCACTACTGTGTGGTGTAATGCGAATTGCCACTATTATGTGGCCACGCACCTTCCCCACGAAGCAACGCCCCTAAATTTTTGCTGCGCGCCTTCGGCGCACACTGTCCATGCTTTACCATGTAAGTAGATGAGCACCAAGCATTACAGTATGTACATCATTTTGCCCTCCTAACTTAAAAATGTGCCCTCCCTGCCCTAAAAAGTGAACACTATCATGTGTAGCTGGCACTGCTGGGGGGGCATATTGTGTGTAGCTGGCACTGCTGGGGGGCATATCATGTCTATCTGGCACTGCACATTATGTGTATCTGGCACTATACTGGAGACATTATGTGGATCTGACACTATACTGGAGACATTGTGTGTAAGGAACACTACTGTGGCTGTTATGTGTAAGGCTGCTAATTGTGTGCTTAGAGGGGGTGTGAAAACATTAGTGATGTGCACCGGAAATTTTTTGGGTTTTGTGTTTTGGTTTTGGGTTCGGTTCCGCGGCCGTGTTTTGGGTTCGAACGCGTTTTGGCAAAACCTCACTGAATTTTTTTTGTCGGATTCGGGTGTGTTTTGGATTCGGGTGTTTTTTTCAAAAAACCCTAAAAAACAGCTTAAATCATTGAATTTGGGGGTCATTTTGATCCCATAGTATTATTCACCTCAATTACCATAATTTCCACTCATTTCCAGTCTATTCTGAACACCTCACACCTCACAATATTATTTTTAGTCCTAAAATTTGCACCGAGGTCGCTGGATGGCTAAGCTAAGCGACACAAGTGGCCGACACAAACACCTGGCCCATCTAGGAGTGGCAATGCAGTGTCAGGCAGGATGGCCCTTCCAAAAAATACTCCCCAAACAGCACATGACGCAAAGAAGAAAAAAAAGAGGCGCAATGAGGTAGCTGTGTGAGTAAGCTAAGCGACCCTAGTGGCCGACACAAACACCTGGCCCATCTAGGAGTGGCAATGCAGTGTCAGGCAGGATGGCCCTTCCAAAAAATACTCCCCAAACAGCACATGACGCAAAGAAAAAAAGAGGCGCAATGAGGTAGCTGTGTGAGTAAGCTAAGCGACCCTAGTGGTCGACACAAACACCTGGCCCATCTAGGAGTGGCACTGCAGTGTCACGCAGGATGGCCCTTCCAAAAAATACTCCCCAAACAGCACATGACGCAAAGAAGAAAAAAAAGAGGCGCAATGAGGTAGCTGTGTGAGTAAGCTAAGCGACCCTAGTGGCCGACACAAACACCTGGCCCATCTAGGAGTGGCACTGCAGTGTCACGCAGGATGGCCCTTCCAAAAAATACTCCCCAAACAGCACATGACGCAAAGAAGAAAAAAAAGAGGCGCAATGAGGTAGCTGTGTGAGTAAGCTAAGCGACCCTAGTGGCCGACACAAACACCTGGCCCATCTAGGAGTGGCACTGCAGTGTCACGCAGGATGGCCCTTCCAAAAAATACTCCCCAAACAGCACATGACGCAAAGAAGAAAAAAAAGAGGCGCAATGAGGTAGCTGTGTGAGTAAGCTAAGTGACCCTAGTGGCCGACACAAACACCTGGCCCATCTAGGAGTGTCACTGCAGTGTCACGCAGGATGGCCCTTCCAAAAAATACTCCCCAAACAGCACATGACGCAAAGAAAAAAAGAGGCGCACTTGCAGGGGGCGTGCAAATGGTGGAAGGCGCAAGCTCTTCCCGTCCAGTGTTGGGAAGGTCAGGCATCGCAACCGACACAATTGGACTCTCCTTTGGGATTTGGGATTTCGAAGAACGCACAGTTTCTTGCTGTGCTTCTGCCGCAAGTCTTTTCTATTTTCTAGCGAGAGGATGAGTGCTTCCATCCTCATGTGAAGCTGAACCACTAGCCTTGAACATAGGCCAGGGCCTCAGCCGTTCCTTGCCACTCCGTGTCGTAAATGGCATGTTGGCAAGTTTACGCTTCTCCTCAGACGCTTTTAATTTTGATTTTTGGGTCATTTTTTTACTGATCTTTTGTGTTTTGGATTTTACATGCTCTGTACTATGACATTGGGCATCGGCCTTGGCAGACGACGTTGATGGCATTTCATCGTCTCGGCCATGACTAGTGGCAGCAGCTTCAGCACGAGGTGGAAGTGGATCTTGATCTTTCCCTATTTTTTTAAACCTCCACATTTTTGTTCTCCATATTTTGCGCACAACTAAAAGCCACCACAGGTATACAATGTAGATGGATGGATAGTATAGTATTACTTATACTTATGGACGACGAGTGCACTGACGACACAGAGGTAGGTACAGCCGTGGCCTACCGTACTGCTGCTTATATATATATAATATACTGTATAACGGACCTGGTGGACACTGTCAGCAGACTGCTAAACTAGTATGAAGAAAGAAAAAAAAAACACCACAGGTATACAATGTAGATGGATGGATAGTATAGTATTACTTATACTTATGGACGACGAGTGCACTGACGACACAGAGGTAGGTACAGCCGTGGCCTACCATACTGCTGCTTATATATATATATAATATACTGTATAACGGACCTGGTGGACACTGTCAGCAGACTGCTAAACTAGTATGAAGAAAGAAAAAAAAAAACACCACAGGTATACAATGTAGATGGATGGATAGTATAGTATTACTTATACTTATGGACGACGAGTGCACTGACGACACAGAGGTAGGTACAGCCGTGGCCTACCGTACTGCTGCTTATATATATATATATAATATACTGTATAACGGACCTGGTGGACACTGTCAGCAGTCTGCTAAACTAGTATGAAGAAAGAAAAAAAAAACACCACAGGTATACAATGTAGATGGATGGATAGTATAGTATTACTTATACTTATGGACGACGAGTGCACTGACGACACAGAGGTAGGTACAGCCATGGCCTACCGTTCTGCTGCTTATATATATATAATATACTGTATAACGGACCTGGTGGACACTGTCAGCAGACTGCTAAACTAGTATGAAGAAAGAAAAAAAAAACACCACAGGTATACAATGTAGATGGATGGATAGTATAGTATTACTTATACTTATGGACGACGAGTGCACTGACGACACAGAGGTAGGTACAGCCGTGGCCTACCGTACTGCTGCTTATATATATATAATATACTGTATAACGGACCTGGTGGACACTGTCAGCAGACTGCTAAACTAGTATGAAGAAGAAAAAAAAACACCACAGGTATACAATGTAGATGGATGGATAGTATAGTATTACTTATACTTATGGACGACGAGTGCACTGACGACACAGAGGTAGGTACAGCCGTGGCCTACCGTACTGCTGCTTATATATATATAATATACTGTATAACGGACCTGGTGGACACTGTCAGCAGACTGCTAAACTAGTATGAAGAAAGAAAAAAAAAACACCACAGGTATACAATGTAGATGGATGGATAGTATAGTATTACTTATACTTATGGACGACGAGTGCACTGACGACACAGAGGTAGGTACAGCCGTGGCCTACCGTACTGCTGCTTATATATATAATATACTGAATAACGGACCTGGTGGACACTGTCAGCAGACTGCTAAACAAACTAGCATGAAGAAAGAAAAAAAAAACACCACAGTATTTTTCAGGCAGACAAACGTATACTGGACTGGTGGTCACTGTCAGCAAAACTGTGCACTGTACTCCTGCTATAACTGCTCCCCAGTCCCCACAATTAGGCAGTGTGAGCAGAGCAGTGCACTCAGCACAGATATATCATGCAGCAGTGCAGCACACTGAGTGAGCACAGCCACAGATATGGTGGATCGTTTTTTTCAGGCAGAGAAACAAAGGATTAAAATCACTGGTGGTATAATCAAAACCCTGCACTGTACTCCCTAACAGCTGCTCCCCGTCCCCAATCCTCCCCACAATTATAACAATGTCACTCTTAGACTTAGTCTTTTCTATTACGGAGAGGACGCCAGCCACGTCCTCTCCCTATCAATCTCAATGCACGTGTGAAAATGGCGGCGACGCGCGGCTCCTTATATAGAATCCGAGTCTCTCGAGAATCCGACAGCGGGATGATGACGTTCGGGCGCGCTCGGGTTAACCGAGCAAGGCGGGAGGATCCGAGTCGCTCGGACCCGTGTAAAAAAAAGGTGAAGTTCGGGCGGGTCGGATTCCGAGGATCCGAACCCGCTCATCACTAGAAAACATATTTATTTATAGTCTAATAATATGAAGTTATGAGGCCACGTCCACTTACCCAGAGGCCATGCCCACTTTTCCTGGAGCTCGCGCGCCTTCGGCGTGCGCATGGGGGGGGGGGGGCGCTTTTACATGTTCTCGCTCAGGGTACTAGTAGGCCTGGAGCCGGCCCTGTGTAGTCTATACAATATTGCAGCAGATATCTCTTCTGTACATACATTCAGGGGATTCTTAATATTTGTGGGTACCTCAAAAATATTCTTTGATAAAAATGCCCCTAGAACAGATGCATTTTGCCAATAGATAATATATAGGGTTAACTGTCCCTTAAGTAGCATCTGTGAAATGTATGAAACTACATACTAGCTTTTACTGCCCCCTTGTGGATGCTTTCATATTACACATTTACTGTATTTTCAAAAGATGCCACCTAATGCTCAATCACAATCTAACATGCATTTCCCTGCTGCTCTTAAGGGGGGTACACACAGAAATTCGTGCTTAAATTCTAAGCAATCTGAGTAGATTGCTTAGAACTTAAGCACGGATCTCTCCGTGTGTATGCCCCACACGTCGCTATTGCCGATGCTAGATTGGTCAATCTGGCACATCGCTCATTTCACCGCTGGGTGAAATGAGTGCCCCCCCCCTTCGTCACCCCTCCTTGCTGAGCACACATCGCGCTGTGCTGAGCAGGGGGGAGAGATGTGTGCTGAGCTGTCTGTGCTAGATCGCTCAGCACACATCTGTCCCCATGTATACTGCCCTTCACTCCATTTTAAGGTTTGCAACAAAGGCCTTATTCAGAGTCATTCAGAAACTTAGGGTGTGTACACACGGTGAGATCCTTGCTATGCCCAATTTTCACTTGCGATTTCCCTTGAACTCCCTGGAGCCCAGATAGCACAGATTTTGACTAACTTTTCTTGAGATTTGGACTATGTGTGCTTACGATTTTGGCTTATGTGAGATTTTGGCTTATGTGAGATATAATTGACATGTGAGATGAACTAGATAGTACACCGATCTAGCAAGGATTGACTTGCCTGCACAGTCTATCTTTTCTTGCGATGCCAACCTGGCGGGGCTGCGCATCGGGATTGAATCGGGATCGCAAGGTGACTTTCACCTTGCGATCTGCACTAACTTTTCTTGGGATTTTGACTATATAGTCAAAACCAAAAGAAAATATCTCACCGTGTGTACACACCCTTAATGCAATTTGTAATCACGTCCCCCCAAAAAAACAAAACAAATAAAAACACCCTCACTGAGAAAGCTAAAAATTGCAGCATAGAACGGAAATATATTGAAGTTAATAGCAGAGTATGCAGCCAATGTCACATTTTTTGTATATTTTTTCATCATTAGCAGCTCTGCAGTCATCACTATCAACTTTACACTTATACCCCTTTTCCACTAGCTAGCACGGGTCGCAGCCAGGTTCCTGACACGGCTGCGACCAGTGCTAAAGCCCCCTTCTACACTGCACTCACCAACCCGGCATATTGCCGGGTTGGTGACGCTGCTGGTGATGCGGCAGGGCCGGCGCTGGGAGATCACATGATCTCCCAGCGCCGCCCTTCCATACACTGTGAACGGGAGCCATGTCGCATCGATGCAGCTTCCGTTTACACTACACAGCTTACTGGGTTGATCCGGGAATTTGCAGGGTGGGCCGTTTCCACCAGAAAAAAACACTGGTAAATGCCCCAGCGCAGTTACCCGTGTTTTTAGAGCTAGTGGAAAAGGGGTATTTCTCCAGAGTCAGAGCTGAAGTAAGTCAGACCCTTCAGGGGTCTGCGTTTTAAACTTTTCGCTGGTCATGTTTGTTTTAACTTGGAAATGCACGTCCAGAACACGCCCTTACTGTAATTGCATTGCAATTGCATGCCCATTGCATTCTCATTCATGCCCACTTCCAGCATTACACTCCCATTCCAGCCCGACTCCGCTTCTTATACCACTTTTACACCAAAAACTCAGGTTCGACCCAGGTTTCCAGACACAGTTCCAACTTGGGTCAGATCTTGTTTACAATGCACATTGGCCCCGGGTCATTTCTGGGACAGCCCCATAATGGGGCCCCCATTTACACTGAACCTGGGTCTGCCCTGCATGTCACTCACAGACCCTCCCTTAAGGCAGACCTCTGCATACACAGCCAATCAGCAGCTTTTAAGCATAAACCAGGTCGGAAAACCTGGGTCAAGTGGTTTACACTGCATCGTTACATGGGTTCAAGCCAGAGGCGTATCTAGGGTAGGGTGAGTGGGGCACGTGCCCTGGGCGCCTTGGCAGGCCCAGGAGAGGGGGGCACCGCCGGCGACCAGGGCATTATGCCCCACTCGCCCCTGTCAACCCTAAATGTGAGGGGAGGAGAGCGCAGCGTCTCTCCCTCCCCTCACCGCCGCTGCCAGCACTAGCACTGCTGTGTCCGGTCTCCGGCGCTAGCCAGTCAGAGCTTGCGGACCGGCTCCTGATTGGCTGCCGGTCCGCGAGCTCTGATTGGCTAGCGATCCGGCGCCAGACAGCCGCCGGAGACCTGGAGCGGTGAGGGGAAGGAGAGGCGCTGCGCTGCGCTCTCCTCCCCTCACATAGAGCAAGCGGTAAGTGACGGGGGGGCGGGGGGGGGCTGCGGGCTTGGCGGCACAGTGGGGCATGTATCTGGCACCAAATGGGGCATATGTAACTGGCACTGAGTGGGGCCTGGCACTGTGGGGCATGTAACTGGCACTGTGGGGCAATGTAACTGGCATTGTGGGGCATGTAACTGGCACTGTGGGGCATGTAACTGGCACTGTGGGGCAATGTAACTGGCATTGTGGGGCATGTAACTGGCACTGTGGGGCATGTAACTGGCACTGTGGGGCAATGTAACTGGCACTGTGGGGCAATGTAACTGGCATTGTAGGACATGTATCTGGCACTGTGGGGCAATGTAACTGGCACTGTGGGGCATGTATCTGGCACTGTGGGGCATTGTATCCGGCACTGTGGGGCAATGTAACTGGCACTGTGGGGCAATGTAACTTGCACTGTGGGGCATGTATCTGGCACTTTGGGGCATTGTATCTGGCACTGTGGGGCAATGTAAATGGCACTGTGGGGCATGTATCTGGCACTGTGGGGCATTGTATCTGGCACTGTGGGGCAATGTATCTGGCACTGTGGGGCATGTGTCCGGCACTGTGGGGCATTGTATCTGGCACTGTGGGGCAATGTAACTGCACTGTGGGGCATGTATCCGGCACTGTGGGGCATTGTATCTGGCACTGGGGGGCAATGTAACTGGCACTGTGGGGCATTGTATCTGTCACTGTGGGGCAATGTAACTGGCACTGTGGGGCAATGTAACTGGCACTGTGGGGCATTGTATCTGGCACTGTGGGGCAATGTAACTGGCACTGTGGTCCATCTTCAGTGGCCACACCCCTTCTGGAGTGTGGCCACACCGCTTCTGGTGTGTGGCCACGCCGATTTTTTCGGCACGCGCGTCTTCGGCGCGCGCACATACTTCTTTTGCTATGTTTTTTTTTTTTTTTGGGGGGGGGGCACCATTTTACATCTTGCCCTGGGCTCCAAAAACCCCCCAAGGATCAGATTCCCTGGTCACTCGACCTGGGTTATTTTTCAAGGACCCTTTTACACCAAGCTGCAACCTAGGTAAACCCAGCAATAACCCAGGTAAAAAAGTTCGGTGTAAAAGGGGTATTAGTCACTTAGGCAAGAATTGAATTGGTTTTCCTTGCAGCTGACGGAACAATTAAATTGTTGCTCCATTCAGATGCGAATAGCCTCAGGGGAACATGTTTCTGCCCATTGCATTCTCATTCATGCCCACTTCCAGCATTACACTCCCATTCCAGCCCGACTCCGCTTCTTATACCACTTTTACACCAAAAACTCAGGTTCGACCCAGGTTTCCACTTTCCAGACACAGTTCCAACTTGGGTCAGATCTTGTTTACAATGCACATTGGCCCCGGGTCATTTCTGGGACAGCCCCATTCAGGGTCGGACTGGCCCACAGGGGTACAGGGGAAACCACCGGTGGGCCCCACTGCCTGGGGGCCCTCCTCCTCCTCTAGTGATCAGGTTCCAGACTGTCCACATGAATTATACATTATACATATGTTAACTTACACTGCACAGGACTATAATGTATTCTCTACAGTGTATGGACAATATTTATCTGGTACATAATCATGCACGCACTAGAAGTATTTATATATTTGTCAAGGGGCCCAGCCCATGCACTCACTAATGGTTCGGCAATCCAATGTAACAGCTGGCCACACCCTCTCTGGAGACGGACCACACCCCTAAACATGGGCCCCTACCACTGCATTCCCCAGTGGGCCCTTCATGCCCCAGTCCGACACTGGCCCCATTTACACTGAATCTGGGTCTGCCCTGCATGTCACTCACAGACCCTCCCTTAAGGCAGACCTCTGCATACACAGCCAATCAGCAGCTTTTAAGCATAACCCAGGTCGGAAAACCTGGGTCAAGTGGTTTACACTGCATCGTTACATGGGTTCAAGCCAGAGGCGTATCTAGGGTAGGGTGAGTAGGGCACGTGCCCTGGGCGCCTTGGCAGGCCCAGGAGAGGGGGGCACCGTCGGCGACCAGGGCATCATGCCCCACTCGCCCCCGTCAACCCTAAATGTGAGGGGAGGAGAGCGCAGCGTCTCTCCCTCCCCTCACCGCCGCTGCCAGCACTAGCAGCGCTGCCAGCAGCGCTGCTGTGTCCGGTCTCCGGCGCTAGCCAGTCAGAGCTTGCGGACCGGCTCCTGATTGGCTGCCGGTCCGCGAGCTCTGATTGGCTAGCGATCCGGCGCCAGACAGCCGCCGGAGACCTGGAGCGGTGAGGGGAAGGAGAGGCGCTGCGCTCTCCTCCCCTCACATAGAGCAAGCGGTAAGTGACGGGGGAGGCGGGGGGCAGCGGGCTTGGCGGCACAGTGGGGCATGTATCTGGCACCAAATGGGGCATATGTAACTGGCACTGAGTGGGGCCTGGCACTGTGGGGCATGTAACTGGCACTGTGGGGCAATGTAACCGGCTCCTGATTGGCTGCCGGTCCGCGAGCTCTGATTGGCTAGCGATCCGGCGCCAGACAGCCGCCGGAGACCTGGAGCGGTGAGGGGAAGGAGAGGTGCTGCGCTGCGCTCTCCTCCCCTCACATAGAGCAAGCGGTAAGTGACGGGGGGGGGGGGGCGGCGGGCTTGGCGGCACAGTGGGGCATGTATCTGGCACCAAATGGGGCATATGTAACTGGCACTGAGTGGGGCCTGGCACTGTGGGGCATGTAACTGGCACTGTGGGGCAATGTAACTGGCATTGTGGGGCATGTATCTGGCACCAAATGGGGCATGTAACTGGCACTGTGTGGGGCAATGTAACTGGCACTGTGGGGCATGTAACTGGCACTGTGGGGCAATGTAACTGGCACTGTGGGGCAATGTAACTGGCATTATGGGGCATGTATCTGGCACTGTGGGGCAATGTAACTGGCACTGTGGGGCATGTAACTGGCACTGTGGGGCAATGTAACTTGCACTGTGGGGCAATGTAACTGGCACTGTGGGGCATTGTATCTGGCACTGTGGGGCAATGTAACTGGCACTGTGGTCCATCTTCAGTGGCCACACCCCTTCTTGAGCATGGCCACGCCCCTTCTGGAGTGTGACCACGCCCATTTTTCCGGCACGCGCGTCTTCGGCGCGCGCACATACTTCTTTTGCTATGGTTTTTTTTTTTTTTTTGGGGGGGGGGGGGGGGGGCGCCATTTTACATCTTGCCCTGGGCTCCAAAAACCCAAGGATCAGATTCCCTGGTCACTCGACCTGGGTTATTTTTCAAGGACCCTTTTACACCAAGCTGCAACCTAGGTAAACCCAGCAATAACCCAGGTAAAAAAGTTCGGTGTAAAAGGGGTATTAGTCACTTAGGCAAGAATTGAATTGGTTTTCCTTGCAGCTGACGGAACAATTAAATTGTTGCTCCATGCAGATGCGAATAGCCGCAGGGGAACATGTTTCTGTGGGCTGAATGTACAATAAGTCACCACTTTGGGTGCTGAAACAGGCGTTTGGGCTCCCAAAGCAGTACTTTAGGATGGGTTTAGCTGCTTTGCAAGACTAAACCCGGTACATCTGGGCGCATACACACGGCACTTGCGCTCTATGGGGGCAATAATTGACTTGCTCAGTTGGGTGTCCATTATGTTTGAGCACCACAAAACATCTGAATTCCCCCCATAGAGTCGCAAGTTATACTTAAAATCAGGGCCGGATTAAGCATGGTGGGGGCCCCGGGCAATGAAGTTGTGGGGGCCCCCACTACAGTAGATGACATACCCCTGAGCCCCCCCTCACACACACACACATGCTGCACACAACACATACGCACACAACACATACACACACACAACACACACAGACGTACACACACACACGCACACACACATATGCGCGCACACTACCTGTCTGTCCGGCGGTGCAGCGGATGCCGGAGTCAGGGTCCCCACACCCAGGAGCGTAGTAGTCTCCCCCCTCCCGGCGGCTCAGCTGTTCATTAACAGTGCTGCCGCAGCATTTAATAGTCTCGCGGGATGCTGCATTGAAATCCTGCGAGACTATGAAATGCTCTGCAAGGAACACCTCCTCGGCAGCGCTGTTAATGAACAGCTGAGCTGAGCCGCCGGGATGGGGGAGACTACCACACTCCTGGGTGTGGGGGCCCCCAATGTGTGGGGGCCCCGGGACGACCGCCCCTTTCGCCCCTCCCTTAATCCAGCCATGCTTAAAATGAACCCCCTCCCCCACTATCTAATGATATTTTTGGAGAACCTCTGTATTATATCTGTAGGTGAGTGCTGGAACACTACTGAATTCTCCACTGGTATATTGTCAGAGTTATGAAACAGATATCGTAGGTGAGGTTTACTACTAGTAATCGGTGTACCTCCCATTAGTACTGATATATTTTCTTAAAAGGGGTCCGGCTGTTTTTTGAGGTGTGGTCCCACCAAGATGCGTCCAGAACTGCATGCATCTGAAGCATAATTTGATGTGCCAAGGGCAGGCATTTCCAAACCTCGGTCCTCAAGACACAGTAAAGGGCCCTACACACTGGGCGATGTGTATGGGCGATATGAACGATCTCGTTCAGTAATGAAAGCTAAATCATTCATATATCTCAGAGTGTATGCATCAATGATTAACGATGTGCGGCCCCGCGATCGTTCATTGTTAATCTTTCGTTGTTTAAACTAGAGATGAGCGCCTGAAATTTTTCGGGTTTTGTGTTTTGGTTTTGGGTTCGGTTCCGCGGCCGTGTTTTGGGTTCGAACGCGTTTTGGCAAAACCTCACCGAATTTTTTTTGTCGGATTCGGGTGTGTTTTGGATTCGGGTGTTTTTTTCAAAAAACACTAAAAAACAGCTTAAATCATAGAATTTGGGGGTCATTTTGATCCCAAAGTATTATTAACCTCAAAAACCATAATTTACACTCATTTTCAGTCTATTCTGAATACCTCACACCTCACAATATTATTTTTAGTCCTAAAATTTGCACCGAGGTCGCTGTGTGAGTAAGATAAGCGACCCTAGTGGCCGACACAAACACCGGGCCCATCTAGGAGTGGCACTGCAGTGTCACGCAGGATGTCCCTTCCAAAAAACCCTCCCCAAACAGCACATGACGCAAAGAAAAAAAGAGGCGCAATGAGGTAGCTGTGTGAGTAAGATTAGCGACCCTAGTGGCCGACACAAACACCGGGCCCATCTAGGAGTGGCACTGCAGTGTCACGCAGGATGGCCCTTCCAAAAAACCCTCCCCAAACAGCACATGACGCAAAGAAAAAAAGAGGCGCAATGAGGTAGCTGTGTGAGTAAGATTAGCGACCCTAGTGGCCGACACAAACACCGGGCCCATCTAGGAGTGGCACTGCAGTGTCACGCAGGATGTCCCTTCCAAAAAACCCTCCCCAAACAGCACATGACGCAAAGAAAAAAAGAGGCGCAATGAGGTAGCTGTGTGAGTAAGATTAGCGACCCTAGTGGCCGACACAAACACCGGGCCCATCTAGGAGTGGCACTGCAGTGTCACGCAGGATGTCCCTTCCAAAAAACCCTCCCCAAACAGCACATGACGCAAAGAAAAAAAGAGGCGCAATGAGGTAGCTGACTGTGTGAGTAAGATTAGCGACCCTAGTGGCCGACACAAACACCGGGCCCATCTAGGAGTGGCACTGCAGTGTCACGCAGGATGTCCCTTCCAAAAAACCCTCCCCAATCAGCACATGATGCAAAGAAAAAGAAAAGAAAAAAGAGGTGCAAGATGGAATTGTCCTTGGGCCCTCCCACCCACCCTTATGTTGTATAAACAAAACAGGACATGCACACTTTAACCAACCCATCATTTCAGTGACAGGGTCTGCCACACGACTGTGACTGATATGACGGGTTGGTTTGGACCCCCCCCCAAAAAAGAAGCAATTAATCTCTCCTTGCACAAACTGGCTCTACAGAGGCAAGATGTCCACCTCATCTTCACCCTCCGATATATCACCGTGTACATCCCCCTCCTCACAGATTATCAATTCGTCCCCACTGGAATCCACCATCTCAGCTCCCTGTGTACTTTGTGGAGGCAATTGCTGCTGGTCAATGTCTCCGCGGAGGAATTGATTATAATTCATTTTAATGAACATCATCTTCTCCACATTTTCTGGATGTAACCTCGTACGCCGATTGCTGACAAGGTGAGCGGCGGCACTAAACACTCTTTCGGAGTACACACTTGTGGGAGGGCAACTTAGGTAGAATAAAGCCAGTTTGTGCAAGGGCCTCCAAATTGCCTCTTTTTCCTGCCAGTATAAGTACGGACTGTGTGACGTGCCTACTTGGATGCGGTCACTCATATAATCCTCCACCATTCTATCAATGTTGAGAGAATCATATGCAGTGACAGTAGACGACATGTCCGTAATCGTTGTCAGGTCCTTCAGTCCGGACCAGATGTCAGCATCAGCAGTCGCTCCAGACTGCCCTGCATCACCGCCAGCGGGTGGGCTCGGAATTCTGAGCCTTTTCCTCGCACCCCCAGTTGCGGGAGAATGTGAAGGAGGAGATGTTGACAGGTCGCGTTCCGCTTGACTTGACAATTTTGTCACCAGCAGGTCTTTCAACCCCAGCAGACTTGTGTCTGCCGGAAAGAGAGATCCAAGGTAGGCTTTAAATCTAGGATCGAGCACGGTGGCCAAAATGTAGTGCTCTGATTTCAACAGATTGACCACCCGTGAATCCTTGTTAAGCGAATTAAGGGCTGCATCCACAAGTCCCACATGCCTAGCGGAATCGCTCCCTTTTAGCTCCTTCTTCAATGCCTCCAGCTTCTTCTGCAAAAGCCTGATGAGGGGAATGACCTGACTCAGGCTGGCAGTGTCTGAACTGACTTCACGTGTGGCAAGTTCAAAGGGCATCAGAACCTTGCACAACGTTGAAATCATTCTCCACTGCACTTGAGACAGGTGCATTCCACCTCCTATATCGTGCTCAATTGTATAGGCTTGAATGGCCTTTGGCTGCTCCTCCAACCTCTGAAGCATATAGAGGGTTGAATTCCACCTCGTTACCACTTCTTGCTTCAGATGATGGCAGGGCAGGTTCAGTAGTTTTTGGTGGTGCTCCAGTCTTCTGTACGTGGTGCCTGTACGCCGAAAGTGTCCCGCAATTCTTCTGGCCACCGACAGCATCTCTTGCACGCCCCTGTCGTTTTTTAAAAAATTCTGCACCACCAAATTCAAGGTATGTGCAAAACATGGGACGTGCTGGAATTTGCCCATATTTAATGCACACACAATATTGCTGGCGTTGTCCGATGCCACAAATCCACAGGAGAGTCCAATTGGGGTAAGCCATTCCGCGATGATCTTCCTCAGTTGCCGTAAGAGGTTTTCAGCTGTGTGCGTATTCTGGAAAGCGGTGATACAAAGCGTAGCCTGCCTAGGAAAGAGTTGGCATTTGCGAGATGCTGCTACTGGTGCCGCCGCTGCTGTTCTTGCGGCGGGAGTCCATACATCTACCCAGTGGGCTGTCACAGTCATATAGTCCTGACCCTGCCCTGCTCCACTTGTCCACATGTCCGTGGTTAAGTGGACATTGGGTACAACTGCATTTTTTAGGACACTGGTGAGTCTTTTTCTGACGTCCGTGTACATTCTCGGTATCGCCTGCCTAGAGAAGTGGAACCTAGATGGTATTTGGTAACGGGGGCACACTGCCTCAATAAATTGTCTAGTTCCCTGTGAACTAACGGCGGATACCGGACGCACGTCTAACACCAACATAGTTGTCAAGGCCTCAGTTATCCGCTTTGCAGTAGGATGACTGCTGTGATATTTCATCTTCCTCGCAAAGGACTGTTGAACAGTCAATTGCTTACTGGAAGTAGTACAAGTGGGCTTACGACTTCCCCTCTGGGATGACCATCGACTCCCAGCGGCAACAACAGCAGCGCCAGCAGCAGTAGGCGTTACACGCAAGGATGCATCGGAGGAATCCCAGGCAGGAGAGGACTCGTCAGAATTGCCAGTGACATGGCCTGCAGGACTATTGGCATTCCTGGGGAAGGAGGAAATTGACACTGAGGGAGTTGGTGGGGTGGTTTGCGTGAGCTTGGTTACAAGAGGAAGGGATTTACTGGTCAGTGGACTGCTTCCGCTGTCACCCAAAGTTTTTGAACTTGTCACTGACTTATTATGAATGCGCTGCAGGTGACGTATAAGGGAGGATGTTCCGAGGTGGTTAACGTCCTTACCCCTACTTATTACAGCTTGACTAAGGGAACACACGGCTTGACACCTGTTGTCCGCATTTCTGGTGAAATACCTCCACACCGAAGAGCTGATTTTTTTGGTATTTTCACCTGGCATGTCAACGGCCATATTCCTCCCACGGACAACAGGTGTCTCCCCGGGTGCCTGACTTAAACAAACCACCTCACCATCAGAATCCTCCTGGTCAATTTCCTCCCCAGCGCCAGCAACACCCATATCCTCCTCATCCTGGTGTACTTCAACACTGACATCTTCAATCTGACTATCAGGAACTGGACTGCGGGTGCTCCTTCCAGCACTTGCAGGGGGCGTGCAAATGGTGGAAGGCGCATGCTCTTCACGTCCAGTGTTGGGAAGGTCAGGCATCGCAACCGACACAATTGGACTCTCCTTGTGGATTTGGGATTTCGAAGAATGCACAGTTCTTTGCTGTGCTGCTTTTGCCAGCTTGAGTCTTTTCATTTTTCTAGCGAGAGGCTGAGTGCTTCCATCCTCATGTGAAGCTGAACCACTAGCCATGAACATAGGCCAGGGCCTCAGCCGTTCCTTGCCACTCCGTGTGGTAAATGGCATATTGGCAAGTTTACGCTTCTCCTCCGACAATTTTATTTTAGGTTTTGGAGTCCTTTTTTTTCTGATATTTGGTGTTTTGGATTTGACATGCTCTGTACTATGACATTGGGCATCGGCCTTGGCAGACGACGTTGCTGGCATTTCATCGTCTCGGCCATGACTAGTGGCAGCAGCTTCAGCACGAGGTGGAAGTGGATCTTGATCTTTCCCTAATTTTGGAACCTCAACATTTTTGTTCTCCATATTTTAATAGGCACAACTAAAAGGCACCTCAGGTAAACAATGGAGATGGATACTAGTATACAATTATGGACTGCCTGCCGACTGCAGACACAGAGGTAGCCACAGCCGTGAACTACCGTACTGTACTGTGTCTGCAGATAATATAGACTGGTTGATAAAGAGAAGATGTCTATGTAACTATGTATGTATAAAGAAGACTGAAAAAAATCCACGGTTAGGTGGTATACAATTATGGACGGACTGCCTGCCGAGTGCAGACACAGAGGTAGCCACAGCCGTGAACTACCGTACTGTACTGTGTCTGCAGCTAATATAGACTGGTTGATAAAGAGAAGATGTCTATGTAACTATGTATGTATAAAGAAGAATGAAAAAAAACCACGGTTAGGTGGTATACAATTATGGACGGACTGCCTGCCGAGTGCAGACACAGAGGTAGCCACAGCCGTGAACTACCGTACTGTACTGTGTCTGCAGCTAATATATAGACTGGTTGATAAAGAGATAGTATACTCGTAACTAGTATGTATGTATAAAGAAAGAAAAAAAAACCACGGTTAGGTGGTATATACAATTATGGACGGGCTGCCGAGTGCCGACACAGAGGTAGCCACAGCCGTGAACTACCGCACTGTACTGTGTCTGCTGCTAATATATAGACTGGTTGATAAAGAGATAGTATACTCGTAACTAGTATGTATGTATAAAGAAAGAAAAAAAAACCACGGTTAGGTGGTATATACAATTATGGACGGACTGCCTGCCGAGTGCAGAGACACAGAGGTAGCCACAGCCGTGAACTACCGTACTGTGTCTGCTGCGACTGGATGATAAATGATATAAAAAATATATATATATCACTACTGCAGCCGGACAGGTATATATTATATATTATATAATGACGGACCTGCTGGACACTGTCTGTCAGCAGAATGAGTTTTATTTTTATAGAATAAAAAAAAAAAAAAACACACACAAGTGAAGTCACACGACGAGTGTTTAACTTTTTCAGGCAATCACAATATAAGTATACTACTAACTATACTGGTGGTCAGTGTGGTCAGGTCACTGGTCAGTCACACTGGCAGTGGCACTCCTGCAGCAAAAGTGTGCACTGTTTAATTTTAATATAATATGTACTCCTGGCTCCTGCTATAACCTATAACTGGCACTGCAGTAGTGCTCCCCAGTCTCCCCCACAATTATAAGCTGTGTGAGCTGAGCAGTCAGACAGATATATAATATATATAGATGATGCAGCACACTGGCCTGAGCCTGAGCAGTGCACACAGATATGGTATGTGACTGACTGAGTCACTGTGTGTATCGCTTTTTTCAGGCAGAGAACGGATATATTAAATAAACTGCACTGTGTGTCTGGTGGTCACTCACTATATAATATATTATGTACTCCTGGCTCCTGCTATAACCTATAACTGGCACTGCAGTAGTGCTCCCCAGTCTCCCCCACAATTATAAGCTGTGTGAGCTGAGCAGTCAGACAGATATATATAATATTATATATAGATAATAGATGATGCAGCACACTGGCCTGAGCCTGAGCAGTGCACACAGATATGGTATGTGACTGACTGAGTCACTGTGTGTATCGCTTTTTTCAGGCAGAGAACGGATATATTAAATAAACTGCACTGTGTGTCTGGTGGTCACTCACTATATAATATATTATGTACTCCTGGCTCCTGCTATAACCTATAACTGGCACTGCAGTAGTGCTCCCCAGTCTCCCCCACAATTATAAGCTGTGTGAGCTGAGCAGTCAGACAGATATATATAATATTATATATAGATAATAGATGATGCAGCACACTGGCCTGAGCCTGAGCAGTGCACACAGATATGGTATGTGACTGACTGAGTCACTGTGTGTATCGCTTTTTTCAGGCAGAGAACGGATATATTAAATAAACTGCACTGTGTGTCTGGTGGTCACTCACTATATAATATATTATGTACTCCTGGCTCCTGCTATAACCTATAACTGGCACTGCAGTAGTGCTCCCCAGTCTCCCCCACAATTATAAGCTGTGTGAGCTGAGCAGTCAGACAGATATATATAATATTATATATAGATAATAGATGATGCAGCACACTGGCCTGAGCCTGAGCAGTGCACACAGATATGGTATGTGACTGAGTCACTGTGTGCTGTGTATCGCTTTTTTCAGGCAGAGAACGGATTATAAAGTAAACTGCACTGTCCTCACTAGTAAACTCTCTCCACTCAGTCTCTACACTTCTACAGTAACAGTACTCCTCCTAGTCAGCTCCAGTAAATCTCTCTCAGTCTCTTATAATCTAAATGGAGAGGACGCCAGCCACGTCCTCTCCCTATCAATCTCAATGCACGTGTGAAAATGGCGGCGACGCGCGGCTCCTTATATAGAATCCGAGTCTCGCGATAGAATCCGAGCCTCGCGAGAATCCGACAGCGTCATGATGACGTTCGGGCGCGCTCGGGTTAACCGAGCAAGGCGGGAAGATCCGAGTCGCTCGGACCCGTGAAAAAAAACATGAAGTTCTGGCGGGTTCGGATTCAGAGAAACCGAACCCGCTCATCTCTAGTTTAAACATGTAAGTCAATTTGGACGATATACATATAATGTACTCTCTTATCATCCAAACTGACCATCAATATCGTCCAGTGTGTAGGCAAAATCGACCATTGATGGTATCGTTGGGCGATATATCGTTGGTCGATATTACATCGCCCAGTGTGTAGGGGACTTATCAGTTCAGGTTTTAGTGATATCCATGCTTGAGCACTGGTAACTTAATTACTATCTCAGTTACTTTGATAAAACCTTCTATGCTGAAGAACTAGATCCTGCACTGTTACTGTACATTGAGGGCTGAGGTTGGGAATGTCTGGCCTAGGGTGTGGCTGGGTTGATTGGAAGCATGGTTTCAATTTGTCAATAATTTCAATGCACCAGTATTCATAGGTACAGTATTAATGTTTGCAGTCTGCAGGTTTCACTTGCAGGATCACGCAGAACACAGGGTTTTGGAACACAAATTGGCATGGGGGGGGGGGGGGGGCAATTATTTCTTCAAGGCGTCTCCTTACTTTGTTGACTCTGTATGCAAACTATAAATGTCAAGATATATTCCTTGGGAGAGAGGGCCTGTTTATACAACTACAGTGTATGATGGCTTGGATCCACAGCGGGCTCTTGATTTTGTCTGGGATGGACCCACAATCTGGCTTTGGAGTCCAGACTCTTGTCACTAGGTGTTTTCTCATATAGTGCATCTGCTGAGAGTTATCAACATATACGTATACTTGATATCATTTTAGTTTATAACCAAACAGCCTGGAAGGGATTAGCAGGGTTCTGGTAAAGTCATCTAATGAAACAGTTCCTCTTTGGCTGAGATAAAAAATGTTAACCAATCAGTTGCTGGATAGCTCTGGGGAATCCTGCTCTGCAACACACAGCAGCCTGCTCTGGTATCAAAGAGGTTAAACCCAAGCAGCCTGAAGTACTCACAGGTCTTAAATGATTAAAGTAGGATTAGCACAATCCTCTAATCTCTCTACAAAGGTACAAATTGTATCCAGGCCCCTGTTATACTACTCCCAATATAGGAAGTGTTTCCTCAAGTCACACAGTAATAACGCTTCCTTAGTCTTCTCAGTGTTTTATTATCAAGTTATATCCGTTGGGGTTTGGAGTAGAAATCTACATTTCTTGATATTTGTACACCGGTAAATAGGGCCCAGTTCTATAAATGAGGGAGAGGGATCTGTTTATCGCTAATCTAATTAGGCAATTAAAGGGGTGCTTCCACCTATTATATTAAAATAATTATGGTTTAATGTATGTAGAATTGATAAAACATATAACATATTAAAATTAGTGGAGCATTTAAACAGATATATTATAAAATGTAGAGCTGAGCGGGTTCGGTTCTCAGAGAACCGAACCGTACCGAACTTCACCATTCGAGTCCGGTTCCGAGCCAGGCTCAGGTTTTTCCACCTGACTCGGAAACCAGAACGAGGCAAAACGTCATCATCCCGCTGTCGGATTCTCGCAGGGTTTGGATTCCATATAAAGAGCCGCGCGTCCCCGCTATTTTCACTCCGGCATTAGAGAGTGTAGAGAGAGGTCGTGTCTCCGTCCTTAGTGTCCTCAGTGTCCTCTGTGGTAGTGTCTTGTGCTGTATTTGTCCAGTCACAGTGTTTGTGTCCTCTCGCTGCCATATGTCCATTGCTGCTGTGTTGTGCTGCTTCAGTTCAGTGGTGGTGTATTGTGCTGCATCAGTCCAGTGGTAGTGTCCTGTGCATCAGCCATCAGTCATTCCAGTGACCAGGCAGTCACAGTGTTTGTGTCCTCTTGCTGCCATATGTCCATTGCTGCTGTGTTGTGCTGCATCAGTTCAGTGTTGCTGTGTTGTACTGCATCAGACCAGTGGTAGTGTCCTTGCCATCAGTCATTCCAGTGACCAGGCAGTCACAGTGGTATACGCTGCTGCTATATGTCCACTGCTGCCGTATTATTATAATAATAATAATAATAACAACAACAACAACAACAACAACAACAACAACAACAAGTCCCTTACAGTGTTGCTGTGTTGTGCTGCATCAGACAATTGGTAGTGTCCTGGCCATCAATCATTCCAGTGACCAGGCAGTCACAGTGGTATACGCTGCTGCTATATGTCCACTGCTGCCGTATTATAATGATAATAATAATAAAAGTAACAACAACAACAACAAGTCCCTTACAGTGTTGCTGTGTTGTGCTGCATCAGACCAGTGGTAGTGTCCTGGCCATCAGTCATTCCAGTGACCAGACAGTCACAGTGGTATACGCTGCTGCTATATGTCCACTGCTGCCGTATTATAATAATAACGACAACAACAAGTCACTTACAGTGTTGCTGTATTGTGCTGCATCAGACCAGTGGTAGTGTCCTGGCCATCAGCCATCAGTCATTCCTGTGCCGCATATTGTGTTATATAACTCCAAAAAAATAACAGAGAACAAAAGTTTGGAGGATAAAATAGGGAAAGATCAAGAACCACTTCCTCCTAGTGCTGAAGCTGCTGCCACTAGTCATGACATAGACAATGAAATGCCATCAACATCGTTTGCCAAGGCCGATGCCCAATGTGATAGTAGAGGTCATGTAAAATTCAAAAAGCCAAAGTTCAGTAAAAAGACCCCAAAAAAGAAATGTAAATATTCTGAGGAGAAACGTAAACTTGCCAATATGCCATTTACGACACGGAGTTATATGGAAGCCCTCATAACTGAGTCCTTGACACTTATGTTGGTGTTAGACGTGCATCCGGTATCCGCCATTATGTAGTGTTAGGACTGCTGATATCGGAGAAGCCTTGACACGGCTCAGCAGCTAAACATGTCTTTGCAAACGCATGCGACCAATTCTCTGAAATTCTATTACCAGATAGGTTCAGGTATGGTTACAGGTAATTTTTTAGTGTGCTGGGGGATACTAGGGGGAGAAAAATCAATCCTTTCTGTCTGCTGTTTCTTTATGGAAGAGTGGCCAGAAAAAAACAATTAATTAGTGTTAAAAAAAAGAAGGCACGTTTTGAGTTTGCCAAAAGGCATGTGGACGACTCCCCAAAGGTATGGAGGAAGGTGCTCTGGTCAGATGGACTAAAATTGAACTTTTTAGCCACCAAGGAAAATGCTATGTCTGGCGCAAACCCAACACATCCCATCACCCCAAGAACACCATCCCTACAGTGAAACATGGTGGTGGCAGCATCATTCTGTGGGGATGTTTTTCAGCAGCAGGGACTGGTAAACTGTTTTGAGTCAAGGGAAATATGGTGCTAAATACAGGGATATTCTTGAGCAAAACCTGTTTCAGTCTGCCTGTGATTTGAGACTGGGACAGAGGTTCACCTTCCAGCAGGACAATGACCCGAAGCATACTGCTAAAGCAACACTCAAGTGGTTTAAGGGGAAACATTTAAATGTGTTGGAATGGCCTAGTCAAAGCCCAGATCTCAATCCAATTGAGAATCTGTGGTCAGACTTGAAGATTGCTGTTCACAAGCGGAAACCACCCAACATCAAGTAGCTGGAGCGGTTTTGCCTTGATGAATAGGCAAAAATCCAAGTGGCAAGATGTGGCAAGCTCATAGAGACTTATCCAAAGCGACTTGCAGCTGGAATTGCCACAAAAGGTGGCTCTACAAAGTACTGACTTTAGGGGGGTGAATAGTTATGCACGCTGAAGTTTTCTGTTATTTTGTTCTATTTGTTGTTTGCTTCACAATAAAAAAAAACCCATCTTCAAAGCTGTAGGCATGTTCTGTGAATGAAATGATGCAAACCTTCAAACAATCCATTTTAATTCCAGGTTGTGAGGCAACAAAACATGAAAAATGCAAAGGGGTGAATACTTTAGCAAGGCACTGTACGTGTTGAAAACAGGACAAACCCTGCTCTGTTACACAGCTCTCTGCCAGCTCACATACCTGTGCAGTACAATTATATATAATTGGAACATATACACAGGTAGGTAGATTTGAAAGTAAAATGAAATGACACAGTAATCATATGATAAACATAACATCCTTTTTACTTTTGGTTTGGATATCTCAATTCCTAACCATCGTACTTTTTATCAAAATCACACGGGTACTTGTGCTGGATTAATGAACATATGGGAAGATTGTTCATTTAATATCAATTAATGAATTCATTATAGCAAACTGCACTGTCTCCTTAATTCACTAATATTACAAATCTGACTTAACACACATTAAAATCAAGTGAGGTTTCATTTTATGTGGGACTGAATCTTTGGACCATGTTTTCTGTGTGTTAAAATATAATTAACAGTTGGATAAGTGTCCATTGCAGCTACCATGTCAAACAATGTCCCAGATATGGGGATTTAAAGGTTAATTGTGTATCTGTACTGTCTGCATGTTCTGGACACAGCAAGAGGCAATGGGAAGACTAAACCGTCCGGCCCCCACTCCTAAACCCACTTCTTCCCACCAGGCGCGCCAAGGTCACCCAGATACGCCTCAGATTGCGGTGGCGAGGAAAGTCTGTACTGAAAAGGCCTCTCTGTTACATGGAAGTGCTCAGACTCCCAGTGTGGGACCAGTTAGAATAACACAGCCTGTCAGGGAGCATCTTTCAGATCACTCACATTCTGCTCTCAGGCTTTGTACACTGTGACCAGGGAAATATTTACCTCCTTTAGGAGAACAAATCTACAGAATAAACAGTGTTATCATCGCATTTCTAAGTGTCTGTTATATATGGAATATAAAAATTTGATTTAAAGAGTACCAGGCTTCACATGTTAGTAAGTGTAGGGATAGTCTGAGTACCAGGGTACAACATAGACGTAAGTGCTGCCAGAAATCATTACGCTCATTGATGCTTATCCTAGTGCTTCTGACATCACATTGCCAGTGCTGCTAGTACAGAAAGTAATTCATGATTAGATAATGATGATGCCTTCTCACCCAGCCAATTATCATTGCCTGCTGCTTGTGCTCTAAGAGTACTTTATGCTGCTGCTGTGTTATAATGCAGTATTCAAGTTTTAAGGCTGAATAAGCCACTAAGAAATTATGAACATGTAAAGACACAGTTCCTTAAACCAAGCAACACCAAGAACCCCAACATGACAAAAATATCCACGATGTTCTATATACAGTTGCTAGGTAAAAGGGGTATACCAGTGAGAATGGGCCGTCAGTGCCTTATCTTCTGCCCCTTGCCAACATTGGCAAGAAAACGGAAGAATGAAGGGGAGACATTACTTTAAAGAGAGACGAAGACAGTGGTTTACGGTGTGCTGCCCTCTACAATTCAAAGATCCTCATTCTACCTTCTTATTTGAGCAAATTTAAAGTAAATGGCCCAAGCTAACCCCCTGTTTCGTTTGGATTCCACACACTCCCTGTTTTAAGAATATGTGTGGCTTATTGTGTGGTTTTACACTGTTACAGTATGTTTTTTTTTTTCCCTTTTCATGTATTGTTGGAATCAAAGATTCTCATTATCTGCTCTGACTAACTAAGCGGATATTTTATATAATTTATTTTTCTTATTTAATTTACTTCGGCTGAGTGCCAATCTTTTAACCGACCAATTATCTATACAAATTATTTAGGATCTGTTCTGTGCAATCTAATACCATACAGGGGTATATTGTCACATACCTGTCCCTTCTTAAGTCTGTGCAGGGGTTCTGATCACTTTCTCAGAGCTAGCAGCAGTGGACAGGCTTGGTGAGATTCTGGGTGCTTGGTCAGGCTCCTCATGTCAGGACAATCCAGCTGCAATTGCATTGTCTTTTACCCTTTTTGTGATCAAAGGTAAAGTTATATCCCTGTAAGCTGAGATCCATTTCAGTAGTCTCATTCTCTCCTGAGGTTGTCTGAAACAGCTTAAAGGGGTATGGGTCGTTGGGTCGACTCAACGTAGGTCGACAGTCATTAGGTCAACCATGGAAGGTCGACATGCATTAGGTCGACAGGGGCAATAGGTTGACATGGTTAGTAGGTCGACATGTACTAGGTTCGACATGTCAAAAGATCGACATGGGTTTTTGGACTTTTTTTGGTGTCGTTTTCTTCGTAAAATGACGGGGAACCCCAATTAGCGCACCGTGTCCCCTCGCATGGCTCGCTTCACTCGCCATGCTTCGGGCAGGTTACCATTCCCAATTGTAGTCCACGTGGATCGTCAAGTATGAAAAAGTCCAAAAAATTTAAAAAATTTGGAAAAACTCATGTTGAACTTTTGACCTGTCGACCTAGTACATGTCGACCTAATGACCATGTCGACATATTGACCATGTTGACCTTCAGTGGTCAACCTAATGACTGTCAACCAAAGCTGTGTCGACCTAATGACCGTATCCCGCTTAAAGGGTGGGGGTATGTCAGTATTGTACATGAATGACTATACAAATAGGGTTGTCATTTTTTTTAAGTGGCCACACTATCGCAAGGCATTCTTTCTCTGTGGTTACTTAAGCCACCTCACAATCTGCCAGATTTGTGGATAGGTACGCTACTGTATAATCACTGCTGTCCTACCCTATGTCACGCTCGGCTTGAGTTGCGGATCTGACGACTGACAATTGACTGAGGGAGCAGCTTTCGGCAAAGGAAGGAAACGAGGTGGCTGAATATTGTTCTTACTCATAGATTGAAGAGTTGGCCCGAAGATGAAGAGGGGTAAGCAATGAGGGCAATGACTGAGAACAATACACTGAAGAAAGATTAATTCAGTTTTAATGAGACTTCAATAATACACCACAACTAGGAGATAAGTCCGAGTGAGTTCTGAAGAACAAAATGTTCGAGACTTGTAGACAGTGCTGAAGAATACTGAATGGAGATGTGACTTGTGAATTGTAAACAATGCTGAAATACACTGAATGAAGAGATGACTTGTGACTTGTGAACAATGCTGAAGAACACTGAATGAGGAGATGACTTGTGATTTGTAAACCATGCTGAAGAACACTGAATGAGGAGATAACTTGTGATTCGTAAATGATGCTGAAGAACACTGAATGAGGAGATGACTTGTGATTTGTAAACGATGCTGAAGAACACTGAATGAGGAGATGACTTGTGATTCGTAAATGATGCTGAAGAATACTGAATGAGGAGATAACTTGTGATTCGTAAATGATGCTGAAGAACACTGAATGAGGAGATGACTTGTGATTTGTAAACGATGCTGAAGAACACTGAATGAGGATATGACTTGTGATTTGTAAACAATGCTGAAGAACACCAAATGAGGAGATGACTTGTGATTTGTAAATGATGCTGAAATACACTGGATGAAGAGATGACTTGAAGAACGATGTTGAAGAGAGGATCACTGTGAGCACTGACAGAAAACGGAGATCCTCTACCAGATAGAGGACCCAGCAGTTAAACTACAAGGGCAGGTGGAATGGAAGCAAAGGACTGCAATAACAGAACTGACCACCGGGTGGCCTCCACAGAACCAGGATACCAGGGGTTAACCTGGGAGCACAGAGCTTGAGCACCTTACAGCAGCAAGTAACTTGAAGCACTGGCACCATAGATAAGCATCCACCCCTTTTTATAAGGGGAAACAGCACCGGATTGGCTGGACGTGAACTGGGATACCTATTGGCTTGGCTTGGTCTCCAACATGGTGGCTCCCTGCACAGAGGACACATGTGGAACCAGCACGCAGCCACTACCTCTGGCCTCATCCTCCCAGATGCCGCACTTCAGCAACAGGACACTTGGAAACAGACACCTCCGGCTGCCATGCTCTGCTCCCCAGGGCCCAGACCCCAGCCTCCAGACACCGGCAGCCGCACCGGAGGACCTTGCTGCCGCAGCTCCTATCCGCCGCTGCCACACCAGCCGGCTAACAGGAAGGCCGCAGGGACCAGAACTGGAGGTGAGACTCCGAATGCTGACAGTACCCCCCCTTTAAAGGGTTTTATCTGAACACCCACGCTGCTTAGTGGGATTCTTGGCATGAAAGGTGTGAATCAGTCTTGGAGCATGAACATCCTCTGCAGCCACCCAAGATCTTTCCTCCGGACCATATCCTTTGCAATCTATGAGATACTGGAGACGACCATATCTCTTGCAGGAGTCAAGAATCTTATGAACCTCAAATTTCTCATTTTGAGCGGTTGGAACCTTGGGAGGTTTAGGGAAAGCTGCCCGAAAACGATTTAGTACAAGAGGCTTTAGCAGAGAAATGTGAAATGCATTGGGAATTTTGAAATAGGGAGGCAGTTTCACTTTGTAAGAAACAGGATTCAACACTCTTTCAATAGGATATGGAACGAGGAATCTAGAAGCAAACTTTTTTGGTAGGAACTTTGAGTCTGAGGTTTCTGGTGGATATCCAAACACGATCTCCCACTTTGAGACTAGGAACAGCTCTCCGTTTCTGATTGGCGTAGGTCTTATATTTCTGGGAAGTCTTATATAGCGCCTTATGAATTTGTCACCAAATCTTAGTGAACTGATGAAGAGCGGATTCAGCAGCAGGAACCTCACGAGCTGGGAGAGATTCGAAGGAAGGAACTCATGGATGAAAACCGTAGTTAATGAAGAAAGGAGTGGAATTGGTAGAAGAATGATATAGGTTATTGTGTGCGAACTCAGCAAATGGGAGGTAATCCATCCAATCATCCTGAGCAGGGGATATGAACATCCGTAAGAAAGTTTCCAGATCTTGGTTGACTCTTTCAGTCTGTCCGTCAGTCTGGGGATGATAGGCTGAAGAGAAGTTCAACTTGATTCCTAGAACAGAGCTGAGAGCTTTCCAGAACTTGGCCACGGATTGAGGACCCCGATCAGAAACTATTTCCTGTGGGAGACCATGCAAACTGAAAATCTCTGAGAAAAACAGTTTGGATAGCTGAGGAGCAGAGGGAAGACCGGTGAGGGGTATGAAGTGAGCCATCTTCAAAAATCGGTCCACAATGACCCAATCAGTGTTGTGTCCTCTGGAGACAGGCAAATTGGTTATGAAATCCTTATAGATGTGAGTCCAAGGCTTTTGAGGTAATGGAAGTGGATGAAGAAGACCCGAAGGAGATGTTCATGGACTTTTATGTTGAGCACACTTGGAACAGGCTGCTACAAATTCAAAGACATCTGTTTTAAGATGAGGTCACCAGTAGAATCGTTGAATGAACTTGAGAGTCTTAAGACCACCGGCATGACCCATGAAAGGTGAAGAATGCAAAGTTTTGGTGCCACAAAAGTTCTTCATGGAGGAGGAAGAGGAACAGTATGAGTTGAAGCAAATGAGGCTGGATTCAGAATAAATTGTTTCTCAGAGGAGTTGAGTGAATCATCCATTTGAAAAGAACAAGAAAGTGCATCTGCTCTTCGATTTAAGGTTCCAGGGCAGTGAGAGAGTTTGAAAGAGAACCGAGAGAAGAAAAGAGACCACCTGGCTTGCCGTGGGTTTAAACAATGAGCTGTCTGGAGGTACAGAAGATTCTTGTGATCCGTGATAACAGAGATAGGGTGTTGAGCTCCCTTTAATAAATATCGCCACTCTTCAGAAGCTAGTTTTATGGCCAACAGTTCTTGTTCCCCAATTGGATAATTTTGCTCTGCTTGGGAGAATCATCAAGAAAAATATGCACAAGGATGACTTTTCATATCTTCAAAGAGCTGAAAAAGAACTGCCCCGACTCCCACCAAAGAAGCATCTACTTCCACCTGAAAGGGGCGATTGAGATCAGGTTGGTGAAGAATTGGAGCGGACATGAAGGCCTCTTTTAAGTACGTGAAGGCTTTCAGAGCCTCGGGTGGGCAAATTGAAGTATTGGCTCTTTTCCTGGGTAACATGGTAATTGGGGTGATAATAGTGGAGTAATTCTTGATACATTTTCTGTAAAAGTTGGCAAAGCCAAGAAATCATTGGATCCCTTTTAGAGTGGTAGGAAGAGTCCAATCACGAATCACTTGGACCTTGGTTGAATCCATCTGTAGCTCCTGTCGGGAGATGACATAACCGAGAAAGGTGATGGAGGGTACCTCGAAGGTGCACTTTTCTAACTTGCAAAAAAGACGATTCTTCCTAAAACGGCTTAAGACCTCTTTGACTTGCTCACGATGGACTTTCAAATCTTTAGAAAAAATTAGAATATCGTCCAAGTCTACCACTAGACAACTGTAAAGAAGATCTCTGAATATCTCGTTCATGAAGTTCTAAAAGACCACCGGGGCATTGCAGAGACCGACGGGCAACACTAGATAATTGTAATGCCCATCCCGGGTGTTAAAGGCAGTCTTCCATTCGTCTTCAGAACGGATGCGTATCATGTTATAAGCCCCTTGAAGGTCCAGCTTAGTGAAAACGGTGGCCCCTTTCACATGCTCGAATAGCTCTGGAATCAGGGGCAGAGGATATCTGATCTTCACAGCGATCTCATTTAACCCCCGATAGTCAATACATGGCCGCAGACCCCCATCCTTCTTTTTCACAAAAAAGAAACCTGCCACATTCGGAGAGGTAGAGGGGCGAATAAAACCTTTACTGAGGTTTTCCGAAATGTAGTCTGACATGGCCTGGGTCTCTGGAAGGGATAACGGGTATATTTGACCTCTTGGAGCAGTCTTGCCAGATATCAAATCAATAGGACAGTCCCAACTACGATGGGGAGGCAGAGTGTCAGCTCCCTGTTTGCTAAAGACATATTGAAAGTCCTGATAGACTATCGGGAGTTCAGCAGCATTCAAATTACAAAGAGGTTTCACAGACGCCAAGCACTCATGGAAGCAAGACTCACCTCAAGCGAGCACATCAATAGTCTGCCAATCGATGCTGGGATTATGTCTTTGTAGCCAAGGGAATCCGAGAATTCATTCTTGAGAGGCTTTAGGAATTACTAGGAAAGAAATGTTTTCTGAGTGAAGAGCTCCAATCTTTAATTTGAGAGTAACAGTGCGGTGAGTAATGATTCCTTTGGGGATGTAACTTCCGTCAACTGCAGTGATTGAAATAGGACAATCCAAATTCACTGTCTGAATTCCGCTTCGCTTGACTAATGCCAAGGTGATAAAACTCTCAGCTGCTCCAGAGTCGAGCAGGGCAGAGACAAAAAGAGAAGAAGAGGAGAGCTCTAAACAAGTGGTAAGCACATATTCTTTCCTGAAAGGTAATTCTGAGGAGACTCCTTAACTTAACCTCTCCTGCATAAGTTAGGAGCAGGAGTTTCCCTGCTGATGACTGTAGGGCTTGACAAAGTGATCAGCCGCTCCGCAATACATACAGAGGTTTCCTCGTCTCCGCCTTTGTCGTTATTCATCGGTGAGATGGGATCGGTTAACCTGCATGGGTTCCTCTGCAGATGGAGAAGATGGTCTAGGAAGAGGAGCAACCCAAGGTCTCGGACGGTCCGACTTTGATCTTTCCAAGCAACGCTCTCTATACCTCAGATCCAGCTTGTTGCACAGAGAGATGAGTTTGTCCAACTTGTCTGGAATGTCTAGGGTGGCTAGATCGCCTTTAATCTTGTCTGAAAGAACATTCCAGAAAGCTGCTATGAGAGCTTCTTCGTTCCAACCAAGTTCGGAAAAGAGGGTATAAAGCTGGATTACGTGTTGACTGACGGTTCTAGTTCCCTGGCGCAAAAGCAGAATCTCCAAAGAAGCTGAAGAAGTCCTGCCCAGTTTGTCGAAAATCTTTCGGAAAGTGGATACAAATTCAGAGTAATTTGAAAGAATGGGATCCGCTCTCATCCACAGAGGAGATGCCCATTCTAACGCCTGACCGGTCAGCAAAGAAATAATATAAGCAATTCTGGTGCGGGCGGTTGGGAAATTCACTGACGTTAACTCAAACTGAATCTCACATTGGTTGAGGAATCTGCGGCATTGCTTTGGAGTACCATCAAACTTACTAGGTGAAGGTAATTGCAACCTTGAAAGTGGAACTGGCACAGGAGCTGTTAGAACTGGAGTGGCAGGAACGGGAGCTGGCACTTGAGGTACAGATATGACTGCATGGAGAGAGTCGAGACGGGCTGACATATTTTGCATAACCTGCACGATTTGAGTTTGCGTAGCTTCCTGCTTACTTAAACGTGACAGGATGTCTGAGGCTGCATCACCCCCAGAATCCTGATCACTCGTCGGATCCATGGGGCCAGTGCTTACTGTCATGCTCGGCTTGAGTTGAGGATCTGACGACTGACAATTGACTGAGGAAGCAGCTTTCGGCAAAGGAAGGAAACGAGGTGGCTGAATATAGTTCTTACTCATGGATTGAAGAGTTGGTCCAGGGATGAAGAGGGGTAAGCAATGAGGGCCATGACTGAGAACAATACACTGAAGAAAAAATAATTCAGTTTTAATGAGACTTCAATAATACACCACAACTAGAAGATAAGTCCGAGTGAGTTCTGCAGAACAAAATGTTCGAGACTTGTAGACAGTGCTGAAGAATACTGAATGGAGATGTGACTTGTGATTTGTAAACGATGCTGAAATACACTTAATGAAGAGATGACTTGTGATTAGTGAACGATGCTGAAGAACATTGGATGAGGAGATAGTAACATAGTAATATAGTATTCGAGGTTGAAAATAGGCAAAATGCCCATCGCGTTCAACCTGTTTATTGTATTAAGTTGAGTTGATTTTAATGTACCTGCTGAAGAATGTTTTATGACTAGTTAAAAACTAAAAATCACGTTACACCTGGATTAACAACTTCAATGTTTTAAGTGTTGTAACCTTGGATATCCTTTTCAATCAGAAATTCATCCAATCCCCTTTTAAATGCATTTACAGTGTCCACCATTACCACCTTCCCTGGCTAGGAATTCCAAAACCTTATTGCCCTAACAGTGAAGAACCCTTTCCTCCGTTGCGTGCAGAATTTTCTCTCCTCCAGCCTCAGCGAGTGCCCGTGTGTCCTAAACAGCGTTATTTTAATAAATAATTCCTCTGATAACTCTTTGTAGTACCCCTTTACATATTTGAAGACATTAATAATGTCTCCTCTTAGACGCCTCTTTTCCAGTGTATACATGTTCAACCTAGTAAGCCTTTCCTCGTAATCCAGTCCCTCAATGATTTGTACTTCCCCGTCCCTTGTCTCAATTCCCCGTTTTATACACGCTAGCACCTTACTTGCCTTCTTTACTGCGCTTTGACATTGTATACAGTTATTAAGTTTATTATCAATGAGTACCCCCAAATCCTTTTCCAAAACTGTTACCCCTAGACTTTCCCCGTTTAATATGTAGGATGCAAGTTTGTTTTTAGTCCCGAAATGCATAACCTTTAATTTTTCTATATTGAACCTCATTCTCCATTTAGACGCCCTGATTTCAAGTTTAGATAAGTCATTTTGCAGAGACTCCACATCTTTTTCTTAATTAATTACCCTACACAGTTTAGTGTCATCTGCAAAGATTGACACTGTGCTTTCCAGGCCTATTTCTAGGTCACTGATAAATATGTTGAACAGTAGTGGACCCCTGTGGTATTCCGCTGAAAACCGGTGTCCAGCTTGAGGACTTCCAGTTGACCACTACTCGCTGTACCCTGTTTTCCAGCCAGTTACTTATCCATGTACAAACAGTTTTTCCTAGGCCAAGCTCTTTTAATTTGATGATTAATCTCCTGTGGGGCACTGTATCGAAGGCTTTTGCTAAATATAAGTAGACCACATCCACTGCTTTACCTTGGTCTTGATTGGCGCTCACTTCCTCGTAGAAGTTAACTAGGTGAGTTTGACATGATCTGTCCCTCACAAACCCGTGCTGGTTCTTGCTAATAATCTTAGCGGTCTGCAGATGCTCCTGTATGCTATCCCTTAGAATTCCTTCCAATATTTTCCCCACTATAGATGTCAAACTAATCGGCCTGTAGTTACCTGGATGATTTTTGGATAATGGCACTACCTCTGCTATACACCAATCCTTCGGTACCATGCCAGATCTAATTGAACCAGATGACTTGTGATTTGTAAATGATGCTGAAGAACACTGAATGAGGAGATGACTTGTGATTTGTAAACGATGCTGAAGAACACTGAATGAAGAGATGACTTGTGATTTGTAAATGATGCTGAAGAACACGGGATGAGGAGATGACTTGTGATTTGTAAACGATGCTGAAGAACACTGAATGAGGATATGACTTGTGATTTGTAAATGATGCTGAAATACACTGGATGAAGAGATGACTTCACAAAAGCATGCAGTGGGTGTCTTTCTACTACAAACGTCTCCTATTTTAGCACAGCTGCTGTGTACAGAGAAGCAGCAGCAGTCCTATTGCATCCATCTCTGAATATGCCCTTAATTCAATTACTTGCTTCATTCAAGCTTGTAGCTGTTTTACGTATTGTAGGATGGGTTGTTCTGACTCCCAGAAAGTTCCCTTCCTTCTCTCTTTTACAAAATCCAGGGGTTCTCTGACTCAGCTATATAGTAATTCAAAGGTAGAATATATGGTGGACTCCTGTTGCACCTCCCAATATGCGAGCAGAAGCAGTGACAGGGCCTTCTCCCTATATTTCCCTTCTGCATGTACGTATGATGTCAGTAAATTATTGAAGGTTCCATTGAATCATTCATACAATTAATTTATTTGGGGTGGTATGCAGTAATCTGTAAAGGACATACAGTATTCCATTTTTTTAATAACATGTGCACTAACTCCTTCTGAAACTGCATATTCTACGTATTCTATATCTATGGAAGTGCCAGCCATGGCCTTACATCCATTAGAGTCAAGGTAAGCTTCTTCCCGGACTAAAGGTCCTATAATGTCAGTGGCTTTGTGCTGGAAAGGCTTCCCGATGATGGACATAGGGGTTAGGAGTACTTTCTTCAAAACCCCCACTAGTTGATGACAGGTGCATGATGCACAATAATGTTTCACATCACAGGGTGCTCCCAGCCAGAAGAATTTCCTCAATAGCTAGACCAGCGTCTTCTGTGTCTCAGAGTGTCCTGCTGCCAGGATATCATGGGTCAAAGCCTAGAAATGGGGTTTATAGGTTTTTAATACTACCAGCTTTGGGGCTATTTCCGGGTCCTGGGATACCTACATTCCAGCCATTCTATGAAACACAAGAAAAAATAAGAGAAAACATTCTGAGATGCTTCTGGAAATCTCTTACAAAAATAAAACATGTAGTAAATGGATACAGGTAAGTACCAATTGCCACCAACGCATTTTGAGCTAAACAGGCTCTTCCTCAGGGCTGTATAGGGGCTGTATCTAGGCTGTTCCTCATGACTGTATGGTACAGAGCCTGCTTAGCTCAAAACGCATTGGCTGCAATGGTACTTACCTGTATCCATTTACTACACATTTTACTGAAGTCTGGTTGGCATCCTGACTGAGATCTGGGGTCGAATCTATGTCTGCTCCTGTAAATTACCTTTTTAGAGGGAGGAAGACTCTGGATCTCCCCTATCTCAGTTCATTATCTCACACCTTTTACAGGAGCCATCACATTGATGTTTAACGTGTAGTAGTAGGGTACTACTTTGAAAACTTACAGGCAGCTCATCTGGGGGCGACAGTACAGAATCCATCTGTTATTGTTACTTTTGTATGTAACCATTCCTTCCCACACTGTCATAATCAACTCTCAATTGGGGTTTCCTCCTTCCACTGCTCATCAAAGTTTTTCTAAGGATGGTTCTGATCTTTGGGATAGTCGAAAGCCCTACCAATCTCCCTCCTGCAAGTCTGGTAACTTCAATAAGTCAGAGTTGTTGGTTCTACTTGTCTATTCCGGATGGGATTTTGGGGGTATACTCTGTCTCTGGGTCATACCTTTTTCCGCCCTTCTCTAGGATCTCTTGTCCAGTAGTGGTGCATTTAGTCTTTCTAACTTCTTGGTCCTGCTCCAAGTCATTTCCAATAATGTTTTTGTCTAGCTGTCCACTTAATACTTCCACGTCTACAAATCCTTTATCTGCTTTGCAGTACAGATATACCCAGGCTACAGGGATGTAATTCGTCTGTCTTCAAGCGGTGATGATTGTAACCTGCTGTTGTGGCAGGTAGCTGTTTTTGGGGCTCAAGTCTGGCTATCCTCCTCCATTTCAGTCCAATCTCCATTGTTGGATAAGGGGATGGGTGCAGTTCAGGCATGTGGGATTTTGGCACAATCTCTTTGTAGGTGCCCCACCTGTCCACACTGGTATCAGCTACATGGTATGGGATTGTCTAATATTCTAGGCCAAATTGGTGGAAAAGGGTTCCCATCAGGTGACTGGTGGCTTTGGCGTATAATTTATCTTGGGAATGTTAGTTATTAACCTATGACAACCTCCATTAGCTTGACCTCTGCACCTAAGTCAGTTCACTATAAAGTTTTCGGCCAACTGGGACACTGCTTCTTGGGTGTCTGGATTCTGGTTTGATACCCATTCTCTAATTTCAGGCAATAATCTGATTAGAATTGTTCCAGTACTAGTAAGACCATGATCTAATATTTCTTATCCAGACACAGGTACAGTGTAGCAGGGTGGCATACTCAGCATATGAAACCCCCTTCACTTTTTTATAGCATAAAACTCCGAACCTCCTATTTCTGGCAAGCATTTGCGCTAAGCCCCTGGTACATTTCCAAGTTTTACCCATTAAATGGATCTTAGGTACTTGGATCACTTCTCCAACCACATTTGATGGACCTCCATCTGGTTCTCAAACACCTGTAAAATGTGTATCGGTGTCTGTTTCAGTCTCCTTGAAGGCTGGTACAGCCAATTTACCCAACTGCGGATAATATCACTGTTAACACAGGGACATTGAGCACACTTGAATTATCCCCACCCTCTCTCACTCTGTGGTCCTATTTCTCAATTCATGGAACAAAGTCTATAGTTCAGCCGTGAGGGCCTCCATATGGAGAAGGGCTACCTGTTCTCTTCTAGGTTGCAGGGTTCAACCTTGCTGCTTATCTCCTGGTTCATCTTCCAAATCAGCTAGAAGTGTCTGATCCCATTCCACAAGTTGGGCTTGTCAGTACCCTTGCAAGAGATCCCCTTCAGTTGGTACAGCCCTTGTAGATCTGACTTCCCTGCTCCGTGATATGGTCGGGCCAATTCCTGGAGATCCATATTTTCCTGTGTGGTATTCATCTAACTATGGACTGACTGGTATTATGATTTGCAAGAAATCCCCTTGTTTGCCAATACTCTCTAATTACTGGATATTGTGGTTTCAGAGCCTGGCCTACCACATCACAAACCCCTAGCTCTAATTAGTCGTTGGGACTATGAGATTATACTGCTGTTACCAAATGTGAGCATACCAGGTGTGTGTCTTACCGCCTTGACAGAGATGGCTGTTTATAGCTGAGAGAATTTTCACTCCAGCAGTGTTATTCTTGCTTTTCCCATATGCTCAGCCAACTCTCTACCTGACTGGAAGGGACCTAGGATCAGTCAGCATCCATCGGTGGACATACTGAAAAATCACAAAGTCTGCGGGGAGCTCCCCTTGGTGCAATGGAATGTAGTGGGAATTCTGAATCCTTCTGCTGTTACTGTCAATTCCTTTGCGCCTTGTTCCTATACAGTACTTGTCAATTTGCTAATTGAGATTCCACCATCTACTGTGCTGGTCTTGGCAGAAGCTGCAACATCAATGCCAAATATCTCTGCGACTAACAAACCTGCCTCCCCATTTATCCCCTTTTCCAAAGTGGCCACCACAGTTTTAAGGCCCCTTTTGCAGTCATAGATTGGGTATTTCAAATCTTGTCCTGAAAGTAACCATTATTGTCCATATAACTTTCCCTTACTCCTCTTTATCAGGCATTGTGCCCACTTGGATGAGGATCTCTGTGCCTCATTTTTCACACTGGAAATTACTGTACATCCATTCTTCCTAATAAAAGGATTTCATTGGCTGGCCTTTGGAGGGAGTTACTGTACAAATGAGTCCATCTGAGTCCTGATAATCCATTAGCAACTGACATTTATTTAGGAAATGTTCTGTGCAGTCTAATGCCATTTAGGGGAATAAGTCTGGGTGTGTATCCGGTCAGATGGTCTAAAATAACCCTTTCGACATTTAAAATGTTGACAACATAGTGTTGACTCTAGAATGTTGACATGATTCAACATGTCGACATCTTCAGAATGTAGAAATGTTCTAAATGTTGGCATCTAAAATATTGCCATTCTCAAAATGACAATGGTCAGGCGCTGCTGGGAGGGATATGGTTAGTCTGTAGAGCTGGGGGAGTGGAGGTCAGGGTTGGACACTAGGGTTAGGGATCAGGGTTACGTATTGCGGAAAAATACAGAATGCTACTGAGTAACCTGTCTGCGCTAGAACTGCTGCTCGCATGACTGCTGTGACCCGAATAAAGACCCTGGGTCACACACACCTGACAGCAGGGGGGCACAGGGGTCTCCCATCCTTACACACACTGCTGCTGCAGAAGACCAGACTGTTGGGATCCGGAGAAAGAATACACTTCTTCAGAAGTTGAGTGATTAAGGACTAATTAAGCTAATTGGAAACTTCTGATTACTTAATGAAACATTGGAGGATGGGGTGGTGCGCAGGGGTTCCCGAACAAGTCCCGATAATTTTTCCTAAAAATAACAAATTTAGGAAAAAAATCAGACTTAAGGTGCATACACACGGGGCAATATGCACTTAACTTTCCTTAAGATTTTGACTATATAGTCAAAATTTTAAGGAAAGTTAGTGCATATTGCACCGTGTGTACACAGCTTGCAATGCTGATGCGTGGTCCTGCGGGATCGGCATCGCAAGAAAAAATAGACTCTGCAGGCAGCCCAACATTGACTATATCAGCGAATAGTCAATGTCGGGCTGTACGGCGCATCGCGCCGTATGTACATAGCATTACTCTGTGGCTGCGAGAAAAAAGATGCAAAGATTTCTACAGAAATGACAGCGGCTCATTTTCTCACCTTCAACTGATTAGAATTAAAAAAAAACAGCAGCTGCGGTAAAAACCCTATGCACAATTGACTATCCCCCTATGAGCAAAATAGTTCATAACTGTCACAGGCTTTAGGGATTTATACCTACTTTTCTATATAGACACAGTTTTGTTTCAATACAATCATAACCATCTCCTATATAATAGCCCTATTCTGTGACCTTGGAGTCACAACAGTGGGCGGAGTTATTCAAATGAGTCACAGAGATCTGGCCAAATCTACAGGAGACTAGGAGCAGAAGCAGATAGCATGGACATTGGGCATGTCACAGACAGGGCTGCATACCTCCCAGCTTTCTGCAGGAGCTTTCTCCAGGCAGAAGGAGGGAAACACTCGGCGAAAAGGGGGCGTGGCTTCACGGGAGGGTCCCCGTTTTCGTCAGTGAGGGGGCATGCCCAGCGCTCTGTGAGCTGCTGGCATGCCCCCAGGGGCTGATTATGAGTCCGGGGGGTCCAGGGCACTTGAGACAGGGGAGCCCTATCTCATTGCTGTGCCTGCTGGGGGTTGGGGGCGTGGCCTAATCGCGGACCGCGCGGCCACGCCCCCTTATGCAAATTCCGATTTTTGTTTTTATTTTATTTATGGGATTTTGTCCCCTCAGCTAGGGATAAATCCAGAGGAGGTGGTCGCTCCCCCCTACACACCCGCACAGGGAGAAGAAAGGAGGGAGACTGCTGCCTCCCTGCAACACCACAGACCTGCCAATATGCAGCAGCGTGTGCTGACTGTAGCACAATGCTGCCACTGTTGCTGGCAGGACGGGGGGGGGGAGCTTCTGAGCTGGGACAGAGCTACTCCAGCCGGGGGGGCCTCTAAAACTGTGGGGCCAACGGTACGTATCCCCCCCCCCCCCTTAATCCGGCTCTGCTGCTGGAACCCCCCCATTAATCCGTACCCCCTGATGCCCCCTCTCCCTCTGTCTCCACTATTCACCGCTGCTCTGCTAAGCAGAACAGCGAGTACAGGAGCTTTCCAACTGCCCCCCCCCCCCCCACCGCAGGACACTGCGACCCGCGGGTGGGACAGCGGGACAGACCCCAAAAAATGGGACTGTCCCGCGAAAATCAGGACATTTGGGAGGTATGGGGGTGTGTGAGGGATATGTCATACAGACAGACGGGCACCGGCTCACTGTGTGCTTGACCCCCCACATCGGCATACTCAGCAGGGTCTCTCTGGTGCGGAGGAGCGTCACTTTCTGACACACTCCACGCTTCTTAGCTGCAGTTTAGTGAGGCACCTGCCGCTGTGCAGGTTCCATACTGCCTCTGTTATCTCCAGCCCCGGCAACCCCACCGCTAGCTGCAGCGCTGCCACCCGCAGTGGAGTGCGCCCTGCTCATTCACACACTTTAGCTGGCGGGTAGCGCTGCAGAAATCCGAGCTGCTTGCAGGCTCTGACCCACTCCTCCCTCCAGCCGCAGCGTCTCCTGGGAGCTAACCAGTCACTCCCAGTCTCCCCTTACCACAGTGCCCGGAAGCCGTGAGGTCCGCGCCACGTGCATGCTATGACCCCCTCCTCCCTCCAGCCGCAGCATCTCCTGGGGGCTAACCAGTCATTTCCAGTCTCACCTTACCACAGTGCCCGGCAGCTGCGCGAGGTCTGCGGTGTGTGACTGAGGAGGGGGGGAGGGATGCGGACTGGCAGAGAAAGCAGGACTCCAGCCTGAGAGAGTCAGCCATGCCAAGTCTCCAGCAGCAGCAGATCCCAACAGGTTGGAATGGAACAGCAGCAGCCAGCAGCAGTGACTCCGGTAAGACACATCTGTCTGTCACCACTGTTTTGTCCCTAATACCAATCTCTCCCGTGCCCTGTGTTCTGTCATGTCCCTGGCCTTGCCCTGCCACCCTTATTCTGGCCCTTTCACCCTTATCCTGGCCCTGTCACCCTTATGCTGGCCCTGTTACCCCTATCCTGGCCCTGTCACCCCTGTGCTTGCCCTGTGAACCCTATACTGGCCCCGTCACCCCTGTCCTGGTCCTGCCGCCCCTACCCTGGCCCTGTCACCCCTATCCTGTCCCTATCATTTCTGTCCTGGCCCTGTCACCCCTGTCCTGGCCCCGTCACCCCTATCCTGGCACCGTCACCCCTGTCCTGGCCCCGTCAACCCTGTACTGACCCTGTCACCCCTGTCCTGGCCCTGTTACTGCATACCCTCCAACTACCTTTTATGGCATGTACAGTACCCGCAGCGCCTCCAGACCTCTCCCCAATGCACCAATGCACCACACCTCCGCACCTTCCCCTCCACCACATGCGGCACTCCACCCATCCCCCACATGCTGTGCCTCCAGACCCCCTACACCACCCGTGGCTCCCACTCCTCCACCCCTTCACCACCCACAGCACCTCCAGGCCCCTTCCACCATTCACCCCCCTTATACATCTCCCCCCACACCTGCCCCCCTCCACCCGCAGCATCTGCAGACACCCTCCTCCATCAGCGGTCCCCCCCTCACCCACCCCTCCCCCACCAATGGCACCCCTGCACCTGCATCTCCACCACCTGCAGCACCTCCTTTCCCATCCGCCGCAACACCCGTACCTGCCCCTACCCTACCCATGGTGCCTGCGGTCCCCTACCCAACCCCCGGCACACCCGTCCCTACCCATCCCACAGCACCTCCGGAACCCTTCACCCATCCACAACATCCCCACACCTGCCCCTCTCCCACCCGTGACACCCCTGCCCCTCCCCCACCTGCGGTGCCTCCGGACCCCTCCCCCATCTGCATCCCCCACTCCTCTGCCCCTCCCCCACGCGCAGCACCTCCCGAACCTTCCCCATCCGGGCCCCACCCCCACTTCTGCCTCCCCTCCACCCGCAGCATCTACAGACACCATCCGCAGTCCCCCCCGCACCCGCTACATTCTGTACATCGTGCCCTGCAGGTGCTGCTCACGCCGTCGCAAGGGGCTGCGCCTCCTTCACCATCGCACGCCCTTTCATTGTGCAATATTTAACCACTAACAAAGGAATGCAGGTAATACTCCATATAATACAAATATTAAACCCCAGAAAGGCATGCAAGGGTTAAGGGGGCGTAGCCCCTTGCGACGGTGTGAAGAGCGCCCGTAGGGCGCGATGAAGCACCTAGTCTATTCATATTTATGGAAGAGGAGTATTTTAAATACAAAACAACACTTTATGGAGGATTACAGTTTCCATCGAGAAGGACAGAGATTACAGACAGGAGACAGATAAGACCTCACACTGCCAGCAGGATGAGCCAGGACATGTCATTGACTACTAACAAGTGCTGATAAGGTCCTGCACTGAATAGCATCCTCATGCAGGGTATTAGATCTGGACAGAGGGAACCGTGTTGGGAGAGATTCTGTTCCCACATTCACACTTCCCACATTCAGAAAACACATGCCTGGTGGAAGACTGTCAATTTCTATTAGTATTGTGGCATCAACTAACTCTGAAATACAGGTGAAACTCAGAAAATTAGAATATCGTGCAAAAGTTCATTTATTTCAGTAATTCAACTTAAAAGGGGAAACTAATACATTATATATACTCATTACATGCAAAGTGAGATATTCAAGCCTTTATTTGTTATAATTTTGATGATTGTGGTTTACAGCTTAAGACAACCCCAAATCCCAAATCTCAGAAAATTAGAATTTTACATAAAATCAATAAAAAAAAAGATTTTAAATACAGAAATGTCGGCCCTCTGAAAAATATAATCATGCATATGTACTCAGTACTTGGTTTGGGCCCCTTTTGCATGAATTACTGCCTCAATGCAGCGTGGCATGGATTCTATAAGCCTGTGGCACTGCTAAGGTGTTATGGAAGACTAGGGTGTTCAGCACAGTAATCCCACGGTCCTTGAACCAGGTTTTGGTAGAAAAAGGTGCACAAGCAGCAGGGTTGACCGCAGCCTGGAGAAGATTGTCAGGAAAAGGCTTTTCAAAAGTGTGGGGGAGCTTCACAAGGAGTGGACTGAGGCTGGAGGTAGTGCATCAAGAGCCACCACACACACAGACGAATCCTGGACATGGGCTTCAAATGTCGTATTCCTCTTGACAAGCTGCTCCTGAACAACAAACAATGTCAGAAGTGTCTTACCTGGGCTAAAAAAAAAAAGAACTGGTCTGTTGCTCAGTGGTCCACAGTCCTCTTTTCTGATGAGAGCAAATTTTGCATCTCATTTGGAAACCAAGGTCCCAGAGTATGGAGATGCGCAAATCCAAGATGCTTGAAGTACAGTGTGAAGTTTCCGCAGTATGTGTTGATTTGGGGAGCTATATCATCTGCTGGTGTTACTCCACTGTGCTTTAAGTCCAGAGTCAATGCAGCCATCTAACAGGACATTTTACAGCACTTAATACTTCCTTCAGCAGACTTTATGGAGATGCTGACTTCATTTTCCAGCAGGACTTGGCACCTGCCCACACTGCCAAAAGTACCAAAACCTGGTTCAATGACCGTGGGATTCCTTTTGTTCAGATACACCTGTTTGTCCCCAATAATGCATATGTACATAGATTGTCACATTCCTTTTTGTTAGTTGCCCCTGGAAAATCACTCTCGCAACTTTTGTTGGAGTGCAGATGGAAAAAGTTTAAAAAAAAATGACGACCACTTTACGAGCACCCCATTCATTACCAGCCTGTTCAACTAATAATGTACTTCACAATAGAAATGGACCTTTCATGCAAATATTTACACATGTGGTCTCAAAATGTAATTCGCACTGCAGTTCAGAATTCTTGTAGTTGTTTTTATTGTTATCATGTATAGTGGCTTCCTTGTAACGTCTGGATAGTTGTTAGGTACATCAATGTCTTTTTATTTAACACAATATTGACATAAGTTGCAGCTGCCCATAGTTATTACCTGGCTAGAACAGACAGCAACACTTGCTCATCAACAGTCCCATAGTTCTATAAGGGCACCAAGGGGTCTTACTCTGTCTACAGGGCCGGTGCTAGGGTGTTCGGTGCCCCCCTGCAAACTATAAATTTGCGCCCTCCTATACTTTACAAAGGGACAGTGCACATAATGCCCCCGTAGCAGTGACGCTTATGCATGTAACGCCTCCAGTAGCAGTGACGCTTACATTTAACACCACCTGTAGCAGTGACGCTTACACATGTAATGCCCCTTGTAGCTGTGACGCTTACACACGTAAAGCCCCCTGCACCAGTGACGCTTACACACGTAACGTCCCTTGCACCAGTGACAATTACACAGTGTAACGCCCCTGTACAGAGACGATTACACATGTAACGCCCCCTGAACCAGTGACGCTTACACACGTAACGCCCTCTGTACCAGTGATGCTTGCATACGTAACACCCCCTGTAGTATTGATGCTTACACACGTAACACCGCCTGTACCAGTGACGCTTACACGCGTTAACGCCGCCTGTTCAGTGACGCTTACACACGTAACGCCCCCTGTACCAGTGATGCTTACACACATAACGCCCCCTGTACCAGTGACGCTTCACACGTAACGTCCCCTGCACCAGTGATGCTTACACACGTAACGCTCCCTGTATTAATGACACTTATAAACTTAATGCCCCCTGTACCAGTGGCACTTACACACATAACGCCCCCTGCACCAGTGATGCTTACACATGTAACGGCCCCTGTACCAGTGGCGCTTACACACGTAACGCCTCCTTTAGCAGTGACGCTTACACATGTAACGCCTCCTGTGCCAGTGACGCTTACACACGTAATGGCCACTGTAGCAGTTCCACTTATACACATTTAGGTAAATGTATTGTAGCGGCACTACCGAGGCAAAGCAGGAAGGGACATCAGCAAGATGTACGAACAGGGCCAGATTAAGGTCCACATGGGCCTGGAGCTGAAATTGCTGAAGGGCCTGTTGTGTGCCCCCACAGGGGTGTGACCAGTGCTGTGTTCACATGACTAGTGATATGGTGAGAGAGAGGGAGGAGACGTGGGAGAGAGAAAGGGGGTAGGTACATAGAGAGACACACAGAAAGAGTGAAGGTGGAGACACAAAGAGAGAAGGTGTGGGCAGAGAGAGAAAGAAGGGGGAGACAGAGAAAGAAAGAAAGAAAGAAAGAAAGAAGGGGGAGATACAGCGAGAGTGATAGACAGAGGGAGAACAGGGAGACAGAGAGGGGGTGAGAGAGAAAGAGAGAGCGAGAGAGAGGAGAGAGAAAGGGAGAGAGACAAAGGGGAGACAGAGAAAGAGGAGGAGAGGTGAGAGGGGGAGACGAGACAGAAGTGGGGAGACAGAGAGAGAAAGAAGGGGCACATATGGAGAGAGAGAGAAGGGGGAAACAGAGAGAAAGAAAAAAGGGGGAGACAGAGAGAGAAGGGTGAGACAGAGGATAGGGAAAAGCGGGAGACAGAGAGAGGGGGAGAAGTGGTAGAGATAGAAAGGGGGAGGGAGGGTTGATGGGAGACAGAGGGAAGAGAGAGAAGGGGATACACAGAGATAGAGCGAGAAGGGGGTATACACACATATATATATATATATATATAGAGAGAGAGAGAGAGAGAAGTGGGGAGACAGGGAGAGAAGGGGGAAACAGAGAGGGGGTGAGAAGGAGAGAGAAAGGGAGGGGGGAGAGAAAGGGGAGAGAGAGAGAAAGAGGGAGAGAGAAAGGGGGGATAGAGACAATGGAAGGAGCCACAGAGGGAGAGGGGAGAGAGAGATTAGGGGGACACAAAGAGAGAGAGAGAGAGAAGGGGGAAGATACAGAGAGGGGGTGAGGAAGAAGAGAGTGACAGAGAGGTAGAGAGAGAATCGTGAGACATGGGAGAGGGAAAAGTGGGAGATAGAGAGAGGGGGAGAAGTGGTAGAGATAGGGAGAGAGGGGTGATGAGTGAAGGGGAAACAGAGTGTGAGAGAGAGAAAGAGGGAGAGAGAGAAGGGTGTCAAAGTCAGAAAAATATCACGCTACACATTGCCATATTTGCACCTCATGCGTGTCCCCGCTGCGCGTGCATGAGCTCTCCCGTGCGTGCGCATACTCGCTGTTGCGTGCACCCGCAGGCGCACGGTATGCGCATTTACGGTAGAGTTTGTATATGTCTAGCCTGCGACTCAATCGTAACATATTTTAACCATATAATGTATTTTGTAGATTATGGTCCCTTTGATAGAATCTGAAAGTTTAGTTAATGTAGCATGTTCATAGACAAAGAGATCCCTCTTTGTTTGATACGAAGGGTGTTATACAGTGGTGTTTAGTATCCATCGGAAGAGTATTTAATTAGCAATATTCCGGTGTTGGTTTGAAGCGGATAACTCGCTCGTGCGAATAGTTATGGACATAAGAAGTTTATGAACATTTACTGTATTTGCACTTTATTACCCATGCGGCGGGAAACCCAGTTTCCCACCCACCTGAGCAGTTAGGAATAGTCACAGCCCACCTGTATGAATCAACCTATGACCTTTTGTTATAATGCGAAGACGAATTCCTGTGTCCAATGAACAATAAGAATGTAGGGACCATTGTACTGTATTGTGTGTAGTGTATAAAAGGACAAGCCGATCTGGGCCAGCTCTCTATTCTCTTCAACGGTTCTCATCACTGATAATCGGGAGCTGGATATCCAGAAGGCGCATGCGATTGTTTCCCTTTGTGCGTATGTTTCTCTGCAATCATATTGTCTTTATTGTTATAAGCCATTCTCTCTCGTTCTCTCTCTTTCTCTCTCTTTCTCTCTCCTTCCCCTTTAAAAGTAATTGTATCTTTATTGTATTTTATGTGTAGTTACTTGGTTAGGTATTTTATGTTATCTTGGTAGTGTATAACTTGTATTGTATTATTCTTTTGCAATTGAACGTTCATTCATTTCCTTAAAAGGCGTTAGACCCTTAGACCGGTATTGTGTGTTCATTATATTGCAGAGAGTAATAGGAGCGTCTCTATCGCTCAAACAGCTCTAGTGTAAACAAGGTTAAGCAGCGTTATATAACTACAGTGTAAGAATATCTTTTCTGTGTGTTACATTCAAGGTCTACTGATTGTTATCTTGTGAGCGTCTGCGCCGCTCGTGATCTCCTTGTGGTCTCGAGCGTCCGCTACGCTGATAGCGTAGCATTACGGTAGTCGCTCACCTATAGTGTGCCCGATACCAACAGCGTATTCTCGCGAGCGTTTGTGTCGCTCGAGCGGCTCGCTCCCGATACAGCGTCCGCTACGCTAAGAGCGTACCCTTACAGTACCTCGTGCGCCAATTGCGTACTGTGTTCTTTAACCTTTTATAGTGTTTTAAATAAGATAAATATTAGGCTTTATCAATTGGCGGCTCGTCCGTCCTTCACATATCTGCACTAGGTAATTTCAGCAGACATTATCGGTCAGCAAAGGGCGGGAGGTAATATTCCTCGTAGTGCTGACCAAGATAAGCGTCTGCTTCGCTTAGTAAAGGGTGCTGAAGGAATCCGGAACCGGAGGTAAGAACAATACGCTAGTGTCTTTTAAAACTGTTTTTTTTCTTCTCTGTTCTGTCTTGCGTACGCACGCACGCATACATCTGCATTTCTTTTCATTCGTGTATTTTCACATATCACTCTCCTGTTTGCCATTTCACAATTGATAACGTGCTAGGAAAGATTTGTTGCTATTAGTAGTTAAAGAGTAAAAGTAATACATTAAGGGGTAATTTGTAAAGCACGCACACAGCTTTGAGAGACCTGTGTGGTGCTCGGTAGATGAATACAATTAAAGATCATCTACATTGATAAACGTGTTAATTGTATTTCTGTGGACATATCTGGCTGGCATACACGTGTCTCTAACAAAAGGGTGAGACTAGTGTACGCAACACAAAGGCCGACGCACGTAGCGTATATTGCGCAACGGAGCGTCCGGGTACGCCCACATAATTCAAAACACACGGTAGTATTATTTTTAACAGGCGAAAAGGAGGCAACGCGATAAATAGCGCAAGTCAATTTTAGTGTCCAAAATTTTAAGCTAATAGATCCTTCTCCAATTTGCGACTCATCTGGTCTAGACTGTTTACTGAATGAAAGGAATTTCTGCGCAAAAAAAAAAAAAATTAAAGTGTACATGTGGTGAGTGTTTGTATATATAAGTTTTTACAATTTTTGGGTTGAACCACAAGAAGTCGAGTTCTCGTGAGGTACATACATGTAAGTGACGTGCATGGTGGCTGGGGAGGCATCCCTTGTTAAACATAAATTTGAGCATTAGAGTATAGCAGACCAGGAGGTCTACTGTAGCACAGACCAGGAGGTCCGGAACAGACCAGGAGGTCTAGGTACAGCAGACTAAGAAGTCCGCTATAGAGAAAAGTAGCACAACACCAGGAAGGGTTGGTGCGGAACCCATATAAGCCATTAAAGCTCTGGCTGAAGGAATTTGCAACCGCAATTTTCGATTCCACTGGTCGCTCCGCACATAAGATTAGTTGCTTATGTGCAGAACGATTGTACCACACGTAATTGTGTGCATTAGTTAGTAACCTGACCAGTACCATTTGCGTACGAAAGGGGTCATAAACGCTATTTGTACACTCTAACGTGATTTGTGTAATTTTTTTTATTTTAAGGGAGGTTCGCTGGTCACTCAGGAACTATCCAACAACCAATAGTTACTGGAAAGGGTTAAGTGCTCTGCGGATCACACTCGCATGTTCCAGTAAATAGCGGTTCAGGTCGCAGGGGCCCTAGGTCGAGTACGCCAGCGCTAAGGCAGTGTGTGGGCGTATTGGTCGGCGTGGGCGAGTGAGTGGAGTACTCGGTAAACTGCCACCGTCGGCCTACCCCGAACATCTTGGTTTTGTAAGGGTTCGCTGAAGACCCTGATTTGAAGGTCAGAGGTAGTGAAAGCAACACCTGCAAGTATGGGGGCCAGTTATTCAGGTAGGGGGCGATCAACCTCGGTTCGGGTTGATTCAGTAAACCGGCCAATCGGGTCGGCAAGGTATGTAATGTGTGAAAAATACGGTTCACACACAGAGGTTTTATGTGATGAATGGGAAAGAATGACTGTGCATGATGGGGAGAAGTTTCCCCGGGTAGGTAGCTTTAGCCCAGATGTGTTACAAAATCTTAGGAGAAGGATATGTCTCATTAAATCAACAAAGAGACGGATCAAACATTATGACTACTTACAGTTATGGCAACAGGAGGGTGAAATACAGAGAGGATTGGCTCAGGCGGCTGGATCTAACCCTATCAGGAAACTGATAGCCACGGCACCACCGCCACCTTACATAACGGGAGAGAAGTTGGTTGCAGAGAATGACGCACTAATGTGTAATAAACAGGCACTTAGTAACTGTATAAATGTTAAGGATAATATGAATAAGATGAGTAATGCAAATATTAACCCGTGCAAGTTGTACCCTGTTTTAAACTTTCCCCAGGAGTGTGATCAAGAGGACGAGTCAACAACACTATCGGCACTCTCTCTAGCAGCCACCATATCAGAAACAGCAGTAGGCACGACCCAACCCGTAAGATTAGTATCCAAGGCCCCTAGCGGAGGGACAGGTGAGGTCGTATCAACGGGTAAGTACGGCACCATACACTATGCTGAAACCATTTCACCACAGGCTGTAGAATCTACTCAGAATGATGTTATTAGACTTAATCCCGTTAGGGTAATAGCAGTGCCAAATGGGAAAACGGACACTTCAGGAGTCACTCCTGTCAGAAACATTGCCATGCACTGCCCGTTTTCCCGAATGGAATTAAGAACAATAGTGTCTGAATTCCCTGATCCTAGGAAGGATCTAGTTGCTAGCCAGAAATACATTAGAGATCTAGGGAATACTGTAGAGCCCAATAACAAAGACTGACAGATATTGCTGAGGGCATGTTTACCCTCCAATGTCGACTCAGCACAATTCTTAGCTGACTGCAAATTAGATGAAGATGTACCCCTTACGGATGTGTACAACCAAGACAATGTAAAGAGGATAAATTTACAGTTAAAAGAGTATTTTCCAGCTGTAGTTAAATGGAACAAAATTTTCTCCATTAAGCAAAAAGAGTCAGAAACAGCTGCTGAGTATTTTCATAGGGCACTACTGGAAATGGTTAAATACACAGGCATAGAAGACATTAAAACAAATGCCAATCATAGAGAAGTAGCAGTATCTGTGTTAATGGATGGTTTAAAGGAGGTATTGAAGACAAGGGTACAGACCACGCAACCATGTTGGCGAGGTCTGTCGGTGGCTACTTTGAGAGAGGCCGCTATTGATCACGATCGGAATATCACCAGACACAGGGAGTTACAAAGTGATAAATTAATGGCCGTAAGTATACAGGCCCTGACCACAAGGCAACCTTTGTATAAATCTCCAAACCCTGTGGGTAAGTCAAATGTGGTAACCTGTTATTACTGTCATAAAGAGGGACATTTTGCACGAGACTGTAGATCGAAAAATGCACAAAAATCATATCAACCCCCTAGACGACGACATGACACACGAAATTGGGATCAGGGACCGCAGGGACGGAGTCATGAGCCACATGCAGGGGAAACAAAAAGGTATCCCCCAAAAAGAGACTGGCAAGTCTCTGGTAGTTCCCATTTACCCCCTTCTCAAGTAGTTGCTGCCAGCACGATTCAGGGAGGTCACCATACCCAATAGGGGTGTGGCCATACCTGTAATCTGCAGCCAGTTAAATTGATTGCAAGCCTTGGAAGTGAACCCGAGGTCACAATTGATGTAGCTGGTAAATCATTAAACTTCCTTGTAGATACGGGGGCGGCCAAATCAGTGATAAATTCGACAGTGGGCATGAGAACCACTGGTAAGACAATTCCAGCCATGGGAGTAACGGGAGTAGTCCAGCACTACCCTGTTAGCAAACCAGCAGAGATTACAATAGGGCCTTTGCATACCAAGCATTCCTTTTTGCTGGCGGCATCGGCACCGACTAATCTCCTGGGAAGAGATTTACTGTGTAAAATGGGGTGCGTCATTTATTGTACTCCTGAAGGTGTATTCTTAGACATACCTGAGAATCACGCTCAGGAAGTGCGAGACATGCTAGACTCCCCATCAAAATTAATGTCACATACTGTTATGATAAATAGGAATCCATCCCAGGTAGAAGAAATGACATCCCAAATACCAGAGTCACTTTGGACTAAAGACGGACAAGACACTGGATTAATGGCAAACGTAGCTCCAGTAGTTGTGCAAATAAAAGATGGTAGGATAGCTCCAAAAATCCCACAATACCCTCTGAAGCCAGAGGTGGAATTAGGAGTATACCCCGTAATAGAGCGCTTGCTACAACAGGGCATTCTGGTAAGAACATCCAGCACTGCCAATAGTCCCATCTTCCCTGTGAAAAAGAGTGGGGGGAGGGGTTACAGGCTAGTACAGGATCTAAGGGGGATTAACAAAATAGTTGAGAGTCAGTTCCCCGTAGTGCCAAATCCAGCTGTCATCCTTATGCAGATCCCTCCCACTGCGAAATTTTTCACTGTTATTGACCTCTGCTCCGCCTTTTTCTCGGTACCCCTGCATCCTGACAGCCAATATTTGTTTGCATTTACATACAGAGGAGTCCAATACACATGGACTCGATTACCGCGAGGTTTCATAGACAGTCCAAGTATATTTTCACAGGCTTTGCATGATTGTTTACAGTCTTTCCAACCAGAGAGTGGATCAATATTGATACAGTATGTGGACGATTTACTCTTGTGTTCAGATTCATTGGAAGCGTCCCTGAAAGATACGAAACAGCTCCTGTTTCATCTTTCAGACACAGGACACAAGGTTTCCAAAGACAAGTTACAATTATGCCAGCCTAAAGTAAAATATCTGGGACACTGTCTAACACAAGGACTGAGACACCTGACCGCTGATAGAATTCAAGCAATTAGAGACATGACTCTGCCACAAACCCAGCAACAGATCAGAACGTTTTTAGGAATGTGTGGGTATTGCCACAACTGGATCCCAGGGTTTTCCATTCTAGCATTACCTTTGCAGGAGATGGTTTCATCAAACAAACCTGATCGGATTTCGCATACAGACGAATCCGAGATGGCATTTGAGAGACTTAAACAGTGCCTAACGCAGGCACCAGCATTAGGTATGCCAGACTATGGGAAACCCTTTGAGCTGTATGGAACAGAAAGTGCTGGTTGCGCGGCAGGCGTCCTAACCCAAAAGCACGGTGATGCCAGCAGGCCGGTAGCATACTACAGCGCTCAGCTAGACACGGTAGCGCGATCCCTCCCCACATGCTTGCGAAGTGTCGCTGCGATAGCATTGCTAGTTACAAAAAGCGAAGATGTAGTGCTAGGACACAACCTCACAATTCATACACCACATGCAGTATCAGCCTTGCTGAATTCTGCCCAAACCAGGCACGTCTCATCAGCGCGGTTTACAAGATGGGAATTGGCATTAATGGCCCCCGTAAACATCACCATAAGGAGATGCAGTGCATTAAATCCTGCAACATATCTCCCAGGTGTGCCTGGACAGGCACAAAGGGTGGAGGATGAGAGTGACGGGGAAGGAGGATTTAATACAAGGGATGACACACATGATTGTATGGAATATTTGACCCAAAATTTCACGGCAAGGCCTGACATCAGTGACAACCCACTGGAAGATGTAGATTTTACTTTCTACACTGACGGTAGTTGTCACAGACAGACGGACTCGGGAGACTTGTGTACTGGATACGCAGTCGTAGATGACCAAGGCACCATAGAAGCAGAACCGCTAGGCCCACCTCACTCAGCCCAGGTTGCTGAACTGGTTGCCCTAACCAGAGCATGTGAATTGGCTAAGGGAAAGTCAGCCAATATCTACACCGATTCTAGATACGCCTTCGGGGTAGTCCATGATTAAGGAGCCCTATGGCGCCTCAGAAATTTCATGACGGCAGCTGGTACACCGATAGCGCATGCAGCTCACATCAAAAGGCTTCTAACAGCGATACAGGAACCCAACAGAGTGGCTGTTATCAAGTGTAAAGCACATACATATAGCCAAGACCCAGTATCACTTGGTAACAGCCGAGCAGACGAAGCTGCTAAGTTAGCAGCTGGTACCCCCAGACAGACAGACACCACACAATTGATGGTATTCAATACCATCAACACACAGAAGTTGTGTGAAATGCAAAATTTGTGTTCCACACAGGAAAAGGCAGTTTGGAGGTCAAAAGGATATGGCCAGGAGTCCTCAGGACTCTGGACAGATGGACAGGGTAAACCAGTGGCACCCAGAGCATACCTTCCATGTTTAGCTGAAGCAGCACATGGGCTGACTCATCTGGGCAAGGAAGGAATGTGCAAGTTGGTAAGAGCATATTGGTGCGCCCCAGGATTCTCATCCCATGCAGGTAAGAGAGCAATGTCATGCCTTACCTGCTTGAGGAAGAACATCGGAAAGGCAATACCAACAGAACCATCTCATATCCCACCTACAGGCGGCCCTTTTCAGGTAATACAGATTGATTTTATACAATTACCCCCTTGTCGAAATTTGAAATATGTACTTGTTTGTATAGATGTGTTTTCAAATTGGGTCGAAGCATTTCCTGCGGCCACAAATACCGCTATGTTTACTGCTAAGAAAATTGTGCAGGAATTTGTGTGTAGATACGGTATCCCTAGAATAATTGAAAGTGATAGGGGTACCCATTTTACAGGTTATGTCTTTCAAGGAATGTGTAAGTTGATGGGAATTGATAGTAAACTGCACACTCCGTACCGCCCCCAGGCGAGTGCGAAAGTAGAAAGAGTGAACAGCACTATTAAAAATAAATTGAGCAAAGTTATGGCAGAAACAGGATTAACATGGCCAGAAGCTTTACCCATTGTACTATACAGCATCAGAACCACTCCCAGGTCCCCTCTTAATCTGTCCCCCTTTGAAATTCTGTTTGGTCGACAACCGCATGTTATGATTAACCCTCAGGATGATTTGAAGTGTAACAATGAAGTGACTGTAAAATACCTGGTTAACATGAGTAAACAGCTAAGGAATCAGAATGACAATCTGAAGTTAGTGATTCCTGATTTGCCAGATAGTAATTGTCATGACATTGAACCTGGGGATTATGTAATGATACGGAATTTTCTACGCTCAGGTTGCCTTATTGACAGATGGGAAGGACCATACCAAGTCTTATTGATTAGCACGACAGCATTGAAGGTTGCCGAGAGAGAGACTTGGGTTCATTCGTCCCATTGTAAGAAGGTTGCTGATCCAGAGAGGTCCCGTGATAAAGAACAGACGGTAGAGGAAGTTGTATCACTGGAGTGTCTGTTTCAGGAGGACTGAGACGGCACCGGAGCATTGAGAATAATAAGATCGGAGGCAGTTGTCGATTCCCTGTTCCCTTTTACTGCTTTTCTCCACTTCCCATCCCATCTCCCTCAATTGTTTCTTTCTCCCTTCTCATCCTTCTCCATTTCCTCCAATAAGATGGACTTGCCCCAAGAGACTGTGATCCGGATTTTCCTGTTGACCATGATGTTAACCAGAGCAGTCTGTTCCGGCGAGAGTACCATGGAGGTCGAGAGAGGTTCTGGAATGGGTTCAGATGACAGAGATGGAGGCGTAGATTTCCAAGAACATCATAATCACTGAGTAAAGGCGAGTATCAGAAAACGATCTGGTAGCATTGACAATAGAAGAAATTGTGAAGGATTGTTAGCTGAAGAGAACTGTATCTGTAGACTCTGTGACAGTGTAGTTGAGGATGGGTGTGTCAAGAAATGCCAATCCAGTTTTAATATCCACATGGACCGGCATCCATTGAGTGACTATCACTCCTTAGTGGGTAAAGTGTTAAATCAGACAGATTGTTGGGTATGCTCTCAAGTACCTCAAGGCCATAGCAAATCAGGATTAGTGCCCTTCCCTTTAACTATAGGGGAGGTACTTGAGCTAAGTGGTGGGAGGCCAGTGGACAGGAGGTTTAATATCTCCAGTCCTCCTAGTTTGAAGCTCCACCAATATCATGTGGATAGATCCCTAGTATGTTTTAACATTTCCAATCCCCGAAAGCCGGGAAATTGGGAAGTGTCATGGAATAACCAAACCATGACCTTTTCATACAGAGCCGATAGAATGCCTACAGATACAGAACTTATACGCCACATAGCCGGTAGTGGAAAATATTCCCGATATAGGTATACCCTAGGAAGTAGAACCATGAGAGTTGGAGAGGTATCACCAGGATACTGTGCACATATCGTACAAACCGATACGTGTACTAAACAGATGGGAGAATTAGGGTTAGGAAATTTCATATGGAAAATGTGTAATTTGGTTATGTCCTACTCCGTCCCATATGTTCTCCCCGATGATGCATATTTCATATGCGGGAGGAAGGCGTATAAGTGGCTTGCCCCAAACTCAGAAGGATTGTGTTATATTGGAAAAGTACTGCCTGAAGTAATGACTGTATCACATACTAAAATGAAAGATATTCACCGCGGTGCCCAAGCTCCTTATACTCACACTCATTACGAGCACATCGTTAAATGGCACCTAATAGAAAGAACAGAGCATCCGGCCTCTGACCTGATCAATGAATCCACCGGGATTCAAGTCCTAATCGCGTTAGATATCACTCGTACCACCAGAGGAGTGATAAATTATAAATACATATCTGCGCTTGCAAATTTATTACACAATATCACTGAAATGTACGATGACACATTCAGGTATACTGGAAGGGAGCTCCAAGCTTATAAAACAGAACTGGTTCAGCATAGGATGATTCTCAATTATCTCACAGCTGTGACGGGTGGGTATTGTGTTACCCTAGCGACTCAGTATGGAATAAAGTGCTGCACATATATTACAAACAGCACCGAGGACCCGGTCGAGGTCATAGACCAAAAGATGGACGACATTTTGCAATTAAAATGGGAGTTCCGAAGGAAACACAATCTCACCCTTGCCGCTGTGGGAAATGAGCTGACCAGTTGGGTGTCATGGTTGAACCCACGAAATTGGTTCTCTGGTTTAGGAGAATGGACTCAAGGAATTATCATGGATGTAGGGAAATTCCTTTTGTGTATTCTGGGTGTCATCATATTGGTCGGTCTGATATTTAGATGCGTTCGGGTTTTAACAAAGTGTAAACGTAGCGACCGAGTGATGAGTTTAAGGAGTGAAGATACTGTAATAACAACAACTGATTTGATTTATGACCCAACGATAGAGACAATGTTGTGATGAAAATGTGATTCCACGGTCCGTTTCTTTCACCCGTTTCTCCTTTGTTTCTCTCCAAGGTAAAAAGACATCCGCTTGGAAGAAGAATTTGACAACCTTTTACACAGACAACTGATGGACTATGCCATAGACCCCCCATATCCCTAGTACCTTTAATTTTACGCTAGCCCAACACTTTTTGTAAGTCTATGGACATTGATACAGCTTTGCTTGCGTTTATTGGCAAAAGCACAAAGAGACTACAGTCAACATGTACATCAAGACAAGACTTCAGACAAGACTTCAGACAAGACTTCAATCAACAAATGTATATTAACCTCACATAGAATATCACTGCATTTACCATAATTGTTTCTTATCTTCATCTCTACAACCTTCAGGTAATGACACACATAGTCGATAGGGAATACAGGCACAGATATCAGCACTCACATATCCCCCCATTCATGTATCATCAACTAAAATGTGCTCCCCCATTTTGTTGCAACCAAAAGCCGAAAAGAGCTCGGTAAAGTTTGACAGCCCATCCACAGACCCTTAATACGGGATAAGAAGGAATTCAAATGTATACTTCGCAATACCTCGAAGCTTGATTTAAAACACGTACGGCTCGATGATACATGACCCCCCCAAACATGGATTCATACACACATGCTTCTGCTATCTCACTAGGTCATACCCTTTTCCTACCTTCTCCTCTCCTCCCCTACCCAATCATAGAAATGTATTATACATGACATATATTTTTCTCTTTTTGAAATGTTTTAGAAAGTGGCAGTTATTGGTGACTGCCAAAGGGTGGACTGTCAAAGTCAGAAAAATATCACGCTACACATTGCCATATTTGCACCTCATGCGTGTCCCCGCTGCGCGTGCATGAGCTCTCCCGTGCGTGCGCATACTCGCTGTTGCGTGCACCCGCAGGCGCACGGTATGCGCATTTACGGTAGAGTTTGTATACGTCTAGCGTGCGACTCAATCGTAACATATTTTAACCATATAATGTATTTTGTAGATTATGGTCCCTTTGCTAGAATCTGAAAGTTTAGTTAATGTAGCATGTTCTTAGACAAAGAGATCCCTCTTTGTTTGATACGGTGTTTAGTATCCATCGGAAGAGTATTTAATTAGCAATATTCCGGTGTTGGTTTGAAGCGGATAACTCGCTCGTGCGAATAGTTATGGACATAAGAAGTTTATGAACATTTACTGTATTTGCACTTTATTACCCATGCGGCGGGAAACCCAGTTTCCCACCCACCTGAGCAGTTAGGAATAGTCACAGCCCACCTGTATGAATCAACCTATGACCTTTTGTTATAATGCGAAGACGAATTCCTGTGTCCAATGAACAATAAGAATGTAGGGACCATTGTACTGTATTGTGTGTAGTGTATAAAAGGACAAGCCGATCTGGGCCAGCTCTCTATTCTCTTCAACGGTTCTCATCACTGATAATCGGGAGCTGGATATCCAGAAGGCGCATGCGATTGTTTCCCTTTGTGCGTATGTTTCTCTGCAATCATATTGTCTTTATTGTTATAAGCCATTCTCTCTCGTTCTCTCTCTCTCTCCTCCCCCTTTAAAAGTAATTGTATCTTTATTGTATTTTATGTGTAGTTACTTGGTTAGGTATTTTATGTTATCTTGGTAGTGTATAACTTGTATTGTATTATTCTTTTGCAATTGAACGTTCATTCATTTCCTTAAAAGGCGTTAGACCCTTAGACCGGTATTGTGTGTTCATTATATTGCAGAGAGTAATAGGAGCGTCTCTATCGCTCAAACAGCTCTAGTGTAAACAAGGTTAAGCAGCGTTATATAACTACAGTGTAAGAATATCTTTTCTGTGTGTTACATTCAAGGTCTACTGATTGTTATCTTGTGAGCGTCTGCGCCGCTCGTGATCTCCTCGTGGTCTCGAGCGTCCGCTACGCTGATAGCATAGCATTACGGTAGTCGCTCACCTATAGTGTGCCCGATACCAACAGCGTATTCTCGCAAGCGTTTGTGTCGCTCGAGCGGCTCGCTCCCGATACAGCGTCCGCTACGCTAAGAGCGTACCCTTACGGTACCTTGTGCGCCAATTGCGTACTGTGTTCTTTAACCTTTTAGAGTGTTTTAAATAAGATAAATATTAGGCTTTATCAAGGGGGAGACACAGAGAGCGAGAGAGAAGGGGGAGACACAGAGAGAGAGAAGGGGGACACACGGAGAGAGAGTGAAAGAAGGGGGAGACAGATAGAGAGAGAAGGGGAGACAGAGAGAGTGAGGGAACAGAGAGAGGGAGAGAGGAGGTGAGATAGACAATAAAAAGGGGAGAAACACAGAGAGAAGCGTGCAGACACAGAGAAGGTGAGAAAGGGGGAGACAGAGAGAGAGAAGAGGGAGACCCACAGAGAGAGAGAATGGGGAGATCCACGGAGAGAGATAATAGGGGGAGACCCAGAGAAAAGGGGGAGATCCACAGAGAGAGCGAGAGAAAGAGAAGGGGGACCCAGAGCGGGAGAAAAGGGGAGACCCAGAGAGAGAGGGAGAGAGAGAGAGAAAAGGGGGAGACCCACAGAGAGAGAGAGAGAGAGAAGGGGGAGACCCACAGAGAGAGGGAGAAAATGAGACCCACAGAGAGAGAGAGAAAAGGGGGAGACACAGAGAGAGAGAGAGAGAGAGAGAAGGTGGAGACCCAGAGAGAGACAGAAGGGGGGGCCCAGAGAGAAAGAGAGAGAGAGAGAAGGGGGAGACCCAAACACATAGAAAGAAGGGGGAGACCCACACACAGAGAGAAGGGAGAGAGAGGGGAGGAAACAGAGGGAAAAAAGGGGGGGCACAGTAAAAGGGTTGAGACAGGCATCCCCTAACCCCCGAACAGGTGGCACTTTGTTAACATGTGACCAGGCATCCCCTCTCTGCACCTTCGATAGTAGCGGGTCCCCATCGGTGGCGGCAACGGGTCCGCATCAGAGGCGCCGGCAGCAGCGGGTCCTCATCAGAAGCGATGGCAGCAGCGGGTAACCATCAGCAGCGGGTCCCCATCAGTGGAGCAGGCAGCAATGGGTCCCCGTCGTTTGGATCTCGCGGCTTTCAGCTGCAGCAGCGTCCGAGAGGAGCAGGGGTAGGTGACATGACATTAGTGGAGGGGAGAGACCGGATCGCTTCAGCCCGCGGCCAGCCTCCTAGTATTGCACTGCAGTGCATCTGCACACAGGCGCAGGGAGGCCATTTAGCTGCGCCGCACTATGAAGTGTACAGTGGGGATCGAAAGTTTGGGCACCCCAGGCAAAAATTCATTTTAATGTGCAAAAAGAAGCCAAGGAAAGATGGAAAAATCTCCAAAAGGCATCAAATTACAGATTAGACATTCTTATAACATGTTAAAAAAAGTTTGATTTTATTTCCATCATTTACACTATCAAAATAACAGAAAACAAAAAATGGCATCTGCAAAAGTTTGGGCACCCTGCAGAGTTAATACCTTGTACTGCCCCATTTGGACAGCTGAGACCTGGCAGTGTCATGGATTGTTCTCAATCATCATCTGGAAAGACCAGGTGATGTCAATCTCAAAGGTTTTTAAAGCCCAGACTAATCTGACCTTGTTCCAACAATCAGCACCATGGGTTCCTCTAAGTAGTTGTGTAGAACACTGAAACTGAGAATAGTTGACGCTCACAAAGCAGGAGAAGGCTATAAGAAGATAGCAAAGCGTTATCAGATGCCCATATCCTCTGTTCGGAATGTAATTAAGAAATGGCAGTCATCAGGAACAGTGGAAGTTAAAGCAAGATCTGGAAGACCAAGAAAAATATCAGACAGAACAGCTCGCAGGATTGTGAGAAAAGCAAGTCAAAATCCACGTTTGACTGCACGATCCCTCCAGGAAGATCTGGCAGACACTGGAGTTGTGGTACACTATTCCACTATAAAGAGATACTTGTACAAATATGGTCTTCATGGAAGAGTCATCAGAAGATAACCTCTTCTACGTCCTCACCACAAAAATCAGCGTTTGAAGTTTGCAAATGAACATATAGACAACCCTGTTGCATTTTGGAATAAAGTTCTGTGGACCGATGAGGTTAAAATAGAACTTTTTGGCCGGAATGAGCAAAGGTACGTTTGGAGAAGGAAGGGCACAGAATTTAATGAAAAGAACCTCTGTCCACCTGTTAAGCATGGGGGTGGATCAATCATGTTTTGGGGTTGTATTGCAGCCAGTGGCACAGGGAACATTTCACGAGTAGAAGGAAAAATGGATTCAATAAGATTCCAGCAAATTTTGGATGCTAACTTGATGCCATTTGTGAAAAAGCTGAAGTTAAAGAGAGGCTGGCTTCTACAAATGGATAATGATCCTTAACACACCTCAAAATCCACGGTGGATTACATCAAGAGGCGTAAACTGAAGGTTTTGCCATGTCCTTCACAATCTCCTGACCTCAACATAATTGAAAATCTATGGATAAACCTTAAAAGAGCAGTGCGTCACAGACAGCCCAGGAATCTCAAAGAACTAGAAGAATTTTGTAAGGAAGAATGGGCGAAGATACCTCAAACAAGAATTGAAAGACTCTTGGCTGGCTACAAAAAGCATTTACAAGCTGTGATACTTGCCAAAGGGGGCAGTACAAGGTATTAACTCTGCAGGGTGCCCAAACTTTTGCAGATGCCATTTTTTGTTTTCTGTTCTCTTGAAAGTGTAAATGATGGAAATAAAATCAAACTTTTTTTGACATGTAATAAGAATGTCTAATCTGTAATTTGATGCCTTTTGGAGATTTTTCCATCTTTCCTTGGCTTCTTTTTGCACATTAAAATGAATTTTTGCCTGGGGTGCCCAAACTTTCAATCCCCACTGTATGTGTAGCCGGACACTAGGTGGGGTGGAGGGGCGAGGGAGGTAGAGGGTGGGGATTCGGACGGCCACTGATGATAGTGACAGAAAAAAAAAAAATTCTTGTCACCAATGTCATCTGGGCCTATTTTCATGGGGGCCTGGAGCTGCCGCTCCACCCGCCCCATTGTTAATCCGGCCCTGTGTACGAACATACTCCCCCCCTCCAGCGATGTCCCCCGAGCATCAGCTCAGAGCTGACGCACAGTGTTTCCTTCCCGGCCGGCTGCTCTGTGCATGCTCGTGATCTCGCTACTCATGCGAAATCCGCAGCACAGTCAAGAGACTGCATCCACCAAAGGCAGGGACAGCTCTGTCCCTGCTGTGGTGAATGGGCATCGCCACCTGCAGCTGTCTAAATAGACAGCTGCAGGTGTTGGAACGGTCAGCGATGCTGACCATTTATACATTGTCCGCGCATATCGGCCTGCTATTTTTTGTCAGCCTGCACCGCAGCTATCATACATGGGGGAGAAGTGCTACACATACCCTCCAACATATTACACAGAAAAATCGGTACAAATCCGAAAAAGGGGCGTGGCCGCGGGTAAGGGGGGCGTGACCACGTCCCTTTTCCTATGCTTTCAATGGAAGTTTGGAGAGCCAAAAATCGGTACAGACCATAAAAAAAAGGTACTGTACCTATTAAAAAGGTACAGTTGGTGGGTATGGCTACAGTGCACATAAAGTGCGCTGATACTGCTTCTCCCCCATAGCATCAGTTCATACATTTACCCCATTAGACACACACACACACAGAGGCGTCGGAATGGGGGGGCAAGGGGGCAGCTCGCCCCCCCCCCCCCCCAAATATGACAGGCGCCGCTGCCGATATACAGGAGGAGCGATGTGCGGTCAGCTGAAAGACCACACATCACCTCTGTGCAGGCAGGAACTGGGCAGCAGCAGCAGGATGTGGCTGTGTGCACTGTGCAGCCACTCCTGCTCCCAGACCCAGTTTTCAATGGTGCTGCCCGTCCCCCTCCCTCTTACCAGGGCCGGCTCACGGCCCCAGAGAAGTGCCGCGATTCGCGGGTCTGTAGGGGGCGTGGCCTAATGAAGAGAAGTGCCTGCCTTCCCTTCATTACAGACCTGTGGCTGGCTTGTGACCGGTAAGAGTCTCCCCCCGCTCCCTCCCACTCCCTCTCTCTCACCCACTCCAATGGCAAATGCAGGGTTTGTAGGGGAGGGATGCATGTCATATAAAAAAATATATATATATTTTATATATATATATATATCTATATATCTATGTGTAAAATGCATATATATGGAAACCCCCTGACCCCCTGCAAATATTGTGTGTGTGGTGTGTGTGTGTGCGTGCGTGCGTGCGTGTGTGCGTGTATATATCTATAGATATATAGATATATAGATATACAAGTTTATATACAACTGTTGCATTAGTGTGCTGTTTGCTATAGGGCTGCACTTATTTGGCCACATTGTGTTTTACCTTTCCTTTCTCTTCCTTTTTCTCCCTTTTTTGCACTTTGCTAGGTGTGGCACTTATACAATACTTTTCAGGCCATATGTAGGACTGGCGCATTTAATGCCAGTCACGTCTATCATTTAAATTTGCTCATTGCCTACCATGCACATTTGTTGTTTTCCACATTGTGACCATTATCCATGTGTTCTGTGGCAGAGCGCTGCATGGAGGGCCGGGGAGATAAGTCAGCGGCTCCACACAGGCGGCCAGGCTTTCAAACGCGTTGCCATGACTACGAGACGCGTCGCCATGGTAACCAGAGCGGATGCCGTCTGACATCACCGGACGTGACGCAGACGCAGCTGCGGCGGGCGGAAGCGGACGCCGGTCCCGGCTCTCCTGCGGCGCGATGGCTGTTCCCCTATTTAGTTGAGAGTTTTATGTTTGTTTGTCTTGTTAGCATTTTTACTTAGCATTCATGCCTGCCTTGAAAACGGTGCTTGCAGCACCGAAACGTCGGCCTTGTTAAGGCATTCTGTAACCATTTAATATGCTTCAGTAAGAAATATTCATTTAAACTTGAGTGCCGCAGTTTCCACGCTTGCTATTATCCTTTCCACTGAGGCCACCAGGCATCAACTTTTCCAGCACGGAGTGACGGTTCGTACCAGCATTATATATATATATATATATATATATATATGGAATACATACAGCATGTACGTCAAAATGCTAGCAGGGAGGAGCGCAATGAAGCGCTGCCACAGGTTCTATTCCCACCCTATGGGTGTCGTGGACACCTACGAGTGGGAAAAGCCCGTGAGCCGGTATTCCGGCTGTTAGCATAGTTGGCTGTCGGGATTCCGGCATCGGTATCCTGACCGCCGGGATAGCGACAGCCGGCAACCTGATTACCTCATATTATATATAGTGATGTGCACCTGAAATTTTTCGGGTTTTGTGTTTTGGTTTTGGGTTCGGTTCCGTGTCCGTGTTTTGGGTTCGAACGCGTTTTGGCAAAACCTCACCGAATTTTTTTTGGCGGATTCGGGTGTGTTTTGGATTCGGGTGTTTTTTTCAAAAAACCCTAAAAAACTGCTTAAATCATAGAATTTGGGGGTCATTTTGATCCCATAGTATTATTAACCTCAATAACCATAATTTCCACTAATTTTCAGTCTATTCTGAACACCTCACACCTCACAATATTATTTTTAGTCCTAAAATTTGCACCGAGGTCGCTGGATGGCTAAGCTAAGCGACACAAGTGGCCGACACAAACACCTGGCCCATCTAGGAGTGGCACTGCAGTGTCAGACAGGATGGCACTTAAAAAAATAGTCCCCAAACAGCACATGATGCAAAGAAAAAAAGAGCTGCACCAAAGTCGTTGTGTGACTAAGCTAAGCGACCCAAGTGGCCGACACAAACACCTGGCCCATCTAGGAGTGGCACTGCAGTGTCACGCAGGATGGCCCTTCCAAAAAATACTCCCCAAACAGCACATGACGCAAAGAAAAAAAGAGGCGCAATGAGGTAGCTGTGTGACGACTAAGCTAAGCGACCCAAGTGGCTGACACAAACACCTGGCCCATCTAGGAGTGGCACTGCAGTGTCAGACAGGATAGCACTTAAAAAAATAGTCCCCAAACAGCACATGATGCAAAGAAAGAAAGAGCTGCACCAAAGTCGTTGTGTGACTAAGCTAAGCGACCCAAGTGGCCGACACAAACACCTGGCCCATCTAGGAGTGGCACTGCAGTGTCACGCAGGATGGCCCTTCCAAAAAATACTCCCCAAACTGCACATGACGCAAAGAAAAAAAGAGGCGCAATGAGGTAGCTGTGTGACGACTAAGCTAAGCGACCCTAGTGGCCGACACAAACACCTGGCCCATCTAGGAGTGGCACTGCAGTGTCAGACAGGATGGCACTTAAAAAAATAGTCCCCAAACAGCACATGATGCAAAGAAAAAAAGAGCTGCACCAAAGTCGTTGCGTGACTAAGCTAAGCGACCCAAGTGGCCGACACAAACACCTGGCCCATCTAGGAGTGGCACTGCAGTGTCACGCAGGATGGCCCTTCCAAAAAATACTCCCCAAACAGCACATGACGCAAAGAAAAAAAGAGGCGCAATGAGGTAGCTGTGTGACGACTAAGCTAAGCGACCCTAGTGGCCGACACAAACACCTGGCCCATCTAGGAGTGGCACTGCAGTGTCAGACAGGATGGCACTTTTAAAAATAGTCCCCAAACAGCACATGATGCAAAGAAAAAAAGAGCTGCACCAAAGTCGTTGTGTGACTAAGCTAAGCGACCCAAGTGGCCGACACAAACACCTGGCCCATCTAGGAGTGGCACTGCAGTGTCACGCAGGATGGCCCTTCCAAAAAATACTCCCCAAACAGCACATGACGCAAAGAAAAAAAGAGGCGCAATGAGGTAGCTGTGTGACGACTAAGCTAAGCGACCCTAGTGGCCGACACAAACACCTGGCCCATCTAGGAGTGGCACTGCAGTGTCAGGCAGGATGGCACTTAAAAAAATAGTCCCCAAACAGCACATGATGCAAAGAAAAAAAGAGCTGCACCAAAGTCGTTGTGTGACTAAGCTAAGCGACCCAAGTGGCCGACACAAACACCTGGCCCATCTAGGAGTGGCACTGCAGTGTCACGCAGGATGGCCCTTCCAAAAAATACTCCCCAAACAGCACATGACGCAAAGAAAAAAAGAGGCGCAATGAGGTAGCTGTGTGACGACTAAGCTAAGCGACCCTAGTGGCCGACACAAACACCTGGCCCATCTAGGAGTGGCACTGCAGTGTCACGCAGGATGGCCCTTCCAAAAAATACTCCCCAAACAGCACATGACGCAAAGAAAAAAAGAGGCGCAAGCTCTTCCCGTCCAGTGTTGGGAAGGTCAGGCATCGCAACCGACACAATTGGACTCTCCTTTGGGATTTGGGATTTCGAAGAACGCACAGTTCTTTGCTGTGCTTTTGCCGCAAGTCTTTTCTTTTTTCTAGCGAGAGGATGAGTGCTTCCATCCTCATGTAAAGCTGAACCACTAGCCATGAACATAGGCCAGGGCCTCAGCCGTTCCTTGCCACTCCGTGTCGTAAATGGCATATTGGCAAGTTTACGCTTCTCCTCAGACGCTTTTAATTTTGATTTTTGGGTCATTTTTTTACTGATCTTTTGTGTTTTGGATTTTACATGCTCTGTACTATGACATTGGGCATCGGCCTTGGCAGACGACGTTGATGCATTTCATCGTCTCGGCCATGACTAGTGGCAGCAGCTTCAGCACGAGGTGGAAGTGGATCTTGATCTTTCCCTATTTTTTTAACCTCCACATTTTTGTTCTCCATATTTTAATGCGCACAACTAAAAGCCACCACAGGTATACAATGTAGATGGATGGATAGTATAGTATTATATTACTTATGGAGGACGAGTGCACTGACGACACAGAGGTAGGTACAGCCGTGGCCTACCGTACTGCTTATATATATAATATACTGTATATAACGGACCTGGTGGACACTGTCAGCAGACTGCTAAACTAGTATGAAGAGAAAAAAAAACACCACAGGTAGGTATACAATACAATGTAGATGGATGGATAGTAAGTATAGTATTATATTACTTATGGAGGACGAGTGCACTGACGACACAGAGGTAGGTACAGCCGTGGCCTACCGTACTGCTTATATATATAATATACTGTATATAACGGACCTGGTGGACACTGTCAGCAGACTGCTAAACTAGTATGAAGAAAAAAAAAACCACCACAGGTAGGTATACAATACAATGTAGATGGATGGATAGTAAGTATAGTATTATATTACTTATGGAGGACGAGTGCACTGACGACACAGAGGTAGGTACAGCCGTGGCCTACCGTACTGCTTATATATATAATATACTGTATATAACGGACCTGGTGGACACTGTCAGCAGACTGCTAAACTAGTATGAAGAGAAAAAAAAACACCACAGGTAGGTATACAATACAATGTAGATGGATGGATAGTAAGTATAGTATTATATTACTTATGGACGACGAGTGCACTGATGACACAGAGGTAGGTACAGTCGTGGCCTACCGTACTGCTTATATATATAATATACTGTATATAACGGACCTGGTGGACACTGTCAGCAGACTGCTAAACTAGTATGAAGAAAAAAAAAAACACAGGTAGGTATACAATAATGTAGATGGATGGATGGATAGTATAGTATTATATTACTTATGGAGGACGAGTGCACTGACGACACAGAGGTAGGTACAGCCGTGGCCTACCGTACTGCTTGCTTATATATATATAATATACTGTATATAACGGACCTGGTGGACACTGTCAGCAGACTGCTAAACTAGTATGAAGAAGAAAAAAAAAGCCACCACAGGAGTGTTTTTCAGGCAGACAAACATATACTGGACTGGTGGTCACTGTCAGCAAAACTGTGCACTGTACTCCTGCTATAACTGCTCCCCAGTCCCCACAATTAGGCAGTGTGAGCAGTGCACTCAGCACAGATATATCATGCAGCAGTGCAGCACACTGAGCACAGATATGGTGGAGCGTTTTTTTCAGGCAGAGAAACAAAGGATTAAACTAACTCACTGGTGGTAAACCCTGCACTGTACTCCCTAACAGCTGCTCCCCGTCCCCAATCCTCCCCACATAACTAAGTCACTCAGTTTACTCTGTTCTTTTCTAATATAACGGAGAGGACGCCAGCCACGTCCTCTCCCTATCAATCTCAATGCACGTGTGAAAATGGCGGCGACGCGCGGCTCCTTATATAGAATCCGAATCTCGCGAGAATCCGACAGCGGGATGATGACGTTCGGGCGCGCTCGGGTTAACCGAGCAAGGCGGGAGGATCCGAGTCGCTCGGACCCGTGTAAAAAAAAGGTGAAGTTCGGGCGGGTCGGATCCCGAGGATCCGAACCCGCTCATCACTAATTATATATGAGGTACTCAGAACCTCTATGTGTGCGCGTATGTTCGCTCTCCCTAACACTCTCTCCTCTTGCACCTCTCTCGCTGACACTCTCTCTCTTGCTCCACTCTTTCTCCCTAACCTTTTCTTTTCTTGCTCCTCTCTCTATCGCCGACGGGGGATTATGATATCCCGGCTGTCAGCATACCGGCGCTGGGATCCTGACTGCCGGAAGTGGGGCGAGTGCAAAAGAGCCCCTTGTGAGCTCACTGCGCTCGCCACGCTGCGGGCTTGGTGGCACTCTATTTATTCTCCCTCCAGGGGTGTTGTGAACACCCCAAGAGGGAGAAAAGTTGTCGGTATCCCGGCAGTCGGGATTCCAGTGCCGGTATGCTGAGTGCTGGGATCCCCACAGCCGGGATATCGAATGTTTCCCCTCACCGACACCCTCTTTGTTTCTCTCTCACTCCCCTGTCTTCTGCTCCCCTAAGGGGAATTGTAGTGGCAGTGGATGGGGATGTATGGGGTCGAGGTGGGGAAGGGGGCCCAGAGATATCTGCATACTGGGCCCCAATATTTCTGTTGCCGTTCCTGCCTGCTCCCCGGAGGTCCCGGGGGCCAGCCTCACCTACACAGTGGTGCTTGCCAGCGCAATGCTGCAGTCCCAGGCTCCTCCTTCCCCCATCGCAGCACCTCTGTCAGTGGGACTCCTGGCCTCTATCTACATAGTGCGGTCTCCTCCCCACCATGGTGCTGCCTCCTTTTCATCCCCATAGTATTGTCTCCTCCTCCCTGGTGGCTCCGCCCCCAGGGGCACCAAAATGAGGATCTATCTTTCCCCTCCAACCTATAAATGTTCTGACGCCCCTACACACACACACACACACACACACACACACACACACACACACACACACACACACACACACACACATACTGTACATACATTAAGCATATACACAGTCATACATACATATACAGTACACAGATACTGTATACATATACACACACACACACACACACACACACACACACACACACACACACACACTCACTCTCCTTCCATCCACTTACTGTACCTATGGAGGTCTGGCAAGCCGGAGCTGTAGCAGATCATCCTCCTGTGTAGCAGGCTGCAGCCGGTCCCATGTAGCTCCTCCCTCTTTTAGGTCCGCACACTGCGCTGTCACAGGGGAGGGAAGAAGAGGCTTCATGCTGCCGGCGCCGCTGCCTGTCATAGAATGTGACAGCTTTGCATCCTTTTGCTGAGTGGCTAGCGCCGAGCCTGTCTGTATATACAATAAATAATAGCCCAGATAAAGTAAACTGCTTTACTGATACAGTAATTAAAACAACAAAATAAAAAATAAAAAACATTCAGGGTATTGCTTTGTAATCATCTATTTAGTAATAAAGAGCAATGATTCAGGGGAAGATAGATTTAAAATGTAAAGCATATTGGAGCTATAACAGAGATGAATCCAGTCTTTTAGGAGTGTTATTACACCATTTAGACTAATAATTTTTTTTTGCATAGCATGTATACTTTATACACTCTAGGGGGGTAATTCCAAGTTGATCGCAGCAGGATATTTTTTAGCAGTTGGGCAAAACCATGTGCACTGCAGGGGGGGCAGATATATATCATGTGCAGAGAGAGATAGATTTGGGTGGGGTGAGTTCAATCTGCAATCTAAATTGCAGTGTAAAAATAAAGCAGCCAGTATTTACCCCGCACAGAAACAAAATAACCCACCCAAATCTAACTCTCTCTGCACATGTTATATCTGCCCCCCCGCAGTGCACATGGTTTTGCCCAACTGCTAAAAAATATCCTGCTGCGATCAACTTGGAATTACCCCCTATATACAAATATTTAAGGGCTCTATGTAGCCTATTGGTCTTTCGTGGTATTACCAATATTCTGTTGCATTGTTGATGTGTTCTATTTTGTGATGTACACAGGTGATAAATAGTAGATTCTACTAGAAAGAAGTGTTTGAGGCACACTGAAGGTCGATTTAGATTGACGATAAATCGATTTTAATCGATGTTGGACTTCCAGGGTTAAAACACACATTTACTAGCAGATTTATTTTTATATACATTTTTAAATGTTAGTAAATGTGTGTTTTAACCCTGGAAGCCCAACATCGATTAAAATCGCTTTAACATCGATCTAAAATCAAACAAAATTGACCTTTAGTAAATATACCCCCTGGTAGATAGACTTACACAGGAACTTGGGTTTACTGCAGTGCACAGATTACACGGCTGTACTCACAGTAACACCAGTAAGCAGTGAAGATGGAACAGTGCATATAGTGAACCAGCTGGTTATGTATGGATAGTGGCAATATGAAGGATATTGTAGGGTCACCCCGGAGCTGAATACTAGATGTTTATACAGTACTGAGGCGCTCACAGTGAGGAGATAGCACAGTGAATGTGAGGTGGACCTAACAGCTAAAGAATCATCATGAAGGTAGCGCACTCCATATAGTGTTACCAACAGGCATAGGGGAACTTCCTGAGGCTATAATGCACCCCTACAACCAACATTGGGCAGAATGATAAAGGGGAGAGACCAAGGAGGGAACACCAACTAAGTCATATCCACATCTGTGTACACTCACAAGACCCCAACACATACTTACCAACTTCCCCCCACCAGCCTCTGGGAGATACAAGGAGAGTTAAATCAAAGTAGGAGGGGCAGGTACATGACAATACAAACGACATAATCGCATTGCATGTGATTTGCAACAATGTGTAGTTGGGGGAGGAGACGAGATTCGTAGAGAATCACATTAACAAGCCCTCTCACCCACTTCACGCGAGAAGTGAGGCTTGGTGCATGGAGTTGCTTTCTCCCCTGGGAACTCAGAGAACTCCCCCAAATTCAATCTACTGAGAGTTGACCATTATGCCACAACATTCTGCCTAGACATTGTGTGTCACCTGAAACTATCCTTTCTTCTACTGTAAACATTTTTACCCCTTCCGCATCGCAAAAATAACCCGGTATGCGATGTGAAAGGGCTCCATGAGAATTCCTGGGTCGCCTGACTTGGTAATTCAGCCTGGGTAATAAGAAGGGTTATTCCCGGGTTGAATACCGGGTCAGTGGCAGCGTAAACGGATTCCCGGGTCGATGCGACCCGGGACCCGTTTACTAAATAGGGAGAGGAGCCGCAGAATGTGCTCATATCCCAGCACCGCCTCCACCCCAGCCTCCGCTGCCGGCTCCGACCCCCGCCAGGCATATTGATAGATCGAAAAGCCAGCGCAGTGGCTCCAATGCCGGATCCCACCCGGGAAGGACCCATTTACAATTCCCGGGTGGGATCCAACATTGTAGATCTGAAAGGGGTATTTCTGGCTCATCTAGAGTGGAACATTGTTTCTAGAGTGTAACTTGAATGTTTTTGCACCGTGCATGCTTTAGAAACAAGTGAACGCAGGTACAGGAATCAACTTACAACTGAGGTGGCTTAATTGGGCTGGCATTCATTATTACTGTAGCCATACTTCAGTGAGGGAAAAGATAATGGGCAGAGAGACCTAACGTGAAACTTATTTGTTGGTGAGAGGTGTATGTGCTGGTGTAGGAATAGCTGGTGGACAGGGGTTACGCGAGTAGGGTTGCCACCTCATCCCTTTAATTCTGAAGAACACATATTAATTACACAGGTTCTGTGGCTGGCTGACTGCAAGACTCCATTTCACCTGGTTTTAATCAGCCACAGAACCTGTATAATTAATATGTGTCCAGAATTAAAGGGATGAGGTGGCAACCCTAGACGTGAGGGTCTAACCTGTGGGCAAAGATAGAATGTAAAACATGCAAGCAGAGCTGCATGTGTGGGATTAGATTTTCATGTTTTCATTATTTTCTTCCTAAAATTTAAAATAGATACTTTTTGTACTGTGCAAATACAGATATTTTAGAGTATTTACAATGGAGCCTGGAGAGCATTTTGCATCAGACATCCATGCATTTTGAACTTCAGCTTTGCCAGCTAGGAGTATGTTAGAGTTATTATTATTTATATTTTTTTATTACAAAAATTGAGGTGTGAGGTGCTGATAAGTGGGCCTTGGGGTAAAGAGAAGGGGTAGGCTGAAGCTTTGCCTAGGGAGCCAAGAAACCTCGCACAGGCCTTGGAGAGATTCAAGGAGAAATTGTTTCTTGACAAAGACTGTTACAACAAGACAATTACTTTGTGACTGTAATTTGAATGTGTCAGTAACACATAATAAAGTTATATCCACGGAGATCAGTGCTTTCCCAATACATTGCATTTTAAGGCCAGTACTGATGGGAGAGATGTGTGCTGAGCGATCTTAACACAGACCGCTCAGCACACATCTCTCTCCCAGCTCAGCACAGCGCAATGTGTGCTGAGCGAGGGGGGTGCTCACTTCACACAGCGCTGAAGTGAGCGACCCGCTAGAATGAATCTAGGCCAGGGGTGGGGAATTATTTCAGCTGAGGGGCCACTTGACATTTCCTGTCAGTATCCGAGGGCCACATACAGAATAGCAGCTCCCCCCACTTGCCAAAAATATAGGGACGTGGCTTCATGTGGAAGGGATGTGGGCAAAAAATAATACAGATTCATATTAGGCTACTCAATAGTCTCCATTATTCAAATTGCGCCACACAGCACCACTTACACACATTACTCCAGGTAGAGCCCCTTTTACACAATATGGAAGGTAGAGCCCCCTTTTACACATTACAGCAGGAAGAGCCCCCTTTTACACATTAACATTTTATTTAGGATAATTATTGCGCAGCAAGCAAATTATCCAGTGTCTTATGGCCCCTGGGGAAAGGTGTTACACTGTGACAGAACACGGGGGGTGTGACACAGTGACAGAACACGGGGAGGGGGGGTGACAGTGACAGAACACGGGGTGTGTGACACAGTGACAGAACACGATGGGGGTGACACGGTGACAGAACACGGAGGGTGTGACATAGTGACAGAACATGGGGGGGTGACAGTGACAGGACACGGGGGGTGTGACACAGTGACAGAACACGGAGGGGGTGACACGTGACAGAACACGGGGGTGACATGGTGATAGAACACGGGAGGGGTTGGTACAGCAAGAGCTAAAGATCTCTCCCCCAAACCTAAAAACAGTCTGAGTCCACTGCCCGCACACACAAATATACGCACACTATCACACACACACCACACAATCACCACACACACACTTACTGATCTGGCTGGCAGTGGCAGGAAGGATGGATCTGTAGCAGTCTGGCTCTAGTCCCGTGTCGCCCCGCCCCCTGAGGTCCCATGTAGCACCCCCCCTCATTGGCACGTAGCTCCGCCCCCTTTTCAGGTGAACACAGCCGTTGTCACTGGGGACTCTGGAGGCGGGAAGAGGAGGCTGCTACAACGCAGGAGCCGTGCAGCAGCAGGGGAGAGAGGCACCGCCGGCACCTTGGAGGTACTGTAGTGCAGAGCAATGACAAGCAGCTCAGCCGGTCGGGCCGCTTGTCATTTCTCGCTGGTGGGAGCCAGTGGGCCGGGCAGGATCGGTTTGCGGGCCGCATCCGGCCCGCGAGCCATATTTTGCCCACCCCTAATCTAGGCTCAATCTAGCAGCGGCGATAGCCATGCACGGGGACACGCATCGCTATCGCTGGGAGGCATACACACGACAGATCCGTGCTTAAAATCTAAGCAATCTAGTCATATTGCTTAGATTTTAAACACGGATCTCTCCGTGCGTACCCCCCTTTAGAGGGACACATGTACCTGAATTATATATACAGTACATTACTGTTACCTTTAACCACTCACCTGGCGTGATCACATGGGATGTTACTGCAAACATCTGGGCTCTTGTGTCTGCTTTTCCATCCCCCGGCATTTTCAGAGACCTGTTCTGCACGTGCGTATATTGGATCTCCTTTGGACCCATGGTACCAATGCAGAGGTCTGTGACCACCAACATCACTGCTGATTTTGCAACACTGAGTTATATATGAACAGCATTCTAGAGTGCATGCGCCTCAAGAGAAAATAGGGGAACTGAAGTTTCCCTTTGAAGCACTATTGATAGGGACTGATGATCAATTACCCCTCTAATCAGCTCCACTGCATGTAGAGGGAGGGGGTTAATGACAAGGGTCTGAAAGTTAATCCATGGTACATACAGTAGGAGCTTTTGGCCACTGGAGGATGGGGATTTGTAGACCACGATAGTTCACTGTCACTGGGAGGAAGGTCTATTCTTCAGTGAAGACCTGTGCACATACTGTAATGATGGGAGGTGATTATTATTATCTTTTATATGGCGCCACAAAGGTTCCACAGTGCCAATTACAGAGTACATAAACAAGTAAGCAAAACAATAAAACAGTGACTTACAGTTCAAGACATTATATGACAAGTACATGATATATAAACATTTCTGCATCAGCAGATGACACTGAAATAAGTATCAGGGTGGCAGAAGACAGAGGGATTTGGTGCCATTGAAGAGAGTATGGAATAGAAGATAGTTTAAGTAAGAGAAGGAAAAGCACATGAGAGAAGAGGGCCCTGCTCGTGAGAGATTACATTCTAAAGGGGAGGGACAGATAGACATAGGGCTTAGGATGAGAGTTCGCTGGGTTTGGTGAAAAAGTGGATCTTGAGAGCCCATTTGAAGTTTTGTAGAGAAGGGGAGAGTCTGAGGGGGAGAAGCAGAGAATTCCAGAGAAAGGGTGCAGCACGTGCAAAATCTTGGAGATAGGATTGGGTGGAGGCGTGCACTAGCAGAGCAGAAAGGATGGGCGGGAGTGTAAAGGGAGATAAGGTCAGAGATGTAAATGGGGAAGAGTGGGTGAGGGCTTTGTAAGTGAGTGTGAGATGCTTGAATTGGATTCTGAAGGGAAAGGGGAGCCAGTGAAAGTTTTGTAAGAGAGGGGAGGTGGATATAGTATGTTTGGTGAGGAAGATAAGCTGGGCAGCAGCATTGAGGATAGATTGGAGTTGAGAGATGCATTTGTCAGGGATACCAGATAGGAGAAGATTACAGTAGTCCAGTCTAGAGATGATCAGTGAGTGAATAAAGGTCTTAGTGGCATCCTGGGTGAGAAAGGGTCTGATCCTGGAAATTTTTTTGAGATGAAAACAAAAGGTTTGAGAGAGGTGCTTAATGTGTGGTTTGAAGGAGAAGGAGGAGTCAAAGATTACTCTAAGAATGCACTTGGGGGCTAAAGGAGATAGTAGTGCCATCAATAGATAAAGAAATTGTGGGAGGTGAGGTTATGCGGGAGGGTGGGAAGATGATTAGCTTAGTCTTAGACATGTTAAGTTTAAAAAAGCGCTGGGTCATCCAAGAAGAGAAAGCAGACCGACAGTTGGATACACGAGTGAGGAGAGCAGGGGAGAAAAGGTAGATTTGCGTATCATCAGCATAAAGATGATATTGTAAGTCAAAAGAGCTAATGAGGACATATATAGAGAGAAAAGGAGTGAACCAAGAACAGAACCTTGGCGGTCACCTACAGTTAGTGGAAGTGGGGGGAAGGTGGAGTCATGAGACTAGACAGAGAAGAAATGGTCAGAGAGGAGGATAGCCAGGAGAGGGCATTATCACACAGACCAAGGGAGTGAAGGATTTTGAGAAGGAGAGGGTGGGGTCCACAGTGTCAAAAGCAGCAGAGAGGTCAACGAGAAAAAGCAGAGAGTAGTGGCCAGAGCCAGCTTAAGGCGCGTTCCTTAGGAGCGTCCGTGCGGGCCGCCGGATTCCTAAAGGCAGCCACCAGCCGGCCCATCATACAACTCAAATATTGTACTGGATCGTCAGCCAATCAGCTTGCGGACCGGCGGCAACTCCTGATTGGCTGCCGGACCGCAAGCTTTGTTTGGCTTAGAAACCGGTGCCTGACTTGACCAATGCCGGAGCCCCGCTCATCAACAGAGGTAGTGGGAACAGCAGAGGCAGCGGTGGGCAGAACTGCTGGGGCTGGCGGCATATGTGTATCTGGCACTATGGGCATATGTATATCTGGCATTAGAGGCATATGTGTATCTGGCACTGGTGGCATATTATGTGTACCTGGCATTGTGGGGGCATATTATGTGTATCTGGCACTGGGGTCATATGTGTATCTGGCACTGTGGGGGCATATTATGTGTATCTGGCACTGTGGGGGCATATGTGTATCTGGCACTTTGGGGGCATATAATGTTTATCTGGCACTGGGGGCATATGTGTATCTGGCAATGGGGGCATATGTATATCTGGCACTGGGGGCATATGTGTATCTGGCACTGCTGGGGGCATATTATGTGTATCTGACACTAATGGGGGCATATGTGTATCTGTCACTGCACTATTGGGGGCATATGTGTAACTGGCACTGTGGGGGCATATTATGTGTATCTGGCACTATTGGGGGCATATGTGTATCTGGCACTGGACTACTGTGATCATTGTGTGTATCTGGCACTCTACTGGGGTCATTATGTGTATTTTGCTCGATACTGTAACGTTAAGTGTCTCTGATAATATACTAGGGACATTTTGTGCAAGGAGCACTACTGTGGGCGTTATGTGTAAGGCTGCTAATTGTGTGTGTAGAGGGGGTAAAAATATATATATTTATACTGTAGTTCATTATATTAGACTATATAAAGTTGTGAGGCCCCGCCCGCTTTACCAGGAGCGTGCGCGCATGGATGGGGGTCGGGAGGATTCAAAATTTCTTGCTCAGGGTGCTAGTAGGACTGGAGCCAGCCCTAGTAGTGGCCCTTGGATTTAGCAGACTTTTGCGAGGGCAGTTTCAGTGGAAGTGATGGCATAGTGGTATGTATCTTTTGTCACTGGGGAATCTATTGCCATGGGGGAAGAGAGTAATATGACAATGGGTGCCATGAATGTGGAGTGGGGGTTAGTGCTAGATACCACTGGACATCTGAAAAATATGTTTTAGATCAAATTTTTTTTTTATTTTTTTTTTAGGAATGAGGTGATCTTTAGGAAAAAAAATCCTAATTTAAGTGGTTAATGTGTGCTAAATTAGTCTGGAACTAAAATAAATCAATATACAACAAAAAGGCAGTTTTTCTTTAAAGTCAATGCTGCATAGTCACACTTGACTGTAACCAATGTTTAATTTGCCTGACAAAATCTGCTGCCTGCAACAGCTGCCTCTGTTGCTTTGTTATAGCCATACAGTATCTGGGATCCGGTCTCTAGGTCAACAATAACTAGGTTGACCTGTCGACAGAGCCGGCCCTAGCCAATTTGATGCCCTAGGCAAAATTTTGTCTGGTTCCCCCTAGCTCCGCCGCTAGTTCTGCATCTGTACCTGCAACGCTCAGGTAGTGGGGCCCACCGGGGGGTTACCCTGTCAGCCAGTTCAACTCTGCACAATGCCACACAGTAATGACCATAATACATATAATTCCACACAGTAAAGGAACCTTACACATATTCCCCACATTAGTAATGCCCATAATACACATAATGCCACACAGTAATGCACCTTACACATATGCCCCACATTAGTAATGCCCATAATACACATATACTGCCACAGATACTGCCACACTTGCTGGTTATACAAAAAGACCAGTATCAAACATGTAGAAACTGTCCATTCTCTTCACTATTCACTGTGTTTGCTGGTGTCTGTTACTGCATGCCCTTTACTTTATACTGTGGGAGTGATATGCTCTGCTCTCCAGTCTGATGTGTCCGAAAGTCATGCTGCACTGATGTTTCATAGAGAAAAGCACAACGCAACTTACTGACCACGTTACAGTGCTGGGTGGCAGGGGAATTTTACGGCATGGACTGACTAGGAAATAAAGTGTGGGGAGAACATTGCCCATGTTATGTCCCTGCAGACACCTGGGAATTGCACAGGGATAAGGGACACAGGATAACAGGGTCCCCCTCCCCTATGTGCACAAGCAGTATAGGTGATGTCAGGCTTCTGTGAAGCAGTCTTCCAAAATACACATGTGTTATAGAAGCCATCCAGTAATAACCTTATATAGTCAGTGAAAATGTCACAGGTCCAGGAATTGCATTTACTTGGCTTCTGCTGTCTGTCTGAGATCTCACAAGTCTGGGGCATTCAAGCATGTCAGAGGAAGTTTAAGGCACAGTGTGCATTTTTTTTACAAATGTAAACAGCAGTGTATACAAGTACTGATTGAATACATTTGGAAAGTAACAGTTAGTTTGCGGACTGACCCTCCCAGCATGAGATACTGCAGGGACATGCTTGGATGCCCCTAGACATGCTTGGATGCCCTAGGCAAATGCCTAGCCTGCCTATAGCTAAGGCCGGCTCTGCCTGTCGACCTAGACCATGTCGACCTAAAGACCCTGTCAACCTAGTTTCTGTCGACCAATAGGGGTCGACCTAGGCACTGTCGACCTAGTTACTTTCTACCTTCCATATCACACCCACAGTATCTCACACCCCTAATTGTATACAAGTGCGTCACTGGTATCTCCCTACAGTACCTGCAGCTCTAATAAGTGGCAGCAATTGTTGTCGTAACAGAAGGAAATTCATCTCACTGACTTCCTCTCCTCTCACAGATATATTTGTGGTGCAAGACATAATCTCCTCTTCTAGAAGTAATTTATGATCCGAAACATCTGTTTTTAATACTATGATGGCCAACTTCCCCTGCTCTCAGAAAGAATAGTCATAAAATGAATGGATAACCCCTGGTAAGGAATAAGGAGTGGTTCCCTGACTCCAGGAGGGGTCAGGGGGCAAATGATGGGGCTCGTTTCACAGAATTGCACGGTGTCAATTAGAAATGTTATGTCCCAACTTTAGATTTAATGTACACAGTAAATCCCAATATTTACAGTAATTTGCACCTGGGTCTTTCAGCAGCACGATTACATTATTATGTGTATATAAACCTATGTAAAGCTGATACTCTGCAGACACATTCAGCTGTAGAAGAATAAGTTATGATTAGCTAAAGATGGTATGTGAAAACAATACGCACAAAGGCTAGATAAGATGTACGTGGGTAAATTGTGCTGCTTGCCAACCCATCTGTGAGGGGTTAATAGCCTCTCAGCCCCTGGCACAGTGTTCGGGATGGTGGGGGCTGGAGGTTATCAGGAGACCAGAGATCCCACTCTGGGAGACAGTGTCAGAGGAGTGTCAGACTGTTAGGAGGAAGCACTGGTAACCCAGCACTCTTCACCACACAGCCCAGCTATCACACACATGGTTCTCTAAGTACCTAGATGTCTGGACAATGAAAGTGATGTGCATACCTAACTTCTGGGAAGGAGCTGTACTGGCAATGCTATATACATAGAGGGCCAACTAGAGGCAATTATGTAAGGTGCCTGCTCAAAGACAACCAGTAAGTTGACTCATCATCTACACGGAGTGGAAGCTGCAATTTTATAGGCCCCATAAAAGTGTTTTGTGGTTATCATCTAAACAAGGTCTGTTTCCCTCTGAATACTCCATATCCAGTCCTTCTTTGAAGCAAGGTTGTATGTGACAACCACAGGGTCCACTGCAGCACTTGGTCTGTGGCACCAGTATTCCTGAGACCACGGTCTATAATGTCACTAGAGACCAGTAACATCACTGAGGCATGATAGGAACTATACATACTATATGGTCTTTTTTCTTGCATAAGCTTTATATTGCTAACTATATGCACATTTGTAAAAGAGCTACTGGTATCATTGTAAAAGGCACTATGCTATGATCGGGGTATTGTATTTTATACATTGTGGGTCTGATTTTGAGATGAGAGATCTCTGTGCATGGACTCAAATAGGAAGTTTTAGCATACAGTGCATGCACATAGGCGGATTTACGTATCACCATCTGATTCTGAGTCTGGTGGACATTTGCTAATTCCCTTTGAGTGAAATGAGTTTTGAGTTGGGAAATGGGCAGTGTCAAAGCGATCACATGGAAGTCCTCTTTTCCTGTGGGAGTGTTGAGGCATTTAGCTATATTTCCATGCTGTTCGTGCCAACAGAGAAGGAAGTCTGTTTCAGATGGATCTCTGGCACCTTCCATGGGGTTGGTACAAATGCCAATACTTATGACTGTTGCAGCTGTGGGTAAAAAAAAAAACAGTGGGTAGAGCAGTTTCCAACTTGAATAAATGCTTGAATCTTCGCATTAGCATAAGGTAGCAAATCTGTGACTTTATGCAAACACAGATACTTTGTGTTCAATTCAGAATCAGACGCTTTTGTGCAATTTTCTTTTTTTCCAGACAAAAAGAGGCTCCCAACAGAAATCTGTAATAGCCAAGTAACAATAAAGTAGGAAAGCCTATTAATCCATCCATCCATCACAAACAAGTTCCAAACAGAATCTCAATACTCAGTTGGTTGTATATCCTTCCATTTTTACTTAAAACTGCAGATTCTGGGAACAAGAAAATAACAGGACAATCAACCAAATTTCTCTTCACATTGTTCTCCACATACTCTCTATGCAAGTTCCAGAACAATGTTATCATAAGGTATAGATAGGAATAGAAATAGGAGAACATCCTGATTCGTATTTGTACGCAAACCCGATGGTTTACATACAGTACTACCCTACTTCACTGGAATGAGCTCCCTCAGACTCTCCCAGATCTTGCAAAGCTTCAACTGGGCACTGAAAACCCACCTGTTCATCAGAGCGTACCCTTCTGCATAACCTAGTCTTGAGTCTGCTCTCCCCAACCCCCTGCCTCATGCCTTGGGTATCTTTGCCTTGCTTACTTCCTGCCATCAGGCCACCTTCCGCATGCTTGTGCCTCATGTCACCTGTCTGTCTCCCCCCTCCCCCTAGATTGTAAGCTCCTTGGAGCAGGGCCCTCTTCCCTCTTGTTGTCACAGCCCTCTTCTCTCACACTTCAATTACAGCTCTTTCCTTCTCAGCAAATGTCTATACCTGCATCTCCTCCATCTCTTCCAATGGCTGCCTGCCCCTAGTAGTATGCCGACTACTCCTTTGCTACCTTACATCTCAGCTGTATTGTGTATTGAGAACTGTCGTTGTAAGTTCTGTGTAAATTGTATTGTTCTAATGTGTGTCGTATGTACTGCGCTGTGAAACACTTGTGATGCCTTATAAATAAAATGTAATAATAAAAATAATAATAATAATACAGATCCGATGTTTGTGGGTCTGCCCAGGTGCAAGATATGTTTTGCGCATTGCCCTCTTATTCACAGCATGATTGACATGCTGTGACATTTGTGTGGTAGAGAAGAGCGGCAACCGGCACCATTCTTGAAAACGGAGGGGTGTCACCACTGTTTTGTAGGCATGCCTAGTTCTGCTCCGTTAGACGGAAACTTCCTAGACCAGGATCCGGATCGGGTGTAGTACTGGGGACCGGCGGTCTCCTGACCGCCGGTCACCTTACTGACGCCGGGATCCCGGCGGGGAGGGGCGAGTGCAGCAAGCTCCTTGCGGGCTCGCTGCGCTCGCCACGCTGCGGGCTCGGTGGCGACCTGCGGTCGCCACGGGTTCTATTCCCACTCTATGGGTGTCGTGGACACCCACGAGTGGAAATAGTCCCTGTTGGTCTGCATGCCGACCATCGGGATAGTGAGCCGTCGGGCTCACGGAGGAGGTCATGTGACTGTCGGTCAGGTGACCGGCGGTCACATGAATACCACCCATCCGGATCCTATGGGCTAATGCAGACTGACCATGGTATGCGAACATTACGAGGACTGTTGTGATGGTGATCTTCGGCTCAACGCAGCACTCAGATGCCTCCTACATCCAGCTGTGAGATCAATCTCCTACAGACGCCTCCTGCTACAGTATATTAAACTTTTCTTTGATAAAAGAAAAATATTGATTTAAAACACAATTAATTCTAAATGTTCCTACCAGATGGTAATGAAAACAGGCATATCATAAAATAAAGGAAAGTATATAATAGGAGATAATATATAGTGCTCTCTTTCTGTTCCTATCATTCAGACCTGATCGCACGCTGCCTTTTTTTGCAGCCATGTGATCGGATCTGAACAGTGCATGTGTGCGGTCCGCAATGCGCAGGCGGGTCGCCGGACAGCGATGGATTCTACAAAGAAAGCGATCACAGGGAGAGAAGAAGATTGACAGGCAGAAGGCGTTCCTGGGCGGCAACTCACCATTTCCAGGGAGTGTCCAGGAAAACATAGGCGTGCCCAGCCGTTCGGGAGGCGGATTTGTGATGTCCGTAACATCCCGTCTCGTCGCAGCGGCTGAGTAAGTTCTGGGCTGTGCAGAAACTACACAAACTTTTGTTTGTGCAGCTCTCTGCACAGCTGTTCGCACCCCTGCACAGCATTTACCCCCTCCCCTGTAGGCGGCGATTACTAGGTCGCAGCAGTGCAAAAAACAGCCTGCATGCGACCAGGTCTGAATTACCCCCTAAACCTTATAATAACATTTACATGGAACGTGCAATGGGGGTGCTTCAGACCTGATTGCTGGGCTGCTAACTTTGCTGTCCTGTGTTCACACAGTCGACACTCCAGGGGGAGTGTAAATTCGCTGTGCAAGTGTGCGATTGCATGTTTACGCCGAGCTGCAAAAATCCAGTGTGTGCAGTCTCTGCATTTTTTCCGGACACACCCAGTATATGGTCTGTTACCACCCACAAACAGCCTCTTCTTGTCAATCACCTTGATAACGCCCATGCAAAATACATTTTCGCACCATCCTGTCGCTGACCAGCGATGCCCGTTGTTGTTGTCCGATGCGCATGCGCATTGTGGTGCATACGCATGTGCAGTTATTACCTGATCGTTTGTGGTGTCTTTTTTTGTTTTGTATAGAATTCTTTAATAGCATTTTTGTCTGAAATGTATCTTAAATCTATTCGGTTCTTATTGCTCCTGATACCTTTACATGTACAGTTGCTAATTATGGCCCTCATTCCGAGTTGTTCGCTCGCAAGCGGATTTTAGCAGATTTGCTCATGCTAAGCCGCCGCCTACTGGGAGTGAATCTTAGCATCTTAAAATTGCGAACGATGTATTCGCAATATTGCGATTACACACCTCGTAGCAGTTTCTGAGTAGCTTCAGACTTACTCGGCATCTGCGATCAGTTCAGTGCATGTCGTTCCTGGTTTGACGTCACAAACACACCCAGCGTTCGCCCAGACTGCGTTTTTTCCGGAAACGGTAGCGTTTTTTCCCACACGCCCATAAAACGGCCTGTTTCCGCCCAGTAACACCCATTTCCTGTCAATCACATTACGATCGCCAGAACGATGAAAAAGCCGTGAGTAAAATTCCTAACTGCATGGAAAATTTACTTGGCGCAGTCGCAGTGCGAACATTGCGCATGCGCATTAAGCGGAAAATCGCTGCGATGCGAAGATTTTTACCGAGCGAACAACTCGGAATGAGGGCCTATATACAGTATTTCTATTTAGATCTATTGTATAAGGTCATTTTTTTCCCTCCTCTCCTGTAGCCATCACCACCGCTGCTAGCGCTCTCAGCGCTGAGACTCTGGCACAGTGCCAGAGTCTACAGCACATGCGCAGGACTCCGAAAAATGGCCACGCGCCATTTTTCCGGAGTCCTGCGCATGCGCTGTAGACTCTGGCACTGTGCCAGAGTCTCTAGCGCTCAGTGCACTAGCAGCGGTGGTGATGGCTACAGGAGAGGAGGGGGCCCACACACAGTCTCCGATCAGTAGCGGATCTTGCCACGGGCAAGCAGGACTTTTGCCCGGGGCGCCGCCTTCCGGAGGGCGCCGCACCAGGGCAAGATCCGCTGCTGCTGTGTGCCCCCTGCTGCCGCTGGCCGCTGCCCCCCGCTGCCGCTGTGAAGGGAAACTAGACGCGTACGCATCTAGTTTCCCTTCGTGGAGAGGTCCTTTACTGTGCGGTGCGCTATGACGTCATCGCGCACCGCACATCATTTCAGTCTGTACAGGGGGCGTATATGACCACGCCCCCTGTACGAAGCCACACCCCTATTGCCGCCCGGGGCGCACAGAGCGCCAGAACCGGCCCTGTCTCCGATGGATGCCGGAAAGGTAAGTATAGAAGAAATGGGTGCGGTGTGGGCACCCTCTGGACCCAGGGGCCCGGGTGCACCGCACACACTGCACACATTATAGATACGGCAGTGAAACAAAGAAAGGAAGAGAAAGACTAAAAGAAGAAAAGTGGAGCGATCCCATGGGGGGGAGGGGAGGCGAGATGGTGGCTACGGTCAAAAGAGGAATGAAAAAATAAAAAAATAAGATATTTAATTTCGATCCTATATGGGATATTAGCGGGGAAAAGGGGCATGCTGAGATGCCAAACAAGGGCCCCAAACTTTATCAAAGGATTTGGCAGAGTTTCTTATTATGCTTGTCATACTGTATATTCCATCTTATAATTAAATCAAATATGAGACATAACAGAGTGTAAGGGTGGAGAAGAGGGCTTCTTCCAATCAGTTGCTATTTGACATGTCGTAGCATTTGTAATATGTCGTGCCAGTTAATTTTGATATCTAGTCAGATCAACAAACCCCAGGGGGAGAAGGAAATGTTTAGGGTCATAGGGAATGGGGACCTCAAGAACTGTGGATATGAGGAATATAATCTCTTTCCAGAGTTTAATGATCTTAGGGCATTGCCACCAGATATGCATAAATGTACCCTCTTCAGAACACCCTCTCCAGCATCTGTCGGAGGTATCTGGAAGCATAGCTCACAGCCGGGAGGATACATAAAACCACCTGTAGATCAATTTGTATACATTTTCTTTAATTTTGGCAAATATTGAGCTAGAAGCAGCATTGTCCCAGATCTCCGACCACTCCTTAAGAGTCAGGTCAGAGCCCAAATCCTTCCCCCAGGCGATTTCATGAGAGTCCCCCGTGGTAGATGTCTCTCCAACCAGCAGTGTGGAAAGAGTAGATATTAAGCCTTTGGTTGAGGAGCGTCTCCAACAAAGTATATCAAAGTCCGTAAGTGGCCTTTGAATAAGGAGATCACCCACCTTAGAGTGAAAGTGTCTTATCTATAAATATTGGTAAAAATCTGCAGAGGGGAACTCAATCCGTTCCTGAATTTGGGAAAATTGGGGGAAGCTAGTGTTTTTGGTGATATTGTTTAGTTATAGAATATTACCCCTCTTCTGGCGTGGAAAAGCTGATCTATTCAAGCCCTGAGGGAAATCAGGATTGTGGAATAAAAGGATTAAAGGAGACGGACTGGGAGCTAATTTGTATTTTCTATTAATGTAATCCCAAATGTATAAGGGGTGCAAAACTATCGGATGAAAGAGCACAGATCTGGGGCGACATGTCTTAGGGAGCCAAAGTAAGGAAGAAATCGAGGAGAGGCCTAGGTTATCTGCCTCAATATCAACCCAGACCTTTCCAGCCTCGGGATTGCACCATTGCACACCGTGGGCAAGTTGAGCTGCTAAATAATATTTTTTGAAGTCGGGAACACCTAAACCTCCACTCTGAGAAGGACATTGCAAAACACTTAGTTTAACCCTAGGGCATTTACCGGCCAAAACAAAGTGAGACGTATGAAATTGCAATAATTTGAATACATAAGGCGGGATATATAGGGAGGGTTTGAAAAAGATATAGGAGCCGAGGGAGCACGTTCATTTTCACCGAATTCACACGGCCAATCCAAGAGATGAATTAATTGGACCATGATTGGAGATCCAACTTGATTTGGTCTAATAATCAAGGAAAATTAGCTTGGAAGAGCTGGTGATAGTTGCGAGTCAGGGAAACTCCTAAATACTTTTTTTTTTGTTTATACCATGCAAATGGAAACGTGACTTCTAAAGTATGTTTAATATTGTCTGGAACATAAAAATCGTGAACTTCCGTCTTATTAGCATTGATTTTATAGCCTGAGTGTACACAATAGGTGTCAATTTCAGAGAAGAGGGGAGCCAGTATCAGAAAGAGAAATTAGGACATGATCCGCGTATAATGCTATTTTAGGTTCTTTAAGACCCGTCTTTACCCCTGTGATCTCAGTGTTATAACGGATTCTCGCCGGTAGAGGTTCCACACTTTGCATTTTGTTAATGGATAAAAACAAACTATTAACACTTCAATTTTGGAAAGCAGTCTTACTTTGCAGCATTTTTTCCACACCTGCAAAACTTGCATATTACTGTATATATGTAGAGGAAGTATAAGACCTTTCTCGCGCTAACAATATATAGAGCTACACCTTAGGGGAAAATACCCCCTGTTAGACAGGGTATAATGGTTATGAACAACAGAGAAAAAGGTTTCCCCAGGGAGCTGGTGATATTCTTTGGTATGTCAAAAATATTTTCACTTGTACAATAAAATAGTCATAAGAAATAGACTTATTTATTTTTATAAAACACAGTAAAAATGAGCTGTATCACAGTATGTCCAAAATGACAGTCAATGTTTCATACAGATATTGATGTTGGTAACAATTCATTTCAGTCACATATCGACACAATTACTGTATATATGTATTTTATTTTTTTATTGTTTAATATTTTAAAACATATGGGAACTTATATTTCAGTTCTTACTGCCATCTGCTATTAAGAACTAAAGTCTACTTCAGGGAAAGAGTATGGATTCAATAAAATGTCAGTAATGTCTGTTGACCCAGCGGAAAATAACTGGAGCTGCATACTTATGCTGTCAACATGCAATGCAATAAGTTGCTGGCCCCCAGGGCTCTTAGGGGTCATCAGCAGTCTCCTTACATGTCCTATTGATATTGTAGCTGCTAGGATCTTGGGAATTCTGAGGATGAGCCATACTTGTCTGCCTCACGGGGCATTAACATCAAAAGACCTCTCACCTCTTGATAACGTTCCAGTTCTGGGAGCCCTAAGGTGATTGTACACTATTGTCTGCCTTGGAAAGGAATCTTGCAGCTGGTGGAGGGTTCTGTATATAAGTCTGTGCTCAGCTTTGCATGAATCTCCTCTGCCTATGACAGGTGTTCAAAAAGAGTCCATTCTGGGGCATTCAAAAATCATAGCACAAGGACCAGCATGTAAAGCAACGACTAATTGGAATCTAAAACTCTGCTACTTCAGTTGATTTATTGGCTATCATCCTGGTAAAAAAGATTTACAGAACCCTAGGGTATTTACAGCATGAATAGACGACAAATCATTTCCAGAGACACTGTGCTGCTAAGTAGAAGCATGGCATATGCTAGCAGGTATATAGGAACATGGCATACGTTGGCAGGTGTATAGGAACATGGCATACACTGGCAGGTGTATAGGAACATGGCATACACTGGCAGGTGTGTAGGAACAGGGCATATACTGTTAGGTGTATAGGAGCATGGCATACAGTAAACTGGCAGGTGTATACAGGGCCGGTGCAAGGTTTCTCGGCACCCTAGGCAAAACTTCTGCCTTCTGCCCCTTCCCCATACCCACCCTTCAGATGTGAGGCATGCTGCTCTCACCCCGTCCCCCCTACTCTGTTAAATGTCTGCTGTTCTATCCCCCCAAAAATCTGTGTGCATGCTGCTGCTCATCCCCCCAGACTGTGTGCATGCCTGCTTCTTATCTCCCCCCCCCCCACCTCCTCACCACACTGCTGCTCTCGCCCTCTTTCCTTATCAATGCAGAGAATGCACTGTGCAGCCACCTTACCTGCAGGCTGCGATGCAGAGTTGGAACTGAGTAGTCTGTGAAAGAGCCTGGAATGAAGAGCAGTGCTCCCTGTCACCCCCAGCCAGGACTCCAGGAGCTGTCAAAGTTACTGCCGGTGCCGGGTGGAGGTGGAGCTTGAGGCTGCAATACGGGAGCTTAGCAGCCACGGCTACTGTAAGATACACATTCTGGGGGATTGCAGTGGCTGTGAAAGGTAGGACTATGCTACCTTTTTTAGGCAGCTGCAGCAGGCCACCCCCTCAGGTCCCGGCGCCCCTAGGCAGCTGCCTAAAGCTGCCTAGTGGAAGCTCCGGCCCTGGGTGTATAGGAACACGGCATAGACTGGCAGGTGTGTAGGAACATGGCATACACTGGCAGGTGTGTAGGAACATGGCATATACTGGCAGGCGTGTAGGAGCATGGCATTCAGTACACTGTCAGGTGTGTAGGAACATGGCATATACTGGCAGGTATATAGGAGCATGGCATACAATACATTGGCAGGTGTATAGGAACATAGCATACACTGGTAGGTGTGTAGGAACATGGCATATACTGGCATGTGTATAGTAGCATGGAATACACTGGCAGGTGTATAGGAGCATGGCATATACTGGCAAGTGTATAGGAGCATGGAATACACTGGCAGGTGTATAGGAGCATGGCATATACTGGCAGGTGAATAGAAGCATGGCAACTCACTGTAAGGGTTTGGCATCCATCACCCACTACATTTACCTTTAGAAATTGTTTACCAAACTTGGCTATAATAATATATATATATATATATATATATATATATTGCAATGTAAAAGCTAATGCTCAATACACATACACTTGGAATCTCTAATTATTAATAATACTAGATTGTGAACTTGCATGAAATATACAGAATAAGACAAATTGTACTTGGTCATAATTGAGGACCAGGGACATTTCTCGGGATAACATCTGTAGGTACACGCCTTGAAATTGTAATGTTTAAGCAACAGACAAAATACTGTCCAGAATGTCTGGAATGTACTCAGAAATGTATGCAGGACAAGACCATTTTGTGGCTATTTCTGCAATGTTGCTATATTTTCAAACAAGTGTCTAATTGGTAGTTGAACTGCTCAGATTGTCGCAGATGCCTTTAATCTTGCAAAATTGGCTAAATGTCTAGAAAGAATTATAGGTGACTGAATCTCATATCTGTAGCAAATACAGCTCTGTATTTTATACAGCATTTCACGCCTAGTGCTTTCATCATTTTCACAGTAAAACAGAGTACCCATGCGACTTGACATTTGTTTAAACTATAAACCTGTCCTTACAAATTCTGTTAATTTTGGGTATATCAGTAGTACAGATGATTGGAAAACCAGCATTGGGGGAAAAGAAGAGGACTGTGAAACTTGGGACATGTAAATATCTCATACTTGCCTACCTGACCCTCTGCATGAGGGAGAAAATGCTCTGTTCCTGGACTTTCCTGGTAATGTATGATTGCCATCACCTGTGGTGAAACACCTTTCTTATCAATTAACTAGCTCACCACAGCTGATGGCAATCATACATTACCAGGAAAGTCCAGGAACAGAGCATGTTCTCCCTCATGGAGAGGGTCAGGTAGGCAAGTATGAAATCTCTTGATACAGTGTTGTAACTGCTCTGCCACATAGTAAAATTTGGGTAGGAGCCTCCATGACGCTGAGAGGGGTTTACTAATTACCCTGTCCCAGGTCTAATGGAGGTGCCCAGTAGCATACCTCCCAACATGACCCTCTCCAGGAGGGACACAATGCTCTGCTCCTGGACTTTTCTCTTAATGTATGATTGCTGGCACCTGTGTTGAAACTGTGTTGAACAGGTTAATGGATAAGAAAGGTGTTTCACCACAGGTGAGGGCAATTCTACAGTAAGAGGGAAGTCCAGGAGCAGAGCATTCTGTCCCTCCTGGAGAGGGTCATGTTGGGAGGTATGCAGTAGGACCCATGGTCCCCCCCTCCCCTTCCCTTCCCTTCCGTGGCAGCAGCAGCTCTTCTCCTCAGCCCGGCTCACGCTGCTGTGTGCTGGGCTGCAGTGAGCCAGGGAGGCACTTCAAATTCAATTTTTCTTTTTTTTTCTTTTTGTAAGGGTGCATGACCACACCCCCTGAAAAGTAGCTCGGCCTAGCCAGGCTCTCTACTGCCCCGAGGAGCCTTATACAGTAATGCCAGATTAGTCTCCAAGGCCTCCGACTGCATTCCGGCCACTACTGTACATGCACCTGCTGATAGGAAACTTCCGCTCTGCTCTTTTGACTGTAGGGTGATGTCCTCAGAATGACTAAAGAGTGGGGGCTCTGGGGTGGGGGACAAACTTATCCCCTCATAGCCAAGGCCCATAGTTGCTGCACCCTGTACACCCCTGTATTTCTACACTGGCCTGACGATATGGAGCACTAGTCATAGCAAAAGTTTGGTAATAAAATTCTGCCATTGTCTCATCCCCAAGTCCTGTGGGCCTGCTGCATCTGATATGGAAGAAGAAATAGAACCATCACATGTACGGTACTTGTGCACTAAGGGTTAACATTTTTAAAGGTCATGGGGTCAGCTGTGTCTGCAAGTTCCCAGGTATAGTAATCAGATGCAGAAGTGGTTGCGCTGGGGGAGTGAAGCGATTAGTAACAATTTCATGCACTGGAGCAGCCTGACAGACCCCCTGAAGTTGGGTGTGCAAATTAGGAGGACAAGAGTTTTCTTATCATTATGTTTCAGCAGCTCTTCACTGGGACTTGGCTGGGCGACCCTCTGCTCACCCAGCAGTCCTAAAACATAAATACATTAAAATTCTTCTACTGAGCTAAAGAATGCAGCAAGGCAGGGAAATAATGGGTTTATAATTTATAACAACAATGTAACAAAGGAAGAAGGGTAGAGGCAGGTTAGAGAAGCAATGGAGGAACAGAAGAGACTGGCCCTTCCAAAATCGTCATCCACATTAGCTGTCCACAGTGCCATTAATCAGAGGAGTGCATCAGAGAGTGTGAGATGTCTGTCACTATCAGACCACAGACAACAGCATAACCACTTTACTGATGATCTTTTCCCAAAAAATTGCTCAAAAATTGTCGTTTTTTTTTTGAGTGAATTAGTTCAAGAACATGAATTTAACCCTATCCAAAATGAGTTTAGTTTTAAAAAAAAGAAAAAAAAGTTTTTAAATCATTTTTTAAAACATCGGAACATCGACCGGGAACAGTGCGACCATTGGAACATCGATAACATCGTGACCATCGCAACTTTAGTTTTAGAGCCCAAGCAGCTGCCAGGTACACGGGGGGGGGGGGGGGGGGGGGGGGAGGCGATGATTTACACTTACCAGCAGACAATAGCATACCTCCCAACATGACCCTCTCCAGGAGGGACATAATGCTCTGCTCCTGGACTTCCCTCTTAATGTATGATTGCCATCACCTGTGCTGAAACACCTTTCTTATCCAGTAACCTGTTCAACACAGGTGCCGGCAATCATAGAGAAAGAGAAAAGACCAGAAGCAGAGCATTGTGTCCCTCCTGGAGAGGGTCATGTTGGGAGGTATGCAATAGCAGCTGCTGGGGGTGGGGGATCCTGCCATGCTGACCGATCAGCAATGATCAGCAGCACGGCAACACTGGGGGCTGGAAGGCACAGGGACCTTTCGGTCCCTCTGACAGCAGCAGCAGAGGGAAGTTTCCCTTCCCTGCTGCTGCTAACACTGTTTATCTGACTGGACGCATCCTGGGGGTCATTCCGACCCATTCGCACGCAGCGGTTCGCTGCGGTGCGAAAGGGTCAGAAATGCGCATGCACGGCGGACGCATTGCGCATGAATGTCATTGCCTGGTGACCGTAGCCGGGCAATGACGCCGCCAGCGAGAAATATGATCACAGCGGCGATCGCAAGAAGACGGACAGGCGGGAGGCGTTCCGGGGTGGATACTCACCGTTTTTCAGGCGTGGTGAGTCCAACGCAGGCGTGTCGAGGCGTTTGGAAGGCGGATGTCTGACGTCAGGACCGGAGCCTTCATCGCTGGATCCGTCGCACTGAGTGAGTAACTGCAGCCCTGGTCTTGTTTTGCTTGAAACTTTTTTAGCATAGCAGGGCTGCACAAGCGATCGCAGCCCTCCTATGCTAAAATACACTCCCCCATAGGTGGCGTCAGGTTGATCGCACGAGCAGCAAAAAGTTGCTACGTGCGATCAACTCGGAATGACCCCCCCCCCCCGTGCGACCAGGAAAGATAAAGGACTTGCAGGCATGGTCGCATCTGATGCGACCATGCCAGGCAAGTGGTTAAAGCCTTAAAACAGCACTTGGTGTAGCCATAGCAAATATATAATACGTTAGTTAGTGCCAGTTAGGTTCTCAATTATCTACCACCTTTTTACTTCATACCAGTTGTTGCTGGTGTTATACTTGTGATAAATTTGTAATCTATGCGTTATTACATCTGTCCTGCAGGATCAGTGCTTGCTGAGTGGCAGTTGCCATTATAAGGTATTTTTATCTTTTAAAATGCATTACGTAAACTTTTAAACTACTTCTAATTCTGAAGCACAATATTAAATATATGAGAAAATACCTTCTGCATAGCACAATTTGCATAGAGACACTGGGCCTAATTCGGACCTGATCGCCAGGCTGCATTTTCGTTCAGCCAGCGATCATGTCTGAACTGCGCATGCGTATGCACTGCAATGCGCAGGCACGTCGGTCCACAGCGACTGGGAGCACTAGGCAGCGACGGGATGGTGCGAGAAAAGCGATCGCACAGGTGATCACAAGGTGACTGACAGGAAGAGGTCTGTGGGTGGCAACTGACCGTTTTTAATGAGTGTCCGAAGGAACACCTGAGGAAACAGGCGTTTGAAGGGAGGGTTTCTGATGTCAGCTCCAGCCCCGATTAACGCACTGGAAGAGTAAGTACTGGTCTGTGCAGAGACTGCACAAACTTCTGTTTGTGCAGCTCTCCTGCACATGCAATCACACCCCTGCACAGCGATTTCCCTCTCCCCCTGTAGGCGGCGACTACCTGATCGCAGGGATGCAAAAAACACATCCTAGCGATCAGGTCTGAATTAGGCCCACAGCTGCCATCTCTGTTAGTGCTGTGGATACTAGGGCACCCCCACAATGCCTATGTTTTGCAGTTTTGAGTAATATGGATGTATGTGAGCACCAGTGATGTGCGGTGAGGTGATTTCAGGTGAGGCAGAGCCTTTCCTGTCATACTAACATTTGCACCAGACTTTTGACTATATAAAGTATATGAAAAATACAAAGGATATATATGAAATATCTTATTTGCTTTATTCTAATCATCTATATAGTCAAAACTCTGGAGTAAAAGGTCTATGGCAGGTGAGGAAGTGCCCCCCCGCCTGTCTTTTCGGCACATCTCTGAACAAAACTCACCAAATTTCCAGAAGTTTATACTTCTACATCTGTGTATAATGCCCAGATGCATCCCATGGCTCATATATTGTGTGTAAATCTGGCTCTGGTGCTAGCCAGTGCCTCTTCAGCCATTTACCTCACCGCAGGTGCCTGGTGAGCACCCCCCTTATTATAAAAAGTTGTCCCTCATTCATATAGGAATGTCTGTTCTACAGAGCTTACACTCCTCTCTGGTTGTTTTCATCTAGTCTATGATCGACACACTAATCCTCTGTTCATACAGTGAGCAGACGGGTGGCAAGAATGAGATAATTTAAGCCGCGCTGCGTGTGTTATTAGGAATTGGCAGCACGGTTGTTTTCTCTCCCCTGTTTAGCTTGGATTGCTCCGTTTTACTCTAGTTACTCACTATAACACAACTCCCTCAGCATTGTTTGCATTGTAGAATAAAATAACGATGTGATGTTATACTGTAATAGCTTTATTATTTGCATTGCAGGTTAAAGGGAAATAATTATCTTATAGAGAAGTTAAAATGGCAGTAACAATAAATGTTAATGAGTGATGTCATCCACAATAATTACACAGGGCTGTAATGGAAAATTGTCTAAAAACAAATAGCTGATTTTTTTTAAATAGTTTTTTGGGTGTTATTTTCAGAAAACATACAAAAAAAATTCAGTCATGTTCCGCAAACTCAAATTTTTAATTATCTTATAGAGAAGTTAAAATGGCAGTAACAATAAATGTTAATGAGTGATGTCATTCACAATAATTACACAGGGCTGTAATGGAAAATTGTCTAAAAACAAATAGCTGATTTTTTTAAATAGTTTTTTGGGTGTTATTTTTAGAAAACATACAAAAAAAATTCAGTCATGTTCCGCAAACTCAAATTTTTAATTATCTTATAGAGAAGTTAAAATGGCAGTAATAATAAATGTTAATGAGTGATGTCATTCACAATAATTACACAGGGCTGTAATGGAAAATTGTCTAAAAACAAATAGCTGATTTTATTTTTATAGTTTTTTGGGTGTTATTTTCAGAAAACATACAAAAAAAATTCAGTCATGTTCCGCAAACTCAAACTTTAATTTTCTGCAATTACTGCATTAGGCTTAAAAATAATTTCTTTATAGTATAAAAAATGTTTTCAGGGCACTATCATTTGATCAAGTTTTGAAGAAGGAGCATGCACAGAGCATACACAGTAGGATGCTGCACAGAGAAAAGCCGCAAGCTGTCTACAAAAGAAAAGTACCAAATGGAGCTTTGAGGGGAAAAGGGAAAGACAGTATGAGGACTTGTAAATGTGCATAAAACAATTCTTAATGTTTTTATTATTTATTATTACCCGTTATTTATATAGCGCACACATATTCCGCAGTGCCTGACAGAGAATATTCAGCCATTGACATCAATCCCTGTCCCAGTGGAGCTTACAATCTATATTCCCTACAACATGAACACTCACACACATTCATGCTGAGGGTTAATTTTTTGTTGGTAGCCAATTCACCTATCAGTATATTTTTGGATCGTGGGAGGAAACCGGAGTACCTGGAAGAAACCCACGCAAGTACAGGTAGATCAGTAGCAGTAGTAGTAGTGACACACATAATTCCCACAGTAGTAGCTCCCCTTACACATAACACCCACAGTAGTAGTGCCACTCACAATGCTCACAGTAGTAGCACCCCTTACACATAACACTCACAATAGTAGTGCCACACATAATGCCCACAGTAGTAGAAGCATCCCTTACATATAACACTCACAATAGTAGTGCCACACATAATGCCCACAGTAGTAGAAGCATCCCTTACATATAACACTCACAATAGTAGTGCCACACATAATGCCAACAGTAGTAGCACCCCTTACACATAACACTCACAATAGTAGTGCCACACATAATGCCCACAGTAGTAGAAGCATCCCTTACATATAACACTCACAATAGTAGTGCCACACATAATGCCCACAGTAGTAGAAGCATCCCTTACATATAACACTCACAATAGTAGTGCCACACATAATGCCAACAGTAGTAGCATCCCTTACATATAACACTCACAATAGTAGTGCCACACATAATGCCAACAGTAGTAGAAGCATCCCTTACACATAACACCCACAGTAGTAGTGCCACTCACAATGCTCACAGTAGTAGCACCCCTTACACATAACACTCACAATAGTAGTGCCACACATAATGCCCACAGTAGTAGAAGCATCCCTTACATATAACACTCACAATAGTAGTGCCACACATAATGCCCACAGTAGTAGAAGCATCCCTTACACATACCCACAGTAGTAGTGCCACTCACAATGCTCACAGTAGTAGCACCCCTTACACATAACACTCACAATAGTAGTGCCACACATAATGCCCACAGTAGTAGAAGCATCCCTTACATATAACACTCACAATAGTAGTGCCACACATAATGCCAACAGTAGTAGAAGCATCCCTTACATATAACACTCACAATAGTAGTGCCACACATAATGCCCACAGTAGTAGAAGCATCCCTTACATATAACACTCACAATAGTAGTGCCACACATAATGCCCACAGTAGTAGAAGCACACCTTACATATAACACTCACAATAGTAGTGCCACACATAATGCCCACAGTAGTAGAAGCACACCTTACATATAACACTCACAATAGTAGTGCCATACATAATGCCCACAGTAGTAGAAGCATCCCTTACATATAACACTCACAATAGTAGTGCCATACATAATGCCCACAGTAGTAGAAGCATCCCTTACATATAACACTCACAATAGTAGTGCCACACATAATGCCCACAGTAGTAGAAGCACACCTTACATATAACACTCACAATAGTAGTGCCATACATAATGCCCACAGTAGTAGAAGCACACCTTACATATAACACTCACAATAGTAGTGCCATACATAATGCCCACAGTAGTAGAAGCACACCTTACATATAACACTCACAATAGTAGTGCCACACATAATGCCAACAGTAGTAGAAGCATCCCTTACATATAACACTCACAATAATAGTGCCACACATAATGCCCACAGTAGTAGCGACCCTTACACATAACACTCACCAGAGGCGTATAATGCATCCGAAAAGTATTCACAGCGCTTTACTTTTTCCACATTTTGTTATGTTACAGCCTTAAGAGCACTCTGGAGCAGGTTTTCATCCAGGATGTTTCTGTACATTACTGCATTCATCTTTCCCTCTATCCTGACTAGTCCCCACACCATGCTTCACAGTAGGGATGGTATTGGCCTGGTGATGAGCGGTGCCTGGCTTCCTCCAAACATGATGCCTGGCATGCTTGCCAAATAGTTAATTCTTTGTCTCGTCAGACCAGAGAATTTTGTTTCTCATGGTCTGGGAGTCCTTCAGGTGCATTTTGGCAAACTCCATGTGCTATTTACTAAGGAGTGCCTTCTAACTGGCCACTCTTCCATACAGGCAGGCCCGGCGGTACCTGCTCAGCAAAGGGATGCAGTGCAGGTAGGCACCGGGCAGGAGAAGCGCTCTATCTGCTCTGCATCCCCACTGCTGTACGAGTACGACTGATGCTGCCAGCTGCCGCCTGTCATACTTTATTACAGGCAGCGGCGTCGGCAGCTGTGTAGAAACTGTGGATTAAAGTGCGGCCCCTCTTCAGCACTACAATGGAGTGATCCAGGAGGCAGCAAAGCTCCCCCCGGAGCGTGTGGTACGTCGGTAAGCTACGCCCCTTATGCCCTGCAGCGCGTCATCATACTGTTGCTGCGACCCGCCTTGCTCCCTGTCCCACTCCCTTGTCAGCAGCGCAGCCCCCAGCGACGCATTTTAAGAACAAGCACGCTCTCCTGGACCCCAGTCACAGCAGCGCCGGAGCCAGTAAGTCAGCATCCTGAGTGCACTTCAGGTCACTGGGCTGGGGGTGGGCAAGGGGGCGCAAGGATTAGCATAACCACTGACACTCTCATCAGTGGTCTTTATGTTCTGTCACTGTTTCAAACATCCCCCTCCCCCCCGTCCTAGCCATTATGTAAAAACCACCCCATGTTCTGTACTATTCCATCCCCCCCTGTTCAGTCCCAGACATTGTGTCACCCTCCCCATGTTCAGTCCCAGCCATTGTGTCACCCCCCCTCCCATGTTCTCTCAATATCCCCCCCCCAGAATCCTCGTCATCGCACTACAGGAAATGCGCTCTCGTGACTGCGTGCGCACAGACAGGAGCCAGATACGCGGCATCCCCTTTCCTGTGTACTGTCAGTGTCACCCCCCTCCCGTGTCCTGTCACTGTGTCACCCCCCCTCCCGTGTCCTGTCACTGTGTCACCCCCCTCCCGTGTCCTGTCACTGTCACCACCCTCCCGTGTCATGTCACTGTGTCACCCCCCTCCCGTGTCCTGTCACTGTGTCACCCCAGTGTCCCCTCACTGTGTCACCCCCGTGTCCCATCACTGTGTCACCCCCTCGTGTCCCGTCACTGTGTCACCTCCCCGTGTCCCGTCTGTGTCACCCCAGTGTCCCGTCACTCTGTCACCCAAGTGTACCATCACTCTGTCACCCCCCATGTCTTGTCACTGCGTCACCCCCCATGTCCTGTCACTGTGTTACCCCCCGTGTCCTGTCACTGTGTTATCCCCCCATGTCCTGTCACTGTGTCACCCCCCTCCCGTGTTCTGTCTGTGTCACCCCCTGGTGTCCTGTCACTGTGTCACAACCCCCCGTGTCCTGTGACTCTGTCACCCCCATGTCTTATCACTGTGTCACAACCCCCCCTCTGTGTTTTGTCCCAACTATTGCCTCACCCCCCCATCTTCTGTCCCAGAATAATTACATGAATAAGGGGCAACATGAATAACATGAATAAGGGGCATTATCATGTGGTGTAATGTGAATAAGGGGCACTATCATGTGGGCTAACACGAATAAGGGGCAACACTGTGTGATGTAACGTGAATAAGGGCCACTACTGTGTGGTGTAATGTGACTAAGGGGCACTACTGTGTGGCATAATTTGAATCGGTGGTACTAATTTGTGGCCACGCCCCTTTCATGTGAGACCACACCGTTTTTTGTGTCGTGCAGTATGGGAGGGAAAGCGCAAATTTATAGTTTGCAGGGGGGCGCCGAACACCCTAGCACCGGCCCTGCATACAGGCCTGATTGATGGACTGCTGCAGAGATGGTTGTCCTTCTGGAAGGTTCTCCTCTCTCCACAGAAGAATGCTTTAGCTCTGATAGAGTGACTATCGGGTTCTTGGTCACCTCCCTGACTAGGGCCCTTCTCCGATCACTCAGTTTAGCCGGCCGGCCAGCTCTAGGAAGAGTCCTGGTGGTTCCAGACTTCTTCCATTTATGGATAATGGAGGCCACTGTGTTCATTGGGACCTTCAAAGCAGCAGATATTTTTGAGTACCCTTCCCCAGATTTGTACCTCAAGACAATGCTTTGACTTCATGCTTGGGTTGTGCTCAGACATGCACTGTCAAGTGTGTGACCTTATATAGACAGGTGTGTGCCTATCCAAATCATGTCCAGTCAACTGAATTTACCAAAGGTGGCTTCCAATTAAGCTGTAGGAACATCTCAAGGATGATCAGTGGAAACAATATGCACCTGAGCTCAATTTTGAGCTTCATGGCAAAGGCTGTGAATACTTATGTACATGTGATTTCTTAGTTTTTTATTTTTAATATATTTGCAAAAATCTCAAAAAAACTTTTTTTATGTTGTCATTATGGGGTATTGTGTGTAGAATTTTGCGGGGGGGGGAAATGAATTTATTCCATTTTGGAATAAGGCTGTAATATAACAAAATGTGGAAAAAGTGAAGCCCTGTGAATACTTTCCGGATGCACTGTAACTACACTTTTTGGTGCCCTGTGCCAGAAAGAGTATTGGCGCCCCCACCTTTTTCCCACTACAGTGCATGCCCTCATGAGGGAGGGGCATGACAAAACTGATCCCAGAGAAAGCCCATACTATGTTGTCCCTTCCCCAGAGGCATAACTAACGGGGGTCGAGCAGGGAATGTGTCCTGGGCATTGTGGCAGGCCCAGCAGAAGGGGGCGCCACTGGCCAGGGTATCGTACCTACTCCGCCCGCCCGCCTCCGTCAATATGCTGCTGATACCGCCCTCCCGCATTAGGGAAGAGCCGGGTGTCTGCTCTGTGATGATGAGCAGCAGTAGCAGCAGAGAGTAACCTGTGACAGTGGGGTCAGATGAGCGTGTGCTGAACCCAGATTGGTGGAGCCCAGCAACATGCTCATCTGACCTGAGCAGGGGGGGTGGCTACAGCAGCATCTACAGCTCTTCTCCTGGGCCCTGGCTGGCAGCTTGGAAGAGGAGGGAGCAGCTGCTGAAGGCTACAAGTCATCAAGGTGAGAGCACCTCTGTCTGTATTTGTGTATGACCCTGACTGCATATGTCTCCATGTCCCTCTCCCCCCACCAGTGTGTGTCTCCATGCCCCATTCCCTGCATCAGCAGTGTGTGTCTCCATGTTCCCCTCTCCCCCACCAATGTGTCTCCATGCCCCCTCCCCCCACCAGCACTGTGTGTGTCTCCATGCCCAACTCACACCCACCGTGTGTATCTCTATGCACCCCTCCCCCCACCAGCAGTGTGTCTCCATGTCCCCATCCCTACACCAGTGTGTCTCCATGCCCCCCTACCCCTATCAGCAGTGTGTGTGTGTGTGTCTCCATATTCCCCTCCCTCCACCAGTGTGTCTCCATACCCCCACCAGCAGTGTGTGAATCCATGCCCCCCTCCCCCCTCCAGTGTGTGTCTCTGTGCCCCACATCCCCCCCCACCTGTGTGTCCCCATGCCCCCTTCCCCCACCAGCAATGTGTGTGTCTCCATGCCCAACTCACCCTAACCATGTGTATCTCCATACACCCCTCCCCCCACCAGCAGTGTGTGTCTCCATGTCCCCCTCCAGCAGTGTGTCTCCATGTCCCGCTCCCCCCACCAGCAGTGTGAGTATCTCCATTCAACATCGCAGGGGGGCTCGTGTACCACATTGCAATGTTAATCGCATATGTTAGTACATATGCGATTAGCATCACTGTGGTAGGCGGCGAGGGGCGGCAATGTATTTTAATACATCACACCCTCTCTGTCAGAATGCCAGCACAGGGCGCTGAGGTGCGGTGCAGTCTCCCTGACAGCAGCAGCATGGGTTCCCAGCGCATGGGACACACACAGAGTGCGATGGTGTGTGCTGAATGACGATGCAGGGGGAGGTGATGGTGTGCTGAATGACGACGCAGGGGGAGGTGATGGTGTGCTAAGGGATATTCCAGGAGGAGATGATGGTGTGCAGAGTGACAATGCAGGGGGAGGTGATGGTGTGCTGCGTGACGACGCAGGGGGGGTAATGGTGTGCTGGGTGATGATGCAGGGGGAGGTGATGGTGTGCTGAGTGACAACGCAGGGGGACGTGATGGTGTGCTGAGAGATGTCGCAGGAGGACGTGATGGTGTGGCTGAGAGATAATGCAGGGGGTGGTGATAGTGTGACTGAGAGATGACACGAGAGGGAGATGATGGTGTGGCTGAGAGAAGAGGGGGCAGGATGTGATACAGGGGACAGTATGTGAGTCTTGTTGAACTGCTGTTGCATGATGCTGACCTTGTTAATATTCCTACACAAACAGGCATCTTCTGGATGATGGGATCGCCTACATTAATTACCGACTGAAGACGCCGTCTGCCTCAGAGGATACAGTTCTTCAGAGGTTCCATATTGCGAGAAACCATCATACAGGTAAGGTGCATGTTGAATTGGCTTTTTTTTTGTTGGGAGGGGGGGGGGGGGCGTCATTCCTAATCATACTCTGGGCTCCAGAAAGCCTAGTTGTGCCTCTGCCCTTCCCACAATTAAATACAGTACTGTGCATAAATTTAGGCAGGTGTAGAAAAAGTTCTGCAAAGTAAAAATGCTTTCAAAAGTAGACTTGCTAATAGTTTATTTTTACCAGTTAACAAAATGCAAATTTAATGAACAGAGGAGAAATCTAAGTCAAATCAATATTTGGTGTGTACCCTTTGCTTTCAAAACCGCATCAATTCTTCTGGGTACACTTGCGCACAGCTTTTGAAGGAACTCAGCAGGGAGGTTGTTCCAAACATCTTGGAGAACTAACCACATATCTTCTGTGGATGTAGGCTTGCTCAAATCATTCTGTGTCTTCATGTAATACCAGACAGACTCAATAATGTTGAGATCAGGGCCATATCATCACTTCCAGGACTCCTTGTTCTTCTTTATGCTTAAGATAGTTCTTAATGACATTGGCTGTATGTTTGGGGATGTTATCCTGCTGCAGAATAAATTTAGAGCCAATCAGATGCCTTCCTGATGGTATTGCATGATGGATAAGTACCTGTCTGCATTTTTTACAAAGAACGAGCAATGTTAAGGGACCGTAGATGCACCAGATGAAAGACACATCACACTAACTTCACTTCAAAAGCGGAAAATGTCCAGCAGTGCCATCAGCTCAGAACTGGCAAAAACCAGTAGGACCAATCTACACTCATTTATTGTTCAGAGAAGTCTGGCCAGAAGTGGTCTTCATGGAAGAAAAGCCATACCTTTGATGTGGTAGTAAGGCCAAGTGACTCAACTATGCACGAAAACATAGGAACTGGGGTGTAAAAAAATGGCAGCAGGTGCCCTGGACTGATGAGTTAAACATTTTTAAATATTAGGATGTAACAGAAGGCAGTTTGCCGAAGGGCTGGAGAGCCTGCAGAAAATAATGAGTGTCTGCAGGCAACAGTGAAGCATGGTGGAGGATCCTTGCATGTTTGGGGCTGTATTTCAGCAAATGGATTTGAAGATTTGTTCAGGATTAATGATGTCCTCAATGTTGAGAAATACAAGCAGGTACTTATCCATCCTGAAATAGCATCAGGGAGGCATCTGATTGACTCCAAATTTATTCTGCAACAGGACAATGACCCCAAACATATAGTCAATGTCATTAAGAACTGTCTTCAGCGTAAAGAAGAACAAGAAACCCTGGAAGTGATGATATGGCCCCCACAGAGCCCTGATCTCAACATCATCAAGTCTGTTTGGGATTACATAAAGAGACAAGCCTACATCCACAGAAGATCTGTGGTTAGTTCTCCAAGATATTTTGAACAACCTCCCTGCCGAATTCCTTCAAAAAGTGTGCAAGCATAACTAGAAGAATGGATTCTGTTTTGAAGAAAAGGTTGGTCACACCAAATATTGATTTGATTTAGATTTCTGTTTATTCACTTTGCATTTTGTAAAATATATATCAACACTTCCATTTTTGAAAGCATTCTTACTTAGCATCATTTTTTCTACATCTGCCTAAAACTTTTCCGCAGTACTGTATATATGTATATATATTATAGACACACATTTATGGAACACTGCAAGAAAACAAATTTTGAAACAATTCATCTTTATACTACATTCATTTATTTAAATTCAGAGCTGTTTGTCATTCAGTAACAATACCCTTTATTAATCAACACGTTGCAATATACTGCCATAACCCAGATTTGAACCCGTAACCTGTTGCATTCCAGTTAAACATCCGACTCGTTGAGCTATTTTATCTGCATAAAAACTATGGGAATTCTAATACCCCTTTTCCACTAGCTAAATTTACCCGTGTTTTTGCACGGGGGCGTGCATCAACATGAGTTATTAGTAAGTGGAAACAGCTCAGCACAGGTTGAGTGACCCTGGAATCATACCCGGGTAGCTACCTAGGTTGAACACGGTAACACGGTAATGACCCGGGTAATTGTGCAGTGGAAACAGTCATTACCCGTGTTTCATAACAGAGTAACGAGTGACATCAATAGGCTTTTACAGAGCTTACCCGGGATAAGTGGAAACAAATCCGACCCGGGAATAACCTGTGTCGAAGTGCAGTGGAAATGGCGGGGCCGACACGGGTTGTAGCCAGGTTAAACATCCCAGATCGGACCCGGTACTCAGGTGGAAAAGGGGTATAACTATATAAAGCTACTTGTACTTCAGCATTGCAGTTGAGCAGATCTATGTAGTGTGCAGCCACACTTCCAATCCCTTGCAGCCACACACTACATAAATCTGCTCAGCTGCAATGCTGATATTGTTTTCATGAAGTACAGTGTAAGCTTCAAATAGTTAGAATTCTCTGGATTTCTTTGCAGGAACAGATAGCTCATGAATATAGTATCTGACTGCAATGCCACAGGTGATGGATTTGAATCCTGAGTATGTCAGCATCTTGAAATGTAATAAAGGACAGTGTGACTGAATAACAAAGAGCTATCGTTAAGTTCATGGATGTTGTATAGTATTGGTGGAAGGAGACATGGGCAGTCAGGAGATGCCAGGCTTCATAGAGGAGGGAAACTACAAATTAAAGAAATTAAAAAAGATAATTAGCAAATGCCGTCAACAGCACCTCCTTCCCTGCACCACCGTAGTTACGGCCCTGATGCCCACAGTAGTAATGCCACACATAATGCCAGAAATAGTAGTGCCACACATAATGCCAACATTAGTAGTACCTCTTACACTTATGTCCCCAGGAAGGGAGGGGAGAGAGAGGGAGTGTGGTACTTAAACGGAAGATCAGCGAGAGACTGAAGAGCCACGGCCGCCACTTCAAGCTGCCAGCGCTTCTGCCAAAGATGCAGCAGCAGGATGGAGAGAGGAAAGAGGGAGCTGGTGGGACTTGACACAGGAGCCGTGCTTCAAGCTGCTGGCGCTGCTGCCTGTCACACAGTTTTACAGACACAGAAGGCTGCTGGCAGCAACAGTAGAGCATAGAGAGCAGCTCTTCAGCCCGGCGCCCCCCCTGCTTTGCAAGATCTGCTGAACGGGCTGCACCTGCTTTGATCCGAATGGATTTCTAGCAATAATTCTGTGCATAAAACTATTTGTAATGCTTTGGGGTTTTTTACAATTTTTTCAACCAGAATACGTATTATGATATTTCCCCATATTTTCAAGTTCACTTTGTAAAATAACCTTGCACAAATATATAGTGGACAGACGCAAATATGGTTTTCCTCTTTTACCTTATAAAAGTGTAAAAATAATTATCACTTCTAGTATTCTGGGACAACATACTGGTGTGTTAATGTGAGAATTTTAAATATACAGTAGTCTTTTATTTATATGGCCTTGCATGGGTATGTAGGGCTGTACATAGCGGAAGTCACCTACAGCATCAGTTATATGATTTAAACATTCTCTTTGATATTAGAAATAATACTAAGATATATTACTGTAACTGTGTAGCTTTAATAAGTGAAATGGATATTGATCAGTTTTTATGCAAGGACAGAGATGTTTCCTTATCAATGATAAAAAAAAATCTGACACAATAATTAAATTAAATTAAATACCTGCTGTACAGTATATCTGTTCTAAGGTGTGAGCTCTCTGTCTCCCTCTGGTGGCATAGAAGAGAAGTGTGGCTTACTTGATTTTTGACACATTCAACTTTTGTATAATAGACATATACAATAGAGGCTGCTAACCAGGCAGTGATGAAACGAAAGGCTCTCGGCACTGGAATATATTCTGAACCAGGTCCATTGGATATGCGGAAGTACCAACTCTGCCAAGCCAGTAGTAGCTAATAGAAAGATGTTGGGCTGTGTATTGCAAGAATACATCTAATAACTGCCTTGTTGGTACTTGTACATTTACAAGGAGAGTGAAAGAACTAAGAAGTCCTGAGACTTCCTAGCATATTGGGGCAACATGTATTGTTACTGTCAATGGGATTGGATTTATACTTGCCAACTGTTGCTGAATTAATGGTGATCTCCCAGGCGGCGTGTGCATAACACAGTGATGACGGTAGAGAGAGCGCGCGTTATGCTGGGTACACAATATGCAATAAATTGTTTGTGCAGCCGACGACCGATACAGCATTAAGTACATCGGCTCATGTGTACACCCAATATGTCTGTAATCAGTATTGTTCTGACTAGTATCAACCCTGCAGATGCCGATATATCTGTACATCTGCCTGTGTGTACGGGCGACTGGCTGACTGACCCGTTATGCTGGCTACAGGAGCTTCTGGCAATGACATTACAACTGTATGCTGCTTACCAACATAGTATAGGGCAGCATATTTTTAACGCACAGTCAAGCCTATGGTAATACCTTTTGCATTAGTGGGCCCAAGGGCTAATGAGCAGATATATTAGCCTGGATCCGGTCTGAAGATCGACAGTGTCTAGGTCGACAATCAAACCAAAAAATGATTGAAGCGCTGTACAACCAGGATATATATTTATAGATTTTAATATCACAATACATACAAACATATTACATACAATACATACACACGGCCGGTGTTAAAAATTCATATATTAAAATACCAAGCAACCTCGGTCATTAAATACTCCAACCTAACTACTGGTGATAGACACCATAAATTAATCTCAATCCCCAAGGCAATTCCAGAGTAATTAATAGTTCATAAGTCACTATTGCAGAAAATATTAATAATTGATTAGAAGCAGTCCTTAGTGATCAACATATTACTTTCACTGGTTAATACGTCACTGGATACAAAGAATATTAGCAATTTGTTAGTAGCAGTTCTTAATGGCAACCATAATCATCTCACTGATTATCCTTTCATCAAAGCCACAGTCCCAGTGAAAACTTATTGTAAACAATCAGCAACACTTGGTGTTACGCTATGTCCACAGCTGTTAATAGGATTTGTAATGCATGCATAACTGTATATTAGTAATTGCACAATCCAGGATCCCAATTGCTATTAATTAGTTGATTTCGCAATCAGTGCAATTTATTAAATGGAATTGCTTTTAAAAGCACAAGCACCTGTGGAGATGTGTCCGGTCCCCCGAGACACATCCCGTCAGCAGCACGCAGGGGATCTGTGTCCCCTGCGGAAGTGTGTGCGGGGCAGCGCTGGGGCAGTTGGTCTGCCCCCAGCGTTTGTCCGTAGGCAGGAGCGGCGGGTGTCCGGTGCAGGGATTACCCTCTTCCCTGCACCGGACCAGAGGCTGCTGGAGGGTTCGAATGTTGGCGCCCTCCGGGAGCCAATCGCGGCTCCCGGAGCGGCAGCCAGTCAGAGAGGGACGCGGCGAGCCAATCGGCGCTCGCTCGCGTCATAGGCCCCGCCCCTGGCGTCTGACGTCAGACGCCGGGCGGGAGCCGAGGCCACGGGGCGCGCGGAAGAGCACGAAGAAGAGAGAAGACGCCGGGAGAAGATGCCGGGCCGCGCCGAAGAGCGGTGAAGAGGTCCTGAGGCCGCGGAAGAGGCCAGAAGACGCCAGGCCCCTTGAAGAAGATGTCCAGTGGCGGCTGGACGCGGAGAAGAGTCGGAGGCGCCGCTGGCCAGGACGGGTCAGCGGCAGAAGACGGTGGAGACCCCCGGATTAGGTGAGGCCTCAGTGAGGCTATCCGTCCCCCCCTCCCCTCTTCCTCCCTCGACCACCAGGGATGGGCATTAGGCCCGTGGGCACAATTCAGGCACTAGGCCTGTGGCGCAGCTAAGAGTTTGGGGGCCAATATTTGATTAGGTGGTTTGGGCATTAGGCCCAAGCCACCCTACCCCTGCGGCACCAGTCAGGCGGGCACTAGGCCCGGGGGCATATCAGGCAATAGGCCTGGGGGACAGATAGAGGGCATTAGGCCCTAGTGTATGTTGGCCAATTAGGGAGTATTAAGGTGACCCTGGGCACAAGGCCCAGGTCACCCAACAGGCAGCAAGTTAGGCGGGCGCTAGGCCCGTGGGCGAAGTCAGGCCTCCGGCCTGGACGCAGTCAGGGGGCGCTAGGCCCAGCGAGTAAGTACCCCCCCCAAGGTGAATAAAGGTGGCACTGGGCACTAGGCTCGGGCCACCCGGAGGTGTTTAGGTGGGCAGGCCGTGTGGCACCCACCCCCTTCCAGCGGCAGGTAGGGATTTAAAGGGACAACACCGTGTGATCTTGCATTCTGATATTGTGATGTATGTTGTTACCGTGCAGGGCAAATTGTCTGTGTTTGCATAGTTTTGTTGCACCACACCCACAGAGCTAGTTTGAGGGCTCTGCCGTTGTAGTTAGTATAGGGTGTGACACTAGGGTAGAGTTAGGCCCTGCACGGCTGTTTCTCTTTGCCTCCTTACAGGGACCTGTAAGTGGAGAAGATCGGAGTGCAAGACTCGTGACGGTGAGTAGCATCCGTGTACGTTTGTCCCTTGTCTGTCCCCGAGCGCCGGAGTCGGGATTGCTCACGGACGTGAGAATCCTTTTCATCACACTACGTGCGAAAGCGCGAGTGTGTGAAATCTGGGTGGCTGAGGCTTTGTGCCGGTGATGACCATTCACCCAACCGGTGAAGGTCGCGGTCACCCCTGGGGTATCCCCTGTTCCAGTGGAAGAAGGGTCGATACCCCCTTTAAGGTAAACCATTCTCTCCTCAGCTCGGTCGTCGGTCAGCTCCGAGAGGGAATCGCCGTGTCCGGATCCGATTGAAGATTTCCAGGTCCGTCGAGGGTTCCGGTACCTGAAGGTGAGAGAGAGCGGCGCCTGGTGAGTACAGAGTCTACACCTGCACGGCAGCAGGCACCACACGCCCCCGCCGCCCCACCTCTCACACACCCATAACTAGAGTATACCAGCCTCAGTTAGCAGATGTCACAGTCAGTGCAAATTAATCATTTAGATTGCTAAAAATCAGCAGGCATCCATGGCTGGACACACACCCTGAAGCTTCGGGTGTAATCACTACCATAGGGACACTGGTCTCTTGGTCGGCTTACTGTCTGATGATCTCCCCATGCAGCTGCAAACGCACTGGAAATAAACTTTTGTCAGGGGTCCCGCCGCACCAAGTCCATAGAATTGATGTCCCACCAATGTAGTCAGGATAATGGCACCGTGTACAGCAGCAATCTCAACGCGTTTCCCTGCCTTTCCACTCGGCGGCTTCCTCAGGAGTAGTATTACTGCTGCTCCCGTCTATTCCTTTATATAGTAAATTAACCATCCGTTTCCGGGCGCTATTATGGTGCGCACGCGCCCTTCATGTGTGCCACCTGCGTGTCACTATTATCCCATTTCCGGGCAGCGCCATCTTGCGCATGCGCATTTCATGCGTGTCACTTGTATTCCATATTCACGCTTACGGAATCTTTTTTACTCAATACTATTATATGCACGTAATACATATGCGTTATTTATATTCCCAACAAGCTTTTCATTGGCTAATCATTTACAGTACTACTATTAGTATAATTTTCTATACATGCCTCACCAATTACATAAGCGCCCTCCATATATCTCTCACCCTTTATTTATTATAGAGAAATCTCTCCTAAAAAAATTCTCTCTATCATCCCTAATTCAAAACTCTATATTACTACTAGACACATTATCCTGTACATATATAGTATCTTTTTTTAAAATAAACATACTAAACACAAGATACATATAAAATGGACCCGTACAGTGAGTAAAAAGTATAAAAGCTTATCTGAGATCCTCAGTGGAGGAGTGGATATATCTTGTCCAATGCGTTTCGTCCTTTTGCCAATTCGCTAGGACTTCATCAAGGGGTATATATATATATATGTAGCAGAGTTTGTGGAACAGCGTACAGGTGAACTTCACGGTAATTTCAAGAACTAGTCCAGAGCTTATCCTCTAGTTGATTTTCTAGCACCGAGATCTGTGTTTGCAGACTGCAGCTACCTCTGGAGGGAATCCCGGAATCCCACGGGATGATTTGTTCTAAAAAGGAAGATCAGAGGAGCGCTTCATAGTACAATATGCTTTTTATTCACAGACACATGTTTAAAATACAGCAGGTATCCAAATTTAGCTTTTCCTAATACCTCAGATTTCCTGAAGAAGTCCTATGACAAAACACGTTGGAACTTGGCCTGGTGACGTGATCGCTGAGTCCTGGATCGTCTCCCCTCTGTGCTGAGAGCAGTGGTGTCCAGTGCTTAAAGTGGTCCTAGAGAGGTGGTGGAACTCACCCCCCTCCCCACGGCGCCCATGTAATAAAGGTATTGCGCGCGCCATAGGCGTGCGCGGCAAAAAGGGTGTGTGGTCTCAAAAAGAAAGGGGCGTGGTCACACAATAGTAATAATGCCCACAGTAGTAGCACCCAAGTGTAAATTTTGAAGTGGGGGTATGGAAAAGTGAAGGTTGTAATTATGTGCGCGCCGATGGCGTGCGCGCTCCTGAAAAGGGGCATGGCCACGCAAAAGGGGGTGTGCCCTTCAGTGTAGTTTACCACACCATATACCCCTTATACACCACAATAACAGGACTCCTTTCACATTATAGCACACAGTATGAGCCGAAATTCACATTATACCACACAGTATGAGCCGAGATTCACATTACACCACACAGTATGAGCCAAATTCACATTACACCACACAGTATAAGCCGAAATTCACATTATAGCACACGGTATGAGCCGAAATTCACATTACAGCACACGGTATGAGCCGAAATTCACATTATAGCACACGGTATGAGCCGAAATTCACATTATAGCACACGGTATGCGCCGAAATTCACATTATAGCACACGGTATGCGCCGAAATTCACATTATAGCACACGGTATGAGCCGCCATTCACATTATAGCATACAGAATGAGCCAAAATTCACATTATAGAGTGACAGAGTGACAGGGAGAGTGACAGCAGGGACATGGAAAATGACAGCAGGGACATGCAAAGTGACAGCAGGGACATGGAGAGTGACAGCAGGGGCATACAGTAGGCACTAGAGAGAGAGAAAGGCAGCAGGGTAAGATTACCTGTTTAGCAGCGGCGGTGGTCTGTGGTGCTGTGGATGAGTAGGCTGTGGTAGGCGTGGAGTGGAGAAGGCTGTGGGCCTCGGAGATAGTGCGGAGGAGGAGGCTGTGGGCATGCAGAGGTCCGAGGGCGGGGCGGCAGAGGAGGCTGAGGGCGGCTGCAGTGGATCGGGAACCAGGCTGGCTTTATTATCCCTGCCGCCGCATCGAGCTCCTGTGACCACGGTGCTAATATTTCAAAACTGCTGCGGACCGGCAGCCAATCAGCAACAGATTTGAACTAGTAGCGCCGCAGTCACAGGAGCGCGATGCGGCGGCAGGGATTATAAAGCCAGCCTGGTCCCAGATCCGCTGCAGCTGGGAGTCTGGAACCAGGGCTTCCAGTGCGGTGGCGATGGTAGGGGCGGAGCGACGGAGGGCGGACCAGGAGCTCAGCTTCTTTGTCAGCCCATACAGTAATGCCCACAGCAGTAGCACCCCTTATACTATGCCCACAGTAGTAGTGCCCCTTATGCAATACCCGCAATAGTAGTGCCCCTTATGCAATACCCGTAATAGTAGTGCCCCTTATGTCCCCAAGAGTGGTGCCCCTTATGAAGTGTCCCCTTTACAATGCCCTCATTAGCAGTGCACCCCATCAGTAATGCCCTTAATGATAATGCACCTGTGTAGTATTGCCCCCAGTAGTAATGTTGCCTGTAGTAATGCCCCCAGTCGTTTAGACCCCTGTAGTTTAGCCCCAGTAGTCATGCCCCCACTGGTAATGCCCCTGCAGTTATGACCCCAGTAATTTACTCCCTACCCCCCTTTAGTTTAGCCTCCCAGTGGTAATGGCCCCAGTAATTTTGCCCCATGTAGTTTAGCCCCGTTAGTAATGCCCCCAGTAGTTTGCCCCAGGCCCCCTGTAGTTTGCCCCCAGTAGTAAAGCCCCCCAGTAGTTTGCCCCTTTGTAGTTTGTCCCCAGTATTAAAGTCCCCCAGTAGTTTTCCCCAGTAGTAAAGCCCCCAGTAGTTTACCTCTGTAGTATAGCCCCCCAGTCGTTTGCCCCTCTGTAGTATAGCCCCCCAGTAGTTTGCCCCTCTGTAGTATAGCCCACCAGTAGTTTGCCCCTCTGTAGTATAGCCCCCCAGTAGTTTGGCCCCTCTGTAGTATAGCCCCCCTGTAGTTTGCCCCCAGTAGTATAGACCCCCCAATAACAGCGCCACTAGTAGTGCACATATGGGAGGGGGGGGAGAGAGAGGCACCATACTTACCAAGCCCGCTCCCGCCGCAGTCCTCTCTTGGCGCCCGCTCCTCGGCACTATGGGAGAGGCATCATGACGTCTCTCCCATAGCGCGTACTGACAGAGCCGGAGGCAGGAGCTCAGTACTGAGCTCCTGCCTCCGGCTGCCGCTGTGCGGGGAGAGCCGGCAGGGCCGTCTTTTCGTATGGGCTCAATGGGCACTTGCCCAAGGGCCCCAGGAGTATAAGGGCCCTAGGCTGATAGCTGAGGGTCCCCTCTTTCCAGGGGTACCAGATTTTTTAAAATCGGCTCTAGGGAACCGGAGATATCTGACTTAAAAGCAATGATCCCCATCCAAGCATGTTTATTACTCTTCCCCACCAGATATCTTGGGCTCTGCCTGACTTAGAGTTGTTCTGAGGATATACACCAAAAGCTGGGACTCTCCCCTTTCACTGGATACTGCCGTATTATCTCTCCTATGCCCAGAACCAGAGATATCAGCCTTCCAGCAGCTGGTCCCTGCTCCAGCTCCACACGCCTGGTATGCAGTTTTATAATTTTGTTGGTGGATTGGTCTTGCTCCTGATCCCCAAGTCCCCATAACCTGCTGAAAGGTGGTATACTCTAGTTTTATATCCCATTGAAAGCTAAGAAATCTATTTCCAAGAATTTGAGATATCTACAGTCAAGCAAGCTGCCCCCTCACTAGAAAATTATGAATATTAAGCCCACTCCACTATCTACCCGACCGGTGCATATTAAACACCCCCTACCACCTGGAAGTCAAGTACTGGGGCTCCATAATTCAGGAAAAAAGAGAAGAAAGAATTTGAAATGCCCTATGGTGGTGCACACAATCTTGTATTAAGACATAACTTTTATTGAATTATATGTTAAAACCAGCGAATATTAAAAGGAAAGTAGAATCGTGTAAATAGAAAAGAAATAGTGTTTAAAATAAAAGTGCTGCGCACTAGATGTCACTGGATTCGCTCATGTATTGCTAGCAAAATCTATAGATGGTCACGAGTGTGTCAAAAATATTCCATGTCTATGTGTGTTATATTACACTTTTTAGATAGCTGAGAAAGCTGCAAGAATAAATGTCCCACAAATTAATTGTATTCCTTCCCTCCTGCCTCTGATGAAGCAAACAGCGAAGCGTGCGTCAGGCTAGCTGCGCACTTTAGGTAGTCACCGGACAATGCTCAGCTAGATAGATTAGGAAAAATGTATACTGAAGCTGAGAGTGTCTGATCTGTGTTAGCTGTGAGGCTTAAAGGCCCTACACACTAAAAGATTATCTGTCCAATCTGGCTGATTGGAAAGAAAATCTGGCAATGTCTGGGAGGAAATGGCAATTGACTATTTGCTCTCAAACATTGTAAAACAGACAAAAATGGACTTTAAAACAAATTGGTAAAGTTTGTTTTATTAAACCAATTTATCTGAACTGTTTTTGTCCATTTTCTTGATTTTGGTAGCAAATTGTTGATTGTCATTTGTTCCCAGCCATTGCCAGATTTTCTTTCCAATCAGCCAGATTGGACAGATAATCTTTAAGTGTGTAGGGCCCTTTATCTAAAGCATACAATACTAATAGCTGCTAACAGAATGCTATACTGTGCAAGTAATTACCATATGTAATGAACCATACTGAACCCTATACTAAGGCAGTACACTAAGGTTCTAATCCATATGGTCAATAGACATTTAATGTGCATATGTATCTATATCAGAAATCATTGATTTTGCAAGTGTTTCAGTTCAGGCAAAGTGTGGGAGTTACAGGGAGGAAATTGCTCAATTAGATGCTGATGATAATAATTCACCATGCCGAAATAACACTGTGTATTATGAATGGTATCAAATGGTGTTCACAAGGCTGAATAATAAAGCCCTGATACGCACACCAAAAGATGTTTAATGTGTATATAACATCCACATCAAAAATTATTTAATAAAAAGCTGGATGTGTGTCAGGATATTAATGACACATTTTACACTCACATTAACTCTATAGTGATCGCAGACCCATTCACAGCAAGTGCTATATACTCACTGTATATATAATCCTCCCAAATAAAAGGGCAGCAGAGGGCGCCTAATATACTTAGGCACCTGGTGTAAGACTCACTATCATACACACACCTTGAAGGCTTAACATGATACATTAACGAACCATGTTTATATTGATACTTTGAGCCTACATCCAAATAAGAGTGTGTTGAGCCCTTAACATCCCTATTATAACACAGAGGAATAAACCACTCTTATGATCCGAATTAGATCACTAAACATCTATTTGAATATAAGGATCCCAAGGGAACAAATATGATGTACAACAATATCTGGTTAAAAAGATTTCTGATCATTTATTATCATTAATTGTCACAGCTCTCTATGAGCCATAGCGAAGCTATGATAAAATCTTGTGACAAGTAAAAGATTGGATACTGTCAGAGCTTAATAACTGTTTCCCTTTAGTGGATACATTTTGTATCTGAATGTTTCATATGCTCCTTTCTCAGTGGATACAACACTGCTCATGGAGCTAGAACACACAGACATTACTGAGACCTTATGACTGAGCTTGTATATTAACTCTGAGATACAGAGAGACACAGTACACATTTAGCATTCTGATCAGTTTATTGAGAGACAATTCAGCAAAATATATAGTAAATCATTAGCACCACATAAGGTGATATCTGGAATTTGGTTTCAACGATCCCACATCTGGAATCCTGGGAAGGAATACAATTAATTTGTGGGACATTTATTCTTGCAGTTTTCTCAGCTATCTAAAAAGTGTAATATAACACACATAGACATGGAATATTTTTGACACACTCGTGACCATCTATAGATTTTGCTAGCAATACATGAGCGAATCCGGTGACATCTAGTGCGCAGCACTTTTATTTTAAACACTATTTCTTTTCTATTTACACGATTCTACTTTCCTTTTAATATTCGCTGGTTTTAACACATACTTCAATAAAAGTTATATCTTAATACAAGATTGTGTGCACCACCATAGGGCATTTCAAATTCTTTCTTCTCTTTTTTTCTTGTAGACTTACCTTGCCTGTGGTAGCACCCCCAATTTCTGGAAGAATATAAGGAATATCTTTGATAATTTGAAAAATGGGGGTCATTTACTAAATATGAATTTACCTGTGCGACCAGTATTATAGTAACCGCTCCATCATTCAGCCCAATGCCCCTTCTACAGTTTAGTGTTCTCCCTCCCGCCCCATCTCCCACCATCTGTGCAGTAAAGGAGTAGAAATTACTGCTCCAGGTCCTACATGCTGAGTGGTAGATAGAACACCCACTACCGCCCGTGGGTCATCAAAGCTGCTGCTGATACCTCTACTGCAGGAGGATGGGTAGGGGCCCCAGTGCATTGCTGTGCCCAGGGGCCTACACTGCTGTTAAGTTGGCCCTGAGAGCCGGGCGCCGCTGATAACAGCGGCCGCCCGGCATCTCCCTGCAGCGCCGGGAGATCGGGTTAGGTGAGCCGGGGGAGGCGGAACTGCGTTCTGTCTCCAAGTGGAACTGACGGAACGCAGTTCCGCCCCGTTCCAGCTCACTTTAACCCCTGGTGGTGTCCCGGCATACTGAGGTCCGTGGTATGAAGCCAGTGGTACGAGTTACAGGGGCCTGATGCTACACGGCGGCTGGTGGAGCTGATGCCAGGAGTGTGTCAATTTAAACCAAGTGGTAATTTAAGTCCACTTAGAGGAAATCTGAGGTATTAGGAAAAGCTAAATTTGGATACCTGCTGCATTTTAAACATGTGTCTGTGAATAAAAAGCATATTGCACTATGAAGCGCTCCTCTGATCTTCCTTTTTAGAATATAAATAAATATATATATATATATATATATATATTGGGGGGGGGGGTGAATGTACTTTTCCACATGGAAGAAATTTTTATTATAATCTTCTTTTAACCCCTGCAATCCCTCCATTAATTCCATTCCAGTGGCAAAGAAAATGACATGACAGCCACAGTGATGAGATTCCTTAAATGAATGATCCATGATGAATGGTAGCCACCCAGGGTCTTCTGCACCTGCTGTGATCTTTGGTTCTGTAGTCTTGTCTTTTCAGACCCCCACCCCTCCTCTCCAGACCCCAGCATAAAAGGGATTATTTAATTTGGCCCCACTGCTTGCCTGTAGATCTGATAAACATTTACACCTGTCCTTCTGTCTCTAGCCATGCCGCTTTCTCGGAGGGGAAGCAAAGCAGAAGATCCTGGTATTTCAGCACTGGCTACTCTGGCACCATGTCAGCGTTATCTGTCAGCAGAGGAGAGATATCTTTTCAGGTGCATAATGAGGTTTCAGGAGAAAGGGAGGCTAGCCCACCCGTAGCCTTCAATCATTTATTGTTCCATATATCCTTGCTCTATCCATTGCTGCTATCGTATCCTACCCTCTGGACAGTTGTACATGGGTGCAGGTGTTTGGTATAGTAATTAAAGGGATGTGGTGGACACTTAAAGAAGGATCTTTGCCTTCCTTCTCTGCCGTCTACTGATGGTGATTAGTAAACAAAATGTATGAAGGACAGAAAGTCGGTCCTGGATTTACCCAGTGCAATATTACCAAAATACAAACATCAGCAATAGTACAAAGAAATGTTTACTATTTGTAGCTTAAGGCACAGAATGTGGTACATGGTGGCATCTTGGTGCCGAGACTCCAGATTCATCTGATAACTTAGCCAAAGCCCCCAGTATACAACTGACAGTGCTGCAGGAATGACTCAGATGCACCTTATTGCTATTTGGCCAATAAACCAAAAATATGTATAAGTTGCATTATTTAAAATAGCAACTAATAACTTTAATATTTATTTATAAATATTTTCATACCTTGATAAAAATATTATATTTAAATATTTCTGTGCAGCTAAATGCAAGCTTAGCTACTGTATGTAGAACTTGTTTTCAGGTACCATTCGTTTTCTGCATAAGTAAACTGCCTGCAGTCTCCTTCACTGGGATTACTGGCAGGAAACCTACTGCATATAAGAAAGCGTCTCACCAAAGTCACAACTTTCAAATAATTTCCATTCTGACAGGATTTCTACAGCTATATCTTCAACTATTGTTGATATCTCATTTATATAAAGCAACTTGTATTTTAGCTTTAGTGGCCCTATAAGGAATCAAGTGAACGCACCCTGCATCAACCCATCAGAAATGTACTTTCATTGTCCAGCTTACACTAAAGCAGTCATGGATAACAAGTGGCCCTGGAGCCACACACAGCTGTCTGACCCTCCTGTTACAGCCCAAAGATCCGTCTAGCTTTATCTGATTTGTTTGATATAACTTGTAACTCTCTGTTAAAATGCCTGTTGCTATATTATTACAAATATGTGTTTGTTTGCTTAAACTTTTGTTATTACTTATTACATTAATTAAGGGCAAATTGCAGCCATTTTGATGATCAGTGGGCCATACATACAGCCCCTGAAGTGTTGCATCAGGTTGATTAGTTATGAGTTGCTCCACATTTGCACTTGTGCAGAGGCGGAACTACCGCCAGTGCAACCAGTGCGTTGCACTGGGGCCCGCCTCTGTCCGGCGGCCCAAAGCATGTAATGAGTCAAACTGGTTGTGGCTTCAAATTAAGTGCTCAAATCTTAGCATGTATGACATGTGTATGTACCCTTAAACACCAAACATTGTAATACTTTCTGTGTATAGCCATCAAAAAAAATGTGCAAAATATAATAAATACATTTTTTCTCAATAATCTGAATACTACACATGAATCAACAATAATCTGAATACTACACATCAAGAGCCCTAAATTTGACCATTTTTTTTCTTGAGTGCTTCTGGTATAAGGATTTTATTCCAGTATCTGAATGAATCCAGAGATTTCATGAATATGAACTTTTTTCAATTGGATTACATCCCATCTATATAACATCTGAATAAGTGGATTCCTAGGTGTGTGGATTTGTTACGTTCCATACAGGCTTGGTTGGCAGAAAAGCGCTTGAGAAATACAGGCAATACCATCAGGGAGGCATCTGATTTGCTCCAAGTGTATTCTGCAGCAGGACAATGATTTACAATGGTTTCAGGCACCCATCAGCCTGCGTTAACCCTTCAAAGCATTGCTTATAAGGCAAAGTGGGGTAGATGTATTAACCTGGAGAAGGCATAAGGAAGTGTTAAACCACTGATATGTGCAAGGTGATAAACTCACCAGCCAATCAGTTCCAATATGTAAATTAACAGTTAGGAGCTGATTGGCTGGTGTGTTTATCACCTTGCACATATCACTGGTTTATCACTTCCTTATTCCTTATGCCTTCTCCAGGTTAATACATCTGCCCCAATGACCCTGATGGCTGCATGCATTTTCAAATAAGGTTTCTCACAGCCACTTAATGGGGGTAATTCCAAGTTGATCGCAGCAGGATTTTTGATAGCAATTGGGCAAAACATGTGCACTGCAGGGGAGGCAGATATAACATGTGCAGAAAGAGTTAGATTTGGGTGGGTTATTTTATTTCTGTGCAGGGTAAATACTGGCTGCTTTATTTTTACACTGCAAATTAGATTGCAGATTGAACACACCCCACCCAAAACTAACTCTCTCTGCACATGTTATATCTGCCTCCCCTGCAGTGCACATGGTTTTGCCCAACTGCTAAAAAATTTCCTGCTGTGATCAACTTGGAATTACCCCCAATATGGAACCACTTGTGAGTAGTCCTGAAAAGTGTCAGTGTGTTATCGTCAGCAAGCAAATCTTACTGAGTAACTATGCTCAGGAGGAGCAGTATACAGTACATCCCCTTTAATGACGCACTCATAGATGTTGCTTTTACAATCTCCCTGACATGCTTTTTCAAAAGTTGACAAGTATGCCCTATGCCTGCTCAGAAAGTCAGTCAGTACTAAGCTGCTGGGGCCAGAGCAACTGCACATTTAGACACAGCCGCTGGCCAAGACAAGGCCACAAATGCGCATGTTTGATTAGCCCCCCCTCGCCCTCCCCCCCCTCCGACAGTATCGTGCTGGAGCATTAAGGGTCCACCGGGAGAATGCAGTGGTAGAGGCCCATGCATAGGGGTGTGGTCAGCCACCACAAATGCTTGCTAACCATTACAGAGTGCATGGTCTGGGTATATATATATATATATATAAAACAAATGGCGGTGAAGCAATCAGCGGCACTCAGGGTCTTAGGAAATCAAGTGTATTGAATTCACTCCATAAAATCCAACGTTTCGGGACGCGCAGGTCCCTTTGTCAAGGAAGGGAGGCATTTCATCATAGGGTTAACTTTGTGCCCCCAATATCAGAGGACCATACTATTATAGAGAGGTGTTTTAATGCGCTTTTATAGCGATTGATAGGGGTTATTAGGATTTTTTCCTTAAACGGTGATATTAATGTATTTTAAATGTGCTGTCTTATGTTGTATATGTGTATTTTTCTTTCAGGTTCTAATGTTATGTGGGAGCCTATGATTGCGTTTTACTTGTTGTCATGACAATCTCCCCGTCCCGCGGCGCACCGTGACGTCACAGCCCGGCGACGCAAAAGCGAACAGCGCGTGCAGGCGGGCGGCAGCGCCGTGAGGACAGGTGAGTACAATCTTTGCACTGATGTCTTTTTCTGTGTTGTATTTAAACTCTGTATTTGTGGGTCTTTCACTGTTGTCTAGCCCTGAGGACGGGGAGTTTCCCAGAAACATGTAGGCAAATAAAGGGACACTATTTTGCATCTATCAGCCTGCTTGAGTGCCACCGATTTCTTCATCCTATATATATATATATATATATATATATAGATGAGGAAGTCAGCGGCACTCAGCAGACGAAAAAATAAATTAAAGTGTCTTTATTAACGTCCTTGGACGTTAATAAAGACACTTTAATTTATTTTTTCGTCTGCTGAGTGCCGCTGACTTCCTCATCTATCTACTTGGATCTTGCTATAGATCACAGAGGGCACCGCAGCAAGTATTACGTTATGTACCCACTTGAGTGCCGAACCTAACCGCTACTTATATATATATATATATATATATATATATATATATATATATATACACATATACGGTGTGTGTATATATATATATATATATATAGTATATATAGTAAATACTGAGTGCATATATGAAAATGTACCAGACTAATAACAGCAATGCACTGTAATGACTACGCAATAGTCCTGTTCAGTAGAATATAACATACTGTATGTATAAAGTATAATTCAAGTGCACAATCTGGAACCTGAACCCAAGAGGAGGGGGTGGGCCCTCAGGCAGTGGGGCCAACTGGGGCTTCCACTGACCCTGACCCCTGATCTCCCATAAATGCTCACTGACTTAATCACTCTGCTTCCAATATTCTGACTACGACTACCGTACTGTAAACCATGATGACGCATGCACAATGCAACTCGGATGCATGTGAAGAATTAAATCATTACCCACTTTCATCCCCTATCGTTTGTCAACCCTCTAAATCAGGCCCTGAGTCAGTTTCACAGTCAGGGCCGTAACTAGCTGTGTGCCATTGCCCCCAAACATACAGCCAATGGGGGTCATTCCGAGTTGTTCGCTCTTTATTTTTTTCTCGCAACGAAGCGATTAGTCGCTAATGCGCATGCGCAATGTCCGCAGTGCGTCTGCGCCAAGTAAATTTGCTATGCAGTTAGGTATTTTACTCACGGCATTACGAGGTTTTTTCTTTGTTCTGGTGATCGGAGTGTGATTGACAGGAAGTGGGTGTTTCTGGGCGGAAACAGGCCGTTTTATGGGTGTGTGCAAAAAAACGCTACCGTTTCTGGGAAAAACGCGGGAGTGGCTGGAGAAACGGAGGAGTGTCTGGGCGAACGCTGGGTGTGTTTGTGACGTCAAACCAGGAACGACAAGCACTGAACTGATCGCAGATGCCGAGTAAGTCTGGAGCTACTCAGAAACTGCTAACAGGTGTGTGGTCGCAATTTAGAGAATCTTTCGTTCGCAATTTTAAGAAGCTAAGATTCACTCCCAGTAGGCGGCGGCTTAGCATGTGTAAAGCTGCTAAAAGCAGCTTGCGTGCGAACAACTCGGAATGACCCCCAATGTCATTAAGAACTATCTTCAGCGTAAAGAAAACCAAGGAGTCCTGGAAGTTATGATATGGCCCCACAGAGCCCTGATCTCAACATCATTGAGCCTGTCTGGTATTACATGAAGACACAGAAGGATTTGAGCAAGCCTACATCCACAGAAGATCGGTGGTTAATTCTCCAAGATGCTTGGAACAACCTCCCAGCCGAGTTCCTTTAAAAATTGTGTGCAAGTGTACCTAGTAGAATTGATGCTGTTTATGTGATATCATCCCTATCTCCCATAGTAAGCAGTGCAGTGGGCGGATCTGGAGGAGGGACCGGAGAGCCCTAGTGAGGTATCCTGATTGCATGTCTGTAACAGCCTCATCAGGATAGTTACAGTGACTGATTTAATTGCTGCCAACATACATCAGTGATAGCCTCACACATAATTATATGTGATCTGACTTCTATATGCAGCTCCTCCTATTAAACGCAGCTTAGTGAGCATTCTACACTAAAGCCCTGAGTTATACCCTGTATAATACAGAGACATGCAGCTAATAATTGAGGGCTGGATTGATGGAAGTAAGTGTAATCTATTGATGTTCCAGAGTCTTTCTAATAGACAAACAGTAAGCAGAAGTTGATACTAGACTCTGAATTACTCACCACCTACTACGTGAATATTAGTTTCTGCTGCGGGGTACACTGGGCTCCACAGGGAATGACATTGGGGGTGTAGAGTAGGATCTTGATCCGAGGCACCAACAGGCTAAAAGCTTTGACTGTTCCAGAATGCATAGCGCCGCCTCCTCTATAACCCCGTCTCCGTGCACAGGAGCTCAGTTTTGTAGTTGGTGCCATGCAGTGCAGGCATACAACAGGTGGGCTGCTCCATCAGCCCTCAGAAGAGCTTTTTTAAGTGAAAAATGAAGACTTCATGGGCAGCAGCAGTGCACTGCATACTTGCCTACTTTTGAAAACTAGTTTCAGGGAGATTCAAGGTGGTAGCAGAATGGCACGCTGTTGCAGCGGCGTGTCATGCTCCGCCCAAAGGGTGTGTCTAGCTCCGCCTATGGGCGTGTTTATTGCTGCTCAGGGATAAGCTGTAGTACTAAAAATAGGATTTTAATACCTACCGGTAAATCCTTTTCTCTTAGTCCGTAGAGGATGCTGGGGACTCTGTAAGGACCATGGGGTTTAGACGGGATCCGCAGGAGACATGGGCACACTATAAGACTTTGAATGGGTGTGAACTGGCTACTCCCTCTATGCCCCTCCTCCAGACTCCAGTTAAAGAACTCTGCCCAGGGAGACGGACATTTCGGGGAAAGAATTTATTGTTTAAACACGGTGAGTGTCATACCAGCTCACACCCCGAACATACCGCAGAACGTGGCATTCAATAGAATACCAGCCAACGGCATGAACAATACACAGCCACATGCTGAAAGAATATGTAACACAACCTGTGTGTCAACACAACCAATAATAAGACACCGCATGCCATGGCATAAACAATGTCAGCAACAGCCTGACAGAAAAGAAACACCACAAGAGTGTAACCATAACCAATAACTGCAGACACAGTACGCACTGGGACGGGCGCCCAGCATCCTCTACGGACTAAGAGAAAAGGATTTACCGGTAGGTATTAAAATACTATTTTCTCATACGTCCTAGAGGATGCTGGGGACTCCGTAAGGACCATGGGGTTTATACCAAAGCTCCAGACCGGGCGGGAGAGTGCGGACGACTCTGCAGTCCGCAGCACCGATTGAGCAAACATGAGGTCCCTATCAGCCAGGGTATCAAACTTGTAGAACTTAGCATAAGTGTTTGAACCCGACCAAGTAGCCGCTCGGCAAAGTTGAACCGCCGAGACTCCTCGGGCATCCGCTCAAGAAGAGCCCATCGTCCTAGTAGAATGGGTCTCCACTGACTTCGGTAATGGCAATCCAGCCGTAGAACGAGCACGCCGAAACTTATCACAGATCTAGCGTGTAACAGACTGCCGAGACGCAGGCGCCCCAATCACGCTGGAAGCACACCGGACAAACAGAGCCTTTGTTTCCCCAATCTGAGCCAAAATGGCAACATAAATATCCAAAGCCCTGACTACCTCGAGAGACCTTGAATCAGCCAATGCTTTAAGTAACCACAGGCAGAAACGCAGAAACCACTTTTGGCAGAACTATTATCCGAGTTCTCAATTCCGCTATATTCACATGGAAGATCAAACAGGGGATCTCGTGAGACAAAGCCGCTACTTCCGATATCCGCCTTACGGACGCCAAAGCCAAAAGAATGACCACTCTCCAAGAGAGAAATTTTAACACAACCTTTCATAAATGTTCTAATCAGTGTGACACAAGAAAACGCAACACCACGTCAAGGTCCCACAGTGCCAATAGGGGCACAAAAGGAGGTTAGATGTGCAGTACTCCTTTCATGAAAGTCCGAACTTCCAGAAAGGTGGCCAATTCTTTACTTGAAAGAAAATTTATAAGGCCAAAACCGCACTGAAATGGAGCCTAACTTTAGGCCTGCATCCACACCTGCTTGCAAAGAATGGAGAACGACCCAGCTGAAAGTCTTCCGTAGTAGCCTTCTTGGATTCACATCAAGACACATATTTTCTCCAAATACGGTGGTAAGGCTTTGCCGTTACTTCTTTTCTAGCCTGAAGAAGTGTGGAAATGACTTCACTGGGAATACCCTTTCGGGCTAGGATATGGCGTTCAACCGCCACACCGTCAAACGCAGCCGCGGTAAGTCTTGATACACGCCCAGATCTTGCTGTAACAGTTCCTCACGTAGAGGAAGAGGCCAGGGATCTTCTATGAGTAAATCTTGAAGAACTGGATACCAAGCCCTCCTTGTTAGACCGTAACAATGTGGATCGCCTGAACCTTTGTTCTTCTTACGTTTACCACCTTCAGAAGAGTGAAAGCGGAGGAAACACATAGACGGACTGAAAACACCCAAGGTGTCCCGAGGACGTCCACTGCTATAGCTTGAGTGTCCCTTGACCTGGAACAATATCCCTGAGGTCTCTCGTCGAGACTAGACGCCAACATGTCCAATTGAGGCACTCCTCAACGACTTGTCACTTCAGTGAAAACTTCTCGATGACGACTGTATTTCTCCCGGATGGAGACCGCGTCTGCAGAGGAATCTATTTCTCCGTCGTTCTCATCTGGAACAAAGACTTCTAATATAGCGTTTGTCACAACTGAGGGCCTGAGCTGACGGGAGGCAGCCTCAGTTGTAGGGGCTGAGATGTACCGGAACCTGGGAGGTTGTATCAGACCCCTGGACATGTAAGTAACATGAATAATAACTGCCCGAAGGCGTGACTACGACAACTTGGATAAAAGTCAATGATGTTTATTATGACAACTCCGCAACACAGCAGCAGTAAAAGAAAACGTAAAAGTCAGCAAATAATAAATACAGTTCCTGGGTACTACAGGATGGCAGGAGCCACAGGGCACTGGTAGTGTGAGATAGTTCTTATGATCTTCTAGATGGAAAGTCCTTACCAGGCCCGACTGTAGCAATGGAGATAACCCAGGATTGTGCCAGCTGGTGTTCCAGGAAAAGCTGGGTTGCTGAAGGTAAAACAGCTGCTGTGGATACTGGCTGGAACCAGACTGTTGTTAGCACGGAGTGGATACTGGCTGGAACCAGTTAAATAATAAATGAACTTGGGAGCGATGAAATATGAACTGAAATGTAGAACTTGAGAGCGGAGAAATAATAATACCGGTGGAGAGTGGTAAAGTGTAGAAAGGACACCGGCCCTTTAAGGGAAGCTGTACTCTGCTGGAAGCTGAGCTGGAAGCAGGTAATGTTGTAGCTGGAAACAGATGAATCCACAATGGATTGGAGAGTCAGGCTACACCGCAGGTGGAATGCTGGTGCGGGTCTCTATGGTGGAAGTCTTGAGACAGGAGCTGGAACCTGGAAGACAATCACAGGAGAGAGACAAACAGGAACTAGGTTTGACAACCAAAGCACTGACGCCTTCCTTGCTCAGGCACAGTGTATTTATACCTGCAGCAAGGAAGGGATTGGCTAGGCAATTATGCAGATTAACAATACTGACAACAGATTGGAGGAAATGATCAGCTGACAGAATCCAAGATGGCTGCGCCCATGCTGACACTTGGAGGGAAGTTTGGTTTGTAATCCATGTGGTAATGAAAACAGTAATGGCGGCGCCGGCCACTGGAGACGCCAGGCTGACAAGTGCACATCCAACCACGCGGGCACAGCGGAGGCCGCGGCTGACGTAATCGCCACTCTGACACTCTGCATGCAGAAGCTCAGGGACGGCGGCGGAGGCCGCGGGAGACGCCATGCCAGATGTAATAAGGCGTTACTGTGACAGCGTCTCAGAGAGACAGGAGAGGATGCAGGAATGTGAACATTAGGATAACAGATGGGATCCAGTCCTGGAGCGCTGAGCCAGCCTTAGGAGGCATCTGATGGGTAAGAAATGGCGTCCAGATACCCGGATCGTGACAGCACCCCCCCCCCCTTTAGGAGTGGCCCCAGGACACTTCTTTGGCTTTTGAGGAAACTTGGAATGGAATCTCCGGACCAAGGCAGGAGCATGGACATCAGAAGCATTGGTCCATGAACGTTCCTCAGGACCATAACCCTTCCAGTCAATAAGATATTGTAGTTGACCGTAACGGTGACGTGAGTCCAGGATCTTGGCCACTTCATACTCAACGCCTCGTTGAGTTTGGACTTTCGGAGTTGGAGGAAGTGAGGAATGAAACCGATTCAAGATCAGCGGTTTCAACAGGGAAACATGGAATGTCCTGGGTATTTTTAAGAAGGGAGGCAACTGGAGTCTGTAAGCAACAGGATTGATGACTTGTTCAATCTTGAAAGGACCGATATAGCGAGGTGCAAACTTCATACTGGGAACTCTTAACCTCAAATTCTTCGTGGATAACCATACCCGATCACCCACCTTGAGAGCAGGAACTGCTCGACGCTTCTTATCCGCAAACTTCTTGTACCTGAACGATGCCTTGAGCAGAGCTGATCGTACGCTCTTCCAGATATTGGCAAACTGATGCAAGGTGATATCCACTGCGGGAACAGAAGTTGCTGGAAGCGGTTGGAACTCAGGAACTTTAGGGTGGAATCCAAAGTTAGTGAAGAATGGTGTTGAAGCAGATGAAGAATGATACTGGTTGTTATGACAGAACTCGGCCCAGGGAAGTAATTGAACCCAGTCATCTTGAGAGGAGGACACATAGATGCGGAGGAAGGCCTCCAAGTCCTGATTCACCCTCTCGGTTTGACCATTGGTCTGAGGATGGTAAGCCGTGGAAAACTTTAGCTTGACTTGGAGGACTTGACATAAACTTCGCCAGAATTTGGCTGTGAATTGAACTCCTCGATCTGAGATAATTTCTTCAGGAAGACCGTGGAGTCGGAAGATCTCTTGTATGAATACTTGAGCCAACTTGGAAGCTGACGGAAGACCGGTGAGAGGAATGAAGTGTGCCATCTTGGTGAACCGGTCAACTACCACCCAGATGGTATTGAACTTGTTGCACATGGGTAAGTCTGTAATGAAATCCATCGACAAGTGGGTCCATGGTCGACGGGGAACGGATAGTGGAACCAGTTGCCCCGCAGGCGACTGGCGGGATACTTTATGTTGGGCACACTTTGGGCAAGATGCAATAAACTCCAAGACGTCCTTTTTCAGAGTTGGCCACCAATAGGACCTAGAGATAAACTCCAGGGTTTTTTGGATACCTGTATGTCCGGCAAAACGGGAAGCATGGGCCCAATGCATGAGCTTCTTCCTTAGCATCGGCTTCACAAAACTTTTCCCTGATGGGGGCGTAGAGTCCATCCCTACCGTGGAGAATGCCAACGGATTTATAATAGGATGCTTGTCTGAAGACTCTGACTCATTTTCTTGCTCCCATGAGCGGGAAAGGGCATCGGCCTTGCGATTCTGAGAGCCCGGACAGAACTGGAGTTTAAAGTCGAACCTGGAAAAGAAAAGTGCCCATCTGGCCTGACGAGGGTTGAGACATTGTGCGCCCTTCAGGTATAAAAGGTTCTTGTGGTCTGTAAGTATGGTGATTAAATGAGAAGCTCCCTCCAACAGATACCTCCACTCTTCTAGAGCGAGCTTGATGGCTAGCAACTCCTGGTCGCCAATGGCATAGTTGCGCTCAGCTGGGGAGAACTTCCGGGAGAAGAAACTGCAAGGATGTAAATGGCCATCTTTAGCCCTCTGAGATAACACTGCTCCTACTCCAACGGAGGAGGCATCCACCTCTAGGATGAAAGGAGAGTCGATGTCAGGCTGTTTCAGGACAGGCGCAGAGATGAACCTCTGTTTTAAAAGATGAAAAGCTTGCATGGCTTCTTCAGACCACTTGGACGGGTTAGCACCCTTCTTGGTGAAAGCAGTAATAGGCGCCACAATGGTGGAAAAGTCTCGTATAAACTTTCGGTAATAATTGGCGAACCCTAAGAACCTCTGGACCCCTTTGAGGGTTAAGGGTACCGGCCAATTCTGAATTGCTTGTAGTTTCTCAGGATCCATCTCTAGTCCGGAACCGGACACAATGTACCCTAGAAACGGAATGGACTTGACTTCAAAGACGCATTTTTCTAATTTGCAATAGAGATGATTGACACGGAGACGGGACAGAACCTCTTTAACCCAAAAACGATGTTCCTCTAAATCGTTGGCAAAAATGAGGATATCGTCTAGATAGACCACGACATGACGGTATAGAATGTCTCTGAAAATCTCATTGACAAAATGCTGGAAGACAGCTGGAGCATTGCTCAATCCGAAGGGCATGACGAGGTACTCATAATGTCCGTCACGGGTGTTAAAGGCGGTCTTCCACTCGTCACCCTCACGGATCCGGATGAGATTGTATGCACCTCGCAAGTCCAGCTTTGTAAAGATGGTAGCTCCGCTAACTCTGTCAAAGAGCTCAGTAATCAGGGGTAAAGGATAACGGTTCTTGATGGTAATGTCGTTCAAACCTCTGTAGTCGATGCACGGCCGCAGACCACCATCTTTCTTTTTTACAAAAAAGAAGCCTGCGCCGGCTGGGGAAGAAGAAGGTCGAATGAACCCCTTTGCTAGGTTCTCTTTAATGTATTCCTCCATAGAATGCGTCTCAGGCAGAGACAACGGATAAGTTCGGCCTCGAGGTGGAACCTTCCCTGGAACGAGATCAATCGGGCAGTCCCATTCTCTATGAGGAGGAAGGATATCAGCAGAAGCTTTACTGAACACATCCGTGAAATCTTGATATGGAGGAGGTGGAACATCAGACGACCTGGGGGAGGAAGAACAGACAGGCAATACTTTAAACAAACATGTCTCTGCACAGGAGGAACCCCATGCCAGGATTTGCGTAGTCGTCCAATCAATTGTAGGATTGTGAAGACGGAGCCATGGAAGGCCCAGGACCACAGGATGTGTGGCTCTTGGAATCACTAAAAGTGAAATAAGTTCGGAATGAAGAACTCCCACTCTCAGACGAACTGGTAGAGTCCTTAGAGCAATAACAGTATCAAAAATTTTACTGCCATCCACGGCAGTTAAGGAAAAGGAGGAAGGAAGTCTCTCGGTGGGTAGGGACCACCGTTTAACATAGGCTTCAGTAATAAAGTTCCCAGCTGCTCCGGAATCAAGGAGAGCAATGACGTTCCGATAACGTTGAGCAACTTGAAGCGAGACTGGGAGATTACAATCATGAGGAGATGGAGAGGAGATCATTACTCCTAGCCGGCCCTCTCCTGGGCGAGCTAGGGTTTGGAGTTTTCCCGGACGTTCGGGACAGGCATTGATGGTGTGAGACGGAGCTGCACAGTAAAGACAAAGAGACTCAGAGAGACGTCTTCGGCGCTCAGCAGGAGTTAAACGGGAACGGCCAATTTGCATGGGCTCATCTTTAGATGGTGACAGTTGACGAGGAGGAGGAGCAGAAGATTTTGGAGCAGATGATCTTCCACGCTCAGTTGCTCTCTCTCTGAAACGTAAATCAACTTTCGTGCAGAGTGAGATTAGCTCATCTAACTTAGAAGGTAAGTCTCTGGTAGCTAACTCATCTTTAATAAGCTCAGATAAGCCATGCCAGAATGCAGCATACAGGGCCTCGTCGTTCCATGCCAGTTCGGATGCCAGGATCTGGAACTGTATCAGATATTGTCCTACAGTACGTGACCCCTGGCGTAAACGGAGAATCTCGGATGAAGCTGAGGTTACCCGGCCTGGCTCGTCGAAGATGCGCCTGAATGTTGACACGAATGCAGTGTAAGAAGATAGCAGGGTGTCGGACCTCTCCCATAACGGTGATGCCCAGTCAAGGGCGGAGCCACTGAGAAGAGAGATGATGTAGGCAATTTTTGTACGGTCACTGGGAAAATTGCCAGGTTGTAGCTCAAACTGAATCTCACACTGGTTGAGAAATCCCCTGCAGAATCTTGGAGATCCGTCAAATTTTGCTGGCGTTGGAAGATGAAGACGTGGAGCAGAAATGGGTAAGGTGGGTGGGGTTATAGCTGGAGTCACTGTGGTTGACGCACCAGATGCGCCTGATCCACGGAGAGTTGTCTGAATCCCATCCAGCCGAGTAGAGAGATCCTGGAGACAGCGGATGATGTGGCCCTGTGCAGCCTCCTGATGTTCTAGTCGGGCTGCCAGTTCTTGCATCGGCCTGGCCGCTTGATCCTGGTCTCCGGCTGGATTCATTAGGTCAGTGCTTACTGTCACAACTGAGGGCCTGAGCTGACGGGAGGCAGCCTCAGTTGTAGGGGCTGAGATGTACCGGAACCTGGGAGGTTGTATCAGACCCCTGGACATGTAAGTAACATGAATAATAACTGCCCGAAGGCGTGACTACGACAACTTGGATAAAAGTCAATGATGTTTATTATGACAACTCCGCAACACAGCAGCAGTAAAAGAAAACGTAAAAGTCAGCAAATAATAAATACAGTTCCTGGGTACTACAGGATGGCAGGAGCCGCAGGGCACTGGTAGTGTGAGATAGTTCTTATGATCTTCTAGATGGAAAGTCCTTACCAGGCCCGACTGTAGCAATGGAGATAACCCAGGATTGTGCCAGCTGGTGTTCCAGGAAAAGCTGGGTTGCTGAAGGTAAAACAGCTGCTGTGGATACTGGCTGGAACCAGACTGTTGTTAGCACGGAGTGGATACTGGCTGGAACCAGTTAAATAATAAATGAACTTGGGAGCGATGAAATATGAACTGAAATGTAGAACTTGAGAGCGGAGAAATAATAATACCGGTGGAGAGTGGTAAAGTGTAGAAAGGACACCGGCCCTTTAAGGGAAGCTGTACTCTGCTGGAAGCTGAGCTGGAAGCAGGTAATGTTGTAGCTGGAAACAGATGAATCCACAATGGATTGGAGAGTCAGGCTACACCGCAGGTGGAATGCTGGTGCGGGTCTCTATGGTGGAAGTCTTGAGACAGGAGCTGGAACCTGGAAGACAATCACAGGAGAGAGACAAACAGGAACTAGGTTTGACAACCAAAGCACTGACGCCTTCCTTGCTCAGGCACAGTGTATTTATACCTGCAGCAAGGAAGGGATTGGCTAGGCAATTATGCAGATTAACAATACTGACAACAGATTGGAGGAAATGATCAGCTGACAGAATCCAAGATGGCTGCGCCCATGCAGACACTTGGAGGGAAGTTTGGTTTGTAATCCATGTGGTAATGAAAACAGTAATGGCGGCGCCGGCCACTGGAGACGCCAGGCTGACAAGTGCACATCCAACCACGCGGACACAGCGGAGGCCGCGGCTGACGTAATCGCCACTCTGACACTCTGCATGCAGAAGCTCAGGGACGGCGGCGGAGGCCGCGGGAGACGCCATGCCAGATGTAATAAGGCGTTACTGTGACAGCGTCTCAGAGAGACAGGAGAGGATGCAGGAATGTGAACATTAGGATAACAGATGGGATCCGGTCCTGGAGCGCTGAGCCAGCCTTAGGAGGCATCTGATGGGTAAGAAATGGCGTCCAGATACCCGGATCGTGACAGCGTTTACCAGTCTTTCCACCCAGCGGAAAACTTTTTCGGCTTCTGCCATTGCCGCTTTGCTCCTTGTTCCGCCCTAGCGGCTTACTTACACCACTGCTGCCAAGACATCCGACAGAATTAACACGGGCAGATCACGAAGCATATGTTCATTGAAAATAGCTCTTAATTCAAGAAAGCTTATTGCAGACAAGCTTCCCAGCTTGACCTTTTCCTCTGGAAATACTTCCCTTGCAAGGACTGCTCCCCAGTCTCGGAGATCTGCATGCATGAACACCAGGATCTCATCCTGGATTCCGAACCTTCATCCCTCTAGGAGGTGAGAACTGAGCAGACACCACAGGAGCGATATCCTGGCCATTAGGATTATACTCCGGCGCATGTGCAGGTGAGATGCGGACCACATTTCCAAGTGACCCCGTGAAAACCACTCTGGCATTTGACCTGCTCATCGAAAAAGGCCTCTTAGGCCGCACCCATCTTCTTTATCAACGGAACATATTGATGAAATGTCACTGCAAATCTGATCCGACTCCGGATCCTCAGACCTCTTTCCACAGAAACACACAGAACTTCAACCGTTCCGTATCTACTCTGATACCCACCTCCGACGTCTGCGACGTTGGGAATAACAGTCTTCCCCTGTGTTGAAGAACAGTCAGAGAGAAAACAACAATTTGCACCACTTGTGTCTTGACCTCGCCTTAATCAGGAGAGTGTCCCAGTACAAACTAACAATGGCTCTTACTATTGAAAGAATACCATCCTACTGCCATCACTCCAGAGAAATGGCAAAGACAATCCTGGATATCCACCCAGGTAAGCTGAATGCGGAGAACAACGTATTTAAACCCCTTATTTATTTATTTTTTAAACAGGGACAGCAGGAGAATGCCCTGAACCTGACGCAACTCTGGTATGGCTTTGCGTACTACCTCCCCTTCCAGAGGGGAAACGGCAAGATCTATTTGAAAAATCAGTGAGTGGAAACATCTGTAAATGCCAGAATGTCCCCCTTTGCATTCTATTATTAACTCTGAGGTCCTAGTCTATTCCCGGACTGACTGGAAAGTAGTAGACGAGTTCCCACTGGAGTGGGCTCCAGCCAGAAAGACTCAGCGACATGTGGTGGATGTGGTAGAAACAGAAAACAACATCCGCTTCTGCGAACCTAACAAGGCTGCAGAACTCTTACCTTTTCACCTTCCGCTATCTGCACAGAAAAGGAAAAAAGAAGAATGGTATTGAAACGGTTAAAATGACTGCATCCACAAAGGAATGCGTCACCAACCGTTGTGAAGGAATCTAACTCACGAAGTTAGATTTACCAGTAGTATCCGCCGAGATTGACTGAACTGAGGCATCCCCAAACAGCGGTACACTGTCCCAGGGAAAAACACCAGTATCTCTCGGAGTCAGCCTCAGGATTCCCCCGGCCACACCTCCTGTATACGCACGGCAGCCTGCCGCAATGTTATAGAGAAGAATCAACATAAGAAACCTCTCCTCTCTCTTTAGGGTAATTCTATCGGATGCCTTTCCGAATATAAACACTCCCTCATGTGCATGTAATGCAAATAACTCCAAAGCATAGAAATATAATATCGCTTAGCTTCCTGTGTACGATCCTTTGTGACAGGGCCCGTGTCGACCAGGAGTTGACTTTCACAGCATTCTATCCGCGGCAGGAAAAGAATAAACATTCGGACTCCTTGAGAGGATCTGAGACCAACTCGTCACGGCCGACCTAGAGCTTTATCAACAGAGCGACCAGCACATGAGAAGGAATACTTTTACTTCAGCATTCATTTAAATCATAATATGAATATACATAATGTAATACACAATTACACACATATCCTATATCTATATATATATATATATATATATATATAAAACATACATATAAGCGGATTGTCCAGAACCGTCGGGTCCCTAGTGACATTAATGTGTTCTGAATGTGTATGACCATGTACTAAATGCTCCAGTTGTGGATCTACCAGGAAACGTTATGGTCGACAGAAAACCTAGTATTCGTCAACAGCAGGGAGTAGTAACCATGCAAAATAATATTCTTGCAACCCCGAGGGGTCCGATGGAAGTATACATATAATTTTTAATAACACTCTTCCACCTATACTACCATGTCTGTGCTCAAGCTACAGGCCCATGGAACCGTACCATACATATACATATAAATATATATATACAGGTATAAGGCAATTACAGCATGTTAATTTACACCCAGTAATAACAGTTGGTGCCGACAGGGTCACCCACATACTACTGTGTCTCCCATACAGTGTTAACTTTTGACAAGCCTACAACTACCGACCTGCTGATACTGCATCTACTGAATCAAGTACCATCAGGCGTCGGCGATGCCGACAGTGATTCCCACAGCTGTTTGTGACAGAGCACTCACGGATGTCGACATATGTGGACTAAAAAGCTATAGTGGGTATATCTGACAGGGAACACAACACAAAGATTACATGCCCATTATCTAAAATAGTGCTATATTGTCCTCTACAGTATATAGCACTAAAACACTGTGCCCCCCCTCGTTTGCACTGTATACTTTGCTTTGGCGGGGACATGGAGAAAATGGCGCTGAATCCTGTTGTGAGGGCTAAGCCCCGCCTCTTCTCGTGCGCTTCAGCCCCGCTATTAATATATAGCTTTTTTATGCTGGCGGGGGTCCGTATACAGTGTCTACACACTGTATACATGTTTTGCCACACTCAAATGAGGTATATATTGCTGCCCAGGGCGCCCCCCCCTGCGCCCTGCACCCATGTAAAGCCGTTGGCGTGTGAGAGCAATGGCGCGCAGCGCCACCGCTGCTTTATACTGGCGGGGTTATCGTACACGGTGCCCGGGCACCGAATATGCATCTCATGCCAGCTGTAAAACCCTCAGTAACTTGCTGCCCAGGGCGTTCCCCCCCCCCAGCGCCCTGCACCCTGTGAGTGCTGTTGGTGTGTGGGAGCATGGAGCGCAGCGCGACCGCTGCGCTGTACCTCCATTACTGAAGTCTTCTGCCATCACTGAAGTCTTCTGTTCTTCTATATACTCACCCGGCTTCTTTCTTCTGGCTTCTGTGAGGGGGGTGATGGCACGGCTCCGGGAACAAGCTGCTAGGCGCACCAAGTGATCGAACCCTTTGGAGCTAATGGTGTCCAGTAGCCTAAGAAGCAGAGCCTTTAACTCACAGAAGTAGGTCTGACTTCTCTCCCCTCAGTCCCACGAAGCAGAGAGCCTGTAGCCAGCAGGTCTCTCTGAAAATAAAAAACCTAACAATAAAGTATTTTAGAGAAACTCAGTAGAGCTCCCCTAGTGTGTGTCCAGTCACTCCTGGGCACAGAATCTAACTGGAGTCTGGAGGAGGGGCATAGAGGGAGGAGCCAGTACACACCCATTCAAAGTCTTATAGTGTGCCCATGTCTCCTGCGGATCCCGTCTAAACCCCATGGTCCTTACGGAGTCCCCAGCATCCTCTAGGACGTATGAGAAAGCAGCATTAAAGATGCATTATATATTAATGTACCGTATACATTTGTTAGAAGAGACAGACAAATAGAAAATCTATATACAGTGATGCAGCATTGTGTGTTTTTATACACATATATAGGTATCTCCGAACCAACCGCACAATTTCGGAGTGCCAGTCACATAATGAGTTGCAATGTAGTATAATAAGAGGCCGGCACCTCCAGTAAATGCAAAAGACTTTATGAAAGATTAGAAAACATGGCACAAAAATACATACTGTATACAAAAAACTATAACAGAGGCATGTCAAAGGGTATCAGATGTATACACATGGGGTACCTGACAGCCACCACGTAAGGTGACTGTAGAAGCAATAAGGTTTTACGCCTCTGATAGCACGCCTCTGTAAGCTGGTAAGTCAACAGCCGTTTCGGTGCTCGTATGGCGTCCAGCAGTATATGCACCTGGTTTATATCGGGAGAGAACAGTAGTATATGCGCCTAGGTTACACCAGGAGAGAACAGCAGTATATGCGCCTGGGTTACACCAGGAGAGAACAGTAGTATATGTGCCTGGGTTACACCAGGAGAGAACAGTAGTATATGTGCCTGGGTTACACCAGGAGAGAACAGCAGTATATGTGCCTGGGTTATACCGGGAGAGAACAGCATTATATGCACCTGGTTTATATCGGGAGAGAACAGTGGTATATGCGCCTGGGTTAGACCGGGAGAGAACAGTAGTATATGTGCCTGGGCATGTTTTTATTTATGCACAGCTTCCATTTTATAACAAAATATAAACATTATAATCATATTTACAATTATATACATAATAAATAAATAGAGATCATTACATCATGATATTTACCGTTTACATAACTCAAATATGTTTTCCATCACTTTATCATACTTTCATTTTAAACATTTTCCTTGATCCACATAATTTCTGTGAATCCATTTCAGGGAAACCCCCCCAACATTCCCCACTTAGCTGACTCAACATTTAACACACATTTATCCATCTATCATAAACCCTCCACCTCCATACACTCCCACATTTATCCACAATCCTACCTTCATTCATACCTTTCACCCTCCATACATACCGGACTACCAACAAATAATTATAACTAGAGTAACATATCTGCATATTTTAAGGTGTATGCAAACCCCTTCTTTAAAAAAAATGAAACAACAAAACCTGATCAGCTGAGAAAAAGTGACCAGGACAGAAAAGAACCTGAGACTGAAAAGAGGATATCTTCCACCACCCACTAAGGGGGTTTCAACTGGCGCCACAATCTGGACCAGATGACAGTGTCCAATCTCTTCTTCTCCAGATCCTTCATCCGACTCACCTCATGAAGAATACGACCCACCACCTCTTCACAGGGAAGGACTTTTCCTCTCAAACTAACCAGACACCGTGCCTGCCATGTGTGGAACCTAACCGCTAAGCTGACTAAAAAAATTGTGCTTAAATCAAAGCCCCCATACCCTTTGAATGCCCCGTAGACCCATTCCGGGTAACTGAGCCCCGAAAGGCAAGGGATGCCTATGGCACCCGACACTGTTTTGTAAACCTTTATGTTATAGGGACATCTACAGAAGAAGTGGTCCATGGTCTCCTCCTCCCCTTGACATTCCTCCCGTGGGCAAACACGTTCATCGGCACTTCTAAATTTGATGTTTCCCCTAACATAAAGCCTCCCTTGAAAAGAGAACCAGGCAATATCCCTAAACTTCAGAGGTACCCTCTGGGAATTTACCAGATTAAATCCTTCTGTGAGAACATTACCTGGGCAGTCTTTCAGGGCCAATGGGACATAAAAGTGGGAACACAAGACCCTCTTCCCCAACTCCTTTCTCGAGAGATCTCTTATATCACCCACCTGCAGGCCCCATCGCCTAATCACTTTCAGACACTGGATCACATAGATCGGGAGGTAGCCTCTCTGAGCCCGAAAAATTCTCAGTCTGCCATCCTGTAACCATACTCTAATAAAGGGAGACACCCATTCCCTAAAGCCATTTACCCACCGAGGGGGCGTCTCTAAGCAGAGACCACCGACATTTAGCTTTAAAAAAGCTGTTACAAAGAAGACTATGGGGTTTACCATATCCAAGCCCCCTTCTGCCCTCGGTCTGTAAGTGATACCTCTTTTCACAATGTTCATCATGTTCCCCCACAAAAGCAGAAAAAACAAGGAATTCATTCTAGTCCACAAAGATTGCGGCAAAAAACATACATAGCTGACATACAAAAACATTGGGATCAGGTAAGTTTTACACAGGTCCACCTTTTCCCTCAGAGAGAACTTCCATCCTATTCAGCTCTTTACTTTACGGGTTGCACCATCCAGTTTCCAGACCCAATTTGTACTTGCATAGTCACCATGATCAAATTTGATGCTCAAGATTTTTATACATTGACTGGCCCTGGGGAGGCTGTCCGGAAGATCAAACTCGTTGCCTTCCTCCCCCATCCAGAAAGCTTCACACTTGTCCTGATTGATTATGGAACCGAAGCACTTGAATATTCCATGATCAGTTGGTCTACATCACGTGCCTCTGCCACCGATGACAGGACTACTGTGACATTTTATCAGCATAGGCTACTACACTCAAAGGAAACTCTGGGTTCAGCTGCACCCCTTCCAACATGCCGCCCTCAACCCTTCTTATAAAAGGATCGATTGCAAACACGTACAAAAGAGGGCTCAGGGGACACCCCTGACGAACACCAGAGTCTACTGGAAATGCAGGCCCTACCCAACCATTCACAAGTGGGAAGCTCTCGGACTTTTTATACAAAACTTTCAACCAATTTACCGCCCTTATAGGGAAACCATACCTTTCAAGTAAGGCCCACAGGTACTCATGATTGACCCGATCAAAAGCCTTAGACTGATCCAATGCCAGCAGAAATGTATTCAACTTTCCAGCCCTGCACCTTTCAAGAGCCTCCCGGACACCAAAGACAGCAGTAAAGGTACTGCGGCCCTTTACAGTACAGTGCTGGGAAGGCGAAAGTACAAGCTCTGAAAATTCCCTTAGCCTGTTGAAAAAGATTTTTGCCAGAAACTTTCTGTCCGTATTGAGAAGAGCGATGGGGCGCCAGTTCTCAATATGGACCGGGTCCTTACCTTTGGACAGCGAAATAAGAGCTGACTGTCTCATGGAAGGAGGGAGTTCACCCTCACCCAGGCTAGTATTATATACTTCCGTAAGACGAGGAGCCAGGATATCTGAGAATTCTTTATAGAATTCAGCTGTTAAACCATCTGGTCCTGGAGATTTTTTGGGAGTTAACCCGCCAATTGCCTCTCTGACCTCCTCCACACCTATTTCGCTGTTCAAACAGTCAAAAGAAGCATCTGGCTCCACAAGACCAGGTGTCTCCCTCAGAAATGCCTCCATCATTTCTCTGTGAAGTGCCTTCGCAGACAAGAGTTCAGCGTAATAGGACCTGATGACTTTTAGGATGCCTTCCTCACACTTCTGAAGCACACCCTCTCCATCAACAAGCCCTCTTATCTCTTTAACATCAATCCCCCTTCTACAACTCTGGTAGGGATCCGGGGAGTGGTACTTTCCGTAATCCCTCTCCAAAATCAAAGAAGATAGATGGCTATACTGATGTTCTCTCATCTGTGATTTTACCCAGGAGATTTCACCACTATCCCCCTGTTCAGAGATCAGGAAATCTAATTTCCTTCTTAGAGTATAGTAGGTATTTTTGTTAACCAAGTTTCTTTTGACAACTAGCCTCCTGAAAAGACTTCGGGTTCTCTTTTTTACTTCCTCCCACCACTCAGATGTACTCCAACCAGCCTCCAACAGTGACTCCTGCGCCTAAAAAAACTCCCTGAAAGACTGTCTCACTTCCTCTTCCTTGAATAGCTCAGCATTCAGGCGCCACAGACCCCTTCCTTTCTGGAAGGATTGCGAGGTATTCAAAACAAAACTTAAGTACCCGTGATCGGAGAACTCTACAAACTTTACCTCTGAAGGTAAAGTGCTTGAGGACTCCTTAACAAAAAACCTGTCTATTCTAGATCTGCGCTGACCACAAAAGTAAGTGTACCCCGTGAAGTCTGGTTGATGTTTAACGTGTACATCAACCATACCTGCCTGACTAGCCATACTAACTAAAAAATTCTCATCATGGGTTCCGGCGCCCATGTGAGGAGAAGCTGATTACTGCAGCTCTCCTGCACCCTCGGCAACCGGAGCACACAGCGCCTCCAATACGTGGCTTTTCTCCGCGCCGGTCGCACAATACCAGTGGGAAGGTGTAGAGAACTGGATGGAGAGATTTCTGTCCTCCCCTATGCCCCCTAAAGTCCAAAGATCGAGGTCTGAAAAACGGCCGGGAGAATCCAAGATGGCCGCCGCATCTAACTCACAAACGAGTCTGCAGGCTGCTGGCAGCACCAGACAGGCTTCTGCAAAACACACTTCTCCCTCAGGTGAGCCTGACTGTACCCCTGTCTCTCCAGTGACTTATGCTGATGTAGTAAGAGCTGTTAGGGATGCCATGGAGCCTATCATGGATGCACATGCTGTTAAAATGCAGCAGGCAGTAAAAGATCTAAAATCCCAAATCAAGCAGCACACCAAGATTGTTCTTACAAATGAACAAAGGCTGGGGGAGACTTTTCAGGATGTTGGGGATCTTAAGCACAGATATGATGAGCTCCAGAAATCTCACTTTCAACTGCTGAACAAGGTTGACGATCTTGAAAATAGATCGAGGAGATCGAATCTTCGGGTACTGGGGCTCCCTGAATCACTGAAAGGTCCTGATTTGACTCTGTTTTTGCAAACGTCCCTCCTTGATTTACTGCATATCCAAGATGAATGCACCGGCTAAGTTATTGAGAGAGCCCACAGACAGGGTCCCCCACGTTCTGCACCTAATAGCAGACCACGTGTGGTCATATTTAAATGTCTGAACTTTCTCCATAAGGAGGCAATATGGTCGGCATCCAGGAAGCATAGAAATTTACAATGGGAGGGAGCTCGTTTGGCCATTTTCCAGGACTACTCCGTGGAGGTTTCCCGGGCCCGTCGAGAATTTACCCCCCTTTGCTCTCGTTTGGTAAAGGCAAATAAAAAATTTGCTCTGCTCTTCCCTGCAAGACTACGTCTGTTTGATGGAAATTCCTTTCGAGACTTTACAAATCTTGCAGATGCAGAGGCTTATGTTTCCGAGGCCTCCCAGGCAGATGACGACTCCTCTCAGGTGGACGACACCCTGGAGAGGGATGGCTGAGTATTGCTCCTGGACTTCTCTGTTTCTGGCGATGCCCGCCAATCTAATATAATTTAATTATTGCGGTAGAAGCTGCTGCTGGTGTTTTTACCCACAAAAGAGCATTTGGTCTTATACAACGGGCCGAACCATTTTACTTTGTTTTATGTTTTAGATTTTTCTTATACATCTGCTGTTTTCTCCTGGAAATGCAATCTTTCTAGAATGTTTACATATGTTTAGAGGAGATATTTCCATCCTTTTATTTATGTGACAGGCTGCATTTTTCTTTTTCTGTAACATGCTCTGTGTGCTCTGATATTTTCTGGTTAATTTTCTTAGATATATTTTCATATAATATGTTGCTGAGGGTGGGTAAGGGCGCCCCCTCCCTCACTTTTTTTCTCAGGTTATCAAATTCTGGCTGGCTCAGTGGTGGTCTATGACGGCCTCTGTGCTTGCTCGAACCGGTTGTTCTTGTTTTCTGAAGTTATGATCGTCCTTAGCAGGACTTTCTTTCACAATTTTAATGTTATATTCTGTGTGTTTTCTATGTTTTTGTTCTTCTTTTCTTCTCCCCCTCCCCTTCTTTTCCTTATGTGTCCACCCCGGTATGTTTGGTATTTGTTTCTCGACGGCTGTAGATATTATGGTTACTGTGCATGTTTTCAGGTTCTCCCAGGTCATTTGATGCATGGCTAGTCTGAGTGTAGGCACGTGGAATGTGGGAGGGATCAACTCCCCAGCTAAACGCAGAAAGATTTTGCTCTATCTTCGGAAGGTGGGCATGGATGTTGTTTTCATTCAGGAATCTCACCTTATGCCAAATGAGGTGGTAAAACTGAACACTATGGGTTGGTCTGTGGTAGCCTCTTCCTCCTTCTCTTCTAAGGCTAGAGGAGTGATTATATTAGCACGATACACGGTCCCTATCTCTGTCCAAGCTATTATAGATGACACTCAGGGTAGGTATGTATTGGCAGATGTCACATTGTATGCATCCAGGTTCCTACTTTGTAATATTTATGCCCCTAATCAGTACTCTAGGCAATTCTATACGAACATGGTCACTAAGCTACTAAGTTACTCTGAAATTCCCATAATACTGGGTGGAGATTTTAATATATATTCTTCTTCAACCATGGATAAATCCCCTCCCCCCCGCACTCCCCCCTCATTACCGCGTATTGGTATCCCCTATATTTGCTCGCAGCTGTCCTTAGTGGATGTGTGGCGCGCATGCTATCCATTAGAAAGGGAGTTTACATGTCTCTCAGCTGCGCACCACACGTTCTCGAGGATTGATTATCTGCTGTTATCTGAATCCCTTTTCTCAAAAGTGGCTGACTCAAAAATTGAGAATATCTGTATTTCAGATCATGCTCTATGCTGGATGAAATTGATGCTCCTCTCAGAAAAATCCCCATTCCGCTCCTGGCACTTCCCCTCTCATTTAAGTGGCTCTCTAAAATTCCGCTCCTCATTAGAAGCAGCGTGGCTGGATTATCATATGCACAATGGAGAAACTCTGAGCGACGATCCTGCTCTTTTCTGGCAGGCGTCAAAATCAGTTATCCGGGGACTCATTATTTCCTATAGTAAAAAAAGGGATTTAGATTTAAATTCACAATATTTGGAAGCCCAGGCGGCTCTCACTCTCGCTTTCCAGGAATTTAAGTCCTCCCCCTCCCCTTCTACTAGAGAACGGTACCTTACACAAAAAACACTGATCGATACCCTCCTCTCTCAATTGGAAGCAAAATATTAATTTTCAAGAGACTGTAGCATTTACAGATATGGCAACAAGTCTGGCAAACTGTTATCACGTTTATTAAAGGGCAGACACCCTAAAGTGGTCATTCACTCTCTGCTCACCCAAGGTGGAGACAGAGTACGGACCTCGGCCGAGATTGCTGAGGTGCTACAGTCTTTTTATTCCACTCTGTATGCACGTCCTATTATCAACCAGACACACAAGTCTATTTTTTAGTCTTCTACTGATCTGCCTCAAATGTCTGAGTCGCATTGTACCTCTCTTCTTGCACCTATCACCACTGAGGAAGTTTCTCTAGCAATAGCTGGACTGAAGACTGGGAAGACTCCGGGTCCTGACGGGTTCGCCAATGACTACTATACAATTCTATCTACTAGACTGAGCGAACCTCTTTCTGTCTTATTTCATTCTTTTATGCAGGGTGCTTCCTTGCCCCAATATTTTAATTCAGCCGTCATAAAGGTTATCCCGAAGCCTGGCCGGGATCCTGAGTCTCCCAGCTCTTATCGTCCGATCTCCCTTTTAAACACGGATTATAAATTATTCACTAAAATCCTCTCAAATAGACTCAAATTCATAGTCCCTGACATAGTGCATACAGACCAGACTGGATTTGTCTGGGGTAGGCAATCAGTGAGCAATATCCGAAAGGTCTTGACTGTTATGCAGGCCTTTCAGCTTTCCAAACCCACGGATACTAATGTATTATTATCCATTGATGCCGAAAAGGCGTTCGACCTGGTCACCTGGGACCATCTGTATGAAACGCTCCATCGCTTTGGTGCACCTGAGGACTTTGTCTCTCTTATTTCCCGTCTATATGAATCTCCCTCCACTCAAGTTTTGGGAAATAGTATTCTCTCTTCCCCTTTCCTTATCCAGAGTGGCACACGACAGGGCTGCCCCTTGTCACCTTTATTATTTGCCTTAGCTTTAGAACCCTTAGCTGTTTCCCTGAGAAACTCTCCCGAATTTGCAGGTATAAAAATCATGGACACCATGGTAAAATTATCACTGTATGCCGACGATATGCTGCTATTTATTTCCCATCCTGATACGTCCATCCCTGCGATTGTCTCCCTGATTGAACAATTTGGTTCTTTTGCGGGATACAAGATTAATATATCCAAATCCGAGCTCCTCATCCTTTCAGGGGACTCCTCCCTCTTTCCATCACACCCGGTCCTGTCCCGATTCCCAATTACCCGAGATAGTCTAAAATATTTAGGAGTTCAGATCCCTACTTCTCTCCCGGATCTATATGCGATTAATTTTGGTCCTATTTTGTCCAAGGTGTCTAAAATACTTACTGACTGGGCGTCCCTGCCCTTATCTCTTATGGGTCGTGCAGAGGTTATTAAATCTGTGATATTTCCCAAGATTGCTTACTTCCTGCTTATGCTCCCTATTGCCCTCGTTGAGAAAGATGTCCTTTTTCTTAAGCAATGTTTCACTAGATTTCTATGGGCCGGAAAACGACCAAGAGTCCCCTACGCTAGATTGCAGCTATTACGTGAAGAGGGAGGTATGGGAATCCCGGATCCAGTCCTATTTAGTAGAGCAGCAATGTACAGGTATATCACAGACTGGCTTTGGGGCAGATCAGTATTTACGAACCGGACACTTGAACTGGCCGTATTTCACCCTTTCTCCCCTGCTGCACTCTTACACACCCCAAACTCCCGCCTCCCATCTGGGATAAAACAGAATATTTTGTTTTGGCATACATATCGAGCATGGCAGGTCACACACACTAAAGCACAGAGAAAACCTGACACCTCTCTTCACACTACGTTCTGGGGTAACCCATGTTTCCTTCCTGGCCTTGATAACACACATTTTTTGAGTTGGAGAGAAAAGGGGATCGCAACTATTAGAGACATATATGACCCAGGAGGCAACGCAGTGCTTTCTTTCTCTGACATCCAGTTAAAGTTTGGTATATCCCACCGGGAATTTTTTATGTACCTACAGGCTAGACACTTTGCTCAATCCCAGTCTCATCCTATGATTTCTGAGGCTACCACAGACCCGCTGCGCACCCTAATGGTGCTCACTAAAGATTGTCCTTACCATCTCAATTATTTCAGAAGCACCTTTAGGGTCTCATATAGAGACCGGCTCTGGGAACCCGCGCTGTCCTCATGGTCCAGAGATATCCCCAATATGGGATCGAGCGCTGAATTATTAGATAACATTTTACCCATTTTTAGGTCCTCATATTCTGCCTCTTTGCAAGAGGTACACTTGAAAACGCTCCAAAGGGCATATATAGCACCTAATCAGAGGGCACACATGGTCCCAGACGACACTGGCTGTTGCATCAAATGTACTGCGCAGAATGCCACCTTGTACCACAATATGCGGTCTTGCCGGAAAATATCTAAGTTTTGGTATAAGGTGGTCGCTTATCTCAACACAGTATTTAACTTACAGTTAATAAAACGTCCTAAGGCTTGCTTGTTACTTGATTTTAGGGAATGGTCTCTTGGGCCTGAAGATAGAGATATTGTTCCGGTAATCTCTGTCATTTTGACAATTGCCAAGAAACAAATTCTTAATAATTGGATCAAACTGTCTACCCCTTCTTTGATGGCTGTAAAACACATGACCCTCCGAATTATTTATTTTGAGAGGCGTGCTACTCTTCCTGACATAGAAATGGGGGTCAGGCGGTTTGCCAAGAAGTGGGAGAGGTACATTGATACTCTAGATCCGGACATACAATCTTTCATCTATAAACTATTTGAGACCACAAAGTGGTACCTATATAGACAAATCGATAGGGCCTATTGATAACTTAGGCCTATGTACTGTTCCTTTGAGACCTCCTGTTCTTTTCCTAGGAAATGTAATCATACTAATCTTAATACCCCACGCTGTATGTTTAGTCCGAGGCCAATTAGATACTGAACCTTCTCTTTGGTTAGAATGGCTAACCATGCCGGAAATGCCTTTTTATTATTCTTAATTAAGATGTCTTTGGCCGTTACTCAGTCAGGAACTGATCATACTTGTATTGTCTTCCCCATGTTTTCCCCCCCTCCTCCTGTCTGTCTTCTTCATTGACCTCTCTGGTATATTGATGTTCTGTGAACTCTCAGGTAAAACTAGGTGCTTGACCTTGGGTATATGATGATTTCGTATGCTGAGACGCAAACGGGTACTGTTTTCATCATTTCTTAGACCTCATGTAGATTAAGACTGTCCATCCTTTGCCTTTTAGCCAAGCCCACAGCTACCGACCATATATGTATTTGTTGATTTTACTGATGTGATTTAAAAGCACTTTACGTTGGAACACTGTAACTATACCGGTTCTTTGCTTTGTCTGTACCATGAAGGTCTTCCCTGGTTTTTTTTTTTTTTTGTATTTCTATATAAAAATCTAATAAAAATTGTTGAATTAAAAATTCTCATCATAGCCCAGCCTCAGTCCTCTGGAGCCTCCCCTGTCTTTTGGCCTAATGATGGCGTTGAAATCGCCCCCAAAGATGACTTGCTGGGCCGTGAAAAGAAAGGGTTTAACCATTTCAAAAAGACATTTCCTATCCCAGCGAGACTGGGGGCCATAGATATTGATAAGCCTAAGGTTATGTCCTCTTAAAGTGACATCCAAAATCATACACCTTCCCACTTTTAACTCAACAACCTTGCGCACGGTTACTATGTCGGTAAAAAGTACCGCCACCCCACTGTACGGCTCAGCAGCAAGAGACCAAAAAGAGGGCCCGCGCCTCCACTCACTTTTAGCTTTGTGAAGAGCTGCTAATCTGTTGATCCGGGTCTCTTGTAAGAACAAGATGTCCACGTTCTGGTTGTCAAAAAACTCAAAAGCCAGATACCGAGCACGTACGGATAACACGGAAGCCACATTCATTGTGGCACATCGAATAGGATGGGGATCCATGGTTCCAGATTGTTGAAATGGACTATGCACATACATTACTCTAGTTATCACCACCACCCCCACCACCAACACCACAATCCATACATGCCACCCCATTCACTTCCTCAATCACAACCACATCCACACCCGCACCAGCCACTTTAGGACCAGGGTCAGGGGGTTCCCTTGCATCCAGTGACCCAGGGCCAGACACATTATTTTGATTGCTCTGACTCTCAGATTCACTCTCTGCCTCTTTCCCTATCACCATCACTTCCTCCTCAGCAGCAACCACCTCCAAACCTACCTCCTCATCCTCAAACAGTGGCTTCCCAAACTCCTCCTCCTCTTTTCTTTGCTCCAATTCAATCCCTATTGGATCCCACTCTAAACTTTCTGCTACAACATCCTCTATTTCACTGTCTGCATTCCCTTCTCCCTCCTCCCTCCTTCGCTTCCCTACCATCTTAATTACTTCTTTCCTTTCTTTGTTCTTTCTTCTCTGTCTTCTAGGTTTAAGTCTTGGTTCCCCTTTTTCTAGAACCACTTCTCCCTCATCTTCCTCATCTGTCAATATGCCAAACCTATTTGAAAGAATCACCTCTTCCTCCACTTTCCTCTTTGTTGTTTTTACACCTTTTTTTCCCACCTGAAACCAGGATTGGGACTGGGATTGAGGCTGTGATTGGGCCTGAGGCTGAACTTTGCTTCTTTCTGACACTATTTTTCCAATTTCCCATGACATTTCTTTCTCTTTGTTCACTTTAACTACTCCCCCCTAGTAATTCCCATTTCTGAACTACTACCTTCCTCAAAATTCATGCAACTCCTGTTGTTATGATTTGCCATGGGGCAACGACTGTAGGGATGTCCCATCTCCCCACAAAGGTTACATTTCACCTTATTACATGTTTTAGATGTATGTCCACTCTCCCCACACATTTCACACCCCCACAGTCACCACTGAGGTGGCCAGCCTCACCACACTTAAAACATGTCCTTGGTTGACCAGTATAAAATATCTGCACCCGGTCTCGACCTATGTACGCAGCAGATGGAATATGACGCACACCGGTCTCCCCAGGATACAGACGTACACTGGCCAACCAAGCACCTCCCCACACTCCCATTGTGTGGTCCGTTTTCCTAATGTCAGATTGCAATTCACATGACCTGCTTAACCAAAACCTGATATCTTCCACAGGTATGGATTCATTGCGGACCAGGATGGTCACTTTTATGTCATTTTGCTTCTCCATCAAATCCGCCTCATACTTACAGTAACCATTCTTGTCCTTGTTTACAGACCACTTTGTCCAAAAAATAAACAATGTTTCCTTATTATAAAAGCTGACATCATACTCAACAGATTTTATAGGGTGAATACAGGCATATAAATCTCTGTAAGTAACCCCAAGAGAAAAAATTAACCTTAGAAAATCAGTCTTAGGTGGGGGGTCACCATCACCCACCCACCTAAACTGTACTAGGTTCCATATCACTCTCTGACCACCACTACCACCACCAAATCTTGTATCCTTATTTCCAGAATTTTTCCCCATATCTGCCGCCTTCTGTGCATAAGACATTTCATCAGGGTTAGGCTTACCCGCACTCCCTCCACCCTCTGTCACTGAAAAAGAAACAAGAGGAGCTAAATTGACATTTTCACTTTGCAGTTTTCCCCCCACATTTTTATCCTTTCCTTCTGGAATGTCTTTAGAATTCTTCTTCTTTACTTCTGCACTGATTAACGACAATGCTTCCTTCACCCTGGCAGGAGCTGGAATGTTCCCATACATTGACTCTGCAACTACTTTCTCACTAGCATCCAAAGTCTCTGGATCTAGAGCTGGCAGACCTTGAGCCAAACCATCAGTTTTTACAGTTTTCCTCACTGCCATTCCCACACCTCCCTGCACTTCTTTGGACACAGCCTGCACAATTACACTAGGACCTGAATCAGATTCAAGCAAAATGTTAACAGGCTCATCCTCCATGCCACCCTGCGTCCTGCATAGACCCGACGCCGGATCCTGCCCTCCGGTCCTCACCGGCCTGTCACCTATAACAGCATTTTCATTACTGATACTATTGCCCGGCACCTTGGAAGCCACGGGTAACCCCCGGGAATCCCCTCCTGACAACACCTGCACAGATCTTACCTTGCTTGGTGCACCACCAGGGATTCCCGAGCCGCCGTCTGCTCCCCTCGCCTCTGCTTCCGTCTCCATAGCAGCCGATGATGCTGTATCCAGAAAAACCACAGCCTATTCCTGGACAGGCACACTCTGGAGCTCATCAATAGCTGGGGATTCCTCCATCTCCACACCCTCTTCCTTCTCCAGGTGAATCAACTCCTTTGATGAGGGTGTAACCTGATTTCTATGCACTGCAGTTAACTCCTTCCCCGCTGGTATGGAAACTTTTGCCTTTATTTTCTTTCCTTCAGATTCCTTCAGAGATGTTATTCTGGCCTTTATATTGCACATGGTTGCTTGTATTTCATCCATTTCACCCTGGATCCTGACCCGCTCCAAATGGCCAATTGTATTACACTTTCTCTTGCGAGCATAATACCAGGATTTAAGTTTAGCAGCTTCTGCCATTAATTCCTTTAGGCCTAAATGGACCAGTAATCTTCCTCTGAAACATCATCATCACAGTCTGAGTCCTCTGTATCTGAGATATCTTCTGTTACATTGACATTAACCCCTTCCTTGCCTGGAGGCTCAGCTGCTGTGGCGACTGTACCGTCCCCACCAGTAATCTTACTGGCAGAGGTGCCTTCCACAGGCTTAGGGGTACACAATCTTCCTGCCGCTCCCTGCTGCTTCACAGGGGCTCCGGCAACACACTGCTGGTACTCCTTGTAATCCGTGGCTGGCTGGCTGATTCCACAGTCCCTTCCTGTCCCCCAACCCCTACAGCTGGGGAAGGGGGTGGCGTGAGGGATGCCTGCCCCTTCTTCATACCTCTGGGACCCGAAGGCAGCAGCCCCGAGCCCAAGCCTTCCACCTGCTGAAACTTCCACTCTCTCCCTGCTAAGAGCAGCAACTCCTGCCCAAGAATCCTGCAGGGGGGCGGGCACTCTCACTCTGCTGCACTGCTAGGCTCTGGAGCTCAGGAGCTCCTGCACATACGTCTGCACACCAGGAGAGAACAGCAGTATATGTGCCTGGGTTATGCCGGGGGAGAACAGCAGTATATGCACCTGGTTTATATCGGGAGAGAACCGTGGTATATGCGCCTGGGTTACACCAGGAGAGAACAGTAGTATATGTGCCTGGATTACACCGGGAGAGAACAGCAGTATATGTGCCTGGGTTATACCGGGAGAGAACAGCATTATATGCACCTGGTTTATATCGGGAGAGAACAGTGGTATATGCGCCTGGGTTACACCGGGAGAGAACAGTAGTATATGTGCCTGGGTTACACCGGGAGAGAACAGTAGTGTATGTGCCTGGGTTACACCGGGGGAGAGCAGTAGTCTATGCGCCTGGGTTACACCAGGAGAGAGCAGTAGTATATGTGCCTGGGCATGTTTTTATTTATGCACAGCTTCCATTTTATAACAAAATATAAACATTATAATCATATTTACAATTATATACATAATAAATAAATAGAGATCATTACATCGTGATATTTACCGTTTACATAACTCAAATATGTTTTCCATCACTTTATCATACTTTCATTTTAAACATTTTCCTTGATCCACATAATTTCTGTGAATCCATTTCAGGGAACCCCCCCCCAACATTTCCCACTTAGCTGACTCAACATTTAACACACATTTATCCATCTATCATAAACCCTCCACCTCCATACACTCCCACATTTATCCACAATCCTACCTTCATTCATACCTTTCACCCTCCATACATACCGGACTACCAACAAATAATTATAACTAGAGTAACATATCTGCATATTTTAAGGTGTATGCAAACCCCTTCTTTAAAAAAAAGAAACAACAAAACCTAATCAGCTGAGAAAAAGTGACCAGGACAGAAAAGAACCTGAGACTGAAAAGAGGATATCTTCCACCACCCACTAAGGGGGTTTCAACTGGCGCCACAATCTGGACCAGCTGACAGTGTCCAATCTCTTCTTCTCCAGATCCATCATCCGACTCACCTCATGAGGAATACGACCCACCACCTCTTCACAGGGAAGGACTTTTCCTCTCAAACTAACCAGACACCGTGCCTGCCACGTGTGGAACCTAACCGCTAAGCTGACTAAAAAAATTGTGCCTAAATCAAAGCCCCCATACCCTTTGAATGCCCCGTAGACCCATTCCGGGTAACTGAGCCCCGAAAGGCAAGGGATGCCTATGGCACCCGACACTGTTTTGTAAACCTTTATGTTAAAGGGACATCTACAGAAGAAGTGGTCCTTGGTCTCCTCCTCCCCTTGACATTCCTCCCGTGGGCAAACACGTTCATCGGCACTTCTAAATTTGATGTTTCCCCTAACATAAAGCTTCCCTTGAAAAGAGTACCAGGCAATATCCCTAAACTTCAGAGGCACCCTCTCGGAATTTACCAGATTCAATCCTTCTGTGAAAACATTACCTGGGCATTCTTTCAGGGCCAATGGGACATAAAAGTGGGAACACAAGACCCTCTTCCCCAACTCCTTTCTCGAGAGATCTCTTATATCACCCACCTGCAGGCCCCATCGCCTAATCACTTTCAGACACTGGATCACATAGATCGGGAGGTAGCCTCTCTGAGCCCGAAAAATTCTCAGTCTGCCATCCTGTAACCATACTCTAATAAAGGGAGACACCCATTCCCTAAAGCCATTTACCCACCGAGGGGGCGTCTCTAAGCAGAGACCACCGACATTTAGCTTTAAGAAAGCTGTTACAAAGAAGACTACGGGGTTTACCATATCCAAGCCCCCTTCTGCCCTCGGTCTGTAAGTGATACCTCTTTTCACAATGTTCATCTTGTTCCCCCACAAAAGTAGAAAAAACAAGGAATTCATTCTAGTCCACAAAGATTGCGGCAAAAAACAGACATAGCTGACATACAAAAACATTGGGATCAGGTAAGTTTTACACAGGTCCACCCTTTCCCTCAGAGAGAATTTCCATCCTATCCAGCTCTTTACTTTACGGGTTGCACCATCCAGTTTCCCGACCCAATTTGTACTTGCATAGTCACCATGATCAAATTTGATGCCCAAGATTTTTATACATTGACTGGCCCTGGGGAGGCTGTCCGGAAGATCAAACTCGTTGCCTTCCTCCCCCATCCAGAAAGCTTCACACTTGTCCTGATTGATTATGGAACCCGAAGCACTTGAATATTCCATGATCAGTTGGTCTACATCACGTGCCTCTGCCACCGATGACAGGACTACTGTGACATCATCAGCATAGGCTACTACACTCAAAGGAAACTCTGGGTTCAGCTGCACCCCTTCCAACATGCCGCCCTCAACCCTTCTTATAAAAGGATCGATTGCAAACACGTACAAAAGAGGGCTCAGGGGACACCCCTGACGAACACCAGAGTCTACTGGAAATGCAGGCCCTACCCAACCATTCACAAGTGGGAAGCTCTCGGCCTTTTTATACAAAACTTTCAACCAATTTACCGCCCTTATAGGGAAACCATACCTTTCAAGTAAGGCCCACAGGTACTCATGATTGACCCGATCAAAAGCCTTAGACTGATCCAATGCCAGCAGAAACTTATTCAACTTTCCAGCCCTGCACCTTTCAAGAGCCTCCCGGACACCAAGGACAGCAGTAAAGGTACTGCGGCCCTTTACAGTACAGTGCTGGGAAGGCGAAAGTACAAGCTCTGAAATGTTCCCTTAGCCTGTTGAAAAAGATTTTTGCCAGAATCTTTCTGTCCGTATTGAGAAGAGCGATGGGGCGCCAGTTCTCAATATGGACCGGGTCCTTACCTTTGGACAGCAAAATAAGAGCTGACTGTCTCATGGAAGGAGGGAGTTCACCCTCACCCAGGCTAGTATTATATACTTCCGTAAGACGAGGAGCCAGGATATCTGAGAATTCTTTATAGAATTCAGCTGTTAAACCATCTGGTCCTGGAGATTTTTTGGGAGTTAACCCGCCAATTGCCTCTCTGACCTCCTCCACACCTATTTCGCTGTTCAAACAGTCAAAAGAAGCATCTGGCTCCACAAGACCAGGTGTCTCCCTCAGAAATGCCTCCATCGTTTCTCTGTCAAGTGCCTTCGCAGACAAGAGTTCAGCGTAATAGGACCTGATGACTTTTAGGATGCCTTCTTCGCCCTTCTGAAGCACACCCTCTCCATCAACAAGCCCTCTTATCTCTTTAACATCAATCCCCCTTCTACAACTCTGGTAGGGATCCGGGGAGTGGTACTTTCCGTAATCCCTCTCCAAAATCAAAGAAGATAGACGGCTATACTGATGTTCTCTCATCTGTGATTTCACCCGGGAGATTTCCCCACTATCCCCCTGTTCAGAGATCAGGAAATCTAATCTCCTTCTTAGAGTATAGTAGGTATTTTTTTTAACCAAGTTTCGTTTGACTACTAGCCTCCTGAAAAGACTTCGGGCTCTCTTTTTTACTTCCTCCCACCACTCCGATCTACTCCAACCAGCCTCCAACAGTGACTCCTGCGCCTGAAAAAACTCCCTGAAAGACTGTCTCACTTCCTCTTCCTTGAGAAGCTCAGCATTCAGACGCCACAAACCCCTTCCTTTCTGGAAGGATTGCGAGGCATTCAAAACAAAACTTAAGTACCCGTGATCGGAGAACTCTACAAACTTTACCTCTGAAGGTAAAGTGCTTGAGGACTCCTTAACAAAAAACCTGTCTATTCTAGATCTGCGCTGACCACAAAAGTAAGTGTACCCCGTGAGGTCTGGTTGATGTTTAACGTGTACATCAACCATACCTGCCTGACTAGCCATACTAACTAAAAAATTCTCATCATAGCCCAGCCTCAGTCCTCCGGAGCCTCCCCTGTCTTTTGGCCTAATGATGGCGTTGAAATCGCCCCCAAAGAGGACTTGCTGGGCCGTGAAAAGAAAGGGTTTAACCATTTCAAAAAGACATTTCCTATCCCAGCGAGACTGGGGGCCATAGATATTGATAAGCCTAAGGTTATGTCCTCTTAAAGTGACATCCAAAATCATACACCTTCCCACTTGTAACTCAACAACCTTGCGCACGGTTACCATGTCGGTAAAAAGTACCGCCACCCCACCGTACGGCTCAGCAGCAAGAGACCAAAAAGAGGGCCCGCGCCTCCACTCACTTTTAGCTTTGTGAAGGGCTGCTAGTCTGTTGATCCGGGTCTCTTGTAAGAACAAGATGTCCACGTTCTGGTTGTCAAAAAACTCAAAAGCCAGATACCGAGCACGTACGGATAACACGGAAGCCACATTCATTGTGGCACATCGAATAGGATGGGGATCCATGGTTCCAGATTGTTGAAATGGACTATGCACATACATTACTCTAGTTATCACCACCACCCCCACCACCAACACCACAATCCATACATGCCACCCCATTCACTTCCTCAATCACCACCACATCCACACCCGCACCAGCCTCTTTAGGACCAGGGTCAGGGGGTTCCCTTGCATCCAGTGACCCAGGGCCAGACACATTATTTTGATTGCTCTGACTCTCAGATTCACTCTCTGCCTCTTTCCCTATCACCATCACTTCCTCCTCAGCAGCAACCACCTCCAAACCTACCTCCTCATCCTCAAACAGTGGCTTCCCAAACTCCTCCTCCTTTCTTTGCTCCAATTCAATCCCTATTGGATCCCACTCTAAACTTTCTGCTACAACATCCTCTATTTCACTGTCTGTATTCCCTTCTCCCTCCTCCCTCCTTCTCTTCCCTACCATCTTAATTACTTCTTTCCTTTCTTTGTTCTTTCTTCTCTGTCTTCTAGGTTTAAGTCTTGGTTCCCCTTTTTCTAGAACCACTTCTCCCTCATCTTCCTCATCTGTCAATACGCCAAACCTAATTGAAAGAATCACCTCTTCCTGCACTTTCCTCTTTGTTGTTTTTACACCTTTTTTTCCCACCTGAAACCAGGATTGGGACTGGGATTGAGGCTGTGATTGGCCCTGAGGCTGAACTTTGCTTCCTTCTGACACTATTTTGCCAATTTCCCATGACATTTCTTTCTCTTTGTTCACTTTAACTACTCCACCCCTAGTAATTCCCATTTCTGAACTACTACCTTCCTCAAAATTCATGCAACCCCTGTTGTTATGATTTGCCATGGGGCAACGACTGTAGGGATGTCCCATCTCCCCACAAAGGTTACATTTCACCTTATTACATGTTCTAGAAATATGCTCACTCTCCCCACACATCGAACATTTCACACCCCCACAGTCACCACTGAGGTGGCCAGCCTCACCACACTTAAAACATGTCCTTGGTTGACCAGTATAAAATATCTGCACCCGGTCTCGACCTATGTACGCAGCAGATGGAATATGACGCACACCGGTCTCCCCAGGATACAGACATACACTGGCCAACCAAGCACCTCCCCACACCCCCATTGTGTGGTCCGTTTTCCTAATGTTAGATTGCAATTCACATTGCCTGCTTAACCAAAACCTGATATCTTCCATAGGTATAGATTCATTGCGGACCAGGATAGTTACTTTTATGTCATTTTGCTTCTCCATCAAATCCGCCTCATACTTACAGTAACCATTCTTGTCCTTGTTTACAGACCACTTTCTCCAAAAAATAAACAATGTTTGCTTATTATAAAAGCTGACATCATACTCAACAGATTTTATAGGGTGAATACAGGCATATAAATCTCTGTAAGTAACCCCAAGAGAAAAAATTAACCTTAGAAAATCAGTCTTAGGTGGGGGGTCACCATCACCCACCCACCTAAACTGTACTAGGTTCCGTCTCACTCTCTGGCCACCACTACCACCACCAAATCTTGTATCCTTATTTCCAGAATTTTTCCCCATATCTGCCGCCTTCTGTGCATAAGACATTTCATCAGGGTTAGGCTTACCCGCACTCCCTCCACCCTCTGTCACTGAAAAAGAAACAAGAGGAGCTAAATTGACATTTTCACTTTGCAGTTTACCCCCCACATTTTTATCCTTTCCTTCTGGAATGTCTTTAGAATTCTTTTTCTTTACTTCTGCACTGATTAACGACAATGCTTCCTTCACCCTGGCAGGAGCTGGAATGTTCCCATACATTGACTCTGCAACTACTTTCTCACCAGCATCCAAAGTCTCTGGATCTAGAGCTGGCAGACCTTGAGCCAAACCATCAGTTATTACAGTTTTCCTCACTGCCATTCCCACACCTCCCTGCACTTCTTTGGACACAGCCTGCACAATTACACTAGGACCTGCATCAGATTCAAGCAAAATGTTAACAGGTTCATCCTCCATGCCACCCTGCACCCTGCATAGACCCGACGCCGGATCCTGCCCTCCGGTCCTCACCGGCCTGTCACCTATAACAGCATTTTCATTACTGCTACCATTGCCCGGCACCTTGGAAGCCACGGGTAACCCCCGGGAATCCCCTCCTGACAACACCTGCACAGATCTTACCTTGCTTGGTGCACCACCAGGGATTCCCGAGCCGCCGTCTGCTCCCCTCGCCTCTGCTTCCGTCTCCATAGCAGCCGATGATGCTGTATCCAGAAAAACCACAGCCTCTTCCTGGACAGTCACACTCTGGAGCTCATCAATAGCTGGGGATTCCTCCATCTCCACACCCTCTTCCTTTTCCAGGTGAATCAACTCCTTTGATAAGGGTGTAACCTGATTTCTATGCACTGCAGTTAACTCCTTCCCTGCTGGTATGGAAACTTTTGCCTTTTTTTTCTTTCCTTCAGATTCCTTCAGAGATGAAATTCTGCCCTTTATATTACACATGGTTGCTTGTATTTCATCCATTTCACCCTGGATCCTGACCCGCTCCAAATTGCCAATTGTATTACACTTTCTCTTGCGAGCATAATACCGGGATTTAAGTTTAGCAGCTTCTGCCATTAATTCCTTTAGGCCTAAATGGACCCAGTAATCTTCCTCTGAAACATCATCATCACAGTCTGAGTCCTCTGTATCTGAGATATCTTCTATTACATTGACATTAACCCCTTCCTTGCCTGGAGGCTCAGCCGCTGTGGCGACTGTACCGTCCCCACCAGTAAACTTACTGGCAGAGGTGCCTTCCACAGGCTTAGGGGTACACAATCTTCCTGCCGATCCCTGCTGCTTCACAGGGGCTCCGGCAACACTGCTGGTACTCCTTGTAATCCGTGGCTGGCTGGCTGATTCCACCGTCCCTTCCTGTCCCCCAACCCCTACAGCTGGGGAAGGGGGTGGCGTGAGGGATGCCTGCCCCTTCTTCATACCTCTGGGACCCGAAGGCAGCAGCCCCGGGCCCGGGCCTTCCACCTGCTGAAACTTCCACTCTCCCCCTGCTAAGAGCAGCAACTCCTGCCCAGGAATCCTGCAGGGGGGGCGGGCACTCTCACTCTGCTGCACTGCTAGGCTCTGGAGCTCAGGAGCTCCTGCACATACGTCTGCACACCAGGAGAGAGCAGTAGTATATGTGCCTGGGTTACACCGGGAGAGAGCAGTAGTATATGTGCCTGGGTTACACCGGGAGAGAGCAGTAGTCTATGCGCCTGGGTTACACCAGGAGAGAGCAGTAGTATATGTGCCTGGGTTACACCGGGAGAGAGCAGTAGTATATGTGCCTGGGTTACACCGGGAGAGAGCAGTAGTCTATGCGCCTGGGTTACACCAGGAGAGAGCAGTAGTATATGCACCTGATTTATATCGGGAGAGAGCAGTAGTATATGTACCTGGGTTACACCGGGAGAGAGCAGTAGTATATGCGCCTGGGTTACACCAGGAGAGAGCAGTAGTATAGACGCCTGGGTTACACCAGGAGAGAGCAGTAGTATATACGCCTGGGTTACACCGGGAGAGAACAGTAGTATATGTGCCTGGGTTATACTGGGAGAGAACAGCAGTATATGTGCCTTGGTTATACCGGGAGAGAACAGCAGTATATGCACCTGGGCCAATATTTACTAAGAATTTGAGTTTGTCCGATTTGTGTTTTTTTTTCTAAGTCCCAATCCGGGAATTCACTAAGCACCAATCTCGGCAGTGTTTGTACTATTCGTAATGGTTTGATTTGCAAAGTTCTGAAATACGAATGAATAGACCATCGGTCAAACGCGGCTGTTATTTCATACAATACGGGAATTCACTATTCATTCGTGTTTGGGTGTTAGTTTCTGAGTGCTCAATTGCGGTCGTATTTTTTGGCGAATCGGTAAAAATAGCGGCAAAAAAATAGACCTGCTTTTTTCAATCGTGTTTACATGTGTTGCAACTCAAAAATCATTCACACCTGAATTAGGATACCAATAAAAGGATGTTAGGCCCATTTCAATACACCTACACTCAGAAATGGCAGCAGGACTGTGGACCAGTGATCTTTTGTGTGCTGTGGGATTCCTCAGACTCAGACATCAGCCTGTAAGTACCCAGGGCCAAGAAACTGAACATGGTCAGCAGGTTGTACAGGTTCCGCGGAGGCTGCACAGGCCTCGTTTTTTTAGGGGGCATTTAAACTAAAATGCATTGTCCGATGATAAGGTCATACAGATGTTCCGTCTAAATCGTAACAACATTTTCCGTCTGTATGACCTTGTCAAACTGGGCCTAGACCCTGAGACAGCACGCTCTCGCTCTGTCTCAGGCCTGCACAAACTCCTGGCTGTGTTGCACTTTATGGCTACTGGCAGCTTTCAGGCTGTGTCTGGGGATGTCATAGGAAACTCACAGCCCTCATTTTCCAGAATCTTAACACAGGTGATGTATACCTAACTACCTCTTCTGTTTTTTGTTTGTTTTAATTTCTCGGTGGCCAGTTCTGTCCTAAAATCTCATGTTTATTGTTCTTTAAAATATACACACAGGTGTTGGCTGTTTTGCAGCCCCACATAGAGGCCTCAATCTGCTTACCTACCCAGGAGTCTCAGTGGCATGCCGTCAGGGTAGATTTCTATGAGCTGGCTGGCATGCCCAATGTGCTTGGAGCCATAGATTGCACACACATTCAGCTGAGACCACCTAGGGGCAGGCAGCACATATATACTAATCGCCATTTCGAACACTCCACAAATGTGCAGGTGGTTTGTGATGCAAATCTCAAAATAATGAGTGTTGTTGCTGGTTACCCTGGGGGCTGCCATGACTCCTTCATCCTCAGTCAGTCATCCCTCTTTGATAAGTTTGAGGACGGACAAATGCCAGATGGATGGCTGCTGGGTATGTAATTTGATATGTGTAGGCCTGCGTATACTTTGTCCAAATACAGGTGCAGATGTATTAACCTGTAGAAGGCATAAGGAAGTGAGAAACCAGTGATATGTGCAAGGTGATAAAGGCACCAGCCAATCAGCTCCAATATGTAAATGAACATTTAGGAACAGATTGTCTGCTGCCTTTATTACCTTGCACATATCACTGGTTTATCACTTCCTTATGCCTTCTACAGGTTAATACATCTGCCCCACAGTGTGTTACTTATGTGTTGCTGTATCTTAACATGAATCACGTTACTATATCTGTCTTTTAGGTGATGGAGGATATGGCTGTTTCTCTTGGCTTCTAACTCCATTGTCCCGACCTGATACCCCTGCTGAACACAATTGCAATCATGCACATAAGTCCACGCGGAATGTGATAGAAAGATGTTTTGGTGTGCTGAAATCTAGGTTTTGGTGTCTGGATAAGTCTGGTGGCCTTTTGTTGTATAGTCCCTCCAAGGTGACTCAAATTGTGTTCTGCTGCTGCTTTCTTCATAACATGTGTTTGCAACAACATCTGCCACATGTTGAGGAGGAGGAGGATGAAGAAAGCAGCCAGCAAGCAGAGGAATTAGAGACATCTGGTGATACTTGGAGTACAGATGTAGGGAGGCAGGTTAGGCAAGAGCTCATCACTCGCTATTTCTAAGGTAAGTTTGGTTTGCTTATTTCATTTGTTATGTTATCATAAATAGATGTTTTGCCATTTTTATTGGCAAAACCATTACTCAGAATGTGTCTGTCTCCTTGACACATACAAACATACCCTCGCTTTATGCAAAACAAATGTCGCATGTCTATTGTGTGTATTTTAAAACTCAAAACAAGAGATTATGAGTGGCATGCATTAAGTCTGGATAAGTGTTCGTAAACTTGCTGTGCTAATTTATTACAAGTACACATAATCCATTTAGTATTTTACTTTATCATTTTGTGTAACGTCCTAATGCACAGGTTCACAAACTCGGCGCTCAGGACCACACACAGTGCATGTTTTTCACGTAACCCAGTAGTAGCACAGGTGTATGAATTACTCACAGACATATGTTAAAAGGTTCACAGGTGGAGCTAATTATGTCACTTGTGATTCTGTGAGTAGACCTGCAAAATATGCACTGTGTGGGGTCCTGAGGGCCGAGTTTGACAACCTGTGTTCCAAAAAAAACACTCCTCAACATATAATATGTTAGCCTTGAGGAATACATGTGTCCCTATGTGTGATGCTCCATCATATTTAAGGGACACAAACTTACTGTAATCTAAAATAATTTATTTCCTAATGTTTGCTGCAGTAAACTTGCTGATGTGTAAGTAAATACACAGTTTGCCACATATATACATTATTATACACATTCTTTGTTTTTTGGTAAAAAAGTTCTTATTTGTTGGTTTCTGCATCATGTGTAATAACATTCTTACTAATTTTTAACACACACAAACATGTCCCAACAATAATGACATTCATTTTGTCAATGTTTTTTTAAAAATTCAATGCCAAAAAAAAGCTTTTTACGCAACTCAATTGTGTTCTTCTTGTAATGTTGTATAGAGAAGAAAGGTAAAATAGTTATCAATAACATTGTAATTTGGATTGTCTGCAGGATATGAGAATGATTGGAATCTAGAAAGAGTTTCGATTAGAAAAAAATCAAGTGGTCTGGTTACTTCCTGCTAACATGTATGTGGCTGCCTGTCAATGATTGTCTGTGCAGGAGAGGAGAATGATTGGAATCTAGAACGAGTAATGATTAGAAAAAAATCAAGTGGTCTGGTTACTTCCTGCTAACATGTATGTGGCTGCCTGGCAATTATTGTGTGTGCAGGAGAGGAGAATGATTGGAATCTAGAAAGAGTAATGATTAGAAAAAAATCAAGTGGTCTGGTTACTTCCTGCTAACATGTATGTGCGGCTCCATCAACATTTCCCTCCTCCAATACAAAAAAAATAGTAAAGAATAAATGTGCGTACAAATTTTATGTTGTTGTTTGTACCACTTATAATTAATGATGTTGTATAAATTGTCAAGGAGCTAAGTGTTATATATATTTTGCCAAACATACACTTACTAACTATTTAGAGTTACTTATCAGAAATGTCTAATTTGGTTTTTTTTTCCACGTTTTTTTGGGTGGCTGCTTGTCCTGCCCTTTGCCTTTAGCACTGTCATGTTGTCGTGCTCTGGTGGAGCGTCTTGGTGGTGATGAGACTGGCGTGATATTTGGAGTAGTTGTACCAGAACTGCTGCTTGTTTGCTGTTGGTGCATGGATCTGAGTGTTTCATTCAGGTTAGTGAGGGTGGCATTGAGTTCACGTGTAGCAGCATTTTGATTGTCTACAATTCGGAATAAATTTTCATTAATCTTTTGATTGTTTTGAAAAACGTTCATATAACTTTGCTGTTGTCTGTGCTGTTCTTCCATTAGTCTGTGCTGTTCTTCCATTATGCACTGTAAGTTGCCCATGACCTGTGTAATGTCTGTACGCATGAGTTCCATGGTATTGCCAATTCTGGTTGTTTGTTCATTTTGTCTACTCAGATTTCTTGATATTCTTCTGAGGTGACATGGTAGGCTTGCAAACATTTGTGTCTGCCTACGCAGGCAATCTTCATTAGTGGCCTGCTGTCTAGCCCAAATGGTCCAAAAGACCTGATCAGAGCCTTGTGTTACTGGTGTGGTTGGGCTGTGTTGTGGTGGTGGTGTGCTTTGCTGTGGTGGTGTACTCACAGGTGCTGGGGGGCTCATTCCTTGGCTTAATGGCTGCATTTCTAAGATGTTTGTCTCCTCCAACATTCCTGTTGTTGCGGAGGGATGCTGTTCCCAGGACTAGAAGCTGAAATGTTAAACAAATCTCCGTTAGCTATCCATATGTTTGAGAAATGTAAACAAATCACTACACATGGAACACATGTCATTAACTGTTGCTTTCAAATATTCTGCCTACCAACATCATCACTCATTACTTAAATACATACATATGCCTGTTTGTGGCAAATGTGTCTGGTTACTTAATTGTGAAAGCAAACACTTTAGTTTTATTGTAGCTCACACATACTCCACCATAAAAACACATTGGAATCCATAATGTGTTACCTTATAGCTTTGATCAAACAAACATAGTAATGTTTTTATATGTATTTTGCAATGTTACCTCAAACACACATGTGAAATTTGGAAAAACAACCTTACTTTTAAAAAAAAAAAAACATGTTGTTTTTGTTGCAGCATCTTACACACAATGTGATACTGTATGGCTCAAGTGGACATACATATCTTTACTGGATGTGGACAAGGCCATTTAGCTTGGATTCCATTTCAGGTTTTACTTACTGCGGTAAGTATCTAAGTTTTTGATGTGTTTTGACTTAATGCGGTTAAGAAAAAGTTGGATTACGTTCTGAAATTGTTTACATTTATTTCAGTTTGATACTCACAATCAAGATGAGGCGAGTGTGGTTGACGTCTTGGAGGTGTGCCCAAAATTTGGAGTGGGGGGACAAAACATACGGACGATAATCTTCGTGGCAGGGTAGCCTGCTGTGGTTGGCCCTGGACATACGACCTTGCTTTCTTTTCGGCCACAGGTTTTTTGTGGTGATGTCTTACAGAAGTCCCACTTCTGCTGCTCCATACTTCTTTGATGGACCTATTAATGAAAGTGCAATTTTGTTATGGCCATTCCTTTACAAACATACCCTATACTACAATGGACACTTTATCTGCTTCCGCAGCGTCATCATCATCAGATGTGATAGGAGTTACTGGCTGACGAGTAGTACTGCTTTTTTCAAACACTGTATAAAAAAATAAAAAAAAAATATTCATGCTATTGTTGATACATCCACCCATTATGCTTATAAACATTTATTCTTTAAGAAATGCTTGCTTTATTTTTAATAAAAACATAAGGACCGGAAACAAAAAATACAATACATAAAACAATAAACATTGTCCAATAGACATATGCACTATGGAAAAATCAACACAGGAAAACATGTACAGGACACTGACATAGGCCACAAGTAAAAAAAAAAACATTACCAACCAAAAACACACACATCTTCATTTTGTATTGAAAGGAAAAATATTACAGATGCAATATATAAATTGCTCTGTGATGTGGCACTCCAAACACACATTACCAGTATATGAGCCAAACCAAAATGTATAAATATTTTAAAAATTACACTGCAGTGTGGTGTCACGGTACAAATGCAAACTAAAAACTATCAAAGAAATAGTGGTATTTTGTTAAAAAATATTACATTATCTAATAATGACATTACACATGTAAGTGGTTTCCAAACCACTTTCCACTACTCCAGCCTCTAACATGACAACCACTGTTTTTGAAACATTGCACATGGATCACATAAATATAAAACATAGTCACAATTATAAAAAAAAGGCAAAAGGCCCAAAAGGAAAACATTATTGCAGAACAATTCAGAGACACACCAAGTCCAAACTACACATGCAAAATATCTTTCATAAAAACACATGACATACAATTAAGTAAGATGTTACATTGGCTTTTGTATAAAACATTAACCAAAACAATGTATTTGCTGACACACTTGAAGATGGGAGTAATATGCAACGTCACATGACACACATTTAAAATAAATAAATAAATAAATAAAAAAAATAAGGTCATAGAATGTAAATGCAAATACACATGCTCACCATTCTTCCTGGGCCTATCGGAATCCCGGACATGGGTTGCAGAGACTACTTCAGAAGGTATGACACTCCGCATGGGCTCCTCATACTCCAGATATCTTGCAATATAGGGCTGCCCACCACCGTTTTTTCGAGCCGACTTCGCCTCCTTGGCCATTTTGGACTTGACACGTCGTTTTATGTCATAGTACCGTTTGCGGCACGTGTCCTCCGTCCGCTTGACCACCCCCTCACTATTGACAGCAGCAACAACTTTCGCCCACAACACCGTCTTCCTCCGTGTTGGCACCTTGGCGGACTCAGGGCCAAATAGCTGCCTCTGATACTTCATCAGCTCACGCACCAATGCCACATTTTCAGCATAACTAAACTTTACATTCCGCCCAGTCTTAGTAGTGGTGCGTGGCTGCGGAGCACTCTGACTGTCACTATCACTTGAGGCTGCTGCAGCAACCTCACCCACCTCCTCCACCTCACTAACCTCACTAACACTCACCTCCTCCACCTGACCGACCTCCTCCCCCTCACTCACACCCTCCACCTCACCCACCTCTGAGTCACACATAATTGTGTGTCTAAACAGTTAACACAGGGGAAAAAAAAGACAAACAACACACTACCTCACTACCACTACACAACTCACACACACACACACACACACACACACACACACACACACACACACACTGACAAGGGACTGTAAAGAAAAATAACTTGGACTAAAAATGAGACAAAACCACAAAATACAAGACTACAAGAATGACAAGACGACTTTCAAACACAACACCACACTCAGAAATCGCTACCAACACTCCTCACCAAACCACAAATTCACCTACCTGCACAGCACAACCTCCCTCCTCCTCACCACTAACTAAACCCACGAGGTGCAGACGGTTTGGGGCGTATTTATATGGTTGCACACAGACACTCCTACCATCTGAAACACAACCAATCACGAACGGGGATGAAAAACGAAACTGAAAGTGAAAATGCGGCCACGGGGAAAAAAAAACCCTGTCGCGTTTAACTTAGAAAAAAAAACCAGGAAAAAAAACAAAATCACGAACGCAAACGACAATGACGACAGTAAATGTGCAAAAAAAAAACGACTGGCATCGACATCGGAAAACACGAAAACCATAAAGTCGACTGCTTCGTAACTTTGCGTATATGGATTCAAAAAGTTGCATGAAAATGCACCCGATACAAAACGAGTTTAAACACTACACAAACTGACTCAAACACGAATATTAGTAAATATTGCCCCTGGTTTATATCAGGACAGAGCAGTAGTATATGCGCCTGGTTTATATCGGGAGAGAGCAGCAGTATATGTGCCTGGATGTGACACCACACAGGGTGCTGAACTCACATGTGTGTACCCAGCATATGCACATTTTCTACTCAGATAACACTGACCATTGTTCCTAGCAAGCAATATTTTAAAATAAAAGTCTGTTAGATAAGGAAATGTGTACTCATGGGTCAAGCACCAGGGGCTGCATGACGTCTAGGCCACCCTGCCTGATATAGTGAGGGGCCAAAACACAATAGGGGGAAGAAAACTCCTTGGGTGGGGACACAACTTATTTACTAATGTAAAATGTTATATTATAATACATTTTAAAAAGACATATATTACACTTATTGACAAACATCCTGGCTTCGTTAGGTTATTAATAGAATTAAGATTTTTATATACAATAGTGGTCTCAACTCAGAAAAAAATATACTTTGAAATTCCAAAATGGTTGTGATAGCTTGTGTGACTACTAGTGTTCAGTCAGTCACCATCTGGAGAAATCATAGATACACAAGTATAGTTTTGCGAGAAAACTGTTTTGAACAATTAGACATATTTGCAGGAATATTCCTTCTAAGAATAATCCTAAAGCGTGTTTTGGGATCTACACTCTTATACAGTGATTCCAATAAACCGCCACATATTCCAAAAATCTTTAAATACCTCAAATTGCCATGAGATGTCAACAGTTTCACATTTACCCAAAAACACATAACTTTGATAATCGAGATTATAGGTAAACATATTGTATTTCAGACAGGGCATTTAAGAATATGTGGTAAGACAAGTATTTATCTCTCCAAGGTTATATACTGCAACCAGTGATTAAAGCTGTTGTGAAATGTATCACCTTTCTGAAGCAAAGATTCAATATATAAAAACAGCGGGGTAAATTTACTAAGATGGAAGTTCTATTTAAGATGGGATGTTGCCCATAGCAACCAATCAGATTCTGCTTCTCATTTATCTAGCACCTTCTAGAAGATAATACTTGGAATCTGATTGGTTGCTGTGGGCAACATTCCATCTTAAATAGAACTCCCATCTTAGTAAATTTACACCAGTGTGTCTATTTGTGCCTCTCAGTGAGTTCAAGAGCTGACACTACAGGCAGACCGAAACATGATTGTTAATTGTATCTAGTTAAAGATGCTGATTACACTGTTTCCCACTTTGCTCAAAGAAGTGCAGTTTGAAAAGAGACCCCAGAAAGTGGATAGTGAGTAGCTACTGTTGTACATGTGTCATATGCATTGAAGTAAAATGAGCGCACTCAGAACCCCCTCTGGTGAATATAACAGCAAAGACAGATTGGCAGAGAGGGAATTTTGCAGGTGATGCAGTCAATATTCCGGCTGTTGGGATCCCGGCGTTCTGGAGACCGTTGCCGTAATCTCGACAGCCGGTGAAATACTGATGACCAGATTCCTGACAAACGCTCGATATTCCCACACAGTTGTTGGATCCACACTACCAACCTAGTGGGTACAGAAACTGTTGCTAGCGAAGCGAACCAACGGGCCCGATACGTGGAGAGCGCAGCGAGCCCACGTGGGGACTCGCTGTTGGGATTCCAGCAGATGGGATGCCGCTGTCAGTATAGTGACAGCCGGCATCCTGTCTGCCGGGATATCATGTGTTCCTTTAGCAGGGTGAGCGGTGCATACCGTCTGCTGTTTCTCCCTCTATTACTTGTGTGCACAAGTATAGGATAGGGCAAAAGTGAGAGTGATACTTTCACACCTGAACTGCAAAGTGCAGGCTGCTTCTGCTGTCGGAGACACCAGGTGCAGCGTAGTGATGTCTTCTGATGAAAGAGCAGTGAGTGGATACAAAAGCGGGATCTTACTTGTCAGGTCACTGTGGTGGACCTAAAATGCATGGGTCCCACTATGTGCTCATCTCATGTGTGCCTTATATCCAAAAATACGCTTGTTTTTGCAAGTACATTTCTTTTGCGGTTTATTCCCATCTTACGTCCAACTGTGCATCGGCCTCAATATGCACATAAACCACCCTACTGAAACACAGAATGAAATGAACTAAAATTAGGCAGCCACCCCCAAGCCAGTGACATCTGATATAATGATGCAGCCACATTGTGCACAGTTACTACTGTGTGGATAACGGTGACATCATTCCTTACTGTATCTGCAATAAAAGCATGGGTAAAGCCATAGGAAACAAGGAAGCTGAGTGACTACACAAATTAATCCTGACATCGACAGATGTCACCAAGCGCTGCTGATGATAGAAGGTGGAAGAGCAAAGGGACAGTCTGAGATAAAAGGCCTGTGCTAGGGTGTTCGCTGCCCACCTGCAAACTGTAAATTTGCGCCCTCTGCCCTATACTTTGTAAAGGAACAGCACGGTCCAAAGGTGCGTGCCGCAAAGAAGGTGTGTCGTCTCACAAGGAAGGGGCATGGCCACACAGTAATATACTCAATTCAAATTACGCCACACTGTAGCACAATCTTATACACATAACTCTGCACATAGGGGGTCATTCAAGTGACCATCGGCGCAAAGTACTGATTTCCGGTAGGACAAGTTCTGCATGTGTGCAAATGGGTCCCTAAGCACAGGACGCATGCTGGCATCAGACTGTCATTGATTGACAGTCTGATGCTGTTTCGGGGGAGTGGGTGGTGATGGGCTACGTTTGGATAAAACGGAGACGAGTCGCCACCATTTATGGGGTGGGAGGAGGCCAGGATCTTCATTGTAGGATGGAGATTTCCTGGCCTCTGCGACGGCTGGATTGCACGGCACCATGGTGGGTTCTTTCATCCATTGCTGTGTCCCAGGACGCAGCTTGGATCATTAGTGCAGCAGTAGACATGTGCAACTAGTTGTCAAAAGACTGACCGCCACATCCTGATGGAGAGAATCCCAACAGGGGTTAGGTAAGTATACTTACCCTCACCCAATACCCCCCTAACCCTTCCTAACCTAAATCTCCCCGGGGGTGCCTAAACCTAGCCCCCCTCCCTGCAGCCTAACCCTAACCATCCCTGGGGGTGCCTAAACCTAGCCCCCCTCCCCCATGGTCTAACACTTATACTCCGTTCACACTGCGCAAATAACCCGGTATTGACCAAGCATTTTGCCAGGTCAACACGGGTCACTGTGTGGTGTGAACGAGTCACTGCCGAATTCCCAGGTCGCCTGCCCCAGTAATTCAACCCGGGAATAAAGAAGGGTTATTCCCGGGTTATTACTGGGCCAGATGCAGTGTGAATGGGTTACCCAGGTCAATGCGACCTGGTACCCGTTCACTGCATAGGGAGAGGCGGCGTGGAGATGATCTCATCTCCACCTCCGCACCCGCCCCCGATGCCACCATGGTCCCTGCCCTCAGATGGCAACCCGACCCAGCATATTGCCAGGTTGGGAAGCATATTCTCAAGGTCCAAAGCTGGGATGCACCCGGGAAGGACCTATTTCCAATTCCCGGGTACGACCCAGCAATTGCAATCTGAACGGGGTATAACAGTGCCTGCACACTTACATTCGGGATGCCGGGTGTTGGGATTCCGGGGTCTGCATTTAGTCCGATGTCAGTATTCCGGCGCCGGTCTTCTGCTTGCATGTCGGGATTTCAGCGACGGGATTCTGACTGCTGGCATCCCGTCCAGCAGGTGCCCCCCTGCATTGCTGCCCTTGCCAACTGCATCGCGCCGGCCCTGCCTACAGGGTCTGTAAATCAACTATACACTTTCCGGTATGTGCTAAGTTACTTATGTGCTTCATCCTGTGTGGGATGCCAGGCTTCACAGACACAAGTCAGGGAGATTTCAGACAGAACAGAACACATATTGTAATTTTAGTGGAAAAATCCTGGACCCCAACACTGACAATATAAGTCATGATGATGTTTTCTAGACTTATATTGGAGATTACACAAAGCTCTTACCTGCAGGAGCTCTGTGCCGAATCCTCAAAGTTGGCGGTGGAGGGGAGGAAATAGCTGGTCGTATGAGGGGGCGGAGCCTGTGAAAGGGGCGTGATCTCGGCTTCTGGGTGGCTGCTGCTGCTGAACCAGGCAATAAAAAACATTTCTCATCTCTGAGGGGAAACAGGCACTGAAGGGCCTTCACACTGCTGTTCTGCAACAGCTGATAGTTGCAGAGAAGAGAGAGCGCCTCCCTGCATTGGTAACCACGCCCCCCCTTTTTGGCCTCACACAGTGCACAGCCCAATCCAGTCTTTACTTGAAGCTCCCGTCCCACACTGATGACGGTTCAAGTGAAGAGCCACTGCACACACTGCCTCTGCAGGACTCACAGCTATTGGCAGTGACCTCTCCCATGCAGGTCCCGGTCTCCGGCATTTCTGGACTCGCGCATGCGCAGTCCAGATCTTCACAGAGAGACCTGTAAAAACCGGGAGTCAAAGCAAGGTTTGCGGGGTAGCGGGAGGCTCAAGGAAAAAACGGGAGCCTCCCGCTGAATGCGGGTGGGTAGGCAAGTCTGGTGCACCGTTAGTGATAGATGTCAGTCAGACATCGCCTGCTGCAACTCCATCACCTCCCCCAGCGGCGCTGTATACTCCCGCACCCTGGTTGCCGGGTACTTACAGCGGAGGCTCCCGTTTTCATCTGTCAGTCACACACCCCACCGCAGCTCTCCAGGATCGCCTGGCCGCACTCAGGGAGGAGGTGTCAAAGTCGAAAAATATTGTAGTACACACATCACGTACTAACCACACACATGCCCGCTGCGCATGCACTTGTTCCGCCGTGCGTGCACATATCCGCAATTTGCGTATGGTCGCTCCCGTGGTCCTGCGCGTGGTCTGGGTATTTACAGCGGAGTTTGTGAGCGCATGGAGGGCTATCAAAACATTACATATTTAATCCAAATAGTGCACATTGTACACATAGCCCCCTGCACCACATCAGTAAGTATCAATAGTTTAAATTATTCCAGGACTAAGGGATTCGCCTTTGCATGATAGGAAGGGACAGACTAAGGTTATAAGGTGGTGTCTGGTATCCAGCTGTAGGGTATTTTAAGGGTAACATTCCGGTGTTGGGTAGAGGAAGATTGCATGTTCCTGCGTATAATTATGTGCAGAAGTAGAATATAGATATAAACTGTATTTACTGTATATTATGTATGCGGCGGGAATCCAGAGGAGACCACCCACAAGAGCAGTTGAGAAAGACAACGCCCACCTTTTCAAATCAACCTATGACCTCTCCTGTAATGTAAAGATGCATCCCTGTGTCCAATGGACAAAGGGATTACAGTATCCATTGTATTGTTATTGGAAGTAGTGTATAAAAAGCCTGTTGCTGCCTGGCCGGTCAGAAGACTCTTAACGCTATCTACCTGATTAGCGGAGGACTGGACCAGGAAGCGCATGTGAATATTCTCACGTATGTACATGGACTGTAGCCATTTTACTCTGTTGTATTGTAGTGTATAAATTGTATTGTTAACCCCCTTCCAGATATATATACTCTGTGGTGTCGGAGCCCAGTGTTTAACTACAAATCGGTGTTGTGTCCTCTTTTCCCTGCTAGGTTTTAAAGCATATTACATTACCTAACTGTATAAGGTTTAAAAGTGTATTAATAAGGTGTGTACGCGCTGCGGGTACTTTGTACCGTCAGCGCTGCATAAGGTTTAAGGTGTAATATCATTGCATTGCATTACTAATAAGGTTTAAAGTATAACTCTGGGTGTGTGCGCGCTGTGTGTACTTTGTACCCCCAGCGCGGCGTTTGTACGCTAAGTCCGTACAAGGTACGGGACTCTGTACGCAAATAGCGTACAAAGTACGTAGATTGCATATTAAGTCTAGCGGCCGCAGCAGCTCCATGGTAAAAGTGTGTTTAAAGGTATAGCTTTATGGTTTAAGATAATATCGACATTATCAATTGGGGGCATTGTCCGTTTTTTCCTCATACCCGCAGCCTAGCAGGCTAAAGCAGACTTCATCTATCAGCAAAGGGCGGACAGGTATCCTACGTGAACCTTTTCCTGGCCGTAGAATACACTGGTAAACCCTATCTCATTGCTGATAAGATGGTGTCTGCTCTGCATGGTTTGTAGGGATGCTGGTGGGACCCGTAAGGTAAATACACAAAGCTATTTTAAAAGTCTATGAATTTCTGTTTGGCGCCAAATGCACACACAACACAAGCATACACCTGTACTTTGTATACCTGCTCGCATTGTTGCCATAAGTACTGATTGTTAGATTCATTTTGACCTGTGCTGAGAAATTTGTTGCTATTTAGTTAATATATAGAATAAATATTAAGGAAGTAAACGTAAAACACAAATACAGTCTGGCCTAGTTAAACAGGTTTATACAGAAAGAAACTGTGTTGTGTTAAGTAAACGATTATAGGTAATATCGCTTACATTTATAGAAGTGTGGGATTTGTACTATTGCGGACGTACGGTCTTTGTACACGTGTCTCGGACAAAGTACGGGACTGCGAACGCAACGTAAAGACATACGCACGGTCGCGTGTTTACGCAACGTGCATAAGGGTACGGCCGCTGAGTACAAATTACACAATAGCATTGTTTAGTTTAGGGGCGGGACGGTAGCCACGCGACAATAGCACAAATTGCTCAGTTTCCAAGATTTAGTTTAAATAAAACCTTTTTTGCTGCATTACCTCTGGTACTAAGGCTGTTTATCTGAATGAAAGTTAATTTTCTGTACAGAAAAACCAAAGTGTATTTGAGTGAACGAGCGTGAGTGAGCAAACATAATAAATGTTTTGTGGACCCAGGGATTTCGGGATCCCGTAGAGGTGGTACACCAGGTGAGTGGAGACTTGGTGGCGTGAGAATTAGCTGGCTCACGTTAATATAAATTGAAGTACAAAGGAGCAAGGTAGCAGAGTACCGCAGGCCAGAAGGTCAGCGAGGTTTAGAGTACTGCAGACCAAAGGTCAGCGAGGTTTTAGAGTACCGCAGCCCAGGGGGTTAGTGAAGATACCCATATAGTTTTTGATTGATACGCTCCGGCTGAGGTTTCGCAGCCTGAAAAAATCGATTCCATTGGTCGTACGGCGGATAAGTAACAAGTACCTATACGCTGTGTGATTGGACCGCGCGTTCGTGGGTGCAATATTTAGTGCAACGTGATACCCTTTTTACGAGCTTTGCGTAAAATCGCGGTATCATTAGCACTGGATATAGCATACGCAAGCGTGATTTGTGTGTTATAAAGGTTTAGGGAGTTTTCGCTGGTCTCTCTCAGGAAATCTCCAACGACTTATATTTACTGGAAAGGGTAAATTATTCCCAGATACTTCCAGTGAATAGAGGTTACACAGGGCCCTAGGTTGGGTACATTGCCTTCGCTATCGACAGTGTATGGTAGTACTGGCCAATGTGGGCGGTGAGTGGGTGAAAGCACTCAGAGAACTTTCACTGTTGCCTTATATTGAGTATTTTGGTTATTTTTGTGGGATTAGCCAAAAGGACAATACCTGCAAAATATGGGGGCCAGTTGCTCAAGTAAGGGACGTTCAACCAGGGTTCAGGTTGACATTCCGCGGCCCAGGGGGTCCACGAGGTACATAATGTGTGAGAAGCATGGACCACACGCAGAAGTTTTTTTCAATGAATGGGAACGTATGACTGCGGAAGATAGGGAACCATTCCCTAAGGTAGGCAGTTTTGAACCAGAGGTATTGCAGAATTTAAGGAGTAGGATATGTCTGATAAAATCCAGAAAACAAAGGATTAGACATACAGATTGTTTAAACTTATGGCAGCAAGAGGGCGATATGCAAGGGAAATTAACATATGCAGCAGGTTCCAAACCTAGCGGGAATGAGAACACAAACACACCATTGTCGACACAGGTCGAAGGGGAACAGAAGGCTACAGTCAATGATACATCCGTAAATGATAGTAATATGAAAGAGCAATGTATTAACCCTAACTTTTGCAAAATGTATCCTGTTTTGAAGTCTCTCCAAGGTTTTAGGTCACAGGGAGATGAAGGATTCAGCCAAATCGCAGCTCTCCTCCAAGCAGTCATGTTGCAGGAAACTCAGGTGGGACCTGTCCAACCAGATAGAGCAGTAACAGTATTCCCCAATGAAAGAACTGGTGAGGTCACAGCTACCGGTAAGTATGAGACAGTTCATTGCACAAAAACAACAACACCACACAGTAAACAGATTAGGAAAGGAACGGTAGGATTACACCCTGTCTTGGAAATAGTAACTCCCAATGGGGGAACCGATAGTCAGGAAGTAGTCCTCACCAGGAATAATGCAATGTATTGCCCGTGGCCCAGAGATGAGCTACGATCAATCATTTCAGAATTCCCCGTCCCTCGGAAGCAGTTAGCCAGATGTCAGAAATTTATCAGAGATCTGGGTAATACGTATGAACCAACAAACCAATATTGGCGGACATTTTTGAAAGCATGCCTACCCCCTAATTTTGACACCCAAAAATTTACCACTGATTGTTGGCTAGAGTCGGATAGTCCTATGACTGACAGAAACAATCAGGAAAATATAGAACGAATTAATAGGCAACTAGAGTTGTGTTTCCCCACTGAGTGGAGAAGAATTTTCTCCATAAAACAGAGGGAAAATGAAATGACATCTGAATATTTCCACCGAGCACTGCAGGAAATTGATAGATACATAGGGGTATCAGATACAGGGAATGATACGAATTACAGGAAGGTAGCTGTGTCTGTGCTAATGGACGGACTCGATAAGACAGTAAGGGACAGAGTACAAACATCTTTGCCAAATTGGAGGGGGGTCACAGTAGCTTGCCTTAGAGAGTGCGCAATTGTACACCACAAAAATATTGTAAGGCGTAGAAAACAATAAGAGGAGAGGCTGAAGATTGAAAGTATGCAGGCTCTTACACCAAAGTCTCATCAGCCCAAACCCCAAAACCCTAGTAGTAACAAAAGACCGAGAATATGTTACATTTGTAAAAATAAAGGACATGTTGCTAGAGATTGTAAGAGTAGTACAGCACATAGCCAATATAGACCCCTAGACAGAATAAACAAGCCACGTTATTAAACACATAGACGGGATCAAGGGACATATAGTAAGGAATCACGATATATATAGAAAAACACAGATTCGGTTAATGGGAAGAACAGAATAAATGCAACTTTACCCTTTTGACAGAACTTACTGGGGTTAGCAGGAGGCCTCTAAACTTCTGTTTCTCTCTCTAGCAGAAGTGACCTCTAAGTAACTTAACAGGAGTTTTGTTAGAGATAGTATACATATAGAGTGCTCCCACCCAGGAAGCACAAAAATATGTTAAGATACCCACAAAGACTAATGTTGCATTTCACTGTTTTTGAAGCATGTCCATCACAGGTAGAGGAAATTATCTCAAGGATACCGGGTTCCCTAGGAACTTAGAATGGACAAGACACTGGATTAATGGCTGGGATAGTCCCAGTAGAGATATAACACACATAAAAAATGTTTTTTTAAGGGGAACAGACCGATTAGGGAATCATTCCCCGTAGTGCCCAATCCAGATGTCAAACTTTGTAAAATCTTCTTTGCCTTTACAAACTTACCTGTTACTAAACTCTGTAATTTGTCTTCAAAGTTTCCTCTTCATTTCTTACGTTCACTGACATGATTATAGTTCAAACGCCACATGCCTACTCGGTCTTTCAGAGCTCTGCCTAAATCCAGTATATCTCACTAGCATAGGGACACCAGTATCAGTGTGCCTGGTCATGCACAAAGGGTGGAGAATGGGAATACTGGTGAAGGTAGACTGTGCATAGATACCGATATACATGATGGTGTGACAGCCTGATGGTGAACGCAAATCTGACAAATTTTCTTTTTATTATTTCCCCTCTCTTTTCACTTTCCACAGATGGTTTACTTCACACAACTGATAATACACAACAGTTAAACACATTGAAATGCAAGATTTATGTTCACTACAGAAAGGTCGCTGACTCGGAGAGAACCTGTGACAAAGAGCAGAGTGTAGAGAACATAGTATCACTGGAGTGTCTGTTCCGGGAAGGTTGAGAGGCAGGACTGTTGTCACGGCACCTGAGCGCGGAGAACAACAAGACCAAGAGGCGGTTGTCGCACCAGTTTTTCTTTTTTATTATTTTCTCCATCTCCCACTACCCTCCTTCCCTCCTTCCCTTTCCTCCCCCTTCTTGGTTGCTTTCTCTCCCCTTAACAGGATGGACTTACCCCAAGAGACTGCGTTCCAGGTTTAACTGTTAATCCTGTTGTTGACCAGAACAGTCTGTTTTGGTGAGAGTCCCAGAGGGGTCGAGAAAGGATCTGGAATGGGTTCTGATGGAGAGGACGGATTTGTAGAATTCCAAGAGCAACACATCACTCGAGCAAAGGCGAGTATCAGAAAACGATCTGGTAGTCAGGGAGCTCGGAGGCACTCTGAAGGGTTATTGGCAGAGGAAAATTGCATTTGTAAGAATTGTGAGAACATAGTTGAGGATGGGTGCATCCAGAGATGTCAGTCCAGCCTTAATATCAACATGGACCGTCATCCATTGAGTGATTACCACTCACTAGTGGGTAAGGTCTTAAACCAGACAGAATGCTGGGTGTGCTCACAAGTACCTCAAGGTCAGAGCAAGTCAGGATTAGTACCGTATCCCTTTAGCAATAGATGAGGTACTCGAATTACGGGGTGGGAGACCGGTGGACAAGAAATGTAATATTTCTAGGCCCCCTAGTTTGAAGCTCCACCAGTATCATGTAGATAGATCCTTACTATGCTTCAACATTTCCAATTACCGAAAACCAGGAAATTGGGAGGTGACATGTAATAACCAGACCATGGCCTTTTCACATAGAGCTGATAGGATACCCATAGACTCTGAACTTGTACGCCAAATAGCCAACAGTGGAAGGTATTTCCGGTATAGGTATACTCGAGGAAGCAAGACCACGCGGGTTGGAGAAGTCTCACCAGGGTACTGTGCTCATATCATCCAGCCTGATACTTGTACTGAGCAGATGGGAGAACTAGGGATTGGGTTTTTCACTTGGAAAGTTTGTAATATGGTAATGTCATATTCTGTCCCATATGTTCTCCCCGATGATGCCTATTTCATATGTGGGAGGAAGGCGTATAAGTGGCTTGCCCCAAACTCAGAGGGATTGTGTTACGTTCACCGCAGTGCTCAGGTTCCTTATACTCATACTCACTATGAACACATCGTCAAGAGACACCTCATAGATAGGACAGAGCACGTAGCCTCTGATTTGATCCACAAATCCACCGGGATTCAATTCCTACTCGCGTTAGACATCACCCGTACTGACAGAGGAATTATAAATTATAGGTATATCCATGCGCTAGCGAACTTGATAGATAATATCACTGAGATGTATGACGATACCTTCAGGTATACGGGTAGGGAGTTGCAAGCTTACAAGACAGAACTGATCCAGCACAGGATGGTCCTCAATTATATCACAGCCGTGACGGGTGGGTATTGTATCACTTTGGCAACTCAATATGGTGTGAAGTGCTGCACGTATATTACAAACAGCACTGATGACCCAACCAAGATCATCGATCAAAAGATCGACGATATCTTGCAGTTGAAGTGGGAGTTCCGGAGGAGACACAACCTTACCCTGACGGCTGTGGGTAATGAGCTGACCGGCTGGGTCTCATGGTTGAACCCACGAAATTGGTTCTCAGGTTTAGGAGAGTGGGCTCAAAATGTTATTATGAGTGTAGGAAAGTTTCTCCTTTGTATCCTGGGAGTCGTCATAATTTTTGGTTTGATATTTAGGTGTGTTCGAATTCTGATGCGGCGCAAGCACGGCACAAAATTGATGAGTTTAAGGAGCGGGGGCATTGTTACAGCAGCAGATTTAATTTATGACCCATCCATAGAGACAATGTTATGATAAGGATTGCAGATGAATTCCATGGCCTGTTTTTTTCACCCGTTTTTCCTTTGTCTCCCCCTTTGTCCAGATACACCGATCCGGATAAGACATCGACTACACCCAAGAATGATTACGAAAAATGTTATGTGAATGTATTTTAGATATGTGTCTTATCTTCATCTCTACAACTTTCAGTTAGTGACACACATAGTCGACAGGTGATATCCACATATATTAGCACTCACATATGTTCCCCCTCCATGTATCATCAACCAAATGTGCACCCCATTTGTTGGAACAAGAAGCCGAAAAGAGCTCGGTAGTGTTTGTTGGCCCACTTACAGACCCTTAATACGGGATAAGAAGGATTTAATGTATACTTCGCAATACCTCGAAGCTTATCTAGAACATATACGGCACGATGATACATGCCCCTCAGACATGGTGTCACAACTGAGGGCCTGAGCTGACGGGAGGCAGCCTCAGTTGTAGGGGCTGAGATGTAACGGAACCTGGGAGGTTGTATCAGACCCCTAGACATGTAAGTAACATGTAGAATAACTGCCCGAAGGCGTGACCACGACAACCAGGATAAAAGTCAATGATGTTTATTATGACAAACTCCGTAACACAGCAGCAGTAAAGGAAACATAAAAGTCAACAGAGGATAAATACAATTCCTGGGTACTACAGGGTGGCAAGGGCCACAGGCACTGGTAGAGTGAGACAGTTCTTATAATCTTCTAGTTGGAAAGTTCTTACCAGACCTGACTGTAGCAATGGAGAGAACCCAGGATCGTACCAGCTGGTGTTCCAGGAAAGGCTGGGTTGCTGAAGATAAAACGGCTGCTGTGGATACTGGCTGGAACCAGACTGTTGTTGGTACGGAGTGGATACTGGCTGGAACCAGTTAAATAATAAACGAACTTGAGAGCGATGAAATAATAATGAAGTTTGGAGTTTAAGAGCGGTGAAATAATAATACCGGTGGAGAGTGGTAAACTGCAGAAAGGACACCGGCACTTTAAGAGAAGCTGTACACTGCTGGAAGCTGGGCTGGAAGCAGGTGATTGATGAAGTTTGGAGTTTGAGAGCGGTGAAATAATAATACCGGTGGAGAGTGGTAAACTGCAGAAAGGACACCGGCCCTTTAAGAGAAGCTGTACACTGCTGGAAGCTGGGCTGGAAGCAGGTGATTGTTGTAACTGGAAACAGGTGAGTCCAGAATGGATCGGAGAGTCAGGCTACACCGTAGATGGAATGCTGGTGCGGGTCTCTATAGCAGAAGTCTGGAGACAGGAGCTGGAACCTGGAAGACAACCACAGGAGAGAGACAAACTGGAACTAGGTTAGACAACCAAAGCACTGACGCCTTCCTTGCTCAGGCACAGCTTACTTATACCTGCAGCAAGGAAGGGGTTGGCTAGGCAATTATGCAAATCAACAATACAGACAGCAGATTGGTGGAAATGCTCAGATGACAAAATCCAAGATGGCTGCGCCCATGCAGACACTTGGAGGGAAGTTTGGTTTGTAATCCATGTGAGAATTGAAACAGTAATGGCGACGCCGGCCACAGGAGACAGGAGACGCCAGACTGACAAGCGCACATTTAACCACGCGGGCACAGCGGAGGCCGCGGCTGATGAAATCACCACTCTGACATTCTGCATGTGGAAACTCAGGAACAGCGGGATCCGGTCCTGGAACGCTGAGCCAGCCTTAGGAGGCATCTGAAGGGTAAGTAATGGCGTCCAGATACCCGGATCGTGACAGCACCCCCCCCTTTAGGAGTGGCCCCAGGACACTTCTTAGGCTTTAAAGGAAACTTTGCGTGGAAATTTCGGACCAAGGCAGGAGCATGGACGTCTGAGGCATTGGTCCAAGAGCGTTCTTCAGGACCATAGCCCTTCCAGTCAATGAGGTATTGTAACTGACCGTAACGGAAACGTGAGTCCAAAATCTTGGCCACCTCGTACTCGACTCCCCGTTGAGTCTGAACTTTGGGAGCTGGAGGAAGTGCGGAATGAAACCGATTCAGGATCAGCGGTTTCAACAAAGAAACATGAAATGTCCTGGGTATTTTCAAGAAGGATGGTAACTGTAACCTGTAGGCAACAGGATTGATGACTTGTTCAATCTTGAAGGGTCCGATGTAGCGAGGTGAAAATTTCATGCTGGGAACTCTCAACCTCAAATTCTTCGTGGACAGCCACACACGATCACCCACCTTGAGAGCAGGAACCGCTCTACGCTTTCTATCGGCAAACTTCTTATACCTGAATGAGGCTTTAAGCAGGGCTGCGCGGACATTCCTCCAGTTATTTGAAAACTGACGCAAGGTGACATCCACTGCTGGAACAGAAGTTGCGGGAAGCGGTTGGAATTCTGGGACTTTAGGGTGGAATCCATAATTAATGAAGAATGGTGTAGAAGAAGATGAGGAATGGTATTGATTGTTGTGGCTGAACTCGGCCCAAGGAAGGAGTTGAACCCAGTCATCTTGAGAGGAAGACACATATATACGGAGGAAGGCCTCCAAGTCCTGATTCACCCTCTCGGTTTGACCATTGGTCTGAGGATGGTAAGCCGTGGAAAACTTTAACTTGACTTGGAGGGCTTGACACAAACTTCGCCAAAATTTGGCTACAAATTGTACTCCACGATCCGAGATGATCTCTTCAGGAAGACCATGAAGTCGGAAGATCTCTTGTATAAACACTTGAGCCAACTTGGAAGCTGACGGAAGACCGGTGAGAGGGATGAAATGTGCCATCTTGGTGAACCGGTCAACTACCACCCAGATGGTATTAAACTTGTTGCAGATAGGTAGATCGGAAACAAAGTCCATCGACAAATGGGTCCAAGGTCGACGGGGAACAGATAATGGAACCAGTTGCCCCGCAGGCGACTGGCGGGAGACTTTGTGTTGGGCACACTTTGGGCAGGAGGCAATAAATTCCATAACGTCCTTCTTCAGAGTTGGCCACCAGTAGGACCTAGAAATAAATTCAAGGGTTTTCTGAATGCCTGTATGTCCAGCAAAACGGGAAGCATGGGCCCAATGCATGAGCTTCTTCCTTAGAACTGGCTTAACAAAACTTTTCCCTGGTGGAGGCGTAGAGTCCATCCCTACCGTGGAGAATGCCAACGGATTAATAATAGGATGCTTGTCTGCAGACTCTGACTTATTTTCTTGCTCCCATGAGCGGGAAAGGGCATCGGCCTTACGATTCTGAGAACCCGGACAGAACTGGAGTTTAAAGTCAAACCTAGAGAAGAAAAGTGCCCATCTGGCCTGACGAGGATTCAGACATTGTGCGCCTTTGAGATATAAAAGATTTTTGTGGTCGGTAAGAATGGTGATTGAGTGGGAAGCTCCCTCCAACAGGTATCTCCACTCCTCCAGAGCGAGCTTGATGGCTAGCAACTCCTGATCGCCAATGGCATAGTTGCGCTCAGCTGGGGAGAACTTCCGAGAGAAGAAACTGCAAGGATGTAGATGTCCATCTTTGGCCCTCTGGGATAACACTGCTCCTACTCCAACGGAGGAGGCATCTACCTCTAAGATAAAAGGAGAGTCGGTGTCGGGCTGTTTCAGAACTGGTGCAGAGATGAACCGTTGCTTCAGAAGGTGAAAGGCCTGTGTAGCTTCCTCGGACCACTTGGACGGATTAGCACCTTTCTTGGTTAATGCAGTGATAGGCGCCACAATGGTGGAAAAGTCTCGTATAAATTTTCTATAATAATTGGCGAACCCTAAGAACCTCTGGACCCCTTTGAGGCTTAAGGGTATAGGCCAATTCTGGATTGCTTGGAGTTTCTCAGGATCCATCTCTAGTCCGGAACCGGACACAATGTAACCTAGAAACGGAATGGTTTTAACTTCAAACACACACTTCTCCAATTTACAATAGAGGTGATTGACACGGAGACGGGAAAGAACCTCTTTTACCCAGAAACGATGATCTTCGAGATTATTAGCAAAGATGAGGATGTCGTCTAGATAAACCACGACATGGCGGTACAAGATGTCCCTGAAAATCTCATTCACGAAGTGCTGGAAGACTGCTGGAGCATTGCTCAATCCGAAGGGCATGACGAGGTACTCATAATGTCCGTCACGGGTGTTAAAGGCGGTCTTCCACTCGTCACCCTCACGGATTCGGATGAGATTGTAGGCACCCCTCAAGTCCAGCTTTGTGAAAATAGTTGCACCACTAACTCTATCAAAGAGCTCGGTAATCAGGGGTAAAGGGTATCGGTTCTTGACGGTAATGTCGTTCAGACCTCTGTAGTCGATGCACGGACGCAGACCACCGTCTTTCTTCTTAACGAAGAAGAAGCCTGCGCCGGCTGGAGAAGAAGATGGTCGGATGAAACCCTTCGCCAGGTTCTCTTTGATGTACTCTTCCATGGAGTGTGTCTCAGGCAGAGACAACGGATAAGTTCGGCCTCGCGGTGGAACCTTCCCTGGAATGAGGTCGATTGGGCAGTCCCATTCTCTATGAGGAGGAAGGATATCAGCAGAGGCTTTACTGAACACATCCGTGAAGTCTTGATATGGAGGAGGCGGAACATCAGATGACCTGGGGAAGGAAGAACAAACAGGAAGAACTTTGGCTAAACAAGTCTCAGCACAGGAGGGACCCCATGCCAGTATTTGCGTAGTCGTCCAGTCAATTGATGGGTTGTGGAGACGGAGCCATGGAAGGCCTAAAACCACTGGATGTGTGGCTCTTGGAATCACTAAAAAAGAAATATACTCAGAATGAAGAACTCCCACTCTCAGACGAACTGGAAGAGTCCTTAAGGAAATGACTGCGTCAAAAATCTTGCTGCCATCCACGGCAGTCAAAGAGATGGACGAGGACAGTCTCTCGGTGGGTAGGGACCACCGTTTAACATAAGCTTCGGTTATGAAATTCCCAGCTGCTCCGGAATCAAGGAGGGCAATAACGTTCCTGTAACGTTGAGCAATTTGGAGCGACACTGGGAGGTTACAGTCATGAGGAGATGGAGAGGAGATCATTACTCCTAGCCGGCCCTCTCCTTGGCGAGCTAGGATCTGGAGTTTCCCGGACGTTTGGGACAGGCATTGATAGTGTGCGACGGAGCTGCACAGTAGAGACAGAGAGACTCAGAGAGACGTCTTCGGCGCTCAGCGGGAGATAGACGAGAACGACTAATTTGCATAGGCTCATCCTTGGATGGAGATGGTTGACGAGGAGGAGGAGCAGAAGATTTAGGAGTAGATGATCTTCCTCGCTCAGTTGCTCTCTCTCTGAAACGTAGATCAACCTTCGTGCAAAGAGAAATTAGCTCATCCAACTTAGAGGGCAAGTCTCTGGTAGCTAACTCATCCTTGATGCGTTCTGATAAGCCATGCCAGAATGCAGCATACAGGGCCTCGTCGTTCCATGCCAGTTCGGATGCCAGGATTTTAAACTGTATAAGATACTGTCCCACAGTACGTGTTCCCTGGCGTAAACGGAGAATCTCAGATGAAGCAGATGTTATCCGGCCTGGCTCGTCGAAGATGCGCCTGAATGTAGCTACAAAGTCAGTATAGGAGGATAGCAGGGGATCAGACTTCTCCCATAAAGGTGATGCCCAGTCAAGGGCTGAGCCACTGAGAAGGGAGATGATATAGGCAATTTTGGTACGGTCACTGAAGAAATTGCCAGGTAGAAGCTCAAAGTGGATTTCACATTGATTGAGAAATCCCCTGCAGAACCTTGGAGATCCATCAAATTTTGCTGGCGTTGGAAGATGAAGATGTGGACTGGAAATGGGTAAGGTGGGTGGGGTTACAGCTGGTGTCACTGTAGTGGACGCACCGGACGTGCCAGGTCCACGGAGGGTCGTTTGAATCCCATCCAGCCGTGTAGAGAGATCCTGGAGACAGCGGATGATGTGGCCCTGTGCAGCCTCCTGATGTTCAAGTCGGGCTGCCATTTTCTTGCATTGGCCTGGCCGCTTGATCCTGGTCTCCGGCTGGATTCATTAGGTCAGTGCTTACTGTCACAACTGAGGGCCTGAGCTGACGGGAGGCAGCCTCAGTTGTAGGGGCTGAGATGTAACGGAACCTGGGAGGTTGTATCAGACCCCTAGACATGTAAGTAACATGTAGAATAACTGCCCGAAGGCGTGACCACGACAACCAGGATAAAAGTCAATGATGTTTATTATGACAAACTCCGTAACACAGCAGCAGTAAAGGAAACATAAAAGTCAACAGAGGATAAATACAATTCCTGGGTACTACAGGGTGGCAAGGGCCACAGGCACTGGTAGAGTGAGACAGTTCTTATAATCTTCTAGTTGGAAAGTTCTTACCAGACCTGACTGTAGCAATGGAGAGAACCCAGGATCGTACCAGCTGGTGTTCCAGGAAAGGCTGGGTTGCTGAAGATAAAACGGCTGCTGTGGATACTGGCTGGAACCAGACTGTTGTTGGTACGGAGTGGATACTGGCTGGAACCAGTTAAATAATAAACGAACTTGAGAGCGATTAAATAATAATGAAGTTTGGAGTTTAAGAGCGGTGAAATAATAATACCGGTGGAGAGTGGTAAACTGCAGAAAGGACACCGGCCCTTTAAGAGAAGCTGTACACTGCTGGAATCTGGGCTGGAAGCAGGTGATTGATGAAGTTTGGAGTTTGAGAGCGGTGAAATAATAATACCGGTGGAGAGTGGTAAACTGCAGAAAGGACACCGGCCCTTTAAGAGAAGCTGTACACTGCTGGAAGCTGGGCTGGAAGCAGGTGATTGTTGTAACTGGAAACAGGTGAGTCCAGAATGGATCGGAGAGTCAGGCTACACCGCAGATGGAATGCTGGTGCAGGTCTCTATAGCAGAAGTCTGGAGACAGGAGCTGGAACCTGGAAGACAACCACAGGAGAGAGACAAACTGGAACTAGGTTAGACAACCAAAGCACTGACGCCTTCCTTGCTCAGGCACAGCTTACTTATACCTGCAGCAAGGAAGGGGTTGGCTAGGCAATTATGCAAATCAACAATACAGACAGCAGATTGGTGGAAATGCTCAGATGACAAAATCCAAGATGGCTGCGCCCATGCAGACACTTGGAGGGAAGTTTGGTTTGTAATCCATGTGAGAATTGAAACAGTAATGGCGACGCCGGCCACAGGAGACAGGAGACGCCAGACTGACAAGCGCACATTTAACCACGCGGGCACAGCGGAGGCCGCGGCTGATGAAATCACCACTCTGACATTCTGCATGTGGAAACTCAGGAACAGCGGGATCCGGTCCTGGAACGCTGAGCCAGCCTTAGGAGGCATCTGAAGGGTAAGTAATGGCGTCCAGATACCCGGATCGTGACACATGGATTCATACATACATGCTTTTTACTATCCCACTAGGTCATATATTTCCCGCCTAAAACTCTCCTCCTACCATCCAATCATCTGTAGATATTGTATTGTATATTTTTCTGTTTAGTGTTTAGATAGTGGCAGTTATTGTTGACTGCCAAAGGGTGGACTGTCAAAGTCGAAAAATATTGTAGTACACACATCACGTACTATCCACACACACATGCCCGCTGCGCGTGCACTTGTTCCGCCGTGCATGCACATATCCGCAATATGCGTATGGTCGCTCCCGCGGTCCTGCGCGTGGTATGGGTATTTACGGCGGAGTTTGTGAGCGCATGGAGGGCTATCAAAACATTACATATTTAATCCAAATAGTGCACATTGTACACATAGCCCCCTGCACCACATCAGTGTTTAAATGATTCCAGGACTAAGGGATTCGCCTTTGCATGATAGGAAGGGACAGACTAAGGTTATTAGGTGGTGTCTGGTATCCAGCTGTAGGGTATTTTAAGGGTAACATTCCGGTGTTGGTTAGGGGAAGATCGCATGTTCCTGCGTATAGTTATGTGCAGAAGTAGAATATAGATATAAACTGTATTTACTGTATATTGTGTATGCGGCGGGAATCCAGAGGAGACCACCCACAAGAGCAGTTGAGAAAGACATCGCCCACCTTTTCAAATCAACCTATGACCTCTCCTGTAATGTAAAGATTCATCCATTGTATTGTTGTTGGAAGTAGTGTATAAAAAGCCTTTTGCTGCCTGGCCCGTCAGAAGACTCTTAACGCTATCTACCTGATTAGCGGAGGACTGGACCAGGAAGCGCATGCGAATATTCTCACGTATGTACATTGACTGTAGCCATTTTACTCTGTTATATTGTAGTGTATAAATTGTATTGTTAACCCCCTTCCAGATATATACTCTGTGGTGTCGGAGCTTAGTGTTTAACTACAAATCGGTGTTGTGTCCTCTTTTCCCTGCTAGGGTTTAAAGCATATTACATTACCTAACTGTATAAGGTTTAAAAGTGTATTAATAAGGTGTGTACGCGCTGCGGGTACTTTGTACCGTCAGCGCTGCATAAGGTTTAAGGTGTAACATCATTGCATTGCTGGGTGTGTGCGCGCTGTGTGTACTTTGTACCCCCAGCGCGGCGTTTGTACGCTAAGTCCGTACAAGGTACGGGACTCTGTACGCAAATAGCGTACAAAGTACGTAGAGTGCATATTAAGTCTAGCGGCCGCAGCGGCTCCATGGTAAAAGTGTGTTTAAAGGTATAGCTTTATGGTTTAAAATAATATCGACATTATCAGAGGTAAGAGGGTCCCCCAGGCGGGACCCGCTGGAAATCGCCATCCGGCACCGTGGCACTGTGGCAGTACAGGGACCCCACTAGACCACCAGGGCAAGGGCACAGGTCGGTTTTACTAAAAACCATTTGCTATAAAGCCCGCAGTACCCGGTGGTGAAGTCCAGCAAGGGGATAAGGCTTTGACCTGTAGCCCCTCCCCCAGCCCCAGGGCACCATTTAGAGTAAATATTCCCGCCCTGGAGCTGCATATCTCTCTCTCCCTCACTCCCTGTCAGCGTTTGGGTGCCATTAGGACAAGCTGAGCTGATCCTGGGACTGTTTGGGCAAATCCTCCTCTGTAAAGTCCCCTGCATGTCAGCGCTGTGCATTTTACAGGACACTTAAGTATTCCACAGGTCTGCTGACAGTGTTAGTTAAGAAATAGTGCATTTAGTCAGGGTTATTTAGTACAAGTACCCTGTGATATACATCCAATCTTTACTGTGCATTGATATATCTATTGAGTGTATAGCTATACTTAGTATTACTCTGTATTGCTAGTCCAGTGCAGTTTTATTGCATGTCATAATTTCTGCATTGCACAATGTGAGTGTGTGTGTGTGTGTGTGTGTGTGTGTGTGTGTGTGTGTGTGTGTGTGTGTGTGTGTGTGTGTGTGTGTGCATATAGCTGCTGTTTGACCTCCATTTCGTGTATCTCACTCAGATGGCTATCCCTATATTCTGTACCCTGAGGGGGCTAAGTGTGTCAGGGTTATTATTAATATAGGTGTTTCACAAGATATACTTATTGTGTATTTTTCTTTGTGATTTTTAGTCACCATATACCTTTGGAACTCTGTTTGTGCTGATACACTACTCAGGAGGTTCTTGTCAGGTGTTGTGCTGCTGATATTGTACTGGGTTGCCTTGAATTGAGCTTTCAGATATGTCAGCTACAAGGGGCGACGGAGCTGGGGCTGATCCTATACTGCGTGGTGGTGACGCTGCAGACACGTTTGAGGAGAATGTAGCAGCTGAGGGTTCAGGTTCTGGGGGTTCCTTACCCCCCAGTGGGACCGTAGCAACAGGGGTTCAGAATAACCCACCTTGGGCTACTTTCTCCATGTTATTGAATACGCTGGTAACTAGACTTACGCCCCCTATGGGACCTCTTGTACCAGTACAACTGCTTATGGTCCTTGCGGTTAATTCACCATGGGCAGATCAACTGTCCACTCGGTAACAGCAATTGAGCCAATCACTGACTAAACAGAAGTCTAACCCTCGCCCGCCTAAGACCAAGGGGTCCTCTAAGCGGGCCATTACTTCCTCACAATCCACTAACATCCCAGACACCTCGTCTGATGAGGATGGCGTATAAGCTGTATATACTGACCCCGCAGACTCTGATTCTGATGCTTCTGATGGGGAATCTGTTTCACCAGTGGATGTTCCTGACTTGTTGGAGGCTATCAGATTAATTCTTTAAATTACTGATGACCCAGAGCCTGATGCTGCCCCTAAGAAACCGGACAGATTTAAATGTCAGAAAGTGGTTAAACAAGTTTTAACTCACTCTGACCATTTGGTTGACATACGTCAGGAATCTTGGGAAAATCCAGGAAAGAAATTCACACCTCACAAGAAGATGCTGGCTCGCTATCCCTTCGCGACGGAGCTAAGTAAGAATTGGGAGACACCCCCGCCAGTGGATTCGCAGGTGGCTTGGCTGGTGGTATCCTCAGCTCTGCCTGTAACTACCGTCACATCTCTGAAAGAACAGACGGATAAGCGTGTGGAGGGTTGTTTAAAGGCAATTTACACCTTAGCTGGTGCTGCACATAGACCCACCATTGGAGCGACTTGGGCTGCAGAGGCTATTGAAGCGTGGGCTCAGGAGTTGGAAGCTGAGCTGCCTTCCATTGCTTCTGATCATGCTAGACAATGTCTGTCATATATTGTCACAGCTTCTCATTACATTAAAGAGGCGGCTCCTGATGCCTGTATTCTGGCGGCCAAGGCTTCTACTACGTCCATTTTGGCTCGCCGAATTCTTTGGTTGCGGTACTGGTCTGTGGATCTGGACTCTAAGAAAACCCTGGAGGTGCTCTCTTTTAAGGGAGACATTCTTTTCGGAGAAGATCTCAACAATATTGTGGCTGACTTAGCTTCTGCTAAAACAGCATGTCTACCTAGTACTGCTCCTTCAGTATCGAAGGCTAAGCGTACTTCCTTTCGCTCCTTTCGTCTTTCAGGGAAAGCAAAGGGTCAGGCATACCCGAAACAGGCTTGCACTCCCAAGCCCAATAAGCCCAAACCTAAACGGGCCTGGGCTGCCCGTCAGCCTGCTTCCAAAACTGACAATCCTGCTGCATGACGGGGCGGGCCTCTCTCTGGGGGATCCCAGGGCGGGGGGCCGACTTCTAGGGTTTACCCAGGAATGGTTGAAGACCACTTCAGATGCCTGGGTACGGGAAGCCGTCACTCGAGGGTATGCCGTATCCTTCAAAATTCGTCCCCCACATCGATTTTGCCTGACAGATGTCCCATCGGATCTGGTGAATGCAAAAACTCTTCATTCTGTGGTACAGTCCCTCCTGGACACAGGGAAAGATACTGATATATGTTTTAATATTGCTGTATCAAAGTTATGCAAATGGACTGTGTTCAGCCGAAGGAGGGTACTGCATGCACGTATAGACAGGCGATGTTTACATCACGTGACTCGGGCTGTAAGCTGGCTCCGAGACTAACTATTGCCATCTAATTTTTTAAACCTCCGTTAATGTATTTGTTTAGGTGGTACTCAAGATTGCGGTTATTTAGATACAATGGTTTATCCTGCATTATATTATAACAGCTGTATCTAGTGATATTTCTTGCCGATAAAAGACAAAAACTCCTTGGGATAATGGACGAAATACACTTCCATTATACATCACTAATTCACTTATTTATGCTGTTACAATATGCTATTTACTGTGTCAGTGTGAATGGGTGGTGTTCTGTCCAGCCTGGAGGAGATTACAGTTTTTATATTTTTTATATATGTATAATATATTCTCTTGGGGTCGTAAGTTAATTTTTTATCATGGGATTTATTATATTCCCATTTAGGAAGATCTGTTCCAGCTAGACGGCATATAGCCGTTAGGGACAAAACAGACACCCATATTATATTATGTGTGATCATTTTTTACATGGATAGTTTCAATAATATTAGAATGGTTGGTACAGATTGTATCACTATATATATTTAAAGACGCACTTTAGCATAGAGCTAAGGAATTTGTGTGGTTTTTATGTGTATGACTATTGCAACTGCTGGCAATTACCATCAGCTGTTTAATCAACTATAGTATAAATATCTTGGAATAGGAAGAGGATGGCACTTCTTGACAAAGGGGAGTGAGCTCCCTGAAATGCGCTGAAGCCGTCCATTATTCGTTCTGAAGGACCTGGTAGTCGGTGATTCGGACTCTGATATCGTGCACTCACCTGTCTGCAGCCGGTTTGTGAGATTACAAGTTTTCCATCAGCTGCCGATACCCAGCTCCTGTTATTGTGTAAGGAGATTCCTTTTTATGTACTTTTTTACTTTTGTATATTAAAAATAACCCTTTTGTGGATACCCGTCTGTTGGATCTAATTTGGGGATGTCAAGTTGAGATCAACACAAAGGGAGGAAAAAGATACCTTTTACGTGCACTCGTGACAGAAAGTCAATGTAAGTTATTTTGGTATCAGCGTACCTTTGGAAGTTTGTTTGGTGTCAGTATAGCATTGAAATCTATGCATTGGTAAAGATACCTTTATGGACACGCGTGATAGAAACAACCTGTAAGTGTGTTTTCAGTGAGCGATCGTTGAGACTACGTGGAACTATCCCTTTTATCTTCCTTCAATATTTAATATGCAGCGCTAGTTCCTGGTCATTCTTTGTGTGTAATTTCAATAGTTTAGGAGGAGTCGGGTGTTACCTCCGTTACCTAGGAACGAGCAGCAGCTAGAAAGCGCAAGGCTGCTACCAATCTTTATTCTTCAACAGGAGTGGTAGTACAGGTGCCTCTGGCTCAGAGGGGCAGGGGGTACTATTCACCGCTGTTCCTAGTCCCGAAACCGAATGGGTCCTCTCGGCCCATTCTCAACCTCAAGTCCTTGAACAAATTTGTGAGGGTCTCCAAGTTTCGGATGGAAACTCTTTGCTGTATTGTTCTGGCCTTGGAACCTGTGGATTATATGGTCTCCCTGGATATACAGGATGCTTACCTGCATATTCCCATTGCAATGTCGCATTAGCAGTACCTGAGGTTTGCGGTTGGCAACCTCCATTACCAATTTTGGGCGTTACCTTTTGGTTTGACCACAGCTCCGCAAGTCTTCACCAAGGTCATGGCGGTAATGACGGCTGTACTCCGCCGTCAAGGGGTCAGGATCCTGCCGTATCTGGACGACTTGTTGATCCTGGCAAATTCCCCAGAAATTCTCCTACGCCATCTGGATCTGACTATCCGGTTTCTGCATGCCCACTGGTGGCTTATCAACTGGAAGAAATCTTCCCTGGTCCCTGCTCAGAGCATGGTGCACCTGGGGGCGTTGTTGGACACTCACAGTCAGCGGTTGTTCTTGTCTCAGGAGAAAGTCCTGAAGCTTCAGGACAGGATTCGATGCTTCCTATCTCGTCCGCAAGTGTTGATACATTCGGGAATGCAAGTGCTAGGTCTCATGGTGTCAGCTTTTGACATGGTAGAGTATGCTCAATTCCATTCCTGCCCTCTGCAGAAACTGATTCTTGCCAAGTGGGATGGCCTGCCTCACCAGATCAGGTCGCAAATGATCTCCTTATCTCCGGAGGTCCGTCTGTCACTACACTGGTGGCTGCAGGGCCATCGATTGAGCAGGGGTCGTCCCTTTTGGATCTCCAACTGGGTCCTTCTGACGAAGAATGCCAGTCTGAGCACTTGGGGCGCGGTGTTGGAGCAACACTCCCTTCAGGGTTGGTGGACCAGGGAGGAGTCTCTCCTCCCAATAAACATTCTGGAATTGCGGGCGGTGTTCAACTTGCTGAACTTGGCTCAGAATTTAATACAGAACAGACCTGTTCAAGTACAGTCGGACAACGCCACCATGGTGGCGTACATCAATCATCAAGGCGGCACTCGAAGCCGCATGGCAATAAGGGAAGTATCCAGGATTCTTCAGTGGGCGGAACGCTATCTGCCAGCCATATCAGCAGTATTCATTCCGGGGGTCCTAAACTGGGAAGCAGACTTTCTCAGTCATCAGGACGTACACGCCGGAGAGTGCAGCCTCCATCCAGAAGTGTTTCAACTCCTCGTGGACAAGTGGGGCCTTCCAGATGTGGACCTGATGGCGTCTCGACACAATCACAAAGTTCCGGTCTTCGGAGCAAGGACAAGGGATCCTCAAGCAGCGTTCGTGGACGCACTGGTAATTCCATGGAACCTTCGGCTGCCATACGTGTTCCCTCCGGTGTCACTCCTGCCCAGAGTAATAAGGAAGTTCAAGCAAGAAGGAGGAATCCTACTTCTGATCACTCCCGCGTGGCCCAGGCGGCATTGGTTCTCAGACCTTCTGGGTCTCTTGATAGAGCATCCCCTTCTACTTCCACAGCACCCAGAATTCTTCGTTCAGGGCCCCTGTGTATATCAGGATTTAGCCCGGTTGGCTTTATCTGCGTGGCTCTTGAAGCTTCCGTCTTGAGGGCCAAGGGATTTTCTGAGGAGGTCATTCAAACCATGTTGAAGGCCCGGAAACCGGCTTCTGCACGGATTTATCATAGGGTCTGGAATTCTTACTTTGCTTGATGCGCCGCTAATAATCATGACGCTTACAAGTTTAGTACGGCCAAACTTTTGGCCTTTCTACAACAAGGCCTGGACTTAGGCCTTCGTCTGGCCTCCATCAAGGTTAATATTTCTGCCTTGTTGGTTTGGTTTCAGAGAAAAATTGCGACTTTACCTGATATTCATACGTTCACTCAGGGTGTGCTGCGGATTCAACCTCATTATGTCCCGCCTGTGGCTCCTTGGGACTTGTCGGTGGTTCTGGAGGCATTGCAAGGGTCTCCATTTGAGCCTCTTGAATCAGCAGACCTTAAGTGGCTTTCTCTTAAGGTATTGTATCTGCTGGCTATTGCCTCTGCTAGACAGGTGTCGGATCTGGGTGCCTTGTCTTGTAGGTCACCATATCTGATTTTTCACCGTGACCGGGCGGTTCTTAGAACACGTCCCGGGTACTTACCTAAGGTGGTGTCTTCTTTCCACCTTAATCAGGAGATCGTGGTCCCGGCCTTTGCCTCTCCTGACTTGTCTTCCAAAGAGCGGTCTTTGGATGTGGTACGGGCTCTCCGTATCTATGTGAAGAGAACTGCATCCCTTCGGAAGTCTGATTCTCTCTTTGTACTGTTTGGTTTTCACAAACGTGGCTAACCTGCTCACAAGCAGACCCTGGCCAGATGGATTAGAATGGTGATTGTACATGCTTACGTACAGGCTGGCCTTCCAGCTCCTGCGACAATCAAGGCCCATTCTACTCGGTCTGTTGGACCTTCTTGTACAGCCCGCCATGTTGCAACCCTTGAACATTTGTGCAAGGCGGCTACGTGGTCCTCAGAGAACATGTTCATAAGGTTCTATGCCTTCGAAACTTCCGCCTCCCAGGATGCTTCCTTTGGACACCGGTTTCTTGTGCCCGCTACAGTGCATCACCTCCCATGAGGAACTGCTTTAGGACATCCCCAATGTAGTTCTCTGTGGAGCCCAGTGTACCCCGCAGCATAAAACGAGATTTATGGTAAGAACTTACCTTTGTTAAATCTCTTTCTGCGAGATACACTGGGCTCCACAGGTGCCACCCTGATGCACTTAGCTTCTTTGGGTTGGTATGGCATTAGCCGCTGACACTTTCTCCTGTCGTGAGAATGTGGTGTATGTGGCTACTAACGGTTGTCGTCTCTTTTACTTGCTACTGCATTGGACTGGTTAACAAAAACTGAGCTCCTGTGCACGGAGGCAGGGTTATGGAGGAGGTGGCGCTATGCATTCTGGGAACAGTCAAAGTTTTTAGTGTACCTCGCAGAAAGAGATTTAACAAAGGTAAATTATTACCATAAATCTCGTTTTTCTCAGGCATAAGACTTTGGTAATAAATTTGCAGCAGCTGAGTTTGAGTTCACAAGTAAACTACAGCATTCACACATATTGGAAGGAACAGTGATTGACAGTGTTAGTCAGTGAACTCTAGATACATGGTTCTCTCTTTAATAATCAAACAGGATTATAATCCTGCTACATTATAAAATACCGTTATAAATCTGTCCTAATTCTTATCTTCCCTGAGGAGTTTACTGCATGTTTAGTGAGAGGCAGCAAGCGACTTAAAACAGTGGAATCTAATCTCTCAGGACGTGATATTGCCCCATTTGTCTCAGCGACCTATCATATTTATCTAAGAGAGACTCAACAAATCTCACTGGTACCAGTAGGACAGGATTCTTTATATGTGCACCAACGAGGTAGAGAGCGAGGAAAGAGTACTCAGATAGACTGAAATAGTAACATTGTAGTGTGACTTTGAAAGGTGATATTGCTATTAGTCTAACTTAGTTTAATACTATCAGAGGTGGTCATTCCGAGTTGTTCGCTATTTTTTTCGTTCGCACAAGGTATGAGCAAAATTGCGAACATGTTGCAAAATTGCGAATATCCGCCCCCAATGTATTTTTGCCAATTCGTTCGCAGTATTACACAATGTGGGCGTACACCAAATGACGTCGCAGCAATGCAAAGGCATCGCATTAACACAAACCTCAACGTAAAAATACTAAGTTTCAGTAGATTTACACATTGGGGGTCATTCCGAGTTGTTCGCTCTGTATTTTTTTCTCGCAACGGAGCGATTAGTCGCTAATGCGCATGCGCAATGTCCGCAGTGCGACTGTGCCAAGTAAATTTGCTATGCAGTTAGGTATTTTACTCACGGCATTACGAGGCTTTTTCTTCGTTCTGGTGATCGTAATGTGATTGACAGGAAGTGGGTGTTTTTGGGCGGAAACAGGCCGTTTTATGGGTGTGTGCGAAAAAACGCTACCGTTTCTGGGAAAAACGCGGGAGTGGCTGGAGAAACGGAGGAGTGTCTGGGCGAACGCTGGGTGTGTTTGTGACATCAAACCAGGAACGACAAGCACTGAACTGATCGCAGATGCCGAGTAAGTGTGGAGCTACTCAGAAACTGCTAAGAGGTGTCTATTCGCTATTTTGCTAATCTTTCATTCACAATTTTGATAAGCTAAGATTCACTCCCAGTAGGCGGCGACTTAGCGTGTGCAAATCTGCTAAAAGCAGCTTGCGAGCGAACAACTCAGTTTTTTTTTATTAAGTGAAATTACACCTTTCAGTTTTAAGTCCACAAGCCCTCCTCAATTACGAATCCAATTAGTGTAATGAATGACAATGGTCCTGACCAATAGGTTTTTGCATCCACCTAATCCCTAGCAGGCCAGGAGAACAGGCTTCGGATTTAAAAGCACGGCTTGAATAGGTGTCGGTTGCACTGGTGGCGGCCATTTTCCCAGAGATCAGTATTCATCATCAGATGTTCGCCGGGTTTGGGCAAGCAGTAGATAGTCCAAGGGGTATATGCAATTGCGGTCGAATTCCCGAAATTGTCGAATTTCTGGACTTTTTCGCCAAAAAAAAAAAAATCGTCAATGCAATTCAGTACTTTCCGTCAAAAAAACGGACTTTCAAAATTCGACTTTTGTCAAATTCGACTTTTCTGCAATGATATAAGTGCTGCAATTCGACCAAAGTATATTCAATTGAAGTTTGGAAATTCGACAACAGTGCTTTTAGACAGTAAATTCGACATTTTCAATCCGCCACACTTTGGTGGGTCAAACTAATAAAAAAAAATTAAAACATGTTTTTTTGTGTGTTTTTTTTTATTGATAATAGCATATCTATTTATATTAGAAGGGATTAGGTACTTGGTTTGTCTTTTTTGGAGGCACAAGTATTATTTATATATTTTTTAAAATAATATTTTATTTTATTTTTATTTTTTTAGATGGAATGGTAAAATTCAGGAAAAAAATGGCGTGGGGTCCCCCCTCCAAAGCATAACCAGCCTCGGGCTCTTCGAGCTGGTCCTGGATCTAAAAATGCGGGGGGAAAACTGACAGGGGATCCCCCGTATTTTTAAAACCAGCACCGGGCTCTGCGCCTGGTGCTGGTGCAAAAAATATGGGGGACAAAAAGAGTAGGGGTCCCCCGTATTTTATACACCAGCATCGGGCTCCACTAGCTGGACAGATAATGCCACAGCCGGGGGTCACTTTTATACAGTGCCTTGCGGCCGTGGCATTAAATATCCAACTAGTCACCCCTGGCCGGGGTACCCTGGGGGAGTGGGGACCCCTTCAATCAAGGGGTCCCCCCCAGCCACCCAAGGGCCAGGGGTGAAGCCCGAGGCTGTCCCCCCCATCCAAGGGCTGCGGATGGGGGGCTGATAGCCTTGTCAAAATTGAAAGAATATTGTTTTTTCCAGTAGTACTACAAGTCCCAGCAAGCCTCCCCCGCAAGCTGGTACTTGGAGAACCACAAGTACTAGCATGCGGGAGAAAAACGGGCCCGCTGGCACCTGTAGTACTACTGGGAAAAAAATACCCAAATAAAAACAGGAGACACACACCGTGACAAGTACAACTTTATTACACACTGCCGACACACACATACTTACCTATGTTGACACGAAGCAGTCGGTCCTCTTCTCCAAGTAGAATCCACGGGTACCTGAAAATAAAAGATAATTATACTCACCTGATCCAGGGTCCAGAGATAAATCCACGTACTTGTCAAAACAACAAAACGAACACCCGACCACTGGACTGAAAGGGGTCCCATGTTGACACATGAGACCCCTTTCCACGAATGCAGACACCCCCGTGACAGCTGTCACAGAAGTGTCTCTTCAGCCAATCAGCGAGTGCAACGTCCTTGCACTCTGCTGATTGGCTCTGTGCGCGAAAGAGCTGTCAGACAGCGCATCGCAAAGCCTCTCCATTATATTCAATGGTGGGAACTTTGCGGTTAGTGGTGGGGTCACTCGCGGTCAGCGGCTGACCGCGGGTAACCCCGCCGCTGACGGCAAAGTTCCCACCATTGAAAGTAATGGAGGGAGCTGTGCGATGCGCTGTCTGAGCTAAGACGCGCACAGCCAATCAGGTGAGCGCTACGACGTGGCACTTCCTAATTGGCTGAAGGGACCTCAGTGACAGCAGTCACGTGGGGTCCCGGCATTCGGGGAAAGGGGTCTCATGTGTCAACATGGGACCCCTTTCAGTCCGGTGGTCGGGTATTCGTGTTTTTTTTTTTTGCCAAGTACGTGGATTATCTCTGGACGTGGATTATCTCTGGACACTGGATCAGGTGAGTGTTTTTTTTTACACAGGTACCCCGGATCGTCGGAGTCGAGACGTGGCAGTCGGCGTGTCAACATAGGTAAGTATGTGTGTGTCGGCAGTGTGTAATAAAGTTGTACTTGGCACGGTGTGTGTCTCCTGTTTTTATTTGGGTATTTTTCCCCCCAGTAGTACTACAGGTACCAGCGGGCCCGTTTTTCTCCCGCATGCTGGTACTTGTGGTTCTCCAAGTACCAGCTTGAGGGGGAGGCTTGCTGGGACTTGTAGTACTACTGGAAAAAACAATATTCTTTCAATTTTGACAAGGCTATCAGCCCCCCATCCGCAGCCCTTGGATGGGGGGACAGCCTCGGGCTTCACCCCTGGCCCTTGGGTGGCTGGGGGGGAACCCCTTGATTGAAGGGGTCCCCACTCCCCCAGGGTACCCCGGCCAGGGGTGACTAGTTGGATATTTAATGCCACGGCCGCAGGGCACTGTATAAAAGTGACCCCCGGCTGTGGCATTATCTGTCCAGCTAGTGGAGCCCGATGCTGGTGTATAAAATACGGGGGACCCCTACTCTTTTTGTCCCCCGTATTTTTTGTACCAGCACCAGGCGCAGAGCCCGGTGCTGGTTTTAAAAATACGGGGGATCCCCTGTCCAATTTTTCCCCGGATTTTTAGAACCAGGACCAGCTCGAAGAGCCCGAGGCTGGTTATGCTTTGGAGGGGGGACCCCACGCCATTTTTTTTCGGGTTATTATCCCATTTTTCCCCGTTTTTTAAAATCGCGGCAAAATCCGGCAAATCGGCCGTTTTTCGCCCGCGGGACTGTCGAATCCGTTTTCCATTGAATATGGTGAATTTCGGCAACCACTTGCCGAAATTGGACGGTCGAATTGTGTCGAATTAAAATACGGCGATAATTTGCCGCGATTCGCCGCTAATTGCATATACCCCTAAGTCTTCAAAGAATACCAGAAGAACACTTTGTAGCCATAATTGGCCATAAACATTGATGTGGATAAATTACAAATATAGATATTGGAAATGTGCCTGGTCTAATGCAAATGTTTGAAGTATTGTGTAGATGTGTAGTGTGTGAATAAATGTGTTTACATGTATTTATAATCCATAACCTCCTAATGATTTTTAGTAAAAAATTATTGTTGTATTTTTTTTAAATTATTCTTAAGTAAGATGTGTGAACTGTTTAAGGTCCCCAATTTCTGCACGCCAATGTGCTGTTCCTTTATAGCATAAATAAACACAACACCCGCTTAACTTCAACAATTTTTTTTTTTTTTAAAGAAATTAAACTGTGAAACAAATTAAAATTTCAATGGCCTCAATGTCCTCAATTACGGCTCGTAAATTGCCTTTTAGCCGTATCAAAAGTTCTGGCAAACTGGTGGGATCTCCAACTGCAGCATCTGAAAAGAAGAGTCATAGAAAACATTAATAACTTACTCACATTACCTATTATACTAGCAAGGCACAAAGCACAGTTTAATGCAGGCATGTCCAAACTGAGGCCCTCCAGCTGTTGTGAAACTACATATACCAGCATGTCAAGACACAGTTTTGGGGTCAGAGAATGCAAAGCTGTATCAGGGCATGCTGAGATGTGTAGTTTCTCAGCAGCTGGAGGGCCGCAGTTTGGACAGGCCTGCTTTAATGCCTAAGTGACTACATCATGTCTGTTTTAAGGATAAATCAGTAGCAGAACAACACAGAAGCCTGCTCAGCAATGTTTGTTTTTAACTATTATTTTTTAATAAAGTGTACCACACCATGGGGTAAATTTACTAATATGGGAGTTCTATTTAAGATGGGACGTTGACCATAGCAACCAATCAAATTCAACATATTATCTTGTAGAAGGGGCCACAAAAATTACAAGTATAATCTTATTGGTTGCTATGGGCAACATCCCATCTTAAAGAGAACTACCATCTTAGTAAATGTAACACCATGTTGGCATTCATTTACATCTGGAGTGAAGCCGACTTATCTTTTTTGGGGTTGGCCCAGCATCATCACACTGCATATCAACATCTTCAGAAGGACAACATATCGTAGCATACCCACACTCCCTGAAAGCCTGCCTTACTTACTACATAAGGTCCAACATGTTTTTAAATTAAATGTTCTTTATTTTTGAGTGTAAATTTCACAACAAAAATCACTGTGTCCTTAGCCAGCCTAACAAAGTGAAGCATGCGAATTCAATGTGCAAATATTGGAATACCCAACCACAAGTGTAAAAGTCCAACAACATACTACACTCCACTCACGTCTAACTGTTTAGCAGATAATGTTGCACATACAAACCCTGTTGTCCTGGGCAACCCTGTCGACATAATGAGTGTCGACCTAGAGTGGGCATCCTCAACATTGCAGACATAGACACTGTACATCTAATGTTCCTCACACAAATGTAAATGCAACATCCATACCATGATGAAGAAGACAAACATTGTACCTTGGCAAAAGATTTTACCCAGTACAACACTGCATTTATTTGAATGTGTAGTTAAATTCGGATAAAAATTAAATGTCAATGAGTGTCAACTTACTGTCCTGTGCCACTTGATCACCTCCCAGAAGTGCCTCCGGGGCCTCTGCTGCCCATTCCGAAGGTGGGGATGGCGGCTGGATGGGGGAAGAAGGCTGGATGGGGGAAGGAGGCTGGATGGGGGAAGGAGGCTGGAAGGGGGAGCTTGGTACAGAGGGTGGGTCAGATTGAGAGGGGGAGGGTGGCGGAGAGGTGGGTTGGGTCACAGAGGGGGAGGGAGCCAGAGAGGGGGAATGGGAAAGAGAGGGTGAGGTGGGTGGAGTGGTGCTTTGTCCTACAGAGGTGGAGGGGTACAGAGAGGGGTATTGGTAAAGAGAGGTGGAGGGGGGCTGAGAAGGGGACTGGGAAGGAGAGGGGGAATGGGTGACAGAAGGGGAGGGGGGCTGAGAAGGGGACTGGGAAGGAGAGGGGGAATGGGTGTGAGAAGGGGAGGGGGGCTGAGAGGGGGACTGGGAAGGAGAGGGGGAATGGGTGTGAGAAGGGGAGGGGGCTGAGAAGGGGACTGGGAAGGAGAGGGGGAATGGGTGACAGAAGGGGAGGGGGGCTGAGAAGGGGACTGGGAAGGAGAGGGGGATTGGGTGACAGAAGGGGAGGGGGGCTGAGAAGGGGACTGGGAAGGAGAGGGGGATTGGGTGACAGAAGGGGAGGGGGGCTGAGAAGGGGACTGGGAAGGAGAGGGGGGTTGGGTGTGAGAAGGGGAGGGGGCTGAGAAGGGGACTGGGAAGGAGAGGGGGAATGGGTGTGAGAAGGGGAGGGGGGCTGAGAAGGGGACTGGGAAGGAGAGGGGGAATGGGTGTGAGAAGGGAAGGGGGGCTGAGAAGGGGACTGGGAAGGAGAGGGGGAATGGGTGTGAGAAGGGGAGGGGGCTGAGAAGGGGACTGGGAAGGAGAGGGGGAATGGGTGTGAGAAGGGGAGGGGGGCTGAGAAGGGGACTGGGAAGGAGAGGGGGAATGGGTGTGAGAAGGGGAGGGGGGCTGAGAATGGGACTGGGAAGGAGAGGGGGAATGGGTGTGAGAAGGGGAGGGGGGCTCAGAAGGGGACTGGTCGGGGCTCCCAGCAGCAGCAGCTTGCCGTTGTGCTCGCCCTAGAATGACATATGTAATATTTTGGTTGTAGCATGAAAATTTTTAACAACAGCATTTTTCTATTACTCTGTTCTGTCCCATGTTAAAGACACAGGGGTAACATTAATAAGTTTTTCTAATTTTGAAACTGGTGAGGTTGCCCATAGCAACCAAACAGATTATATGTAACATTTATTAAGCTGCTTCTAGAATATAATAGATTGAATCTGATTGGTTGCTATAGGCAACATCACCAGTTCTAAAAAAAACCCACCTTATTAAAATTACCACACTGAGCAAGTTATTGGGTTCAGTTGACAGCCTGTGTACAACAACATGCACTTTTTCAGAAGCACCTTGCTACACAGTCAGTACTGCTTGCCCTACCCACACACACTCATGTTTATTCTACAAGTTTATTGTAAGTGTGCTAATTTACACACTCTCAGTTAGTGAAAGTATGCAAAGTATTTGCTAAAAATCTGTTATGCACTGTAATATTTTACTTACTGCGCCTACGTAGGGTACGGATTTGTTGGCGGAGCTCCGCCAACAGGTCCGGCGTACGCCTGCGGAGGTCGCTCCAGCGCCTCTCCAACTGGATAACGGTCCTCCGGCTGCGGACGCGGGTCCGCAATAAGCGCCGGACTTCCGCGTAGGCCTCGCGCTTCACCCTATTTGGGACAAAAGGCCCTGCGCGGTCAACGCGGCGGTCCATCGCTGCCACTAGTACGCGCATCTCGCAGCGTGTGAATGCTGCTGCGCGCATCATGGCAATGGCATTTTCCATATATGGGCTTATATTTATAGTTTGTGGTTGCATGTGATTGGTTGGAAATGTATGGTGTCATCTGTAATCAACTTTATTGATATGTGTACATTGATGTGCAGGACAGTTTGTATAGTTCTCATGGGCGGAGATTCGCACATGCGGACACACACACACACACACACATATTATTAAAATATGACTTCACATCATAAACATATTAGTCTTCACACATATATAAAATAAATACTTTATAAACTATTAAAAACTATTGGATACAACAATCTTACACAACATACATGAAAAGGAGAATATTGCCTTAAAAAATGTACTGAAACAATATAAAATACTCTCAAAACTCACTCAAATGTGCTCACTCAGAAATGTCCACCGTGCTTTAGTAATTTTCCGCATACACCCACACACAGGCTACATGCAAGGCGTTCATATAGCCAGTGCAGCAATTACTGTACCAATTAGCATAATATACACCTGCGCGGAATTCCGCACCGGAAAACGCAAGCAGCTATAAATACCGGAACACTCGTGCATACACACATGCTACCAGCAACATGGCTACTCGTGAGCAGACAGCAGCAGAGATGGACGAGGTGCAGAAGCAGATGGCAGCACTAACACAGAGACGATTAGCACTGCGGAGGCAGATGCTTGATTTTGCAAATGCAGACTCAGAAATACCAGGACCCAGTACTATACAAACTCCTTCTGCTACCCAGGAGTTAGGAGTGAATCCCCTGCCAGACATAGCTAGTGGGGAAACTGAGGGTGATTCTGGACTGGCAGCTCAAACACAAACTACACAAGCAGCTAGTGAAGAGGAAGATGGTGATGAAGGTCAGGATGATAGCTCACAGGCTACTTCCAGGGGAAAAAAAAGACAGCCCGCATTCACTAAGAGGGAGTTACGGATTTTGGTCACACAGGCCATGCAAAAAATACATCGAGGACCCAAAAACATGGGTGCTGCAACCAAAGACAGAATTTGGAGGGACATCACTAATTCTATTAATGAAGTCGGCTCAATAGTCCGCACCTCGCAGGAAGTTCGAAGACGGTAAGTGTATATTGCCAGTCCATTTTCTGTGCCAAGTATTATTAAAAAGTAACTTAGATGTGATGTTGCCTATGGCAACCAAATGCATAGCATGTGTACTATATATTAAAGCAGGTTTCCAAAATGTAACACTACCTTACCCCTGTTTTTCACCACATATGTAGTTGGGCCGACTTCAAATCCCGCCTGAAGGGCAAGAGGTCTGCGGAGTGGAATGCCTTGAGGGCAACAGGGGGAGGACCAGCTGCCACTGTGGAATACACAGATTTGGAGGAGATAGCGATGGACTGTGTGAGCTACGAGGAGGGGGTTGGGGTGTCTTATATGGACACGGACCTGCCTGAAATACTCCATGCACATGACTTGCCAGGTAAGTTTACACACATTTTTTTTTTTAAACAAAAATCTCATATTGTTTTTATTTACTCTTTTTCCACTCATTCTTCTATTTGCTTTGCACATAAAACAGCACAGGGGGGTGAGCAGGTAGCGTCACAGGAGGGTTATGTGGCTGAGGCTGAGGTGGAGGGACCTAGTGTGTCTGGCAGTGTGGGACCACAAATCCCACCCATCCAGATTCCAACTGGCCCCCCCCACCCAACCCTCTGCTATCCCGGAAATCCTGACTGAAATAGCCAGGTATGGTGAGAGCCTGAATGCTTTTCAGGACAGGATGCTCCGGGAGGTAAGCCAGATACCTGTCCGGCTCACTGAGCACAGAACCAGTGTGGAGCAAGGTGTAGCTCAACTCTGCCAAGGTCTGGCAGAGATCAGGCAGGGACAAGATCAACTCGCCTCCTCCTTCCATGAACTTGCCAACTCCATTCGGCAAGGGCTCCAGGACATCGCTGTCTCCCTTGCCCACAGTGGCAGAGAGCCAGCCACATTGGCTCCTTCCCCTCCCCCTGCCCAGGAAGAACATCCCACTGGGCAGGGCCCTCGAAGGTCGCTCCGCAGACCAAGCCAATAAGAACATCATCAGGCGGGGGAAAAAAAGAGAAAGTGATGTCTCTCCAGATGGGCAGCACCCATGTTTTACATGTTGCCTCGATGTATTTTTTTATTTTGGCTTGTGTGGCCAGAATGTAGAACTCCCTCAAAGTGAAATGTTTTCTTTAAATTGTAGCCTGTGACTTATTTGTGCCTACACCTGAGCCATCTTCCTCTTCCTAGCGTGCTGTGTATGTTTGTGTGTTTGTTCCGGAATCTACCTCAGTTCACCTAAAAGTTTAGTCTGGCTGGGGGTTCACTTACTTAATTGAAAAAAACAAATTCTGGCAGAATAAGGGGTTACCATAGTACTGGGTTCTGCTATGTGCATTTGCCCAATGCCATCTGCTTGCTGCTATGTCCATCTCTGTATGTGATGCTCATTTGTAGCCATGTTGTGTTGATTTTGAACTTTATTTGAAGTAAAAAAAATTACTTTACAATTGTTTGTGTGTTTTATTAAAGGTTATGCACTCATGAAAACTGTGCCCTGGAAACTTGAACATGGCATATTGACATTTGTGGAACAAGGGAACAATCAGAATATTAAGACAAACATTGCATAGTGTAATTTTAAATCTGTATGCCTTGCACAACACTTAATTTAACATATACAAAAAAGTTAACCAAAAAAAAAACTTGGGTTACTAGGGGCAACATGCCATAGTATTAGATATGGACACATATTTTTTTTTTTTTTTAAAGAATAAGTCACATTAAATGTAGGCTGCATTATGGTGCTCATGTTATTTGGTATGTACAAAGGAATATGTCTATGTTGAGAAGATTTAGCTGATGTAGTTTATTAGTTAGTTTAGTCACATTTGAGATTATAAAACAAATAATTTAAACATGCATTTAACATCAGTTATTTTTTATTGGTTCAAAAAATACAGTGCATTATTTGTGAGTGTGTCAGATGTGTTTGTGCTAACAATACAAATATGAAGTGGCCATATAATTGCTGCTTGTATTATTTTGTAAGAGCAGTGTTTTGCAAGTAAATGCTCAACAGGTGAATTCAGTTGCTAATTAATTGCTAATTAGAGCAGACACACACTTGTAACAGTACTTCGCAAGTGCTGAGTAGCTGCAGACTCACTCTTCTGCTGCGTGAAGATAGCGAAAATTTGTTATGTACTTTTAACATAGGATACGCATTTTTGCCAAAAACACGCCTACTGCTGGATGCATACTCCCACACTAGCTGCCCACTTTCACGCCCATGTCGTAGGATTGCGAAGCCGTGCCTCTGCCACGCCTCCGTCACTCCCCGTTTTCGTTTGTGTATTACGAGCAGTTTCTTTGTAGTAATTCTGCACAAGTGTCGTATCGCTATGCTTGCGCATGCGTATTTCCGCTTTTGCGCATGCGCAGTGTGGTTTTCCTGCCGTTTGCGATGCGATGATCCGCTGCGAACAACTCGGAATGAGGGCCAGAGTGTTTATTGCATAGTGAACAGTGCATAGTGTGAAACTTTAAGAAATAGTGCTAACCAATTATACCTAGTTTCATTTGGTTAAAGTGAAGAAAAGACACAGCGACAACGTGTTCGAGTAAAATAAAATATGTTCTTTTTACTGTGTTGAATGTACAAGTTGCACTGTATTTCAGTATTGTAATTTCATTTGAATATCTTGTGATTGTGAATTCTTCTACTCATTGGGGTATATGCAATTACCGGCGAATCGCGGCAATTTTTCACCTGTTTTTTAATTCGACACAATTTGACCGTCGAATTCCGGCAAGTGGGTGCCGGAATTCAACATATTCAATAAAAATCGGATTCGACAGTCCCGCGGGCGAAAAACGTCCGATTTGACGGATTTTGATCCTATTTTTTAAAAACGGTAAAAAACGGTAAAAAACCCAAAAAAAAATTGCGTGGGGTCCCCCCTCCAAAGCATAACCAGCCTCGGGCTCTTCGAGCCGGTCCTGGTTCTAAAAATCCGGGGGAAAAACCGACAGGGGATCCCCCGTATTTTTAAAACCAGTAACGGGCTCTGCGCCTGGTGCTGGTGCAAAAAATACGGGGGACAAAAAGAGTAGGAGTCCCCCGTATTTTTTACACCAGCATCGGGCTCCACTAGCTGGACAGATAATTCCACAGCTGGGGGTCACTTTTATACAGCGCCCTGCGGCCGTGGCATTAAATATCCAACTAGTCAACCCTGGCCGGGGCACCCTGGGGGAGTGGGGACCCCTTCAATCAAGGGGTCCCCCCCCAGCCACCCATGGGCCAGGGGTGAAGCCCGAGGCTACCCCCCCATCCAAGGGCTGCGGATGGGGGGCTGATAGCCTTGAGAAAAATGAAAGAATATTGTTTTTTTCCAGTAGTACTACAAGTCCCAGCAAGCCTCCCCCGCAAGCTGGTACTTGGAGAACCACAAGTACCAGCATGCGGGATAAAAACGGGCCCGCTGGTACTTGTAGTTCTACTGGAAAAAAATACCCAAATAAAAACAGGACACGCACACCGTGAGAGTAAAACTTTATTTCACACATGTCGACACACACATACTTACCTATGTTGACACGCCGACCTCTGTCCACTTGTCCAAGTACAATCCACGGTGTACCTGTGAATAAAATTATACTCACCTCAATCCAGTGTCCGGATCTTTTAAAATAATCCTCGTACTTGGCAAAACAACAAAACGAACACCCGAACCAGCTGGACTGAAAGGGGTCCCATGTTTACACATGGGACCCCTTTCCCCGAATGCAGAGACCCCCCTGTGACTGCGGGGGAGGCTTGCTGGGACTTGTAGTACTACTGGAAAAAACAATACTCTTGCAATTTTCTCAAGGCTATCAGCCCCCCATCCGCAGCCCTTGGATGGGGGGACAGCCTCGGGCTTCACCCCTGGCCCTTGGGTGGCTGGGGGGGGACCCCTTGATTGAAGGGGTCCCCACTCCCCCAGGGTACCCCGGCCAGGGGTGACTAGTTGGGTATTTAATGCCACGGCCGCAGGGCGCTGTATAAAAGTGACCCCCGGCTGTGACATTATCTGTCCAGCTAGTGGAGCCCGATGCTGGTGTAAAAAATACGGGGGACCCCTACACTTTATGTCCCCCGTATTTTTTGCACCAGCACCAGGCGCAGAGCCCGTTGCTGGTTATGCTTAGGAGGGGGGACCCCACGCACTTTTTTTTCTGATTTTTAACATTCCATTTTTAAAAATAATAATAATAATATTTTTAAAAATATATAAATAATAATTGTGCCTCCAAAATATACAAACCAAGTACCTAATCCCTTCTAATATAAATAGATATGCTATTACCAATAAAAAGAACACACAAAAAAACATGTTTTTAAAATTTTTTATTAGATTCCGCCAGCAAAGTGTGGCAGATTGAAAATGACGAATTTACTGTCTAAAAGCACTGTTGTCGAATTTCCAAACTTCAATTGAATATACTTTTGTCGAATTGCCGCATTTGTACCATTGCAGAAATGTCGAATTTCAAAAAGTCGAATTTGGAAAGTCCGTTTTTTTGACGAAAAGTACTGAATTGCATTGTCGAATTATTTTTTGGGGCGAAAATATCCCGTTTTTCGACATTTTCGGGAATTCGACCGCAATTGAATATACCCCATTGAGTCCTTAAAAAAGGGACAAAAGTTAATAAAATTCGTTGTGCAAGGAATCCCTCAGGCAAGGTATCTGGGTGAAATTCTTCCTCTCCTCTCTGAAGATTGAAGCATTAAAGAAAGCTAGAAGGGAATAAGACAAGGTATAATTAAAAGTAAACAAGTACTTACCTGGGACACGCAGAGTTATATCTATTTTAACTTACTACTTACCTGATTACTACATTGTTACATGTCGCGTCGCACGAACAGGATACGAACACAATGTCATCTGACGAACTAGCTGCAGGGGAATCATCAAACACTTGTCCAACCATGGCCAGCATAAGTGCAGTTACGTTGCTATATTATTTTGGGGCCCCTTGGCTCCCAACGTGCAGTGGAGATATCAGAGGGTCTGAAGGGAATATCTTATTGGAATTTAAAAACAAAATGTAGTCTATGTCCCGCTTGTACCCACTAACAGAGATACAGCAAGTGGAGATTCTGATAGGGCAGTTGAAAGGCATGGCCTTGAGAGAGGTGACTTCATGGCCAGAAGATCAAAGGAAAACAGTAGACCTCATCCTAAACCAACTAGATATCATATTTGATACGAGAACATGGGGCCTAATTCAGAGTTGATCGCAGCAGCAAATTTGTTAGCAGTTGAGCAAAACCAAGTGCACTGCAGGGGGGGAGGGGGGGAGGGGGCAGGCAGATATAACATGTGCACAGAGAGTTAGTTTTGGGCTGAAATCTAAATTGCAGTGTAAAAATAAAGCAGCCAGTATTTACCCTGCACAGAAACAAAATAACCCACCCAAATCTATCTTTCTCTGCAAATGTTGTATCTGCCACAGCTGCAGTGCACATGATGGGGGTAATTCCAAGTTGATCGCAGCAGGATTTTTTTTAGCAGTTGGGCAAAACCATGTGCACTGCAGGGGAGGCAGATATAACATGTGCAGAGAGAGTTAGATTTGGGTGTGGTGTGTTCAATCTGCAATCTAATTTGCAGTGTAAATATAAAGCAGACAGTATTTACCCTGCGCAGAAATAAAATAACCCACCCAAATCTTACTCTATCTGCACATGTTATATCTGCCTCCCCTGCAGTGCACATGGTTTTGCCCAACTGCTAAAAAAAATCCTCCTGCTGAGATCAACTTGGAATTAGCCCCATGGGGCGTAATTCCAAGTTGATCGCAGCAGGAACTTTTTTAGCAGTTGGACAAAACCATGTGCAATGCAGGGGGGGGGGGGGGGGGGGGAGGCAGATATAACATGTGCAGATAGAGTAAGATTTGGGTGGGTTATTTTATTTCTGTGCAGGGTAAATACTGGCTGCTTTTTTTTTACACTGCAAATTAGATTGCAGATTGAACACACCACACCCAAATCTCAAATTTCAAAAGTGACCAAAACATCAGCCAGAAAGCATAGGAGCCGAGAAGTGGTCTGTGGTCACCACCTACAGAACAACTCCTTTATTGGGGGTGTCTTGCTAATTGCCTATAATTCCCACCTGTTGTCTATTCCATTTGCACAACAGCATGTGAAATTGATTGTCAATCAGTGTTGCTCCCTAAGTGGACAGTTTGATTTCACAGAAGTGTGATTGACTTGGAGTTACATTGTGTTGTTTAAGTGTTCCCTTTATTTTTTTGAGCAGTGTATATTATACTTATGTGTATATATCTATATCTTCACACTTCACACACACATATACACAATCACAATTTGGGGGGCCAAACAGTGGTGGCCGGGGAGACAGGTGGAACACCAGGGAAGAAACAACAGACTGCACATGAAAGCAAACAGGCCCAGGCAATGTCAGCACAACAGCTAGTCTGTACGAGCATCTATGTGTGTATGTGTAGCTGTATGAATATATGTGTATATATATATATATATATATATACAGTATATATAATGTATGTGAGGAAAACATGAAACACTCCGACATTACTGCATCACCTAAATACACAAAAGTTCAACATACCTCTCTGATAACACTAAAATTCTCCCATAATATTAATAAACCGTGACCCCTGACAAAAATAATATACACCCCACCCCCTTAGAAAACCTTAATTCACCCCCACCTCCCTATACTCCACCTACAAGTTGCATTAATTTTCTATACATTTTTATTGATTTTTGTCGCAAAGCATTAACAATTAACATTCAATAAACAACAATATAAACAATTTATGTCTGGTCTGTTTCATGGTCATATTATTACTGCGGGTTGGGATCGAGGTGACTGGCTACTAGAATGCCGGCAGAGGGCGAATGCAACAAAGCTCACTGTGGTCGCCTTGGTGGTTCTCTGCGCTCGCACAGGTTCTATTCCCACTCTATGGGTGTCGTGACACCCATGAGTGGGAATAGTCTCTGTGTGTCGGCAATCTGATGGTCGGCATTTCAAGAGGTTCGGATCCTGGTGTCTGTATACTGACCGCCGGGGTCCCGACTGTCGGTCACGTGACTAGATCCCATTACTGCAATTGCAATCATAAAGTTCAATATCCATACAGCAGCAAGGTAAATAAAAAAAGATACATGGGGAGACCAGAGGTATTGTAAACAACTTATGACAAGGTCGTAGGCAGGTGGCAAACAGAAAAAGTGGTCTTTCGAAGAACTCCGGAATGAGGAGGCACCCACGTAAATGAGTTAAGGAGCGATGTGCGTCCCATGGGGCGGGATCCAGCAGAGTCACCAGGCAGCACTGAGGAACTGGACCAGGCCTGGTCCGGCCCCCACCTGCCCAAATGGCTACAGAGTTTGGAAGCAGCCATGGGGGGCAGCGGTGACGATTCACCGCCGATTCACTGCCGCTCTACGTGTGTAATGGCAGAGGGACTGCATCCGCCAGGATTCAGGCCCCGCCAATCACAGCGCCATATTTTAAATTTGGCGCCAGCTGTGAGCTAATCACGGCTCACGAGCTGGTGGCCAATCAGGGGTGGCAGCAGAGAGCCAATCCTGGTTTGCTGCCTTATAGCCATGCCCCCTGGCACTGGCTTATATTAGTCAGCTCCGGGTGCAGGGGCTCAGTTCGTCGGGCCGGAGGGAGTGGAGAAGAGCTCCCGATAATTAAAGATAGAAGAAGGCGCCGGAATCCCTGGAGGGGCGGCGGCAGTTGTGAAAGAGCTGTTACACGATGACGCCCACCACGTGAAGTACAAAGAGCCGATGCCTGTCAGTGAAGACGTCGGAATCCCCTGGACAGCGGTGTGTGACGGAAAAGAGCTTTCGCTTGCCACCGCTGCCCAGGTGAAGACTCCAGGAAGCACGGGGGTGGTGGGAGCCATCCCACCTCCGGCGAAAACCACGCGGTGGGTGGGGCAGGACCAAACTGTCCCCACACCCTTGACCACCAGGGTTCGGGCACTAGGCCCATGGGCATAGCAGGCACTAGGCTGTGGCACAGTAGGCATGCACTAAGCCCAGAGGACATAAGGGGGCATTAGGCCCAATAGAAGTGTGCATTAGGCGGGCATTAGGCCCGGGGAGCTATACAGGCATTAGGCCCAATAGAATTGAGCATGTGTCGGGCACTAAGCCCTTAGGGATAGGATTTGGCCTCCATAGGATTTGGCCTCCGACGGCCACAATAGGCCGGGGCACAGCGGGCAGGAAGCCCAAAGCTATTGTGTGGACGATAGGGTTGGTATAGGCAAGGGCACAAGGCCCAGTAGTCTTACATGGTGCGATTAACCGCAGGACTGATAAGTCGGCGCTTGACCGTGATATCTCTTGATCCGGTGCTAGGCCTCTGGTTGGATAAGTCGGCGCAATGCCGCAGGTGTGGTAAGTCGGCGCTATGCCGTGGTATCTCTTGATCCGGCACTAGACCGCAGGTTGTGTAAGTCGGCGCTAAGCCATGGTATCTTTTGATCTGGCGCTAGGCTGCTAGACCCCTAGGTTTAGGGTGTACAGTGAGGCCCCCATTAAAGGTAGACAGTGGTAAATTCTCAGTTTTTCCTCACAGCCAGGCCCCCATTAAAGGGTGGCTGATGGAAGTTACGTGCTAGTGAGTATCATAAGGTTGAAACAGTGTAACGGCATTATGTCATAACCTCTGCATAGTGTCTCCCCATCGTATCACGTAAGCAGCGCCACGTCCGTGGGCTGCCTCTTTGTGTTCTATTACAGGAGTCAAAGAAGAAGAGCCAGTCGTCTGGCAGGAACCCAAGGTATATCCGGTGAGCATAATCGTGTTTCATCTGTGTGTGTATGTTGTCCCTTTTCCCATTTCTCCTTTGGGCGTTTCCATTCAGAGTTGTGCCTGGTGCTTTGCACCACAACAGGGGCACCCAGTCTGAGGCCACAAGTGCCAATGATGACCATTCACTGAGCCCATTGGAGGTCACTCCTGCGTAGTGTCTCCCATTCTTTCCAGATTACCACAGTAGGCTCCCGTCTGTGTCCGAAACACGTTCCAGTGCCGTCCAAGTTGCTTTGACGGACTAAAGGTGGGATAGGGGTGTCAGGTGAGTGAATTGGTTTTAAGGGCGCGCCAAACCTTCCACCCTCCTAAACTCAGAGAATGTGTCTTAAACAATGTAATCTCAGAGAATGTTTCCCAGCATATAAAGGGTGTAACAGGATCTATGACCCTCCCCAGATTCTTACCTGGAAGATGGCTCTCTGGTCTCAGCACACTAGTGCGGACCTCTGGAGGAGAAGGATGGAGACTGGCCAGGGTAGATAAGAGAGTTGGGCAGGGTTTAGAGGAGGACAAGGCTAGAGATAGGCTGTACAAGAGAAGGAGGTGGGGTTTTAGGGAGAGGAGAAGGATATAGATAGGGCAAAGGAGAGGAGTGTCAGAGAAAGATGAGGTTTTCAGTATTATTAAGTATGCATATAAAGTTATGTGTACTCACGTTGGTTTTTCTGATCATCTATCTCTTTGCTAAGTAAATAGTGGCGCATGCAGGGGGGGTTTCTGAGCACCCAGAAACCACCTCAGGCAAACAAATTGATGGGTTTTTTGCTGCATTTCGCAGACTGCAATTTAAGCCCCACCCCTCCTGGCATTAGGCTCCGCCCCTTCGAGACCCGTGAATCGTGGAGCAGATTCGTCCTGCTATATGTCTTCTAACTGCGGCTCCCTTTGATCTCCACCTCCGTCCCTCCACTATCCAAGACTCCCTGCTGCTCCAAAGATGAATCTTAATGGCTGGCGTCCTGTGCAGCCTGCTGTCTTTCTGGTGGCACTTGTAAGTGCTTAATAAAAGTTGTCTTGTGCTGCTCAGTCCAGTGTAGTGTCTTATGATGCATCAGTCCAGCCAGTCACAGTGGTGGTGTCCTCTGCTGCTATATGTCCCCAGTGCTGCTGTATAAGTTCCTTGCAGTTTTGCTGTGTTGTCTAACATCAGACCAGGTATGGTGTCTTGTGCAGCATAGGTCCAGTGACACAGTGGTGGTGTCCTCTGCTGCCATATATCCAGTGTAGCTGTATAAGTCCCTTTCAGTGGTGCTGTGTTGTCCTGCATCAGACCAGGGGTAGTGTCTTGTGCAGCATCAGTCCAGTGACCAGTCACAGTGGTGGTGTCCTCTTCTGCCATATATACAATGTTACTGCCATATTATTCCCGTGATACTTGCGTATAATTCCCATGATACTAGCGTAAAATTCCAGTGATACTGGCGTATAATTCCCGTAAAACTGTCGTATAATTCCAGTGATACTGGCGTATAATTCCAGTGATATTGCCATATAATTCCTGTGATATTGCCGTATAATTCCCGTGATACTGGCGTATACTTCCAGTGATATTGCCGTATAATTCCCGTGACACTGGCGTATAATTCCAGTGATATTGCCGCATAATTCCCGTGATATTGCCGTATAATTCGAGTGATATTGCCGCATAATTCCCGTGATATTGCCGTATAATTCCTGTGATACTGCCATATAATTCCAGTGATATTGCCGTATAATTCCCGTGATACTGTCGTATAATTCCAGTGATATTGCCGTATAATTCCAGTGATACAGCCGTATAATTCCAGTGATATTGCCGTATAATTCCTGTGATACTGCTGTAAAATTCAAGTGATAGTGCCATATAATTCCTTTGATACTGGCTATTAATTCCCATGATACTGCCGTATAATTCCAGTGATATTGCCGTATAATTCCTGTGATATTGCTGTATAATTCCAGTGATATTGCTGTATAATTCCAGTGATATTGCCTTATAATTCCAGTGATATTGCCTTATAATTCCAGTGATCCTGCAGTATAATTACAGTGATCCTGCCGTATTATTACAGTGATATTACCATATAGTTTCCGTGATACTGACATATAATTCCAGTAATATTGCTGTATAATTCCCGTGATACTGGTGTATAATTCCAGTGATACAGGCGTATAATTCCTGTGATACTGGCGTATAATTCCAGTGATATTGCTGTATAATTCCCGTGATACTGGCGTATAATTCCAGTGATATTGGCGTATAATTCCTGTGATATTGGCGTATAATTCCAGTGATATTGCTGTATAATTCCTGTGATACCGGCATATAATTACAGTGATATTGCTGTATAATTCCCGTGATACTGTCGTATAATTCCTGTGATATTGCCGTATAATTTCCGTGATACTGGCGTATACTTCCAGTGATATTGCCGTATAATTCCCATGATACTGCTGTATAATTCCAGAGATATTGCCGTATAATTCCCGTGATACTGGCGTATAATTCCAGTGATATTGCCGCATAATTCCCGTGATATTGCCGTATAATTCCTGTGATACTGCCATATAATTCCAGTGATATTGCCGTATAATTCCAGTGATATTGCCGTATAATTTCTGTGATAGTGCCGTATAATTCCAGTGATATTGCCGTATGATTCCTGTGATACTGCCGTATAATTCCAGTGATAGTGCCGTATAATTCCAATGATACTGTCGTATAATTCCAGTGATATTGCCATATAATTCCTGTGATATTGCAGTATAATTCCTGTGATACTGCCATATAATTCCAGTGATATTGCCGTATAATTCCCATGAAACTGTCGTATAATTCCAGTGATATTGCCATATAATTCCCGTGATATTGCCATATAAATCCCGTGATACTGTCGTATAATTCCAGTGATATTGCCATATGATTCTCATGATACTGGCGTATAATTCTAGTGATATTGCCGTATAATTCTAGTGATATTGCCGTATAATTCCTGTGATATTGCTGTATAATTCCAGTGATATTGCTGTATAATTCCAGTGATATTGCCTTATAATTCCAGTGATATTGCCTTATAATTCCAGTGATCCTGCAGTATAATTACAGTGATCCTGCCGTATTATTACAGTGATATTACCATATAGTTTCCGTGATACTGACATATAATTCCAGTAATATTGCTGTATAATTCCCGTGATACTGGTGTATAATTCCAGTGATACAGGCGTATAATTCCTGTGATACTGGCGTATAATTCCAGTGATATTGCTGTATAATTCCCGTGATACTGGCGTATAATTCCAGTGATATTGGCGTATAATTCCTGTGATATTGGCGTATAATTCCAGTGATATTGCTGTATAATTCCTGTGATACCGGCATATAATTACAGTGATATTGCTGTATAATTCCCGTGATACTGTCGTATAATTCCTGTGATATTGCCGTATAATTTCCGTGATACTGGCGTATACTTCCAGTGATATTGCCGTATAATTCCCATGATACTGCCGTATAATTCCAGAGATATTGCCGTATAATTCCCGTGATACTGGCGTATAATTCCAGTGATATTGCCGCATAATTCCCGTGATATTGCCGTATAATTCCTGTGATACTGACATATAATTCCAGTGATATTGCCGTATAATTCCAGTGATATTGCCGTATAATTTCTGTGATAGTGCCGTATAATTCCAGTGATATTGCCGTATGATTCCTGTGATACTGCCGTATAATTCCAGTGATAGTGCCGTATAATTCCAATGATACTGTCGTATAATTCCAGTGATATTGCCATATAATTCCTGTGATATTGCAGTGTAATTCCTGTGATACTGCCATATAATTCCAGTGATATTGCCGTATAATTCCCATGAAACTGTCGTATAATTCCAGTGATATTGCCATATAATTCCCGTGATATTGCCATATAAATCCCGTGATACTGTCGTATAATTCCAGTGATATTGCCATATGATTCTCATGATACTGGCGTATAAATCCAGTGATATTGCTGTATAATTCCCGTGATATGGCCGTATAATTCCAGTGATACTGGCGTATAATTCTAGTGATATTGCCGTATGATTCCTGTGATACTGCCGTATAATTCGAGTGATATTGCCGTATAATTCCCGTGATATTGCCGTATAATTCCTGTGATACTGCCATATAATTCCAGTGATATTGCTGTATAATTCCCGTGATACTGACATATAATTCCAGTGATATTGCCGTATAATTCCTGTGATATTGCCGTATAATTCCAGTGATATTGCTGTATAATTCCTGTGATACCGGCAAATAATTCCCGTGACACTGTCGTATAATTCCAGTGATATTGCTGTATAATTCCCGTGATACTGACATATAATTCCAGTGATATTGCCGTATAATTCCTGTGATATTGCCGTATAATTCCAGTGATATTGCTGTATAATTCCTGTGATACCGGCAAATAATTCCCGTGACACTGTCGTATAATTCCAGTGATATTGCTGTTTAATTCCTGTGATACTGAGATATAATTCCAGTGATATTGCCATATAATTCCCGTGATATTGCCATATAAATCCCGTGATACTGTCATATAATTCCAGTGATATTGCCATATGATTCTCATGATACTGGCGTATAAATCCAGTGATATTGCTGTATAATTCCCGTGATATGGCCGTATAATTCCAGTGATACTGCCGTATAATTCTAGTGATATTGCCGTATGATTCCTGTGATACTGCCGTATAATTCGAGTGATATTGCCGTATAATTCCTGTGATACTGCCATATAATTCCAGTAATATTGCTGTATAATTCCCGTGATACTGACATATAATTCCAGTGATATTGCCGTATAATTCCTGTGATATTGCCGTATAATTCCAGTGATATTGCTGTATAATTCCTGTGATACCGGCATATAATTCCCGTGACACTGTCGTATAATTCCAGTGATATTGCTGTATAATTCCTGTGATACTGTGATATAATTCCAGTGATATTGCCTTATAATTCCTGGGATATTGCCGTAAAATTCCAGTGATATTGCCGTATAATTCCTGTGATACCGGCGTATTATTACCGTGATACTGTCGTATAATTCCAGTGATATTGCCATATGATTCTCATGATACTGGCGTATAAATCCAGTGATATTGCCGTATAATTCCCGTGATACTGCCGTATAATTCCTGTGATACTGTCGTATAATTCCAGTGATATTGCCATATAATTCCTGTGATATTGCAGTATAATTCCTGTGATACTGCCATATATATCCAGTGATATTGCCGTATAATTCCCGTGATACTGCCGTATAATTCCAGTGATATTGCCATATAATTCCCGTGATATTGCCGAATAATTCCTGTGAGACTGCCGTATAATTCTAGTGATATTGCCGTATAATTCCTGTGATATTGCTGTATAATTCCAGTGATATTGCTGTATAATTCCAGTGATATTGTCTTATAATTCCAGTGATCCAGCAGTATTATTACAGTGATCCTGCCGTATTATTACAGTGATATTACCATATAGTTTCCGTGATACTGACATATAATTCCAGTAATATTGCTGTATAATTCCCGTGATACTGGTGTATAATTCCAGTGATACAGGCGTATAATTCCTGTGATACTGGCGTATAATTCCAGTGATATTGCTGTATAATTCCCGTGATACTGGCGTATAATTCCAGTGATATTGGCGTATAATTCCTGTGATATTGGCGTATAATTCCAGTGATATTGCTGTATAATTCCTGTGATACCGGCATATAATTACAGTGATATTGCTGTATAATTCCCGTGATACTGTCGTATAATTCCTGTGATATTGCCGTATAATTTCCGTGATACTGGCGTATACTTCCAGTGATATTGCCGTATAATTCCCATGATACTGCCGTATAATTCCAGAGATATTGCCGTATAATTCCCGTGATACTGGCGTATAATTCCAGTGATATTGCCGCATAATTCCCGTGATATTGCCGTATAATTCCTGTGATACTGCCATATAATTCCAGTGATATTGCCGTATAATTCCAGTGATATTGCCGTATAATTTCTGTGATAGTGCCGTATAATTCCAGTGATATTGCCGTATGATTCCTGTGATACTGCCGTATAATTCCAGTGATAGTGCCGTATAATTCCAATGATACTGTCGTATAATTCCAGTGATATTGCCATATAATTCCTGTGATATTGCAGTATAATTCCTGTGATACTGCCATATAATTCCAGTGATATTGCCGTATAATTCCCATGAAACTGTCGTATAATTCCAGTGATATTGCCATATAATTCCCGTGATATTGCCATATAAATCCCGTGATACTGTCGTATAATTCCAGTGATATTGCCATATGATTCTCATGATACTGGCGTATAAATCCAGTGATATTGCTGTATAATTCCCGTGATATGGCCGTATAATTCCAGTGATACTGGCGTATAATTCTAGTGATATTGCCGTATGATTCCTGTGATACTGCCGTATAATTCGAGTGATATTGCCGTATAATTCCCGTGATATTGCCGTATAATTCCTGTGATACTGCCATATAATTCCAGTGATATTGCTGTATAATTCCCGTGATACTGACATATAATTCCAGTGATATTGCCGTATAATTCCTGTGATATTGCCGTATAATTCCAGTGATATTGCTGTATAATTCCTGTGATACCGGCAAATAATTCCCGTGACACTGTCGTATAATTCCAGTGATATTGCTGTATAATTCCTGTGATACTGAGATATAATTCCAGTGATATTGCCATATAATTCCCGTGATATTGCCATATAAATCCCGTGATACTGTCATATAATTCCAGTGATATTGCCATATGATTCTCATGATACTGGCGTATAAATCCAGTGATATTGCTGTATAATTCCCGTGATATGGCCGTATAATTCCAGTGATACTGCCGTATAATTCTAGTGATATTGCCGTATGATTCCTGTGATACTGCCGTATAATTCGAGTGATATTGCCGTATAATTCCTGTGATACTGCCATATAATTCCAGTAATATTGCTGTATAATTCCCGTGATACTGACATATAATTCCAGTGATATTGCCGTATAATTCCTGTGATATTGCCGTATAATTCCAGTGATATTGCTGTATAATTCCTGTGATACCGGCATATAATTCCCGTGACACTGTCGTATAATTCCAGTGATATTGCTGTATAATTCCTGTGATACTGTGATATAATTCCAGTGATATTGCCTTATAATTCCTGGGATATTGCCGTAAAATTCCAGTGATATTGCCGTATAATTCCTGTGATACCGGCGTATTATTACCGTGATACTGTCGTATAATTCCAGTGATATTGCCATATGATTCTCATGATACTGGCGTATAAATCCAGTGATATTGCCGTATAATTCCCGTGATACTGCCGTATAATTCCTGTGATACTGCCGTATAATTCCAGTGATAGTGCCGTATAATTCCAATGATCCTGTCGCATACTTCCAGTGATATTGCCATATAATTCCTGTGATATTGCAGTATAATTCCTGTGATACTGCCATATATATCCAGTGATATTGCCGTATAATTCCTGTGATACTGCCATATATATCCAGTGATATTGCCGTATAATTCCTGTGATACCGGCGTATTATTACCGTGATACTGTCGTATAATTCCAGTGATATTGCCATATGATTCTCATGATACTGGCGTATAAATCCAGTGATATTGCCATATAATTCCCGTGATACTGCCGTATAATTCCTGTGATACTGTCGTATAATTCCAGTGATATTGCCATATAATTCCTGTGATATTGCAGTATAATTCCTGTGATACTGCCATATATATCCAGTGATATTGCCGTATAATTCCCGTGATACTGCCGTATAATTCCAGTGATATTGCCATATAATTCCCGTGATATTGCCGAATAATTCCTGTGAGACTGCCGTATAATTCTAGTGATATTGCCGTATAATTCCTGTGATACTGCCGTATAATTCCAGTGATATTGCTGTATAATTCCTGTGATACTGTCGTATAATTCCAGTGATAGTGCCATATAATTCCTTTGATACTGGCTAAAAATTCCTGTGATACTGCCGTATAATTCCAGTGATATTGCCGTATAATTCCTGGGATATTACCGTATAATTCCAGTGATATTGCCTTATAATTCCAGTGATCCTGCAGTATAATTACAGTGATCCTGCCGTATAATTCCAGTGATATTGCCATATAATTTTCGTGATACTGACATATAATTCCAGTGATATTGCTGTATAATTCCCGTGATACTGGCGTATAATTCCTGTGATACTGGCGTATAACTACAGTGATATTGCTGTATAATTCCCGTGATACTGGCGTAGAATTCCAGTGATATTGGCGTATAATTCCTGTGATACTGGCGTATAATTCCCATGATACTGCCATATAATTCCAGTGATATTGCCATATTATTCCTGTGATATTGCCGTATAATTCCTGTGCTACTGGCATATAATTTCAGTGATTTTGCCGCATAATTCCCGTGATATTTCCGTATAATTCCTGTGATACTGCCAGAAAATTCCAGTGATATTGCCGTAAAATTCTTGTGATATTGCCATATAATTCCCGTGATACTGGCGTATAATTCCAGTGATATTGCTGCATAATTCCCGTGATATTGGCGTATAATTCCTGTGATACTGCCGTATAGTTCCAGTGATATTGCCGTATAATTCCCGTGATACTGGCGTATAATTCCAGTGATATTGCCGAATAATTCCTGTGATACTGCTGTATAATTCCTGTGATACTGACATATAATTCCAGTGATATTGCCATATAATTCCATTGATATTGCCGTATAAATCCCATGATACTGGCGTATAATTCCAGTGATATTGCCGTATAATTCCTGTGATACTGACATATAATTCCAGTGATATTGCCATATAATTCCAGTGATATTGCCGTTTAATTCCAGTGATATTGCCGTATAATTCCTGTGATACCGGCAAATAATTCCAGTGATACTGTCGTATAATTCCAGTGATATTGCCGTATAATTCCTGTGATATTGGCGTATAATTATAGTGATATTGCCGTATAGTTCCCGTGATACTGGCGTATACTTCCAGTGATATTGCCGTATAATTCACGTGATATTGGTGTATCATTCCCGTGATACTGCCGTATAAATCCAGTGATATTGCCGTATAATTCCCGTGATACTGGCTTATAATTCCCGTGATATTGCCGTATAATTCATGTGATACTGGCGTATAATTCCCATGATACTGCCACATAATTCCAGTGATATTGCCGTATAATTCCAATGATAACCATAACTGATTTAATGAGCCATTCGCAGTTTCACTGTACCGGCCGTGTGTACTTACACGTGCAAGGCTTAATCTTTGAGACAAGCATATGCTACTGGCAGGATCAACCAGGTAGCTCTCGGTATCGGCCGGCGCGTATAATTCCAGTAATATTGCAGCATAATTCCCGTGATATTGCCGTATAATTTCTGTGATACTACCATATAATTCCAGTGATATTGCCGTATAATTCCCGTGATACTGGCGTATAATTCCAGTGATATTGCCGTATAATTCCTGTGACACTGCCGTATAATTCCAATGATATTGCCGTATGATTCCTGTGATACTGCTGTACAATTCCTGTGATACTGACATATAATTCCAGTGATATTGCCGTATAATTCCTGTGATATTGCCATATAATTCCAGTGATATTGCCATATAATTCCTGTGATATAGATGTATAATTCACGTGATACTGTTGTATAATTCCAGTGATAGTGCTGTATAATTCCAGTGATATTGCTGTATAATTCCAGGGATATTGCCGTATAATTCCAGTGATCCTGCAGTATAATCCCAGTGATCCTGCCATATAATTCCAGTGATATTGCCATATAATTTCCGTGATACTGTCATATAATTCCAGTGATATTGCTGTATAATTCCCATGATACAGGCGTATAATTCCAGTGATTTTGGCGTATAATTCCTGTGATACTGGCATATAATTCCAGTGATATTGCTGTATAATTCCCGTGATACTGGCGCATAATTCCAGTGATATTGGCGTGTAATTCCTCTGATATTGGCGTATAATTCCAGAGAAATTGCTGTATCATTCCTGTGATACCGGCATATAATTACAGTGATATTGCTGTATAATTCCCGTGATACTGACGTATAATTCCTGTGATACTGGCGTATAATTCCCATGATACTGCCATATAATTCCAGTGATATTGCCATATTATTCCTGTGATATTGCCGTATAATTCCCGTGATACTGGCATATAATTCCAGTGATATTGCTGCATAATTCCCGTGATATTTCCGTATAATTCCTGTGATACTGCCAGAAAATTCCAGTGATATTGACGTAAAATTCCTGTGATACTGGCGCATAATTCCCATGATACTGCCATATAATACCAGTGATATTGCCGTATAATTCTTGTGATATTGCCGTATAATTCCTGTGATACTGCCGTATAATTCCAGTGATAGTGCCGTATAATTCCAATTATACTGTCGTATAATTCCAGTGATATTGCCATATAATTCCTGTGATATTGCAGTATAATTCCTGTGATACTGCCATATAATTCCAGTGATATTGCCGTATAATTCCCGTGATACTGGCGTATAATTCCAGTGATATTGCCATATAATTCCCGTGATACTGTCGTACAATTCCAGAGATATTGTCATATAATTCTCGTGATATTGCCATATTACTCCCGTGAAACTGTCGTATAATTCCAGTGATATTGCCATATGATTCTCATGATACTGGCGTATAAATCAAGTGATATTGCTGTATAATTCCCGTGATATTGCCGTATAATTCCTGTGATACTGCCGTATAATTCTAGTGATATTGCCATATGATTCCTGTAATACTGCCGTATAATTCCAGTGATATTGCCGTTTAATTCCTGTGATACTGCCGTATAATTTCAGTGATAGTGCCATATAATTTCTTTGATACTGGCTAATAATTACCGTGATACTGCCGTATAATTCCAGTGATATTGCTGTATAATTCCTGTGATATTGCCATATAATTCCAGTGATATTGCCTTATAATTCCAGTGATCCTGCAGTATAATTACAGTGATCCTGCCGTATAATTCCAGTGATATTGCCCTATAATTTCCGTGATACTGGCATATAATTCCAGTGATATTGCTGTATAATTCCCGTGACACTGGCGTATAATTCCAGTGATATTGGCGTATAATTCCTGTGATACTGTCGTATAATTCCAGTGATATTGCTGTATAATTCCCGTGATACTGCCATATAATTCCAGTGATGCTGACGTATAATTCCTGTGATATTGCTGTATAATTCCTGTGATACCGGCATATAATTACAATGATATTGCTGTATAATTCCCGTGATACTGTCATATAATTCCAGTGATATTGCCATATAATTCCTGTGATATTGACGTATAATTCGCATGATACTGCCATATTATTCCAGTGATATTGCCGCATAATTCCTGTGATATTTCCGTATAATTCCTGTGATACTGCCAGAAAATTCCAGTGATATTGCCGTATAATTCTTGTGATATTGCCGTATAATTCCCGTGACACTGGCGTATAATTCCAGTGATATTGCCGCATAATTCCCGTGATATTGCCGTATAATTCCTGTGATACTGCCATATAATTCCAGTGATATTGCCATATAATTCCCGTGATACTGTCGTATAATTCCAGTGATATTGCCATATGATTCTCATGATACTGGCGTATAAATCCATTGATATTGCTGTATAATTCCCGTGATATTGCCGTATAATTCCTGTGATACTGCCGTATAATTCAAGTGATATTGCCGTATGATTCCTGTGATACTGCCGTATAATTCCAGTGATATTGCCGTATAATTCCTGTGATACTGCCGTATAATTCCAGTGATAGTGCCATATATATCCTTTGATACTGGCGTATACTTCCCGTGATACTGCCGTATAATTCCTGTGATATTGCTGTATAATTTCAGTTATATTGCCGTATATTTCCAGTGATCCTGCCATATAATTCCAGTGATATTGCCGTATATTTCCCGTGATACTGACGTATAATTCCAGTGATATTGCCATATAATTCCGGTGATATTGCCATATAATTCCTGTGAGACTGCCGTATAATTCTAGTAGTACTGCCGTATAATTCCTGTGATACTGCCGTATTATTCCAGTGATATTGCCGTTTAATTCCTGTGATACTGTCGTATAATTCCAGTGATAGTGCCATATAATTCCTTTGATACTGGCTAATAATTCCTGTGATACTGCCGTATAATTCCAGTGATATTGCCGTATAATTCCTGTGATATTGCCGTATAATTCCAGTGATATTGCCTTATAATTCCAGTGATCCTGCAGTATAATTACAGTGATCCTGCCATATAATTCCAGTGATATTGCCATATCATTTCCGTGATACTGGCATATAATTCCAGTGATATTGCTGTATAATTCCCGTAATACTGGCGTATAATTCCAGTGATATTGGCGTATAATTCCTGTGATACTGGCGTATAATTCCTGTGATACTGCCGTATAATTCCTGTGATACCGGCGTATAATTCCTGTGATACTGTCGTATAATTCCAGTGATATTGCCATATGATTCTCATGATACTGGCGTATAAATCCAGTGATATTGCCGTATAATTCCTGTGATATTGCCGTATAATTCCTGTGATTTTGCTGTATAATTCCTGTGATACTGCCGTGTAATTCCAGTGATAGTGCCGTATAATTCCAATGATACTGACGTATAATTCCAGTGATATTGCTATATAATTCCTGTGATATTGCAGTATAATTCCTGTGATACTGCCATATAATTCCAGTGATATTGCCGTATAATTCCCGTGATACTGGCGTATAATTCCAGTGATATTGCCATATAATTCCAGTGATATTGCCATATAATTCCCGTGATACTGTCGTATAATTCCAGTGATATTGCCATATGATTATCATGATACTGGCGTATAAATCCAGTGACATTGCGGTATAATTCCCGTGATATTGCCGTATAATTCCTGTGATACTGCCGTATAATTCTAGTGACATTGCCGTATGATTCCTGTGATACTGCCATATAATTCCAGTGATATTGCCGTATAATTCCTGTGATACTCCCGTATAATTCCATTGATAGTGCCATATAATTCCTTTGATACTGGCGTATAATTCCCGTGATACTGCCGTATAATTCCTGTGATATTGCGGTATAATTTAACTGATATTGCCGTATAATTCCAGTGATCCTGCCATATAATTCCAGTGATATTGCCGTATAATTCCCGTGATACTGGCGTATAATTCCAGTGATATTGCCATATAATTCCCGTGATATTGCCATATAATTCCTGTGAGACTGCCGTATAATTCTAGTGATACTGCCGTATAATTCCTGTGATACTGCCGTATAATTCCAGTGATATTGCCGTTTAATTCCTGTGATACTGCCGTATAATTCCAGTGATAGTGCCATATGATTCCTTTGATACTGGCTAATAATTCCCGTGATTCTGCCGTATAATTCCAGTGATATTGCCGTATAATTCCTGTGATATTGCAGTATAATTCCAGTGATATTGCCTTATAATTCCAGCGGTCCTGCAGTATAATTACAGTGATCCTGCCGTATAATTACAGTGATATTGCCATATAATTTCCGTGATACTGGCATATAATTCCAGTGATATTGCTGTATAATTCCCGTGATACTGGCGTATAATTCCTGTGATACTGGCGTATAATTCCTGTGATATTGGCGTATAATTCCAGTGATATTGCTGTATAATTACAGTGATACCGGCATATAATTACAGTGATATTGCTGTATAATTCCCGTGATACTGTCATATAATTCCAGTGATATTTCCGTATAATTCCTGTGATACTGGCATATGATTCCCATGATACTGCAATATACTTCCAGTGATATTGCCATACAATTCCTGTGATATTGACGTATAATTCCCGTGATACTGCCAGAAAATTCCAGTGATATTGCCGTATAATTCTTGTGATATTGCCGTATAATTCCCGAAATACTGGCGTATAATTTCAGTGATATTGCCGCATAATTCCCGTGATATTGCCGTATAATTCCTGTGATACTGCCATATAATTCTAGTGATATTGCCATATAATTCCCGTGATACTGTCGTATAATTCCAGTGATATTGCCATATGATTCTCATGATACTGGCATATAAATCCAGTGATATTGCTGTATAATTCCCGTGATATTGCCGTATAATTCCTGTGATACTGCCGTATAATTCTAGTGATATTGCCGTATGATTCCTGTGATACTGCCGTATAATTCCAGTGATATTGCCGTATAATTCCTGTGATACTGCCGTATAATTCCAGTGATAGTGCCATATAATTCCTTTGATATTGGCGTATAATTCCAGTGATCCTGCCATATAATTCCAGTGATATTGCCGTATAATTCCCGTGATACTGGCGTATAATTCCAGTGATATTGCTGTATAATTCCCGTGATACTGGCGTATAATTCCAGTGATATTGCTGTATAATTCCTGTGAGACCGGCATATAATTACAGTGATATTGCTGTATAATTCCCGTGATACTGGCGTATAATTCCAGTGATATTGCTGTATAATTCCTGTGAGACCGGCATATAATTACAGTGATATTGCTGTATAATTTCTGTGATACTGTCGTATAATTCCAGTGATATTGCCGTATAATTCCTGTGATACTGGCGTATGATTCCCATGATACTGCCATATAATTCCAGTGAAATTGCCATTTAATTCCTGTGATATTGCCGTATAATTCCGGTGATACTGCCATATAATTCCAGTGATATTGCCGCATAATTCCCGTGATATTTCCGTATAATTCCTGTGATACTGCCAGAAAAATCCAGTGATACTGCCGTATAATTCTTGTGATATTGCCGTATAGTTCCCGTGATACTGCCGTATAATTCCAGTGATATTGCTGCATAATTCCCGTGATATTGCCGTATAATTCCTGTGATACTGCCATATAATTCCAGTGATATTGCCGTATAATTCCCGTGATACTGGCGTATAATTCCAGTGATATTGCCGTATAATTTCTGTGTCTGCTGTATAATTCCTGCGATACTGACTTATAATTCCAGTGATATTGCCGTATAATTCCAGTGATATTGCCATATAATTCGAGTGATACTGGCGTATAATTCCCATTATACTGCCATATAATTCCAGTGATATTGCCGTATAATTCCCAAGATACTGGCGTATAATTCCAGTGATATTGCCGCATAATTCCAGTGATATTTCCATATAATTCCTGTGATACTGATATATAATTCCAGTGATAGTGCTGTATAATTCCTGTGATATTGCCGTATAATTCCAGTGTTATTGCCGTATATTTCCTGTGATACCGGCGTATAATTCTCGTGATACTGTCGTATAATTCCAGTGATATTGCCGTATAATTCCTGTGATACTGCTGTATAATTCCTGTGATACTGACATATAATTCCAGTGATATTGCCGTATAATTCCTGTGATATTGCCGTATAATTCCAGTGATATTGCTGTATAATTCCTGTGATATTGCCGTATAATTCCTGTGATACTGCTGTATAATTCCTGTGATACTGACATATAATTCCAGTGATATTGCCGTATAATTCCTGTGATATTGCCGTATAATTCCAGTGATATTGCTGTATAATTCCTGTGATACTGCTGTATAATTCCTGTGATACTGACATATAATTCCAGTGATATTGCCGTATAATTCCTGTGATATTGCCGTATAATTCCAGTGATATTGCTGTATAATTCCTGTGATATTGCCGTATAATTCCTGTGATACTGCTGTATAATTCCTGTGATACTGACATATAATTCCAGTGATATTGCCGTATAATTCCTGTGATATTGCCGTATAATTCCTGAGATATTGCCGTATAATTCCCGTGATACTGTCGTATAATTCCAATGATATTGCCATATGATTCTCATGATACTGGCATATAAATCCAGTGATATTTCTGTATAATTACCGTGATATTGCTGTATAATTCCTGTGATACTGCTGTATAATTCTAGCGATATTGCCGTATGATTCCTTTGATACTGGCGTATAATTCCCGTGATACTGCCGTATAATTCCTGTGATATTGCCGTATAATTCCAGTGATATTGCCATATAATTCCAGTGATCCTGCAGTATAATTCCAGTGATCCTGCCGTATAATTCCAGTGATATTGCCATATAATTTCCGTGATACTGGCATGTAACTCCAGTGATATTGCTATATAATTCCTTTGATACTGGCGTATAATTCCAGTGATATTGTCGTATAATTCCTGTGATACTGCCATATAATTCCAGTGATATTGCCGTATAATTCCTGTGATATTGCCTTATAATTCCCGTGATACTGGCGTATAATTCCAGTGATATTGCTGCATAATTCCCGTGATATTTCCGTATTATTCCTGTGATACTGACATATAATTCCAGTGATATTGCCGATTTGCCATATAATTTCAGTGATATTGCTGTATAAATCCTGTAATACCTGCGTATAATTCCTGTGATACTGTTGTATAATTCCAGTGATATTTCCGTATAATTCCTGTGATATTGCCGTATAATTCCAGTGATATTGCAATATAATTCCTGTGATACCGCCATATAGTTCCCGTGATACTGTCGTATAATTCCAGTGATATTTCCGTATAATTCCTGTGATACTGGCGTATAATTCTAGTGATATTGTCGCATAATTCCCGTGATATTTCCGTATAATTCCTGTGATACTGACATATAATTCCAGTGATATTGCCGTATAATTCCTGTGATATTGCCGTATAATTCCAGTGATATTGACGTATAATTCCTGTGATACTGTCGTATAATTCCAGTGATATTGACATATGATTCTCATGATACTGGCGTATAAATCCAGTGATATTGCCGTATAATTCCCGTGATATTGCCGTATAATTCCTGTGATACTGCCGTATAATTCCAGTGATAGTGCTGTATAATTCCAATCATACTGTGGTATAATTCCAGTGATATTGCCATATAATTCCTGTGATATTGCAGTATAATTCCTGTGATACTGCCATATAATTCCAGTGATATTGGCGTATAATTCCCGTGATACTGGCGTATAATTCCAGTGATATTGTCATATAATTCCCGTGATATTGCCGTATAATTCTAGTGATATTGCCGTATTATTCCTGTGATACTGCCGTATAATTCCAGTGATATTGCCATATAATTCCTTTGATACTGGCGTATAATTCCCATGATACTGCTGTATTATTCCAGTGATATTGCCGTATAATTCCTGTGATATTGCCGTATAATTCCTGTGATATTGCCGTATAATTCCCGTGATACTGGCGTATAATTCCTGCGATACTGGCATATAATTCCAGTGATCCTGCCATATAATTCCAGTGATCCTGCCGTATAAATCCAGTGATCCTGCCGTATAATTCCAGTGATCCTGCCGTATAATTACATGATCCTGCCTTATAAATCCAGTGATATTGACGTATAAATCCAGTGATCCTGCCGTATAATTACAGTGGTACTGGCGTATAACTCCAGTTCAGTGATACTGCCATATATATATAGCCATATATATTTATATATATATGTATATATATATATATATATATATACCCTGTTGCAAAGCGGATTACAGAGGCCATAACAACTATGCTTTTGTTAGACGTGTGTCCGGTATTCACCATTAGTGCAGTGGGACTGCATTGCCACTCCTAGATGGGCCAGGTGTTTGTTGCCGCACACTTGTGTTGCTTAGCTTAGTCATACAGCAACCTCAGTGCACCTCTATTTCTTCTTTGCATCATGTGCTCTTTGGGGCCTATTTTTTATCTGCCATCCTGTCTGCCACTGCAGTGCCACTCCTAGATGGGCCAGGTGTTTGTGACGCACACTTGTGTCGCTTAGCTTAGTCATACAGCCACCTCGGTGCAACATTTTGGCCTAAAAACAATATTGTGAGGTGTGAGGTGCTCAGAATAGACTGGAAATGAGTGGAAATGAATGTTAATGAGGTTAATAATACCGTAGGATCAAAATTACCCCCAAATTCTGTGATTTTAGCTGTTTTTAGGTTTTTTTCAAAAATCATCCAGATCCAAAACCAAAACACGAAAGGGTGGTTTTGGCAAAACCAACCCAAAACCAAAACACAAGCGGGTAATTAGAACCAAAACGCAAAACATAAAAAGTGGCCGCCGCACATCTTTTATTATTATTAGAGATGAGCGGGTTCAGTTCCTCGGAATCCAAACCCCCCCGAACTTCACCCATTTTACACGTGTCCGAGGCAGACTCGAATCTTCCCTGCCTTGCTCGGTTAAACCGAGCGCGCCCGAACGTCATCATCCCGCTGTCGGATTCTCGCGAGATTCGTATCCTATATAAGGAGCCGCGCGTCGCCGCCATTTTCACTCGTGCATTGGAGATGATAGGGAGAGGACGTGTGCAGCGTTCTCTCAGTTGTGTTCAGTGTGCTGCAAATATCTGTGCTCAGTGTGCTGCAAATATCTGTGCTCAGTGTGCTTGCAAATATCTGTGATCAGTGTGCTGAAAATATCTACGTTCTCTGCCTGAAAAACGCTCCATATCTGTGCTCAGTGTGCTGCAAATATCTGTGCTCAGTGTGCTTTATTGTGGGAACTGGGGACCACCAGTATTATATAGTAGGAGGACAGTGCAGAGTTTTGCTGACCAGTGACCACCAGTATTATACGTTCTCTGCCTCAAAAACGCTCCATATCTGTGCTGCATTGTAGTATATAGTAGGAGGACAGTGCAGAATGTTGCTGACCAGTGACCACCAGTATTATATCAGTACGGTACAGTAGTCCACTGCTCTACCTACCTCTGTGTCGTCAAGTATACTATCCATCCATACCTGTGGTGCATTTTAGTTGTTGAGCGCAGTAGTAGGAGGACAGTGCATAATTTTGCTGACCACCAGTATATAATATATAGCAGTACGGTACAATAGTCCACTGCTCTACCTACCTCTGTGTCGTCAAGTATACTATCCATCCATACCTGTGGTGCATTTTAGTTGTTGTGCGCAGTAGTAGGATGACAGTGCATAATTTTGCTGACCACCAGTATATAATATATAGCAGTACGGTACAGTAGTCCACTGCTCTACCTACCTCTGTGTCGTCAAGTATACTATCCATCCATACCTGTGGTGCATTTTAGTTGTTGTGCGCAGTAGTAGGAGGACAGTGCAGAATTTTGCTGACCACCAGTATATAATATATAGCAGTACGGTACAGTAGGCCATTGCTATTGATATATTACTGGCATATAATTCCACACATTAAAAAATGGAGAACAAAAATGTGGAGGGTAAAATAGGGAAATATTTAGATCCACTTCCACCTCGTGCTGAAGCTGCTGCCACTAGTCATGGCCGAGACGTTGAAATGCCATCAACGTCGTCTGCCAAGGCCGATGCCCAATGTCATAGTAGAGAGCATGTAAAATCCAAAAAACAAAAGTTCAGTAAAATGACCCAAAAATCAAAATTAAAAGCGTCTGATGAGAAGCGTAAACTTGCCAATATGCCATTTATGACACGGAGTGGCAAGGAACGGCTGAGGCCCTGGCCTATGTTCATGGCTAGTGGTTCAGATTCACATGAGGATGGAAGTACTCATCCTCTCGTTAGAAAACTACAGTGCCACTCCTAGATGGGCCAGGTGTTTGTGTCGGCCACTTGGGTCGCTTAGCTTAGTCACACAGCTACCTCATTGCACCTCTTTTTTTCTTTGCATCATGTGCTGTTTGGGGACTATTTTTTAAATCTGCCATCCTGTCTGACACTGCAGTGCCACTCCTAGATGGGCCAGGTGTTTGTGTCGGCCACTTGAGTCGCTTAGCTTAGTCACACAGCGACCTTGGTGCACCTCTTTTTTTCTTTGCATCATGTGCTGTTTGGGGACTATTTTTTGAAGTGCCATCCTGTCTGACACTGCAGTGCCACTCCTAGATGGGCCAGGTGTTTGTGTCGGCCACTTGAGTCGCTTAGCTTAGTCACACAGCGACCTTGGTGCACCTCTTTTTTTCTTTGCATCATGTGCTGTTTGGGGACTATTTTTTGAAGTGCCATCCTGTCTGACACTGCAGTGCCACTCCTAGATGGGCCAGGTGTTTGTGTCGGCCACTTGGGTCGCTTAGCTTAGTCACACAGCGACCTTGGTGCACTTCTTTTTTTCTTTGCATCATCTGCTGTTTGGGGACTATTTTTTGAAGTGCCATCCCGTCTGACACTGCAGTGCCACTCCTAGATGGGCCAGGTGTTTGTGTTGGCCAATTGGGTCGCTTAACTTAGTCATTCAGCGACCTCGGTGCAAATTTTAGGACTAAAAATAATATTGTGAGGTGTGAGGTGTTCAGAGTAGACTGGAAATGAGTGGAAATTATGGTTATTGAGGTTAATAATACTATGGGATCAAAATTACCCCCAAATTCTATGATTTAAGCTGTTTTTGAGGGTTTTTTGTAAAAAAAACACCCGAATCCAAAACACCCGAATCCGACAAAAAATTTTCAGGGAGGTTTTGCCAAAACGCGTCAGAATTTAAAACACGGCCGCGGAACCGAATCCAAAACCAGAACACAAAACCCGAAAAATGTCCGGTGCACATCACTAATTATTATTATTATTATTATTATTTATACAGCGCACACATATTCCACAGCGCTTTACAGAGACTATTTGCCCATTCACATCAGTCCCTGCCCCAGTGGAGCTTACAATCTATATTCCCTACCACATGTACATGAGCACACATTCCTACTAGGGTTAATTTGTGCTGGGATCCAATTAACCTACCAGTATATTTTTGGATTGTGGGAGGAAACCGGAGTACCCGGAGGAAACCCACGCAAGTACGGGGAGAATATACAAACTCTGCACAGGTAGAGCCATGGTGGGAATTGAACCCATGACCTCAGTGCTGTGAAGCAGTAATGCTAACCATTACACCATCTGTACTGCTCATCTCTAATATATATTATATCATTTCAATGTAAAAAATAATAATAATAATAATAAAAAAATATATATATATACATTGATAAAGCTAATGATTTATCTTATAACATTCACTATGTGTGGGTAAGAGACTCAGTACGCAATTGGCGTATGGGGTACCGTAAGGGTACACACTTAGCGCAGCAGACGCTTAGCCGTGGTCGAGACGCACATGCGGCACGCTCGCTCACAGCTTAACGCTTGGTGTCGAGCACGCTGTAGGCGGACGACTACCGTAATGCTACGCTACCAGCATAGCGGACGCTCGTGACCACGAGGGGAACACGAGCGGCGCAGACGCTCACGGGATGACACTCCGTAAACCTTGTATGCAACACACAGAAAGGATACGCTTATACTGTAAACCTTGTATTGAAATACTGTAGCGATATAACGCTGCTTAACCTTGTTAATACAAAAGCTGTTTGAGCGATTGAGACGCTCCGAATACCCTCAGTAATGTAATAAACACACAATACCTTGCTAAGGTTCCAACACCTTTACTAACAATATCTAGCTATGTAAAAAAGGGAAAACAGTTAACAGTTCATACACTACAGGCTAACATCAATATCTAAACATAATAACTACACATATACAATATACAACAGTTTAACAATAACAGAGAGAGAGAGAGAGAGTATGGCAAATACAGAGAATAAGTTGGTTACTGAGAGTACTTACACACATGGGAATGAATCGCAGGCGCAATCTGGAAATCCAGCTCTTAGTTAATCAGTGATGAAAACCTTGTGGAGAGTAGAGTCTTGTGTCCCCAAGCCTATTGCAAACTATATTTATGTACTAGCTCAAGACATACTACAATAGATACTGTTGTGCCCTCTTTCCATTGGTTAGGGGGTGGGACATGTACTGCACCTGGGATCATTGGTTAGTTCAAGAAGTGGGCGCTGGCTAGGACTTTTTAGTATTCTAAATTCCTTTCTGGTTGTATTGTGGAAACCTATTGTTTGGATCTTCCAAACAAACTCTGTCTCTGGGCTTTGTTTACCCCACGGTCACCTCTTTCAGTTGAGACAATGACATCTCAGCACTCATTATTCTGGAGAGAAACCTGGACCTATTCATAAAGAAAGGTGTAAACCCTCTTCATAGAATCTCAAAGCTTAGTGTAAATAAGGCTATTTGTTTTCAGTCTGTGGGAAAGAGGTGACTGAATTCCAGTCACCCACCCTGCATTTATGTGTAATTTATTCTGAATGCAATTAATCTTATGTTCTACTTCTGTGCATAACCATGAGCAGGAACTATGCGAATCCCTCCCAACTGTCATAGACACAACACCTCTTCAATACCCCACAGCTGGACACCATACACTACCCTCCAACCTTTGTCTGAGCCCTCCCAGCATGCAAAGAGGAATCTCTCTGTCTAAGAGGTTTTAAACTTACCATACTTGCTGACATTATGAAGGGGGATATTAACTATAAAACGCATTATATTGGTTAAATATGTAGCGATCGAGTCGCTCGCTAGTCGCACACAAACACCGCCGTAAATACCCATCTCCATGCGCAGGCGACGTCAGAGCGTCCCCTACGCAACCTGAGGGGATGCGTACGCACGGGGAGTCGGTGCGCGAGCAGCGGGCACGTGCATTGGGGTTAGTACAAGGCATCATAGGGCGCTATATTTTTCGACTTTGACAGTCGACCCTTTGGCAGTCATCAATAACTGCCACTTAACAATTCAAACAGAAAAATATATGTCATCATGGAATACCTTTTTATGATTGGGTAGAGGGAGGAGAGGAGAAGGTGGGAAAGGTATGACCTAGTGAGATAGTAGAAGCGTGTGTGTATGAATCCATGTTTGAGGGGTCATGTATCATCGTGCCGTACGTGTTTTAAATCAAGCTTTGAGGTATTGCGAAGTATACATTTGAATCCTTCTTATCCCGTATCAAGGGTCTGTGGATGGGCTGTCAAACTCTACCGAGCTCTTTTCGGCTTTTGGTTGCAACAAATGGGGGAGCACATTTAGTTGATGATACATGAATGGGGGGGTATGTGAGTGCTGATATCTGTGTCTATATTCCCTATCGACTATGTGTGTCATTACCTGGAGGTTGTAGAGATGAGGATAAGAAACAATCGTTATAAATGCAGTCGTAAACTATGTGAGTTTATATAAACAGTCGCCGATTGAGGTCTTGTCTGATGTCTTGTCTTGATGTACATGTTGTCTGATGTCTCTCGGTGCTTTTGCTATAAATAGCGAGCAAAAGTTGTTCCATTGTCCATAAAGTTACAGTCTCTAAAGTATTGGGCTATCGTAAAAGTTAAAGTCACTAGGGAAATTGGGGGCTTGTAGCATAGTTCATCAATGATCTGTATAAAAGAGGTTGTCAAATTCTTCTTCCAAGCGGATGTCTTTGTACCTTGGAGGAAAACAAAGGAGAAACGGGTGAAAGAAACGGACCGTGGAATCACATTTTCATCACAACATTGTCTCTATCGTTGGGTCATAAATCAGATTAGTTGTTGTTATTACAGTGTCTTCGCTCCTTAAACTCATCACCCTGGTATTACTTTTACACTTCGCTAAAACCTGGACGCCTCTAAATATCAGGCTAACCAATATGACGACTCCTAGAATACACAAAAGAAATTTCCCTACATCCATAATAATACTTTGGGCCCATTCTCCTAAACCAGAGAACCAATTTCGTGGGTTCAACCATGACACCCAACTGGTCAGCTCATTACCCACAGCAGCGAGTGTGAGATTGTATTTCCTTCGAAACTCCCACTTCAATTGCAGAATGTCATCCATCTTTTGGTCTATGACCTCGGCTGGGTCCTCCGTGCTGTTTGTGATATACGTGCAGCACTTTACACCATACTGAGTTGCTAGGGTAACACAATACCCGCCTGTCACAGCTGTGAGGTAATTGAGAATCATCCTATGCTGAACCAGTTCTGTTTTGTAGGCTTGTAACTCTCTCCCTGTATACCTGAATGTGTCGTCATACATTTCGGTGATATTGTCTAATAAATTTGCTAGCGCAGATATATATTTATAATTTATCACTCCTCTGGCGGTACGAGTGATATCTAACGCGAGTAGGAATTGAATCCCGGTGGATTCATGGATCAGATCAGAGGCCGAGTGTTCTGTCCTCTCTATCAGGTGCCTTTTAACGATGTGCTCGTAATGAGTGTGAGTATAAGGAGCTTGGGCACCGCGGTGAATGTCTTTCATTTTGTTATGGGATACAGTCATTACTTCAGGCAGTACTTTTCCAATATAACACAATCCCTCTGAGTTTGGGGCGAGGAACCTATACGCCTTCCTCCCGCATATGAAATATGCATCATCGGGGAGAACATATGGGACTGAGTATGACATAACCATGTTACAAACTTTCCATGTGAACTCTCCTAACCCTAACTCTCCCATCTGTCTAGTACACGTATCAGGTTGTACGATATGTGCACAGTATCCTGGTGATACTTCTCCAACTCGCATGGTCCTACTTCCTAGAGTATACCTATACCGGTAATATTTTCCATGGTCGGCTATCTGGCGTATAAGTTCTGTGTCTATGGGCATTCTATCGGCTCTATATGAAAATGTCATGGTTTGATTACTCCATGACACTTCCCAATTTCCCGGCTTTCGGGGATTGGAAATGTTAAAGCATACTAAGTACCTATCCACATGATATTGGTGGAGCTTCAAACTAGGAGGACTAGAGATATTAAACCTCTTGTCCACTGGCCTCCCACCACTTAGCTCAAGTACCTCTCCTATAGTTAAAGGGAATGGTACTAGTCCTGATTTGCTATGACCTTGAGGTACTTGAGAGCATACCCAACAGTCTGTCTGGTTTAACACTTTACCCACTAAGGAGTGATAGTCACTCAATGGATGCCGGTCCATGTGGATATTAAAACTGGACTGACATTTCTTGATGCACCCATCCTCAACTATATTGTCACAATGCCTACAGATGCAGTTCTCTTTAGCTAACAATCCTTCACAATGTCTACAAATAACATGGCTGCTAGATCGTTTTCTGGTACTCGCCTTTGCTTGGTGATTGTGTTGCTATTGGAAATTTACGCCTCCGTCTCAGTCATCAGAAACCCATTCCGGATCCTTTCTCGACCTCACTGGTACTCTCACCGAAACAGACTGCTCTGGTCAACATCATGGTCAACAGGAAAACACGGACTGCAGTCTCTTGGGGCGAGTCCATCTTACAGGAGGAGAAAGAGAAATTTGTAATGGGGGTACAAAAAATACTTTGAGGGGAAAGAAAAATGTTACGATGTCTTATGTCCTCTAGTCTTGTTGTTCTTCTTGCTCTGCTGTCATCTCAAAGGTGCTGTCCTCAGTCTTCCAAACGAACACTCGGGTGATACAATATTCCTTCCAAATCAGCGATCTCTCTGTAAGGAGCAAAAATCTTGCATTACCATTTGTCTAACTGATGTGTGACATACCATCTTTAAAACATGAGAACATGAGAGAGAAGAGAGGGGAAAAAAAAAAACGAGAGAGAGAACAATTCATCACATTTCACATTAAACAATAAACAAAAAAACATTGTCAGATCTTCCGTTCACCATCAGGCTGTCACACCAACACATTCATTGGTATCTTTGCGCAGTCCCCTCCCCACCAGTATTTCCACACTCCACCCTTTTGTGCCTGGCCAGGAGACACCGATGTCGGTAGGTCACACTGGGGTTAGGTAGACTTCTGCAAAGACCAAGTAGCTATGTGATGTTTGAGTTCTGCCGATGAACGTCAGAGATGGGGAAAAAGAAACATTTACAAATAAATTACAACGTTTACCCGGCCGTTCCCGTGTCTACAAGGAACTGACCTCCCAATATCATTAACTGTAACCTCAGGTTTACTATCAGTCCTAATGATCACCTTTCCTGATTGCATATTACAGGTGCGGCCCAAACTTCTTCCTAGGTGATTCCTGATTACAATTTCGTGTGTCATAACTCTGCTCGCGTTCTTGTCTAGGGGGTTTATATAACCTTTGTCTATTTCTTGATCTACAATCTCTTGCATAATGACCTTCCTTCTGGCAATTATAACACCTTATCACCTTTGACTTACCCACAGGGATCTGAGGCTTCTTATTTCTCTGTGTTTCCCTGTGCTTGCTGATGTTTTGCTCATGCCCAACAGCGGACTTTCTTAATGCAGCCACCGAGATATTTCTCCAGTTTGGGTTGGTGGTCTGTACCCTTGTTCTCAATACTTCCTTTAAACCATTTATTAACACAAATACTGCTACTTCTCTGTGCGGTGCACTTGTTTCGATGTTTTCTATACCTGTATACCTAGTCATGTCCTGCAATGCCCGATGGAAATAATTAGAAGTACTTTCCCCTTCGTTTTGTCTTATGGAGAAGATTTCGTTCCACTCGACAACGGCTGGGAAATATACTCCTAACTGTCGGTTGATCTGCTTAATACATTCCTGATTGTGTTCCTCCGTTTGAGGTACTTCCGTGTCTAATTGACAATCAGTAATAAATTTCGCAGGGTCAACACTGGAGGGCAAACATGCCCTCAGCACTGTCCGCCAATCTTTGTTGGTGGGTTCTGTGGAGTTTCCTAGTTCTTTAATGAACCTTTGACATGCAACTATATCTTTCCTAGGATCACTAAATTCAGACATAATTGTCCTCAATTCCATCCGGGACCAGGGACGGCGCATTGCACTGTCCCTGACGGGAATGGTTCCCTGAGCGTCAGTCTTCCCATTGGGGACTGTGATCACCCTGACAGGATTAAACTCAATTACATCATCTTGTGTTGGTTCTACAATATGAGGTACATTTGTTTGTGCGTGATATATAACACCGTACGTACCTGTGGACACGACCTCACCTGACCCTCCGTTAGGGGGTTTGATTATTGCCTTTACCGAATTGGTCGCGTCCACCTGGATGTCTTGTGTGATGGCTGCTGGAAAAGGTGCCGACATCGTGCTGGGCTCACTTTCTTGCTGGTAATCCTGAGGGAAGTTTAACATGGAGTGCAACTTGCACGGGTTAACAGTTGTACATTTAACAGTTTTACTTTTATCATTGTTACATTTGTTACACTTATCCTTATCATCTATAATACAGTTGCTAAGTGCATTTTTATCATACACCAGTGTGCCACTCTCTGTAACCACCTTCTGTCTTGTTGCCATATTTTTCTTACCACAGTGAGAGTCAGCTGTGTAAGCTAATTCTCCTTGTATTTCACCTTCCTGTTGCCATAACTGTAAATAATCATAATGTTTGATCCGTCTCTTTGCAGATTTAATGAGACATATCCTTCTCCTTAGATTTGGTAACACCTCGGGACCAAAACTGCCTACTTGTGGGATACCACAAAGATCATCAGCCTTGATTCCCTTGGCGCTCAAGATTACAGTCCAAAGGTCCTCTGACTCACAATGGGAGTCATACGATCAGAAGCCTTTAAAAGACACAAAACAACACCTCATAGGGCAATATAGCCAATTCTTCTATATGAAAGAAATAGTGATAAGTGAGGACTCCTACCCCTTGGAGTGGTCTACTTTTGGGTAGACAATACCGCATGTGATATATCTAATAATACGGCCCACACTGGAAACTCCACGTGTTCATCCTCCAAGAGAAGAGATAATCCCACAATAGTATAATACTGTTTTTAATAAAAATAAGCAATAAAAGACAATAACAGTGATGCTAGCCTCTCACCCGGTGAGTGGTCTACTCCAATAACGGCAGACAAATGAGCATGAGAATGGAAAGTCCAGGCGTCCCTGCAAGCTTCAACAAACACCAGGCTCGGGTCAGGACCACTGCTTTCTCCTTCAGGCGGAAGGAGAAAGCAGTGGTCCTGACCCGAGCCTGGTGTTTGTTGAAGCTTGCAGGGACGCCTGGACTTTCCATTCTCATGCTCATTTGTCTGCCCTTATTGGAGTAGACCACTCACCGGGTGAGAGGCTAGCATCACTGTTATTGTCTTTTATTGCTTATTTTTATTAAAAACAGTATTATACTATTGTGGGATTATCTCTTCTCTTGGAGGATGAACACGTGGAGTTTCCAGTGTGGGCCGTATTATTAGATATATCACATGCGGTATTGTCTACCCAAAAGTAGACCACTCCAAGGGGTAGGAGTCCTCACTTATCACTATTTCTTTCATATAGAAGAATTGGCTATATTGCCCTATGAGGTGTTGTTTTGTGTCTTTTAAAGGCTTCTGATCGTATGACTCCCATTGTGAGTCAGAGGACCTTTGGACTGTAATCTTGAGCGCCAAGGGAATCAAGGCTGATGATCTTTGTGGTATTGTATTGTGTTATGGGAGTGTAGGTGACGCTCCGCATCAGCCGATTCACATAGGCAGCTACTTGCGCACTGGTCAGGTTTTCAATTTTCTTTTTGCATTTGCCTACTTGTGGGAACCTTTCCCCATCATGAACAGTCATTCTTTCCCATTCATTGACCTTTGCGTGTGATCCATTTCGGACTTCCCGGTCTGTATCACACGTTATCCTTGCCGACTCTATTGGCCGGTTTACTAAGTCAACCCGAACCGAGGTTGATCTCCCCCTACCTGAACAACTGGCCCCCATCTTTGCAGGTGTTGCTTTCACTACCTCTGACCTTCAAATCAGGGTCTTCAGCGAACCCTTACAAAAACCAAGATGTCCGGGGTAGGCCGGCGGCGAAAGTTTACCGAGTACCTCCACTCACTCGCCCACGTCGACCAATACGCCCACACACTGCCCTAGCGCTGGCGTACTCGACCTAGGGCCCCTGCGACCTGAACCTCTATTTACTGGAACATGTGGGTGTGATCCGAAGAGCACTTAACCCTTCCCAGTAACTATTGGTTGTTAGAGAATTCCCGAGTGACCAGCGAACCTCCCTTAAAATAAAAAAAATTACACAAATCACGTTAGAATGTACAAATAGCGTTTATGACCCCTCTAAAGTACGCAAATGGTACTGGGTCAAGTTACTAACTAATGCACACAATTACGTGCGGTACAATCGTTCTGCACATAAGCAACTAATCTTATGTGCGGAGCGACCAGTGGAATCAAAAATTGTGGCTGCGAATTCCTTCAGCCAGAGCTTAATGGCCTATATGGGTACCGAACCAACCCTTCCTGGTGTTGTGCTACTTTACTCTTTATCTATAGCGGACTTCCTAGTCTGCTGTACCTAGACCTCCTGGTCTGTCTGGACCTCCTGGTCCGTGACCTCCTGGTCTGTGCTACAGTAGACCTCCTGGTCTGCTATACTCTAATGCTCTTAACAAGGGATGCCTCCCAAGCCACCGTGCCGTCACTTACACGTATGTGCCTCACGAGAACTCGATGATTTCCTGTGGTTCCACCCCAAAATTTAAAAACTTATATATATGTATACACACTCTTTCACCTCATATACTCTTTACTTTCATTTCTGCGCAGAAATCCCTTTCATTCAGTATCGCAGGAGTATCCCGAGGAGTTGCAACTAGAGAAGGATCTATTAGCTTAAAATTTTGGACACTGTGATTGATTTGCGCTATTATCGCGTTGCCTCCGTATCGCCTACTAAAACAATACTATCGTGTGATTTGTATTATGTGGGCGTACCCAGACGCTCCGTTGCGTAATATACGCTCCGTGCGTCGGCCCTTGCGTCGCGTACGCTAGTCTCACCCTTTGTTAGAGACACGTGTACGCCAGCCGGGTATATCCACAGAAATACAACTAACACGTTTATCAATGTAGATGATCTTTAACTGTAATCATCTACCGAGCACCACACAGATCTTTCCTTGTATCTTTAGGCAAAGCCGTGTGCGTGTTTTACAAATTACTCCTTAACGTATTAATATTACTTTTAACTACCAATAACAACAAATCTTTCTCAGCACGTTATCAATTGTGAAATGGCAAACAGGAAAGTGAGGTGTGAAATTACACAGATGGAAAAAGAAATACAGGTGTGTGCGTGCCTGCGTGTGTGCGTACGCAAAACAGAAATAAACAGTTTTAAAAGACAATAACGTACTGTTCTTACCTTCCGGTTCCGGATTCCACCAGCACTCCTACAGCGTAGCGAAACAGACGCTTATCTAGCCAGCACTACTGTATCCCGATATGAAGGGATATTGCCTTCCCGCCCTTTGCTGATAGATAAAGTCTGTGTTCGCCAGTGCGGATATGTGGAGGACGGACGAGCCGCCAATTGATAAAGCTAATGATTTATCTTATAACATTCACTATGTGTGGGTAAGAGACTCAGTACGCAATTGGCGTTTGGGGTACCGTAAGGGTACACACTTAGCGTAGCAGACGCTTAGCCGTGGTCGAGACGCACATGCGGCACGCTCGCTCACAGCTTAACGCTTGGTGTCGAGCACGCTATAGGCGGCCGACTACCGTAATGCTATGCTACCAGCATAGCGGACACTCGTGACCACGAGGGGAACACGAGCGGCGCAGACGCTCACGGGATGACACTCAGTAAACCTTGTATGCAACACACAGAAATGATACGCTTATACTGTAAACCTTGTATTGAAATACTGTAGCGATATAACGCTGCTTAACCTTGTTAATACAAAAGCTGTTTGAGCGATTGAGACGCTCCGAATACCCTCAGTAATGTAATAAACACACAATACCTTGCTAAGGTTCCAACACCTTTACTAACAATATCTAGCTATGTAAAAAAGGGAAAACAGTTAACAGTTCATACACTACAGGCTAACATCAATATCTAAACATAATAACTACACATATACAATATACAACAGTTTAACAATAACAGAGAGAGAGAGAGTATGGCACATACAGAGAATAAGTTGGTTACAGAGAGTACTTACACACATGGGAATGAATCGCAGGCGCAATCTGGAAATCCAGCCCTCAGTTAATCAGTGATGAAAACCTTATGGAGAGTAGAGTCTTGTGTCCCCAAGCCTATTGCAAACTATATTTATGTACTAGCTCAAGACATACTACAATAGATACTGTTGTGCCCTCTTTCCATTGGTTAGGGGGTGGGACATGTACTGCACCTGGGATCATTGGTTAGTTCAAGAAGTGGGCGCTGGCTAGGACTTTTTAGTATTCTAAATTCCTCTCTGGTTGTATTGTGGAAACCAATTGTTTGGATCTTCCAAACAAACTCTGTCTCTGGGCTTTGTTTACCCCACGGTCACCTCTTTCAGTTGAGACAATGACATCTCAGCACTCATTATTCTGGAGAGAAACCTGGACCTACTCATAAACAAAGGTGTAAACCCTCTTCATAAAATCTCAAAGCTTAGTGTAAATAAGGCTATTTGTTTTCAGTCTGTGGGAAAGAGGTGACTGAATTCCAGTCACCCACCCTGCATTTATGTGTAATTTATTCTGAATGCAATTAATCTTATGTTCTACTTCTGTGCATAACCATGAGCAGGAACTATGCGAATCCCTCCCAACTGTCATAGACACAACACCTCTTCAATACCCCACAGCTGGACACCATACACCACCCTCCAACCTTTGTCTGAGCCCTCCCAGCATGCAAAGAGGAATCTCTCTGTCTAAGAGGTTTTAAACTTACCATACTTGCTGACATTATGAAGGGGGATATTAACTATAAAACGCATTATATTGGTTAAATATGTAGCGATCGAGTCGCTCGCTAGTCGCACACAAACACCGCCGTAAATACCCATCTCCATGCGCAGGCGACGTCAGAGCGTCCCCTACGCAACCTGAGGGGATGCGTACGCACGGGGGAGTCGGTGCGCGAGCAGCGGGCACGTGCATTGGGGTTAGTACAAGGCATCATAGGTCGCTATATTTTTCGACTTTGACAACATACATATACACTGTACCTATATAATATACATACAAGTATCTCTCTATATATCTATACATATATATGTGTGTGTTTGTGTGTTTATATGCATGTATATACAGTACATGTGTATACATGTATACATATTCATATATATATATGTATGAATAATATACTATATACATATATATATATATATATATATATATACTGTATGTATAAATACTAGGTGATTCATCATGCCCTACGGGCGCTCTTCACACTGTCATAAGGGGCTATGCCTCTTTAACCCTTGGAAGCCCTTGTGTCATGCAATATTTGTATTATATGGAGTATTACCTTCAATCATAATTGTGTGAGTGGTTAAATATTGCACGGACAAAGGGCGTGCGATGGTTAAGGGGTCGTAGGCCCTTGCAACGGCGTGAACAGCGCATGCAGGGCCTGATGAATCACCTAGTAGGTGCTGTGGTTGGGGTAGTGGCGGGTGCGAGGGAGACACGGATGGGGGAGAAGGTCCGGGGGTGCCGCGGGTTGAGGAGGGGTGTTTGAGGGGGTGCTGTGTTTGGGGGAGGAGCGGGTGCAGGTACAGAGCCACCGAGGTTGCAGGGGTGGGGTGGGTGGGGGAGGGGCGGGTGCGGGGGTACTGCGGGTGGAGGAGGGCGGTCTGGAGTCACCGCGGGTGGAGGAGTGGGGGTGCTGCGGATGGGGCCCGGAGGTACTGCGAGTGGGGGAATGACGGGTAATGCTTCTCCTGCTTCTCCTGGAAGCAGCTAAGCAGTGGCTCTCCCAGAGACTCGCACAGCAGCCAAGCTGCCATTCACTATTGTTAGTGCCGGTGTCCCAACGCGCTGCATTACAGGGAAGAAGAAGCACTCAATAAACTACAACTCCCGGCAGGCCTTAGCACCGGAATGCTTTGGCGCTAAGGGCTGCTGAGAGCTGTAGTTTATTTAGTACATCTACTTCCCTGTAATGCGACGAGTTGGGACACCGGCACTAACAATAGTGACTGGCTGGCAGAACTGACTGACTAATTGAATCAATGTAAAAGGTGAGAGTGCTGTGCACTGCACAGCACTCTCACCTTTTACATTGATTCAGTGTCCAGACATTACCCTCGACATTACCCTCCGCGATATCACCCACTCCATCCGTTATATTAGCCATCTCGGGGCTTCCAGGCCAGCAGCCTAGGTGCTGTGTTGTGGAGTCAGGGCCTCTGAGGATCTGGGTGCGGCTGTGGCGGGGAGGCACTTCTGTGACATCACGCACAGATGAAGCTCCAGGGCTTAGAGACTATGTGGCGCAGGGAGGGCTGTGAATACCTTTCGCTGCGCCGCTTTCGTAGACATCTATGCAGGTGGCCGCAGCAGCTTTTGTTCCACCTGCGCCGCAGATAGGGAGTGGGGATTGTTGATGCCGGAGGGGGCAGGCGGACTGGCAGCAGGACATAGGATGCTGCAGTAAAAGGTTTTTTTTTCCCCCTATCTACAGCGCAGAGACTTGATGCAGATGCAGTGGCATACCCTCCAACTGTATCTTTTTGGTAGGTACAGTACCTTTTTTTATGATCTGTACCGATTTTTGGCTCTCCAAACTTCCATTGAAAGTATAGGAAAAGGGGGGCGTGGCCACGGGTAAAGTGGCATGGTCACGCCCCCTTTTTGAATTTTGTAGCAATTTTTATGTGTAAATTGTTGAAGGGTATGTTGGTGCAGATGCAGAAAGCCTATTTTGGGGTGTGGACCTGGAGCTGCAGCTCCAACAGACCCATTGTTAATCCTGCTCTGGGAACACACAGCAGGCAAAGGGCAGAGCCTTCCATTGGATGTAACCTGTGTGCGAGGGCGTTTCTCACCCAATCAGCTGTGGACTGGGTGTGATAGACCTGCTGCTAACCCAATGAGAGCTCGTAGCCACACCCAGCATTATCCACACAGTCACAGAGTGACAGATCTGGGCTATTATATAGGCTATATATATATATATATATATATATATATACATACATACAGTATATATATGTATGTATGTATGTATGTATATATATGTATATATATATATACATACACACAGTGTATATATATATATATATATATATATACACACAGTGTGTGTGTATATATATATATATATATATATATATATATATACGTGTGTTTGTGTAATCCCTCGTGAAATGTCGCACTGTTATCTTTTCTGTGAAGGGGTGCTGCACATGTGCAAGATTTTTAAGATGCATGTGCAGCTTTAAAACTCATAAGAAGAGCAGCGGGTCAGAGAGAGGTCTCCCAATGACCTCCCCCCTCAACCGCGGGACACTGCAACCTGCGTGTGGGACAGCGGGATAGGCTCAGAAAAATGGGACTGTCTCGTCAAAATCAGGACAGTTGGGAGGTATGTGTATGTGTGCACAGTATGTAAATGTGTATATGCAGTGGTCGATGTAATTTTGAAGTAGGGGTGTGGAAAAGTGAAGGCGCGCGCTCCGGAAAAGGGGGCATGACCACTCAATAGGAGGCGTGTCCCTTATACACATTATACACCACAATAGTAGAACCCCTTATACTGTCTAGTACTGGTGCAACATTATGCCACATGGAATGAGCTTAAATTCACATTATGCTACATAGTATGAGCCACAATTCACATCATATTACACAATATGAGCCGAAATTCACATACAGTATGCCACACGGTCTGAGCCGAAATTCACATTAAGCCACACAATATAAGAAGAAATTCACACTGAATGAGACAAAATTCACATTATGCCACATGGAATGAGCCGAAATTCACAATATGCCACACAGTATGAGCCACAAGTCACATTATGCCACACTGAAGGAGACAAAATTCAGGGAGTGTGACAGCAGGAACATAGAGACAGGGAAAATGACAGCAGGGTTAGGGGGAGTGACAGCAGGGACAGTGACATAGGGACATAGAGAGTGACAGCAGGGACAGTGAGAGTGACAACAGGGACATAGGGACAGGGAAAGGGACAGCAGGGACATAGAGACAGGGAAAGTGACAGCAGGGACATGGGGAGTGATAGCAGGGACATAGGGACAGTGACATAGAGACAGGGAGAGTGACAGCAGGGACGCAGGAACAGGGAGAGTGACAGCAGGGACAGGGAGAGTGACAACAGTGACAGAGTAACAGTGACATAGGGACAGGGATAGTGACAGCAGGGACAGGGAGAGTGACAGCAGGGACATAGGGACAGGGAGAATGACAGCAGGAACAGGGAGAGTGACAGCAGGGACATAGGTACAGGGAGAGTGACAAAGAGAGGGACAGCAAGGACATACAGTAGGGACTAGGGAGAGAGAAAGGCAGCAAGGTAAGATTACCTAATGAGCAGTGGCGGTGTGGAGGATGAGGAGGCTGTGGGCGGCAAAGGAGGCGGCTGTGGCACGGAGGAGGCTGTGGTCAGCGGTGCGGTGGATGAAGAGGCCCTGGGCTGCGGTGGTGCAGAGGAGGTGGCTGTGGGCATATGCGGCATGGAGGAGGCTGTTGGCGTCTGCAGTGCATAGGAGTCTGTGGGTGCCTGCGGTGCGGAAAAGGCTTTAGGTGGCGGTGCGAGTGAGGAGGCTGTGGTCAGCGGCCTTCAGCGTTCCTATGACCGCCAATATTGTCAAATCTTACGCGGACCGGCAGCCAATCATGCGCGTCCACTCCTGATTGGCTGCCAGTTCAAGAGCACCATTTGGTGCGTGAATAGCGCCAAACTGTAAAAAATTGCGGCAACGGGGTCTTCACTGTCAGTGTTCGAAGTGCCGGTATGCCATACCGGTCCACTTTGAGCCCTGTGTATATATATATATACACACACTACTTTTACCAGTGCCGTAACTAGACATGTTACGCTGCACAGTAGCACCACTACACCAGGTAGAGCCCCTTTTACATATTATGGCAGACAGATTCACCTTTTAACACATTACGGCAGACAGCGTCCCCATATTACACATTACGGCAGATAGCATCCCCTTTTTACACATTACCGCAGACAGCGTTCCCCTTTTTACACATTACGGCAGACAGCGTCCCCCTTTATACACATTACGGCAGACAGCGTCCCCTTATTACACATTACGGCAGACAGCGTCCCCTTATTACACATTACGGCAGACAGCGTCCTCTTATTAAACATTACAGCAGACAGCGTCCCCTTATTACACATTATGGCAGACAGTCCCTACAGTACACACACACACACACACACACACACACAGCCTGTCACCTCCAGTCACACCACACACACACATCCCCTCTCCTCCCCTTCCCCCGTGCCAACTTTACCTCCAGGAGAGCTGTAGGAGAGACGGACACAGACCAAACAGCAAAGTCGGGGGGTGTGCCTAACCGCGGACCCGTGTCCACACCCCCTTTCAGCACTGATAGGCGGCCTGGGAGACGAGGAGGCGCAGGACCGGACATACGGCAATCACATCCAGCATCCTTATCCGCCGCTGCAGCTACAGTGCTTCTGCAGACAAGCACTGAAGGTGTTGCCGGCGGTCCTGCACCCTCAGTGCACATGCGCTGTGTGCCAGGCACTGCCGGCACACACCTAGTTACGGCACTGACTTTTACAGACCCAGCATATATTGGGTCACCTCAGTCTCCACCCCTGTGCTTGGCTCCACCTATTTCTGGAAACCCCCATGCACGTCCTGCATTTGCCTCTGGTATATACTGTATCACTGGTTTAACGCATAGTTGCCTACCCTCCCTCATTCTGCAGGAGACTCCCTGAAATAGCAGCAATCTCCCTGTCTCGCTGAATAGTCCAGCAATTCCCTCATTGTACCTTACCTCCATTATGCAGTTGTTACATTCTTGGGGGGAACAATAAAACAGAGATATGTGCAAGGTGATAAAGGCACCGGCCAATCAGCTCCAATATGTAAATTAACAGTTAAGATCTGATTGGCTGGTAGCTTTATCACCTTGCACATATCACTGGTTTATCACTTCCTTATGCCTTCTCCAGGTTAATACATCTGCCCCAATGACCCCTATGGCTACATGCATTTTAAATAAGGTTTTTCATGGCCACTTGCTGTATATGTGTATACAGTATACTAACTTTGGGACTCATTTACGTTTGGATGTAAGCAATTTTCATGACACGTCTCTCAGATGTAGCAGTACATGTCCACGCTGATATGTGTTACTTTTACAATCTCCCTGAAATGTTTTTTCAGAAGTAGGCAAGTATGGTTTAACGTCAGAAGTGAAGTCAGAGAGCAAAACTGTTTGTGTGTGGCTAGAGAAGCTATGTAGGTTACAGGGTGGCTTTGAGACTATTGATTGGGGAGTATTTATGCAATCTGTGGAGAATTCAGATGTTAATGTTGATGATTTTGCTTCGTCTGTTTTGTCATACATTCATTGGTGTATTGGGAATGTTACTGTTATGAAGTGTGTTAATCAGTTCTCAAATGAGAAGCCGTGGATGAACAGCGAGCTATGATCACTGCTTTATGCTTGAAATCAGGCAAAGGATCGTAATGCATACAAAGAAGCTAGATCTAACCTGAAAAAAGGATTTTGAATGCAAAAAGGGAGTATTCAGTGAAAATTCTTAGTGTGAGAATGATCTGGAATATAGGAGCGTGTGGAAGGGAATTCACAGTTTAACCAACTATAAAATCAAATTCCTATTATCACCATGTTGCTGTTAATTAGGAGGAATATGCCCGTCTTGAAAGGGAGAATAGTCCTATTGTTTCTATACTGCCTCTTTTGCATGGTTAATCCTGTATTGGTTCTCTCGTAGAGTGAGGTTAGGATTAGGAATAGCCTGCTAGGTGTTAGTGTTTGAAGAGCGCCAGGCTCTGACGGTTTTCTGTGGAAGGAATTAAAAGGTCCCAACGATACGACAACAATGGGTCTCATCTCTGATGGGAGGGAGAAGGAGTAATATGATGAGGTGAAGCACCTGGTCACATGGAGCGAGATTAATAGTTTAGTTTTAAAACGCCAAAAAAAAAAACCTGAAAAAAAATATAATTTCTGATTTTGGGAGGCCGAATACGTTACTGTCATTAACTACTGATAACTTGGAGGTTGAGAGGGTAAAAGACTTTAAATACTGGGTATCATTATTTTAGACAATTTATCATTGAGTTCTAATAATGTGGCCATGGTCCAGCAGCAACTGTACTTTTTTGAGGAAACTGTGGGCAGTGATTTTATCTAAGAAAAATATGGTGAATTTCTACCGCTGCGTTATTGAGAGTGTATTCCAGTTTGGTATGGGAATAGTACCAAATCGGACGTAGGCTGTTAGAAGGGGTGGTTGAAATGGCTGAAAGTATCATTGGTAGTGAGTTGCCCTCTGTTGAAGAAATTTATATTAAAAGTAGTTTACGGAAAGGAAATAGCATCATAAAAGTTTGCCGGCAATCTGTTGTTGTTAGAATGAAGCTGACTGAGGACTTTTAACTATTACACTTTTCCGAACTGCAATGTGTTTGCGGTTGACTTGGTCTGTATTTTTGTTTTTTACAATGACAATAAAGTATTTATCTAGTTCTCCTAGTGGGTAATCTGGTCCCGCCTCTACAATGTGTGCACAGAACTAAATGCATCTATTCAGACCTCCCACCCATACTGTATGTGCAATAGAAGTAGGGTAGAATTCCAAAGCGCTACCAGTCAGGGTACAGTTTTATACTTATTGTCTAAGGTTCTTGTAGTACTCCTGTATTCCTTTCTTGGTGTTCTACCTTCATGTGCATGCTACTATATGTTCTAAAGTGAGTATGGTACGTTACATTATCACCTAGATCTGGATACGTAATCTTTGATAGAAACCTACTTTCTCTTATGTCCTAGACAGAGGATGCTGGGGTCCACTTTAGTACCATGGGGTATAGACGGTTCCGCAGCAGCCCTGGGCACTTTAAGACTTTTTAGCTGTGTGAACTGGCTCCTCCCTCTATGCCCCTCCTCCAGACCTCAGTTTAGAAAATGTGCCCGACATGACTGGGTGCACTCTAGTGGAGCTCTACTGAGTTCTGCTGAAAAATAGACTTTTAGGTATTTATTTTACAGGGAAACTGCTGGCAACAGTTTTCCTGCTTCGTGGGACTTAGTGGGGGAAGTAGGAACCAACTTCTCAGTTAGTTCAATGGTTCTGCTTCCGCTGACAGGACACCATTAGCTCCTGAAGGGTACTGAACACAGCTCCAGCCTAGCCAGCGTTCACTCCCACAGCACTAGTGACTAGTTACCGGAGTCCTACAGAGGGTGGTCCTCCGGTCATCCAGTCGGCATACAGGTATAAGCACAGGGTGCAGAGAGCGCGGGGGGCGGGGGGGCGCTCTGAGGACATAGAAAATCCTTACTCTCACTGGCAAAAGGCATCTCCCTGAAAGCTGAGGCGATGCCTGCCACGGCCAGTATAAAATATGTTTGTTTTTCTGAGGGAGCAGCGCACCATTAGAAGGGCGGGACTTCTCCTCAGTGTTGCCAGTACATTCACCGGTGCCATTTTCACTCCACGGAAGCGCGGTGTGCTGCTCCTCAATGCTGTCTCCTCAAACCACTGTCACAAGTACCAGGGGGTTTTAAGGGGGACAGGGGGGGATATTGTTATTATATACCTTATATTTATTTAATCAGCGCTGTTACGGTAATTTGTGATATATATAAATTACATACGGGGCGCATTGTGTGTACTGGCAAATCCTTCTGTGTGTTTTCTCTTACAGACTTTAGGAAGGTATGTCCCCATTAAGCCCCGCGTGCCTGTGGGTCTGTGTGTGTGGGTGTGTTATGAGCCACCGCTGTGGCTCATTCCTGTTTTGCATGTCGGTTAGGTATTTTATGTTTATAAGTTGTCTTGCAGGCCAGGATTTCCCGTTGCTCTGTTTAAGAATACTCTTGGTTGCTGCCGCTGGTGAGTCTGTGTAATTGCAGCTTGTTCCCATGTGTTCAGCCTCACCTGGCTGCTAATTGCATCTTGTCAGTTTGGAGTCATGCAACAGGGCAGCTGCATTATATTATTAATTAGGCCTCTCTGTTATATGCTGGCTCAGTGCAATTCACAGACGCTGGTGATATTTCTAGGTTTCCAGTCTGCTTGAGTTCTGAGCTTGTACCTGCCAGTTCCTGAGCTCCTGTGTAGCAGTGTCTGTCGATTCATGTGTCAGTCCCTGTGTCTGATCCCGTGTCCTGCCGTGAAGCGTTCCTGTCCAGAAGTCCGGTGGCTTTGCCTATGCCTGGTCGAGTTTCTGGCTTCTTGGTGTCCACCGGTCTGTCGTTTGGGATTCTGCCTGTCCTCCAGTTCTGAGAGTGTGTCGGCAGCATTGGGGGTTCCTGTCCGTTTGCCAGTATTCGTACCGGTTCCGTGAGTAGCGGCTCTGCCGCGTCCGTCGGCCTAGGCCGCTGTATTTCGTTATTATTTCTGTCACTGGTGTTTTGCAGAGGGTTCTGCTTATGCTGTCACCGCCGGTACACAAAAGTGGTCAGCATTTCCTTTGTTGTTCTTTTCCTTTGGCGGCAAGCCGCACATACTTTGGTTTTAGGTTTGTTAGTAGCCCCTGGCCTTGTTGTTTAGTAAGAGGGCGCCTTGTTATCACCCTGTCTCGGTTCACTCTTTGTCTCTCATCAAGACCTGAGGGGGCATCGAAGTTGGGCAGACGTAATCCGCCCTTCAAACGCGGCTGCCATGGGCTCAAGCAACCATAGTCTCGCAAGAGTGTACTGACAGCACGGGTGAGACAACGGAGATAGGGCGCCAGGGGCTATTCCCTTTCCATTCCCCTTTCCCAGCATTACGTCCTGGTGCTCTGGACTCGCTTCATAACATCTCCCTTGTTCTGAGCACCAGGAACCTAACAGGGTGTTTGGTACACGTGTGTAACATGTCAGAACACAGGGAGGATTCTTCCCCGGAGGAACCCATTTTTGAAGCACAAGAGGGTAGTATGGTGGCCCTTCCCTCTCAAAAGGAACCAGCATGGGTAAGACAATGCGATTCCCTCACTTTCCTCAACTCACAACAGCTCACAAAAAAGGTCTCTGGGCCAAATTATGCATGGGGACACAGACACAGATTCCGACACGGATGTCGACACTGGGGAGTTGAGAGGGGTTGATCCTAAATTAGCAAAAAGCATTCAATGTATGATAGTCGCTATAAAAGAGTTGTTGGAATTTCCTGATGCAACACCACTACCTGAGGAAAAAGATTATTGTAAATTAAATAAGAAACAGGTGGTGACTTTTCCTCCTTCTAAGGACTTGAATGCGTTTTTTGAGGATTCTTGGTTTAACCCAGAAAATACATTTTCGGTTCCCAAAAGATTACGAGTTGCGTATCCGTTCCCTGAGGACGACAGATGCAAATGGGAATCTCCCCCTATGGTAGACACCTCAGTTTCTAGGTTGTCTAAGAAAATCCTTTTGCCTGCTCCTGGGTCAGCTTCATTGAAAGATCCTGCTGACCGTAAATTAGAATCTACGTTAAAATCCATGTATATTGCTAATGGAATGGCTCTCAGGCCCACCATTGCGTGTGCGTGGGTGGGTAATGCTGTAGAGAAATGGTCAGACAACTTATTGCTTAATATAGACACAGTTGATAAGGATGACCTGATCCTCACTCTCAGTCATATCAAGGATGCTGCAGGTTATTTGGTAGAAGCAATGAAGGATATTGGTTTATTAAATTCAAGATCCTCTGCTCTGGCGATTTCAGCCCGCAGGGCTCTATGGATTCGTCAATGGAACGCTGATGCAGAATCAAAGAGAAATATTGAGGCACTCCCTTACAATGGCGAGCACTATTTGGTGACAAATTTAGACGCCATGATTTCGACGACGACATCAGGCAAGTCAGCTTTTCTGCCTTCTGCACCACCTCCAGCTAAAAAAAGATTTTCATACACATACGATGCAGTCCTTTCGGACCAACAAGTACAAAAAGGCAAAAGGTACCCCCTTCTTCGTGGGCCAAGGGCGAGGAAGAGGTCCGAAGCCTGCAACCCGGGCAGGTTACCAAGAGCAGAAGTCAACTGCTGCTTCTGCTAAAACCACAGCATGACGCTGGGGCTCCCCTACAGGAGTCCAATCGGGTGGGGGCCCGTCTACTTTCCTTCAGTCAGATCTGGGTTCAGTCAGATCTGGATCCGTAGGTGCTACAGATAGTATCTCAAGGCTACAAACTAGAATTTCAAGATCTTCCCCCATGCCGATTTTTCAAATCAGCCTTACCAGTTTCTGTTCAGGACAGAAAAAAAAGTGCTGGACGCAATCCAGAAATGATGTCAAGACAGGGTAATTTCCTTGGTTCCTGTACTTCAACGAGAAACAGGATTTTATTCAAGTCTGTTTGTAGTGCCGAAGCCGGACGGCTCGGTAAGACCGATTTTAAACCTAAAATCGTTGAATCTCACTTGAAACGGTTCAAATTCAAGATGGAATCACTGAGGGCGGTGATTTCCAATCTGGAGGAGGAGGAATTTATAGTGTCGGTGGACATCATAGATGCTTATTTGCATGTTCCCATATACCCTCCACATCAAGCATACCTGAGATTTGCCGTTCAGGAATGCCACTATCAGTTTCAATCACGGTTGGATTATCAACCTTCCGACATCCCAATTGGAACCAACAATGAGGTTATCATTCCTGGGAATGATTCTGGACATTGAAGTACAAAAAGTATTCCTACCTATGGAGAAGGCTCTGGAAATTCAGAGGCTGGTCAAACTACTTTTGAAACCGGCACGCGTGTCGATCCATCAGTTCATCCGCCTGGTGGGAAAGATGGTAGCAGCTTATGAGGCACTACAATACGGCCAATTCCATGCCAGAGTTTTCCAGTGGGATCTGCTGGACAAGTGGTCCGGATCGCATCTTCACATGCATTGAATGATAATCCTGTCAGCAAAAACAAGGATTTCTCTCCTGTGGTGGCGCCAAACTTCTCACCTACTGAAGGGATGCATGTTCGGGATTCGTGCCTGGATCCTGGTGACCACGGATGCAAGTCTCCAAGGTTGGGGAGCAGTCACGCAAGGGAAATCTTTCCAAAGAAGGTGGTCCAGTCAAGAAGCTCTGCTTCACATAAATGTTCTGGAGTTGAGAGCGGTTTACTACGGCCTTCAACAAGCGGCGCATCTTTGAGAGCATCCCATCCAGATCCAGTCAGACAATGTAACAGCGGTGGCTTGCATAAATCGTCAAAGAAGGAACAAAAAGCAGAGCGGCCATGGCAGAGGTGACAAAAATACTCCTCTGGGCAGCAAAGCATGCGACAGCTCTGTCGGCGGTCTTCATTCTGGTAGTGGACAACTGGGAAGCAGACTTCCTCAGCAGACACGATCTCCATCCAGGAGAATGGGGCCTCCACCCCGAAGTGTTAGCAGAAATAACAAGTTATTGGAGCGTTCCTCAGGTAGACATGGTGGCGTCTCGTCTAAACAAAAAACTTCAGAAATTTTGTTCCAAGAGACCCACAAGCAATAGCAGTGGATGCACTGGTGACCCAGTGGGTGTTCCAGTCAGTGTACATCTTCCCTCCACTTCCACTAATACCCAAAACTCTCAAGATTATAAGAAGAACAAGGGTGTGGGCGATACTCATCACCCCAGATTGGCCAAGGAGGGCTTGGTATCCAGATCTTCAGGAGTTACTGTTGGAAGATCCTCGGGTTCTTCCTCTTCGAGAGGACCTCCTTCAGCAAGGGCCGCAGGTTTATCCAGACTTACCGAGGCTACGTTTGACGGCATGGCTGTTGAATGCCAGATCTTAGCTCGTAAAGGTATTCCAAATGAAGTCATTCCCACACTTATTCAGGCCAGAAAAGGGGTAACGTCTAAACATTACCATCGTATTTGGAGAAAATATGTTTCTTGGTGTGAATCCAAGAAGTCTCCTGCGACGGAGTTTCAATTAGGACGTCTTCTCCTATTTCTACAGGCTGGTGTGGATGCGGGCTTAAGATTGGGATCTATCAAGGTCCAAATTTCAGCTTTGTCCATTTTCTTTCAGAAACAATTGGCTTCCCTTCCTGAGGTTCAGACCTTCGTTAAGGGAGTTCTGCGCTTCCAACCACCAATTGTGCCCCCCGCGACACCATGGGACCTTAATGTGGTGTTGCAGTTCCTCAAGTCGGACTGGTTTGAACCTCTGCAGGAGGTGGAGTTTGTCTCACAAGAGCTATTACTTGATTTTTCATGAAGATTGGGCTGAACTAAGAACACGTCAGCAATTTCTTCCGAAGGTTGTGTCTTCTTTCCATATTAATCAACCTGTGGCTTCTGACACCTCAGCCGTTCCCAAGTCCTTAGATGTCGTCAGGGCTTTGAGGACTTATGTTGCACGAACGGCTCGAATTAGGAAAACAGAGGCTCTGTTTATCCTCTATGACCCCAACAAGATTGGGGGTCCTGCTTCTAAGCAGACTATTGCGCGCTGGATTAGGGGTACTATTCAGCATGCTCATTCCATGGCAGGATTGCCGATACCGACTTTGGTAAAGGCCCACTCTACAAGAAAAGTGGGTTCTTCCTGGGCGGCTGCCCGGGGTGTCTCGGCTTTGCAAATTTGCCGAGCGGCTACTTGGTCAGGTGCAAACACGTTTGCTAAATTTTACAGGTTTGACACCTTGGCTGCTGATGACCTTTTATTTGGTCAGTCAGTGCTGCAGGAACATTAGCACTTTCCCGCCCGTACTGGGAGCTTTGGTATATCCCCATGGTACTAAAGTGGACCCCAGCATCCTCTAGGACGTAAGAGAAAATAGGATTTTAATATACCTACCGGTAAATCCTTTTCTCGTAGTCCGTAGAGGATGCTGGGCGCCTGCCCAGTGCTCAATTTTTTCTGCATTGTTTGGTTTGTTTTCTTACACAGGTTCTCATGTGTTAAGTTATTTTACAGTAGTTGCTGTTCTGTTATTTAATGTTTCGTGTGAGCTGGTATGAATCTCACCACTAGTTTAATGTTAAATCCTTCTCTCAAAGTTGTCCGTCTCCTCGGGCACAGTTCCTATGCTAAGGTCTGGAGGAGGGGCATAGAGGGAGGAGCCAGTTCACACAGCTAAAAAGTCTTAACGTGCTCAGGGCTCCTGCGGAACCGTCTATACCCCATGCTACTAAAGTGGACCCCAGCATCCTCTACGGACTACGAGAAAAGGATTTACCGGTAGGTATATTAAAATCCTATTTTTGTACTCACCTATCTTCATCGGGTTGGGTTCATTATGCTGGCGGGTGGGATGCCAGCGGTCAGAATACCAACCGAAACATTCTGACAGTGAGAATCCCGACAGGGGGAAGGTCAGTATACTCACCTTCCCCCACTGACCCCCTAACCCTCCTACAGCCTATACCTACACCCCCCCCCCCTTTCCCGTGCGCTCAGCTTAACACTCCCTGGGGATGCCTAACCCTCCCATTCTCGCAGCCTAAACCTAACCCTCCCTCCCCTGCAGCCTAACCCTCATTGGGGGTTCCTAACCCCAACCCCCCCCCCCCCCTCCTCCCTGCATCATAAACCTAAACCTCCAGCAGGCTAAACCTAACCCTCACGGCTTACCTGTTCTGCGCGCTGGGAGTTGAACAATTGGAAATCCGTGTGTCTGTATTCCAGCGCTGGAATTCTGATCCCATTTGGGATTATATCGGCGGTCTTCTTAGCTGATGTCTAAGCCGGCGTTGGTATTTTGACAGCCCGATCCCTTTTCATCATCTTGAATTGAATTATATCTTAATGAAGATTTTATACATTATTGGTTTTGTTTTACTTTTCATGCTATAACACATCAAGGAATTGAACATCAAGAAAGGAAAACGGCATTTTGACCTGTAAATATTGTTTACTGTTTTTAAATGTATTATTACGATATAGCACTGATTTCTATTCCCTCTGTTCATATGGATTTATGTGTTAGTCTCATGACCAAAATATTACTTGTTCTTAAAGAAATGGACTGTTATTTTGTTATACTGTTTTGTAATTATTTGACATTCTCTGCTTCATGTATAATGCTCTATCCTTTAATGTCTGTATCTTGTCTGCAGTTCTATAATAAAATATTCTGGGGGAAAAAATGAACGGAATACGGGAGTACTGCAAGAAACACATCTTAGACAATAACTATACCCTGACAGGTAGTGCTTTCTAATTCTACCCTAATTATTTTTCAGATTGTATTCATTCCTTGTATTGGGCAAGACTGGGTATAATTTGAGCTGCTGTTTTCTAATTGTTGCACCTTGATTACTCCATTCCGTTTTATTGCCCACTCTGCATACGTGAGAATGCCCCATTGCAGTCCAGTTACAAGTGGAGATACAAATGAAATGAGTACAACTCTGCATCCCTACTTTTGTACACTTATTTTGGGAGTGGGCACAGTGGGAAGACATGCAAGATATGCAAAAACAGATGTCCGTTCTACACTGCACTAGCCGCTATATCAGTTTTTACAGTTTTTCTCTGCTGGGGGCCTCACATTATCACACACCCCGACCCGGGGGTCACCATGGTGGTGGTGTTAGGATCCTTTTACCCTCTACCTACACATACCAACTTATAACTCCAGAATGATTCCCTGCATTCTCTACATTTGAGGTCCATGCGATACGCCTCTACCAACCTACTAATCTTCGAGTTACTGTCATTTACCATCCACCTGGCATTTTCTCCAAATTCCTCGACAACTTTGCTTCCTGGCTACCTCACTTCCTCTCTTCTGACATTCCCTCCATTATCCTAGGTGATTTCAACATCCCTATCGATAACCCCACAAAATCACCGGCCTCTAAACTCCTTAACCTCACCTCTTCACTTGGTCTCTCCCAGTGGACCACCTCACCCTCCCATGTGAATTGGAGCTCACTGGATCTGGTTTTCAATCACCACTGCAATATTTCTGATTTCTCCAATTCCCCTTTTCCCCTCTCTGACCACCACCTGCTCTCTTTCAACTTATCTATCTCTGCTTCCCCATCTCTCCCTCCTAAGGCTACCATCACTAAGCGTAACATTGAGTCTATTGACACCTCATCCTTGTCCTCCCTGTTCGACTTGCTTCTCGCTCCTATTCTCTCTCACATATGCCCTGAACAAGCCACATCCCTATACAATGCATCTCTTACTTCTGCTCTTGACTCTGTCGCTCCACCAACCACTATTCAACCTTGCAGATCAACACCTCAACCCTGGCACACCAAATGCACCAGACATCTTCAAAAATGCTCACGTACTGCCGAGCGACAAAGGAGGAAATCACGCTCTAAGGCAGACTTCCTCCATTTCAAATTCATGCTCTCATCCTGCAGTGCTGCCCTTTCCCTCGCTAAACAAGCATACGTCAAAATTCTCATCTCTACCCAGTCTTCAAACCCCCGATGCCTCTTTGCCTCTGTCAACTCCCTCCTCTGCCCACTACCACTTCCTCCCCCTTCCTCATTGTATGCTCTTGACTTTGCCACTTATTTTACACCCAATATTGACTCCATACGTCAGGACATCACAACCCACCAGACCAGAAACCAGCCACCACCCATCCCTTGCCACCTCTTCCCTTCCCTCTCACCAACTCTGACATCTTTTCCCCAAGTATCTGGTGAGGAAGTCATGGCCCTCACCCGTTCCTCCCCCATCACCACCTCCCCACTTGACCCTATCCCCTCCCACCTCCTCCGCTCCCGCTCTCCTTCTGCCTGTTCCCATCTTGCCCACCTTCTCAATCTCTCTCTCTCATCAGGCACTGTCCCCTCTGCCTTCAAGCATGCACTCATCTCCCCTATTCTTAAAAAACCTACCCTTGATCCAAACACCCTCTCCAACTATCGACCCATCTCTCTCCTCCCTTTTGCCTCCAAACTCCTTCAGCATATTGTCTATAACCGCCTCACTGCCTTTCTTTCCCCCTACTCACTGCTTGACTCATTCTAGTCTGGTTTCCGTTCTCTCCACTCCACTGAAACTGCCCTCACAAAAGTGTGCAATGACCTCCATGTAGCCAAATCTAAGGGCCAATATTCTCTGCTTATTCTTCTTGACCTCTCTGCTGCTTTTGACACTGTGGACCACTCTCTCCTTCTGCAAATCCTTCACTCTCTTGGTCTGCGTGATACTGCCCTTTCCTGGCTGTCCTCCTACCTCTCTGATCGTTCCTTCTCTGTCTCCTCTCATGACACTACCTCCTCCCCACTTCCACTAACTGTTGGTGTCCCCCAAGGTTCTGTTCTTGGTCCTCTCCTTTTCTCTCTCTATACGTCCTCTTTAGGTGAACTCATTAGTTATTTTAACTTCCAATATCACCTCTATGCTGATGACACTCAAATCTACCTTTCCTTCCCTAATCTCTCCCCGGCTCTCCTCACTCGTACCTCCAACTGTCTCTCTGCTATCTCTTCATGGATGTCCCAGAGCTTTCTTAAACTCAACATGTCCAAGACTGAGCTGATCATCTTCCCACCCTCCCGCACAACCTCACCTCCCACAATCTCGTTATCCATTGATGGCACGGCTATCTCCTCTAGCCCCCAAGTATGCTGTTTTGGCGTAATCCTTGACTCCTCCCTCTCCTTCAAACCACACATTCAGCACCTCTCACAAACTTGTCATTTTCATCTCAAAACATTTCCAGGATCAGGCCCTTTCTCACCAAGGATGTCACCAAGACCATTATCCACTGACTGATTATTTCCAGACTGGATTACTGTAATCTCCTCTCAACTGGCCTTCCTGACAATTACCTCTCTCCACTCCAATTTGTCTTCAGTGCTGCAGCCCGGCTCATCTTCCTCATCAAATGCACTACATCCACCTCTCCTCTCCTACAAGCCCTTCACTGGCTCCCCTTCTCTTTCAGAATCCAATTCAAACTTCTCACACTCACTTATAAAGCACTCACCCACTCTTCTCCCATTTACATCTCTGACCTTATCTCCCATTACTTCCCTCCCCCATCCTCTTCACTCTGCTAATGCACGCTGACTCTCCTGTCTTCTGATTACTTCCTCCCACTCCTACCTCCAAGATTTTTCACATGCTGCTCCCTTTCTCTGGAATTCTCTACCTCTCCCCCTCAGACTCTCCACCTCTCTACAGAACTTCAAACGGGCTCCCAAGACACACTTATTTACCAAACACAGCCTAACCTCTTCCTTACTCTCTGTCCCACACTCGGTCTACCCCATCTGTGTCATCCCTGTCTGTCTTTCCCTCCCCTTTAGAATGTAAGCTCTCACAAGTAGGGCCCTCTTCCCTCATGTGATTATCCTTTTCTTACTTTAATAATCCTCAAATGTAAGTCACTGTTTTCCTGTTTTGATTATGTGCATATGTACTCTGTAATTGGGCGCTGTGGAACCCTTGTGGCGCCATATAAATAAAGGATGATGATACAGTCTCAGGTATTGCTGAGGGCTTAGTAAAGAAGGAAAACGGTGCTAAATCCAATTACAGACATACAGTATGTAACAGATAATAGTATTTAATACATTAACTACACAAGATATAAACACACATGAAAATAATTGGTAAGGATTGCAATATTCAAATCAGAAAGAGGTATATAAATTAATAAATACAATAGGACTAACTATTCCAATGTGCACTAACTACCAACAGAGGAGAATAAGTCTAGACATACCCTCACTGAATGAAACAGTCTCATGCATGAGAAATGGAATTGTGAATTGTATACAGTACATAGGAGACATCCAATAAATTACAACAGGCAGAACTGAGGAGTAACTTTCTTGTATGAGGGAGTGTATTTTCCGTACAGTACTTTAGCAAGTTGAGTCTTGCAATTGCTGTCTGTGTCTCCCACTGGAATAAAGCGGTTCTGAATCAAATGCTGATAGGTTAAGGAAATGAAGTGGTCCAAAATATCCACAGGACCCAAAAAATGTGATAGGTAGTCGGGTCAAGTGGTGTAGGTAGGTGCTTGACACATTTTGCAGTGGTAAGTACCCACAACTTCCACAGACGGGTTGCGCTATGATAATATCTATCAGACTTTGCAGTGTACAGTTAAAGCAAATACATTTCTATGATAAATGCTTTACTTTTCAATTTGGAATGATATATTAATATGTAAATGGTGAAAACAATGCTCCAGTTTAGTTAGTATCATGGGATGATTCAGCAATATAGTCAGTATATTTAGATTTGAAACAGACTTTCATAAAAATGCGGCAGCAAGCTCTGAATAACTAATTAAAGACTTTTTTTTTATTAAAGATAACAGTTGTGACATTTAAGGAAATCTGAGTTAGTATAGTTAAAATGTTAAATATGCCTTAGTTAGTTAGAGCTACATAGTAGTTAGCCGGATAAAGGCTGCCCAGCTCAGGTTAATCAATGCAGCACTGTAAAATCTTACAATTGTTTTGGAAACTTTGAAATAAGGAAACGGAAAAAGAAAAGTAATTGGTTCGGATGTGAGTAAAGTTACCAACTTCCCTGGAGGAGTTTCCCTCGCTGTTTACTTCAAGAATATCACAAACAGGGCAATTAATTGGGGTGGTTGCGTTTACTTGAACCCGTGCTTTCCGGAGAAATGAGGGACAAATTTCTCAACCAGCCCATTTGGCAGCAAATTCTTTTTTCCATTATTATTATTATTATTTTTTTTGTAAGCATATAATTTTGATGAATCTAAATGACATATAAGGATTCACCTGCCTGATTGATGTAGCTTTACTACAAACACTGATAGAAAAGGAAAACCCCTTTCTCTTTCAGAACTGCATTTCAAATAATTATTTAATGTTATCAGACAAAACAAAAACTTTCATTAGACAAAATAAATGTACTTGACAATTTCAGTGAAAAGATGTACATATACAGTGTGTGTGTATATATATATATATATATATATATATATATATAAATATTGTGTGTGTGTGTGTGTGTGTGTGTGTGTGTGTGTGTGTGTGTGTGTATATATATATAATGGAACAAATTACTGCGGCACTCAGGGTCTTATGAAAAAAGATGTGTATTGGTTGTCAATCACATCAACAGCGCACCAACGTTTCGGGGAGTTCAACCCCTTTGTCAAGGTGTAGGTAAAAGAAAAAGAAAAGTGAAGTGTACTCACCCATAAGTAGAGAGAAGCCCGCCAAGTCCCGTGCATCACAGCTCCCGTGTCTCCGTCCCCGGCGCCGGGCGGCGCGGAATGATGACGAGTAGTGACGCCCGTACTGCGTCGCAGCCGGCCTGTTGCTAGGCAACCCGCACACAGCGTCAGGGCGGAGGCAGGAGAGCTGCAGAAAAATAAAAAAAATGTGTCACAAAGGGCTATATATAAAACAGCACACTAGAACAAGTACCACATTAACTATATTATAAAACATAGCACTAGGGTGCTCCAAGTGTAGTTCATAAGTCACCCCATGGCCAGTGTACATGTAAAAGGCAGAAAAAAACTTGTTATAATATACATTGTGGGCCACACATGGAGGACCAACTTCAGATGGAAAGAGCATGCACCTCACCCTGAGCTGTGCCTAAACCACAGGGAATAGAAGCAGAAGGCATGCCTAGAAAGGAACCCCAGTGAAACACATAGCGCAGAACTAAAAACACACTGAATGGGGTACCCTACACTGGGAAGGCAGACCACACCTCTTGGTGGGCTGCCGTGCTCTGTGGGCCCCGGGCCGATGCCCCCTCACTTGGGGGGTATGGCCTGTACCAGCGAACCATCCCATAATGTAGACAGGCAGTCCTGTATAACTTTATCCGAAGATACTCCAGGCAATTATTTCATTTAGACCTGCCGGGTGGATGGTGTTGAGTTCAAAAATCTACGTTGCTTCCTTGCGGAGCAAACGGCCATCACGGTCTCCTCCCCGTAGGCTCTTGGGGACCTGGTCGATGATAATATGATTAAGGTCCCTCAGAGAATGCTTGGCCTCTTGAAAATGCCGGGCTACTGGTTGGTCAGATGGAGCACCGGATAAAGCGGCCTTGATGGCAGAACGATGCAATGCCATGCGTTCACGCAAAGTCCTTATCGTCTTCCCCACATAGCACAATCTGCAGGGACAGATAATAAGGTAAATGATGTGGGTAGAGGGGCAGGATAGTATATGACGAATGGAAATCTTCCTTCCAGTTAACGGTAAAGTGAATGTTGACCCTGTAATCATGTGGCTGCACGTAGTGCAGCCTAAGCACAGATAGCAGCCTGGTTTTTTTGACAGAAAGGATCCACTCCCTTTGGTCACTGCCGGTTTGGAGATGTTCGTAATGTCAGTCCCTGATATTGTGGCCCCGCCTGAAGCACATCATAGGAGTTTTGTGCTTAAAAGAAAGACTTGTATCTGTTGAAATGATAGGCCACAAAGCTCTATTTGCCCTGTTCAAGACAGGGCTTGAAGGGTTAAAAGTGGTGGTCCAAGTGATTCTACTGTCAGAGGATCTAACTGAAGGGCGCAACAGCTGATCCCGTGACATAAGTAAGACCTCTCTCTTAATGAGGTCAAGTGCTGTCTTCTCGTAACCCCTGAACACAAATTTGGAGACCATGGTGTCCAATTCTTGTTCCACCATCTCCGGTTGACTGCTAATCCAGGCTGCCCTCATCATCTGGGACTTCGGTAGGCCCTGTTTCAAGGAACAGGGATGATGGCTGTTTGCTCGCAGAAGAGTGTTTTTGTCTGTTGGTTTACTGTAGATGCTAGTTTGCAGCAGCTCCGCCTTGATGGTCACTAATACATCGAGATAATTAATAGAGGAAAATGACCACTGGGACGTAATTCTGATCGGGGAAGGCCTGGAGTTGATAGAGTCCAGCAAAAGTTTAAGCGACGGCTCACCCCCCGTCCAGATGATAAATATATCATCGATGTATCTAGTGAAGAGCGCAGTAGATTGTACAGCTACTGGGTCCTGGAAGAACATAGATGTCTCCTCTTTCAGCATGTAGACATTGGCGTAAGAGGGGGCCACATTGCTCCCCATGGCGCAGCCGGTTTTCTGCTGGTATAAACACCCATCAAAGATGAAATAGTTCCTAGCTAATGTTAACTCCAACAGGGACAGAAAGAACTCGATGTCAACCGCTGTCATGCTCTCCTCATGTAGAAAAGACCTCATAGCCTCCAAACCATCAGTGTGCGGGATGCTTGTGTACAAGCTACAGATATCTACTGTACACAAAATTGCCCCCTCCGGGACATTCCTAAATGCCTCTAATAGAATAAGGAAGAAAGTGGTGTCCTTCAGACATCTTGTTTGCTTATGGACCAAAGGCTGGAGGATGCAGTCTAAAAATTGTGACACTGGCTGATACAGGGACTGGCGAGCAGAAATGATGGGGCGCCCTGGAGGCCTAGCTAAATCCTTATGGATTTTTGGTACCGTGAAGAAGATCGAAACAACCGGAAACTCCTGCGTAAGAGCTTTGAAAACCTTATCAGAAATGAGCCCCTGTAGTCTGGTGTTACTTAGAATCCCATCCAGTTCTTGCTTGTAGAGCAGGGTCGGGTCGGAGTCCAGGCCCCTGTACGTGTTGGGTTCCGACAGTTGTGCCAAGATCTCGGTCCTGTAATATGCCAAATCCAAGACTACCACCCCGCCCCCCTTATCGGCAGGGTGGATGACTATATCTGTATATGACCCAAGGTCCCTAAGGGCCTGCCATTCCTGCCTGGACAGGTTATGATGTATTTGCTTGGATGCCTTCGTTTATTTATTAATGGATTCATCAACCAACCATATGAATGACTTAATGGAGGGATTCGAGGATTGTGGGTCAAAAGTAGAACTACTTCTTGCGTTGAGGAATGGCTGTAGAACTGTAAGGGGTACAGGCTGAGGACTGGAATGCATGGAGAAATATTCCTGTCGCCGTAGTTTTAGTGCGAATTGGTATAGATCGATCTTCCAATTCATATCATTATGCCGGTTAGTGGGAACAAAGGAAAGTCCATTGCTTAGGACATTCAGCTCAATGGGGGTTAGAACACGGGTAGATAAATAATAAACTAGGTCTTGTTTTTTGCTGCCCGATCTATTGAGTCGCGTGTTCTGCCCACCTCAGCAGGTGGCCGACCTCTTCCTCTGGCGGTTGATGCACTTGGTACCCCTAAAGGGATGGATGGCATATCCTGGGAGCCATCAGAGTCTGCTACCGCGAATTCACTATCGCTGTTGAACGAGGCCCCACACCCTGATCTATTCTCTCTGCGGCGACGCCAGCCCTGTTTGGATCTTGGTTGCGAAGAATAAGGACCACCAGAGGTTCCTCCCATCAGCCATCGGTGTACTCTATTAGTCTCATAGTCCTCCTGGACGATATCCAATTTGTTCTTCTTAAACTTGGGTAACTCCCTGCGATAATTATCTTACGCAGGAGTTTCCGGTTGTTCCGATCTTCTTCACGGTACCAAAAATTCATAAGGATTTAGCTAGGCCTCCAGGGCGCCCCATCATTTCTGCGTGCCAGTCCCTGTATCAGCCAGTGTCACAATTTTTAGACTGCATCCTCCAGCCTTTGGTCCATAAGCAAACAAGATGTCTGAAGGACACCACTTTCTTCCTGATTCTATTAGAGGCATTTAGGAATGTCCCGGAGGGGGCAATTTTGTGTACAGTAGATATCTGTAGCTTGTACACAAGCATCCCGCACACTGATGGTTTGGAGGCTATGAGGTCTTTTCTACATGAGGAGAGCATGACAGCGGTTGACATCGAGTTCTTTCTGTCCCTGTTGGAGTTAAAATTAACTAGGAACTATTTCATCTTTGATGGGTGTTTTTACCAGCAGAAAACCGGCTGCGCCATGGGGAGCAATGTGGCCTCCTCTTACGCCAATATCTACATGCTGAAAGAGGAGACATCTATGTTCTTCCAGGACCCAGTAGCTGTACAATCTATTGCGCTCTACGCTAGATACATCGATGATATATTTATCATCTGGATGGGGGGTGAGCCGTCGCTTAAACTTTTGCTGGACTCTATCAACTCCAGGCCTTCCCCGATCAGAATTACGTCCCAGTGGTCATTTTCCTCTATTAATTATCTCAATGTACTAGTGACCATCAAGGCGGGGCTGCTGCAAACCAGCATCTACAGTAAACCAACAGACAAAAACACTCTTCTGCGAGCAAACAGCCATCAGCCCCGTTCCTTGAAACAGGGCCTACCGAAGTCCCAGATGATGAGGGCAGCCCGGATTAGCAGTCAACCGGAGATAGTGGAACAAGAATTGGACGCCATGGTCTCCAAATTTGTGTCCAGGGGTTACGAGAAGACAGCACTTGACCTCATTAAGAGAGATGTCTTACTTATGTCACGGGATCAGCTGTTGCGCCCTTCAGTTAGATCCTCTGACAGTAGAATCACTTGGACCGCCACTTTCGACACTTCAAGCCCTGTCTTGAACAGGGCAAATAGAGCTTTGTGGCCTATCATTTCAACGGATACAAGTCTTCCTTTTAAGCACAAAACTCCTATGATGTGCTTCAAGTGGGGCCGCAATATCAGGGACTTAGTGGTCCATACTGACATTACGAACATCTCCAAACCGGCAGTGACCAAAGGGAGTGGATCCTTTCTGTCAAAGAAACCAGGCTGCTATCGGTGCTTAGGCTGCACTACGTGCAGCCACATGATTCACTTTACCGTTAACTGGAAGGAAGATTTCCATTCGTCATATATTATCCTGCACCTCTACCCACATCATTTACCTTATTATCTGTCCCTGCAGTTTGTGCTATGTGGGGAAGACGATAAGGACTTTGCGTAAACGCATGGCATTGCATCGTTCTGCCATCAAGGCCGCTTTATCCGGTGCTCCATCTGACCAACCAGTAGCCCGGCATTTTCAAGAGGCCAAGCATTCTCTGAGGGACCTTAAGCATATTATCATCGACCAGGTCCCCAAGAGCCTATGGGGAGGAGACCGTGATGGTCGTTTGCTCCGCAAGGAAGCAACGTGGATTTTTGAACTCAACACCATCCACCCGGCAGGTCTAAATGAAAGAATTGCCTGGAGTATCTTCGGATAAAGTTATACAGGACTGCCTGTCTACATTATGGGATGGTTCGCTGGTACAGGTCCGTACCCCCCAAGTGAGGGTGCATCGGCCCGGGGCCCACAGAGGACGGCAGCCCACCAAGTAGTGTGGTCTGCCTTCCCAGTGTAGGGTACCCCATTCAGTGTGTTTTTAGTTCTGCGCTATGTGTTTCACTGGGGTTCCTTTCTAGGCATGCCTTCTGCTTCTATTCCCTGTGGTTTTGGCACAGCTCAGGGTGAGGTGCATGCTCTTTCCATCTGAAGTTGGTCCTCCATGTGTGGCCCAAAATGTATATTATAACAAGTTTTTTTCTGCCTTTTTCATGTACACTGGCCATGGGGTGACTTATGAACTACACTTGGAGCAACCCTTTGTGACACATTTTTTGTATTTTTCTGCAGCTCCCCTGCCTCCGCCCTGACGACGCTGTGTGCGGGTTGCCTAGCAACGGGCCGGCTGCGACGCAGTACGGGCGTCACTACTCGTCATCATTCTGCACCGCCCGGCGCCGGGGACGGAGACACGGGAGCTGTGATGCACGGGACTTGGCGGGCTTCTCTCTACTTATGGGTGAGTACACTTCACTTTTCTTTTTCTTTCACCTACACCTCGACAAAGGGGTTGAACTCCCCGAAACGTTGGTGCGCTGTTGATGTGACTGACAACCAATACACATCTTTTTTCATAAGACCCTGAGTGCCGCAGTAATTTGTTCCATTATTGATTAATCTGTCTGAGGGCACCGGGGCACGGACTTGACCGAGGGAGTGCCGGGCTACACGATTCTTTATATATATATATATATATATACAGGTTGAGTATCCCTTATCCAAAATGCTTGGGACCAGAAGTATTTTGGATATCGGATTTTTCCGTAGTTTGGAATAATTGCATACCATAATGAGATATCATGGTGATGGGACCCAAGTCTAAGCACAGAATGCATTTATGTTTCATATACATCTTATACACACAGCCTGAAGGTCATTTTAGCCAATATTTTTAATAACTTTATGCCTTAAACAAAGTGTGTGTACATTCACACAATTCATTTATGTTTGATATACACCTTATACACACAGCCTGAAGGTCATTTAATACAATATTTTTAATAACTTTGTGTATTAAACGAAGTTTGTGTACATTGAGCCATCAGAAAACAAAGGTTTCACTATCTCAGTCTCACTCAAAAAATTCTGTATTTCGGAATATTCTGTATTTCGGAATATTTGGATATGGGATACTCAACCTGTATATATATATATAAATAAAAGAGCGTAATGCTATATTAACTTACTGGGTGCCTAGTTATAAAAATAGTATGCATATTCTAGAATGTCCAGAAATAAACCAGCACACCACATTTGCAAAAGAAGAAAAATTGATGTAATATCATGCCATCAGTCATAATAAAAACAGGATTTTGATACCTACCGGTAAATCCTTTTCTCCTAGTCCATAGAGGATGCTGGGGTCCACTTCATGACCATGGGGTATAGATGGTTCCGCAGGAGCCATGGGCACTCTTAAGACTTTTCAATGGGTGTGAACTTGCTCCTCCCTCTTTGCCCCTCCTCCAGACCTCAGTTATAGGAACTGTGCCCAGGGAGACGGACATTTCGAGGAAAGGATTTACTTTAATACTAATGGTGAGATACATACCAGCTCACACCTCAACCATGCTGCACAACATGGCATTCAACATAACACACGCCAACAGGCATGAACCAAGTACAGCAACATGCTGAAACTAATATAACACAACATGTGTAATTCCAATAAACTAAACTGCAGGTAAAGTACGCACTGGGACGGGCGCCCAACATCCTCTACGGACGAGCAGAAAAGGATTTACCGGTAGGTATCAAAATCCTGTTTTCTCACACATCCTAGAGGATGCTGGGGTCCACTTCATGACCATGAGGTTTATACCAAAGCTCCAGTATGGGCGGGAGAGTGCGGATGACCCTGCAGCACCGATTGACCGAACTTGAGGTCTTCATCGGCCAAGGTGTCAAACTTGTAGAATTTTGCAAATGTGTTTGACCCCGACCAAGTAGCTGCTCGGCAAAGTTGCAATGCCGGGACACCCCGGGCAGCCGCCAATGATGAGCCCACCTTCCTAGTGGAATGGGCCTTCACCGACATCGGTAACAGCAATCCAGTCGTAGTATGAGCGTGCTGAATTGTACTTCTGATCCAACGCGCAATAGTCTGCTTGGAAGCAGGACACCCAATCTTGTTGGGAGCATACAGGACAAACAAAGACTGTTTTCCGTATTCGAGCTGTTCTAGCGACATAAATCTTCAAAGCTCTAACCACATCTAGAGACTTTGACTCAGTGAATGTGTCAGTAACTACTGGCACCACAATAGTTTGGTTTATATGGAAAGATGAAACCACCTGTGGAAGAAAACGTTGACGAGTTCTCAACTCTGCCCTATCTTTATGGAAGATCAGGTTAGGGCTCTTGTGAGACAAGGCCCCCAACTCAGACACCCGCCGTACGGATGCCAATGCCAAAAGCATCACCACTTTCCAAGTGAGAAACTTCAACTCTATCTCTTGTAGAGGCTCAAACCAATCCGATTGTAGAAACTGCAACACCACATTAAGGTCCCATGGTGCCACTGGAGGCACAAATGGAGGCTGGATGTGCAGAACCGCTTTCAAGAAGGTCTGAACCTCTGGAAGAGAGGTCAGTTGTTTTTGGAAGAACACTGACAAGGCCGAAATCTGGACCTTGATTGACCCCAATCGGAGGCCCGCCTCCACACCAGCCTGCAGAAAATGGAGAAAACGTCCCAACTGAAACTCTTCCGTAGGAGCCTTCTTGGATTCACACCAAGACACATATTTTCTCCAAATACGGTGGTAATGTTTCGACGTTACTCCTTTCCTGGCCTGAATAAGGGTGGGGATGACTTCCTTGGGAATACCCTTACGGGCTAGGATCCGTCGCTCAACAGCCATGCCGTCAAACGTAGCCGCGGTAAGTCTTGATACACACACGGCCCCTGCTGCAGCAGGTCCTCACGAAGAGGAAGAGGCCGAGTATCTTCTATGAGCAACTCCTGAAGATCTGGGTACCAAGCCCTCCTTGGCCAGTCTGGGGCAATGAAGATTGCTCGAACTCTTGTTCTCCTTATGATACTGAGCCCTTTTGGGATCAGCGGAAGTGGAGGGAAGACATACACCGACCGGAACACCCACTGGGCCACTAGCGCATCCACTGCTATTGCTTGAGGGTCTCTCGACCTGGAACAATATTTCTGAAGCTTTTTGTTGAGACGAGATGTCATCATGTCTACTTGAGGAACTCCCCAAAGACTTGTCACCTCTGCGAAGACTTCTTGGTGGAGGCCCCACTCTCTGTTAGGTTCCTGGTGCTCAGAACAAGGGAGATGTTGCGTAGTGAGTCCAGAGCACCAGAACGTGACGCTGAAATAAGGTGTGGTGTGGAAATAGCCCTAGCACCCTACCTCCATTGTTTCACCCGTGTGGTCAGTTCACGCCTGAGTGACTATGGTTTCTTGGGCCCACGGCAGCCGCGTTTGAAGGGCGGATTAGGTCTGCCCAACTCAGATGCCCCCAGGTATTAGAGTGAGACAAGGCGTGAACCGAGACAGGATAATAACAAGGGGACCTCTACCTAAACCAAACAGAAGGCTAGGGGCTACTAACAACCCTAAAACTAAGTATATGTGCGGCACGCCGCCAAAGGAAAAGAACAACAAAGGAAATGCTGTCCACACGCCAGCACAATACTGTTGTGTACCGGCGGTGACAGCATATGCAGAACCCTCTGCAAAACACCAGTGACAGATATAACCAAGGAATACAGCGGCCTAGGCCGACGGACGCGGCAAAGCCGCTACTCACGGAACCGGTACAAATACTAGCAAACGGACAGGAACCCCCAATGTAGCCGACACAGGCTCTCAGAACCGGAGGACAGGCAGAATCCCAAACGACAGACCGGTGGACACCAAGAAGCCAGATACTCAACCAGGAACAGACAAAGCCACAGGACTTCTGGACAGGAACGCTTCACGGCAGGACACGGGATCAGACACTGGAACCGACACTGGAACCGACACTGGAACCGACACTGGAAGCAGCTAGACAGACACTGCTAGACAGGAGCTCAGGAACTGAAAGGGACTAGCTCAGCACTCAAGAACTCTGGAACTCTGGAAATATCACCAGCGTCTGTGAATTGCACTGAGCCAGAATATAACAGAGTCTTAATTAATTATGTCGTGCAGCTGCCCTGCTGCACAACTGAGAGGTGCAATCAACAGACAGGTGAGGCTGAACACATGGGAACAAGCTGCAGTCACACAGACTCACCACCGGCAGCAAACAAGAGTCTTCTAAAACCAGAGCAACGGGAAATCCTGGCCTGCAAGACAACTATAAACATAGAATAGGAATGAACCACTACCTGTGGTTCATAACAGTACCCTCTCCTTAAGGGTGAGCTCCGAACACCCCATGACACCCACGGGGAACATAAACATAAGTATAACATAAAATACATAACCAAAATGCAAAACAGGAATGAGCCACAGCCGTGGCTCATAACACTCTCCTGGATGGAGATCGTGTCTGCTGAGGAAGTCTGCTTCCCAGTTGTCTACTCCCGGAATGAAAATTGCCGACAGAACCTTAACATGTCTTTCTGCCCAGAGGAGGATCTTCGTCACCTCTGCCATTGCCGCTCTGCTTTTCATTCTGCCCTGCCTATTTATGTATGCAACTGCTGTTACATTGTCCGACTGGATCTGTACGGAATGATCTTGAAGAAGGTGTACCGCTTGTTGAAGGCCGTTGTAAATGGCTCTCAATTCCAGCACGTTTATGTGAAGGCAGGCTTCCTGACTTGACCATTTTCCTTGGAAGCTTTCACCCTGAGTAACAGCTCCCCAGTCTCGGAGACTTGCATCCGTGGTTACCAGGACCCAGTCCTGAATCCCAAACCTGCGTCCCTCTAGTAGGTGAGATCTGTGTAGCCACCACAGGAGCAAAATCCTGGCTTTTGACGACAGGATTATCTTCCGGTGCATGTGTAGGTGGGATCCCAACCACTTGTCGAACAGGTCCCACTGGAATATCCTGGCATGCAACCTGCCAAACTGTATGGCCTCGTAGGCCGCCACCATCTTCCCCAACAACCGAATGCACTGATGGATTGACACACTTGATGGTTTCAATATCCTGTTTACCATTTTCTGGATTTTCAGAGCCTTTTCCACCGGAAGAAATACTCTCTGAACTTCTGTGTCCAGAATCATCCCGAGAAAAGACAATCTTGTCGTCGGTTCCAACTGTGACTTTGGATAATTTATGATCCAACCGTGTTGTTGGAGTATTGACACGGAGAGTGTGATGTTTTGTAACAACTGCTCCCTGGATCTCGCCTTTATCAGGAGATCATCTAGATAAGGAATTAAATTGACTCCTATTTGACGCAGGAGAACCATCATCTCCCCCATCACCTTGGTGAATACCCTCGGCACCGTGGAGAGACCGAAAGGTAATGTCTGGAATTGGTAATGGCAATCCTGAACCGCGAATCTCAGATAAGCCTGGTGAGGAGGATAAATGGGAACATGCAGGTAAGCATCTTTTATGTCTAGAGACACCATGTAGTCCCCCTCTTCCAGACTGGAAATCACTGCCCTCAGTGATTCCATTTTGAACTTGAATCGTTTCAAGTAGAGATTCAGATTTTTCAGGTTTAGGATCAGTCTGACCGAGCCGTCCGGCTTCGGAACTACAAAAAGGCTTGAATAAAACCCCTCCCCTTGTTGTGACAAAGGTACCAGGACTATGACCTGATCCTGACAAAGTTTTTGGATTACCACTGTTACTGCATCCCTTTCTGGAAGAGAAGCTAACAAGGTCGATTTGAAAAATCGGCATGGGGGAACGTCTTGAAACTCCAGCTTGTATCCCTGGGACACTATTTGCAACACCCAGGGATCCATGCCAGACAGAATCCAACCTTTACTGAACAGTTTGAGATGTGCCCCCACCCGAGCGGCCTCCCACAAAGGAGCCCCAGCGTCATGCTGAAGATTTGCCAGAAGTAGGGGTAGACTTCTGCTCCTGGGAACCTGAAGCTGCTGTGGATTTCTTTCCCTTTCTCCTTCCCCTACCCACAAAGAAGGGGAACCTCTCTCTTTTTTGTATTTATTGTGCCGAAAGGACTGCATGTGCGGGTGATATGTATTTTTTTCCGGTGCAGGCGCAGAGGGCAAAAATGTCGACTTACCTGCGGTAGCCGCCGAGACTAACGCATCCAGTCCATCGCCAAATAAGGCCTCACCTTTATATGGGAGAGCCTCCATATTTCTTTTGGAATCTGCATCCGCATCCACTGGCGAATCTACAACGCCCGCCGAGCCGATACAGCCATGGTAGCGGCTTGTGAACTCAAGAGTCCAATATCTTTCATCGCTTCTAGCATGTATGCGGCAGCGTCTTTGATATTCCCTAACTTAAGGAGTATCTCATCTTTATCAATCGTGTCAATTTCTGATGACACGCTTTCTGACCATTTTTCAATAGCGCGACTCACCCACGCGCAAGTAATTGTGGGCCTGAGCAGCGTAACATTGGCAACATAAATGGATTTCAATGTAGTTTCCATCTTCGGTCTGCCAGCTCTTTTAGTGAAGCCGTGCCAGGTGCAGGGAGAATTACCTTCTTTGTCAACCTGGACAGTGCACTGTCTAACACAGGGGGTGACTCCCATTTTTTCCTGTCCTCCACCGGGAAAGGATAAGCTATCTGAATTCTCTTGGGAATAAGAAATTTATTTTCAGGTGTCACCCACATCCCTTCAAAGAGTGTATTAAGCTCGTGGGAAGGAGGGAAAGTGACCTTAGATTTCTTTTCTTTATAGAAATAAGCCTTCTCCTGAGGTACAGGAGTGGCTTCCGTGACTTCCAGAACTTCCCTTATAGCCACAATCATATATTGAATATTTTTTGCCAATTTATGATCTTTTTCTCTGGAGTCACTATCGTAGACACAAGAATCAGTGTACGTGTCGGTATCAGTATTCACAATATTCGCAAATGGTCTCTTATGTGACCCAGAGGGGTCGCCTGCGGATGGAAGAACAGAGCCCTGAAAAATCACATCCTCCACAGATTTTCTCCAGCACTCAGCATGAGATTCAGACTTATCTAATCTCCTATTGATATGATGTATACTATCACGTATTTCTTTCACCCATGCAGGCTCTTGGTGTGCTGGGAGCGCCACCACATTACAACTCTGTGTCCCTAAAATGGTTTCCTCCAGGGAGGAACTCCCTGCCTCTGACATGTCTTACACACGTGTACAACACACACACAGACACACTGGGACTTATAGGGGACAGACCCACAGTAAAATCTGTCAGAGGGACACAGTTTAGGAGCAGCCAGTTCACAACCCCCGCGCCAATATCTAATGCCTGTGAACACAGAATGCCCACTGACATGCAGCGCTTTTTACACAGTAAAACACACTTGTAAAGCACCAAATTCGCTTGTGCCCCCCATGTTTTGCACCCTGATACTTGTAGTCAGAAGTGAAGGAGGACCAGCGATGTCTCTGCAGCCTGAGGAGAGAGAAAATGGCGCTGAGCAGTGTGCTGGCTGCCTGAGGAAGAAGCTCCACCCCCACAATGGCGCGTTTTTACCTCAGAAACTTTTCATAATATTTATACTGACGGGGGTAGGGCTGTGCCTAGGCATCTTATGCCCCCTTTTTGCCAGTTTATAGAGGTGTTTTTGCTGCCCAGGGCACCCCACCACGCCCTGCACCCTGCAGTGCCTGTGTGTGTGTGTGTTAGGGTCTCCTGCCCTGTGCTGCCGCGTTGTTATGGCAACCGGGAGACAAGTGCTAGCGGAGTAACCTGAGCGCAGCTGATACTCCGGTTCGGGTCTATTGCTGTGCAGTGGTTACAGGCTCTGTGCACGGCAGGGGATCCGGTGCTGGTTTTTGTGCTCACAGTCTGTGAGGTCTGAGTGGGGCGTGGACAGCACCTGCTTTATAAGGCCTCTTCTCAGGTTAAGCAGATGCTGCTGAATCTTTGCTGGTTAGTCAGTTCCTGAAAGTTAGCCAGTACTGTGTAGCTTTGTATTTGTTGTTGCTTACTGCAAATAGGCCTGGTGATTTGGTACTACACTCTGCCAATCCAGACCTAGCAGTAAGACTGGAGTCAGTCGTTTAACCTGCTGGGGTTCTTTTGCTACTCTGTGAACTTAGCAGGTTGGCGGCTGTATTCTCAGACTGCCTGCCTAAATCCTGTCTCACTGTGCAAGGTGTTCAGGTATTCAGTTTAGTGGCAGTAAGCTGAACCTGTGCACTGCAAGTGAGGATTAGGATTGTGGAGACTCTCCTTGTGTCTATCATTCCATCTCTGACCAAGGAGTTTATTGCCACACCCGTTGGTAACCCTTTAGGGTTTTGCTGTTGCCCTTAGCAACAGCATTTCGGGTTCTCTACGTATTAAAACACAACATCTTGCTTTTTTCATCTGAGCATTCCTAATAATAGGGAGACACCCAGTTTCTTAGCCTCTGGGCTTCTCTGTTCACTTTGTGTTTATTTTGTTACCCTATCACCTTCTGTGTACGTAATGTCATATTCCCCAGTCTGTGAGTTCATTTGTTTTGCATCCCTATCCGTTCAGACACCAGTACATTCCTGCAGGCACTGGTGTGCATAACAGTTCAGACACCAGTACATTCCTGCAGGCACTGGTGTGCATAACAGTGGGCAGCAATGGCGCGCTGCACTCCCGCCAGCCACGCTGTACCTCAGCTGTCACTTTTCTTGATAGAAGATCTCTCTTCTTCTACTCACCTGTGTTCTGACTTCTGGATCTGTGAGGGGGGTGACGGCGTGCTGTGGGAGTGAGCATCTAGACACGGCTAGCGTTCAGTACCCTTCAGGAGCTAATGGTGTCCTGTCAGCCAGAAGCAGAGCCATGAAATTCTTCAGGAAGTTGGTTCCTACTTCTGCCCCCTCAGTCCCACGAAGCAGGGAGACTGTTGCCAGCAGTTCTCCCTGAAAACAAAAAACCTAACATAAGTCTTTTCAGAGAAGCTCAGTAGAGCTCCCCTAGAGTGCATCCAGTCTGCCTGGGCACATTTCTAAAACTGAGGTCTGGAGGAGGGGCATAGAGGGAGGAGCCAGTTCACACCCATTGAAAAGTCTTAAGAGTGCCCATGGCTCCTGCGGAACCGTCTATACCCCATGGTCATGAAGTGGACCCCAGCATCCTCTAGGACGTATGAGAAACTTACAAAAATGCTGTATACTCATTATTTCACAGCTTACAGTGATCATGAGTTGCTTGGTTCAGCAAGCAGCCCGACAGCCGCTTCAGTGCCCATGAGCACCTATATCACAGAGCATGATACAGCAATATCTTTTTGTTGAAAAGGTTAGAGCAAAGTATAAAAATAAAATAAAAAAATAGAGCATATACTGTACCTCAACTTCACTCTCAATGGATTATGATCAACATGCTGCTTTCATAAGATTTTATGCCCTTGGGCAACATGCAGTTCTCATCCTATAATGTATTAGTGAAACTATAGCAGTTTTTTAAATCATAAAGTATTTACTGATGGCAAACGTGAATATAAAAAATAAACATTTAGATTAATATTTCGTAACACTCGGCTAGGGTCCATAAATCCTTGACTCGAGAAATAATGTGAGGCCCATGAGTAGAATTTATTATTCTCTGCGCTGCAAGTCAGTGTTTGTGTTAGAGAGACACATACAATTCTATTTTCTAAATGGTTTGAAAAGGAAAGTGGAATCTCGGCAGGTTGGGAATCTCTTGGGATTGTGAAAGCCTTTATTGTATCAACACATTAGAGGAGGAAGTGTGGTACTAAGAGGTACAGAGGAGCTGTGCTTTTCTATCACTATAAACTGATCATTTCACACCAGTTTCCTTCGTAAAAAAAAAACTAGTTTGTTGTACTGGTGATAGTACCACTACTTCACAGTGTACTGGTCACAGGCACATTCAGGGCTAATTAGTTCATTATTTAGTTGTAGAATGCCTTTAAAAATTCATGAGGTGGAAAAAAGGTACTTAGTCTTTATTTCAAAATACTACAAAGATTTGTCTAACATTTCATACCATGATCTACATATGTACAAGGGGTCATCAATTGTGAATGGAAGAAAATAGTTTTAGTATCAGCATAGGGAGGAGTTCTTTACTGTACCTGTGAATTTCCTGATCACCTGATAGCACATTCAGAATTCAAAAAATGTACTGCAGACACCCACCTCTGAGCATGTACAGGCCAGAGCAAATGTAGTAAAGCCGCAAACAGTATTTGATTGTGCACGTGCTGGCCCAAGCAGGACTTCATTGTGCATCCACTGAAATATATGGCCCAAGTAGGACTTCAATGTGTATCTACTGTCCTATATGCATGCTCAAAAGAACAGAGTTGAGGGCCTATGGAGAGTGTGCAATGTCATTGTGGGCATTCCCTCAAGCGTAAGAGTGAACTAACCATTCATCGGTGAGGAGAAGACAGAGGAATGCAATGAGGTTTGCCAGATCTTGTGGTACCAGCTCTGGAATTTGCTGGGACTGCCGGCAATCCCTAGGGCATACCTCCCAACATGACCCATTATAGGAGGGACAAAATGTTCTGTTCCTGGACCTCTCTCTTGACTCAGGACTGCCATCACCTGTGTTGAACTAGTTAGTTGATGAGAAAGATGTTTCAATATAGGTGATAGCAATAATAAATTAAGAGGAAAGACCAGGTACAGAGCACTTTGTCCCTCCTGGGATGGGTCACGTTGGGAACATTAGAATATCTGTAATGGATGCAGTGTGTGCATTGCACATGGGCCTCCAGGGTCCCCAGAGGCCCACACTACACACCCTGCATCCAATATAGATACGTTAATATACTTGCCTTCCGGAGCCCTATGTCGCTGCAGAAACCAGTGAAAAAATGGTGAGGCAGACATTTTTCCTGGTGTTTTGCGCATGGCCGCTGCTTAATTTTCCCAGAGATCTGCACATGCGCACTAGACTTTGGGACAGCGCTAGGGTCTCCTAGTGACCCTAGTATCTAGGGTCTATTGCTCTGCTGGCTAAGGTGAATAGGGTGCTCAGACAGTGACTGCACATGGGCCTCCTCTCTCTTGATGTGCCCCTGGTTAGGCAGTACGCATAGGGTTCTAAGTGGATATCAAGGTCGAACTACAGTATCACACTGAAATCCTTTCAAACATATTTTGTGTAATTGTTAGTATTCAGTGAGAATAATAATCACCACATTAAATGTATCTATTCGTAAATTCAATCTGCTGTAAACTATCCTGGAATTTTTGAGTTCTCGTGAATTGGAAACTATCAGGATTTATCTCGGTCAATGTAGCTGATTATATGATGATAAAAACATAATTAATCACACACAATTTTAAACACAAAACAACATTTATTTATCACAAATCGCATCCAAAGGGATGGATACAATTTGACACAAACCGCATGTGGTTTACATTCAACGGCTGGTTAACAACTCAAACATCATGCAAATACTGTTTGCTCCTGATTTAAACCCTTTGTTATGTTTCTGATTTTGACTTGCATATGTCAGTATTACCCCTTTTCCACTGGTGCTTAAAAACCCAAGTTACTGCCATAATAACCCAGGAGCAGCTAAGTGGAAACAGATTAACCTGTGTCCAGTGACCTGGGACTCAAACCTGGCTCGCTTGCAGGGTTGCTCCCGTGAAGGACCCGGGTTGCTGTGCAGTGTAAATGGGTAAGCCGGGTCCATGTGACCCAGCTCCCATAGTATAAGACATCATAGTCCAGAGCAGGGACAGATTGGGATGGAAAACTAACCTGGGAAATTTATGGAAGCAGCCCTAATGGGGACGAAGCCTGATGAGGGGGTGGGGTCTGCTGAGGGGGCAGGATCCTTACTCATAGGGCCTGATTGTATGCAATTACAATCAGGCCCTATGAGGAGTTTTTACCTTTAAAGATTTTCATACCCTCAGGGGGGTGCACACACAAAAAATGCAAATTTCCTCTGATTACTTCAATGCGAGTTTGTAATTGGATTGCAAAATGAATTTGTAGTACAAATTTGCCAATGAAAAGGCAACTCGCAGCTTGCACAAGACAACTAGATTGACTCCTTTGGGTAAACAAGATCTGCAAATCACTAAAAAAATGGCGGTGATGTATGAGCACATACTGGTGGACTGCGGAATTGTTAATTCTGGTTAAAAAAAATGCAGAAGCAGAGAAACTTTTTTTATTTTTTTTTATTTCTGATGTATGGGCCCCATTACTGTGCCAGTGATGATCACATGTTCACTGGATTCACATGTAGCTCGCTACTCCACCTGCAAGGTCTGCTGACTGTGGAAGTGCTAGCGAACATTACCCAGGAGGCCTCCTGCTACATTTTGCATAATGAAGCCCCTATGTGCAGCATTTCTGAGGCTGGTGAATTTGCCATTTTAGTAACCCTATGGAAACCTATGGGGTCTGCCTTTGCATTTGAAAATGTTGCACCTCCCTCATACATATATCGAGGATGTCGTTCCTATTTTTGGGTAGCCCCTGAAAATGGCTACTTTCAGTTATTATGCTGCAAATATTCTTGGATGAATATGGGCTTCTTTGAGACTACATTTAAGTGTAATAACTGAATCAGAAAACTTTGTTTTATATGTATCATACCCAAAACGCTTGTGATTTCACCAGTTAGGAACAACTTTCCAAAAATGTGCTTCTTCATCTCAGGACCCACAATCTGCATAGTGGGTGGAAAATAATGAGGCTTGATGTGTTTTTCCACTTTGATAAATTATTGTTTTAAAATTATATAAAAGAGCATTGTAATCTGCACATTCATATACCCCCACTATAGTTCTTTAGTTCAGCATAGGTCTATCTGAAGCACTCAGACTACAAAACACATTAATAAAGTATGATGTCTGTATGGCAGGCATGCTGATATGCCTGGAAACTGTTTGATGGGCTTTCAATTATAGTTAACTTAAATTTAATATTTTTCTTGATTTTTTTTATTTATATGGGGGGCGGGGGGGTATTTAAACAATTTGATATATTGCAATGTAGAATAGCACATATTTGACAACGTTTCATGGCATCTTCAACTGACAGTGGTAGATTTTAAATTCCATTAAAGTTAAATAGAATTAGTTTCCAGATTTTTTCTTGCTTGTTCCACTTGAACTCCTTCTGTCTTCATATTTCAGTGCATTGTGTCTGACATCCTGCTGTTATCTCTTATTTTCGTCTTCCATCGGGAGATAACCTCTGCCCAGGAGCTGCCACCTGCAGGGACTTCATTCCTGAAACATTTTTACTCTTTACTATAAACAAGTCTCTCCTTCCCCGGCTATCTCTCCATCCAGACCTGCCAGGTCTTCTCTCTATCCCCAGCCTCCACTAGAATGCATCGATTATTACCCGAACTCCAAATTACTGTATAAAACTCTTTCCTTTGCCCCTCCACCATCCGATGCAGTTTTAAGAATGTATTCTATCCTATGTTACCATTCTCCCCCTCCCTTCTTCCAACCCAGATCACTGCCAAGCCCGCTCTGCATTCTTTTGCACAGTTTTGAATGACAGGAGAAAGTTTGGGCCAGAGGGAGTGGATGATAGGAGAGAGGCATCTGACATTACCTTAGACTTCTGCGCGTTCTGCTGCATAGGCTGCCATGCTAGGGCACTGCAGGGACCAAGCTACAGAAAGTTCCACCCAGTAGCCAAGGTGTGCCCCTTCCCAATCCACACACCTGTCCTGTACTCGTCAGCCATTCTTATTTAGGGCGTACTGTGCGTTATAATGTGTATAAAATGTCTCTATTATTAAGGAGCCCCAGGACCTCTGCCGCAGGTTCCATTTCGGATAAAGCGCAATTAATAATTCTCGTAATTCCATTTTACCTCCCTCTATATCTTCCACTCCTCTTCCCCCCCTCCCTGTCTATCCCTATCTTCACCTCCTAATCTCCACCCCCGACCCTTGTGTGTTCCTCCCAAATGGGCTCTTCTTTCTTTACTCTCAGCCTGCAGGACAGTCTTTGCCCGCTGACTGCGCTCTGGAGCCACAGGGATCCCCTATGCCCCAATCCCCACTGTCCCAGAACACGTTGAGTGGTGCTACTGTCCTCCCACCTCTCATCCATCCCCATAGGGAGAAAAGAGAACAATCCAGGCATTCCTCGGAGTTTTCTACTTGTTGATCTAGCTCCTTGTGTGTTCTTGGCTGCCTCCCCTGATTGCACTGAAGAAGCAGAATATATGTGCTCATCTGTCTAGTGAATCCCTTCACTCACCTTGTCAGAGAAAGCATGATGCCCCTATCCAGGACTCAGCTGGGACTCTTCTTCATCCTCCTGTGTCCTGCAAACATCATTGGACTGTGGTGGTGAGTAGCCCCAGACTACGATCCTAGATGATAACCCTGGCTGACTTATCTCACAAGCTCCCACTTGCCCCACTCCACATGCCCAAGATATTTGATGAACGTTTTACACAGCAAGCAGAGATCTGTTTGGGGTTAGCCTTGTCCTAAATGTTTTGTCAGGAGCATAGTGAAAACTCTAGGTGATTGTCAAGTCAATGTAACTGGTTGCTGCTACAGATCAGTGACATAATGCAAAGGACTCAGACAGTGGGGCTGATGACAGACTGGGGAGCAATGCTCTGTTGGGCTTTGACAGCCATGGGATTACATATGATTGCTAAAAATAACAAATGTGATGTGTAGTTGATGGAAAGGAAGCAATACTCTGCAGATGCTTTTCTTGTGATAATCGGTATAATACTGTACGTATGGGTTGAAGAAAGGTTAACGGCTGCCAGCGAAGTGTTAAATACAATAACGCAGCTTTGCGCAGAAATGTTAAAGATGGACAGATTTATTACACATCGCAGGCAGGAGAGGGATTGTTTCATTACGTGCAGACCAAGTGGCTCAATCATTATAAACGCGCTGCTCTCTACTGTTAAGGAACTACAAGACCCAGCATGCCATAGCAATCCTTGGATGCCAGAGCATGCTGAGACCCTTAGTTCTACCTGAGATCGAAAGCCGCGGATAACTTGGTTCTATAGTACAGTGCACCGAGTATAAGTGTCAGTTTCTTCAGTGTAGCTCGCCAACTAATGTGGAGCTACAAGTCCCAGCGTGCCCTGTCATGGACTTGTAGTTGCATAAAGGCAGTGGAAACACTGGTTGCCCAAGCCTGTTATATGTACTTAAAACAACTTCTGACTGAACGTACTGTATTTGCTTTTGAGATTGTCTGTGTATCATCATGAGCTCAGTAAATTAATTATTACCAAACGTACTATATAAAAAGTTTACAGTACAGACAAGTTGTGCATGGCTTGGAATAAACGCGTTAAACAACTCTAGCAGAAATAATGTATCACTTTGTTTTGTTTTAAAGTACAGTTTCTGGCTGAGGATGAGTTAAATGATTGCACAACCCAGACGTTGTAGCTTTGTGTCTGACAATATTTGAGTGTGTGCCCCGGGAACAGAGTCTTCCTCAATCAGCAAGTATTCATTTGGGATCCAGATGGAGCAGCCCAGGTGGCTCCAGGTATTGACCATCAACTACTCTGGATGTATTGCTACCTTTGTAGCATTAGAGGAGAGCTGGAGTATTAAAGTAATACGCTTTGTAGTAATGATGACCTCTAGTAGCTTTCGGCAACAGCTTGCACTCTTCAAGATCGCAACATAATTCTCATGCCCCTTGTTATAGAGATGGTTAGTAGTAGTAGCAATAATAATAATAATAATAATAATAATAATAATAATAATAATAATAATAATATTTATTATTATTTTTATTAGCCACAAGCATCTATAGTAGCATGTATTGTGTCCTTTTATCTAGCACAGTGGTTGGGGAACACTAATGGGGTAAAAATGAAATTCCTGGGGGTAATGCACGGTTGCGCTGCCGAGACACAACCTCGTCCAGCACCAGCTGGCTCGCAATGTGACGTGCTGATGTCACACCGTGCTCCCTTCTGCCTGCCCTGCGCTGTGCTCCTGGCCGCCCTGTGATGTGTTCCTGCCCGCGGTGTGACGTGCTGATGTCACACTGCGCTCCCTCACGCCCGCCCATCCTGCGCTGTCCTGTCCTCCTGCCCGTGGTCCGCCAACCCACGCACAGAACTTGAAGTGTTCTGTGGCTGACCGCTGATGGAGTTCCGCAGGATCAGACAGTGGCCCACATAACAGTGGGAAATTCCCACTGACATTACTGAGGTGAGGATGTGACCATCTGTCTCCTAAAAGTCGTGTCGTCGTCCCCCCCTTCCCCCCTCATCCATCTTTATCACATCCATTCTGGTGTTTTGGGCAGAAAGTTTTAATTAACCCATTCACTGCCAAAAAATAATTGGCAAAAATAATAAAAAATAATTATATATGTATCTCAGAATTGCCATATAAACAGTGATAACCAGTATATATGCACAATAATATATGATTTCCTTCCTTTCAAATCAAGGGGGTAACGTCGGCGTAGCTAAATATATTTTGGGGTAAAAGGTAAAAAAGTTCCCTGACCCCTGATCTAGCACATATGAGCTTCTTGACAGATACAGTATGTGTGTGGTACAGCATTTACACAATTAGGAAACTATTACTGTACATTACTAATTATGTAGGGTAACAAGCACCAGGTAATGTGTAACAAGTCTGATATTTTGTTGTGTACATTAACCCTTCACTGTCCCTGAGTCTGCTAGTTGATTTGATGTTACTTTAATATCTTCTATGCGTTATTTCATACTACAGTATATCCACTATAATCCTTTGTGATACTAAGAGTTAAAAGGACAGTTCATAAAGGTACAACATGAAAAGGTAGCTGGTTATTACATGTTTCTGAATTTCGTTAGGAAACAAAGTATTATTACCTGTTTGCTATGAAACTACCTCAAACTACCAACAATCACTGGAAACCTATCTGTCAGGGATTGCTGGTGATTGTAGTTTCACACCAGCTGGAAAGTCTCAAGCTATTACTTCTACTCTAGAACAGTAGTAGTTAGTATGTTTCTTTTTCCCTCTCCAACCTGCAGGTGTCACTGTAGTTGTTGCAGTCAACAGTGGTGGTTTGGATGGTGCCTGATATATCCCAGTAGATAGTAACATTCAAAGCTAGAACTGAAATGTCCTACAAATAAATTATATCAAATGGCAGTATTTCGTTTTGCACATAAAATAAATAAATAAATACTAAAATACATTGTCTGTGGATAGTAGATTTTCTGGTATTTCTGAATAACTTTAGTCCAGTGCAGCGGAAATCTGAGCCATGTAGTAATAATAATAATAATAATAATAATAATTTTATTTATATAGCGCTCTTTCTCCAATAGGACTCAAGGCGCTTAACAGATACATAGCATAATATAGTACAGAAAATAATGAAGTACATTTTCATAAAATACAGAAGCATGAAGACACTAAAAGGGACATTATGGAAATGCTTGATGTATCATGAATAGAGACAGCAGACTGCAATGTAGTCCGTTTTGGAGTAAAGTAACTGTACTGGGTACCAGAAAGTCATTTTCTGTGTAAGTTTGGTCAAGAATAGATGATAAATTGTAATTTCCTAATAATAAGCTGTTAGCAAGGATATAGCTGCTTGTGAAAACAGTACATTAAAAATAAACCTCCATTATTAAATTTAAGGAGATTTGTCAAAGCTTGGAGAGAGATAAAGTGCCAACCAATCAGCTTCCTACTGTCATTTACAGTGTTCGAAAAATGACAGGAGCTGATTGGTACTTTCTCCACTTTATCTCTCTCCAAGCTTTGATAAATCTCCCCCTTAGACCATTATAAACTATAAACTGCTTGATTCAATGTATTTAAGGGCCCATTTAGCAATCACATTTCAATGTCAAAATCACATTGCAGGACGCATTGATACAGTTTAGATGTATTAAATAGCACGCAGGTCCCTGCAAAGTGCTCAGTACAGTGCCGGGACTCCTGCGCATGCACAGTCTACTGACCACACGTGCAGCAGCTATTGCTGGGGCATGTTCCGAGTGTTTCTGTGAAGTGTAGCCCATAGACTACAACGGGCTAACAGTCACCATCATCAGATGCCATTAGCTGCGAGGGGCAAACTCCCGAATGCAAATCTGACAGCAACCCCCATAGATACCTATAGTTGCTGCAGCTGCTGTCTATAATGGAGGGATTGCTGCAAATATCAAAGATATCTCTCATACATTTGGGTGATAGTAAATATTTGCTTCTATCCTTGTTTTCGGGTAATTTTCCACAGATATGTAATGATGAATGGGCCCCTTACTCACAGAGACTTTGTGGTTACAACATACGTTTGCCCTTGGTTAAATTATGAGTTTTATGTGCTTCATGCCCTATACATTTCTGCAACATCAGTATCTGTACTGTCTTCCCTTGACCATTCCCACCACAAAACTGAGCTTTCATACTGATGTTTGTATCACTCTTCCATCTTCCATCATGTATGTATGGAACAGTGAGTGGGTAGCCATATTATTATGTATTTGTAATTCCCCGTTGACTTAATAAAATTGCTTTCCTGCAAGCACAAATTAAGTAAATGGTAATGCACATGCATAGCTGTGCAATCAGCCTCCCTCTGAAATTCATATTGGATCAAGAGTAAAACTCAGCCTGTCTGCATATCTAAAAAGACTGACACTTGTTAGTTATAAGGGCTCCATTAAGGAGGGTGAGCGTTTCAGGGACAAGTTATTCGAGTCTCACCCCCAGATAAGGGCACAACAAATAATAATCTACTGCTGGTTGGGCATCTGTCTACAATGTGATGTCTGCAATGAAAAGTGGCGGAATTATTCATGTTAGATTGGAGGCACCCACATTTCAACTGGTACCCACCTGTGCATTTCAAGAGGATGCTCAAGTAATTAATAAGTACCAAAAAGATCTCTAACATATAACAGACAAAAAGTAATTCTGTAAGTTTGCATGGTCATTTTAAACTAGAGGGTTTGGGTTGGATCAATATTCAGCCTATTTCCTAAATGAAATTGATTACAAAGTATTTTGTCTCCATATTTTTTTACATTATGTACATATATTAAAAAATTGGGATTTTAGTCATTTTATACGCCAGAGGCTGTCTTCCTGTATGTACACGCCATCTCTGTTAGTACAAGTAACAGTGGGTTGTTATGGGAAAAGTGTATTCCGGAGAAGCAAGACAGGGAATCTGTTACTGAAATGTAACCACCTAATGCAAAGTAAAGACCTATACTGTAAATCAGACAATTTAGGCATCAAAAGAATCAGCAGAAAGACTAGGCACTATGGTCCCCAGATACACACTAGTTCTCCAGTAGCTGTATAAGAGGGAATAGTCAACCTTTAATATAGAACATAAAAGGCAGGCATAGTAAGACTGCGCTGGTGAAAGAGTGATATTTCATTATCCAATAAAAGTAAATGAAAACAACATAACTATGATAGAACACTGGACGGTATTTTCACAAACATACAATACATAAAATAAGTTAAAAACTGGACATAGTTAATGTATTAGTGCTCTGAGTACTAAGGATTCAAACCTGTGCATGCACATCAATAGAGACTTACTAGTTGGGGCTATCAGTCCATAATCTCCTATGTTGTTAAATGTCAAGTAGGCAGTTGTTATTAGTTATTATCCCAAAGCTCAGTGGTGTTGATATCCACAACAGTTAGGCTCAGTGTTAGATATATATTCTCAAGCAGTCTGGTTAGTAAAATAAACTTTAGCATGCAATAGCAGTTATTTGTAAATGCTTCTCCACACTGCCATTCTAACACAAATGACTTTTATCTGCTTTAATTAGAGATGTGCGGGGTTCGGATTTACCCGGATCTCAAATCGGCATCTTATTGGCTCTCAGATGTCACGTGTTTTGAATAGCCAATAAGTAAAATCCGTATAAATCCGAACTCGCATTCATTTTGGCGTTAAGAATCGAGTAAATCAGAACTCGCACATCTCTAGCTTTAATTCTTGTTCCTGGTCAGGAAGAGTTCAATATATAGACATCCAGTATGTTCTTTAGACCACTCACAATGAGGAACATCAGTGGTGACTCCCAGCTCCTGATGCGTTCCAATGATGGCAGCCTTATCTGGAGTGTCCGTGCTGTAAAACTATTCCCATGTGTTTGGTCTCAAAGTGTTAATACCGGTGTGGTATTCAGTAGGTAAGTCATTAGGTGAAGGGTGAACCACAGAAGCCATAAACTATGTTTTAACCTAGAAGACATATTGATTATGTATATATAAGTATATATCTATATGTTTAGTTATTGATGCAACTGCATCTCCTGATAAAGTATTGGTAGCTGCACTGTTGTCTAATAAGACACAAATAGACTGTCCAGTGAAATGATTTGGCATGGTGTAATGCATATGGTATGCTGAGCGCAGCAGACATTTCATTTATTGCTGTATGTTCTACAGTATAATTTCCTAATTTCCTGCCATATATATCATATACAATCTATATCTATCTCTATGTCCGTCCGTCCGTCCGTATTTAGCTTTAATTTATAATAAAGTAAATAATCTCTCTACCACTACAGTATGTTGTCTTCTGGCAGAAGATGCTCTGATTATTCGGATACAAACAAATCCAGATGACTCTAATGGAAATTGCATGTAGGGTGAATTCCATGTTATTTTGTCATGTCACTAAATGCTGAGTGCTGGGAAATGTTGCACCAAGTGATTTATGTAACTCCGCCCCTTATGGAACTACATATTGAACTCTGAAACAATAACACGTGGCCTTTATTAGACGGGATACTTGGGGGATGCATTTATAGAAAAAGCTTTAGCATAACTGATCACTAAAGAACCACTAAGTGTAAAATATAATGCCCCCAGTAGTAGTGCCGCTTATACATATAATGTCATAATGCCCACACACACAAACATACACACACATACACTTTCTCTAAAATCCCTTTCCTTCCGCTTACCTAACAAAGGGGGTAATTCAGACCCGATTGCCGCTGTGCGCAGCGAGCGATCAGATCTGAACTGCTTATGCACCGCAATGCACCGGCGCATCGGACAACTGAACCGGGCATTGGTGCCTAGCAACAGGATGGTGCGAAAACAGCGAGTGCACAGGTGATCGCAAGGTGATTGACAGGAAGTGGCCGTTTGTGGGTGGCAACTGACCGTTTTACAGGAGTGTCCGGAGAAACGCAGGAGGGACCAGGCATTTTGAGGTAGAGTGTCTGACGTTAGCTCCGGCCCTGGTCAGCAGCATTACATTGCAGTGTTCGAGTAAGTCCTGTCCAGTGCAGAGACCTCACAAACTGATTGTTTTGCAGGTCTCCTACAAAAGCGAACGCACACCTACACACACCATATACCCTCCCCCTGTAGGCGGTAACTATCTGATCGCAGGGATGCAAAAAATGCACCCTAGCGATCAGGTCTGAATAAATTCCCTCCTCCCCCAAGTCTGGCTGGCCAGATCTGCAGCAGCTTATCATCCTCTGTAGCAGCCTGGTCCTGTGTAGCTCCGCCCCTCTGTCTTTTTGTAGCTCCACCTCCTTTTCAGGTCCTGCATACTGCTGGTGTCAGCAGGGACATCAGCAGGGATGCAGAGCAGGGAGAGGGACTCTCCAGCCTGCCACCTCCCTGCTTTGTAGTCCTTTGTTGAGTGGGTAGCACCGACCCTGATCATACTTGTGCATACATATTTTATATATATATTAGAGATGAGCGCCTGAAATTTTTCGGGTTTTGTGTTTTGGTTTTGGGTTCGGTTCCGCGGCCGTGTTTTGGGTTCGAACGCGTTTTGGCAAAACCTCACCGAATTTTTTTTGTCGGATTCGGGTGTGTTTTGGATTCGGGTGTTTTTTTAAAAAAACACTAAAAAACAGCTTAAATCATAGAATTTGGGGGTCATTTTGATCCCAAAGTATTATTAACCTCAAAAACCATAATTTACACTCATTTTCAGTCTATTCTGAATACCTCACACCTCACAATATTATTTTTAGTCCTAAAATTTGCACCGAGGTCGCTGTGTGAGTAAGATAAGCGACCCTAGTGGCCGACACAAACACCGGGCCCATCTAGGAGTGGCACTGCAGTGTCACGCAGGATGTCCCTTCCAAAAAACCCTCCCCAAACAGCACATGACGCAAAGAAAAAAAGAGGCGCAATGAGGTAGCTGTGTGAGTAAGATTAGCGACCCTAGTGGCCGACACAAACACCGGGCCCATCTAGGAGTGGCACTGCAGTGTCACGCAGGATGTCCCTTCCAAAAAACCCTCCCCAAACAGCACATGACGCAAAGAAAAAAAGAGGCGCAATGAGGTAGCTGTGTGAGTAAGATTAGCGACCCTAGTGGCCGACACAAACACCGGGCCCATCTAGGAGTGGCACTGCAGTGTCACGCAGGATGTCCCTTCCAAAAAACCCTCCCCAAACAGCACATGACGCAAAGAAAAAAAGAGGCGCAATGAGGTAGCTGTGTGAGTAAGATTAGCGACCCTAGTGGCCGACACAAACACCGGGCCCATCTAGGAGTGGCACTGCAGTGTCACGCAGGATGTCCCTTCCAAAAAACCCTCCCCAAACAGCACATGACGCAAAGAAAAAAAGAGGCGCATTGAGGTAGCTGTGTGAGTAAGATTAGCGACCCTAGTGGCCGACACAAACACCGGGCCCATCTAGGAGTGGCACTGCAGTGTCACGCAGGATGTCCCTTCCAAAAAACCCTCCCCAAACAGCACATGACGCAAAGAAAAAAAGAGGCGCAATGAGGTAGCTGTGTGAGTAAGATTAGCGACCCTAGTGGCCGACACAAACACCGGGCCCATCTAGGAGTGGCACTGCAGTGTCACGCAGGATGTCCCTTCCAAAAAACCCTCCCCAAACAGCACATGACGCAAAGAAAAAAAGAGGCGCAATGAGGTAGCTGACTGTGTGAGTAAGATTAGCGACCCTAGTGGCCGACACAAACACCGGGCCCATCTAGGAGTGGCACTGCAGTGTCACGCAGGATGTCCCTTCCAAAAAACCCTCCCCAATCAGCACATGATGCAAAGAAAAAGAAAAGAAAAAAGAGGTGCAAGATGGAATTGTCCTTGGGCCCTCCCACCCACCCTTATGTTGTATAAACAAAACAGGACATGCACACTTTAACCAACCCATCATTTCAGTGACAGGGTCTGCCACACGACTGTGACTGATATGACGGGTTGGTTTGGACCCCCCCCAAAAAAGAAGCAATTAATCTCTCCTTGCACAAACTGGCTCTACAGAGGCAAGATGTCCACCTCATCTTCACCCTCCGATATATCACCGTGTACATCCCCCTCCTCACAGATTATCAATTCGTCCCCACTGGAATCCACCATCTCAGCTCCCTGTGTACTTTGTGGAGGCAATTGCTGCTGGTCAATGTCTCCGCGGAGGAATTGATTATAATTCATTTTAATGAACATCATCTTCTCCACATTTTCTGGATGTAACCTCGTACGCCGATTGCTGACAAGGTGAGCGGCGGCACTAAACACTCTTTCGGAGTACACACTTGTGGGAGGGCAACTTAGGTAGAATAAAGCCAGTTTGTGCAAGGGCCTCCAAATTGCCTCTTTTTCCTGCCAGTATAAGTACGGACTGTGTGACGTGCCTACTTGGATGCGGTCACTCATATAATCCTCCACCATTCTATCAATGTTGAGAGAATCATATGCAGTGACAGTAGACGACATGTCCGTAATCGTTGTCAGGTCCTTCAGTCCGGACCAGATGTCAGCATCAGCAGTCGCTCCAGACTGCCCTGCATCACCGCCAGCGGGTGGGCTCGGAATTCTGAGCCTTTTCCTCGCACCCCCAGTTGCGGGAGAATGTGAAGGAGGAGATGTTGACAGGTCGCGTTCCGCTTGACTTGACAATTTTGTCACCAGCAGGTCTTTCAACCCCAGCAGACCTGTGTCTGCCGGAAAGAGAGATCCAAGGTAGGCTTTAAATCTAGGATCGAGCACGGTGGCCAAAATGTAGTGCTCTGATTTCAACAGATTGACCACCCGTGAATCCTTGTTAAGCGAATTAAGGGCTGCATCCACAAGTCCCACATGCCTAGCGGAATCGCTCCCTTTTAGCTCCTTCTTCAATGCCTCCAGCTTCTTCTGCAAAAGCCTGATGAGGGGAATGACCTGACTCAGGCTGGCAGTGTCTGAACTGACTTCACGTGTGGCAAGTTCAAAGGGCATCAGAACCTTGCACAACGTTGAAATCATTCTCCACTGCACTTGAGACAGGTGCATTCCACCTACTATATCGTGCTCAATTGTATAGGCTTGAATGGCCTTTTGCTGCTCCTCCAACCTCTGAAGCATATAGAGGGTTGAATTCCACCTCGTTACCACTTCTTGCTTCAGATGATGGCAGGGCAGGTTCAGTAGTTTTTGGTGGTGCTCCAGTCTTCTGTACGTGGTGCCTGTACGCCGAAAGTGTCCCGCAATTTTTCTGGCCACCGACAGCATCTCTTGCACGCCCCTGTCGTTTTTTAAAAAATTCTGCACCACCAAATTCAAGGTATGTGCAAAACATGGGACGTGCTGGAATTTGCCCATATTTAATGCACACACAATATTGCTGGCGTTGTCCGATGCCACAAATCCACAGGAGAGTCCAATTGGGGTAAGCCATTCCGCGATGATCTTCCTCAGTTGCCGTAAGAGGTTTTCAGCTGTGTGCGTATTCTGGAAAGCGGTGATACAAAGCGTAGCCTGCCTAGGAAAGAGTTGGCGTTTGCGAGATGCTGCTACTGGTGCCGCCGCTGCTGTTCTTGCGGCGGGAGTCCATACATCTACCCAGTGGGCTGTCACAGTCATATAGTCCTGACCCTGCCCTGCTCCACTTGTCCACATGTCCGTGGTTAAGTGGACATTGGGTACAACTGCATTTTTTAGGACACTGGTGAGTCTTTTTCTGACGTCCGTGTACATTCTCGGTATCGCCTGCCTAGAGAAGTGGAACCTAGATGTTTTTGGTAACGGGGGCACACTGCCTCAATAAATTGTCTAGTTCCCTGTGAACTAACGGCAGATACCGGACGCACGTCTAACACCAACATAGTTGTCAAGGACTCAGTTATCCGCTTTGCAGTAGGATGACTGCTGTGATATTTCATCTTCCTCGCAAAGGACTGTTGAACAGTCAATTGCTTACTGGAAGTAGTACAAGTGGGCTTACGACTTCCCCTCTGGGATGACCATCGACTCCCAGCGGCAACAACAGCAGCGCCAGCAGCAGTAGGCGTTACACGCAAGGATGCATCGGAGGAATCCCAGGCAGGAGAGGACTCGTCAGAATTGCCAGTGACATGGCCTGCAGGACTATTGGCATTCCTGGGGAAGGAGGAAATTGACACTGAGGGAGTTGGTGGGGTGGTTTGCGTGAGCTTGGTTACAAGAGGAAGGGATTTACTGGTCAGTGGACTGCTTCCGCTGTCACCCAAAGTTTTTGAACTTGTCACTGACTTATTATGAATGCGCTGCAGGTGACGTATAAGGGAGGATGTTCCGAGGTGGTTAACGTCCTTACCCCTACTTATTACAGCTTGACAAAGGGAACACACGGCTTGACACCTGTTGTCCGCATTTCTGGTGAAATACCTCCACACCGAAGAGCTGATTTTTTTGGTATTTTCACCTGGCATGTCAACGGCCATATTCCTCCCACGGACAACAGGTGTCTCCCCGGGTGCCTGACTTAAACAAACCACCTCACCATCAGAATCCTCCTGGTCAATTTCCTCCCCAGCGCCAGCAACACCCATATCCTCCTCATCCTGGTGTACTTCAACACTGACATCTTCAATCTGACTATCAGGAACTGGACTGCGGGTGCTCCTTCCAGCACTTGCAGGGGGCGTGCAAATGGTGGAAGGCGCATGCTCTTCACGTCCAGTGTTGGGAAGGTCAGGCATCGCAACCGACACAATTGGACTCTCCTTGTGGATTTGGGATTTCAAAGAACGCACAGTTCTTTGCGGTGCTTTTGCCAGCTTGAGTCTTTTCAGTTTTCTAGCGAGAGGCTGAGTGCTTCCATCCTCATGTGAAGCTGAACCACTAGCCATGAACATAGGCCAGGGCCTCAGCCGTTCCTTGCCACTCCGTGTGGTAAATGGCATATTGGCAAGTTTACGCTTCTCCTCCGACAATTTTATTTTAGGTTTTGGAGTCCTTTTTTTACTGATATTTGGTGTTTTGGTTTTGACATGCTCTGTACTATGCCATTGGGCATCGGCCTTGGCAGACGACGTTGCTGGCATTTCATCGTCTCGGCCATGACTAGTGGCAGCAGCTTCAGCACGAGGTGGAAGTGGATCTTGATCTTTCCCTAATTTTGGAACCTCAACATTTTTGTTCTCCATATTTTAATAGGCACAACTAAAAGGCACCTCAGGTAAACAATGGAGATGGATGGATTGGATACTAGTATACAATTATGGACGGGCTGCCGAGTGCCGACACAGAGGTAGCCACAGCCGTGAACTACCGCACTGTACTGTGTCTGCTGCTAATATATAGACTGGTTGATAAAGAGATAGTATACTCGTAACTAGTATGTATGTATAAAGAAAGAAAAAAAAACCACGGTTAGGTGGTATATACAATTATGGACGGGCTGCCGAGTGCCGACACAGAGGTAGCCACAGCCGTGAACTACCGCACTGTACTGTGTCTGCTGCTAATATATAGACTGGTTGATAAAGAGATAGTATACTCGTAACTAGTATGTATGTATAAAGAAAGAAAAAAAAACCACGGTTAGGTGGTATATACAATTATGGACGGGCTGCCGAGTGCCGACACAGAGGTAGCCACAGCCGTGAACTACCGCACTGTACTGTGTCTGCTGCTAATATATAGACTGGTTGATAAAGAGATAGTATACTCGTAACTAGTATGTATGTATAAAGAAAGAAAAAAAAACCACGGTTAGGTGGTATATACAATTATGGACGGGCTGCCGAGTGCCAACACAGAGGTAGCCACAGCCGTGAACTACCGCACTGTACTGTGTCTGCTGCTAATATATAGACTGGTTGATAAAGAGATAGTATACTCGTAACTAGTATGTATGTATAAAGAAAGAAAAAAAAACCACGGTTAGGTGGTATATACAATTATGGACGGGCTGCCGAGTGCCGACACAGAGGTAGCCACAGCCGTGAACTACCGCACTGTACTGTGTCTGCTGCTAATATATAGACTGGTTGATAAAGAGATAGTATACTCGTAACTAGTATGTATGTATAAAGAAAGAAAAAAAAACCACGGTTAGGTGGTATATACAATTATGGACGGGCTGCCGAGTGCCGACACAGAGGTAGCCACAGCCGTGAACTACCGCACTGTACTGTGTCTGCTGCTAATATATAGACTGGTTGATAAAGAGATAGTATACTCGTAACTAGTATGTATGTATAAAGAAAGAAAAAAAAACCACGGTTAGGTGGTATATACAATTATGGACGGGCTGCCGAGTGCCGACACAGAGGTAGCCACAGCCGTGAACTACCGCACTGTACTGTGTCTGCTGCTAATATATAGACTGGTTGATAAAGAGATAGTATACTCGTAACTAGTATGTATGTATAAAGAAAGAAAAAAAAACCACGGTTAGGTGGTATATACAATTATGGACGGGCTGCCGAGTGCCGACACAGAGGTAGCCACAGCCGTGAACTACCGCACTGTACTGTGTCTGCTGCTAATATAGACTGGTTGATAAAGAGATAGTATACTCGTAACTAGTATGTATGTATAAAGAAAGAAAAAAAAACCACGGTTAGGTGGTATATACAATTATGGACGGGCTGCCGAGTGCCGACACAGAGGTAGCCACAGCCGTGAACTACCGCACTGTACTGTGTCTGCTGCTAATATATAGACTGGTTGATAAAGAGATAGTATACTCATAACTAGTATGTATGTATAAAGAAAGAAAAAAAAACCACGGTTAGGTGGTATATACAATTATGGACGGGCTGCCGAGTGCCGACTCAGAGGTAGCCACAGCCGTGAACTACCGCACTGTACTGTGTCTGCTGCTAATATAGACTGGTTGATAAAGAGATAGTATACTACTAATATTATATATACTGGTGGTCAGGTCACTGGTCACTAGTCACACTGGCAGTGGCACTCCTGCAGCAAAAGTGTGCACTGTTTTAATATAATATTATGTACTCCTGGCTCCTGCTATAACCTATAACTGGCACTGCAGTAGTGCTCCCCAGTCTCCCCCACAATTATAAGCTGTGTGAGCTGAGCAGTCAGACAGATATATAATATATATAGATGATGCAGCACACTGGCCTGAGCCTGAGCAGTGCACACAGATATGGTATGTGACTGACTGAGTCACTGTGTGTATCGCTTTTTTCAGGCAGAGAACGGATATATTAAATAAACTGCACTGTGTGTCTGGTGGTCACTCACTATATAATATATTATGTACTCCTGGCTCCTGCTATAACCTATAACTGGCACTGCAGTAGTGCTCCCCAGTCTCCCCCACAATTATAAGCTGTGTGAGCTGAGCAGTCAGACAGATAATCAGATATATATAATATTATATATAGATAATAGATGATGCAGCACACTGGCCAGAGCCTGAGCAGTGCACACAGATATGGTATGTGATAGAGATGAGCGGGTTCGGTTTCTCTGAAACCGAACCCGCACGAACTTCATGTTTTTTTCACGGGTCCGAGCAGACTCGGATCCTCCCGCCTTGCTCGGTTAACCCGAGCGCGCCCGAACGTCATCATGACGCTGTCGGATTCTCGCGAGACTCGGATTCTATATAAGGAGCCGCGCGTCGCCGCCATTTTCACACGTGCATTGAGATTGATAGGGAGAGGACGTGGCTGGCGTCCTCTCCATTAGAAATTAGATTAGAAGAGAGAGAGAGATTGTGCAGAGTCAGACAGAGTTTACCACAGTGACCAGTGCAGTTGTTGTTAGTTAACTTTTATTTATTTTAATATAATATATCCGTTCTCTGCTATATCCGTTCTCTGCCTGAAAAAAAACGATACACAGCAGCAGCCAGTCACACAGTGTGACTCAGTCTGTGTGCACTCAGCTCAGCCCAGTGTGCTGCACATCAATGTATAAAAGGCAAAGCTTATAATAATTGTGGGGGAGACTGGGGAGCACTGCAGGTTGTTATAGCAGGAGCCCCCAGGAGTACATAATATTATATTAATTTAAAATTAAACAGTGCACACTTTTGCTGCAGGAGTGCCACTGCCAGTGTGACTAGTGGTGACCAGTGCCTGACCACCAGTATAGTAGTATATTGTTGTATGTATTGTATACTATCTCTTTATCAACCAGTCTATATTAGCAGCAGACACAGTACAGTGCGGTAGTTCACGGCTGTGGCTACCTCTGTGTCGGCAGTCGGAACTCGGCAGGCAGTCCGTCCATCCATAATTGTATTACAATATATACCACCTAACCGTGGTATTTTTTTTTCTTTCTTTATACCGTCGTCATAGTGTCATACTTGTTACGAGTATACTACTATCTCTTTATCAACCAGTGTACAGTGCGGTAGTTCACGGCTGTGGCTACCTCTGTGTCGGCAGTCGGCAGGCAGTCCGTCCATCCATAATTGTATTATTATTATAATATATACCACCTAACCGTGGTTTTTTTTTCATTCTTTATACCGTCATAGTGTCATACTAGTTGTTACGAGTATACTACTATCTCTTTATCAACCAGTGTACAGTGCGGTAGTTCACGGCTGTGGCTACCTCTGTGTCGGCAGTCGGCAGGCAGTCCGTCCATCCATAATTGTATTATTATTATAATATATACCACCTAACTGTGGTATTTTTTTTTCTTTCTTTATACCGTCGTCATAGTGTCATACTAGTTGTTACGAGTATACTACTATCTCTTTATCAACCAGTGTACAGTGCGGTAGTTCACGGCTGTGGCTACCTCTGTGTCGGCAGTCGGCAGGCAGTCCGTCCATCCATAATTGTATTATTATTATAATATATACCACCTAACCGTGGTTTTTTTTTCATTCTTTATACCGTCGTCATAGTGTCATACTAGTTGTTACGAGTATACTACTATCTCTTTATCAACCAGTGTACAGTGCGGTAGTTCACGGCTGTGGCTACCTCTGTGTCGGCAGTCGGCAGGCAGTCCGTCCATCCATAATTGTATTATTATTATAATATATACCACCTAACCGTGGTTTTTTTTTCATTCTTTATACCGTCGTCATAGTGTCATACTAGTTGTTACGAGTATACTACTATCTCTTTATCAACCAGTGTACAGTGCGGTAGTTCACGGCTGTGGCTACCTCTGTGTCGGCAGTCGGCAGGCAGTCCGTCCATCCATAATTGTATTATTATTATAATATATACCACCTAACCGTGGTTTTTTTTTCATTCTTTATACCGTCGTCATAGTGTCATACTAGTTGTTACGAGTATACTACTATCTCTTTATCAACCAGTGTACAGTGCGGTAGTTCACGGCTGTGGCTACCTCTGTGTCGGCAGTCGGCAGGCAGTCCGTCCATCCATAATTGTATTATTATTATAATATATACCACCTAACCGTGGTTTTTTTTTCATTCTTTATACCGTCGTCATAGTGTCATACTAGTTGTTACGAGTATACTACTATCTCTTTATCAACCAGTGTACAGTGCGGTAGTTCACGGCTGTGGCTACCTCTGTGTCGGCAGTCGGCAGGCAGTCCGTCCATCCATAATTGTATTATTATTATAATATATACCACCTAACCGTGGTTTTTTTTTCATTCTTTATACCGTCGTCATAGTGTCATACTAGTTGTTACGAGTATACTACTATCTCTTTATCAACCAGTGTACAGTGCGGTAGTTCACGGCTGTGGCTACCTCTGTGTCGGAACTCGGCAGGCAGTCCGTCCATCCATAATTGTATTATATACCACCTAACCGTGGTTTTTTTATACCACCTAACCGTGGCAGTCCGTCCATAATTGTATACTAGTATCCAATCCATCCATCTCCATTGTTTACCTGAGGTGCCTTTTAGTTCTGCCTATAAAATATGGAGAACAAAAAAGTTGAGGTTCCAAAATTAGGGAAAGATCAAGATCCACTTCCACCTCGTGCTGAAGCTGCTGCCACTAGTCATGGCCGAGACGATGAAATGCCAGCAACGTCGTCTGCCAAGGCCGATGCCCAATGTCATAGTACAGAGCATGTCAAATCCAAAACACCAAATATCAGAAAAAAAAGGACTCCAAAACCTAAAATAAAATTGTCGGAGGAGAAGCGTAAACTTGCCAATATGCCATTTACCACACGGAGTGGCAAGGAACGGCTGAGGCCCTGGCCTATGTTCATGGCTAGTGGTTCAGCTTCACATGAGGATGGAAGCACTCAGCCTCTCGCTAGAAAAATGAAAAGACTCAAGCTGGCAAAAGCAGCACAGCAAAGAACTGTGCATTCTTCGAAATCCCAAATCCGAATTCCGAGCCCACCCGCTGGCGGTGATGCAGGGCAGTCTGGAGCGACTGCTGATGCTGACATCTGGTCCGGACTGAAGGACCTGACAACCATTACGGACATGTCGTCTACTGTCACTGCATATGATTCTCTCACCATTGATAGAATGGTGGAGGATTATATGAGTGACCGCATCCAAGTAGGCACGTCACACAGTCCGTACTTATACTGGCAGGAAAAAGAGGCAATTTGGAGGCCCTTGCACAAACTGGCTTTATTCTACCTAAGTTGCCCTCCCACAAGTGTGTACTCCGAAAGAGTGTTTAGTGCCGCCGCTCACCTTGTCAGCAATCGGCGTACGAGGTTACATCCAGAAAATGTGGAGAAGATGATGTTCATTAAAATGAATTATAATCAATTCCTCCGCGGAGACATTGACCAGCAGCAATTGCCTCCACAAAGTACACAGGGAGCTGACATGGTGGATTCCAGTGGGGACGAATTGATAATCTGTGAGGAGGGGGATGTACACGGTGATATATCGGAGGATGATGATGAGGTGGACATCTTGCCTCTGTAGAGCCAGTTTGTGCAAGGAGAGATTAATTGCTTCTTTTTTGGTGGGGGTCCAAACCAACCCGTCATTTCAGTCACAGTCGTGTGGCAGACCCTGTCACTGAAATGATGGGTTGGTTAAAGTGTGCATGTCCTGTTTTGTTTATACAACATAAGGGTGGGTGGGAAGGGCCCAAGGACAATTCCATCTTGCACCTCTTTTTTCTTTTATTTTTCTTTGCGTCATGTGCTGTTTGGGGAGGGTTTTTTGGAAGGGACATCCTGCGTGACACTGCAGTGCCACTCCTAGATGGGCCCGGTGTTTGTGTCGGCCACTAGGGTCGCTTATCTTTCTCACACAGTCAGCTACCTCATTGCGCCTCTTTTTTTCTTTGCGTCATGTGCTGTTTGGGGAGGGTTTTTTGGAAGGGACATCCTGCGTGACACTGCAGTGCCACTCCTAGATGGGCCCGGTGTTTGTGTCGGCCACTAGGGTCGCTTATCTTTCTCACACAGTCAGCTACCTCATTGCGCCTCTTTTTTTCTTTGCATCATGTGCTGTTTGGGGAGGGTTTTTTGGAAGGGACATCCTGCGTGACACTGCAGTGCCACTCCTAGATGGGCCAGGTGTTTGTGTCGGCCACTAGGGTCGCTAATCTTACTCACACAGCTACCTCATTGCGCCTCTTTTTTTCTTTGCGTCATGTGCTGTTTGGGGAGGGTTTTTTGGAAGGGACATCCTGCGTGACACTGCAGTGCCACTCCTAGATGGGCCCGGTGTTTGTGTCGGCCACTAGGGTCGCTTATCTTTCTCACACAGTCAGCTACCTCATTGCGCCTCTTTTTTTCTTTGCGTCATGTGCTGTTTGGGGAGGGTTTTTTGGAAGGGACATCCTGCGTGACACTGCAGTGCCACTCCTAGATGGGCCCGGTGTTTGTGTCGGCCACTAGGGTCGCTAATCTTACTCACACAGCTACCTCATTGCGCCTCTTTTTTTCTTTGCGTCATGTGCTGTTTGGGGAGGGTTTTTTGGAAGGGACATCCTGCGTGACACTGCAGTGCCACTCCTAGATGGGCCCGGTGTTTGTGTCGGCCACTAGGGTCGCTAATCTTACTCACACAGCTACCTCATTGCGCCTCTTTTTTTCTTTGCGTCATGTGCTGTTTGGGGAGGGTTTTTTGGAAGGGACATCCTGCGTGACACTGCAGTGCCACTCCTAGATGGGCCCGGTGTTTGTGTCGGCCACTAGGGTCGCTGAGCTTAGTCATCCAGCGACCTCGGTGCAAATTTTAGGACTAAAAATAATATTGTGAGGTGTAAGGTGTTCAGAATAGACTGAAAATGAGTGTTAATTATGGTTATTGAGGTTAATAATACTATGGGATCAAAATGACCCCCAAATTCAATGTTTTAAGATGTTTTTTAGGGTTTTTTGAAAAAACCACCCGAATCCAAAACACACCCGAATCCGACAAAAAAAATTCGGTGAGGTTTTGCCAAAACGCGGTCGAACCCAAAACACGGCCGCGGAACCGAACCCAAAACCAAAACACAAAACCCGAAAAATTTCAGGCGCTCATCTCTAGTATGTGACTGAGTCACTGTGTGCTGTGTATCGCTTTTTTCAGGCAGAGAACGGATTATAAATAAAACTGGTGGTCACTATCAGCAAAACTCTGCACTGTACTGAGTACTCCTAATGCTCCCCAAAATTAGTAAATCAAGTGTCTCTCTAATCTATTCTAAACGGAGAGGACGCCAGCCACGTCCTCTCCCTATCAATCTCAATGCACGTGTGAAAATGGCGGCGACGCGCGGCTCCTTATATAGAATCCGAGTCTCGCGATAGAATCCGAGCCTCGCGAGAATCCGACAGCGTCATGATGACGTTCGGGCGCGCTCGGGTTAACCGAGCAAGGCGGGAAGATCCGAGTCGCTCGGACCCGTGAAAAAAAACATGAAGTTCGTGCGGGTTCGGATTCAGAGAAACCGAACCGCTCATCTCTAATATATATATATATATATATATATATAGAAAGACAGCATAAAGGGGCACTCACCAGAGTTTTGCACGTAAAAAGCATTGAATATTTTATTTATACTTATCAAGGTAATTTCACAAGGAGAGTTCTTTCAACGTTTCGATCCATCAGGATCATCATCAGGAAAATACAGCATAGGCAGCATGTACAAAAAGTTGCATCCGTTCATGTACACCAGGATACTGATGATGATCCTGATGGATCGAAACGTTGAAAGAACTCTCCTTGTGAAATTACCTTGATAAGTATAAATAAAATATTCAATGCTTTTTACGTGCAAAACTCTGGTGAGTGCCCCTTTATGCTGTCTTTCTATACGTTGACGTCTGGACTAACACTCTGGACCTCTTGGGAGCCACCCCAGTCGATGTTATACTCCTTTGTGTGAGTGCGACCACATTTGGATTTATATATATATATATATATATATATATATTCAGAACCCCCCACGTGCGCCACGGCATCTTAGAACATGGGCCCTCATTCCGAGTCGTTCGCTCGGTATTTTTCATCGCATCGCAGTGAAATTCCGCTTAGTACGCATGCGCAATATTCGCACTGCGACTGCGCCAAGTAATTTTACAATGGAGATAGTATTTTTACTCACGGCTTTTTCATCGCTCCGGCGATCGTAATGTGATTGACAGGAAATGGGTGTTACTGGGCGGAAACAGGCCGTTTTATGGGCGTGCGGGAAAAAACGCTACCGTTTCCGGAAAAAACGCAGGAGTGGCCGGAGAAACGGGGGAGTGTCTGGGCGAACGCTGGGTGTGTTTGTGACGTCAAAACAGGAACGACAAGCACTGAACTGATCGCAGATGCCGAGTAAGTCTGAAGCTACTCTGAAACTGCTAAGTAGTTTGTAATCGCAATATTGCGAATACATCGGTCGCAATTTTAAGAAGCTAAGATACACTCCCAGTAGGCGTAGGCTTAGCGTGAGCAACTCTGCTAAATTCGCCTTGCGAGCGATCAACTCGGAATGAGGGCCATTGATAAACTAGAATGGTCTGACTAATGGCCAACATGCACAATAAAATTCTTTTTATTTTTTATTTGTTCTGTGCACAAGCTGTATGCAGCGCTGTGCAAGCAACAGGTATAAAACCGAATATAGTAATCAACATAAGCACAACACATAACAGTAAACCGTGATGGCATTACAAAGCATAAATACAAACATTGCAAATGCACCACAGACAAGGAGTGTACAGTGGAAGGGTACGCAATTCACAGTAGTTAGGGTCAGCAGGCAGTAGTGAATCACAGGGGAATGCACAACTGCTCTCAATGATCCTATATCAATCGTAATGGGCAGGGGCGGAATGGGGTTCAAAACCAGCACAGGAAATTTCTGGAAGCAGCCCTAATGGAGGTGGGATCTGTTAAGGGGACGTGCCAAGGGGGGGTGTGATGCTTCCTCCTCATATATCCTGTATCCTCATTTTCTTACACTATAATACAGAATGCACCATTTTTACCCACCTTGTATTTGCCACAGTACTTTCCTTTTTCTCTTTAATGCTGAATATTTCTAAACTAATTCTGCATTATATTTCTTCTTTCTAATCTAACACTTGCCTCATTTTCCCCTCTCCAGCTTCTCCTGATCCAGAGCTTTTATGCAGCCATATCTTCCCACAACAACCATATGGACCCCAGGCAGGGGCGCCAACAGCTTTGCCGAGCCCCAGTAATGGAGGGGAGCATGTCCAATGAGGGTGTGTGGCCAGATCGGTCTATTGAAAATAATAAAAACCATAACTGACTTGTGGCCGCATGAAGGGGGGGGGGGGGGGGGAACGCCCTTGTTAGAACCAATGGGCGGCGGGCGTTCGGTGGCAAAATGGAGGCCGCGATTGCTCCCCTTCCTTTCCTCACAGGAGAGTGGACTGGCCGCAGTTGAGCTGCAGCAGCAGTCAGTCTTCTCTCCCCACCTGATGTGCGGCTGACAGGAACTGGGTATAGGGAGGGCAGCAGGACCTGGGGGCCCCTCCAATGGTCCCGGCCTGGGTGAAGAGTTTCCTCTGATTTCCAGATATGGAGACAGAGCCCCAGAACAAAGGGACAACTATAACAACAAAGGGAATGCAAAATAAAGTTTCTTAATTAGGCACTGAGCCAACAGCTTTAATGCAACTTTCAGTAGTTCAGATTCTACTGTCGACTAGCTGGGTGTGGCTTGGCGACTATACTGGATGGCAGCAGATAGAAGGGCAGATGCTAGTGGGCTAAAGGACCTCTGATGTCATAACCATGTGACCCACCTCCTCAGGAGGAGGTAGATTCAGTGCAAGGGGGACGACGACGACGATTAGGATGCAGGGTACAGTTAGGGCTAGGCTATGCGAGGGAGGTTTATTGTATAGGCTGCGGGAGGGTGTATATGGTTAGGGTTAGGCTGCAGAGGGGGGCGGTTAAGGCGATTAGGGTTGGGCTGTAGCAAAGGAATGGTAAGGGGAGGGGCAAGGTCCTTTAGCCCACTTGAATTTAGACTTAAGCCAGATAGAAGTGGCTCCTGATATCCCTTAAGGTTTTAGCACCCTTATGGCACTGCAGTGGCTATGCATTAGGCTCTCCTTCCTTGAAAAGAGGCTGCTTGTGGGGGAGATGCTCTGAACCTTATTTGCATCACTGCACGCTAGCCGGGCTGACTGCGTCCTTCCCGATCCCTCCAGTGGGGAGTTTCAGTTCCCAAGATCTATCTCATCACGCCCTTCAGGGGCAAATGCAGATACCCCCAGACTGGGGATTGCTGCTACCCAGCAACCACTTGGACTAGAGAGTTCCCCACACAAGTAGCCTGCAGATTGCTACCTCCACCCCTCCACACACACAGACTGCTACTCCCCCCAACACATGTTTGGACTGCAGTGTGGATTGCTACTTTCTCCCCCCCCCCCCCCCCCCCATGCACTCACACCTTGACAGCACCCCATACATACATACATACATACCTCCCAACATAACCCTCTCCAGGAAGGACAGAATGATCAGCTTCTGGACTTCCCACCTAATGTACGATTTCCCTCAGCTGTGGGAAAATACCTTTCTTATCTATTAACCTGATCAACACAGGTGATGGCAATCATAAATTAAGAGAAAAGTCCAGGAGCAGAGCATTCTGTCCCTCCTGGAGAGGGTCATGTTGGGAGGTATGCACATACAGTCACACAGTTGGACTGCATACTTCTTCGAAACACACACACACTTTAGCCTTCACCTTGCCTCCCTCCAACACTCTGCAGATTGCAATTTCCCCACATACAGACACGCGTACACTTTTGGACTTTGGGCCTGGCCTACACAGAGACACTGGGGTGAATAGGCAGTGGAGTCCAAGGGAGAGGCCGCAGCGCGCAGAGATTACAGTGAGCTGGGCACTTCCGTTTTGCGCACAGTAGCACGCAAATCCTGGAAGCTCGCCAGCCGGCCTGCCATGGTGGTTTGATCCAATGTCGCCCAGCCTAGCAGGGACCTCATTGGACCAGGCAACTGGGGAACTTACCCGGTGTCCCTGTGGACCAATCCACTCCTCGTAATGGGTGAGCAGACAGTGTGACAGTCGCTAAAGGGGAGAAGGAAGCAAATGATAAGTAGCACTAGTGGTAAGGTTAGTGCAAGGAACAAGAGGGAAGAGGTCTCTTCCTGAAAGCTTACATTCGACATTGGAGTTGAGGATAGTAGGAAAGTGAACAGAGACGGAAATGCACTTCTATAAATTGAAGATACGTCAAAATAATTAGCATATTTACATTGACATACTGTTTAAGTCTCTACCATCTCTGATGGGAGGCTATTCCACTTGTCCACTTCCCTTTCTGAGAAGTAATTTTTCAGGGAAAATTTAAGGAAAAATAACTTCGCATAAAGGGTAGTGGACAAGTGGAATAGCCTCCCATTAGAGGTAGTAGAGGCTAATACACTGGAGCAATTTAAACATGCTTGAGATAGGCATAAAGATATCCTTACAAAGAACTAAGGATCAAATAGGGGTTGAGGTTACCATAACATTAGAAAAGGGGCAGTCTAGTTAGGCCAAGTGGTCCTTATCTAAAATATTTTTATATAAAAATATACAATTTTCCTAATGATTGAGTAGATAGAAATAAATAGCGATATGTTGTGACCATATCCTTTAGATCAGAGGTTCTCAAACTAGGGGCATGATTCAGCATATATCACAAAAGCAAAATCTTTCTCCAGTGGGCAAAACCATGCTGCACTGCAGGTGGGGCAAATCTGACATGTGCAGAGAGCTATGTAGTGCTTAGTTATGAGACAGTCATTGGCGTTTCTATAATGGGTGCAATGTGTGTGGTGCACACAGCCCCCTGGGTGCAGGGGGGACCCACACCACACACACTGCACCCATTTTAATACTTACCTTTCTGGAGTCCATCGTCGGTCACGGCGGAAATCACCACCAAAATTACCGCCGCGCATGCACAGTAGCCAAATTGGTCTCCGGATCGTGGCGGGCGCCATGCTTCCGGAGACCTGGCATTCGCAGTAGACTCCGGCACAATGCTGGAGTCTACAGCACCGTACAGAGTAAGGGGCCCACCTGGATGTGCACACGGGCCCCCTCCCTTATTGAAACGCCCCTGGAGATAGTGGTAGTGTTGTGTTGTCTGCTACACCTGTGATAATCCCTGGAGTATCCAGTGTACATGAGCATTGTGAAGGTTATTGTGAAACATTTTTTGCGCGTAAGTGTATTATCACACAGTATAGTTAGATATACGACCTTTATTACCAAGCACTCTGCAGGTATTACAAGTTACATGCGCAATATTGCACAGCAGCTATAGTAATTGCTTTTCTCGTATGAAGTCAGTGGCGGATCTAGACTTAACTTTTAGGGGGGGGGGCGGTTTAAGAATTATGACTCATCCCCCTAATCATAGCCCCTCCCACTTAGTAATGTTCGCTTCTAAAATTTCCTATTGTTGCCATTACTAATAAAATGTTGTCAGTTAGTGGAGAGAACCCTGCGCACTGGTGATACAGACTGGCAACTCGCCATTCTTTCCATTAGAGGTGGTAGAGACTAAGACAGTAGGGCAATTTAAACATGCATGGGATAGACATAAGGATATTCTTACAATGAAATAAGGATCACATAAGGTTAGAGATAAAAATAATGTAAAAAAAAAAAAAAAAGGGGCAGACTAGATGGGCCAAGTGGTTCTTATCTGCCGACAAATTCTGTTTCTACAGCACACAGAATGAGCCAAAATTCACATTATAGCACGCAGAATGAGCCAAAATTCAAATTATAGCACACTGTATGAGCTAAAATTCACGTTATAGCACGCAGAATGAGCCGAAATTCACATTATAGCACGCAGAATGATGTGAAATTCACATTATAGCACGCTGAATGATGCGAAATTCACATTGTAGCACACTGAATGAGGCAAAATAATGCAGGGACATAATGCTGGGAGAAGAGGGGGGAGAAATGGGACACAGAGGACACACACGTGAAATGTGGCTGTATCTCATTTGTGCGATGGCCTCTGCATAATTGACAGGAGAAGGCGGTCGTGGGCATATCGGCGGCTTTGAAACTGTGTTGGAACAGCATTGTCATGGCGTTAGGGAGGGGGGGGGGGGGGTGCGGTCCGGACAACGGAGGCATGTTCGGACAATTGCTGGGGCCGGTCACGGCAGCTGCTTGACGTCACAAAAACATGGCGGGTAGCTGTCTGCCTTCGCTGTGCGATGCTTACGCATGTCTGCTGGGGAGGAGTTCTAGATCTGGCATGCGGGGTGAACTTGTCCTGTGCTGGTCATCTCCCGCATGTCAAAGATTTTTTCGCACATCTGCAATCAGGCCTGAATTAGGCCCCATGCTTTGTGCCTTTTTTTCTGCGCTACCATCAATCACATCAGTGGCAGAACCCCCCCCCCCACACACACACACACACACACGAAATATAGTACAACATATATAGTACAGTATAACAACACACCACAATTGTTCCTGACACAAAGTCAAGCTAATATTCACTCAATAAAACAAAACCACCTATGTCATAAGTTTTCTTGATCTTAATTGTTACTCCATGCTTCTTTGTGAGGGCCAAATGCAATCGTGTCTATTTCTGCTAATCCTGTTACTTGTGTGTTTTTAAAGATAAACTGTTAAGTTTTTAATGGACCATTTCCATGCTGCAGCACATGACTGACTCAGCTGTGCTGGGCTGGCTGACAGGGGCAGCTCTAATTCTCCTCCCTGGTTTTTCCGCTAGGGATGGTCACAAAATTGTGATGTTAGATCCCCAGTGAAAGAGCAGGACAAACATAGAGAGGAGGCAGAGAAGAGGCGTCGTGTAGAGATGTAGGGAAGTGAGCATAAGTATACACAGGGTCTGGATAAGGGGCATGTGGGTTAGAAACGCATGCTGTTACATTTTCAAAGTAAAGAGGAGGAATTTCAGTTTTATTAGCAGTGTCTCACACACAATATTAGTAGTATATAAAATACTGTCTAGTCCTATTTTTCTTTTTTTTACAAAAGTAGGTTCAGAAATGCAGATTCATAGTATATACATTGACAGAATTGCATCCATATTAAATACACTGAAGAAACTAGGACCATATACAATAAATAGAAAAAGCTGGATTCAGAGGAAAATCCCAATCCACACACACATACACATACACACACACACACCTACAACCTACTTATAGATGGAGGCCGGGTTCCCGCGGTATTGGGAACGGGGTGGAGAGCGGTGCAGCGCGGCGGGGACGAAGAGAGAGAGCGTCCTTACGCGCATACAGAGAGGAGGGGGCGTGGTCAGAACACAGGCCGCTGTACGCGCGTCAGGACGCTCCTCTCTCTCCTCGTCCCCCGCCGCGCTGCACCGCTCTCCACCCCGTTCCCAATACCGCGGCGGGACCCGGCCTCCATCCCGGTGCCGGTAAATGTAGGGGGGGCGTTCGCCCTAATCGCCCCCCGCTAAATCCGCCACTGTATGCAGTAGCAGGTTTCCACCTCCAGGGCAGGGGTAAGGGGCACATATACTGTGGGCATTAATATGTGTGTAAGCAGCACAACTACAGTGGTCATTATGTGTGTAAGCGGCACAACTACAGTGAGCATTATGTGAATAAGTTGCACAACTACAGTGAGCATTATGTGTGTAAAGGGTTGTACCTTGTGTAACGTGTATAAGGGGCTCTATCCTGTGATGCGATGTGTATTAGGGACACTACTGTGCGGTGTAAAGTGAATAATGGGTGTGCACTGTCCCTCTTCTATATACAGGGGGAGGTGGTGGTGGTGGTGGGGGGGGGGGGCGGCACCGATTCTCTTTCTGGCACAGGGCACCAAAGTTTCTAATTATGGCACTGGGGCAAGAAGAGCCTCACGGAACCTAGCTCCCCAGAGAGGGCTGTTTGCCGCAACTGGAGCAACAATGAGGACACATCTGTAAAAGTAGAATAACATAGGAACCAGAAAATTAGAGACCTTTGAACCTTTATTTGAAGTATTTGTAGGAATTCTGTAGGATGCAATTCTGATATATAGTTTAGGAAATAAGTTGAAAACATGCTGTTAGGCATGACTGGACCTTCGTGAAATCATGCTATCAAATATGATTAGTTTATAAGAGACGGTAAGTTTCAAGTTGGATCTTGGTAATGATGTAATATATATGGATTTTGTGAAACTGCTCAAAACTGTTTCAGCTTACAGTCTGGTACATATGAGATAATTATACTAGGTCTGTGGGGAACGTGTACGGAACTGGATGAAGGATAGAATAGGGAGGGTAATGATAAATGGAACACATTCAGACTAGAGTAAGGTTATTAGCAGTTGGGGTGCCACAGGGATCTGTACTGGGTCTTTTTATTTCCATTAAATGAATGACCTTGTGTGTGGCCTAAAATGTAAGGTTTGTATATTTATTGATGTCACTAAACTGTGTAGGCCATTACATGCCTCTGGGGCATGGTAATAATGAGGCAACTTACATATTACGGCTACAGGTGTGCGGGATATACTCTTCTAACACAAACCACTCCCCTAATCTCCACGTCTATCTTCTTTTCATTGTGCTCTACAGTATGTGATTGACTGCGAGATGGCAGGCTTGCGGAAAGGGACAATGTACAAACCTTATACTACGATCTAGCGCAGTGGTTCCCAACCACGGTCCTCAAGTACCCCTAACAGTTCATATTCTCCAGGTCTCCTCACAGGATTGCAAGTGAAATAATTAGCTCCACCTGTGGCTCTTTTAAAATGTGTCAGTGAGTAATGAATACAACTGTTCAACCGCTAGGTGACCTGGAAAACACAAACTGTTGGGGGTACTTGAGGACCGAGGTTGGGAACCACTGATATAGTGGATTCAGTATACTGTATTGAATACACTATTATTGTGGTGAGTAGTTTGTAGACTGCCCCCTTCTGTATTCAATACAGAATGTATTTGTTTCCCCAGTTCTCGGGGAAACAAATCCACCACCCAAACATTCAGATCTGAGGCAGGATCCAAGCTGTATCTGAAATTGGTAATCTTTCCGTACATCCAGGGGCTCCGCCCCAGTGTAAAATTAAAATAATAAAAGCTAAAAACAAAAAGCCTAAAATTATAATTATAAAAAATATATATTTTTTGTTTGTGCTGTACCCCAGTGTACTATACAATTTTTATTTTATTTTCATAAGTACTGTGACACTGCCGGTCAGATCGCAGTATATTATTTCCTACTCATTCACGTATTGTGCAACTCTGTTGGTGAAGCTAAACCGCAGTGTGTAATAATATATATTTCTGACTCATTTGTACGACACTGTAACCGCAGTGTGTAATATAAAAAATTATATATTTTGATTTAAATTAATATTTTGTGCTGTGTCATCCCAGTATTCATCCAGCAATGCCTTTCTCTGGATCAGCACAGTTAGAATTCCTGAGTGGTTGAACTCGGGTGTGGATCATTAGATCTACAAGCAAAAGGTCTACAGTCATTAGGTTGACCACTAATGGTGGACATGCATTAGGTCGTCAGAGTCTTTAGGTCGACATGGAAATGGTAAACAGTAGGGAAGTTCATGGCAAAAGGTCTACATAAGAAAGGTCAACAGAACATTTGTATTTTTTTGTGTGGTATTCGCCGTAAAAGCACATGGAACCCCAATTAGTGCACCGCGTCCCCTCGCATGGCGAGCAAGCTCCAGGCAAGGTTACTATTCCCAATTGTAGTCCACATGGATAGGAAAGTATAGAAAAGTTTATTAAACCCCCAAAAAAACAGTGTCGACCATATGTGTGTCAACCATTTGAACCTGTTGACCTTTTTTACATGTCGACCAAAAGCACAACCAACTTCTTACATGTCGACCTATTGACCATGTTGACCTAGTGCACATCGACAATTTGTGGTAGACCTAATGACTATCGACCTTTTAATGGTCGACCTGTAGCCTGGATACCATTGAACTCAATGGACCTGTCTTTTAGATCTTACCTGTTAAACTGTTTAACACTTAGAAACATAAAAGGAAATGTATACCTTTTATTTAGTGTTATTTATTTATTTTATTTATTAACAGTTTCTTATATAGCACAGCATATTCCGTTGCGCTTTACAATTAGAACAGTAATAGAACAAAACTGGGTAAAAACAGACAGACATAGAGGTAGGAAGGCCCTGCTCGCAAGCTTACAATCTATAGGGAAATAGCAATTGATATACAAGGATAGATGCTACCTGTTGCATAAAGCTCCACCAGATTGCTAGGTTCTTAATGGGTTGTATGATCTGATCACCCAGCATTGTTGGCCAAGGGTCAGCAGGGTGTGAGAGTAAAAAAAGACAAGACACAGTATGTGATGTTATGTGTACTGTACAGAGAGGATGTAATTAGATAGGGAAGCACTGAAGGTTATGTGGGTGGGTCTGTTATGGCACTATTATGATGCATTATCCCTTTGTTACAAAGTACAGAAAAGTTTTAATCACCAACTATGCTTCTGTATTTACCAAAAACTCTGAAAGATGCAGACTGTAAGAAATGTAATAGCATAAAGAGTAATCAGATAATCAAGCACATAACAAACAAATCTGTGCTGTGCGTTTTAAAAAACCCCACAACAATAACAATGAATTAAATGCATTTTGTACACTGTATAGTTATTAGTTACACATCTTATTTAATATTTTATTGGCTATGCCAGCGTTATGGTCACTCATCATTGCGGTGTTCTACTAGTTGTGTTTATTCCTTACTGAGCTTTATTGATCTCCAGGCTAATCTACATATATGTTTAATGGTGTGTGATTTTTATACTGTTTTTTCTTTTTTATATTTTTCTTGAAAATAAAATAAATCATCTAAAAGATAATATTATGAGAAATCATGTCTGATAACAGAATCACTAAAAGAACAGTTTATCTGTTGGGTTGTGGTCCTGAGCTTGACTGAACGTAACAACCAAAATCATGAAGGGCTCATTTTAAATGAGTCATCTACTGTATACAGGATTCAGCATCACTTTGCTTAGGTATACCTATATTGCTAGCATTGCAATATCTCACTTTTAGCCATCTATTCACTACTCTATCTTTTTACTTGACAATGACTGACCGTAACAAATCACTAGGCTTGGGGAAATTGGACAATATTCATTTATATTCATGGAATTTTAAGAGATTACTTGTTTCAGAAAAAAATATATGAATTAAAACGATTTTATGCTGTTAATCTCAGGAGACTAATTGCCTAAAAGGAAAAACAACACTTCCGGATTCTCTATTTCAGCGAGCATTTCTAGTCCAGATTTGCCTTACATCTCCAGAATGAACCACTCATCCCATTAGATTCTATGGAGATTATTTGCATGAACTATATGATAGTAGATTAATTGCAGCTGTGCGTGATTAAAGAAAATGATCGCGCTGCGAAGTGGTTAACGGGCATATTTATCAAAATTATTTTTAATAAAATAATGTGTCAAAGGGTGTTTTCATGTCTTTTTTACATAACTTAAGTATCACTAAAATTTACTAAAGGACAGTTGGAGGTGGATTAGCAAAATTCTCCTTCAAGTCCTTAAAATCACATTCCAGATTGCATTTCCCATACTTGTAATGGGAAATGCAGTCTTCCTGAATTTAATAAAAGGAATGGTGAAAAAAATACTGGAGGGGAGCCCTGCAATAAAACACAGCAATCGGGAGATGTCGTTAAGCTGGTGTCGCCCTTTCCCCCTTCCTCTACTCTGACAGGTAGAGTACAGCTGGAAGCCGGCCCCTGTGATCAGCTCTATGGTTTAAATCAGGGGTGGGGAACGTCCGTCCCGCGGACCGTATAAGGCACGCAAAGCCACTTGATTTGGCCCGGCCAGGCTCACCTACCCGAGGGAGATGCTGGGCACCCACTGAGATTGAGTTACCAGCGGGTGCCGGCTCCTTCCCCTCAGCGGCAGCCGAAATCCGGAGCTCAGGAGTGAGCTCTGACAGTGTGCGGCTGTGCGCTATGGGAGAGACGTCTTTCCCATAGTTCCGAGGAGCGGGCGGCCAGGCTTTTTTTTTTTTAATGTGTGTGTGTGTAAGCGGCATAACATGGGGGCATATCTAATGGGGCATAACAAGTGACTGGGGGCATATCTAATGGGGCATAACAACTGACTAGGGGCATATCTACTTGGGCATAACAACTGACTGAGGGCATATGTACTGAGGGCATATCTACTGGGGCATAAAAACTGACTGGTGGTACAGGTTGAGTATCCCTTATCCAAAATGCTTGGGACCAGACATGTTTTGGAGATCGGATTTTTCCGTATTTTGGAATAATTGCATACCATAATAAGATATCATGGTGATGGGACCTAAATATAAGCACAGAATGCATTTATGTTACATATACACCTTAAACACACAGCCTGAAGGCAATTTTAGCCAATATTTTTTATAACTTTGTGCATTAAACAAAGTGTGTCTACATTCACACAATTCATTTATGTTTCATATACACCTTATACACACAGCCTAAAGGTCATTTAATACAATATTTTTAATAACTTTGTGTATTAAACAAAGTTTGTGTACATTGAGTCATCAAAAAACAAAGGTTTCACTATCTCACTCTCATTCAAAAAAGTCTGTATTTCGGAATATTCCGTATTTCGTAATATTTGGATATGGGATACTCAACCTGTATATCTACTGGGGCATAACAACTGACTAGGGGCATATCTACTGGGGCATAACAACTGACTGGGGGTATAACTACTGGGGGCATAACTACTGGGGCCAGGCTCATTTTTAAGTTTATCATTTTTGTATGGCCCCCGAAGGATTTTCTAAATGTCCAAATGGCCCTTGGAAGAAAAAAAGGTTCCCCATCCCTGGTTTAAATAGAGAATAGGCTGATCACTGTAAAAACAAAAAAAAGTTAAAACATAATAATCAAAAATAATATTACATACCTACACCCAGGGGTCTGGTGATCGGTGAGTCTCTCCTCCAGTCAGCTGGTCACCAGGCTCCTGCTCTATGAACGGGGACGCCCGTTAGTTCATACAACTGATATTAGCGGTTACTCTATGGAGACTTTTAAGACTGTCAGTCAATTGATTCTATCTCTCTAATTCCAGCACATTTAACAACAGAGACATTGTCCATTTATTACATCAAAACGCTGCCTGAGTGAGAGGATCTGAGCAGTTTTGATCATCTGTGCTAATTTAACCCTTTTAGCTATGATTGGGCTATGGACCTTTTAGAGAATCCCTAGTATACTGCCTATATCAGTGTGATATTGATTATATACAAATGTGCGTTGTGGAGGAAATTGTATGCATATGGGCCCTCATTCCGAGTCGTTCGCTCGGTATTTTTCATCGCATCGCAGTGAAATTCCGCTTAGTACGCATGCGCAATAATCGCACTGCGACTGCGCCAAGTAATTTTACAATGGAGATAGTATTTTTACTCACGGCTTTTTCATCGCTCCGGCGATCGTAATGTGATTGACAGGAAATGGGTGTTACTGGGCGGAAACAGGCCGTTTTATGGGCGTGCGGGAAAAAACGCTACCGTTTCCGGAAAAAACGCAGGAGTGGCCGGGGAAACGGGGGAGTGTCTGGGCGAACGCTGGGTGTGTTTGTGACGTCAAACCAGGAACGACAAGCACTGAACTGATCGCAGATGCCGAGTAAGTCTGAAGCTACTCTGAAACTGCTAAGTAGTTTGTAATCGCAATATTGCGAATACATCGGTCGCAATTTTAAGAAGCTAAGATTCACTCCCAGTAGGCGTAGGCTTAGCGTGAGCAACTCTGCTAAATTCGCCTTGCGAGCGATCAACTCGGAATGAGGGCCATGATACATTGTTTTACTAAGAAGCAATTGTAGGTGTCAGGGAAACTACTGTGTCAGTTGTGCAGAGCATTATTTAATGACAGCAGGAGATTTCCAGTAAGGTATATAAGTAAACTGTATTAATAGGTATTATAATAGTTTTATGTTATCTGTATGGTGGTTTTAATATATTTTAATAAAAGCCTATATTTTGGACAGCGCTTTCTCTATTTTTTTTGTGATGATCCTGCTCTATGACCCTGGTCAGCTGTACTCTAAAATGGCATCTCACTTTACAGCATATGAGTTGTCGGTTTACAGCACAGCTGATCTGGCTAACAGAGCAGGAGCCCAGCGACCAGCTGACTGAAGCAGTGACTCATGATCACCGGGCTGGTAAGCATAAGGGGTGGATACCAAGCTGTTGCATGTGAGTTACAATTTCAGGGTATTTTTCACAAAAAAATACCTTAAAAATTGTGGAAACCATTCTCGCAAACTCTGTCCCTGCATGTGATAATTGATACATCCCTGCAATGTATTCAATTATTGCGTTGTGGATTGGGGCGAATTTATCACATCCCATGCGCATCAGACATGCAGAATGTGATAAATGTAAACCCTAAGTCTCTTGTGTCGCAGAGCACATAGGAAACGGTGAGTTACAAAGCAAGTTTCAAAAACAAAACTGCCTATCCCTAATGTATCCTAATAATGTGTTTTGTCTATGCATCAATCTTTTAATTAGTATTCTACAACCATTTTTCTGCAGCGTGGTACACTGGGATTCCACAGGGAATAACATCGGGGTGTAGTTGGATCTTGATCCGAGGCACCAACAGGCTAAAAGCTTTGACTGTTCCCCGGATGCACCGCACCGCCTTCTCTATAACCCCGTCTCCATGCACAGGAGCTCAGTTTTAAAGGTCACTAACAGGAGGGGGGGGGGGGGGGCTGCGTTAGGCAGCCCTGAAGAAAAGAAGAATAAAGCTTTACCTCTCTGATATTGCCAGTGTCTGTCTCACATTACCACCGCATCTCACTATATTCAGGAGGTGTCCTCTAAGGCGGGCATCATGGCATCCAAAGCGGCCACTACGTCTATTTCGGCTCGCCGTATTCTATGGTTGCAGTCCTGGAAGGTGGACCTGGATTCCAAGAAGACTCTGGGGGTACTCCCTTTTAAGATCTAAACAAGATCATGACTGACTTAGCCTCTGCGAAGACTGCGTGCCTTCCTAATACTACGTCTTCTGCTCTGAAAGCCAAAAGTACTACTTTTCGTTCCTTTCGGACTTGAGGTAATTCGAAGGGTCAGGTGTACTCCAGACGGCCTCATGTTTCCAAGACCAGTAAGCCCAAATCTAAACAATCCTGGGCTGCCCGTCAGCCTGCTTCCAAACAGGACAAGCCTGCAGCATGACAGGACAGGCCTCCTCCTGGGGGACCCCAGGGTGGGAGGCCGACTCCTGCAGTTCACCCAGGTCTAGTTAAGGACCACTTCAGATGCGTGGGTGCAGGAAATTGTCTCTCACGGGTACGCGGTCTCCTTCAAGAGATGTCCCCCTCGCCAGTTCTGCACAACGGTCGTCCCATCAGACCCGTTGAAGGCGCAACCTCTACACTTGGTTGTACAATCCCTCCTGGAGACAGGAGTGGTGGTACCGGTGCCTATCTCTCAAAAAGGAAGGGGCTACTACTCGACCCTGTTTCTAGTCCTGAAACCCAATGGGTCTTTCCGGCCTATTCTCAACCTCAAGTCACTGAACAAATTTGTGAGAGTTTCCAAGTTCCGTGTGGAAACACTGTGCTCCATTGTACTGGCCATGGAACCTGGGGACTACATGGTATCCCTGGATATACAGGATGCTTACCTGCATATACCTATTGCCATTTCACATCAGCAATATCTGCGGTTTGCTATTGGCAACCTCCATTATCAATTCAGGGCTCTGCCGTTTGGACTAACCACGGCCCCTCAGATTTTCACCAAGGTCATGGCCGTGATGACAGCTAATCTCCGTGAACAGGGAATCAGGATCCTGCCGTATCTAGATGACCTGTTGATCCTGGCAAGCTCCAAAGATGTCCTCCTGAGTCATCTCCAGCTGACGGTGCAATTCCTCACAGCCCACGGGTAGCTGATCAATTGGAAAAAGTCCTCCCTGGTCCATGCGAGGCGCATGGTGCACCTGGAGGCTCTACTGGATACACACAGCCAGAGGCTGGTTCTGTCTCCGGAGAATGTCCTGAGGCTTCAGGACAGGATCAGATACTTCCTCTCTCGCCCAAGGTGTCCCTTTACTCGGCGATGCAAGTACTAGGCCTGGTGTCGTCTTTCGACATGGTGGCGTATGCTTAATTCCATTCTCGTCCTCTCCAATGATTAATCCTCTTCAAGTGGGACGGTTTACCTCTGTAGATCAGGTCTCAAATGATATTCCTGGCTCCAGAGGTCCGTTTGTCTCTAGCCTGGTGGCTCCAGGATCAACAGTTGAACAGGGGCCGTCCCTTCTGGATTCCTCACTGGATCCTCTTGACTATGGATGCCAGTCTGAGGGGCTGAGACACGGTATTCAAGCAATATTCTCTTCAGGGTCACTGGACCAAGGTGGAGTCTCTCCTCTCTATCAACATTCTGGAACTGCAGGAAGTGTTCAATGCATTGACGCTGGCCCTGCCTCTGATAAGGAACAGGCCTGTTCAAGTACAATCAGACAACGCAACCACAGTGGCTTACATAAATCATCAAGGCAGCACTCAAAGCTGCACTGCAATGATGGAAGTATCAAGAATTTTTCGTTGGGCGGAACGCCTTCTGCCAGCAATATCGGCAGTGTTCATTCCGGGTGTCCTCAACTGGGAAGCGGATTTCCTCAGTCGTCAGGACGTACACGCTGGAGAATGGAGCATTCATCCGGAGGTCTTTCAACTCCTAGAGGACAAGTGGGGCCTACCAGATGTAGATGCAAAAGAAAGGTAAAAAATACCCTGGGGTATTCGGGCGCTGTGAGATGAGGAGCTCAGCTAAGCGGCAGCCAATGTTTAAGAGGGAAGTCACTCCCAATATACATACAATTACAACAAAAAGAGAAGGAGGCTGCGCTTTGAGAGGAAATTAACAATATCCACTATAATGTGTAAAATTTATAACAATTTATTAAAAACACTACCTAATTAAAAAAACAGTATTATTCTGTGCAATTATATTGTGCCATATGCATGCTTTAGAAAAGTAAATTTTTACCCAAAATGTTAATTCCGGACATGTGTCATATGAGCTCTAGAGGATCCGTTCCAAGTATTGCCCATAGGTGGTATATATCCAGTGGTTTTCCACTATATGAGTCCCATTTAGATGGTACCAGGAGAGTCCTTTATAGTTTCCATAGACCGCTAGAGGATTTTGGATGGAGTAAATGTCCCAAAAGCTGTGGGTACCTCATGCAGTGCGGTGGTTGGATGGTGCCTCTCTGGGATTCCTCTGGGTAGCTGGAAAATGTTGTGGGCTGGTTCAGATCCAGTTGGAGAGAGTCGTGCTCAGAACATGCAGAAACCTGACGTGTTTCGCTGCGTATGCCTTGCAGCTTTTTCAAAGGTATACAATAATGCCTGGGTTTGGGCTTTATATACCCTAGACAAAATGGTGGCTTAATTGGCACCTGGATGCACATTTCCTGTAGACCTGATCGCGTCTCGACACAATCACAAGGTTCCGGTCTTCGGATCAAGGACAAGGGATCCACAAGCGGCATTCGTGGATGCACTAGCAATTCCATGGGAAGTTCGGCTGCCATACGTGTTCCTCCCAGTGTCTCTCCTGGCCAGGGTACTGCGGAAGTTCAAGCAAGAGGGGGAGTCCTGCTTCTGGTCACTCTGGCATGGCCCAGACGGCATTGGTTCTTAGACCTCCAGGGTCAATCGATAGAATGTCCTCTACTTCTTCCTCAACACCCAGACCTCCTCGTTCAGGGCCCCTGTGTCTACCCAGACCTGGCCAGACTGGCTTTGATGGCTTGGCTCTTGAAGCATCAGTCCTGAGGGCCAAAGGATTCTCTGAGGCGGTCATCCAAACTATGCTGTAGGCCCGTAAACCAGCTTCGGCTAGGATTTACTACAGGATCTGGAGCTCTTACTTCACCTGGTCTGCTGCTAAGAACTATGATTTCTATAAGTTCAGAACTTCATGGCTTCTGGCTTTTCTGCAACAAGGCCTGGACTTAGGCCTTCGTCTGGCCTCCCTCAAGGTTCATATTTCTGCCTTGTCGGTGTGGTTTCAGAGGAAGATTGCGTCTATTCCTGACGTTCATACCTTCACTCAGGGTGCTTTGCGGATACAACCTCCCTATGTCCCTCCTGTGGCTCTATGGGATTTGTCTGTTGTTCTTAACGCCCTGCAAGAGTCTCCATTTGAACCTCTTGAGTCTGTGGACCTGAAATGGCTTACGCTTAAGGTCCTGTTTCTCTTGGCTTTTGCCTCTGCTAGAAGGGTGTCGGACCTCGGCGCCTTGTCCTGTCGTCCACCCTTTCTGATTTTTCACCGTGACTTCGAACTCACCCTGGTTATTTGCCTAAGGTGGTGTCATCTTTCCACCTTAGCCTAGAGATTGTGGTTCCAGCCTTTCTCTCTTCTGGTTTGTCCTCCAAAGAGCGGTCTTTGGATGTGATACTGGCTATCCGTATATATGTGCAGAGGACTGCCTATATCAGGAGGTCAGATTCCCTTTTCATACTGTTTGGTTTTCACAAATGTGGCTGGCCTGCAAACAAGCAAACCTTGGCCAGATGGATTAGAATGGTGACCGCACAAGCTTATGTGCAGGCTGGTCTCCCAGCTCCTGCTGCTATCAAGGCCCATTATACTCGGTCTGTTGGACCTTCTTGGGCGGCTCTCCGTGGTGCATCCTCTGAACAATTGTGCAAGGCGGCTGCGTGGTCCTCTGTGAGCACGTTCATCAGGTTCTATGCCTTTGATACACCCAGGATGCTTCCTTTGGACGCCGGTTTCTTTTGCCCACTACAGTGGAATCCCAGTGTACCCCACTGCAGAAAAGGAGAGTTATGGTAAGACTTACCATGATTAAATCTCTTCCTGTGAGGTACACTAGATTCCACAGGGCACCCACCCTGACGCACTTAGCTTCTTTGGGTTTCTATGGCAGTAGCCGCTAATCCCTTCTCCTGTCGTGAGAACGTGGTTCTATGTGACTAACATCCACCGTCTCTTTACCTGCTACTGCATTGGACTTGTTAACAAAACTGAGCTCCTGTGCACGAAGGCGGGTTATAGAGGAGGCGGTGCGGTGCATACTGGGAACAGTCAAAGCTTTTAGCCTGTTGGTGCCTCGGATCAAGATCCAACTCTACTCCCCGATGTTATTCCCTGTGGAATCCAGTGTACCTCGCAGAGATTTAACAATAGTAAGTCTTACCATAAATCTCCTTTTTTTTGTCCTAGGGAGACACTGTGGGGCTAATTCAGAGATGGACGCAGAAGCAGCTAATTATGGGTAGACTAGATGGGCCTGGTGGTTAACCCTATCCCTAATACATTAACAACCCTAAAACCACTAAAACAAACCTAATATCCTATGCCTAATACCCTAAACCAACCATAATTCCCTATCCCTAATACCCTAACCCCATCCCCTAAACTAACCCTAATAACCTATCCCTAATACCCTAAACCAAGCCTAATACCCTATCCCTAATACTCTAACCCCAACCCCTGAACTAACCCTAATAACCTATCCCTGATACCCTAAACCAACCCTAATGCCCTATACCTAATACACTAACCAAATCCCCCAAAATAACCCTAATAACCTATCGTTAATACCCTAAACCAACCCTAATACCTTATCCCTAATATCCTAACCCCATCCCCTAAACTAACCCTCATTTCTTATCCCTAATACCCTAAACCAACCCTAATACCCTATCCCCTAAACTAACCCTAATAACCTATCCCAAATACTCTAATCTTGAAGGGCAGACTGGATGGGTTCTATTCTGCGGTTCTATATTTTATTAGCAGTTGTCCTTCTGCAACTTTATGCAAGTCCTCCTCTTGCTTATATCTGTGTGCTAGAATGTGCAAGGACTGAGTCGCCCACTGTCAGTGTCTGTACATGCTGTAATGGCGATTGGCGCATGCTTAGACATCACCATCTGTTGCATTATTGATCTTGCACCAGCCCTACAGCAGGTGCAGTTCCTCTATCCATGTATGGTCTGCTTATGTGAGCGCTCAAGCTTCTGTGTATGCAACCACAGAAATTAGAACTGCAACTCTGTATGAACACAATCGGAATGCATGGAGCGGTGCTTCACTACGTCTGGCAAAGGCAGTGCGTACAACTCTGAATCAGGCCTAGTATTGTTGATTTAATTGGGTTAAATGAAAGAGAGACGTATTAGTTACTTAAAAGATGCAAAAACAAGACCTTCCACTTTGCAACTTTCTTTATAGTTAAATTACATGGTTATTTTTAAACTTGGCAGATCTATAGGGTGGTGTGGCATCTATGGGGGATTGAGGTGGGTGGGGAAAAAACACATTTGTAAAGAAGGGTCTCCTGCTCTGCAGAGAGAGGAGAGAAATTTCATATGTCCCTGAATAAGTAAAGAGAAAATAGGATTTTAATTAGCTACCGGTAAATCCTTTTTCGTAGTCCATAGGGGATACTGGGAATCCATTTAGTACCATGGGGTATAGACGGGTCCACTAGGAGCCTTGGGCACTTTAAGAATTTGATAGTGTGAGCTGGCTCCTCCCTCTATGCCCCTCCTACCAGACTCAGTCAAGGAAACTGTGCCAGAGGAGACAGATCTACTTTGAGAGAAGGATAGATAAGGATAGTGGTGAGATTCCGAACCAGCATACACAACAAGAGGAAAGCCATGATAACCAAACCTGAAACCAGGAACAGCAGCAGCTGAACCAACCAGAATACTTAAATAAGTAACACTGCAGGAAGAACGAATCCCCTACGGACTACGAGAAAAGGATTTACCAGTAGGTAATTAAAATCCTATTTTCTCTTACGTCCTAGGGGATACTGGGAAACCATTTAGTACCATGGGGAAGTACCACAGCTCCCAAACCGGGTGGGAAAGTGCTGAGGTTCCTGTAGAACTGATTGACCAGACTGAAGGTTCTCAGAGGCCAAAGTATCGAACTTGTAAAACTTTGCAAACTTGTTTGAACCTGACCAAGTAGCTGCTCGGCAGAGCGGTAAAGCCGAGACACCCCGGGCAGCCGCCCAAGAAGAACCCACCGACCTAGTAGAGTGGGCCTGTACAGATGTAGGAACCGGCAATCCTGCTGTGGAATAAGCATGCTGGATAGTGAGCCTGATCCAGCGTGCAATTGATTGCTTTGAAGCAGGACGCCCAATTTAATTGGGATCATAAAGAACGAACAGCGAGTCCGATTTCCTGTGACCAGCTGTCCTCTTTACGTACACCTTCAAAGCCCTCACAACATCCAAAGACTTTGAAGTAGCAGAGGTGTCCGTAACAACCGGAACCACAATAGGTTGGTTGATGTGAAATGCGGACATCACCTTAGGAAGAAATTGCTGACGAGTCCTGAGTTCAGCTCTGTCCTCATGGAAAATTAAGTAATGGCTCTTGAAAGACAATGCCACCAGCTCCGAAACACGTCTTGTTGAAGCCAAGGCCAGCAGTGTGACGGCCTTCCACGTAAGATACTTTACATCCACCTCCTGTAACAGTTCAAATCAGTCCGATTGTAGGAAGTGCGGAATCAAATTGAGATCCCAAGGTGCGTGGGAGGCACAAAGGGAGGTTGGATGTGCAAAACACCCTCCAAGAACGTCTGAACCTCAGGGAGAGAAGCCAATTGTTTCTGAAAGTAAACAGATAAGACTGAAATCTGGACTTTAATTGAGCCTAGACGTAAGCCCACATCCACTCCCGACTGCAGAAAAAGCAGGAGACGACCCAGATTAAACTCCACCGCAGAATACTGTCTGCTTTCACACCAAGAGACATACTTCTTCAATACACGGTAGTAATGTTTAGACGTTACCCCGATCCTGGCTTGGCTCATAGTCGGGATGACCTTGTCAGGAATCCCTCTCCTGGCTAGAATCAGCCGTTCATCTTCCATACCATTAAACGTAGCTGCGGTAAGTCCTGATAGACGAATGGGCCCTGTTGCAGAAGATCCTCGCGAAGAGGTAGAGGCCACGTATCTTTGATCAGCATCTCGGGAAGATCCGCGTACCAGACCCTTCGCGGCCAGTCCGGAGCAATGAGTGTTGCTTGAACCTTTTCCCTTTTTATTCTCTTTCGAATTCTTGGGATCAGAGGAAGTGGAGGAAACACGTACACCAGCTGGTAGACCCACAGAGTTGTCAGAGCATCTACCACCACTGCTTGTGGGTCCCTCGACCTGGAACAATACCGCTTGAGCTTCTTGTTGAGTCGAGAGGCCATCATGATGATCTGTGGATATCCCCACCGACGTGTCAACCACCGGAACACATCCGGGTGGAGGCCCCACACCCCCGGGTGCAGGTCGTGTCTGCTGAGGAAGTCTGCTTCCCAGTTGTCTACTCCCGGAATGAAGACCGCCAACAACGCCATGGCGCATTTTTCCACCCAGACTAGAATTCTTGACACCTCTGACATTGCTGCTCTGCTTTTCGTTCCACCCTGTCGGTTTATGTACGTTACCGCCGTAACATTATTCGACTGGACTTGAATGGCCTGATTCCAAAGTAGAGATGAGGCCTGCAGAAGGGCGTTGTAGAGTGCCCTGAGTTCCAGGATGTTTATTGGAAGGACGACTTCCCAACTTGACCATCTTCCTTGAAACTGCACCCCCTGGGTGACTGCTCCCCAACCTCTGAGGCTTGCGTCTGTGGCTAGCAGAAGCCAATTCTGAATCCCGAACCTCCAACCCTCAACGGGGTGAGAAGTCTGTAGCCACCATAGAAAGAAGATCCTGGCTCTTCGCGACAGATGGATCTTCTGGTGCATGTGAAGATGCGATCCGGACAATTTGTCCAACAGATCCAGCTGGAAGGGCCTCGCATGAAACCTTCTGTACTGAAGCACCTTGTAAGAGGCCGCCATTTTCCCCAAAAGACGAATACACAGATGCACCGAGATCCGGGTTGGCTTTAGGACAGCCCAAACCATTGACTGGATTACCATAGCCTTCTCCAAGGGAAGGAACACTCTCTGAGACTCATTCCCAGGAAAGGAAGCCTCTGCATCAGTTCCAGGTGAGATTTTGGTAAGTTCAGAATCCACCCGTGATCCAGGAGTAGTCTGGTTGAGAGGCTAATGCTGTCCAACAGCCCCTCCCTGGATGGTGCCTTTATCAGAAGATCGTCCAGTTACGGAATTATGTTCACTCCGTTTATGGAGTAGAAACATCATCTCTGCCATCACTTTGGTGAACACTCTCGGTGCCGTGGTCTCTGCCGTGGAGAGACCAAATGGCAGGGCCTGGAACTGGTAGTGACAGTCATGTAATGCAAACTGTAGATAAGCCTGATGAGGCAGCCAGATCGGAATGTGAAGGTACTCATCCTTGATATCCAGAGACACTAGGCATTCCCCCTCCTCCAGACCTGAGATCACCGCTCTCAGAGACTCCATCTTGAATTTGAACGCTCATAAGTACGGTTTCAACGACTTGAGGTTGAAAAATTGGTCTCACTGAACCGTCCAGTTTCTGTACTACAAACAAGTTGGAATAATACCCATTGTTTTGCAGATGAGGTGGAATTGGAACAATGACCTGAGTCTGTACCAGTTTTTGAATGGCGTCCTGTAAAGTTATACTTGCCTCATGCGAAACTGGTAAGCCTGATTTGAAGAATCTGTGAGGTGGGAGCTCCTGGAACTCCAGTCTGTAGCCCTGGGAAATAAGATTTATGACCAAGGGATCCTGGTACGAACTTGTCCAGATGTGACTGAAGAATTTTAGTCGGGCTCCCACCGCCAGTCTTCCAAGCATCGTGGTTCCCCATCATGCTGAAGGCTTTGAGGAAGCAGAGCTTGAGCACCGGCAGTTGCTGGTTTGCGTGGTTTACCTCTAATGCCTCTGGTGGCTGTAGAAGAACCTCTAGTTTTGCCACTAAACTTGACTGTAAATTGGGACCTGAGTAAGTCTTCCTGGCTGGGGGAGCTGCAGAAGGAAAATATGTGGACTTACCCGCGGTAGCTTTGGAGATCCATTTGTCTAGTTCATCTCCAAGTAAGGCCTATCATGTGAAGGATAGGCCTTCCACGCCTTTCCTGGAGTTCGCGTCAGCAGTCCACTGGCGTAGCCATAAGCCCCTGCGTGCTGACACTGCCATAGCAGTGGTGCATGCATTAAGCAAGCCTATTTCTTTCATGGCTTCCACCATAAAGTTCGCAGAGTCCTGTATATGTTGCAGGAGTAAAATAATCTCCCCAGGAGTCAAGGAATCTAACCCCTCAGTTAGGTTACCAGACCATTTGGCAATGGCTTTAGTAATCCACCCACATGCTATAGTGTGTCTCTGGGCCACCCCAGCAGCTGTATACAAGGATTTGAGTGTGGTCTCAATTCTACGATCCGCTGTGTCTTTCAGGGAGACTGCACCCGGGACAGGCAATACAATTTTTCATGACAGCCTGGATACTGATGCATGCACTATCAGTGGATTTTCCCATGTTTCCCTATCCTCAGGAGGAAAAGATGATAGCAACCTTTTAGGGATTTGAAATTTCCTATCAGGATTAACCCATGATTCTTCAAATAGGGTATTTAGTTCCTTTGACACAGGAAAAGTGGCTGAGGATTTATTTTTTATATTAAAATAAGATTCCTCACTCTCCTCTGTCACCTTATCAGGTATATGCAGAACTTCTTTATAGCCTCTATGAGAGCCTCTATTCCCTGTGACAGAGTAGCCTCCCCCACCTCTGAGTCCACCTCCCCCTCCTCCATGTCTGATCCTTCATCATCAGAGTCAGACTACAAGATATGGGCCAAAGTACATTTTTGCGGACAAATGGCAGGGGACTGAGACGCTGGTTTGGGTACTGAGTCTCTTTTCATAAACTCAGTCATCAATTGTCTTAAGTATTGTGTCTCTTTCTCCTTGCGGGACAATTTAGTAGAAATATTGGAAATCATTCCCCTAATGGAGTCCAGCCATGCAGGCTCTGCCCCGCTAGCCTAGAAAGGTACACTACACTAAGTACAAAGTAGTGAACCCCCTGTAGAAAAGGAACACGGGGGGTCATTCCGAGTTGATTGCATGCTGCCGATTTTTGCAGCGCAGCGATCAGGTTACTACTGCGCTTGCATATGCACCGCAATGCGCACGCGCGTTGTACAGGTACAAACAGTATTGTTGCTGTGCAATGCTTCTAGCGACGATTCCATTTGCACAGCCGTTCGCAAGGAGATTGACAGAAAGAGGGCGTTTATGGGTGTCAACTTTTTCTGACCGTTGAGTGGTAGGGAAAATGCAGGCTTGTCCAGGCATTTGTAGGGTGGGTGTCTGACGTCAATACCGGCACCGGACAGGCTGAAGTGATCGCAAAGGCTGAGTAAGTCCAGAGCTACTCAGAAACTGCAAAAAAAAAATTTGTCCCGCTTGGCTGCACATGCAATTATACACTTGCAAAGCGAAAATACACTCCCCCGTGGGCGGCGACTATGCGTTTGCATGGCTGCAAAAAGTAGCTAGCGAGCGATTAACTCGGAATGAGGGCCACTGTGCCTTACATGAAACACACTCTTTGCCTGACATACTGTAACAGTGACAGCACACACATACAAGAAAAGGTTAAATGCACAATAAACCCACAAAGAGCCCTTCCAGGGAGACACAGAGATAGTATGGAGCCAGCACACAGTGTCCTTACCGCTAATACGAAGCTTAGCCGGGTTGCAGACTAAGTACCTAGATTACGGACTCAATACACTCCCCCCCCACCCCCACCCCCCGTCATGACCCCCTGGTACCGCTGTGGTAATCAGGAGTTTCTCCTGAGGAGCTGCGCATTCCTGTCAGTCAACGTCTGTGTCCGCTGCAGAGAGAAAATGGCGCTGGTGAGCTGCTTAATCCGCTCATAGTGAAGCCTCGCCCCTTCAATGATGCGCTGTCTTCCCGCTCTTTTTTTATAGTGGCTGAGGTAATTTTGTGCCTAAAATGAAGTCAGTCCCCTTTTAAGTCTGTTATGCCAGTCTGGGTACTGTGTACACATATAGTATACTGAAACTCAGTTCGCCCCCTCAGAAGCTGTGTGTCTGCACTGTGTACTGAGTCTGGAGACCCTATCTGCCCTATGTAGAAGCAGTGCGTCACCGTACCCTCATGCCGACATAATGGCCGACGACCCGCTAACTGGGACGCCGGCTTAGTACTCACCGCTCTTCTTTCTTCTGGCTCTGTTAGGGGTGGCGGCGTGCTGCAGGAATGTACGCTCGCCATGGTGGGGCTTGTGAATAGTTCCCTCAGAAGCTAGTGTCCTGTCAGCAGGGAAAGGGACCATTTACCCTCCAAGAGGTTGGGCCGTCCCCCCCCCCACCCCGCCCCCCCAAGTCCCACGAAGCAGGCAGGCTGGTGTAATCCAGTCCTGCCTGAAAATAACAAACAGATAAAATAAATGCAGAAAACACTTCAGGAGCTTCCAGAGACGTGACCGTCTCCTGTGGGTACATTTTCTAAACTGAGTCTGGTAGGAGGGGCATAGAGGGAGGAGTCAGCACACACTATCAAATTCTTGAAGTGCCCGTGGCTCCTAGTGGACCCGTCTATACCCCATGGTACTAAATGTATTCCCAGTATCCCCTAGGACGTAAGAGAAATGTACATGAATGAAATATGCATACTAGGATTTGCTTCTCAGTAAAGTAAGTGACTGATTTTACTTGAAATACAGAAAGTGCTGATGCTCCAAGGTCAGTGCTTGTGATAGACTACAGCTGTGCCCAGTATATTATAGCTGCACTGATAAAGGTGGCAAACTGCACATACTATTTACAAGGGAGTAAAAGTGACCTTGACAATGTATACAAGAAACCGTAGATGACCAAGGACCTGATTCAAGGTTATATATAATCATAGAAAGTGGATACGTTCCAGCAAGATGAGACAACAATAACTTTGTACATACTGGGTATTATTTATTAAGCATTTGGTGTGCACATTGCAACATTTATTTATTAGCAGTTTCTTATATAGCGCAGCATATTCCGTTGCGCTTTACAATAAAATTCCATTGCGCTTTGCAACATGCTTCAGATGCAGAGTGGCAGACAACTCTGTAGAGAGACGCATCAAAGTCCATCTCCAACTACTGCACCACCAGCCATTAAAAGGCTGCACACTGGAGGGAGGGAGACACTAGGAGCAGGTCAAGCCATGCGGGTGTAGTATGGTATGCCGGCGACCGGGATCCCGGCGGTCAGCATACCGGCGCCGGAATCCCGACCACCGGGCGAGCACTAATGAGCCCCTTGCAGGCTCGTTGCGGGCACGGTGGCGTGCTACGCGCGCCATGCTATTTATTCTCCCTCCAGGGGGGTCGTGGTCCCCCAAGAGGGAGAATAGGTGTCAGTATGCCGGGTGTCGGGATTCTGGCGCCGGGACCCCAACAGCCATCATACTGAATACCACCCAGTCATGCAGCTTGTAGCAGTTTATTCCATTACTTTTATTATTTTTTATTATCTTTGTTATACTTTTCATAGTGTTGTCTCCATTGTTTTAATACTGCCAGTTGTTGTATGTATTCAGCTTCTCATTTTTCTTTATTATTCCTCCACCTGGATGTCAATTGCACACCCTGCCCGATGTATCCTACACTGTGCGCCCCAGAAGGCTGCCTTAGATGGTTCTTCCTTTGGCAGGGTTATCTATGCAGTGCGTATCATATGTATGGCTTATTTCTAGAGATGTGCGCCGGCCCCAGGGATTTGGATTTGCCAAACATCCGTGACGGAATATGGATTTGGATTTTTTTACAAAATTGACAAAAACCGCCAAAATCACATAATTTTTTGAGTTTTTTTGGCCCTAGAGTATTACTAATCTCAATAACATTAATTGCCAGTCATTTGCAGACAATTTTGACCACCTTAATGCTCATAATGTTGTTTTCAGACACTTTATGTCAAAGGGCCTAATTCAGAGTTGATCGCAGCAGCAAATTTGTTAGCAGTTGGGCAAAACCTTGGGGGTCATTCCAAGTTGATCGCTCACTAGCTGTTTTTTTGCAGTCGTGCGAATGCATAGTCGCCGCCCACAGGGGAGTGTATTTTAGCTTTGCAAGTGTGCGAACGACTGTGCAGCCGAGCAGTACAAAACGAGTTTGTGCAGTTTCTGAGTAGATCTGAACTTACTCAGCCGCTGCGATCACTTTAGCTTGTCCGGAGCTGGAATTGATGTCAGACACCCGCCCTGCAAACGCTTGGACACGCCTGCGTTTTTCCAACCACTCCCTGAAAACAGTCAGTTGACACCCATAAACGCCTTTTTCCTGTCAATCTTCTTGCAATTGTCTGTGCGAATGGATTCTTCGTTAAATCCATCACCCAGCAACGATCCGCTTTCTACCCATACAACGCACCTGCGCATTGTGGCGCATACACATGAACAGTAGTGACCTGATCGCTGCGCTGCGAAAAACGGCAGCATGCGATCAGGTCGGAATGACCCCACATGTGCAGAGGGGGGCAGATATAACATGTGCAGAGAGAGTTAGATTTGGGTGGGGTGTGTTCAAACTGAAATCTGAATTGCAGTGTAAAAATAAAGCAACCGTTATTTACCCTGCACCCTTATGTTGGATATTAAACAGGACATGCACACTTTAACAAGCCAATCATTTCAGGGACAAGGACTGCCACATTTGTGGCTGAAATTATTGGTTTGTTTAGGCCCAAAAAAAACAAGCTACCAATTGCCTTAAAGCAACAGCTCTACAGTGTCTACAAGATGTCATCGCCACTGCCATCCTCATCAGTGTGTACATCCTCCTCCTCATCATACAAAATGAATTCCTCCCCGCTGGAATCTCCCATTACAGATGTCTCTGTATTTCGATGTAATTGCTGGGACGGGTCTTCCGAGTGGAATTTCCAGTTCATTTTGATGAACATCATCTTTTCCACATTTTGAGGAAGTAGCCTCCTACGACGTTCACTCACAAGGTTCCCAGCTGTGCTGAAAACTCTCTCCGAGTACACACTGTAGGGTGGGCAGCTTAAGTAATACAAAGCCAGTTTGTACAAGGGCCTCAATATTGTCCTTTTTTCCTTCCAGTACGCAAAGGGACTCTATGACATGCCTACTTTTACGGTGTCGTGAAAGTAATCCTCCACAATTCTTTGGAAGGTGACCGTATCAGATGGAGTTACGGTAGAGGTGTCACTACTGGGAAATTCATCTAGACCCGACCAGGGGGTAAATTAACTAAGGTGGGAAATTTTTTAGAACTGGTGATGTTGCCCATAGCAACCAATCAGATTCTACTTAAAATTTGTCTAGCTGCTTCTAGAAGATAATAGATACAATCTGATTGGTTGCTATGGGCAACAACACCAGTTCTAAAAATCTCCCACCTTAGTAAATTTACCCCCAGATGTCAAAATGGTCTTTGGACTGCTCTGCATCCCCACTAGGTCTTTTGGGAAAACATAGTTGTTTCTTGGCTGTGTCAGAGGAAATTGAAGGAGAAGACATCACTTCAGCTGCCAACTTGCTCGCCAGGAGCTCTTTACATTTCTTATGATCTGTGTCATTTGGAAAGAAAGACAACGCATACGACTTGAACCTAGGATCAAGCACGGTTGCCAAAATGTAGTGATCCGATTTCAAGATATTGTCAACCCTTGTATTCTTGCTTAGCAAAAAAAAGGCTTGATCTACAAGCCCGGCATATTTTGCATATTCGCCTTGTTTTATCTCCTCCTTCAATTTCTCCAGTTGTTTTTCCAAAAGCCTAATTAGGGGAACCACCTGGCTTAAGCTAGCAGTGTCGGAATTGACTTCACAGGTAGCTACTTCGGAGGGTTTGAGCACCTTGCACAAGACAGAAAGTAATTTCCTGTGTGCTGGGCTGAGGTACATACCACCCCCTCCTCTCCCAAAGTCATGGCTTGTTGTATGGCTATGAATGGTTTTCTGTTGCTCCTCCATCTGCTGAAGCATATGACGGGTGGAGATCCCCCTTGTCACCACCACTTGCTTCAGTTGATGGAAGGGCAGATTCAACTCTTCTTGCAGCTGCTGCAATCTCCTGCATGCTGTTGCGGAATGCCGAAAATGCCCCAAAATCTTTCAGGTCACAGACAGCATCTCTTGCCTGCCCCTGTCATTTTAAAAAAACCGCTGAACCACCAGGTTTATCGTGTGAGCAAAACAGGGAATGTGTTGGAATTCACCCAGCTGTAATGCTTTCACGATATTATTGGCATTATCTGAAATTAGAAATCCTGAGGAGAGTCCAAGTGGGTTAAGCCATGTCACTATCACATCCCTTAGTTTCTCTAAGAGGTTGTCAGAGGTATGCCTCTTAGTAAAGCCGGTGATACACAGAGTAGTCTGCCTTTGAATGAGCTGGCGATGTTTGCTAGATAGTACTACTGCTGCTGCTAAAGGTGATTCAACCACCCAGTGGGCTGTCACACTCATATAATCTTTAGTTTGCCCACTCCCGCTTGTCCACATATCTGTGGTTAGGTGGACATTGGCTTCAATGGCATTTATGAGGCCGTGAATGAAGTTTTTCTTAACGTCCTGGTACAGCCGAGGAATGGCCTTTCTGGTGAAATGGAACTGAGATGGAATTTGGTACTGTGAACACGCGGCCTCCATTAACTGCGTAAAGCCCACTGAATTGATGGCAGATATTGGACGTAGATCTGTTACTATCCAAGCAGTCATGGTGTCAGTGATACCCTGTGCGACTGAGTGAGAACTGACATACTTGTTTCTCCTTGCCAAGTATTGCTGAACAGTCAATTGTTTTTGGGAAATACTACTAGTACTAGCAGTTTTCTTGGTCCACATCTGGGATGATGAACTACCCCCAGCAGTAGCAGCATCAGCAGAACCAGCATCAGCAGGCCTTGTGCTTAAGGATTCTTCTGTGGAATCCTGGAAAGGGGAGGATTCATTTAGTATTAACAAAGTGGTTTCACGACCATCTCTGGTCAAAACTGAGGATATTGAGGTTGAGGATGAAGGTGTTGGTGGTGAAGATCGCAGGTGCTGGTTCTAGCAGAGAGAAGGGAGACATTTGCTGCTGGACTACTTGTTGTTATTTTCTTAGCATCGCTGCAGATAACGTAATAGGGTGGAGGTTCGTAAATGCTTAACGTCCCTAACTATACTTATTATGTTTCCACAAAGGCTACAGATAGCTTGGCAAATGTTGTCAGGATTTAGGTGAAAACAATTTCGCACATAGGAGATGGATTTGTTGGTCCGTTGCCCAGGCATGACAATGTCTGTCTTATCATGGCCTACAGATGCTTCCACTTGTGCCTGACTTATACACACAACATTCTCATTCTCATCCTCAAGATCCTCATTAGTGCCATCATCTGCTACACAAATACCCCCCTCATCCTCTTTTATCTCCATGGTGGCATCTTCAGCAGCTAGGTCACCAGCAATACTTATGCTGCTCATCTCCACACATACAGAGGGAGCAGTAACGGTGGAAGGCAGCTTCTCTGAGAGTTTAGGCTCACACATAGGATTTGGGGACGCAGTTGGACTCTCATCAGGAGTTTTTGAAATTTCTGTTTCTGAAGTTCGCACAGTTTGTTTTGCTGCCTTAGTGGTTTTAAGTTTTTTTACACCTCTAAAGTTTGAGTGACAAGGTCTTTTATTGGTACGGGAGGCAGAAGATGCCTGACTAACAGTTGCAGAATCACCAGTCATAAATATAGGCCAAGGCCTGAGTCTTTCCTTGCCACTGCATGATGTGAATGGCATGTTAGCAATTTTAAGTTTTTCTGCGTGAACCAACTTTCTTTTTCTTACTGCTTGAGGTCTTTTTTTTTTACCAGTTGTGTAAACTGTCTATTCCCTTGAGCATCAGCTTTAGTACTAGATGACATTAAATCGGCATCATGACTAGTGGAAGCAGCTGGAACCCTAGTATTTGGTTCTGTAAACTGATTGTTATCCATCTTTTAATTCACAGATCACAAATCAGGGGTGCAGTGCACACAACAAACAACAAGGGCCCTCATTCCGAGTTGCTCGCTAGCTACTTTTTGCAGCAGTGCAAACGCATAGTCGCCGCTCACGGGGGAGTGTATTTTTTTCACTTTGCAAGTATGCGATCGCATGTGCAGCCGAGCGGTACAAAAACATTTTGTGCAAAACAAGACCAGCCCGGAAGTTACTTATCCTGTGCGATGATCCTAGCGACGGAGGTCCCGGAATTGACGTCAGATACCCACCCTGCAAACGCCTGGTCACGCCTGTGTTTTTCCTACCACTCCCAGAAAACGGTCAGTTGACACCCATAAACGCCCTCTTCCTGTCAATCTCCTTGCAATTGGCTGTGCGAATGGAATCGTCGCTAGAAGCATTGCACAGCAACAGCAGCGATGCTGGTTGTACTCGTACGACGTGCGTGCGCATTGCGGTGCATACACATGCGCAGTTTTGCAGTTTTTTTACCTGATCGCTGCGCTGCGAAAAACGGCAGCGAGCGATCAACTCGGAATGACCCCCAATGTAAAGATGAGCAAACAAATTATTTTTATTTGTTTTATTTTTTGGGGGGGATTCAGATTGTGCCACACTGCATTGAGTCAGACCGCTTTAACACACGGTACTAAATACACGTAACTATGGTGTACTAGTGTGCATTTATTTTGCACACAACAAACAATGTAAAGAAGAGCATAAAAAAAAAAGATTTTTGTTTTATTTTTTGGGGTGAAGAAGATTGTGCCACACTGCGTTAAGTAAGACCGCTTTAACACATGGTACTAAATACAAGTAACTATGGTGTACTAGTGTGCATTTATTTTGCACACAACAAACAATGTAAAGAGTAAAGAATTGTTTTTCATTTTGGGGGGTACGCAGCTTGTCCCACACTGCGTTGAGTCAGACCGCTTTAACACACGGTACTAAATACAAGTAACTGTGGTGTACTAGTGTGCATTTATTTTGCACACAACAAACAATGTAAAAAAGCAAAAAAAAAAAAAGATTTATTTTTATTTTTGGGGGGGATGCACTGACACAGCCCTGATTGACCCTGACAGACTCTGATGGCCACTGACTGATAGCACTGTGATGGACGTCTGACACAGCCCTGATTGACTTTGACACACCCTGATAGCAATGTGATGGACGCACTGACACAGCCTTATTGACCTTGACAGACCCTGATGGCCAGTGACAGCAGAGACTCTGACAGCATGCCCTGAAAAGAACAGACTGACAGCACCCCACAACAGAGCTCCTCGCAGCATGGAAGCATGCAGGAAAATGGCACCGAGCTGCGTGATGTCGAGCCTTTATATACTCGCAAGAAATCCGATGCGGGATGATGCCGTTTTGTCTCTTGTGCGCTCCCGAGTTTGTCGTGACTTTCGCGGGGCGGGCTCGCGAACTCTTGACCCAGGCATGTTCGGAGCTGTTCTGATTCCACGGAATCAGAACCGCTCATCTCTGCTTATTTCACACATAGTCACCATTGTAGTGCAGCCAAGATGGCTGCCTCACCTGGTACGTCCATAGTGGGATAAAAAATACTTGAAACTGATTGTTATGTAAGGGATCTGCCTCCAGCTTTAGTACACTGCAACTTCACCATTTTGTGTAATATCTACTAGAAGTTGCATATTCCACACAGGGTTACCTCAGAGAGAACCTAGAAATGCATTTGCGAAAATGTGAGTCGTTTGGTGGCATGAATGTAACCATGCTTCTGTCCACACATAGTGGAGCTCTGATATAAAAATGTGCTCTCTCCGCCCCTTTATGGTGTTTCAGTTATTTTGTCGGCAAACTTAAAGATTATTTTTGTAAGGCTCCTCATCAACACTAAAATAATAAAATACTCTAAATTTATAAAGGAATAACCTCACTCCGCCCAGCTCTTCCCTTCTGCACCTTCACCACATTGGTCAGGGGTAGGCTCAGTGGGCAAATTGAGTGAGGCTCTTACCAACGCTCTAAGGACTAGATGCTGCCCAATGTTGGCATTATATAATAATTATTACACCCATGTGCATCCCTTATTGCTGGGTCAATAATCAGGAGAGCTATGATCAGATTTCACATCTATTATAAATGTAACCAGTTAGATTTACTCTTTGTTGCACCAGTAGTTATTATTACAATTTACAAGTCACATTTATCTTTTGCAGCCATGCTTATTATTGTCTTCACTTACCTAAGTCCTATATTTATAGTGTGATTGTCCCCTTATTTGTGGGTCTAGGAGGTGAGGTGGTCTCTGCAGCATGTTCTGCTGGTTACTGCGATCTTTAGTCTAGTTTAGTTTGGGAATCCAGGTATAACGTAGTTTTAGGTGGTTATACAGGATGCGATGGCGATTTGTTATTTTTATATTTACTTTATTTAGGGTTCATTTGTTGTTGTCTAATCTGTTATGTACAGTACATTTACATTTTGTTGCCCTTTGTGTGTAATTATTGTTCTTTTATGTGTATATTTTGTTCCTTTGTTGGCGGGGTCCAGGCATGTGGAAGTAGCAATCAGGGATGGGTGGCTGGGGGGGAGAGAATTGGGGGCGTCATGTGACTCCTGTTAGCTTACTTTAATTTGTTCTGATGACATGAAGCAATAATGGTGTGGGGCTCCCTCTACTGGTTTCGAACGTCCAGTACCTTAATGACAAAATCGGTCCTTAGTTATAGCTCAGGGTCGAAAGTATGGCTTAGATATCACATGTTTCTTGGAGGCGTATTATTTGTCTGGAATTAATGTGCTGGCTTTAAAGAAACCATGTTGGCTTTAAAGAAACCATGGGTTGGCTGGCTGTATAATTCTACTATTTCCCACAATTCTTTGTGTCACAGTCCTGATTAAGAAGCATTTTAATTTCCAACTAGATCATATTCAAGTAGATCCCCAGGGCCGCTATATAGTTATGCAAACCTTTTTTTAATGACAATTAATTTATACATTTAAACATTAGCATCCCTCCCCCTTTAGAATGAAGTGTTGCGTAAGGTGGCCTCCTTTATTGCATTGTCTCCTGATACAACTATAGTCTGTATGGGGGATTTTAATAATGTGATGGATCAATTTCTTAATCGGTAGAGAAAACCTCCCACATCAGCTTCCCAGCTCACCCACCCCATTTTCTAAGCTTGTTTCTAACAGTGGCTCACTGTTAGAAACATAGTTCCTACTGGTTAAAACTAATGGGAGCAGGCTCCGAGCTCATAGGTGCTTGGAAGGATCTACCACACGGAATTGTTCTATCATTTACAGTTAGATCACATGACCAAACAGGAGCCAGTGGTGGTGTCACTTGATCCCACCACGGCTTTCGACTGTATCTTTGGTAGGATTTAGGCCAGTTTAGCATGGGTCCCAGTTCATCTGCTGGGTTCAATTATTGTAATTCTTCTCTGCTGCTAGAGGTTCAGTCAGTAGTTATATTACGGCACCATTTGGTCTAGGCAGAGGCACCATCAAGGCTGCATCCTCTCTCCTGCTATGTTTGTCCTTGCCATTAAACCTTTGGCAGGTCTGGTGCGGATTACTGATATTAAAGGCTTACTAGCATAGCATTATATGCTGATGATATGCTTCTGTACCTGTCTGACACAAACAATTCCCTGCATTCTGTTCTTAGAGTATGTCAGGACTGGGGTCTTTTGTGTTCCTGGCTGTGACACTAGTGGACCAGTGGTGGAAGCTTGATGGAATAAGCTGGGAGGCTTGAGACAGTTCTTGCGCACAAGCAGAAGCTAGAGACCGGAGAGTTGACGAATTCCCAGATCAGAGGCGGGACTCCCACAAGGGAGTTTAGACTTAAGGGCCCCATACACTAGTACAATTTTACATGATTTCATACAATTCCGATATAACCGTCTGATATATTGTATGAAATTGTGTACAATCGTATGTGTTTTAGATCGTATCCAATCTGATGCGCGTCCCCGTGGCTGTCGGATAGGATCCCCTGGGTCGTTGGTGCTGCACTAATGATATATCGGAATTGGATGGAATCGGATGGAAAAAGTGTGTTTTTTGTGCATGTGATATATCGCATGCAATGTATCACAGGGAAGTTTGACTGGCATTCTCAGGACACTCCCAGCCCCCGTAGCCCTCTATCTAGCCCATCAGATATATCTCATGGTACAATTGTATGCCGTACTATATACTGCATGCAATGTATAGCGGCTTCATTAATCGCATGCAATATATCTTATGCAAAAATAGCACAAAAGTTCCAAATCGTATGGAATCACTCCCGGGAATGTCCCGGGGGAGTTCAAGGGAAATTACATCCGACTTCAGCCTCAGACATATCATTGCAGTGTATGGGGCCCTTTAGGAGCATCCAGTGTGCAGGTCGGGGCCGACTGACTTGGTCTCCCAGTACTGAAACAGGATATCTCAGATGACAAGTTAGCAAGAACTAGAGTGGTACTGGATGAAGACAGGACTGGAGTAAGTGGTACAGATATCGATCTGGAATCGATAATGCAGATATCCGGCAAGAACAATGCTGTAACTATCGGACTGGAACAGGTGGAGTGACTGTCGGACTGGAACTGATGATGTAGATATCGGACTGCAAATGATGATGTGGATAACAGAATGGAACTGATGATGCAGATATCGGACTGGAACTCATGATGTAGATATCGGACTGGAACCGGTGATGCTACTTAAATACTAGACGAGGCTGGAACAAGTTATACTCCTTGAACACAGGACCAGGCTGGAAACGATTATGCAGATCAGGCTAGAACCAGATACACTTCTTGAATACAGGCTCAGGATTGAACCGGTTATGCTTATTGAATACATGACTGGGCTGCAACCGGTTAATGCTTTCTGGCTGAACTGGGATCAGCAGGTGTTAGTCAGGCTGGAATTGATGAATGTTTTGTGCTGAGCTGGAATTAGCAGGAATCTCTGAAGTCAGACTGCAATTGACAGGATCACAGACTTTGGTAAAAGTACACGTAGCATAAGCCAGAAATCTGGAGCCCAGGACGTAGCTCTGTAAGGCACTGGTAACTTGTCCCTTTTACTCTCCCCCCCCCCCCCTTCCTGGCCAGCGGTGATTGGAGAGTGGAGTCAGCTGACGGCTGTGGATGACGTGGTTGGAGAATCAGAGGTCAGCTGATCGCAAGTGTCATGGCAGCACCCATGTCTGAGTTTTGAAGAGAACTCTGGTGTTCATTGTACCAGATTGCTGAGTGGAGCAGAGCTCCGCGGAGAGACACCCTTTAATTGTTCACAGATTGCACAGAATGCTGAGAGCATTGTGCGGGGACAGCTTGCACCAGTTGGTTAGGGATAACACTACTGAAATCAGGATTCTACAGATCACTCACACAGGAGAACTCTCTCAGGCTAATCAGCCTTGAAGGAGATTCAGCAGCCAGGAACACAGACTGCAACTTGTATGCTGGGAGACTTCTCAGGTACTAGAACAAGAAAAGTTCATGACAGGGTGGTAATTACTCTTGCCAAGTTCTGGTTTATTGTTTAAATGGTCCAAATGCCGTATCTTTCCCCTCTGAGGCTTTATTCTATACATGCCTGCTCTCCCGGAATGGCCGGGAGGCTCCCAAAAATCGTGTGGCCCTCCCGTTCCCCCGGGGAGAACAGGCAAGTCTCCCGATTTTTAAGGTCGTCGTCCCCCTGCTTGGCTGCCCACTTAGTGAGTAAAGTGGGCAGACCGGGCAGTCGATGATGCAATTCTTGCTGAATTGCATCATCAAAGCCGCGCCCTCTGCAGTATAATGCCAGTAATATCGGCATTACAGAGCGGGGGGGCGTGGCTTCAATGACACAGAAGCGGTAGCCACGCTCCCGTTCCACCTCCACCCCGCCCCCTCTATACATCATAGTACTGCCCCACCCTCCTGCTGAGCCGACCTGGCTACTCTCTCCCGTATCAGCAGGAGGGTGGGGCAGTGCTATGGTGTATAGAGGGGGCCTGGGATCAGCCAGGATGTCGGCAAGTATGCTTTATTTCCATAGCCTCTCTTCCCCCCCTTTCAGTGGGCCTTGAAATTTCAGTATCTATGGGATAACTATACTAAAGATTGACTTTAATCAGTGTTGTGTTTCAGGGTCTAAACAACACATTTAATAGCAGACTATTTCTGCCCCCCCCCCCCCACCCCATATCAATTTAAAAATTATGTAAAAATATGTAAATGTCTGGCTCATAGTAAATGTGTGATTTAGACCTTGAAACACATCGATGTTGATCGATTTAAAATTGATATTTTGTAAATTTACCCCTGGGAGTCTAGATTTTCCAACACTCTGCAGATTGTATGCAGCACAATCTTGAACCTATCGCTATTCATGGTAAAAACAGGGCCCATGCCTGATAAAATCTTTCTGTCTGCACTCTGCATACATTTTTTTTAAATGATCACCCAGCCAAAATACTTGTATCTTCTCCAGCACTTTCCAGTCTATCTTCCTAAGTAGATGTTTACTGCTATAAACTGCATACATCATTGCTGCAGGCGCGCCAAACAGACCCTCTCGGTGCACCACATCCCAGCTAGCGTTGGGCGTCTTTTTTGCCTAAAATGTGTCTTAGGCACAACATGATGTGGCTGTGATGCACCAGGAGAAGGTGCTGGGTGATTCTCCCGAAAGTAGACAAGTCCCGTGCATCACACGCTTTTAGTTTTTTTTCCTTTCCTTACATTGAAAACTTACCCTATAACTTAAGACTCACTACAATCTTGGTATACTATTTTGGAGAAGTATGTTGTTTGAATTTGTGTAGCTGTCCCGTGCATCATGGAGAATCGCCCTGCTGATTAATTTGATATGCAACACTTGTATATCTGTGTGTGACTGAGTCTCTGGGGTATATTTACTAAAATTCTTATTTTTCAGAATGAGGTTAAAGTTCAAACACGAATGACATCGAAAGTGTAAATTTGCAACTTTTTGAATTTATTACGACTAATTTACTAAGCTGTCGTATTCTGCATTTTCGTGTTTTCCGATGTCGATGTCATTCGTATTTTTTGGCAGTGTTTTACGGGAGTGAATAGTAAAACACTGCCAACATTAACACAATGGGGTATATTTACTAAAATTCGTATTTTTCCGAATGAGGTTAAAGTTCAATCACGAATGACAGCGAAAGTGTAAAATTGCAACTTTTTGAATTTATTACGACTAATTTACTAAGCTGTCGTATTCTGCATTTTCGGATTTACCGATGTCGATGTCATTCGTATTTTTTGGCAGTGTTTTACGTGAGTGAATTGTAAAACACTGCCGACTTTAACACAATGAATCTCGGCCGGATCTGTGAGATCCATGCAGGGCTTCATTGTGCACCTTTTCGTAAAAAAAATAACATTGTTACAAATCTAAAAAAAAAATGCGTGGGGTCCCCCCCCCACCTAAGCAAAACCAACCTCGGGCTCTTTGAGCCGGTCCTGGTTGACAAAATATGGGGGGAAAAATGACAGGGGTTCCCCCATATTTCATAAACCAGCACCGGGCTCTGCGCCTGGTCCTGGTTCCAAAAATATGGGGGACAAAAAGCGTAGGGGTCCCCCGTATTTTTGAAACCAGCACCGGGCTCCACTAGCCAGGTACATAATGCCACAGCCGGGGGACACTTTTATACTGGTCCCGGCGGCCCTGGCATTACATACCCAACTAGTCACCCCTGGCCGGGGTACCCTGGAGGAGTGGGAACCCCTTAAATCAAGGGGTCCCCCCTCCAGCCACCCAAGGGCCAGGGGTGAAGCCCGAGGCTGTCCCCCCATCCAAGGGCGGCGGATGGGGGGCTGATAGCCTTTTGAAAAAAATGTGAATATTGTTTTTAGTAGCAGTACTACAAGTCCCAGCAAGCCTCCCCCGCAAGCTGGTACTTGGAGAACCACAAGTACCAGCATGCGGTGGAAAACCGGGCCTGCTGGTACCTGTAGTACTACTACTAAAAAAATACCCCCAAAAAAACAGTACACACACACCGTGACAGTATAAGTTTATTTACATACATGCACACCTCCAAACATACATACTTACCTAGGTTCACACGAAGCTCGGTCCTCTTCTCCATGTAGAATCCTAGGAGTACCTGTGAAAAAAATTATACTCACATAATCCAGTGTACCTTCTGTTCTTTGTATAATCCACGTACTTGGCAAAATAAAAAAACGGAAACCCGACCACGCACTGAAAGGGGTCCCATGTTTACACATGGGACCCCTTTCCCCGACTGCCAGGACCCCCCCTGACTCCTGTCAAAGAGGGTCCCTTCAGCCAATCAGGGAGCGCCACGTCGTGGCACCCTCCTGATTGGCTGTGTGCTCCTGTAGTGTCTGTCAGGCAGCACACGGCAGAGATACAATGTAGCGCCTATGCGCTCCATTGTATCCAATGGTGGGAACTTTGCGGTCAGCGGTGAGGTTACTTTCGGTCAACCGCTGACCGCAAAGTTCCCACCATTGGATACAATGGAGCGCATAGGCGCTACATTGTATCTCTGCCGTGTGCTGCCTGACAGACACTACAGGAGCACACAGCCAATCAGGAGGGTGCCACGACATGGCGCTCCCTGATTGGCAGAAGGAACCCTCTTTGACAGTAGTCAGGGGGGGTCCTGGCAGTCGGGGAAAGGGGTCCCATGTGTAAACATGGGACCCCTTTCAGTGCGTGGTCGGGTTTCCGTTTTTTTATTTTGCCAAGTACGTGGATTATACAAAGAACAGAAGGTACACTGGATTATGTGAGTATAATTTTTTTCACAGGTACCCCTAGGATTCTACATGGAGAAGAGGACCGAGCCTCGTGTGAACATAGGTAAGTATGTATGTTTGGAGGTGTGCATGTATGTAATAAACTTATACTGTCACGGTGTGTGTGTCCTGTTTTTTTTGGGGTATTTTTTTAGTAGTAGTACTAGAGGTACCAGCGGGCCCGGTTTTCCACCGCATGCTGGTACTTGTGGTTCTCCAAGTACCAGCGTGCGGGGGAGGCTTGCTGGGACTTGTAGTACTGCTACTAAAAACAATATTCACATTTTTTTCAAAAGGCTATCAGCCCCCCATCCGCCGCCCTTGGATGGGGGGGACAGCCTCGGGCTTCACCCCTGGCCCTTGGGTGGTTGGAGGGGGGGGACCCCTTGATTTAAGGGGTTCCCACTCCTCCAGGGTACCAGGCCAGGGGTGACTAGTTGGGTATGTAATGCCAGGGCCGCAGGTACCTAGATGAAAGTGTCCCCCGGCTGTGGCATTATGTACCTGGCTAGTGGAGCCCGGTGCTGGTTTCAAAAATACAGGGGACCCCTACGCTTTTTGTCCCCGTAATTTTTGAACCAGGACCAGGCGCAGAGCCCGGTGCTGGTTGATTAAATATGGGGGAACTCCTGACATTTTTCCCCCCATATTTTTTCAACCAGGTCCGGCTCAAAGAGCCCGAGGCTGGTTTTGCTTAGGAGGGGGGACCCCACGCATTTTTTTCCTGCAAATGTAACACTTTCCCACCCCTTCCCACTGATAAACATGCACGGATCTCATGGATCTGTGCATGCCTATCAGAACACGGTAAAAAAAAGCAGGTCTGTTTTAAATCTGCTTTTTTTTACGATTTGTATTTTTTCACGGCAGTGTTTGGCTATTGCCGGCAGTGTTCGTGAAATACACTTTTTAGTAAATTACCGAATTGTATCAAAAAACAGTCGTATTTGACCGATGGTGTATGTATTCGTATTTTTTTTCTTTGACTTCCAAAAAAATACGAATGCTCTCATCACTGCCGAGATTTGAGTTTAGTAAATTCCCGAGATGACACTTTGAAGAAAAAACACCATCTCGGTCAAAGTCGGGAGCTTAGTAAATATACCCCTCTGAGTCTGTATACGAAGTGCTGCAATGTAGCAGCCGCAGCTTTTTTCCACTACAAGTATACAGACTCAGTTACACACAATATACAAGTGTCATATATTAAATTAATCAGTACAGTCTCCTGGTGCATACTAGCCACATCGCAATGTAGCTAAATTGCATTTTAGGCAAAAAAAGACACTGGCATGGGACCTGGCGGCTCACTTATACCAGGCAAATCTTGCTGAGTCACATATTGAGGTTAGATGTATGAAGACACATCTGTAGCTTCCTAATTTATTTAGGTTGATTAACAAGCTTGTGTTAGCCTTTGCATATTGGTGGTCATTCTGAGTTGTTCGCTCGTTGACGATTTGTTGCTAACTGCGCATGCGCATGGTACGCAGAACGCATGCGCTTAGTAATTTAACACAAAACTTAGCTGTTTTGCTGTGGCTTCTGCGGCGCTTTTCATTCGCACTGGTGTTCGGTAAATGATTGACAGGAAAGAGGCGTTTCTGGGCGGCAACTCAGTGTTTTCACGGCGTTTGAAAAAAAACACAGGCGTGTCAGGTAAAAACGCGGGAGTGTCTGGAGAAACGGGGGAGTGGCTGGCCGAATGCAGGGCGTGTTTGTGACGTCAAACCAGGAACTAAACGGACTGAGCTGATCTCAATTCGTGAGTAGGTCCGGAGCTACTCAGAAACTGCAAAGAATTATTTATTAGCAGTTCTGCTAATCTTTCGTTCGCAATTCTGCTATGCTAAGATACACTCCCAGGGGGCGGCGGCCTAGCGTATGCAATGCTGCTAAAAGCAGCTAGCGAGCGAACAACTCAGAATGAGGACCATTGTCCAAAGCCTTCAGGGACTTGGCTCTTCCCAGTCTTCGTCTAGATTATTTGACCTCTCAATTTGCTAATTGAGGCCCAGATATATCAAGCCTTGGAAAGTGTAATAAATTGCACGGTAATAAAGTGCCAGCCAATCAGCTCTTAACTGCCATCTTACAGGCTGTGTTTCATAAATGACAGTTAGGAGCTGATTGGTTGGTACTTTATCACCAGGCGTGATAAATCTGGGCTAAAGTGTGTTGACTATTACCACAAACTACACTGGGGATGTTCTTGACTATGCGAATTGTGTACACGCATACTCCTCTACAATTTCTACTTTCTAACTATACATGTACTGGTTTGGCTACACTGCTGCACCAGGCTGTTCTAATCTGGCATTTTGCTTCTGGCCTATATGTAGGGGAAATACTGACCCTGATGTTCCTTTGTGGTTTAGCGGTATCTGTCCAGAGCTGAGCATTCATAGAATTGACCATATTTCCGTTATATGGTATCTCTTCGGTGGGATAACTTTACATGGATAGTATTTTTAAAACTTTTGCGCAATTACAAGCTGAATATGGCCTCCCTCAGATGACCTTCTATAGATATCTTCGCCGTGCTGTGCATGCTCACTTAGAGAGTGGCTACTTGCCTCTTTCCCATTTTCCTTTGAAGTCCATGCTTGGACTGGGTTCTCCAACCCTAATGCCCGCTAATTACCTGATGTTCTCCCCTCCTGAAAAATAAAGTGGGAAGTTGATGTGAGTCCCCTTTCTGTTGAGGATTGTGGGTATGTTCTTGGCTCAATTAAAGACACCAGCCCCTGTGTTCAGTAGCAGCAAATTCATTATGATATCCTGCATTGAGTGTATTGTACTGCCTTGTCCTTTTTTTCAAATAGGTCTAAATCCTATTTCTAATTTCCTAAGTGCAGGACTTCATCCTCTTATGGGATTGTCCTGTTGTTTTCAAATGTTGGCATCTTGTTTGGGCTGATATTAATATAACTACTCCTATGCACCCTACACTATATCACAACATCTGTTTATTTGGCATCGGGAGGGAGGAACACTATAATAAAATACAATCCTTTAAAAATGTACTAGATCTCTACACTATAAATAAATTGTAATAATAATAAATAATACACTCTTGCTAAAGTCACTATTTCTAGGACCTGATTCTCTCCAGACAACACTGATCTTTTTAAATGGAGAGCCCTTATGTATGAGGTTTCTAATAATGACAGGTATTTACTATTTATAAACTCATAGATATACTCCAAAATAGCCAAAATAGCACAAGGTTTGGGATCATTGGCTTCACCCTAAATTTGTTGTACACAGGGATTGCTCCAGCCTTTAATTTATTCTCAGCTCAGTTTTGCGCACCATCTTCCTGCGCTGCGCCACCATTTATATTTTCCTTACCCATGTTTATTGCTACTTGTACTTAAACCATTGTTTCTTACAGGGGTTTTCCCCATTGTGGATTCCATGTACTAGTGATGTGCACCGGACATTTTTCGGGTTTTGTGTTTTGGTTTTGGATTCGGTTCCGCGGCCGTGTTTTGAATTCGGACGCGTTTTGGCAAAACCTCCCTGAAAATTTTTTGTCGGATTCGGGTGTGTTTTGGATTCGGGTGTTTTTTTTACAAGAAACCCTCAAAAACAGCTTAAATCATAGAATTTGGGGGTCATTTTGATCCCATAGTATTATTAACCTCAATAACCATACTTTCCACTCATTTCCAGTCTATTCTGAACACCTCACAATATTATTTTTAGTCCTAAAATTTGCAGCGAGGTCGCTGGATGACTAAGCTAAGCGACCCAAGTGGCCGGCACAAACACCTGGCCCATCTAGGAGTGGCACTGCAGTGTCAGACAGGATGGCACTTAAAAAAATAGTCCCCAAACAGCACATGATGCAAAGAAAAAAAGAGATGCACCAAGGTCGTTGTGTGACTAAGCTATTAGCTAAGCGACCTAAGTGGCCGACACAAACACCTGGCCCATCTAGGAGTGGCACTGCAGTGTCAGACAGGATGGCAGATTTAAAAAATAGTCCCCAAACAGCACATGATGCAAAGAAAAAAAGAGGTGCAATGAGGTAGCTTTGTGACTAAGCTAAGCGACCCAAGTGGCCGACACAAACACCTGGCCCATCTAGGAGTGGCACTGCAGTTTTCTAGCGAGAGGATGAGTGCTTCCATCCTCATGTGAATCTGAACCACTAGCCATGAACATAGGCCAGGGCCTCAGCCGTTCCTTGCCACTCCGTGTCGTAAATGGCATATTGGCAAGTTTACGCTTCTCCTCAGACGCTTTTAATTTAGAGTTTTGGGTCATTTTACTGAACATTTGTTTTTTGGATTTTACATGCTCTCTACTATGACATTGGGCATCGGCCTTGGCAGACAACGTTGATGGCATTTCATCGTCTCGGCCATGACTAGTGGCAGCAGCTTCAGCACGAGGTGGAAGTGGATCTTGAGCTTTCTCTATTTTACCCTCCACATTTTTGTTCTCCATTTTTTAATGTGTGGAATTATATGCCAGTAATATATCAATAGCAATGGCCTACTGTACCGTACTGCTATATATTATATACTGGTGGTCAGCAAAATTATGACTGTCCTCCTACTACTGCGCACAACAACTAAAATGCACCACAGGTATGGATGGATAGTATACTTGACGACACAGAGGTAGGTAGAGCAGTGGACTACTGTACCGTATTGCTATATATTATATACTGGTGTTCAGCAAAATTATGCACTGTCCTCCTACTACTGTGCACAACAACTAAAATGCACCACAGGTATGGATGGATAGTATACTTGACGACACAGAGGTAGGTAGAGCAGTGGACTACTGTACCGTACTGCTATATATTATATACTGGTGGTCAGCAAAATTATGCACTGTCCTCCTACTACTGCGCACAACAACAAAAATGCACCACAGGTATGGATGGATAGTATACTTGACGACACAGAGGTAGAAAGAGCAGTGGCCTACTGTACCGTACTGCTATATATTATATACTGGTGGTCAGCAAACTGTGCAAAACTGAAATGCACCACAGGTATGGATGGATAGTATACTTGACACAGAGGTAGGTAGAGCAGTGGCCTACTGTACCGTACTGCTATATATTATATACTGGTGGTCAGCAAACTGTGCAAAACTGAAATGCACCACAGGTATGGATGGATAGTATACTTGACGACACAGAGGTAGGTAGAGCAGTGGCCTACTGTACCGTACTGCTATATATTATATACTGGTGGTCAGCAAACTGTGCAAAACTGAAATGCACTACAGGTATGGATGGATAGTATACTTGACGACACAGAGGTAGGTAGAACAGTGGCCTACTGTACCGTACTGCTATATATTATATACTGGTGGTCAGCAAACTGTGCAAAACTGAAATGCACAATAGGTATGGATAGATAGTATACTTGACGACACAGAGATGGGTAGAGCAGTGGCCTACTGTACCGTACTGCTATATATTATATACTGGTGGTCAGCAAACTGTGCAAAACTGAAATGCACCACAGGTATGGATGGATAGTATACTTGACGACACAGAGGTAAGTAGAGCAGTGGCCTACTGTACCGTACTGCTTTATATTATATACTGGTCGTCAGCAAACTGTGCAAAACTGAAATGCACCACAGGTATGGATGGGATAGTATACTTGATGACACAGAGGTAGATTAGTGGACTACTGTACCGTACTGCTATATATATAGTTATACTGGTGGTCAGCAAAATTCTGCACTGTCCTCCTACTATATACTACAATGCAGCACAGATATGGAGCGTTTTTGAGGCAGAGAACGTATAATACTGGTGGTCACTGGTCAGCAAAACTCTGCACTGTCCTCCTACTATATAATACTGCTGGTCCCCAGTCCCCACAATAAAGCAATTAGCACACTGAGCACAGATATTTGCAGCACACTGAGCACAGATATGGAGCGTTTTTCAGGCAGAGAACGTAGATATTTGCACTTGCAGCACACTGAGCACAGATATTTGCAGCACACTGAGCACAGATATTTGCAGCACACTGAACATAGAAACTGAGAGGACGCCAGCAACGTCCTCTCACGATCATCTCCAATGCACGAGTGAAAAATGGCGGTGACGCACGGCTCCTTATATAGAATACGAATCTCGCGAGAATCCGACCGCGGGATAATGACGTTCGGGCGTGCTCGGGTTAACCGAGCAAGGCGGGAGGATCCGAGTCTGCTCGGAACCGTGTAAAAAAAGGTGAAGTTCGGGGGGGTTCGGATTCCGACAAATCGAACCCGCTCATCACTACCATGTACTTTTTCCAACCACGCAAGATTGTCTCCCTATTATTTCTATTGGCAGCGTATTACTATGTTACATTTTATATTATCTTATTGTGTTCTCTTTTTTCTTTGTATTTTTGTACGTATTCTTTTAAAAAAAATCATAATAAAAACTACTTGATTTAATAAAAAAAATAGAAACATAACACTAGAAATGTAGGCATCCTTCTTTTTATCCTACAGTAGCTATCGTACGATGCCTTAAAGCCACTCTACTGGTTTTTTTTTAACGTGCCCATTTTCCCTAGTGGAAACCCTATGTGCAGCCATTTTTCCCTATTGCCAAAAAGATATTTCAGCTTCTGATTGGTTCTCGTACACACACCTCTCTCTTGTGAGCTTTGTAGATTAGTCAGTTCTGTATTACAGAGCCCATGTAGAAAGAATTCCATAGAGCAGCTCAAGCAGATCAGGCTGTAATGGGGCAAGTTATCAAAATATTTTCCTAGAGGGTAAGGAAGCTTTAAAATGGATCTACATGGAAGTGTGAATTGTGGGAGGTCCAAATGTTCAGGTATGCAGGAATCTTGTAACTTTGGAACCCTCACATATTGAAGTTACAAAACACAAAATGTAATGGATGCGTAAAATATAGGTGCAGTGGAGATAAACCAGTTACACCATCTTTTTGTTGCTCCACATACCTGTAAATTGCCATCAATGAGCTCAGACATTATTTAAGTGCCTCAGAATTTTTTTATTTATCTCCAAATAGCATTTGATACCGTGGACCATGGGCTTCTGATTGAGCGACTGATACATTTTTGTGGACTGGATGACAAAGTCCTAAGCTGGTTCAAATCATTTCTCACAGGCAGGTCACAGAGAGTATCGTCTGGAGTATACTCATCACCATCAGTGCCATTGCCATGTGGTGTCCCACAAGGTTCTATACTATCCCCCATGCTTTTTGCAGTATACATGCTCCCACTGGGTGAAATAATCAGGCGCCATGGCCTGGTCTACCCCTGCTATGCAGATGATACACAACTGTATGCTTACAGCTGGTGCAAAACACAGCTGCCAGGCTGTTAACCAACCAGCCCCGTTCTAGCCACATAACACCCATACTCTACTCCCTTCACTGGCTGCCTGTAAGATGGCGAATCATCTTCAAGATTGGCTTACTGAGTTTCAAAGCATTACATGACCAGGTCCCAAGGTACCTGAAGCAGCTGCTGATCCCATACTGCCCCACTCGATTACTGCGATTTGTAGATGAAGGACTTTTAGCAGTATCTAGGATCTCCCGTAATCCATCTGGGGGTCGAGCTTTTAGTCATGCGGCTCTGACTCTATGGAACTCACTTCCCCGCACAGTGCGAGAGGCCCCAACTATAGAATCCTTCAAAAGTAGACTCAAGACTTTCCTGTTTACTCAAGCATTTCCATAGTGTCCCTTTAGTATCTTCATGCTTCTGTATTTTATGAAAAGTTGTTCTGTACTTCATTATTTTCTGTACTATATTATGCTCATTATCTGTTAAGCGCCTTGAGTCCTATTGGAGGAAGAGCGCTATATAAATAAAATTATTATTATTATTATTATTATTATTATTAATAAATAAAAAACTGTTTGTTTAACTCTTGCTCTTGCCCTTTGAAGGCTAGCCATTGAGGTTTTAGATGTTTCGGTAGTTTAGTATGGCTGCACAAATATATTTTAGCAAAATAAAATTTAGTGGGCAGAATAGAGGGAACACTCAGCACACTGTATGACAAACTGAATTGCTAAAACAGGTAACAGCAGGAAAGGGATAAACGGATTAACTGTCAGTCACCCAGACCCTGCATAGGACAAGGCCATGCCAGGAATGTGGCCTATTAAGAAGTCACGTGTCTGTGAATCATGGTATGCTGTGAAGGAGCAGTGCATTAATGGAAATGCTTCTCAACAGAGGTGGTAGGATATAGAAATGAAACAATTATCCTTTATATAATTATCTTTTCATCTGTAGGTCAATTCGACCCTGATTAAATCCTTTATACATTTCATAATGGTATGGATATTCGAAAATGAATGCTGTCAGTGTCACACAAGTGGGAAGCAATATGTTCACTGAGTACAAAAGAACAGACAGATGAGCCAGACAAGAGCAATAGGTGAATGTTAGAAAATTACTATAAAATAAATATATTATGATGAAATGTGACGGTGACATTACAGACTGAGTGGCAGATTTATTAAGCCCGGTGAAGTGATCTAACTTCCATGCTACAGGCTGGGTTTGAAAAATGACAGGAGATGACTGGCTGGTGCTTTCCACCTTCCACTGTATCACTTCACCAGGCTTAATAAATCTGCCCCTCAGTACAGAAACTTTATAACAGAATGCTGTGGCAGTTTTCACTATAATTGCAAGTGTGCAGTGGGCGATCGCAATTGACCAATCTGATTGCTTTATGAGTATGAGGTAAGTCGAACTGTAATCCATGGATATGTAACCATGACTTGCTTTCCCCATACCTACTGTATATGTCAAGTGTAGCTTGCGGAGAGATGGGATGTGGGCAAGTAGAGTACAGTAGGAATTTCCACATTTGTGTAATATGCGCACTGGAGAGGCCAGGGGCCTGATTTATATGTGGTTGGAGTGTGCACCAGCAGCAGCAATGCACAGATATGGTAAAGCAGCAGGAGGCATCTGGTATAAGTAGACACCTATTGCATGCATTTGTAATCCAGTGTGACACCCTAGGAGGCAGCACTGGATCACTTGCGATGCCATCGGCCAGCAGCGTGACCCATGAGGTCACACAAGCTGCCCGCAGCAGGTCCTACAAAGAGGCCAAGAAATTTCCGTAGGAAGACTGAGATCCTTGCTTCTGCACTCCCCCAAAATGGAGATGATGCGCCTCCGTTTTGGGAAACAACTGCCGCAACATCTCCGCTCCCAAACAGCTGCAGCCATTAACATACTTCTGCAGCCATTCTTCTTTAAATTACGCAGGACCCATACTGCCCATGCGCAAGGTACGAGTCCTGCACATGCGCAAAATACTGAACATCGGTACTTTGTGCATAGTGAAGCAGAAGCGCCGGAAACCGAATCAGGCCCCATGTTAGCTCTTGCAATTCCACAAGCTCTTTAACGCTAGCATGCCCATGCAATGAATAGCTGCCCAGTGTTTCTGGAATTTGTAGTACTACTAACCACTGAATTCAGCCTTGTGCTGACCAGGCTGGCTCTGTAGGGAAGCACATGCTGTGAGTCTTCATGTTATAGCCTGGTGCTATTTGCCTCCCAGGCCCCACAAATTCTAATGGCAGCCCTGCCCATAGCAGCTGCACTCGCTGCACCTATTGTATGGTAACTACGCCCTTGCTTCATGCCATCTAAAAGATTACATATACAATGCTTATCTCTAAAGCCTTGTTCACTATAAAACTGTGATTCATTCTTAAAGGAGAACTCAATGAGAAATCGTTCCCAGCCTCTCCAAGTGCTAGAATTTAGGAGATCTCATATTTGGGATCTGTGCAAATTGATAGAAAGCTATTGACTTTCATTGATGGCTTTGGGTCAATATTGAGAAAAGGGTGCCTGTTCTTCCCCAGTAACTCTAATTACACCCAATAATTGTAATTTCGTCTGTCAACTTGTTTTGGCTGATGACAATAAACTTGAACTTGAACACACACTGGGGTATGGCTGATCCTGATGCAGGAGAAGATGCAATGTGCTTAACAACTGGCAAAGGGCCTTCTCTGCCACATTGCACCAGTTCATCTAAAACAAGTACTTTTGCAAAGCTGAAAATGATGCACTCTCCTCAGCATAGGAAAGACTCAGCATCGTGATTTTGTACTATAGCAAACTTAGGGGGTAATTCAGATCTGATCGCAGCAGCAAATTTATTAGATAATGTGCAAAACCATGGGGGGTAATTCCAAGTTGATCGCAGCAGGATTTTTATTAGCAGTTGGGCAAAACCATGTGCACTGCAGGGGAGGCAGATATAACATGTGCAGAGAGAGTTAGATTTGGGTGGGTTATTTTGTTTCTGTGCAGGGTAAATACTGGCTGCTTTATTTTTACACTGCAATTTAGATTGCAGATTGAACACACCAAACCCAAATCTAACTCTCTTTGCACATGTTATATCTGCCTCCCCTGCAGTGCACATGGGGGGTCATTCCGAGTTGTTCGCTCGGTAAAAATCTTCGCATCGCAGCGATTTTCCGCTTAGTGCGCATGCGCAATGTTCGCACTGCGACTGCGCCAAGTAAATTTGCTATGCAGTTAGGAATTTTACTCACGGCTTTTTCATCGTTCTGGCGATCGTAATGTGATTGACAGGAAGTGGGTGTTACTGGGCGGAAACAGGCCGTTTTATGGGCGTGTGGGAAAAAACGCTACCGTTTCCGGAAAAAACGCAGGAGTGGCTGGAGAAACGGGGGAGTGTCTGGGCGAACGCTGGGTGTGTTTGTGACGTCAAACCAGGAACGACAAGCACTGAACTGATCGCAGATGCCGAGTAAGTCTGGAGCTACTCAGAAACTGCTACGAGGTGTGTAATCGCAATATTGCGAATACATCGTTCGCAATTTTAAGAAGCTAAGATTCACTCCCAGTAGGCGGCGGCTTAGCGTGAGCAAATCTGCAAAAATCAGCTTGCGAGCGAACAACTCGGAATGACCCCCATGGTTTTGCCCAACTGCTAACAAAAATCATGCTGCGATCAACTCAGAATTACCCCCAATGTGCAAAACACTGGGGGGTAATTCCGAGTTGATCGCAGCAGCAAATTTGTTAGCAGTTGGGCAAAACCATGTGCACTGCAGGGGGGCAGATATAACGTGCAGAGAGAGTTAGATTTGGGCGGGTTATTTTGTTTCTGTGCAGGGTAAATACTGTCTGCTTTATTTTTACACTGCAATTTAGATTGCAGATTGAACACACCCTGCACAAATCTAACACTCTCTGCACATGTTATATCTGTCTCCCCTGCAGTGCACATGGTTTTGCCCAACTGCTAACAAAGTTCCTGCTGCGATCAGCTCAGAATTACCCCCCATGTGCAATGCAGGGGGGGGGGGGGGCAGATATAACGTGCAGAGAGACACACTGCAATTTAGATTTCAGTTTGAACACACCCCACCCAAATATAAAGGGGGGTACACGCGGAGAGATCCGTGCTTAAATTCTAAGCATCTGACTAGATTGCTTAGAAATTAAGCACGGATCTCTCCGTGTGTATGCCCCACAGCGATAGTGATGTGCGGCCTCGTGCGTCACTGTCACCGGTACTAGATTGGCCTGCATGCCCAGGCTCTATCTAGCACATCGCTCATTTCACCGCTGGTTGAAATGAGCGCACCCCCCACCCCTCCCTCACTCAGCACACATCGCACTGTGCTGATCGGGGGAGAGATGTGTACTGAGCGTTCTGTGATAGATCGCTCAGCAGACATCTCAGCCCATGTGTACTGGCCTTAACTCTCTCTGCACATGTTATATCTGCCCCCCCTGCAGTGCACATGGTTTTGCCCATTAGCTAACAAATTTGCTGCTGCGATTAGATCTGAATTACCCTCTTAGGCATACTTGTGTACAAGCACTGTACTCTTTCCATGAATCTGAGGCCAGTGGCTGCTTTTCCCATTAGCCTTTGCGGAACCCATCAGTTAAGACTGACAGCTCCGCCTCCGGGTCCTGTCTGTAGCCTCGGCATTCAACAAAGCACTAGGGAGGGATGGAGCAGCCATAGCTACTGGAACGACACCCGTGTTTGCTGCCCGGCACGGAGCTCTGCCCGCCCGTGGCTCGCAAGAGAGAGTGTGTGTGCACTTTACCAATTTAAGATACAGTTGTTTTGTGTCAGTTTGTCAGATTACATACATGCAGAGGCGTAACTGTGGGAGACAAAGGTGTCGGCTGCTGCCAGGCTCCTGCTCTGCAGGGGGGCACCTCTCCCCTCCGTTCCGTGTGTTCAGCAACACCATTTAATTAAGTTAATTGATAGCCGCCACTATCTCTTCCTCCCTGCACCTTACAAGTAAGTCACACCCTCTTTATTATAGATACACATTTTATAAGTATCGTACCCAGGATTAAAACCCACAACCTATTACACTGGAAGCAGACACCTTGCTGATTAGCTATTCGCTCCTATATAGAAAGCATGAGAATACTAACTTAGAGATGAGCGCCTGAAATTTTTCGGGTTTTGTGTTTTGGTTTTGGGTTCGGTTCCGCGGCCGTGTTTTGGGTTCGAACGCGTTTTGGCAAAACCTCACCGAATTTTTTTTGTCGGATTCGGGTGTGTTTTGGATTCGGGTGTTTTTTTCAAAAAACACTAAAAAACAGCTTAAATCATAGAATTTGGGGGTCATTTTGATCCCAAAGTATTATTAACCTCAAAAACCATAATTTACACTCATTTTCAGTCTATTCTGAATACCTCACACCTCACAATATTATTTTTAGTCCTAAAATTTGCACCGAGGTCGCTGTGTGAGTAAGATAAGCGACCCTAGTGGCCGACACAAACACCGGGCCCATCTAGGAGTGGCACTGCAGTGTCACGCAGGATGTCCCTTCCAAAAAACCCTCCCCAAACAGCACATGACGCAAAGAAAAAAAGAGGCGCAATGAGGTAGCTGTGTGAGTAAGATTAGCGACCCTAGTGGCCGACACAAACACCGGGCCCATCTAGGAGTGGCACTGCAGTGTCACGCAGGATGGCCCTTCCAAAAAACCCTCCCCAAACAGCACATGACGCAAAGAAAAAAAGAGGCGCAATGAGGTAGCTGTGTGAGTAAGATTAGCGACCCTAGTGGCCGACACAAACACCGGGCCCATCTAGGAGTGGCACTGCAGTGTCACGCAGGATGTCCCTTCCAAAAAACCCTCCCCAAACAGCACATGACGCAAAGAAAAAAAGAGGCGCAATGAGGTAGCTGTGTGAGTAAGATTAGCGACCCTAGTGGCCGACACAAACACCGGGCCCATCTAGGAGTGGCACTGCAGTGTCACGCAGGATGTCCCTTCTAAAAAACCCTCCCCAAACAGCACATGACGCAAAGAAAAAAAGAGGCGCAATGAGGTAGCTGACTGTGTGAGTAAGATTAGCGACCCTAGTGGCCGACACAAACACCGGGCCCATTTAGGAGTGGCACTGCAGTGTCACGCAGGATGTCCCTTCCAAAAAACCCTCCCCAATCAGCACATGATGCAAAGAAAAAGAAAAGAAAAAAGAGGTGCAAGATGGAATTGTCCTTGGGCCCTCCCACCCACCCTTATGTTGTATAAACAAAACAGGACATGCACACTTTAACCAACCCATCATTTCAGTGACAGGGTCTGCCACACGACTGTGACTGATATGACGGGTTGGTTTGGACCCCCCCAAAAAAGAAGCAATTAATCTCTCCTTGCACAAACTGGCTCTACAGAGGCAAGATGTCCACCTCATCATCACCCTCCGATATATCACCGTGTACATCCCCCTCCTCACAGATTATCAATTCGTCCCCACTGGAATCCACCATCTCAGCTCCCTGTGTACTTTGTGGAGGCAATTGCTGCTGGTCAATGTCTCCGCGGAGGAATTGATTATAATTCATTTTAATGAACATCATCTTCTCCACATTTTCTGGATGTAACCTCGTACGCCGATTGCTGACAAGGTGAGCGGCGGCACTAAACACTCTTTCGGAGTACACACTTGTGGGAGGGCAACTTAGGTAGAATAAAGCCAGTTTGTGCAAGGGCCTCCAAATTGCCTCTTTTTCCTGCCAGTATAAGTACGGACTGTGTGACGTGCCTACTTGGATGCGGTCACTCATATAATCCTCCACCATTCTATCAATGTTGAGAGAATCATATGCAGTGACAGTAGACGACATGTCCGTAATCGTTGTCAGGTCCTTCAGTCCGGACCAGATGTCAGCATCAGCAGTCGCTCCAGACTGCCCTGCATCACCGCCAGCGGGTGGGCTCGGAATTCTGAGCCTTTTCCTCGCACCCCCAGTTGCGGGAGAATGTGAAGGAGGAGATGTTGACAGGTCGCGTTCCGCTTGACTTGACAATTTTGTCACCAGCAGGTCTTTCAACCCCAGCAGACTTGTGTCTGCCGGAAAGAGAGATCCAAGGTAGGCTTTAAATCTAGGATCGAGCACGGTGGCCAAAATGTAGTGCTCTGATTTCAACAGATTGACCACCCGTGAATCCTTGTTAAGCGAATTAAGGGCTCCATCCACAAGTCCCACATGCCTAGCGGAATCGCTCCGTGTTAGCTCCTCCTTCAATGTCTCCAGCTTCTTCTGCAAAAGCCTGATGAGGGGAATGACCTGACTCAGGCTGGCAGTGTCTGAACTGACTTCACGTGTGGCAAGTTCAAAGGGCATCAGAACCTTGCACAACGTTGAAATCATTCTCCACTGCGCTTGAGACAGGTGCATTCCACCTACTATATCGTGCTCAATTGTATAGGCTTGAATGGCCTTTTGCTGCTCCTCCAACCTCTGAAGCATATAGAGGGTTGAATTCCACCTCGTTACCACTTCTTGCTTCAGATGATGGCAGGGCAGGTTCAGTAGTTTTTGGTGGTGCTCCAGTCTTCTGTACGTGGTGCCTGTACGCCGAAAGTGTCCCGCAATTCTTCTGGCCACCAACAGCATCTCTTGCACGCCCCTGTCGTTTTTAAAAAAATTCTGCACCACCAAATTCAAGGTATGTGCAAAACATGGGACGTGCTGGAATTTGCCCATATTTAATGCACACACAATATTGCTGGCGTTGTCCGATGCCACAAATCCACAGGAGAGTCCAATTGGGGTAAGCCATTCCGCGATGATCTTCCTCAGTTGCCGTAAGAGGTTTTCAGCTGTGTGCGTATTCTGGAAAGCGGTGATACAAAGCGTAGCCTGCCTAGGAAAGAGTTGGCGTTTGCGAGATGCTGCTACTGGTGCCGCCGCTGCTGTTCTTGCGGCGGGAGTCCATACATCTACCCAGTGGGCTGTCACAGTCATATAGTCCTGACCCTGCCCTGCTCCACTTGTCCACATGTCCGTGGTTAAGTGGACATTGGGTACAACTGCATTTTTTAGGACACTGGTGAGTCTTTTTCTGACGTCCGTGTACATTCTCGGTATCGCCTGCCTAGAGAAGTGGAACCTAGATGGTATTTGGTAACGGGGGCACACTGCCTCAATAAATTGTCTAGTTCCCTGTGAACTAACGGCGGATACCGGACGCACGTCTAACACCAACATAGTTGTCAAGGCCTCAGTTATCCGCTTTGCAGTAGGATGACTGCTGTGATATTTCATCTTCCTCGCAAAGGACTGTTGAACAGTCAATTGCTTACTGGAAGTAGTACAAGTGGGCTTACGACTTCCCCTCTGGGATGACCATCGACTCCCAGCGGCAACAACAGCAGCGCCAGCAGCAGTAGGCGTTACACGCAAGGATGCATCGGAGGAATCCCAGGCAGGAGAGGACTCGTCAGAATTGCCAGTGACATGGCCTGCAGGACTATTGGCATTCCTGGGGAAGGAGGAAATTGACACTGAGGGAGTTGGTGGGGTGGTTTGCGTGAGCTTGGTTACAAGAGGAAGGGATTTACTGGTCAGTGGACTGCTTCCGCTGTCACCCAAAGTTTTTGAACTTGTCACTGACTTATTATGAATGCGCTGCAGGTGACGTATAAGGGAGGATGTTCCGAGGTGGTTAACGTCCTTACCCCTACTTATTACAGCTTGACAAAGGGAACACATGGCTTGACACCTGTTGTCCGCATTTCTGGTGAAATACCTCCACACCGAAGAGCTGATTTTTTTGGTATTTTCACCTGGCATGTCAACGGCCATATTCCTCCCACGGACAACAGGTGTCTCCCCGGGTGCCTGACTTAAACAAACCACCTCACCATCAGAATCCTCCTGGTCAATTTCCTCCCCAGCGCCAGCAACACCCATATCCTCCTCATCCTGGTGTACTTCAACACTGACATCTTCAATCTGACTATCAGGAACTGGACTGCGGGCGCTCCTTCCAGCACTTGCAGGGGGCGTGCAAATGGTGGAAGGCGCATGCTCTTCACGTCCAGTGTTGGGAAGGTCAGGCATCGCAACCGACACAATTGGACTCTCCTTGTGGATTTGGGATTTCGAAGAATGCACAGTTCTTTGCTGTGCTGCTTTTGCCAGCTTGAGTCTTTTCATTTTTCTAGCGAGAGGCTGAGTGCTTCCATCCTCATGTGAAGCTGAACCACTAGCCATGAACATAGGCCAGGGCCTCAGCCGTTCCTTGCCACTCCGTGTGGTAAATGGCATATTGGCAAGTTTACGCTTCTCCTCCGACAATTTTATTTTAGGTTTTGGAGTCCTTTTTTTTCTGATATTTGGTGTTTTGGATTTGACATGCTCTGTACTATGACATTGGGCATCGGCCTTGGCAGACGACGTTGCTGGCATTTCATCGTCTCGGCCATGACTAGTGGCAGCAGCTTCAGCACGAGGTGGAAGTGGATCTTGATCTTTCCCTAATTTTGGAACCTCAACATTTTTGTTCTCCATATTTTAATAGGCACAACTAAAAGGCACCTCAGGTAAACAATGGAGATGGATACTAGTATACAATTATGGACTGCCTGCCGAGTGCAGACACAGAGGTAGCCACAGCCGTGAACTACCGTACTGTACTGTGTCTGCTGCTAATATAGACTGGTTGATAAAGAGATAGTATACTCGTAACTAGTATGTATGTATAAAGAAAGAAAGAAAAACCACGGTTAGGTGGTATATACAATTATGGACGGGCTGCCGAGTGCCGACACAGAGGTAGCCACAGCCGTGAACTACCGCACTGTACTGTGTCTGCTGCTAATATATAGACTGGTTGATAAAGAGATAGTATACTCGTAACTAGTATGTATGTATAAAGAAAGAAAAAAAAACCACGGTTAGGTGGTATATACAATTATGGACGGGCTGCCGAGTGCCGACACAGAGGTAGCCACAGCCGTGAACTACCGCACTGTACTGTGTCTGCTGCTAATATAGACAGGTTGATAAAGAGATAGTATACTCGTAACTAGTATGTATGTATAAAGAAAGAAAGAAAAACCACGGTTAGGTGGTATATACAATTATGGACGGGCTGCCGAGTGCCGACACAGAGGTAGCCACAGCCGTGAACTACCGCACTGTACTGTGTCTGCTGCTAATATATAGACTGGTTGATAAAGAGATAGTATACTCGTAACTAGTATGTATGTATAAAGAAAGAAAAAAAAACCACGGTTAGGTGGTATATACAATTATGGACGGGCTGCCGAGTGCCGACACAGAGGTAGCCACAGCCGTGAACTACCGCACTGTACTGTGTCTGCTGCTAATATATAGACTGGTTGATAAAGAGATAGTATACTCGTAACTAGTATGTATGTATAAAGAAAGAAAAAAAAACCACGGTTAGGTGGTATATACAATTATGGACGGGCTGCCGAGTGCCGACACAGAGGTAGCCACAGCCGTGAACTACCGCACTGTACTGTGTCTGCTGCTAATATATAGACTGGTTGATAAAGAGATAGTATACTCGTAACTAGTATGTATGTATAAAGAAAGAAAAAAAAACCACGGTTAGGTGGTATATACAATTATGGACGGGCTGCCGAGTGCCGACACAGAGGTAGCCACAGCCGTGAACTACCGCACTGTACTGTGTCTGCTGCTAATATAGACTGGTTGATAAAGAGATAGTATACTCGTAACTAGTATGTATGTATAAAGAAAGAAAAAAAAACCACGGTTAGGTGGTATATACAATTATGGACGGGCTGCCGAGTGCCGACACAGAGGTAGCCACAGCCGTGAACTACCGCACTGTACTGTGTCTGCTGCTAATATAGACTGGTTGATAAATAGATAGTATACTCGTAACTAGTATGACTATAAAGAAAGAAAAAAAAAACACGGTTAGGTGGTATATACAATTATGGACGGGCTGCCGAGTGCCGACACAGAGGTAGCCACAGCCGTGAACTACCGCACTGTACTGTGTCTGCTGCTAATATATAGACTGGTTGATAAAGAGATAGTATACTCGTAACTAGTATGTATGTATAAAGAAAGAAAAAAAAACCACGGTTAGGTGGTATATACAATTATGGACGGGCTGCCGAGTGCCGACACAGAGGTAGCCACAGCCGTGAACTACCGCACTGTACTGTGTCTGCTGCTAATATAGACTGGTTGATAAAGAGATAGTATACTCGTAACTAGTATGTATGTATAAAGAAAGAAAAAAAAACCACGGTTAGGTGGTATATACAATTATGGACGGGCTGCCGAGTGCCGACACAGAGGTAGCCACAGCCGTGAACTACCGCACTGTACTGTGTCTGCTGCTAATATATAGACTGGTTGATAAAGAGATAGTATACTCGTAACTAGTATGTATGTATAAAGAAAGAAAAAAAAACCACGGTTAGGTGGTATATACAATTATGGACGGGCTGCCGAGTGCCGACACAGAGGTAGCCACAGCCGTGAACTACCGCACTGTACTGTGTCTGCTGCTAATATATAGACTGGTTGATAAAGAGATAGTATACTCGTAACTAGTATGTATGTATAAAGAAAGAAAGAAAAACCACGGTTAGGTGGTATATACAATTATGGACGGGCTGCCGAGTGCCGACACAGAGGTAGCCACAGCCGTGAACTACCGCACTGTACTGTGTCTGCTGCTAATATAGACTGGTTGATAAAGAGATAGTATACTCGTAACTAGTATGTATGTATAAAGAAAGAAAAAAAAACCACGGTTAGGTGGTATATACAATTATGGACGGGCTGCCGAGTGCCGACACAGAGGTAGCCACAGCCGTGAACTACCGCACTGTACTGTGTCTGCTGCTAATATAGACTGGTTGATAAAGAGATAGTATACTCGTAACTAGTATGACTATAAAGAAAGAAAAAAAAACCACGGTTAGGTGGTATATACAATTATGGACGGGCTGCCGAGTGCCGACACAGAGGTAGCCACAGCCGTGAACTACCGCACTGTACTGTGTCTGCTGCTAATATAGACTGGTTGATAAAGAGATAGTATACTACTAATATTATATATACTGGTGGTCAGGTCAATGGTCACTAGTCACACTGGCAGTGGCACTCCTGCAGCAAAAGTGTGCACTGTTTAATTTTAATATAATATTATGTACTCCTGGCTCCTGCTATAACCTATAACTGGCACTGCAGTGCTCCCCAGTCTCCCCCACAATTATAAGCTGTGTGAGCTGAGCACAGTCAGATATATATATACATTGATGCAGCACACTGGGCTGAGCAGTGCACACAGATATGGTATGTGACTGAGTCACTGTGTGTATCGTTTTTTTCAGGCAGAGAACGGATATATTAAATAAAACAAACAACTGCACTGTCTGGTGGTCACTGTGGTCGTCAGTCACTAAACTCTGCACTCTCTTCTACAGTATCACAGCCTCAGGTCAATCTCTCTCTCTCTCTCTCAACCCTAATCTAAATGGAGAGGACGCCAGCCACGTCCTCTCCCTATCAATCTCAATGCACGTGTGAAAATGGCGGCGACGCGCGGCTCCTTATATAGAATCCGAGTCTCGCGAGAATCCGACAGCGTTATGATGACGTTCGGGCGCGCTCGGGTTAACCGAGCAAGGCGGGAGGATCCGAGTCTGCTCGGACCCGTGAAAAAAACATGAAGTTCGTGCGGGTTCGGATTCAGAGAAACCGAACCCGCTCATCTCTACTAACTATATGAAGTTACTTCTCCGACAATTAAAAGTAACTTTATAACCAGTAGTAGCAGAATTCTCACACTTACTATACAGGAGTAAATAGCTCCATAAGTAAGGTGCCTGTTTCCTGTGTAATTGGTTGTGGGTTTACAACATAGCAAGAATCTGCAGGCTTGCTAAGCAGGAGCAAATAGTTTTATCAGTAAGGTGCCTGCCTTCAGTGTAACATGTCATGGGCTCTGATCCTGGGTATGACTGCTAAGAAAGGTGTGATTTAAAATAAGTGACAAATGAACTGTATATATACTGTATATACCTATTTTTATATCCAGAACATTCCACACACGCACACACACACACACACACACACACACACACACACACACACACACACACACACACATATATTTATATTTTATCTATATATATTCTATCTATCCATCCATACATACTGTACATACATATATTTATCTATATATAACGAGGGGGGGCACCAATATTGATCCTGCCTCCGGGTATCTGGGACGAACTTACGCCACTGCATACATGTATACTTTGCAAACGAGGCACCGACGGCCTTGAAATGTTGGTATTGTATATAGATGTCATGTATCTTATATAATTATTTTATTGACTTTGAGCGGCCCCCATTATCACCCACAGGGAAAAAAACTCACACACATTGGCCCCACAGAAAAAAAAACCACACACATTGGAAGCCTAAGAAAAAACAACAACATATTCATGATTCATTGCCCCATCCACCCACTGAAGAATGACCCTGACCCCACCTGTCAAACATCTCACTGCATCACTTCAACTTGCAAAGCCAGAGACATTGGTGGTCATTCCAAGTTGTTTGCTCGCTAGCTGCTTTTAGCAGCATTGCAAACGCTAGGCCGCCGCCCTCTGGGAGTGTATCTTAGTTTAGCAGAATAGCGAACGAAAGATTAGCAGAACTGCTACTAAATAATTCTTTGCAGTTTCTGAGTAGCTCCGGACCTACTCCTAGATTGCGATCACCTCAGTCCGTTTAGTTTCAGGTTTGACGTCACAAACACACCCTGCGTTCGGCCAGCCACTCCCCCGTTTCTCCAGACACTCCTGCGTTTTTGCCTGACGCCTGTGTTTTTTAGCACACTCCCGGAAAACGCTCAATTACCACCCAGAAACGCCCCTTTCCTGTCAATCATTCACCAATCAGCAGAGCGACTGAAAAGTGTCGCACGAACACCAGCAAATCTACTAAGTTTTGTGTTAAATAACTTAGTGCATGCGCTCTGCGTACCATGCGCATGCGCATTTAGCAACGAATCGCAGCATAGCGAAAATCGGCAACGAGCGAACAACTCGGAATGACCACCATTGGGGGTAATTCTGAGTTGATCGCAGCAGGAATTTTGGTAGCAGTTGGGCAAAGCCATGTGCACTGCAGGGGAGGCAGATATAACATGTGCAGAGAGAGTTAGATTTGGGTGGGGTGTGTTCAATCTGCAATCTAAATTGCAGTGTAAAAATAAAGCAGCCAGTATTTACCCTGCACAGAAACAAAATAACCCACCCAAATCTAACTCTCTCTCTGCACATGTTATATCTGCCCACCCTGCAGTGCACATGGTTTTGCCCAACTGCTAACAAAGTTCCTGCTGCGATCAACTCAGAATTACCCCCAGAGTTTCACACGCAGTGGAAAAGGAAGAGCTCCGCCTTTTAGTCCCTCTCTCTCACACGCTTCAGCCGAAACTCACTTCATCACTACTCTCAGCATTGTATGGAGCCTCTCTTGGCAGATCACAAGTGTGCAGCAAACTCTGAGTCAGCTAGATTGATAGGCCAGCATGCGGCTGCGTTTGTCCACATACATCTTGTCTCAATATGCCATGCAGCAGGAGATGCCTGGCGTGAGTCAGTCGTCAGTTTCCGGGCAACTCTGCTAACGTTAGGCTTCTTTTTTTTTGCCAAAAATGTGTCTTATTCATGTCGCTATGTGACTAGGACGCACAAGCAGCTTGATATGCAGCATGCCTATATTCTGTATGCGTCTGTGGCTGCACCTGCAGATGAAATGCTACATTATAGTGATCTCCAGGAGAACACTGTAACGTAGCATTTCATATGCAAATACAGCCTTAGTCACACAGAATATAGGCATGCTGCATACCATTTTAATCAGCATAAACTGATTGTGCATTCGATTCGCATAGCACTGTGACTTAGACGCATGTAAACTGAAAACATTGCACATAAGGACACTCAGCGCTACCAAGTCATGCCATGTGCTGTTTAACATGACTGCAGCAAGGGTGTAGGAGGACACATCTGTACAACATCATGACCCAGGCCTCGTCTGAGCCGCTGGAAGAGCCCAGTGCTGCCCAATCCGAAACAATCAGATAGCACTGCAGTGACTGTTCTGTTGCGTAATACACCAAACCTGCTTTAAATTATTCTGAAATCCTGGGATTAATATCCTTGACTTTTGGGGGGAATTCAATTGTTTTACCATGCGCCCAAAGTGCCAATCAAAGCAATTCATTTGTTGCTCCCATCGGGCACCTATTATTTTACACATGTTCAAAAGCTACTAAACCGGTCTGAAGTCCTGGTGAGAGTGCCTAAACCATGGACTATTCGCACATATATTCTCAACACCTCAGGAGGCTGCGAGAAAAAAAATGTGTCTCCCGAAGCTACTGGACCTCCGATCGGATCAAAAATTTAATTGCTCCAATGGACACCCATTGATTTGAGGCTAAATTCCTTTATTCTGTTGATTGGCTAGTTAGTATAAAACAGCAAGATACAAAATAACAACACATACTACAAATATGGGATCAAAATCCCAGCAGTCTGGATTCTGGCAGTCAGACGGTCAGAGTACCAGGGTTAGGGTTAGGCACTTAGGGAGGGTTAGGTTGCGGCAGTGGGGAGATTAAGATGAGGGTGCAGGGGGCAATAAGGGTTAGGCTGTGGGAGTGTGAGGTTAGGATGTAGGAGGGGTGGGTTAGGGTTAGCATTAGGGGTAAGGTGAAAATACTTACCACTATGTGACGGGATTTGGCCCTCTGTATTTCACTGTCGGTCTCATGACTGTCGGGATTTTGTAGCCAAATATTATTAATAATTAAGTTATTAATACGGCTCCAGCATATTCCGTTACACATTACAATCATACTTGCCTACTTTTGAAAAAGCATTTCAGGGAGATTGTGAAAGTAACACCTATCAGCGCGGATGTGCACTGCTACATCTGAGAGGCGCGTCATAAAAATGACATCCAACTGTAAATGAGCCCCAAAGTTAGTAAGATCTACTTGTTGAAGAAAAGACGCTGATATTTTTCAGGATTTGTTTGTGTATTGAGTTTTACAAGAGGTTCCATATACTGTAAGTGGCCACAAGAAATCTTATTTCAAATGCAGGGATCATTGTGCCTAATAACCAGTGCAGGGGATTGGCACTGATGATCCCATTTGAATGTATTTATCTCCGATTTCTCTTTTTTCCCCAAGAATGTAAAGGTAACATAGTAGGGATAAGGTGCAATCAGGGAGATTGATGGACTATTCAGAGAGTCAGGGAGATTGCTACTATTTCAGGGAGTCTCCTGCAGAATGAGGGAAGGTAGGCAACTATGATTACAATTGAGAACAAAACAATAATAAGACGAGACTGGGTATACAGAGAGTTAAGAAGGCCCTGCTGACAAGCTTACAATCTAGAAGGAAATAGGGATTTGATACATGAGTAATGCGGATACGTGTTACATACTGCAAATGGCCAAGCCAGATAGCAAGATATTTTTTTTCTATACTAAACTGTTCCACCATTAGCATCACCAATCCTTTTATCACCCACTGAAATTCCGTCATCTTTGCTGGAAAGGTTCTATTTTTCAGAACAGCATAATAAGGGGAACATTGGAATAGAAAGAGGGTTTCGTTACGTAGGGTCATAAAAGGTATATCCAGGTATGTGTCGAAACTTGAACTCTTTAAATCTATTAAGAATTTAAGCCACCCTTCCAAAGTAGTTCTATTCTAGCCAGAACCTGCAATTGTACACAATTTATTATCTAAGGTGATCCATCTAGATATTCTGGCTCCATTTCACAGCTCCCCCCTCTTTCCCTGCCAAATAAAGCCTCCTCTAAACCTTTTCGATGGCTCTTATCCCAAAATGATTTATTTAATGCCACATATACTGGTGTTGTTGCCAGAGGCAGTGTCATGGAAACACAAATATGAAGAGATGTAATCATAAGTCGAGTTGTGTGAGAAAGTGAGGAATGAACCATGTTAATATCTTTAGAAGAAAATTAGTTTTCTATGTACTGATATTAGGGTTAATGTCAAAGAGTTTTTAGAGACAATTTTTGTTTTGAAAGGGAAGGGTTAAGTTGCATGTAATTATTGTTGAATTCAGAAGTAGACAACCTGTAGTTCTCCAGCTGTGAAACTACCAGTCACAAAAGGTCCTGCAATCAAATAGCTGATTGATTTGTGGTACATTATTTAGTGGTGGAACTAACGGTGATGCAGCCGGTGCAATGCACCTGGGCCCGCCGCACTTAAAGGACCCGCAGCGGCATTGACAGCAGTACTGAGTCAGACTGACTCTTTACAATTGTTATGATTCCAGCACTCCTGGTCAGAGGAGATCTTATGACAAGGACCGGAGCACTGGAATGGAATGCTGGGGACGGGAGCAGGAAAGAATAATAGCCCCTGGCGCCCTAACTCTGTTGTCTCACCCATGCTGTCAGAAATCCCTTGCGAGACTATGGTTTCTTGAGCCCTTGGCAGCCGCGTTTGAAGGGCGGATTATGTCTGCCCAACTCCGATGCCCCCCGGTCTTAATGAGAGACAAAGGGAAATCCGAGGCAGGATGATAACAAGAGGCCCTCTATCTAACAAACAAGCCAGGGGCTACGAGCGAACTAAAAAACCTAAAGTATGTGCGGAAAAACCGCCAGGGAAAAGGACAACCAAAATCCACTTGTCCAATACTCCTACCCGGCACCGCCGAATACCAGAGTGGACCTGTGGAAGCGGAACCCTCCGCAAAATGCTCCAAACACAAATTATAAAGGGTAAAGCAGCCGAGCCGCTACACACGGCAGAGCCGCGACTCACGAACACCACTGGATGTTAAACGGTGATCAGTCAGGACTCCAGGGACGAGATGATAACTCCCGAGTACAGGACTTCAGAGGACTGGAATGACCGGATACAGCAGGACTGGAAACAGACTCTCAGCAAACAAGACAGCATGCAAGAAGCTATTACCGACGTCTGTGAGAAGCCCTGAGAGTGTATTTAATGAGGAGTCCTCCAATCAGCTGCTGACAGAGCTGATTAGAATCAATGCCGTGCAGCTGCCTTGCTGCACGGCCAGAGAACAGGTGCACTTATTAATTCCAAAAGGACCCAGCAACGGGGAACGCGGTCCGCCAGTGGCGTCCCCGTTGCTAGGGTCCGTGCGGCTCAGCGCGCCCAGCGTCTAGCGTTGCTAGGGAGCCGGCGGCTGTACGCGCACGGCGTCCCTAGTTGCTAGGCGCCGGGCCGCGCATACGAGCGGACCCCGGCGCCTAACAGTACCCCCCCTCTTGAGGAGGGGTCAAGGAACCCCTAAAGCCAGGTTTCCGAGGAAATTCCCAAAAAAATGCCCTCTTGAGCCTCGGGGCATGAAGATCCTTATCCAGGACCCAAGACCTTTCCTCCGGACCATAGCCTCTCCAGTGAACCAGAAAATAAAGCCGGCCCCGGGACAATTTGGAATCGAGAACCTTCTCCACCAAGAACTCCTGTTGTCCCTGTACATCCACCGGAGATCTACCCTGAGAGATCCTCCGAGGAAATCTACTGGAAGAAACGTATAGTTTCAACAGGGAGCAATGAAACGTATTTCCAATCCTGAGAGATCTTGGTAAACGTAACCGGAAGGCAACTGGGTTGACTCTTTTAATAATAAGAAATGGCCCAATAAATTTGGGTCCCAATCTAGCCGAGGATTGTCGAAGCCTGATGTTACGAGTCGACAACCATACCCTATCTCCCACCTTAAAAGTGCAAGGACGTCGGAGCCTGTCAGAAAAATTTTTCTCTCGAAAGGCCGCTTTTCTGAGAGCAAAGTGCACTTTTTTCCAAATGGCTCTGAGATGGGAGGTTAAGGTTAGCGAGGAGACTGAGGAATGATGAAAAAAAGAATTAGCTCTGGGGTGAAAACCAAAAACTGAAAAGAATGGAGACACTTTAGTGGAGGAATGACAAGAATTATTGTAAGCAAACTCCGTCAATGGAAGAAACTCGGACCAATCATTCTGGAGTTTGGCTGAATACAAACGCAAATACTGTTTCAATGATTGGTTAACTCGCTCGGTTTGCCCGTTGGATTGTGGGTGGTAACCGGATGTTAACGACAATTTCATCTTTAATGAAGCACAAAAACATTTCCAGAATTGTGCGATGAATTGTGGACCCCGATCAGAAACAATATCAGTAGGCAACCCATGAAGTCTGAAAACATGGCGGAGAAACAAAACTGCCAACCCTTGGGCAGATGGCAGTCGGGGAAGAGCAATGAAATGAGCCATCTTGCTAAAACGGTCCACTACCACCCATATGACTCGGAATCCGGCTGAAAAGGGGAGGTCAACCACAAAATCCATGGAAATATGAGACCATGGCCTGAGAGGGACATTTAAGGGCATAAGTTGCCCGATAGGCAAGGAACGGGGAACCTTATGCTGTGCACAGACCTGACATGAATAAACAAACTCCTTAACGTCTTTAGAAAGACCAGGCCACCATACTGAGCGAGAGACTAACTCCAAAGTCTTAGAGATTCCCGGATGCCCGGAAACTTTGTTATCATGGAATTTCGTTAAAACAGTAGCTCTCAAAAACTCAGGGACGTAAAGACGACCAGCAGGAGTATTTCCAGGAGCTTGGTGTTGAAGCTGTTTTAACTGGGTAAATAAATCTTGTGTGAGGCCTGCCCAGATGACAGAGGATGGAAGTATGGGAGTAACAGGACTGTTATTGTGAACCGGAAGAAAGCTGCGTGACAGGGCATCAGCCTTTGTATTCTTGGAACCAGGCCTGAAAGTGATTATAAATTTGAAACGAGTAAAAAATAAAGCCCAACGTGCCTGCCGGGCATTAAGCCGTTTAGCCGATTCGATGTATTGCAGGTTTTTATGGTCAGTCAATACTGAAATAGTATGTTTTGCTCCCTCCAGCCAATGCCTCCACTCCTCGAAAGCCCACTTTACCGCCAGTAACTCCCGATTACCAACGTCATAGTTGGATTCAGCGGAGGAGAATTTCCTGGACATAAAGGCACAAGGATGTAATTCCAGAGACTCCGGATCCTTTTGAGAAAGGACAGCCCCCACTCCAATCTCCGAGGCATCAACCTCCACAACAAAGGGCAATTCTGGATTGGGATGTCTGAGGACTAGAGCCGAGACAAAGGCTTGTTTCAAGGCCCGGAAGGACAACTCAGCTTCACGCGACCAGTTGGTAGGATCCGCTCCTTTCTTTGTCAGAGCTACAATGGGAGCAACCAGGTCAGAAAAAGAATGAATGAACCTCCTATAATAATTCGCAAACCCTAAAAAGTGCTGAATTGCTTTTAAATTGGAGGGTTGCGCCCAACTAAGGATGGCCTGGAGCTTCTTTGGTTCCATGGAAAATCCCCGAGGGGAAATAATGTACCCTAAAAAAGATACTTCCGTGATATGAAACTCACACTTCTCCAGCTTGGCATATAAATGATTCTCACGTAACTTTTGAAGAACCAGACGCACCTGGGTAACATGTTGTTCCATTGATTCAGAATAAATCAGGATGTCGTCTAAGTAAACGACCACGAATTTCCCTAGGAAGTCACGGAGCACATCGTTAATGAGGTCTTGAAAAACTGCTGGAGCATTAGACAAGCCGAACGGCATCACCAGGTACTCGTAGTGACCCGACTGAGTACTGAAGGCCGTCTTCCACTCATCTCCAGATTTAATTCGGATGAGGTTGTACGCTCCTCTAAGGTCAATTTTAGAAAAAATCACAGCCGAACGTAACTGATCAAAGAGTACAGAAATCAGCGGCAAAGGATAAGTGTTTTTAACTGAGATCTTATTCGGGGCTCTAAAGTCAATGCAAGGTCTAAGCGAGCCATCCTTTTTCTCCACAAAGAAGAAGCCTGCACTTAAAGGAGATTTTGATGGTCTAATAAATCCTTTCTCTAGGCTCTCCTTAACATAATCATTCATAGCCGCAGTTTCTGGCCCGGATAATGCATATAGTCTTCCCTTTGGCAAAGCGGCACCAGGAATTAGCTCAATAGCACAATCATAAGGCCGATGGGGAGGCAGAATGTCCGCATTGCCTTTGGAAAAGACATCAGCAAACTCCTGGTATTCCACAGGAATGAGTTCTGGAATGACAGCTGCTACTCTGACTGGAAACGTAATACATTCCTCAGCACAAAAAGTTCCCCACTGTGAAATCTCCCCTGACCGCCAATCAATGGTGGGATTATGAAAGGCCAGCCAAGAACAACTGGAACTGCTGGGCAATGAGTAAGAAAGAACTCGATTTTTTTCAGAATGTAGAGCTCCTACTGTAAGTAATACAGGGGGTGTACGGAGAGAAATAACCCCATTGGACAGTGGACTCCCATCTAAGCCATGCATGGTGACACACCTACCCAAAGGTAACTGAAGAATGCCTAAGGCCTTAGCCCAAGTTAAATCCATAAAGTTTCCGGCAGCTCCACTGTCAACAAAAGCCGACACCGAAGAACTGAGGCTGCCAAAGGAAACTTTAACTGGGACTAAAAGGGAGTTATTCGAGGAGATAAGCTGCAGACCTAGGTGAACCCCCTCACAATTCACCTGGTCAAAGCGTTTCCCGACTTGTTCGGACAATTACGAGCAAAATGTCCCTTACCCCCACAGTACAGACAAAGACCAGAATTTTGCCTTCTGGCTCTTTCTTCAGGAGACAGCCGGGAGAGACCCATCTGCATGGGCTCCTCTACGTCTTCAGGAATGGAATATGCACACAGACTTGACCTTACAGGTGCTCCTTTTTCAGCCCTCCGCTCTCTGAGATGACGATCAATCTTAATAGAAAGCTCCATGAACTTATCGAGAGTCTCAGGAGCGGGGTACTGAAGGAGACTGTCTTTTATAGACTCTGATAAGCCGAGGCGAAACTGACTGCGCAGGGCTGGGTCATTCCAGCCACAGTCGTTCGACCAACGGCGAAACTCCATACAATAAATCTCCGCAGGATTCCTACCCTGTCTGAGAGCGCGCAACTGACTTTCAGCGGACGCCTCTCTATCAGGGTCATCATACAAGAGCCCTAAAGACCCAAAAAAAGCGTCAACTGACAAAAATGCCGGATCCTCTGCTTTTAAACCAAATGCCCAGGTCTGAGGATCCCCCTGGAGCAAAGAAATAATAATCCCGACCCGCTGAGATTCAGTACCCGAGGAAGTCGGTCTTAAACGAAAATAAAGTTTACAGGATTCTTTAAAATTAAAAAACTCTTTCCTATCACCAGAAAAACGGTCAGGCAAATGCATCTTTGGTTCAGGGACTACCTTCGGGGAAGCTCGCAAAAGATCTTCCTGCGACTTCACCCGAAGAGAAAGATCCTGAACCATCTGAGTAAGTTCTTGAATCTGGCTGACTAAGAGCTGACCAGGATTTGGCCCTAAACCTGTTGGATTCATGAGGCCGATAAATTCTCACAAAACTGAATGAGAAAAAAAAAAATTAAACCCCGTTTAATTTTTAAGTTTTGGTATGGCCGGTAATAATGTTATGATTCCAGCACTCCTGGTCAGAGGAGATCTTATGACAAGGACCGGAGCACTGGAATGGAATGCTGGGGACGGGAGCAGGAAAGAATAATAGCCCCTGGCGCCCTAACTCTGTTGTCTCACCCGTGCTGTCAGAAATCCCTTGCGAGACTATGGTTTCTTGAGCCCTTGGCAGCCGCGTTTGAAGGGCGGATTATGTCTGCCCAACTCCGATGCCCCCCGGTCTTAATGAGAGACAAAGGGAAATCCGAGGCAGGATGATAACAAGAGGCCCTCTATCTAACAAACAAGCCAGGGGCTACGAGCTAACTAAAAAACCTAAAGTATGTGCGGAAAAACCGCCAGGGAAAAGGACAACCAAAATCCACTTGTCCAATACTCCTACCCGGCACCGCCGAATACCAGAGTGGACCTGTGGAAGCGGAACCCTCCGCAAAATGCTCCAAACACAAATTATAAAGGGTAAAGCGGCCGAGCCGCTACACACGGCAGAGCCGCAACTCACGAACACCACTGGATGTTAAACGGTGATCAGTCAGGACTCCAGGGACGAGATGATAACTCCCGAGTACAGGACTTCAGAGGACTGGAATGACCGGATACAGCAGGACTGGAAACAGACTCTCAGCAAACAAGACAGCATGCAAGAAGCTATTACCGGCGTCTGTGAGAAGCCCTGAGAGTGTATTTAATGAGGAGTCCTCCAATCAGCTGCTGACAGAGCTGATTAGAATCAATGCAGCTGCACGGCCAGAGAACAGGTGCACTTATTAATTCCAAAAGGACCCAGCAACGGGGAACGCGGTCCGCCAGTGGCGTCCCCGTTGCTAGGGTCCATGCGGCTCAGCGCGCCCGGCGTCTAGCGTTGCTAGGGAGCTGGCGGCTGTACGCGCACGGCGTCCCTAGTTGCTAGGCGCCGGGCCGCGCATACGAGCGGACCCCGGCGCCTAACAACAATATACTGCAGTTGCCTTGGGCTGTTACAAAGGACTAGGCGGTTCGGACAGAGGAGAAGAGGGTGGCCCCTCCACTTTCCTCCCCGCTTCCTCTCTAATACTGCTGTTGCATGCAGTTCAACCTCCTGATCTAGTGACTGACCCCGATGTGAAAACTATGGGAGAGGAGTCTGATCTGCATTCCTAGATCAACCTACCAGTCAGGCATGCTGGTCCGGGTCTCCACTGTCACTCGTTGGACCTGGATTTTGCCCCTGCTGTGTCAGCCAGTAGAAGATAATCATCTGCTCTGGACAGCTGCTCTGCATGCACAAGGATCAGGAACTGGATGAAAGGTCAGTTCTTCACTCATAGAATACTCCCAATCTCTCTCTCTCTCTCTCTCTCTCTCCACCAGCATTGTCTTACCTTATCTCTTGTTTTAAACACCCTTATTTTTTTCTGCCTATCTCCTCCCACTGATACGTTTCCTTAATTTCCCAGTGAACCCTTTCATCCACCCAATTTACCCCCTTTGCTCCATCCTACAAGACCTCACATACCCTCTGCCTCTACTATTCTCTCTCTGTCACCCACTGCCTCTCCCTGTTACTCTCTCGCAGTCACCCACTGCCTCTCCTTTTCACCCACTCTCTGTCACCCTCTGATTCTCCCTGTTATCCTCTCCCTGTCATCCACTGCTGCTTCTATTACCCTCTGCTTGCCCACCATCTTCCCGTCACCCGCTGCCTCTTCTTGTCTCCCTATCCTCCTCTCCCTGTCACCCTCTGCTTCTCACCATCCGTCTCTCCTAATCTTCCTCTGCCTCTCCCTGTTACACTCTCCCTGTCACCTGCTGCTTCTCCCTGTCATCCTCTCCCCATCACCACCTCTCACCCCATGACCCACTGCCACCCCTTTTCACCCACTTGCCATCACCCTCTGTTTCTCCCTGTTACTTTCTCCCTGTTACCCACTGCTTCTCCCTGTCAACCTCTGCTTGTCACCCTCTTTCTCTCCCTATCACCCACTGCTTCTCCCTGTCACTCCCTATAAACCTCTACATCTCCCAGTATCCCTCTCCCCATCACCCTCTACCTCTCCCTTTCACCCTTTCCCTGTCATCCACTGCTTCTCCCTGTAACCCTTTGCTTGTCTTCATCTCCCCATTACTCACTGTCTCTCCCTGTCATCCTCTCATTTCCCCCTCTCCTTGTCTCATTGTCACACATTGCTTCTCCCTGTTACCCTCTTCTTGTCACCCACCGCCTCTCCCCTTCACCCTCTCTCTGATACCCACTGCTTCTCCCCATTGCACCCTGCCTCTCCTTTTTACCTTCTCCCTCTTACCCTCTCCCTGTCACCCACTGCTACACCCTCTCTCTGTCCCTGTCATCCACTGCCATGTGGCATATTGTGAACTTGGGGGTGGGGCATAGGTGGGGCGCCCAAAGCATATTTTTGCACCTGGGCAGACCACTTACAAGTTCTGCTACTTACACTATGGTTCCATTTGTGGAAGTGGCACATGCCTTCTCCTTATAATTAGAGGTGTTTTATTATCTTTACATTATATATGAGATGCCATGTAATTCTGCAGCTTTGTACAATTAGTAGAAGGGTATATGTATCAATGATACTGAGTGTATTAAGGAAAAACACAAAAGAAAAACACGGTCAATGAATGCAATGAACAGTAAACATAGAGAACATGCAAAAGGTAAGGGACAAGGACATATGGGTGAATAGAGTAAAAGCAGGCAAGAATATAAAAGAAAGGAAAGTACTGCTCATGAAAGTGTACAATCAGTGCATGACACGGAGTATGAAGGTTGGCCAGTGGGAGAGGAGTTAGAAAGGTGGACTGGAAGGTTTTGATAAGCAGGTGAATTTTTACCCACTTAACTGGCTTTTTTTTCTTTACAAAAACTGGTCAGGAATTGTCTTTAAAAAATAGTTACGTTTAGAACATATTTGTAAAATACATTTAAATATTTTATTGAAACAAACATATGTGTAGAGAGTGTCTTGTACCCCTCTGTGTCCATAGGTCCCCTATTGTAAATGTACCCTCTACCACTCCCAGTGTCAATATAGACTATAGTAGTAATATATCCCTGGTGACATAATCCCACACACCTCTAGTGCTAAGATCCCCAGTGGCAGAGCTCCCCATTCACCAGTGTCCTTAGGTCTCCACTGTGTTAAAATACCCACCACCTCCACCACCATGTGTCACTACATTTGTATAATACTCATTTTTAGCCCCACCACAACCACCTACAACAGCTTATCAGAGGTCCAAGGGAATAGTACAGCTAGATGATGAGGACTGACCTTTGTGGGTACCTAATAGGTAGATGGAGAGAAAGGGAAGAAATCCTGGAGGTAGGAGCCATTGCAAATGTTGTCTTGAATGCCATTTGAAAGAAAAGTGAGCAGGAGAAGGGTGGCCCACAATGTTGAATCTGTAGAGGGATCGAGAAGAATGAAAAATGACCCATGGACTTCACAGAGAGCACATTGTAAATTTAGTTATGGCACTCTCCATTGGGTGGGCGATTTTTGACTGCCAAGGGGAAAGTCAGAGGAGAGGAAGCTGGTGAGATGAATATAAACAAGTTGTTCTAGTAATTTGGAGGTAAATAGGGAGAAGGTGTTCCAGTAATTTGGAGGCAAAAATAAGAATTTACTTACCGATAATTCTATTTCTCGGAGTCCGTAGTGGATGCTGGGGTTCCTGAAAGGACCATGGGGAATAGCGGCTCCGCAGGAGACAGGGCACAAAAAGTAAAGCTTTAGGATCAGGTGGTGTGCACTGGCTCCTCCCCCTATGACCCTCCTCCAAGCCTCAGTTAGGATACTGTGCCCGGACGAGCGTACACAATAAGGAAGGATTTATGAATCCCGGGTAAGACTCATACCAGCCACACCAATCACACTGTACAACCTGTGATCTGAACCCAGTTAACAGTATGATAACAGCGGAGCCTCTGAAAGATGGCTCACAACAATAATAACCCGATTTTTGTAACTATGTACAAGTATTGCAGATAATCCGCACTTGGGATGGGCGCCCAGCATCCACTACGGACTCCGAGAAATAGAATTATCGGTAAGTAAATTCTTATTTTCTCTATCGTCCTAGTGGATGCTGGGGTTCCTGAAAGGACCATGGGGATTATACCAAAGCTCCCAAACGGGCGGGAGAGTGCGGATGACTCTGCAGCACCGAATGAGAGAACTCCAGGTCCTCCTTAGCCAGGTTATCAAATTTGTAGGATTTTACAAACGTGTTTGCCCCTGACTAAATAGCCGCTCGGCAAAGTTGTAAAGCCGAGACCCCTCGGGCAGCCGCCCAAGATGAGCCCACCTTCCTTGTGGAATGGGCATTTACATATTTTGGCTGTGGCAGGCCTGCCACAGAATGTGCAAGCTGAATTGTATTACACATCCAACTAGCAAAAGTCTGCTTAGAAGCAAGAGCACCCAGTTTGTTGGGTGCATACAGGATAACAGCAAGTCAGTTTTCCTGACTCCAGCCGTCCTGGAACCTATATTTTCAGGGCCCTGACCACATCTAGCAACTTGGAGTCCTCCACCTCCCTAGTAGGCGCAAGACACCACAATAAGCTGGTTCAGGTGAAACACTGACACCACCTTAGGGAGAGAACTGGGGACGAGTCCGCAGCTCTGCCCTGTCCGAATGGACAAACAGATATGGGCTTTTTTGAGAAAAAAACCACCAATTTGACACTCGCCTGGTCCAGGCCAGGTCCAAGAGCATGTTCACTTTTCATGTGAGATGCTTCAAATCCACAGATTTGACTGGTTTTAAACCAATGTGTTTTGAGGAATCCCAGACCTACGTTGAGATCCCACAGTGCCACTGGAGGCACAAAAGGGGGTTGTATATGCAATACTCCCTTGACAAACTTCTGGACTTCAGGAACTGAAGCCAATTCTTTCTGGAAGAAAAATCGACAGGGCCGAAATTTGAACCTTAATGGACCCCAATTTGAGGCCCATAGACACTCCTGTTTGCAGGAAATGCAGGAATCGACCGAGTTGAAATTTCTTCGTGGGGCCTTCCTGGCCTCACACCACGCAACATATTTTCGCCACATGTGGTGATAATGTTGTGCGGTCACCTCCTTTCTGGCTTTGACCAGGGTAGGAATGACCTCTTCCTGAATGCCTTTTCCCTTAGGATCCGGCGTTCCACCGCCATGCCGTCAAACGCAGCTGCGGTAAGTCTTGGAACAGACATGGTACTTGCTGAAACAAGTCCCTTCTTAGCGGCAGAGGCCATAAGTCCTCTGTGAGCATCTCTTGAAGTTCCGGGTACCAAGTCCTTCTTGGCCAATCCGGAGCCATGAGTATAGTTCTTACTCCTCTACGTCTTATAATTCTCAGTACCTTAGGTATGAAAAGCAGAGGATGGAACACATACACCGACTGGTACACCCACGGTGTTACCAGAACGTCCACAGCTATTGCCTGAGGGTCTCTTAACCTGGCGCAATACCTGTCCCGTTTTTTGTTCAGACGGGACGCCATCATGTCCACCTTTGGTAATTCCCAACGGTTTACAATCATGTGGAAAACTTCCCCATGAAGTTCCCACTCTGCCGGGTGGAGGTCGTGCCTACTGAGGAAGTCTGCTTCCCAGTTTCCATTCCCGGAATGAAACACTGCTGACAGTGCTATCACATGATTTTCCGCCCAGCGAAAAGTCCTTGCAGTTTTTGCCACTGCCCTCCTGCTTCTTGTGCCGCCCTGTCTATTTACGTGGGCGACTGCCGTGATGTTTTATCCCACTGGATCAATACCGGCTGACCTTGAAGCAGAGGTCTTGCTAAGCTTAGAGCATTATAAATTTACCCTTAGCTATATTTATGTGGAGAAAAGTCTCCAGACTTGATCACACTCCCTGGAAATTTTTTCCTTGTGTGACTGCTCCCCAGCCTCTCGGGCTGGCCTCCGTGGTCACCAACATCCAAAACTGAATGCCGAATCTGCGGCCCTCTAGAAGATGAGCACTCTGTAACCACCACAGGAGAGACACCCTTGTCCTTGGATATAGGGTTATCCGCTGATGCATCTGAAGATGCGATCCGGACCATTTGTCCAGCAGATCCCACTGAAAAGTTCTTGCATGAAATCTGCCGACTGGAATTGCTTCGAAGGAAGTCACCATTTTTTTACCATGGCCCTTGTGCAATGATGCACTGATTTTAGGAGGTTCCTGACTAGCTCGGATAACTCCCTGGCTTTCTCTTCCGGGAGAAACACCTTTTTCTGGACTGTGTCCAGAATCATCCCTAAGCACAGGAGACTTGTTGTCGGGATCAGCTGCGATTTTGGAATATTTAGAATCCACCCCTGCTGTTGTAACAGTATCCGAGATAGTGCTACTCCGACCTCCAACTGTTCCCTGGACTTTGCCCTTATCAGGAGATCGTCCAAGTAAGGGATAATTAAGACGCCTTTTCTTCGAAGAAGAACCATCATTTCGGCCATTACCTTGGTAAAGACCCGGGGTGCCGTGGACAATCCAAACGGCAGCGTCTGAAACTGATAGTGACAGTTCTGTACCACGAACCTGAGGTACCCTTAGTGATAAGGGCAAATTTGGGACATGGAGGTAAGCATCCCTGATGTCTCGGGACACCATATAGTCCCCTTCTTCCCGGTTCGTTATCACTGCTCTGAGTGACTCCATCTTGATTTGAACCTTTGTAAATGTTCAAATTTTTTTAGATTTAGAATAGGTCACACCTAGCCTTCTGGCTTCAGTACCACAATATAGTGTGGAATAATACCCCTTTTCTTGTTGTAGGAGGGGTAATTTAATTATCACCTGCTGGGAATACAGCTCGTGAATTGTTTCCCATACTGCCTCCTTGTCGGAGGGAGACCTTGGTAAAGCAGACTTCAGGAGCCTACGCAGGGGAAACGTCTCGACATTCCAATCTGTACCCCTGGGATACTACTTGTAGGATCCAGGGGTCCTGTACAGTCTCAGTGTCATGCTGAGAGCTTGTCAGAAGCGGTGGAACGCTTCTGTTCCTGGGAATGGGCTGCCTGCTGCAGTCTTCTTCCCTTTCCTCTATCCCTGGGCAGATATGACTCTTATAGGGACGAAAGGACTGAAGCTGAAAAGACGGTGTCTTTTTCTGCAGAGATGTGACTTAGGGTAAAAAACGGTGGATTTTCCAGCCGTTGCCGTGGCCACCAGGTCCGATGGACCGACCCCAAATAACTCCTCTTCCTTTATACGGCAATACACCTTTGTGCCGTTTGGAATCTGCATCACCTGACCACTGTCGTGTCCATAAACATCTTCCGGCAGATATGGACATCGCACTTACTCTTGATGCCAGAGTGCAAATATCCCTCTGTGCATCTCGCATATATAGAAATGCATCCTTTAAATGTTCTATAGTCAATAAAATACTGTCCCTGTCAAGGGTATCAATATTTTTAGTCAGGGAATCCGACCAAGCCACCCCAGCTCTGCACATCCAGGCTGAGGCGATCGCTGGTCGCAGTATAACACCAGTATGTGTGTATATACTTTTTATGATATATTTTCCAGCCTCCTGTCAGCTGGCTCCTTGAGGACGGCCCTATCTATAGACGGTACCGCCACTTGTTCTGATAAGCGTGTGAGCGCCTTATCCACCCTAAGGGGTGTTTCCCAACGCGCCCTAACTTCTGGCGGGAAAGGGTATACCGCCCATATTTTCTATCGGGGGGAACCCACGCATCATCACACACTTCATTTAATTTATCTGATTCAGGAAAAACTACGGTAGTTTTTTCACATCCCACATAATACCCTCTTTTGTGGTACTTGTAGTATCAGAAATATGTAACACCTCCTTCATTGCCCTTAACGTGTGGCCCTAATAAGGAATACGTTTGTTTATTCACCGTCGACACTGGATTCAGTGTCCCTGTCTGTGTCTGTGTCGACCGACTAAAGTAAACGGGCGTTTTAAAACCCCTGACGGTGTTTTTGAGACGTCTGGACCGGTACTAATTGTTTGTCGGCCGTCTCATGTCGTCAACCGACCTTGCCGCGTGTTGACATTATCACGTAATTCCCTAAATAAGCCATCCATTCCGGTGTCGACTCCCTAGAGAGTGACATCACCATTACAGGCAATTGCTCCGCCTCCTCACCAACATCGTCCTCATACATGTCGACACACACGTACCGACACACAGCACACACACAGGGAATGCTCTGATAGAGGACAGGACCTACTAGCCCTTTGGAGAGACAGAGGGAGAGTTTGCCAGCACACACCAAAAACGCTATAATTATATAGGGACAACCTTATATAAGTGTTTTCCCTTATAGCATCTTTTTTATATATTTCTAACGCCAAATTAGTGCCCCCCCTCTCTGTTTTAACCCTGTTTCTGTAGTGCAGTGCAGGGGAGAGCCTGGGAGCCTTCCCTCCAGCCTTTCTGTGAGGGAAAATGGCGCTGTGTGCTGAGGAGATAGGCCCCGCCCCTTTTTCGGCGGCCTCGTCTCCCGCTCTTAACGGATTCTGGCAGGGGTTAAATATCTCCATATAGCCCCCGGAGGCTATATGTGAGGTATTTTTAGCCAAAAATAGGTTTTCATTGCCTCCCAGGGCGCCCCCCTTCCAGCGCCCTGCACCCTCAGTGACTGCCGTGTGAAGTGTGCTGAGAGGAAATGGCGCACAGCTGCAGTGCTGTGCGCTACCTTAAGAAGACTGAGGAGTCTTCATGCCGCCGATTCTGGACCTTCTTCTTGTTTCAGCATCTGCAAGGGGGCCGGCGGCGAGGCTCCGGTGACCATCCAGGCTGTACCTGTGATCGTCCCTCTGGAGCTAATGTCCAGTAGCCAAAGAAGCCAATCCATCCTGCACGCAGGTGAGTTCACTTCTTCTCCCCTAAGTCCCTCGTTGCAGTGATCCTGTTGCCAGCAGGACTCACTGTAAAATAAAAAACCTAAGCTAAACTTTTCTAAGCAGCTCTTTAGGAGAGCCACCTAGATTGCACCCTTCTCGGCCGGGCACAAAAATCTAACTGAGGCTTGGAGGAGGGTCATAGGGGGAGGAGCCAGTGCACACCACCTGATCCTAAAGCTTTACTTTTTGTGCCCTGTCTCCTGCGGAGCCGCTATTCCCCATGGTCCTTTCAGGAACCCCAGCATCCACTAGGACGATAGAGAAAGAGAGTTTTTTTTTAAGACTAAATGGGACAATAACTTGTTTAAAGGAAGAGACTGCGATGCCAGTGGAGGGACAAATTGAAGAGTTGGGCAAGGTGACGACAGATGATGAGAGAGCGTGAGAGGAGTGTATACAAAGGCGCAGGTAGAGGGTTGAGAAGATGAGATAAAAACAAGGACCTCCTTGTACAAGAAGCATGTAGGTCAAGTAGGAACTGGTATATAGGGACTGTCAAGGTTGGGGTTTGGATTACTGAAGTCTATAGGGCTGATTTTGAGTTGGGAACAAAGGAAACTCGGTTTTGCTCCCAACACCTAAGAGTGGAGGCAGAGGCAAGGGCAGAAGAGCGAATGTGGTTGAAGAAGTAAACAGCCTGAACAGGGCAATTATTTAGGAGAGCTGTGTGTCAAGTAAAATAGAAACCTTTACAGACTCAAGGAGGCCAGGAGGGCAGAGCAAGGTTTTGGTATTGGAGAGATGGTAAAGGGAGTTGGAAATAAAGAAGAAATGGATGGAGGTAAAGGAGTAAAGTAGAATGATGAATAGGGCTTAGGAGGAGCAGTGTAACTGGAGAGGGCATTAGAGGGATGGGAAAGGAGGAAGTGGAGAGGAAAAACAAATCAAGTAGTACAGGGTAGGGAGAGGATGTGGAAAATGTGGATGCCCTAGCGGGTGAACCGAGTTGTTGAAAATGGATAGAGTATAGACTATAGACAAGAGTTATATGGCAGAAGAATACTCAAGGCAACTCTAGTCCACCATAGACACATATGGATTTCCATCTTGGATAACTGTAATGTTACTAATTTTGCTCCTAAAATGCAAGGTGAAGACCTTGCATATAGAAGTTTAAAAAAAATAAAAAAATGTATAGGTCTTTGGGATGCAGTTAAAATGCCGGCTGTCGGGATCCCGGCATTCAGGATACCGATGCCGGAATCCCGACAGCAAATATTATACCGTTGCCCGGAATCCCGACACCCGTCTGGATTTCCCACTTGGTTGGTGGGTCTACGCCACCAACTGAGCGGAAACAGGACCTGTGGCGAGCAAAGCTCGCCACCGGACACGAAGTGTAGTGAACACAACGAGACCGCGAGGGGACTCGCGGCCTCACTACCGGGATTCGCTATACTGACAGCCAACATCCCGTCTGCAGGTATTTTATACTTGATACCTTTGAATAGCCTTTTCAGCCATAACATAGGGCCTAATTCGTCTTGGATCGCTATTGAGACCAGAATTGCGATTCTCAATACTGCTTCTGCTAAAAACCGCATATGAACAGCCACCCAGAAAGGTAAAAGCCACCCACAGATGAAATCGCAAAATTGTGATACATACGCAGAAATCGAGTACCATCGACAATTGCGGTTGACCCAGGGCTACTTAGTATAATTAGAATGCAGTCGCACCGGAACCATGCTTTTAGTCGCAATTTTCAATTGCAACTGACGCCAGATACATGCCGGAAAACGCCCACGATCTGCCTGCATTTTTCCATCCACTCCCCACAAACGCCATGTTAACACCCACGAATGGTCACTTCCTGTCAATCAAATTTTGATTGCATTTTCACTAAAATGCGATCGCAATTTAGACTTTGTGCATGCGCAATGCTTTCGCAGTGCATGCGCAATCTGACGATAATCTCCCTATTCACAATTTTGCAACTGAAGCTGAATAAGGCCCGTAAACCACTAATTTTAATACCACCTAGGACATTGGTGAGCAACCTGATACACAAAAGCTGGTTACACACCTTAACACAGTGTAAAGATATATCACATACACTACACGATGCATTGTACGAGAATGTCGTAACATGCGTCGTGTATCAAAACCAAGTAGTCCATGCAATAGTCTCACTGGATGTGCAATGGGAAGTTGCAATAATTGACGTGTGTGAACAATGGATTTGGGTGTACTCATACCCTCCAACATTTTATACATAAAAATTGGTACAAATTAGGAAAGGGGGCGTGGCCATGGGGTAAATGGTGCATGGCCACGCCCCTTTTCTATACTTTCAATGGAAGTTTGGAGAGCCAAAAATCGGTACAGACCATTAAAAAAAGGTACTGCACCTGCCAAAAAGGTACAGTTGGAGGGAATGGTGTACTATGGTCGTGTAAAATGGTTGAAAGCACCAAAATTGCCTAATATATATTGTATATTGTGTACCCAGCTTAACTTTCAAAAGGCACTACCCTTGATATCAGTAATAGTGTAAGACAAAATACATTCAGTCACAAATTTTAACTGAAACCTCCCATTACAAAATTACCACACCAAGGGCCTAATTCAGACCTGATCGCAGCAGCAAAATCTTTCTCTAATTGGCAAAACTGTGTCCACTGCAGGTGGGGTAGATATAGCATGTACAGAGAGAGTTAAATTTGGGTGGGTTATTTTGTTTCTGTACAGGGTAAGTACTGGCTGCTTTATTTTTACATTAAAATTTAGATTTCAGATTAAACACAGCTACCCAAATCTAACTCTCCCTGCACATGTTATATCTGCCCCACCTGCAGTGCACATGGGGGGTCATTTCCGAGTTGATCGCTCGCTAGCAGTTTTTAACAGCCGTGCAAATGCATAGTCGCCGCCCACGGGGTAGTGTATTTTCGCTTTGCAGGACTGCGAACGCCTGTGCAGCCGCGAGGCAGCAAACACATTTTGTGCAAAACAAGATCAGCACTGTAGTTACTTATCCTGTGCGATGATTGCTGCGATGAATTACACGGTAATGACATCAGATACCCGCCCAGCAAATGCCCAGCCACGCCTGCGTTTTTCCAAACACTCCAAGAAAACGGTCAGTTGACACCCAGAAACGCCCTCTTCCTGTCAATCTCCTTGCGATCGGCTGTGCGACTGAATGCGTCGCTAGAACCTGTGCAAAACCACTATGCTCTTTGTACCCGTATGTCTCGCGTGCGCATAGCGTTGCATACGCATGCACAGATTAGCACTTTTTTTCCACTGATTGCTACGCAGCGAACGACGGCAGCTAGCGATCAACTCGGAATGACCCCTATGGTTTTGCCCATTAGAGAAAAAATGTGCTGCTGCAATCAGGTCTGAATTAGGCCCCATTCACACAACATTTAGCCCCCCCCCCCCCCCCCCCCACACCTTTTTCCCCACACACTCACCCCTCCAAGTCTGTACCAGGGTTGGCCAAAAACAAATATGACTATTTAGTCCCTAATACAACATACAGTACAACTTAGTAAAAATGTATTATTGTACAAGGGTTAACACGAAATGTAATGTCATGATACATTTACACAGTTGAGAAAGAAACTGACAGAAAGAATCTTGTAGACATAAATGCCTCAGCTACAGTAGGTCTTCGTGCAAGAAACTCAACCTGGTAAAATTAATAATGAACATTGAGGGGGCTGAACCACACCTGACAAAGGAGACAATTCAGAAGCACTATGCAGATGTTTTCAAAGGTTTGGGCTGTTTGCCAGAAATATTCTCCATGAAATTACAACCTGGAACATAACCATTTATACACCCACCAAAAAGAGCTCCTATAGCTGTTAAACAAAAGAATTCAGAAGGGATTTCTAAGTGAGAAATACTGGGTGTAATTGTGAAGGCCACCATACCATTGGAGCTGATATTTCAATAGTATCAGCGAAAAAAAATGATATTACAGAGAGTCATGAGACATTAGGTTACAATGAAAGAGACCAGTACACTACCAAGAGTGGATGACATATTATACAACATTCCTCAGTGTTCTCAATGCCCAGTCATGCAACTAGCAATAGGTGTAGAAAACACTAAGGGCCTGACTTTGAGTAGCAGGCAGCAGTGTCTATTGGCGGTTGTCCATCTGCCACTTAATGCACATGCTGCTACAAACTCCTTCCTTAGTTCCTTTGTGTTCATCCATTCGTTGGAATGTGCAAGTACTGAGGTGCCCACTTTTAGCATCCATACGTGCTGTAATACTGATTGGTGAGTCCTTATATGTCATCATCGGTTGATCCATCGAACTTGCACCATCCCTATGGCATGTGCAGTCTCTCCATTTGACCACCGCCTCCTATGCCTGTGACTGTGCATCTGGGAACATAGCCAATCCCATAACACGCCCACTGCACAGACCAATTTTGTGTGCACTAGTAGCCACCTCCGCACCTTTGTGCATACACTGTGTGTAATGCATGTACTGTATGAGTCATAAGAACTTATTGTGCATGCATAGTTGCAAATTGCTCAACTACGTGACCATCGGCAATGCACGTGGACTACATGAGACTCAGAACAAGGCCCTAAATCAACCAACATCATTTGGGAGATATAGATTTACCTGAACACTGTTGAGAAATGCATTGACACAGGAAATGTTAACAAAAAGGTACAGTATAATAATATGATATAGATGATCTTCCTTCAGCGTAGTTGTCAGAGAAAAAAAAGAAAAATATATACAGTATAGGAGCTGATTCAGGATTGCAAACTGCTATGACAGCTTTTAGCTTCTTTTGCCTTGGTCAATTATGTGATTTTGTGCTAATGCAAGTATTAGCTCTTCCCCTAGTGTACAAGAAACATAGAATTTTACGGCAGATAAGAACCACTTGGCCCATCTAGTCTGCCCCTGTTTTTAATCCTTTAGGCAATGTCAAACCCTTTTGAACATTAGTTCTTTGTAAGCATATTCATATGCCTATCCCAAGTGTGTGTGTGTGTGTGTGTGTGTGTGTGTGTGTGTGTGTGTGTGTGTGTGTGTGTGTGTGATTGTGCTGAGACTGAGAGGCCCACTTTGTGCATCTTTAGACACAACCATCAAGCTTGGTGCATCTTTAGACACAACCATCAAGCTTGGTGCATCTTAGATGCTACCATCAGATTCACCATCGTAACTTACACCTGCCCAAAGCTAGGTGCAGATTTTCTGTCAGAGTATGGCCTCCAATTTATCTGACTAAGTGTTTGAGTCCGCCATAAGTTATGCAACACACCTGCAACACATCCATAACACGGACCATCTCTATGCATCTACATCGCCACCACCCAGAACCACCCAATAGATTTCTGAGACCATGTGTCTCAATTACTATTGTGACTACAGCAAATAATTAAAATTGACAACAACCTGCTGAGTTTACTTTTAGATGCAGGTGACCACTCCGGGGATGGGGTAGGGCTCTTCACATCACTACTGTTATGCCAAAATGCTACAAATTGCTCATATTGGCACTGGTGGATAGCAATATGCACCACAAGAGTTCAAGGATGCCACAATAAAATGGGGAGAATAAACACACAATCACTAGTCCACACGTTCGGTAATGAAACGTTCTGGAGGAAATGTCTGGAAGCATTGCCAGGTACATTCTCACAAGAGTTGTTTCCAAGTTGGTTTTGCGAATGTAACTTGTGTATTTTGGCATTGCACAATGCTCTAGTATGGAGCATACACAAATGCAGGTGACGCATCTGTAATGGTGGCTGAAGGGATGTGACTGGATGGTAACAGGGTGTACGCACGTTACAGGGCTTGTTGACAGAATTATGGGCTATGCAGAAACTATGCATACGTATAATTACACCTGTTTCAGACTGGTCATTTGCACCAGGTAGAGGGATGGTGCAGGTGTGCACTGAAGATGACTGCTACTAAACAACAGAAATGCACTAACTCAAGGAAGGTTTCCCTTGTGCCTCTGCTAATGGGAGAAAGGTAACAATCAAGATCCTAGTTATACCAGAGATGTTACTGGCAGAATGTCGCTTTGTAATATATACATAAGGAAAATTAAAAGCATCAAGAAATACAGAGAAAGTACTTCAATAAAATTACCATTGTCACTTATATTGACCAGAGGAAGATGAGGAATAAATAGGGAAAACTGACTACCTGCAACTGTGGGGAAAAAGGCAGAAACACCACAGTCTTATTATATAAGAAAATCAGTTGGTAAATTAATAAGGAAAATCTGGATTAATTTGAGTCTTAGTGCTACATATGTGCCACTAAGAAACACTGAACCATATGAAGATCAACATGAATAGCCACAAGAGTACAATTTTCACTAAAGGTAAACCAACCAGTATCCTGACAAAGAGGATGACAGCAAGGAAATGTTCCAATTTGACGTAAGTTTTTTCTGTGAAATGGACAAAGACCCTGCCACTGCTTAGGAGTGGGACAGGACAGCACAGGAGTGAGCTGCAACATACTTACATGCTATTATGTTTTGCTGATAAGTTTTTTGTTCCTTCATAGCTTCTGTGATGTGCAAATTCTAGTTTGGTATTTGAGCCTCTAGGCCCTAGGGCATAGTTGCCTAGTCTGCTGGAATGTCCAATCTCCTGGAGATTTCTGAATTGGGGAAGACCCTCTTGGTTCCTGAAATAGCAGATACGTTTTCTGTAAGGGCAATTACCTAGATATAAGGTGTGCAGTATTTATGCCATAGTACATCACTGTACTATGATATTTACTATGATATTTCTTTCACAGGGGAACTATAGGTACCAGTGGGTGTGTCTGCATGAGCAGGCACAGTGGTTTACAGGGCAGATTGTATGTCACGTGCACATGTGTTTGAGTGGTTCAAAATATTTTAGTGATGGTCGTGAGGATGTCAAAGATGATTAACATTCTGGAAGGCCTTGCACATCAAAAACAATCGAAAATGTGAAATAAATGTCGAAAATTGTTTGAATTGACTGTCAACTCAGCATCCACATGACAGCAGAAATGGTAAATGTCGACAAAGAAGGCAAGTTTTGCATCAAGATCTTAACATAACAAAAGTTTGTGCTAAGATGGTTCCAAGGCTTCTCACTGCCGAGCAGAAAGAAAATCAAAAGCAAATTTGTACAGACATTTTGGAAAAAATTCAAGTGGACTTGCATTTTTTATATAAAGTTGTTACCTGTGATGAGACATGGATCTTCCAGTAAGACCCTGAGAAAAAAAAGTCAGTCCATGGACTGGAAAACACCATCAAACACCAGGGGGTATATTTACTAACATTCGGAATTCTCCCGATTTGGTGGGAGAATAATCACGAATGACATCGAAAGTGTAAAACTGCAACTTTTTGAATTTATTACGACTAATTTACTAAGCTGCCGTATTCTGCATTTTCGGGTTTTCCGATGTCGATGTCATTCGTATTTTTTTTTAGTTTTTTACGGCAGTGATTAGCAAAACACTGCCGACTTTTTCTAAATGAATCTCGGCCGGATCTGTGTGATCCGTGCTGGGGTTCTTTTTTTTTTTTTTTTTTTTTAAATAAGCACTGTAAAACTGTAAAAAAAATGGCGTGGGGTCCCCCCTCCTAAGCATAACCAGCCTCGGGCTCTTTGAGACGATCCTGGTTGCAGAAATATGGGAAAAAAAATGACAGGGGTTCCTCCATATTTAAGCAACCAGCATCAAGCTCTGCGCCTGGTCCTGGTTCCAAAAATACAGGGGACAAAAAGCGTAGGGGTCCCCCGTATTTTTAAAACCAGCACCGGGCTCCACCAGCTGGACAGATAATGCCACAGCCGGGGGTCACTTTTATACCGTGCCCTGCGGCCGTGGCATCAAATATCCAACTAGTCACCCCTAACCGGGGTACCCTGGGGGAGTGGGGACCCCTTCAATCAAGGGGTCCCCCCCCCCCAGCCACCCAAGGGCCAGGGGTGAAGCCCGAGGCTGTCCCCCCATCCAATGGGCTGCGGATGGGGGGCTGATAGCCTTTTTGTAAAAGTGTAAGATATTGTTTTTAGTAGCAGTACTACAAGGCCCAGCAAGCCTCCCCCGCATGCTGGTACTTGGAGAACCACAAGTACCAGCATGCGGCGGAAAAACTTGGCCGCTGGTACCTGTAGAACTACTACTAAAAAAATACCCCAAAAATGACAAGACACACACACCTTGAAAGTAAAGTTTTAATACATCCATCCACACAAACATACATACATACTTACCTTATGTTCACACGCAGGTCGGTCCTCTTGTCCAGTAGAATCCATGGGGTACCTGTTGAAAAAATTATACTCACAAAATCCAGTGTAGATTGGTCCTCTTCAAATCCATTTGTAATCCACGTACTTGAGAAAATAAAAAAACGGAGTCCCGACCACGAACTGAAAGGGGCCCCATGTTTTCACATGGGACCCCTTTCCCCGAATGCCAGAAACCCACTCTGACTTCTGTCTAAGTGGGTTTCTTCAGCCAATCAGGGAGCGCCACGTTGTAGCACCCTCCTGATCGGATGTGTGCTCCTGTACTGTATGACAGGCGGCACACGGCAGTGTTACAATGTAGCGTCTATGCGCTCCATTGTAACCAATGGTGGGAACTTTCTGCTCAGCGGTTGACCGAAAGTGACCTCACCGCTGACCACAAAGTTCCCACCATTGGTTACAATGGAGCGCATAGGCGCTACATTGTAACACTGCCGTGTGCCGCCTGTCAGTCAGTACAGGAGCACACAGCCGATCAGGAGGGTGCTACAACGTGGCGCTCCCTGATTGGCTGAAGAAACCCACTTAGACAGAAGTCAGAGTGGGTTTCTGGCATTCGGGGAAAGGGGTCCCATGTGAAAACATGGGGCCCCTTTCAGTTCGTGGTCGGGACTCCGTTTTTCTCTAACGTCCTAAGTGGATGCTGGGGACTCCGTAAGGACCATGGGGAATAGCGGCTCCGCAGGAGACTGGGCACATCTAAAGAAAGCTTTAGGACTATCTGGTGTGCACTGGCTCCTCCCCCTATGACCCTCCTCCAAGCCTCAGTTAGATTTCTGTGCCCGAACGAGAAGGGTGCACACTAGGGGCTCTCCTGAGCTTCTTAGTGAAAGTTTTAGTTTAGGTTTTTTATTTTCAGTGAGACCTGCTGGCAACAGGCTCACTGCATCGAGGGACTAAGGGGAGAAGAAGCGAACTCACCTGCGTGCAGAGTGGATTGGGCTTCTTAGGCTACTGGACATTAGCTCCAGAGGGACGATCACAGGCCCAGCTTGGATGGGTCCCAGAGCTGCGCCGCCGGCCACCTTACAGAGCCAGAAGGCAGAAGAGGTCCGGAAAATCGGCGGCAGAAGACGTCCTGTCTTCAACAGGGTAGCGCACAGCACTGCAGCTGTGCGCCATTGCTCTCAGCACACTTCACACTCCGGTCACTGAGGGTGCAGGGCGCTGGGGGGGGGGGGGCGCCCTGAGACGCAATAAAAACACCTTGGATGGCAAAAAAATGCATCACATATAGCTCCTGGGCTATATGGATGCATTTAACCCCTGCCAGAATACATAGAAAAACGGGAGATAAGGCCGCCGTTAAGGGGGCGGAGCCTATCTCCTCAGCACACTGGCACCATTTTCCCTCACAGCTCCGTTGGAGGGAAGCTCCCTGGCTCTCCCCTGCAGTCACTACACTACAGAAAGGGTTAAAAAAGAGAGGGGGGCACTAATTAGGCGCAGTATTAACTATACAGCAGCTATAAGGGGAAAAACACTTATATAAGGTTATCCCTGTATATATATAGCGCTCTGGTGTGTGCTGGCAAACTCTCCCTCTGTCTCCCCAAAGGGCTAGTGGGGTCCTGTCCTCTATCAGAGCATTCCCTGTGTGTGTGCTGTATGTCGGTACTTTTGTGTCGACATGTATGAGGAGAAAAATGATGTGGAGACGGAGCAGATTGCCTGTAATAGTGATGTCACCCCCTAGGGGGTCGACACCTGAGTGGATGAACTGTTGGAAGAAATTACGTGACAGTGTCAGCTCTGTATAAAAGACAGTGGTTGACATGAGACAGCAGGCTACTCAGCTTGTGCCTGTCCAGACGTCTCATAGGCCGTCAGGGGCTCTAAAGCGCCCGTTACCTCAGATGGCAGATATAGACGCCGACACGGATACTGACTCCAGTGTCGACGGTGAAGAGACAAATGTGACTTCCAGTAGGGCCACACGTTACATGATTGAGGCAATGAAAAATGTTTTACACATTTCTGATAATACGAGTACCACCAAAAAGGGGTATTATGTTCGGTGAGGAAAAACTACCTGTAGTTTTCCTGAATCTGAGAAAATAAATGAGGTGTGTGATGATGCGTGGTTTTCCCCCGATAACAACGGATAATTTCTGAAATGTTATTGGCATTATATCCTTTCCCGCCAGAGGTTAGGGTGCGTTGGGAAACACCCCCTAGGGTGGATAAAGCGCTCACACGCTTGTAAGGGCTCTACCCTCTCCTGAGATGGCCGCCCTTAAGGATCCTGCTGATAGAAAGCAGGAGGGTATCCTAAAATGTATTTACACACATACTGGTGTTATACTGCGACCAGCAATCGCCTCAGCCTGGATGTGCAGTGCTGGGTTGGCGTGGTCGGATTCCCTGACTGAAAATATTGATACCCTAGATAGGGACAGTATATTTTTGCCTATAGAGCATTTAAAAGATGCATTTCTATATATGCGTGATGCACAGCGGAATATTTGCCGACTGGCATCAAGTCTAAGTGCGTTGTCCATTTCTACCAGTAGAGGGTTATGGACACGTCAGTGGTCAGGTGATGCGTATTCCAAACGGCATTTGGAAGTATTGCCTTATTAAGGGGAGGAGTTATTTGGGGTCGGTCTTTCAGACCTGGTGGCCACGGCAAGAGCTGGGAAATCCACGTTTGTACCCCAGGTCGCCTCTCAACATGAGAAGACGCGGTATTATCAGGCGCAGTCTTTTCGTGGACAAGCGGGCAAAAGGTTCCTCATTTCTGCCCCGTGACAGAGGGAGAGGAAAAAGGCTGCAGAAATCAGCCAGTTCCCAGGAACAGAAACCCTCTCCCGCCTCTGCCAAGCCCTCAGTATACGCTGGGGCTTTACAAGCAGAATCAGGCACGGTGGGGGGCCCGTCTCAATGAATTTCAGCGCGCAGTGGGCTCACTCGCAAGTAGACCCCTGGATCCTTCAGGTGATATCTCAGGGGTACAAATTAGAATTCGAGACGTCTCCCCCTCGCCGTTTCCTAAAGTCGGCTTTACCGATGTCTCCTTCTGACAGGGAGACAGTTTTGGAAGCCATTCACAAGCTGTATTCCCAGCAGGTGATAATCAAGATACCCCTCCTGCAACAGGGAACGGGGTATTATTCCACACTGTTGTGGTACCGAAGCCGGACGGCTCGGTGAGACCGATTCTAAATCTAAAATCTTTGAACACTTACATACAGAGGTTCAAATTCAAGATTGAGTCACTCAGAGCAGTGATTGCGAACCTGGAAGAAGGGGACTACATGATGTCTCGGGACATCAAGGATGCTTACCTTCATGTCAAAATTTACCCTTCTCACCAAGGGTACCTCAGGTTTATGGTACAGAACTGTCACTATCAGTTCAGACGCTGCCATATGGATGGTCCACGGCACCCCGGGTCTTTACCAAGGTAATGGCCGAAATGATGATATTCCTTCGAAGGAAGGGAATTTTAGTTATCCCTTACTTGGACAATTCCCTGATAAGGGTAAGATCCAGGGAACAGTTGGAGGTCGGTGTAGCACTATCTCAGGTAGTGTTGCGGCAGCACGATTGGATTCTCAATATTCCAAAATCGCAGCTGGTTCCGACGACTTGTCTTCTGTTCCTAGGGATGATCCTGGACACAGTCCAGAAAAAGGTGTTTCTCCCGGAGGAGAAAGCCAGGGAGTTATCCGAGCTAGTCAGGAACCTCCTAAAACCGAGCCAAGTCTCAGTGCATCAATGCTCAAGGGTTCTGGGTAAAATGGTGCCTTCCTACGAAGCAATCCCATTCGGCAGATTCCACGCAAGAACTTTCCAGTGGGACCTGCTGGACAAATGGTCCGGGTCGCATCTTCAGATGCATCAGCGGATAACCCTGTCACCAAGGACAAGGGTGTCCCTCCTGTGGTGGTTGCAGAGTGCTCATTTTCTAGAGGGCCGCAGATTCGGCATTCAGGACTGGGTCCTGGTGACCACGGATGCCAGCCTGCGAGGCTGGGGAGCAGTCACACAGGGAAGGAATATCCAGGGCTTATGGTCAAGCCTGGAGACATCACTTCACATAAATATCCTGAAGCTAAGGGACATTTACAATGCTCTAAGCTTAGCAAGACCTCTGCTTCAAGGTCAGCCGGTGTTGATCCAGTCGGACAACATCACGGCAGTCACCCACGTAAACAGACAGGGTGGCACAAGAAGCAGGAGGGCAATGGCAGAAGCTGCAAGGATTCTTCGCTGGGCGGAAAATCATGTGATAGCACTGTCGGCAGTATTTATTCCGGGAGTGGACAACTGGGAAGCAGACTTCCTCAGCACGACCTCCACCCGGGAGAGTGGGGACTTCATCCAGAAGTCTTCCACATGATTATAAACCATTGGGAAAAACTCGACAGGTATTGCGCCAGGTCCAGGGACCCTCAGGCAATAGCTGTAGACGCTCTGGTAACACCGTGGGTGTACCAGTCAGGGTATGTGTTCCCTCCTCTGCCTCTCATACCCAAGGTACTGAGATTGATAAGATGGAGAGGAGTAAGCACTATATTCGTGGCTCCGGATTGGCCAAGAAGGACTTGGTAACCGGAACTTCAAGAGATGCTCACGGAGGATCCGTGGCCTCTACCTCTAAGAAGGGACCTGCTCCAGCAAGGACCCTGTCTGTTCCAAGACTTACCGCGGCTGCGTTTGACGGCATGGCGGTTGAACGCCGGATCCTGAAGGAAAAAAGGCATTCCGGATGAAGTCATCCCTATCCTGATCAAAGCCAGGAAGGATGTAACCGCAAAAACATCACCGCAATTGGCGAAAATATGTTGCGTGGTGCGAGGCCAGTAAGGCCCGACGGAGGAAATTCAACTGGGTCGATTCCTACATTTCCTGCAAACAGGAGTGTCTATGGGCCTGAAATTGGGGTCCATTAAGGTTCAAATTTCGGCCCTGTCAATTTTCTTCCAAAAAGAACTAGCTTCAGTCCCTGAAGTTCAGACGTTTGTAAAAGGGGTACTGCATATACAGCCTCCTTTTGTGCCTCCAGTGGCACTTTGGGATCTCAATGTAGTTTTGGGTTCCAAAAGTCACATTGGTTTGAACCACTTAAATCTGTGGAGTTAAAATATCTCACATGGAAAGTGGTCATGCTGTTGGCCCTGGCCTGGGCCAGGCGCGTGTCAGAATTGGCGGCTTTTTCCTGAAAAAGCCCTTATCTGATTTTCCATTCGGACAGGGCGGAATTGAGGACTCGTCCTCAGTTTTCTCCCTAAGGTTGTTTCAGCGTTTCACTTGAACCAACCTATTTGTGGTGCCTGCGGCTACTAGGGACTTGGAGGACTCCAAGTTGCTAGACGTTGTCAGGGCCCTGAAAATATATGTTTCCAGGACGGCTGGAGTCAGGAAATCTGACTCGCTGTTTATCCTGTATGCACCCAACAAGCTGGGTGCTCCTGCTTCTAAGCAGACTATTGCTCGTTGGATTTGTAGTACAATTCAGCTTGCACATTCTGTGGCAGGCCTGCCACAGCCAAAAATCTGTAAATGCCCACTCCACAAGGAAGGTGGGCTCATCTTGGGCGGCTGCCCGAGGGGTCTCGGCTTTACAACTTTGCCGAGCAGCTACTTGGTCAGGAGCAAATACGTTTGTAAAATTCTACAAAATTGATATCCTGGCTGAGGAGGACCTGGAGTTCTCTCATTTGGTGCTGCAGAGTCATCCGCACTCTCCCGCCCGTTTGGGAGCTTTGGTATAATCCCCATGGTCCTTACGGAGTCCCCAGCATCCTCTTAGGACGTTAGAGAAAATAAGAATTTACTTACCGATAATTCTATTTCTCATAGTCCGTAGTGGATGCTGGGCGCCCATCCCAAGTGCGGATTGTCTGCAATACTGGTACATAGTTATTGTTACAAAAAAAAAAAATCGGGTTATTGCTGTAGTGAGCCATCTTTTCTAGAGGCTCCTCTGTTATCATGCTGTTAACTGGGTTCAGATCACAAGTTGTACGGTGTGATTGGTGTGGCTGGTATGAGTCTTACCCGGGATTCAAAATCCTTCCTTATTGTGTACGCTCGTCCGGGCACAGTATCCTAACTGAGGCTTGGAGGAGGGTCATAGGGGGAGGAGCCAGTGCACACCAGATAGTCCTAAAGCTTTCTTTAGATGTGCCCAGTCTCCTGCGGAGCCGCTATTCCCCATGGTCCTTACGGAGTCCCCAGCATCCACTACGGACTATGAGAAATAGAATTATCGGTAAGTAAATTCTTATTTTTTATTTTCTCAAGTACGTGGATTACAAATGGATTTGAAGAGGACCGATCTACACTGGATTTTGTGAGTATAATTTTTTCAACAGGTACCCCATGGATTCTACTGGACAAGAGGACCGACCTGCGTGTGAACATAAGGTAAGTATGTATGTATGTATGTTTGTGTGGATGGATGTATTAAAACTTTACTTTCAAGGTGTGTGTGTCTTGTCATTTTTGGGGTATTTTTTTAGTAGTAGTTCTACAGGTACCAGCGGCCAAGTTTTTCCGCCGCATGCTGGTACTTGTGGTTCTCCAAGTACCAGCTTGCGGGGGAGGCTTGCTGGGACTTGTAGTACTGCTACTAAAAACAATATTCATAACTATCAACAAAGGCTATCAGCCCCCCATCCGCAGCCCATTGGATGGGGGGGACAGCCTCGGGCTTCACCCCTGGCCCTTGGGTGGCTGAGGGGGGGGACCCCTTGATTGAAGGGGTTCCCACTCCCCCAGGGTACCCCGGCCAGGGGTGACTAGTTGGATATTTGATGCCACGGCCGCAGGGCACGGTATAAAAGTGATCCCCGGCTGTGGCATTATCTGTCCAGCTAGTGGAGCCCGGTGCTGGTTTTTAAAAATACGGGGGACCCCTACGCTTTTTGTCCCCCGTATTTTTGGAACCAGGACCAGGCGCAGAGCCCGATGCTGGTTGCTTAAATATGGGGGAACCCCTGTCATTTTCTTTCCCATATTTCTGCAACCAGGATCGACTCAAAGAGCCCGAGGCTGGTTATGCTTAGGAGGGGGGACCCCACGCAATTTTTTTTCTAAAAATTAACACTTTCCCACCCCTTCCCACTGATATACATGCACGGATCTCATGGATCCGTGCATGCCTATCCAATCACGGCTCAAATAAGCAGGTCTGGTTTTTTTTAGCACTTTTTTACGAGTTGTATTTTTTCACGGCATTGTTTTTTTTTTTTTTGCTTTGCACTTCTTAGTAAATTACCGAGATTCATACTTAAACAGCCGCGTTTTGACCGATGGTGTATTCATTCGTATTTTTTTTGTTGGACTTCAAAAAAAATACGAATGCCCTCATCACTGCCGAGATTTGAGTTTAGTAAATGACCGAGATGACACTTTGAAGAAAAAACGGCATCTCGGTCATAATCGGGACCTTAGTAAATATACCCCCAGGAATGAAGAAATCCAAATTCAGAGCCATGTTAATTTTTTTCTTTGATATCAAGGGTGTTATTTTGGCCAACTGGGTACCAGAGGTCACTACAATGAATCAACATTACTACAAATGTTCTAAAAACTTTGCGGGAAAGAAACAGAAGAAAGAGGCCAGAGTTGTAAAAAAATGGTTTCATTCTCCATCAGGACAACGCACCAGTCCACACAAGTCTCTCTGTGAAGCAGCTTTTGGCAGAGAAACAGACTGCAGTGCTAGAACACCCTCCATACTCACCAGACCTAGATGTCTTTCTTTTCCCTAAAGTCAATTCTGTACTCAAGGAAACTGGTTTTGCATAAGTTATTCAGGTAAAGAATAAAACGACGGCGCTATTGAGACATCTGACAAATAATGAGCTACAGCACGGCTTTGACCAATGGAAAGTGTGTGGATGCTGAACATAGAAGGGGAATGGAATTAAAATTTACTTTATATAATTACATAGAAATTCTAGCATCAGTCTTGTTATTTAATATCCACACCTCGTATACCTCATGTTTTCTTACATTCATTCACCATTATCCCTTTACACCCCTTGCAGGTACCACATTTTTGGTACCTCAATATACACGTAGATTGCACACGATGGAGCAATTCAAGTGTTGCTCCATTGAGTCGCGCACAGCCGTGGCACTGACATTACTGTTTTGTTAATCTGTCATTTTGACAAGCTGGTAACTAGTCTGTAATAAATACCCATTGAAATGTATCACTTGTTTCCACAGATTTTTAATTTTTATTAAGTCAGGGCTCGACAAATGCCGGGGGCTACATTTTGCTGCCTGCCATTATGTGGGGATGCAGCTGAGTAGAGGGACAGGCAGCCATGGAGATAGACAGCACCGGCAGCATTTCAAATGTGGTGCCGGATACAGGCCACCGGATACAGGCCAATCAGAGCTTGCAGACTGACAGCCAATCAGGAGCAGTGGCTCCTGATTGGCTGACCATAAGCTTCAATTGGTTCGCAAAGCATCTCCACATTTCAAATGGCCACCAGCCTGCTCCTGGCCACCAGCTGCACTGCCTGGCTGTCCCCATCCTGCCTATACCCCATTGCCTGGTTCCCGACCGTGGCCGCTGATGCTGGGAGCCACACTCCCCTGCATCTCTCCTGTGACTGGGCTGCTTTCATCATCAGAGTGGCTCCTGCTGCCCTCCTACTGCAGCTGTCACTGTGACATACACAAAATAACTATGTTTAAAGGTTGCAACCTGTACTGATATCCAGATAAGATATAGATAAGATATATACCTCTCTAAAAAACTTTTTTAAATATCCTTTTTTCATTTTTTTTTAATAATTGACTGCACTTTACTTTTATCATAGTTATTTTGTGTATGTACTTTTTATCCAATTTTTCTAAATTGTGTATTATTGTGATATTTGATAACATTGTTAATAAATTGTTTTTATTTATTTAATTTGGTATGTCACCTCATTTTTAGACACCAGTGGTCGCTTATCTCCCATCCCTTTCTCGCTATATATATATATATATATATATATATATATACACACACACACACACACACACACACACACACACACACACACACACATATATACGCATATATACAGAGTGTATATATATATATATTTACTTATTTTTTACGTTTATTTTATTTATTCTTTTGCACCTCCCTGTCCCTGCAGCTCAAGTGGTCTGGGGTGAGCTGCCTAGTCACTTCCCACCCACCCCAACTGCCCGTGCCCTCTCGTCTGGGTGGTCCTGGGCCCCAGGTCCAGGAGGGTGTAGGTGCTGCCAATGATGCTGTTAGGAGGGCGAAGAAGGAGAGGTATGAGCGGTTCCCTGGCGCCGCTGCGTGGTACCAAGCACTGGCATTCCAGCTGCCCCCGGAGCTGCCGCTGCTGTAGTGACAGGCAGCTCCAACATTGGTATTAACGCCGGGTCCCGCCGCAGCTTCACCACACCGCGTATGGGTGATTGGACCAGTGGATCCAGCACTGGATCCACTGCCCAATCATATCTGCCTCACTGACAGGGGCATGGCCTGAAAACTCGTCCCTGTCAACGAGGCACTTGTATAAGTGCCGCTTTCCCCTCAGTTTTTTAATGGGCTTTTACAGCCCAGTTCTTGGCCCCGCCCCCCATTTTATCCCATTCCTATGGTCAACGGGAGGCACTGCTATTAGTGCCTCCCAAACTAATTTGAAGTATTAAAATGGTTAGCATAATATAAATAAATTACTGATGTATGTTTCATAATTAGTATCGTCTTTATATTATTTTAATCATTAATGGCTCCCCTGCCTCCCCTGACTGCATGTCCCTGGAAATAATACACCTCTCAGCTGTTCCGATTTAGGTTGGTCAGTCCCAATTTGAGATAGTTGTCCTGTAGATCAGAACTTTTGTCCGAATTCTGAGACAGTTGGGAGGTATGCCCTGGTAAGCTCAGCATTAAAGGAGTGTTTAAGGTAGAAGAAGAGGGGGGTCGGGGTGGCCATCAGGATCTATGGGCATTACCACATGGGATGTAGTTACTCCACTTGGGATATTACCACGCCCCCTTCTATGCTTTGCGGCTCAATGTTGCAATTCAAAATCTGTAAGATTCAGGGGGTATGCCAAAAGCTATTTCTTCTGGTTGAAACATCATTCGTGCAGACATACTGTACATGTATTAATGCATCCCTTCTCTGTGCAATTTTCTGATCGTGTCATACAGAGTTGGTACAATTATTTAATGCTGCAACCAATGGTGGTATGCACACCAATCAGTATTACTGTGTGTACAGGCACTGAAGTTGACATCTCACTCTTTGCACAGTAGAACACTTGGATGTACATTAGAGATGAGCGGGTTCGGTTCCTCGGAATCCGAAACCCCCCGAACTTCACCCATTTTACACGGTTCCGAGGCAGACTCGAATCCTCCCGCCTTGCTCGGTTAACCCGAGCGCGCCCGAACGTCATCATCCCGCTGTCGTATTCTTGCGAGATTCGTATTCTATATAAGGAGCCGCGCGTCACCGCCATTTTCACTCGTGCATTGGAGATGATAGGGAGAGGACGTGCAGCGTTCTCTCACTTGTGTTCAGTGTGCTGCAAATATCTGTGCTCAGTGTGCTGCAAATATCTGTGCTCAGTGTGCTTGCAAATATCTGTGCTCAGTGTGCTGAAAATATCTACGTTCTCTGCCTGAAAAACGCTCCATATCTGTGCTCAGTGTGCTGCAAATATCTGTGCTCAGTGTGCTTTATTGTGGGGACTGGGGACCACCAGTATTATATAGTAGGAGGACAGTGCAGAGTTTTGCTGACCAGTGACCACCAGTATTATACGTTCTCTGCCTGAAAAACGCTCTGTGCTGCATTGTAGTATATAGTAGGAGGACAGTGCAGAATTTTGCTGACCAGTGACCACCAGTATTATATCAGTACGGTACAGTAGTCCACTGCTCTACCTACCTCTGTGTCGTCAAGTATACTATCCATCCATACCTGTGGTGCATTTTAGTTGTGCGCAGTATATATAGTAGGAGGACAGTGCATAATTTTGCTGACCACAAGTATATAATATATAGCAGTACGGTACAGTAGGCCATTGCTATTGATATATTACTGGCATATAATTCCACACATTAAAAAAAGGAGAACAAAAATGTGGAGGGTAAAATAGGGAAAGATCAAGATCCACTTCCACCTCGTGCTGAAACTGCTGCCACTAGTCATGGCAGAGACAATGAAATGCCATCAACGTTGTCTGCCAAGGCCGATGCCCAATGTCATAGTAGAGAGCATGTAAAATCCAAAAAACAAAAGTTCAGTAAAATAACCCAAAAATCAAAATTAAAAGTGTCTGATGAGAAGCGTAAACTTGCCAATATGCCATTTACGACACAGAGTGGCAAAGAACGGCTGAGGCCCTGTCCTATGTTCATGGCTAGTGGTTCAGCTTCACATGAGGATGGAAGCACTCATCCTCTCGCTAGAAAAATGAAAAGACTTAAGCTGGCAAAAGCACAGCAAAGAACTGTGCGTTCTTCTAAATCACAAATCCCCAAGGAGAGTCCAATTGTGTCGGTTGCGATGCCTGACCTTCCCAACACTGGATGGGAAGAGGTGGCGCCTTCCACCATTTGCACGCCCCCTGCAAGTGCTGGAAGGAGCACCCGCAGTCCAGTTCCTGATAGTCAAATTGAAGATGTCACTGTTGAAGTACACCAGGATGAGGATAAGGGTGTTGCTGGCGCTGAGGAGGAAATTGACAAGGAGGATTCTGATGGTGAGGTGGTTTGTTTAAGTCAGGCACCCGGGGAGACACCTGGGCCAGTATTTACAAAAAATCCGAGTTTGGCCAATTTGTGTTTTTTTTTCTAAGTCCCAATCCGGGAATTTACTGAGCACCAATCTCGGCAGTGTCTGGTCTATTCGTAATGGTTTGAATGACAGCCTTCCGAAATACGAATGAATAGACCATCGGTCAAACGCGGCTGTTATTTAATAGAATACGGCCATTCACTATTCATTCGTATTTGGGTGTTAGTTTCTGTGCGGGTCTGTTTTTTTTCGAATCGTTAAAAAAAGCAGCAAAAAAATAGACCTGCTTTTTCCAGTCGAGTTTGGATAACCATGCACGGATCAGTGAGATCTGTGCATGGTTATCTATGGGAAAGGGTCTGTTTAGTGTAAAATCAGAAAAAAAAATTGCGTGGGGTCCCCCCTCCTAAGCACAACCAGCCTCGGGCTCTTTGAGCCGGTCCTGGTTGAAAAAATATGGGGTAAAAAATGACAGGGGTTCCCCCATATTTAATCAACCAGCACCGGGCTCTGCGCCTGGTCCTGGTTCCAAAAATACGGGGGGGGGGGGAGCGTAGGGGTCCCCCGTATTTCTGAAACCAGCACCGGGCTCCACTAGCTGGGGAGATAATGCCACAGCCGGGGGACACTTTGATATCGGTCCCTGCGGCCGTGCCATTAAAACCCCACGTACTTGGCAAAAAAATAAAACGCAAACCCATTGTAGCCAATGGTGGGAACTTTGTGGTCAGCAGTTGACCGAAAGTAACCTCACCGCTGATCGCAAAGTTCCCACCATTGGCTACAATGGAGTGCATAGGCGCTACATTGTATCACTGCCGTGTGCTGCCTGACAGACACTACAGGAGCACACAGCCAATCAGGAGGGTGCCACGACGTGGCGCTCCCTGATTGGCTGAAGGGACCCTCTTTGACAGGAGTCAGGGGGGGTCCTGGCAATCGGGGAAAGGGGTCCCATGTGTAAACATGGGACCCCTTTCAGTGCGTGGTCGGGTTTGCATTTTATTTTTTTGCCAAGTACGTGGATTATTCAAAGGCCGGATTCTTCACTGGATTATGTGAGTATAATTTTTTGCACAGGTACCCGGAGGATTCTACATGGAGAAGAGGACAGAGCCTCGTGGGAACATAGGTAAGTATGTGTGTATGTTGGTGTGCATGTATGTAATAAAGTTGTACTGTCACGGTGTGTGTGTCCTGTTTTTATTGGGGTATTTTTTAAGTAGTAGTACTACAGGTACCAGCGGGCCCGGTTTACCACCGCATGCTGGTACTTGTGGTTCTCCAAGTACCAGCTTGCGGGGGAGGCTTGCTGGGACTTGTAGTACTGCTACTAAAAACAATATTCACACTTTCACACTTGGCTATCAGCTCCCCATCCGCCGCCCTTGGATGGGGGGGACAGCCTCGGGCTTCACCCCATGCCCGTGGGTGGTTGGGGGGGGACCCCTTGATTGAAGGGGTCCCCACTCCTCCAGGGTACCCCGGCCAGGGGTGACTAGTTGGGGTTTTAATGGCACGGCCGCAGGGACCGATATCAGAGTGTCCCCCGGCTGTGGCATTATCTCCCCAGTTAGTGGAGCCCAGTGCTGGTTTCAGAAATACGGGGGACCCCTACGCTTTTTGTCCCCCGTATTTTTGGAACCAGGACCAGGCGCAGAGCCCAGTGCTGGTTGATTAAATATGGGGGAACCCCTGTCATTTTTTTCCCCATATTTTTTCAACCAGGACCGGCTCAAAGAGCCCGAGGCTGGTTATGCTTAGGAGGGGGGACCCCACGCAATTTTTTACAGAATTTTAAAAACTTTAATGAACGTTTTAAGGTACACAATGAAGCCATGCACGGATCTCACAGATCTGTCCGGGTTTCCTTGTGTTTTTTCAGGCAGTGTTTTACTCATCACTCCCATAAAACACTGCCTGATATTACGAATCACATCGACATCGGAAAAAAACGATTGTGCAAAACTCGGCAGCTTAGTGAATGACCGTATCAGGATTCAAAAAGTTGCAGTAAAATGCACCCGATACCATTCGAGTTCAAACACCCTTCAAAACGGTCAAAACACGAATATTAGTAAATAAATCCCCTGTTGTCCGTGGGACGAATATGGCCATTGACATGCCTGGTCAAATTACAAAAAAAATCACCTCTTTGGTGTGGAATTATTTTAACAGAAATGCGGACAACAGGGGGTAAATTTACTAAGGTGGGAGTTTTATTTAAGATGGGATGTTGCCCATAGCAACCAAACAGATTCCAGGTAATATCTTCTAGAAGGTGCTAGATAAATGAGAAGTTGAATCTGATTGGTTGCTATGGGCAACATCCCATCTTAAATAGAACTCCCATCTTAGTAAATTTACCCCCAGGTGTCAAGCCATGTGTTGCCTTTGTCAAGCTGTAATAAGTAGGGGTAAGGACGTTAACCACCTAGGAACATCCTCCCTTATACGTTACCTGGAGCGCATTCATCAGAAGTCATTAACAAGTTCAAAAACTTTGGGTGACAGCGGAAGCAGTCCACTGACAACTAAATCCCTTCCTCTTGTAACCAAGCTCCTGCAAACCCCACCACCTACTCCCTCAGTGTCAATTTCCTCCTTAGACAGGAAAGCCAATAGTCCTGCAGGCCATGTCACTGTCAAGTCTGACGAAACCTCTCCTGCCTGGGATTCCTCCGATGCATCCTTGAGTGTAATGCCTATTGCTGCTGGCGCTGCTGTTGTTGCTGCTGGGAGTCGATCGTCATCCCAGAGGGGAAGTCGGAAGACCACTTGTACTACTTCCAGTAAGCAATTGACTGTCCAACAGTCCTTTGCGAGGAAGATGAAATATCACAGCAGTTATCCTGCCGCAAAGCGGATAACTCAGGTCTTGGCAGCTTCGGTGGTGTTAAACGTGTGTCCGGTATCCAGCGTTAATTCACAGGGAACTAGAGAATTGCTTGAGGTAGTGTGTCCCTGGTACCAATTACCATCTAGGTTCCATTTCTCTAGGCAGGAGATACAGAGAATGTACACAGATGTCAGAAAAAGAGTCACCAGTGTCCTAAAAAATGCAGTTGTACCCAATGTCCACTTAACCACGGACATGTGGACAAGTGGAGCAGGGCAGACTCAGGACTATAGGACTGTGACAGCCCACTGGGTAGATGTATTGCCTCCCGCAGCAAGAACAGCAGCGGAGACACCAGTAGCAGCATCTCGCAAACACCAACTCGTTCCTAGGCAGGCTACGCTTTGTATCACCGCTTTCCATAAGAGGCACACAGCTGACAAGCTCTTACGGAAAATGAGGAACATCATCGCACAATGGCTTACCCCAATTGGACTCTCCTGGGGATTTGTGACATCGGACAACGCCACCAATATTGTGCGTGCATTACATCTGGGCAAATTCCAGCACGTCCCATGTTTTGCACATACATTGAATTTGGTGGTTGGTGCAGAATTATTTAAAATACGACAGGGGCATGCAACAAATGCTGTCAGTAACCCGAAGAATTGCGGGCCACTTTCGGCATTCAGCCACCGCGTGCAGAAGACTGGAGCACCAGTAAACACTCCTGAACCTGCCCCGCCATCATCTGAAGCAAGAGGTGGTAACGAGGTGGAATTCAACCCTCTATATGCTTCAGAGGATGGAGGAGCAGCAAAAGGCCATTCAAGCCTATACAGCTACCTATGATATAGGCAAAGGAGGGGGAATGCACCTGACTCAAGCGCAGTGGAGAATGATTTCAACGTTGTGCAAGGTTCTGCAACCCTTTGAACTTGCCACACGTTAAGTCAGTTCAGACACTGCCAGCCTGAGTCAGGTCATTCCCCTCATCAGGCTTTTGCAGAAATAGCTGGAGAGATTGAAGGAGGAGCTAAAACAGAGCGATTCCGCTAGGCATGTGGGACTTGTGGATGGAGCCCTTAATTCGCTTAACCAGGATTCACGGGTGGTCAATCTGTTGAAATCAGAGCACTACATTTTGGCCACCGTGCTCGATCCTAGATTTAAAACCTATGTTGTATCTCTCTTTCCGGCAGACACAAGTCTGCAGAGGTTCAAAGACCTGCTGGTGAGAAAATTATCAAGTCAAGCGGAACGTGACCCGTCAACAGCTCCTCCTTCACATTCTACCGCAACCGGGGCTGTGAGGAAAAGGCTAAGAATTCCGAGCCCACCCGCTGGCGGTGATGCAGGGCAGTCTGTAGCGAGTGCTGACATCTGGTCCGGACTGAAGGACCTGCCAACGATTACTGACATGTCGTCTACTGTCACTGCATATGATTCTGTCACCATTGAAAGAATGGTGGAGGATTATATGAGTGACCGCATCCAAATAGGCACGTCAGACAGTCCGTACGTATACTGGCAGGAAAAAGGCAATTTGGAGGCCCTTGCACAAACTGGCTTTATTTTACCTAAGTTGCCCCCCCCCTCCAGTGTGTACTCCGAAAGAGTGTTTAGTGCAGCCGGTCACCTTGTCAGCAATCGACGTACGAGGTTACTTCCACAAAATGTGGAGAAGATAATGTTCATCAAAATGAATTATAATCAATTCCTCTGTGGAGACATTCACCAGCAGCAATTGCCTCCAGAAAGTACACAGGGACCTGAGATGGTGGATTCCAGTGGGGACGAATTAATAATCTGTGAGGAGGATGTACACAGTGAAAGGGGTGAGGAATCGGACGATGAGGAGGAGGTGGACATCTTGCCTCTGTAGAGCCAGTTTGTGCAAGGAGAGATTGATTGCTTCTTTTTTGGTGGGGGCCCAAACCAACCAGTCATTTCTGTCACAGTCGTGTGGCAGACCCTGTCGCTGAAATGATGGGTTTGTTAAAGTGTGCATGTCCTGTTTATACAACATAAGGGTGGGTGGGAGGGCCCAAGGACAATTCCATCTTGCGCCTCTTTTTTCTTTAATTTATCTTTGCATCATGTGCTGTTTGGGGACTATTTTTTAAATCTGCCATCCTGTCTGACACTGCAGTGCCACTCCTAGATGGGCCAGGTGTTTGTGTCGGTTACTTGGGTCGCTTAGCTTAGTCATCCAGCGACCTCGGTGCAAATTTTAGGACTAAAAATAATATTGTGAGGTGTGAGGTGTTCAAAATAGGCTGGAAATGAGTGGAAATTATGGTTATTGAGGTTAATAATACTATGGGATCAAAATGACCCCCAAATTCTATGATGTAAGCTGTTTTTGAGGGGGTTTTGTAAAAAAAACCACCCGAATCCAAAACACAACCCCGAATCCGACAAAAAATTTTCAGGGAGGTTTTGCCAAAACGCGTCCGAATCCAAAACACGGCCGCAGAACCGAATCCAACACCAAATCACAAAACCCAAAAAATTTCTGGTGCACATCTCTAATGTACATTAGGGTTTGTATTAGCATTTGCATAAAGTCACAGATGGGTGACTGCCAATAGATATAGCTGCTGGCATTTCTGCATCCACCTCTGAATCAGGCCTTATGTGTAAAAGCAGAAGATAACAAAAGCAGTACTTTGGGGCATTTGTAATGCAGACGTGATAAATATTTATTGTGTAAGTTTGCAAAGTGAAAATAAGTATATTCACAGTAATTTACCAATGTTCTATTGCCAGGAGATGGGCTCCGATAAGAACCCGTCCCAGTGAAGAGCTAGAAGCACGCTGCTTCCTGGTTCAGGTCTTTTGCAGCCAATGCACATGCGTGGCTCTTGTCCGGTGCATGTATCACTGGGGCCGACAGAGATGAAGACGGAGGCTTCCTCTTTGGAAAAATGTGTACATTAGTAGCCAATAATCTAACATAGGATAACGTCAGCATTCCAGAGCTTGGTAAATCTGACAGATTTGCAGACCCCATAGAAACCTATGGGGCCTTTTGAAAACTGTAGCTACTGCTGGAAATAGAGGGACCTTAGTAGATATCTCCTCTATAGTACATTCTGGGGATACCTTAATAATTGCGGTTATCCCTGAAAATAGCCGTTTATCTTGCAAATATTATTTTATAAATAGGCCCCTTTAAGTGAAAAACATAAAAGTACAACTATATGTAGGAGTGTCATACAGTGAAAGTAGTCTTTTTTTACTGTTCCCTCTTTGCCCATTTTTATTTATTTATTTATTTATTAGCAGTTTCTTATATAGCGCCGCATATTCCGTTGCGTTTTACAATTAGAACAACAGTTATAGAACAAAACTGGGCAAAGACAGACAGACAGAGGTAGGAAGGCCCTGCTCGCAAGCTTACAATCTATAGGGAAATAGGCATTGATACACAAGGATAGATGCTACCTGTTACATAATGGCTCCCCAGATTGCTAGGTTCTTAATGGGTTGTATGATATGATCACCCAGCAATGTTGGAAGACAAAATGTGAGTTTATGTGGACTGTACAGAGGGGATGTAACTTGATAGGGAAGCATTGAAGGTTATGTGTGTGGGTCTAAAATTTGGTAGGCTTGTCTGAAGAGATGAGTTTTCAGGGAACGTTTAAAGGTTTGGAGACTAGAGGAGAGTCTTATTGTGCGTGGGAGTGCATTCCACAGAGTGGGTGAAGCCCGGCTAAAGTCCTGTAATTTTGAATGGGAACAGGTAATACATGTGGATGAGAGACGCAGATCTTGTGCAGAGCGGAGAGGTCTGGTAGGGAGATATTTTGAGATGAGTGAGGAGATGTATGATGGTGCAGTTTGGTTAATAGCCATTTTCCAGAGAATCTGCAAATACAGTAGTATCCCTCTGTTTTTTGTCTGTTTCCAGAAAGTGTTTGTGCATCTTGGAATGCGGCCATTGAAGTCTACAGCTAGGGTTGCTTATGGAGCTGCATACCGTGCTGCATACGCATCACGGTCCCTCAGAACGTTGCTATACGCAGCAACACTATAGCCAGACACATATGTATGGATTTTGCTGAAAAACATTTCTCAAAAAATTCCCATGAGATGTTTGCATACCTTTAACTATGTGTTTAGTAATCTAGACTCAGTAGGCTGAGAATATGTTACTGAGTCTGATTTACCGTAATGCTCCCATATATCATATGCAAATGAATGCCTTAAGTTTCTTAGAACACAATCCTATTTCCTTCACAGCAGGTCATATTTATTTTCTGCAAATATCTAGAACACATAATTGTTCTTTAAAAATGTAAAACCGTGCTTCCAGTTTTAATTTTGACAAGGATTTTAGTCTTAGTCGATTTTTTTTTTTTTTTGCTGTGTTTCAGTTAAGATTTAGCCAGTGGATCTCCCTTTTTCATTTTAGTCTAATTTTAGCCCTGAAATAAACTGTAGTCGACGAATGCTTTTAATCAAAATTTTCGTCGACACAATTCACACTGTTAGGGTAATACATTTGAAGAAAAGTTTGGATGGCTTTAGGTAAATACAAAAATATACATAGTTGCTAGTATTGGGGGTAACTCCAAGTTGATCGCAGCAGGAAATTTTTTAGCAGTTGGGCAAAACCATGTGCACTGCAGTGGAGGCAGATATAACATTTGCAGAGAGAGTTAGATTTGGGTGGGCTATTTTGTTTCTGTGTAGGGTAAGTACTGGCTGCTTTATTTTTACACTGCAATTTAGATTGCAGATTGAACACACCACACCCAAATCTATCTCTCTCTGCACATATTATATCTGCCTCCCCTGCAGTGCACATGGGCCCTCATTCCGAGTTGTTCGCTCGTTATTTTCCTTCGCATCGGTGCGATTTTCCGCTAACTGCGCAAGCGCAATGTTCGCACTGCGGCTGCGTCAAGTAAATTTGCTAAGAAGTTTGGTATTTTACTCACGGCATTACAAGGTTTTTTCTTCGTTCTGGTGATCGGAGTGTGATTGACAGGAAGTGGGTGTTTCTGGGCGGAAACTGGCCGTTTTATGGGTGTGTGTGAAAAAACGCTGCCGTTTCTTGGAAAAACGCGGGAGTGGCTGGAGAAACGGGGGAGTGTCTGGGCGAACGCTGGGTGTGTTTGTGACGTCAAACCAGGAACGAAACTGACTGAACTGATCGCAGTGGCAGAGTAAGTCTCGAGCTACTCAGAAACTGCTAAGAGATGTCTATTCGCAATTTTGGTAATCTTTCGTTCGCAATTCTGCTAAGCTAAGATACACTCCCCGAGGGCGGCGGCTTAGCGTGTGCACTGCTGAGAAAAGCGGCTAGCGAGCGAACAACTCGGAATGAGGGCCATGGTTTTGCCCAATTGCTAACAAACTTGCTGCTGCGATCAACTCAGAATTACCCCCATTATACCTTGCAGTAGCTGGTCAAAAGAGAAATGGAAAACAGTATTTATTATGCTTTATTTGCTATAACTGACAAACGTTGAATTTTATAGACTTTTTTTTTCTTTTCTTACTTCAATCACAACTGATACGGTAATCTACACATGCCATATGGAGAGTGCAATAATTGAACTATATATGAATAATAAGTGCTCAACTCAGTGATCTGGAAGGGGGGAATTAAGTTCTCCAACAGGATATATTTCTTTATGTCTGTGAATGATGCACCAAGTTTATTTAAATACAGTAATACATGTTTTAGGTATTATCATGTTTACATGGTTAACTGAATGCAGCCCACTGTGACTGTGACAGGAACTATAAAATTACATTTTCCTATGTATAACCTATCAATGCAAATTCTGTATGAAGAATGTTATTTTCAAACTGTTCGTCAAACTGCGCTTCTGTTATTGGGGGTCATTCCAAGTTGATCGCTAGCTAAAAATGTTCGCTGCACAGCGATGATACAAAAAAATGACACTTCTGCGCATGCGTATGCGGCGCAATGCGCACGCGCAACGCGCACGCGCAACGTAGTTTCACAACGGCCGATGTAGTTTAACACAAGGTCTAGCAAAGCTTTTCAGTCGCACTGCTGACCGCAGAGTGATTGACAGGAAGTGGGCATTTCTGGGTGTCAACTGACCGTTTTCAGGGAGTGTTCGGAAAAATGCCGGCGTGGCTGGAAAAAACGCAGGCGTGGCTGGGCGAACGCAGGGTGTGTTCGTGACGTCAAAACAGGAACTGAACAGTCTGAAGTGATCGCAAGCGCTGAGTAGGTATGAAGCTACTCTGAAACTGCACAAAATTATTTTGTAGCCACTGTGCGATCCTTTCGGTCACACTTCTGCTAAGCTAAAATACACTCCCAGTGGCATTAACAGGCCAAGTGATTGAATTAAATCACAAGGCATTTGGTTGTAAAAAGTGTATGCTAACTACAGTTTACACAACAGGAAGTCATGTGTAGCCAGGGCCGGACTACCCAACTGGCACTTCTGTCAAATGCCAGAAGGGCCGATGGGCTGGTTGGCCGGTACTGTCACACATAGAGCAGGGAAGGCCACGCACAGTGCAGCCTCCAGCTCTCTGGTCTGGCCACTCCCCTACACGCCCCCTGACTCAAGACACGCCCCCATGTGCCCCATCCAAAAATATACTGGTAGGTTAACTGGATCCCAACAAAATTAACCCTAGCATGACTGTGTGTGCGTGTACGTGTGGTAGGAAATATAGATTGTAAGCTCCACTGGAGCAGGGACTGATGTGAATGGCCAAATATTCTCTGTAAAGCGCTGCAGAATATACTGTAATAACTGGTAATGAATAAATAATGCCAGGGCCAATTTGGGCCCCAGTCCGTCCCTGTGTTTAGCTGTCACTGTATTTCCTGACCATCCCCAATGAGGAGACACGACGTCCGCAGAGGTGTCGAATTCTTTTAAAGAAACGTGACAGAAATTTCTTAGGCCTCGGGTTAAACTAATCTATTACCTAAATCCATAAATCTGCCCAGAATATTGATAAATCACAGATCTTAATCTTCAAATAGAAAGAAACAAGTATTTACATGAACCTGCTGGTTTGGCAGAGAAACCCTGGGCTACATGAACAAAAGGATTTCCAGAGTAATCTCAGATGGGTGGCAATGCAGCGTACCCACCTCGATCTAGGTCACCCTATGAAAGTGCCTACACCACCTATGCACAGGAAAAGCCCAGCCTAAAGCGTATTTGTTTATGTCCACATGAAATGTCTCTTATAACTTATGACCGAGGCAGAACATGGACCCCACGCCACAATTTGGGGGATGGTGCACTGATGACTGTCCACCCTATCAAGAGGCTCCCACTGCATTCTTGTGAGCTTTTGCAAGGTTTTGCATGTACTGTATGCAGTGAACCACAAAATCAGCCTTCACCAAGCACGTGCCAGTCCCAGCTAATGCTCAGGACAGCAAAACAGAAGCCACAGGATGGAGGTTCCGTATTATTACTGGGTCTTCATCACCTTAAGATCTCATAATATATATTCTCTTTGCAGAGGCAGTAGTCCACAACTGGCTAAGACTGTTCTGCTTGCGTTCTCCTAGTTTAGCAGCCCTCGTCTCAGAGTCTGTCATTTTATTTACCATGTTTTTAAATCATAGATCATTCCTTGGGGGTGCGGTCTTGTGGAATCCCGAGCGATCAAATTTCCCCACAGTCGGCATCCGACCAACAGGGACTATTCCCACTTGTGGGTATCCACGACACCCACAGATGGGGAATAGAACCTGTGGCGAGCCACCGAGCCCACAGCATTCTGCAGTCGGGATCCCGGGGTTGGTATGCTGACCTCTGGGATCCCGACCGCCGGTCTCGCAGCCCCAACCCATTCCCTGATATACCTGATTTACATCTACAATTGCAGGTTACATATACAGCATCTACTGGGGATTTAGGATTTACACTGCGTGGCGGGATGCATGGTGTGGCTCAGTCATATTGGTCCTCAGTCTCTTGCATTTTTTTCTCACTTTAGTGTCTTTTTCTCACTGCTATAGAAACCCTATTATTGGTGTACAGAGTTCCTAGTACTTTATTTTATTTTGCAATAGTAGTACGAAAGAGTAAATTAAAAAAAGATGAATGGTGCAGCTTAGTCACATTTTTTATGGTGCACCAAACAGGGCATTTTGGGTAGATTTGAAAGTAGGTATTCATAGACATATCTGTATGATAACTGTTTCCAAGTCCTAACACTAGGGACATGAAGTATGGCATGCCAAGATTAGGGTGGGACTTGACATTCACCAATAGCTGTATCTATAATTATGTAACACAACATTTCCCCTTATTTCAGAAATTCTGATTTGACAATTTTTTTAGGATTAATTGATATTCTTAAAAGGCACTTGAAAAATGTGCAATTACATCTAAACATTTGAAAACGTGTACAGTAATGAATTTAATTTATAAATGCAATACCACTGGTTGGCGAGGAGACACCTGTCACTTAGAAGGGGTTAATTCCTGATTACAGAGGTGGAAAGGCTCTGGGAGGGAGGCGTTGAGACAAGCTTGTCATGATAATTATAGATTTTCGATGGTTCCTAAAATTGTGTCAGTGAGAACAAGCTTAGACAGACCCTGAGCTACTGGTAGAGAGGGAGAAGTTGGCAGTTGCACACAAATATACTAACAACACATGCAGCTTCTTTCATATAGTACAGCAGCGAATATACAGATAAACACATGTAGAAATATACACATTGGAGGGACATTTACTCTACAAAAACAGTCATAAGTGTGACACAAAGCCATTACAACTATATAACAGAGATAAGGAGATAACATTTTACATGCGAAAAACATTTTTGCACATGAAAAGCCAGTAAATTAGTCATCTGAAGGTGGAAAACCCCTTTACTCATTTACTGCCACATATTCTGAATTCGCATCTGATGCAGCCATTATGTCGGCACTTACAATGACAACAGTCATAATGTTGACAGTTATAATGCTTACATTGTTGAAATATCAACATTGTACATGTCGACATTGGCAGAATGTTGACATGTTCCTTACATCGACATGTGAAATGTCAATATTCTGCACGGACCGTAGTGTTATGTTGCAGCACTAGAGGGTTAGGATTAGGCTATGGGAGTAAAAGGGTTAGGCTACAGCAGCAGGTTAGGGTTAGGCTATGGGAGGGTTAGGCTGCAGCACCAGAGGGTTAGGATTAGGCTATGGGAGGGTTAAAGTTAGGCTGTAGCAGCAGAGGGTTAGAGCTAGGCTATGGGAGGGTCAGTGTTAGTTTGAAGGAGTGGAAGTTAGGGTTATTCACTAGGAGGAGGATTAGAATTTAGTATTACTCACTGTTGGAACCACCGCAGGAACTGCCAGAAGACACCGTCAGCTGACCGATGGCCCAGAATACACCGCAGGGGCACCAGGAATAATCCGTCAACATGATGAATAAAATCTTTCTCCACCATCTACTAATATGACTAATTTGTGAATAGGAGTAAATTCAGCAGGGATATTTATACTTGCTCACTGGTAGCCAACATTTTGCAGAATCTAAAAACGTCAGCTGGTGCAGAACTTCATTGGATCTTATTTAGGGGTCTATCCATGAAACAGTGGAAATTGTGGAGAAGTGAGCCAGTGGGGAAGAACCAATCAGCATTGAAGTAACATTTATAATTTGCATTCTATAAAATCATACAGAGCAGCTGATTGGTTGCCATGGGCAACTTCTCCATTGGCTCACTACTCCACTCTTTTCACTGCTTCATGAATAGACCCCTTAGTGGTCATTTATCAAGGCGGCAAAAACGTCAGTTCTCACTGGAGAGAAGGTTTTTTTTTGCTATTTTTCATTTGATACCACCAGCAGAAGTTAGTGCAAAATCATGGGGAAGCCAATATAAGAAAATCATTATGGTACATATACAGCTGCAATTTTCTTATCGTTAGTGCCATCTCAGGATGACGATAGCTGGGGGCAGTAAAAAACAAATACTTTATTTAATTAGATAAAGCATTTTTACCGCACGTAAAACTATTGCAAAAAATATCCTTTATTTATACTTTCTTTTATTATTTTTACATTTTGTTAATCATTCATTTAATGTCCATTAAAGTGGATCTGAAAGGAAACATCCAGGCTTCCAGTAGCGCTACATATCCACTGAAAACCCTGTGAGTCCTTTAAAAGCTGCCAGCCACTAACACCAGAGAGCTGAGCATTGCTGGTAACGTCTGCTTGATAAATTGTGGTGAGAGAAGATTTTCATAATGACATATATACGCTGTAATCACTTTTCTTATTTGTCTAAGGGGTATATAAAATAAACACCAGAATGTTAACTGTTTTGTCTGCATGGAGACTCCACAGCAGTTGCCGGAATGAATACGGTATCTATAATACTATATACAGTAGCGGATCTTGCCACGGGCAAGCAGGACTTTTGCCCGGGGTGCCGCCTTTCGGAGGGCGCCGGCGCCATCCGGAGGGCGCCGCACCAGGGCAAGATCCGCTGCTGCTGTGCCCCCCGCTGCCCGCTGCCCCTGGCCGCTGTGAAGGGAAACTAGAGTTTCCCTTCGTGGAGAGGACCTTTGCTGTGCGGTGCGCGATGACCTCATCGCGCACCGCACATTAAAGGACCTCTCCACGAAGGGCTTCACAGCGGCCAGCGGCAGCGGGGGGCAGCAGGCAGCGGGGGGCACATTTCAGAGCGCTACAGTAGTCTGTACAGGGGGCGTAAATGACCATGCCACCTGTACGAAGCCACGCCCCCCCCCCATTTCCGCCCGGGACGCGCAAAGCCCCAGAACCGGCCCTGACTATATAAGTTTACCTGAAACCAACCTAAGACAGAGGCTGAATAAATGAAACTATACATGATACTTTTTGTAGAGTGCAATACCTACTTACAGCCTACAGGTGTCACTGTTATTAGTATCCCATAAGAGTCTTCTACACTTTAGGAAACCTCAAGTGACCTTATTACAGGCAGGAAATGGATGTAAACCTTTTAAACATTAATTTTCTAGGTTTCTAAATTGCCAGTTGCATTTGTGTTTTCAACACTCCTTTCCCTATAAGGGTTAACCACAGGGCTGACGTTCACCCTGAGCGCCGCTCCTGGTCTTACGGGAAAACAGATGCATTTGTTATTCTGTAATGGGCAGTGTGCCCAGCAGCAAGCATGGGTAATTGACTGCTAACATACGGCTGCATGGGCACACAAACAGATATGTAGTCAACATTACTCATTTATAGCGGCTCTGGCCGCTCCAAGATTGAATCATTTCATACATCACTGAATCATTAAACAGAGAGAGCTCACATAATCCTTACATTATTGACTGTGAGCCTGCAAATGAATTGCAGAGAGAGACTGGAGCAGCTCTGGGTGGAAGGAGTGGCTTTTGGTAAAACGGGTTTGTACTGGAAAACCCCAGGTGAAGAGGTAACAGTTGGTTCGGAATAACACTACGTCTGCATCTACTGTACATCTGCATTTCCTTAGCTCACTCATTTTGTGAGTTGATGCCATTCAGATCACAGATTATTGGCAGCAACTGGGGATCTTACTAAAACCTGTGCTATAAATAACGTGTACTAGGCAAGGATGATTCTCTAAAGCTGTTCTGGGAGCAGTAAAGTATGATCTACTGTATCATGCAATTTGTTACTACAGGGTTTGATGATGGGTTGGAAACATATTGGATGTAATCAAGGCTCAAAAAAGTCATATTAAAAAATTATGAATTCACGCCCATATTCTTAAGCGTATGTATGGCAAGATGCAGGCAGATCTGCACTAGCAGCATGTCACATACACTTACAACAATAAGATGTCTTGTATGAGAAATATGCAGTCGCTATTAGGTTTTTTTTTGTTTGTTTTTTAAATAACATCTCTTCTAAATCAGGCACTGCCCCTAGGAACATCAGCAGTGCATTTGCAATCAGTCAATCAGAAGTGAGTAGCTAGCGCTATATGTGAACCCATTTTATGGGCAAGCGCAGAATCAATTTGCCTATATTGCATAAACTGACTACTACACATCACACCCTATGGGCGGTATCCTATTCCAGGAGATAAAGCATCAACGTTTTTCGCACTTTTTTCCGATGTTTCACCAATGTTATTTGTTTTACAGGCTATCCGATTAGTACACAGGGCTGTTTCCGCGGAAATTGGTTTCGCCTGCCCGAGGCAGGTGAAACAAAATTCCTGATAACCGCGGCGACCTGCAGTATCCAATGCCTGCCAACGCAGCAGCAGGCTGCTCTTCCCCCCGCCCATAGCATCCCCCCTCTATCCCCACCCCTGGCAGTGGTCACATGACGGGTGAGCAGTCATGTGACCGGGGGGGGGGGGGGGGGTGGATCCGGAAATGGAGCGCTGCACCAGGAGCTGTCAGGAGCCAACACCCAGAGCAGTACAGAAACCCCTGATAAGCCGCAGCTTGTGCTGGTTTATTGGGGCTAAAGGATAGCCCTGGGCAATATCATTACCCGTGGTAATGTACCGCGGGTAATTGGATATCCCCTTGTGTATCTATCAATAATTATGGCTATGGGATCTACTATCCAGGACATTTCCATAAGGGTTTCTATGTCCTATATGTCCTATTGAGCACTGGGTCTAAAGTCTATTACTACATCTCTATTTGTCCTAATGCTACAGAAGAGCTTGAATCTCATTGTAATCTATGTTATTTAAAATTGTATAACAAAAAAAACTACGTTAAAAAATGTTACATCTTTGTTTTTGCCATCTCTAGCCAGTCAGCCATCCTGGGGAGTTACGGCCCTCATTCAGCATAGATAGCTTGTGCGATCCTCTGCGCAGTTTCCCGATTATAAGTATGAAGTGTGTACTCATTTCACATTCATGAAAAGGTCCCCATATCGCGACAACTTGAAAGGACAGTACTCTCAAGTGATACCAGTGTCTGTGGAATGCGCAAATATGAGTACAGAACTGCACGTGATTTCAGCAGCAGGAATTCTACAAGAGGACATTTTGCATGTGTTAATGCACAGATCTGGTCATTTCTAAATGCTGCAGAATTTAATTTGTGGGATAAGATTTATGTTATTAGGGAGCAGTGGAGACTGGACATATATGTTACTTATTCTGATGGTGACACAGATCACCTAATCCAGATAATGAATCTGAAGTTTAATACTGCCACCGAAGTGGTGCAATCAGTACTTTTGTACAGATGTAGCCACACTCATTGCGTTTGCGACTAGGTTTCCATGATACGCACGCCAGCGTGCACATGCGTATATTCGCTAGTCGTTGCTGTGATGCGTATACATGTGCGTACGCATCGCGGCAATGATGAGCCTGGCTACAGCTGTACTTGTCAAATTACTTTAAGTAATCTCTATACTCTATGTAGATGCAGGTATACTGCAAGTAAGGGGGAATGTACATAGACATGCAGATATCTATTAAGAAATGGACAGTCAAATATTTATTATGTGAAATAATGTGTCATTAAATTACTTTCAGAAGCTATATGAAACATAAATGAAGGTTACGTATGTTATTCAGGAAACAAATTAGGATGAGGGGGTAGACAAAGTGTGATCATCGTAATGGATAGAGGGTAAATCTTTCAGAATCAATCTCATTCTTCACGTACATTTTGTCCAGCATAGAGGTCAAGGGAGGTCACCTTGTACCGTTTTGTGTACATCCAGGATAAGACTGGGAATTGCATCTAGTATGCAAAACAAGAAAAGTTGTGTTGTCAGATGGTCATTTAAGAAAAGGGACAAACTATAAGGGGGGGTACACACCAGAACGACCACGATCGTGCGACTATCTCGAAACAATTTCCCTTGAACTTCCCGGGAGCTCCTGGGCAGTCCCAGGCTCACGATTTGTTAAAAACGGTGCATTTGTGTCAAATGATTGTCAAACGATTGCAAGGCGATTCCGATGGTCGTTAGACAGTCGGATCTGGTGCATTGTGTGATGCACAGTACCCCATGCGACCATTTTGCAGATTGGCCTTTGAAATTGCATGCTTGTAGACTGCATGATGCTGGAGAAGATGGCGGCTGGTGGGAGTGTCCAGGAAATGTCACTCAAATAGGCGGGTCACACGATGGTCTCGCGGTGGTTGGAGATGCAAACACACACACGATCGGCACCCAATCGGAGGTTGGAATGACGAATCTTTACTGCAGTAGATAAAATCTCCAATCCGACATAGAAGCAGCGGGGGGCGTGCATTGGATCAGAATCGTTGTCAAAACAGGTACGATTCTGCACTTTTTCCATAAAATCGATCGTATGACGCGTCAAAATCGGTGGATTGGAGGCCAAATCGTCCTGGTGTGTAGCCATGCTTAGAAGAACACAGATTTATAAAAACTGAGGCTCAACATTAAAAATTAGGAGAGATTGCTAATGAGCAGCTCCCTAATAAAGAAAATAAATATCTACACCGTTTTGGTAAGTTGTGTTAAGCTTCAAGGCACAAGGCTCTTTGTTTAACCTAGAACACCTTACCACTTGTATTTTTCCAATGAAAACTGCATTACTGTGATTTATACACAGACAATGTCGGCAGTGACTGGGGAATTTCTTCCACTTGCAATCTGAGAAATGGTATCTTGGATTCAAGACAGTGCTGCAGGCGTTCTGTGTGCTGCTATGTTTCATATATGAGTAATAAACACAGCAGAGCTGCTTTGGTGTAATACAATTATTCCAAGGACAATTTAAAGGGGAAGTATAAGGATGATTATAGGGCAATGTGACAGGATTACAGTAATTGCTGAAAGCAAATGTACCTGTTTAATCTCATTTTTTAATTAGGATATTTCAGAAACCTGAACTGTACTGATACAGTGGCTCAACATCTAGAGCATTTATTACATCTTTAAAGATAACGACACTCAAACTCGAATAAAACAGTGCAACAACTTGGAAGTTGTAGCGGGATGTGGAGAAATTATCTTAATTATCTTACAGTATCACTAAACCTAAAATGCAAGTTGCTGTATATAATAAAATCTTGTGACATTCTCAATAAAAATGTAAATGTTTCCATACCTTGACAGAAATAGATTATTTCACCTACTGTATACATGGATACACTTGCTGTACATGGATACCCTCACCAGAATCCTGACAGCCGACAATGCCGCCACCTGGAATCCTGGCGCAACATGGCTATTCCCACGCGTAGGTGTCCACGACACCCTAGAGTGGGAATAAATCATGTGGTGAGCGCAGCAAGACACCAGGCCCACAGCGTGGCGATCACAGCAAGTCTGCAAGGGGACTCTTAGCGATCGCTTTGCTGCCGGCATTCTGGCGGGCGAGATGCCGGTGTCGGGAATCCATACCGAACCCATCTCAAATCCTTATGAGCACCTACAACTTTTACACATACTGTAGATTTGGCAAACAAGTCAATTACCACTTTTAGGTTTAGTGCATCTTCTAATGGTCTAAACTCAGGTGTGAAAATCTCAATTTGAGGGGGCTTGTCCCACAATCCCAACAATTAGGATTTTTCTTTATACCCATAGGAATGTTGGGTGGTGTGTCTTCCTCGCCTCTTACTGGTGCATATGCTAATGCAGAGTTGTTTTAGGGGCGGGCAGAACATACTGTACTGAACCACTCTCCCAGAATTTCTTTGAAACTACTGCATTCTCTGATGAAGTGTGTGGGGCGTGATGAAGCAACATAGCACTACAGAAGTGCAAGGCACATCCCTGAGGTCATACCTCCCAACATGACCCTCTCCAGGAGGGACAGAATGCTCTGCTCCTGGACTTTTCTCTTAATTTATGATTGCCATCACCTGTGCTGAAACACCTTTCTTATCCATTAACCTGTTCAACACAGGTGCAGATAATCATTCATTGAGAAAAAATCTAGAAGCAGAGCATTGTGTCCCTCCTGGAGAGGGTCATGTTGGGAGGTATGCTGAGGTATGTGGTACACACTCATCATGATGTGGCTTTGCTTTCATTGTGACAAAGGCCTCGTCAACACGTTTAATCATTGCCACTTATGGGTTTAGCGGTTCTTCACAGAAAACTGAAATGTCTGCTTTAAAATGAAAGTGAAATAGCTAGAATTGGGACAGAACAGTGCATGACCATAGCAAAATGTAGGTCGGGTACGGCCAAACCACTTTAGCTTTCTGGGCCTGCGTTACCAGGTCCCCCTCACCATTTAACAGCCACACACCCTCTTACCCTCTGTATTTCCAACACAGAGCTGGTCCATTGATTAAGCAAACTGTGATTTAATCAGAAACACAATTCTTAGCTGCAAATTAACCATTTAAATATCAAACATACATGCTGCATGCCTACAGCTGATAATATAAAGATATGCATTGTGCACGTGATCTAATTACTATGCAGAATATGTCTTTCATTAGTGATTTTGACTACTTTATGCTGTATTGTCTGTCTATATTTAGGTTAATTAATACCCATACATGGGACTTTCACTTCTAAAGTTTAAGTTAGTAAATTAGAGCAGCTATTATAAGGCAGTTAATTATGCGGACATACATCCCCGCAATGCACGGCAACAAGCATGACAGATTGGCAGAACCCCAAAAATTTGGACTACCGGAGTGGCTAATCATAGGGAGAAGCAGGACTTGGCAACACATTTAATCTATGAAATAATATGGATTGTCATCTCTAGCAATAACAAATACTTTTCCCATTATGGAAATTCCTTTATCGTAGCAGCCTGTATTATTCAATGGCAAAGCTAATGGAAAGGAGGACATGAAAATTACACTGCGCAGGTCACAAATAGCTAAAGAAAAGATTCCTAAATAAAAGTAACTGCAGCAACCACAATACAAATATTGTTTTAGATATACTAGTTTATAAAAAGTGGCATCTCCTGGTCACAGGCGGGTTACAAAACAATACACACAGTAATCATTTATAACAGATGTTAAATGTAATAAGCTCACAGTGTCATATAGAATGTAGTAACAGTAAGCTGTCTTTATTTTCATCACAGTGAAAATACTGTACATCTGTAATAAAATGACGGATGGTCAACAATTGTACAACGCTAATAAAGTTATTATATGACTATAGCTACTGGAATTTCAAACCAGACATTTTAGCATTGTTTTAAACTCACTTTCAAATTAGTTCATTTCTTTTTGTTATTTTTTTCTTCACTATATACAGTATTTTGGAGCAATGGGGGTAATTCAGACCTGATCGCAGCAGCAAATTTGTTAGCAGTTGGGCAAAACCATGAGGGTCATTCCGAGTTGATCGCTCGCTAGCAGTTTTTAGCAGCCGTGCAAATGCATTGTCGCCACCCACCGCGGAGTGTATTTTCGCTTTGCAGAAGTGCGAACGCCTGTTCAGCAGAGCGCCTGCAAAAACATTTTGTGCAAAACAAGACCAGCCCTGGACTTACTCTTTGTGTGCGTTGATTCTAACGTTGGAGAGTTGGCTTTTGACATCACACACACCTGCCCAGCGTTCGCCCAGCCACACCTGCGTTTTCCCCGGCACGCCTGCGTTTTTCCAAAAACTCCCTGAAAACGGTCAGTTGCCACCCAGAAACGCCCCCTTCCTGTCAATCTTCTTGCGCTGTGCCGTGCGACTTAAAGCTTTGCTCGCACCTGTGCAAAACCACAAAGGTTTTTGTACCTGTATGTTGCGCGTGCGCATTGCGGTGCATATGCATGCAGAGAAATGCCAATTTTTAGCCTGATCGCTGCGCTGCGAACAACGGCAGCTAGCGGTCAACTCGGAATGACCCCCTATGTGCACTGCAGGGGGGCAGATATATCATTTACAGAGAGAGTTAAATTTGGGTGGGATATTTTGTTTTTGTGCAGGGTAAATAGTGGCTGCTTTATTTTTACACTGCAATTTAGATTTCAGTGTGAACACACCCCACCCAAATCTAACTCTCTCTGCACATGTTATATCTGCAAATTTGCTGCTGCGGTCAACTGTGAATTACCCCCGATGTTGCTTGCTTCTCAATGGCAGCTCCGTGACAATATCATACAGTCCCTGGCAACCAGCAGTCTTCATACAAATTCTTAATTCTAGTTCCTGGGATCAACAAGTCATGACAGTTGGATTAATGGAACTTGAACTAATGACTTTGTCAGGCTATTTCCAATATGCTGAAAATAGGCAACTAAAAAAACTATTTCAGGTAATAAAAAAGTTTGAAAAATGTTAAATGTTTGGTTGGCCATAAACGTTAAAGTCCACGGGACATTACAAGGCAAAATCTTTACCTTAAATGGGTTACCTCCACTTTGTCCAATGAACTTGAACATACTTTCTGATTCGAAGTTTCCGTAGTTTGAGATGACAAATGATCATTTTATTATGCTCTGTGCTGCAAGGGTTACCCGCACAGCTACTTATTAGTTGGTATACAGAACAAAGGACGAGTTCAGAGAAAGGGGAATCAACTCCGGAAAATAAATTGTTTTTAATATACTGGGAGCACTTTATCTCTGGCATGAGCTGCACTCCCAGTTTTTGTTTTCATTGTTACAGGTTTTTTGCACAGTGCCATTAACCCATTACTGACTAGCATGATCTCCAAAACACAAATGAAGACTTTTTTCACAGACTGTAGATCACAATAGCTTATCCTGTGCTCTCACTGTTTGAGAAAAACAAAAGTGTGTAAAATTAAGGACATGTATATACTATTGTTTATAGACATATTTCAGCCTTTATTTGTGTCCATTTATCCAATATAATTGTAAATTTACCTACTTTCCACCATCAGGGATGCAGTGGTGATAACGGATCCCGTCTAGTAAATGTACAGCAATTCTATGTTGCATTGTTTTTGATTTGTCTTATTGATATATTAAGACATAAATGAATAATAATTACCATGTTACATGACATATGTTATGTCCCCATCCATCCCATAATCCCCATTATTTCCTCATGAAGCACACTCTTAAATGTAATGTGACTATGCTGTCGCCCCCCTCACAGTACAATGTCATGTAGGCATGACCTATCGGCTATGATCAGGGGGGATTGGATATGATTAGTGGGTGTTGTATGACATCATTGGTTAATGCTCAGGTTCAAAAGTCCAAGATGACAGAAGGCAAAATGGAAGTAAACACAGAACTCGTAACTTTTGTCATAACCTGTACAAAGACATAGGATAGATATACTATATGTATCATATATGACACAAATAACTACAGTATATTTAGTTTAGTAACATGCTGTGCCTCTCCAGAACATTAGATACCATTTTCAAGCCTGCAAGTAAAACAAACTTTGAAATGTTAAAAAGATATAGCATAGCACACCACCTACTGGCTTTTACATGAACTGCACCTTCATACACCTAGCAAAATACTTATTGTTTGCCCCTAAACAAAAGGGTGAAGCTATTTTATAATCCATATGGGATAGATCGATATGATATGTTTCAAAATATAACTGATATTTTCTATGAAACCAAATAGTTTTGTATCCTTGGATTGTTACAGTAGATGATCTAAATAAGGCTTTAATTACATGAAATGCTATCTTAACAGTGCTGATGTTATTCAGTTGAATGCTGGATTACCTGTAAAGATAGGGATCAGTGTAACGCTGAAATAAGAACATGTTTCCATGTTTCCCCCACTAGAAGCATAAGGCAGTAATATAACATTCAGAAGAGTCAATAGAGTCATATTTAATAAAAATGAAAAGTAATATTTTTTTTTTCATAATAAAGTAAATGTTATAATTACATAAGCAGACCATTGAACCACCAATCCAGGTTCATAAAATTAGCATTCTCCAAATATTCTTGTATTGTCTGCACTATGGGAGTCATTCCGAGTTGTTCGCTCGTTGCCGATTTTCGCTATACTGCGATTAGTCGCTTACTGCGCATGCGCAAGGTTCGCAGAGCGCATGCGCTTAGTTAGTTTACACAAAAGTTAGGTATTTTACTCACGGCATAACAAAGCTTTTTCATCGCTGTGCTGATCGGAGTGTGAGTGACAGGAAGTGGGTGTTTCTAGGCGGAAACCGGCCGTTTTATGGGAGTGTGCGGAAAAACGCAGGCGTTCGAGTTGCAAAACGCAGGTGTGGCTGGAGAAACGGGGGAGCGGTTGGGCGAACGCTGGGTGTGTTTGTGATGTCAAACCAGGAACGAAAAGGACTGAGCTGGTCGCAATGGCTGAGTAAGTCTGGAGCTACTCAGAAACTGCTAAGAAATTTCTATTTGCAATTCTGCTAATCTTTCGTTAGCAATTCTGCTAAGCTAAAATACACTCCCAGAGGGCGGCGGCTTAGCGTGTGCAATGCTGCTAAAAGCAGCTAGCGAGCGAACAACTCGGAATCACCCCCAATCTGCATATAAAGAACTTTCTTTGGGAAGGGGAGAGTTTGGACAGTAGGCAGCCAGGAGTGGCCCCTTCTATTCCCTCACAATAAAACACGTCTGATAAGAATAAAGTACTTTGATCTGCATTTGGGAAGTACAGTGTATAGCAGTAAACATTTTATATCTTCCCTCATGTGCTTACCCTTTTCTTACTTTAATAATCTTCAGCTGCACCAAATCCAGCAGTCTTCTGCCACCTGATACTTATTCCAGTGTCATCTGCTGATATAGCTATGTTTATTTACCCTGTACTTGTCCTATATTGTCGTCAACTGTAAGTTGCTGTTTTCCTGTTTGATTCTTTGTTTATGTACTCTGTAATTGGGCGCTGCGGAACCCTTGTGGCGCCATATAAATAAAGGATAATAATAATAATAATAATAATAATAATAATAATAATAATAATAATATATATGTTTCCAGGGACATTTACTTTTCTGGAAAACACTGGTTACAGTTAGAATGTTTTGCCGCGGTGCATGGTGACATATCCCCCAAAACATTATTATTTTATTCATATTGTTATAATAAGTAAAAATAGGCCACCTGGAACTGGATGATCTCAGTTTAAAAACAGAGCAGAAATATTTTGCAGCAGAGTCAATAGTGAATAAGTCACAGACACACACGAAAACTTCCATCTATTTCTGTGGTTTGGTAACTTACCATCACATTCACTATGATGTTCCGTGTGTCTCTCACACAATAACACAGATGTTGTCACTTAATCTTTGCACCCTAATACATCATCAGTTTACCGGTGACTGGCGGCAGTCATCCCTGCAGGTGGGATTATGTTCTTACAGGTGGTCTCTGGAGAGGAGTTGGTGCCTGCAGGACAATTGCTGCAATCATGTCAAATTGTTTTGTTTTTTAAATATCATTTGCCATCAGAGACTTTTAACCCTTTACTAGCAGATAAATATGGAATCTATTTAATTCCTCCTACTGAAAGTCCAGGAAAATTCAATATAAACAGATGTACTGTACATATAATGCTGCTAATAATATTCGCACATTTGCTTGCACTCTGTCCATCTTAGGGGCACATTCTCAGACAACTACCTCTGCATATCCTCATACAACCCAGGCCCACTTGCGTCTTCTTCTCCTAGCACATGGTGGGTAGATAAATGGTAACTCTGCAAAGGCAGGTTTCATAGCAAGTGAAGGTTAAAGTGGCATGGGCACGGGCAGTGTAGCACAGAACAATTACAGAGTGTACAATAAATGGGCACTGGGCCATCCAACAGTACCACATTGTAAGTATCCACACAGAAATGCTAGTTGCCAGTGGCGGTATTAATACTGGTGGCGTATAATGCTGCTACCTCACAGTGACCACACTCTTCCCAATGGCAGCTACAACTGACATTCCGTAACCTTATTATCTATTGTTTCTCATACCTTGGATTGTGAACTCGTTTGGGCAGCGGCATTTCTACCTTCTTTTTCATATCACTATATATTATTTGAAACATAATTCCCTCAAAGCACAGTACTGCATAATATACGTGCACATCATATACAAAATATAATAATATCAGATAACACTATGGTTGGGGGAATTATCTATAGATAATTATGATGTATAAGATATGATGATGGCTGGTGTATCTTTCCACCCCCTCTAAGTCAGTAACCATCACTTGTACAGTAGCAAGGCCTGATTACTGCTAAAACATTGGGACATCAAGCATTGGATTCCCCCGCAAACGCTCTAACCACCACTAGGCTTTGTTGCCATTGTTTGATTCTTCATCTATAATGTGAACTACAGTAGCCGCAGTTTATTCAGCACAGGACAAAATGGCTATCACTAAGGTGTGCAAAATGAAGCAAATATACTGTATGTGTAAAAGTTAAGTGACATTGCTTTATTACTTGCCCAAATAGACTAGAGATGAGCGGGTTCGGTTTCTCTGAATCCGAACCCGCCCGAACTTCATGGTTTTTTTCACGGGTCCGAGCAGACTCGGATCCTCCCGCCTTGCTCGGTTAACCCGAGCGCGCCCGAACGTCATCATGACGCTGTCGGATTCTCGCGAGACTCGGATTCTATATAAGGAGCCGCGCGTCGCCGCCATTTTCACACGTGCATTGAGATTGATAGGGAGAGGACGTGGCTGGCGTCCTCTCCATTTAGATTATAAGAGAGAGAGATTTACTGGAGCTTAGGACTAGGAGGAGTACTGTAGAAGTGTAGAGAGTGCAGAGAGTTTACTAGTGAGTGACCACCAGACAGTGCAGTTTATTTAATATATCCGTTCTCTGCCTGAAAAAAGCGATACACACAGTGACTCAGTCACATACCATATCTGTGTGCACTGCTCAGGCTCAGCCCAGTGTGCTGCATCATCTATATATATTATATATCTGTCTGACTGCTCAGCTCACACAGCTTATAATTGTGGGGGAGACTGGGGAGCACTGCAGTGCCAGTTATAGGTTATAGCAGGAGCCAGGAGTACATAATATTATATAGTGAGTGACCACCAGACAGTGCAGTTTATTTAATATATCCGTTCTCTGCCTGAAAAAAGCGATACACACAGTGACTCAGTCACATACCATATCTGTGTGCACTGCTCAGGCTCAGCCCAGTGTGCTGCATCATCTATATATATTATATATCTGTCTGACTGCTCAGCTCACACAGCTTATAATTGTGGGGGAGACTGGGGAGCACTGCAGTGCCAGTTATAGGTTATAGCAGGAGCCAGGAGTACATAATATTATATTAAAATTAAACAGTGCACACTTTTGCTGCAGGAGTGCCACTGCCAGTGTGACTGACCAGTGACCTGACCACACTGACCACCAGTATAGTTAGTAGTATACTTATATTGTGATTGCCTGAAAAAGTTAAACACTCGTCGTGTGACTTCACTTGTGTGTTGTTGTTTTTTTTATTCTATAAAAATAAAACTCATTCTGCTGACAGACAGTGTCCAGCAGGTCCGTCATTATATAATATATAATATATACCTGTCCGGCTGCAGTAGTGATATATATATATTTTTTATATCATTTATCATCCAGTCGCAGCAGACACAGTACGGTAGTTCACGGCTGTGGCTACCTCTGTGTCTGCACTCGGCAGGCAGTCCGTCCATAATTGTATACCACCTAACCGTGGTTTTTTTTTCTTCTTTATACATACATACTACTACGACATCTCTTTATCAACCAGTCTATATTAGCAGCAGACACAGTACAGTACGGTAGTTCACGGCTGTGGCTACCTCTGTGTCTGCACTCGGCAGGCAGTCCGTCCATAATTGTATACCACCTAACCGTGGTTTTTTTTTCTTTCTTCTTTATACATACATAGTTACATAGACATCTCTTTATCAACCAGTCTATATTAGCAGCAGACACAGTACAGTACGGTAGTTCACGGCTGTGGCTACCTCTGTGTCTGCACTTGGCAGGCAGTCCGTCCATAATTGTATACCACCTAACCGTGGTTTTTTCTTCTTTCTTCTTTATACATACATAGTTACATAGACATCTCTTTATCAACCAGTCTATATTAGCAGCAGACACAGTACAGTACGGTAGTTCACGGCTGTGGCTACCTCTGTGTCTGCACTCGGCAGGCAGTCCGTCCATAATTGTATACCACCTAACCGTGGTTTTTTTTTCTTTCTTCTTTATACATACATAGTTACATAGACATCTCTTTATCAACCAGTCTATATTAGCAGCAGACACAGTACAGTACGGTAGTTCACGGCTGTGGCTACCTCTGTGTCTGCACTCGGCAGGCAGTCCGTCCATAATTGTATACCACCTAACCGTGGTTTTTTTTTCTTTCTTCTTTATACATACATAGTTACATAGACATCTCTTTATCAACCAGTCTATATTAGCAGCAGACACAGTACAGTACGGTAGTTCACGGCTGTGGCTACCTCTGTGTCTGCACTCGGCAGGCAGTCCGTCCATAATTGTATACCACCTAACCGTGGTTTTTTTTTCTTTCTTCTTTATACATACATACTACTACGACATCTCTTTATCAACCAGTCTATATTATTAGCAGCAGACACAGTACAGTACGGTAGTTCACGGCTGTGGCTACCTCTGTGTCTGCACTCGGCAGGCAGTCCGTCCATAATTGTATACCACCTAACCGTGGTTTTTTTTTCTTTCTTCTTTATACATACATAGTTACATAGACATCTCTTTATCAACCAGTCTATATTAGCAGCAGACACAGTACAGTACGGTAGTTCATGGCTGTGGCTACCTCTGTGTCTGCACTCGGCAGGCAGTCCATAATTGTATACGAGTATCCATCTCCATTGTTTACCTGAGGTGCCTTTTAGTTGTGCCTATTAAAATATGGAGAACAAAAATGTTGAGGTTCCAAAATTAGGGAAAGATCAAGATCCACTTCCACCTCGTGCTGAAGCTGCTGCCACTAGTCATGGCCGAGACGATGAAATGCCAGCAACGTCGTCTGCCAAGGCCGATGCCCAATGTCATAGTACAGAGCATGTCAAATCCAAAACACCAAATATCAGAAAAAAAAGGACTCCAAAACCTAAAATAAAATTGTCGGAGGAGAAGCGTAAACTTGCCAATATGCCATTTACGACACGGAGTGGCAAGGAACGGCTGAGGCCCTGGCCTATGTTCATGGCTAGTGGTTCAGCTTCACATGAGGATGGAAGCACTCAGCCTCTCGCTAGAAAAATGAAAAGACTCAAGCTGGCAAAAGCAGCACAGCAAAGAACTGTGCATTCTTCGAAATCCCAAATCCACAAGGAGAGTCCAATTGTGTCGGTTGCGATGCCTGACCTTCCCAACACTGGACGTGAAGAGCATGCGCCTTCCACCATTTGCACGCCCCCTGCAAGTGCTGGAAGGAGCACCCGCAGTCCAGTTCCTGATAGTCAGATTGAAGATGTCAGTGTTGAAGTACACCAGGATGAGGAGGATATGGGTGTTGCTGGCGCTGGGGAGGAAATTGACCAGGAGGATTCTGATGGTGAGGTGGTTTGTTTAAGTCAGGCACCCGGGGAGACACCTGTTGTCCGTGGGAGGAATATGGCCGTTGACATGCCAGGTGAAAATACCAAAAAAATCAGCTCTTCGGTGTGGAGGTATTTCAACAGAAATGCGGACAACAGGTGTCAAGCCGTGTGTTCCCTTTGTCAAGCTGTAATAAGTAGGGGTAAGGACGTTAACCACCTCGGAACATCCTCCCTTATACGTCACCTGCAGCGCATTCATAATAAGTCAGTGACAAGTTCAAAAACTTTGGGTGACAGCGGAAGCAGTCCACTGACCAGTAAATCCCTTCCTCTTGTAACCAAGCTCACGCAAACCACCCCACCAACTCCCTCAGTGTCAATTTCCTCCTTCCCCAGGAATGCCAATAGTCCTGCAGGCCATGTCACTGGCAATTCTGACGATTCCTCTCCTGCCTGGGATTCCTCCGATGCATCCTTGCGTGTAACGCCTACTGCTGCTGGCGCTGCTGTTGTTGCTGCTGGGAGTCGATGGTCATCCCAGAGGGGAAGTCGTAAGCCCACTTGTACTACTTCCAGTAAGCAATTGACTGTTCAACAGTCCTTTGCGAGGAAGATGAAATATCACAGCAGTCATCCTGCTGCAAAGCGGATAACTGAGGCCTTGACAACTATGTTGGTGTTAGACGTGCGTCCGGTATCCGCCGTTAGTTCACAGGGAACTAGACAATTTATTGAGGCAGTGTGCCCCCGTTACCAAATACCATCTAGGTTCCACTTCTCTAGGCAGGCGATACCGAGAATGTACACGGACGTCAGAAAAAGACTCACCAGTGTCCTAAAAAATGCAGTTGTACCCAATGTCCACTTAACCACGGACATGTGGACAAGTGGAGCAGGGCAGGGTCAGGACTATATGACTGTGACAGCCCACTGGGTAGATGTATGGACTCCCGCCGCAAGAACAGCAGCGGCGGCACCAGTAGCAGCATCTCGCAAACGCCAACTCTTTCCTAGGCAGGCTACGCCTTGTATCACCGCTTTCCAGAATATGCACACAGCTGAAAACCTCTTACGGCAACTGAGGAAGATCATCGCGGAATGGCTTACCCCAATTGGACTCTCCTGTGGATTTGTGGCATCGGACAACGCCAGCAATATTGTGTGTGCATTAAATATGGGCAAATTCCAGCACGTCCCATGTTTTGCACATACCTTGAATTTGGTGGTGCAGAATTTTTTAAAAAACGACAGGGGCGTGCAAGAGATGCTGTCGGTGGCCAGAAGAATTGCGGGACACTTTCGGCGTACAGGCACCACGTACAGAAGACTGGAGCACCACCAAAAACTACTGAACCTGCCCTGCCATCATCTGAAGCAAGAAGTGGTAACGAGGTGGAATTCAACCCTCTATATGCTTCAGAGGTTGGAGGAGCAGCAAAAGGCCATTCAAGCCTATACAATTGAGCACGATATAGTAGGTGGAATGCACCTGTCTCAAGCGCAGTGGAGAATGATTTCAACGTTGTGCAAGGTTCTGATGCCCTTTGAACTTGCCACACGTGAAGTCAGTTCAGACACTGCCAGCCTGAGTCAGGTCATTCCCCTCATCAGGCTTTTGCAGAAGAAGCTGGAGACATTGAAGGAGGAGCTAACACGGAGCGATTCCGCTAGGCATGTGGGACTTGTGGATGGAGCCCTTAATTCGCTTAACAAGGATTCACGGGTGGTCAATCTGTTGAAATCAGAGCACTACATTTTGGCCACCGTGCTCGATCCTAGATTTAAAGCCTACCTTGGATCTCTCTTTCCGGCAGACACAAGTCTGCTGGGGTTGAAAGACCTGCTGGTGACAAAATTGTCAAGTCAAGCGGAACGCGACCTGTCAACATCTCCTCCTTCACATTCTCCCGCAACTGGGGGTGCGAGGAAAAGGCTCAGAATTCCGAGCCCACCCGCTGGCGGTGATGCAGGGCAGTCTGGAGCGACTGCTGATGCTGACATCAGGTCCGGACTGAAGGACCTGACAACGATTACGGACATGTCGTCTACTGTCACTGCATATGATTCTCTCAACATTGATAGAATGGTGGAGGATTATATGAGTGACCGCATCCAAGTAGGCACGTCACACAGTCCGTACTTATACTGGCAGGAAAAAGAGGCAATTTGGAGGCCCTTGCACAAACTGGCTTTATTCTACCTAAGTTGCCCTCCCACAAGTGTGTACTCCGAAAGAGTGTTTAGTGCCGCCGCTCACCTTGTCAGCAATCGGCGTACGAGGTTACATCCAGAAAATGTGGAGAAGATGATGTTCATTAAAATGAATTATAATCAATTCCTCCGCGGAGACATTGACCAGCAGCAATTGCCTCCACAAAGTACACAGGGAGCTGAGATGGTGGATTCCAGTGGGGACGAATTGATAATCTGTGAGGAGGGGGATGTACACGGTGATATATCGGAGGGTGATGATGAGGTGGACATCTTGCCTCTGTAGAGCCAGTTTGTGCAAGGAGAGATTAATTGCTTCTTTTTTGGGGAGGTCCAAACCAACCCGTCATATCAGTCACAGTCGTGTGGCAGACCCTGTCACTGAAATGATGGGTTGGTTAAAGTGTGCATGTCCTGTTTTGTTTATACAACATAAGGGTGGGTGGGAGGGCCCAAGGACAATTCCATCTTGCACCTCTTTTTTCTTTTCTTTTTCTTTGCATCATGTGCTGATTGGGGAGGGTTTTTTGGAAGGGACATCCTGCGTGACACTGCAGTGCCACTCCTAAATGGGCCCGGTGTTTGTGTCGGCCACTAGGGTCGCTAATCTTACTCACACAGTCAGCTACCTCATTGCGCCTCTTTTTTTCTTTGCGTCATGTGCTGTTTGGGGAGGGTTTTTTGGAAGGGACATCCTGCGTGACACTGCAGTGCCACTCCTAGATGGGCCCGGTGTTTGTGTCGGCCACTAGGGTCGCTAATCTTACTCACACAGCTACCTCATTGCGCCTCTTTTTTCTTTGCGTCATGTGCTGTTTGGGGAGGGTTTTTTGGAAGGGACATCCTGCGTGACACTGCAGTGCCACTCCTAGATGGGCCCGGTGTTTGTGTCGGCCACTAGGGTCGCTAATCTTACTCACACAGCTACCTCATTGCGCCTCTTTTTTTCTTTGCGTCATGTGCTGTTTGGGGAGGGTTTTTTGGAAGGGCCATCCTGCGTGACACTGCAGTGCCACTCCTAGATGGGCCCGGTGTTTGTGTCGGCCACTAGGGTCGCTAATCTTACTCACACAGCTACCTCATTGCGCCTCTTTTTTTCTTTGCGTCATGTGCTGTTTGGGGAGGGTTTTTTGGAAGGGACATCCTGCGTGACACTGCAGTGCCACTCCTAGATGGGCCCGGTGTTTGTGTCGGCCACTAGGGTCGCTTATCTTACTCACACAGCGACCTCGGTGCAAATTTTAGGACTAAAAATAATATTGTGAGGTGTGAGGTATTCAGAATAGACTGAAAATGAGTGTAAATTATGGTTTTTGAGGTTAATAATACTTTGGGATCAAAATGACCCCCAAATTCTATGATTTAAGCTGTTTTTTAGTGTTTTTTGAAAAAAACACCCGAATCCAAAACACACCCGAATCCGACAAAAAAAATTCGGTGAGGTTTTGCCAAAACGCGTTCGAACCCAAAACACGGCCGCGGAACCGAACCCAAAACCAAAACACAAAACCCGAAAAATTTCAGGCGCTCATCTCTAAAATAGACAGGGTTTAGCCACAAATAGGGGCTAATCCCAACTAAAATCCTGATTAGGGTGCCCAAAATCCCGTTTGCACCTCATAAGAATGCGAGAAGAAATGTGATCCCCACGGCTAACGGGTGTCATTTCTTCTCGCATTATTATGAGGTGCAAACGGGATTTTGGGCTCCCTAATCAGGATTTTAGTTGGGATTAGCCCCTATTTGTGGCTAAACCCTGTCTATTTGGGCAAGTAATAAAGCAATGTCACTTAACTTTTACACATATATTTGTATTATTACTAGCTCTTTAATATAAAGCCATCAATAGTACACTGTCTTCTCTACACATATAAAATATTCCTGTAAGTCATCATTTAGTGGATAAAAATATTAAAATAAAAATATCAGAATCAAGCAACTGATTGCAACACTTGCTTAATCCATCATACTTTAGAAATGACAAGAGTCCTAATCTACCACAGTAAAATCACCCAGTATATGATGTTCACTTTAAATCTATTCTTTAAATGTTCCATTAGAAAAATGTTTTCAATTCCTGTAACAATACTGATACATACAGTATTACAGTATTGTGCAAACGTTTTAGGCAGATGTTGAAAAAAATTGACAAAGTAAGAATGCTTTCAAAAATAGAAGTGTTAATAGTTTATTTTTTATCAATTAATAAAATGTAAAGTAAATGAACAGAAGAGAAATCTAAATCAAATCAATATTTGGTGTGTACCCTTTGCCTTCAAAACAGCAACAATACTCTTAGGTACACTTGCACGCAGTTTTTGATGTTACTCGGCAGGGAGGTTGTTCCAAACATCTTGGAGAATCACATATATTCTGTAGATGTGGACTTGCTCAAATACTTTTGTCTCTTCATATAAACCCAGACAGACTTGACATTGAGATCAAGGGTCTGTAGGAGCCATATCATCACTTCCCGGACTCCTTGTTCTTCTTTACGCTGAAGTTAGTTCATAATGACATTGGCTGTATGCTTGGGGTCGTTGTCCTGCTGCAGGATAAATTTGGAGCCAATCAGATGCCTCCCTGATGGTATTGCATGATGGATAAGTGCCTGCCTTATTCAGACTTCTGTTTGTGTAATGTTAATCTAAAAACATCTTCTGTTGGCTGCTTCCAGCAGAATAACGCATTATCGGCTGATTCAGGTTTGGGTGCAGTGTGTTCAAACTGAAATCTAAATTGCCGTGTAATAATAAAAAAGGCAGTATTTACCCTGCACAGAAACAATATAACCCACCCACATCCAAATCTCTCTGCACGTTACATCAAATCTGCCCTACCAGCAGTGCAACATGGTTGTGTACTTTTTTTCTTTGCTAACAAACCTGAATCAGGCCCTATGTTGTACAGAGCAGATCATCTGAACTGGTTCGACAATGACAATAAGTGGCCTCCACAGTCACCAGATCCCAATCCAATAGAGTACATTTGGGATGTTGTGTAAAGTGAGCTTTATAGGATGAATGTGAAGCCAACAAAGCTGCAGCAACTGCATGATGCTAATGCTACCATGTCAATATAGACCAGAATTTGTAATGAATGTTTTCAGCACATTGTTGAATATATGACATAAAGAATTAAAGAATTCAGGGTGTTTTTGGGAGGTGAAACTCAGTACTAGAATGGTGCATGTCTGTTTTCTTTTACACAAAATATGGGAGCATCATAAACTTTGTTGCCTAACAAAAAAAAGTAGAAAAACAAAACCTCCTGTATAAAGAACTTAGTTTTTAGTCCGTTATTGCTGTACCACTCGTCCGTTGAGCACCAGTGAAGTGTATTTTATGTAGTGCAATATTCCAGCACTTGCAGGGTTACTTACAGACACTTAGAGTCACAGCAGGTTGGGGATCTCTTTAACACTTTAGCGCCTGACAGCTTATCTGTCATGTGCAATCAACATCATCAGTGGCCTCGGGGAGCAGATAATTTGTCTGCATTTTTTTGGGAGAAAAGGTGACGCAGAGAGCAAAAAAAAAAAAGAAAAATAACCTTGAGCTGAGAAAGAGGTGGAGGGTGTGAGTTCTGGGGGGCATTTAGGTGTATTACTGACAGCCTGGTGATGCAAGACTGAAACTATCATCAAAATGCTTCATAGTTGTACTACATTCTGACAAACAGTATGTACAGTAACTCACAAGATGGAAAAAAAAATGGAGTCCATAGAATTTTGGGGGTTGGCATGGTGTCACAGCAAATAAGTTTGATGTCTGGCAACTACAGGACTTTAGGTTCATTTGCAAATAGGGGTCATACTCATATGGAGTTTGAATGTTCTCTCCATGTTTGTATGGCTTTCCTACCATGGTCCAAAAATGCTTTGGTTAGTGAATTTCTTCTGACTAATTTGGTTCTTGTGTTTGTATGACATTGGTGGATCAAACATTGACTGTGGTCAGCCTGTTGACTCCAGAGCTCCAGAGCTTCTTCAAGTTTATAAATGTGCCTAATCTACTAGTGCGATAAGTATCTATGGGCACTTCCACGATAACGGAAACACCTTTTTACAGTTTATAAACTCTACCCATCATACAACTGCCACCACTAATGTGAACAACTCATAATTAGAGATGTGCACCAGAAATTTTTCGGGTTTTGGTTTTGGATTCGGTTCCGTGGCCGTGTTTTGGATTCGGACGCATTTTGGCAAAACCTCCCTGAAATTTTTTTTGTCGGATTCGGGTGTGTTTTGAATTCGGGTGTTTTTTTTTCAAAAACCCCTCAAAAACAGCTTAAATCATAGAATTTGGGGGTAATTTTGATCCCATAGTATTATTAACCTCAATAACCATAATTTACACTCATTTCCAGTCTATTCTGAACACCTCACAATATTATATTTAGTCCTACAATTTGCACCGAGGTCGCTGGATGACTAAGCTAAGCGACCCAAGTGGGCGGCACAAACACCTGGCCCATCTAGGAGTGGCAGTGTCAGACAGGATGGCACTTAAAAAAATAGTCCCCAAACAGCACATGATGCAAAGAAAAAAAGAGGTGCACCAAGGTCTCTGGATGACTAAGTTAAGCGACCTAAGTGGTCGGCACAAACACCTGGCCCATCTAGGAGTGGCACTGCAGTGTAAGAGAGGATGGCACTTAAAAAAATAGTCCCCAAACAGCACATGATGCAAAGAAAAGAGAAAAAGAGGTGCACTGTGGTCGCTGGATGGCTAAGCTAAGCGACACAAACACCTCAATATCACAGGAATTATTCGTTCTAATCAATTGTATTATTGGTCCAAATCACTGGAAGAAAATGACAAAATCACTGGAATTATTCGTAAACATTTGTAGAAAGTCGCTGCTTTCTGAGTACAGAAATGCTCAGATATTCCTGCGAATCCACAATCCCTTCCCAGAGGAAAAAGAAATTGAGAAACCGTTGTTTGAAAATGTTTGTTCTCTTTCCCTTACAAAGGAACAAACCACTTTCCAAGAAGACTGACGTTTTTGGGATTATGGAGACATAATGTTTTTAAAATCCTAAAGCAGGTGGTGTATTAGAGCAAAAGAGTGCAAGAGACCAGCCATGCAGTTTCTGAAATATTATGACAAAATGTTACTGTTTTTCATAAGCACTCATTCCTAGCTCTGCTAAGTACTGTTTGGTATACTGTATCTGGCTTCCATGAGGTAGTTGTCCATTATTTCAGCTTCCATTGACCTTTTTGAAAGCGGTAGAAGTTATCGGTTCTTTTTTTTTTTTCTCCCTATTTTTAATTTTCTCCTGCATAGCCCAGTAAAATGTTGCAATGTTAAGTATTGACTTGTGCCTTCTGGGGGTCCACTTCTTCACCAAACCCAGCCAAATCTCATCCTAACCCTCTGTTCCATGTTCTCTATGTACCCCATCTGTGTCACCCATGTCTGTCTACCCCTCCCCTTTAGATTGTAAGCTCTCACGAGCAGGACCCTCTTCCCTCATGTGCTTATCCTTTGTCTTACTTGAATAATCTTCAACTATACCACATCCAGCAGTCTTCTGCCGTCTGATACTTATTCCAGTGTCATCTGCTGATGTATCTATGTTTATTTACCCTGTACTTGTCCTATACTGTCATCAACTGTAAGTTGCTGTTTTCCTGTTTGATTATTTATGTACTCTGTAATTGGGCACTGCGAAACCCTTGTGGCGCCATATAAATAAAGGATAATAATAATAATATAGGGTGTATAATCACCAGGTGTATCTCACACATTGCTCAGTACAGATTACAGGATGTATAATCAGTACTCACCAGGTGTATAACACACGTCGCACAGTACAGTATATAGGGTGTATAATCCCCAGGTGTATCTCACACATCACTCAGTACAGATTACAGGATGTATAATCAGTAATCAGCAGGTGTATAACACACGTCGCAGAGTACAGTATACATACTGGTCACAACAATGCAGCAGATATTGAGCACTGATTAAGATACTAGAAGTGACACAGAACTGCAAGATACAGCAATGGCCTACTGTACTGTACTATATATGTATATTGCTGGTAACCAAAATGCTGCACTGTCCTACTATATACTGCTCACAATAATGCAGCACAGATATGGAATGGATACTTGCAGTGACACAGAGCTGCAAGATACAGCAAAGGCCTACTGTACTGTACTACATATGTATACTGCTGGTCACCAAAATGCTGCACTGTCCTACTATATACTGCTCACAATAATGCAGCACAGATATGGAATGAATACTTGCAGTGACACAGAGCTGCAAGATACAGCAATGGCTTACTGTACAACTATATACTGTTGGTCACCAAAATGCTGCACTGTAATACTATATATACTGCTCACAAAAATGCAGCACAGATATGGAATGGATACTTGCAGTGACACAGAGCTGCAAGATACAGCAATGGCCTACTGTCCAACTATATACTGTTGGTCACCAAAATGCTGCACTGTAATACAATATATACTGCTCACAAAAATGCAGCACAGATATGGAATGGATACTTGCAGTGACACAGAGCTGCAAGATACAGCAATGGCCTACTGTACTGTACTATATATGTATACTGTTGGTCACCAAAATGCTGCACTGTAATACTATAGATACTGCTCACAAAACTGCAGCACAGATATGGAATGGATACTTGCAGTGACACAGAGCTGCAAGATACAGCAATGGCCTACTGTACAACTATATACTGTTGGTCACTAAAATGCTGCACTGTAATACTATATATACTGCTCACAAAAATGCAGCACATATATGGAATGGATACTTGTAGTGACACAGAGCTGCAAGATACAGCAATGGCCTACTGTACAACTATATACTGTTGGTCACCAAAATGCTGCACTGTAATACTATATATACTGCTCACAAAATGCAGCACAGATATGGAATGGATACTTGCAGTGACATAGAGCTGCAAGATACAGCAATGGCCTACTGTACTGTACTACTATAATTATATACTGGTGGTCCCCAGTCCCCACAATAAAGCATACTGAGCACAGATATTTGCAGCACACTGAGCACAGATATGGAGCATTTTCAGGAAGAGAACGTAGATATTTGCAGCACACTGAGCACAGATATTTGCAGCACACTGAGCACAGATATTTGCAGCACACTGAGCACAGATTACGGAGCTTTTCAGGGAGAGAACGCAGCCACGTCCTCTCCGTTCAATGGGGGTAATTCCAAGTTGATCACAGCAGGAATTTTGTTAGCAGTTGGGCAAAACCATGTGCACTGCAGGGGAGGCAGATATAACGTGCAGAAAGAGTTAGATTTGGGTGGGTTATTTTATTTCTGTGCAGGGTAAATACTGGCTGCTTTATTTTTACACTGCAAATTAGATTGCAGATTGAACACACCACACCCAAATCTAACTCTCTCTGCACATGTTAAATCTGCCTCCCCTGCAGTGCACATGGTTTTGCCCAACTGCTAACAAAATTCCTGCTGCGATCAACTTGGAATTACCCCCAATCTCCAATGCACGAGTGAAAATGGCGGCGACGCGCGGCTATTTATATAGAATACGAATCTCGTGAGAATCCGACAGCGGGATGATGACGTTCGGCCTCGTTCAGGTTAACCGAGCAAGGTGGGAAGATCCGAGGCTGCCTCGGACTTGTGTAAAATAGGTGAAGTTCGGGGGGGGGGGGGGGTCGGATCTTGACGAACCAAACCCGCTCATCTCTACTCATCATAAGTTCATAACCCATCAGCCCACAACAGTGCCGTAACTAGGCATTTTAGCGCTGTGTGCGAGAAACGACAGTGGCGCCCCCCCCCCATGAAGGATTGGGGTAGTGCGCGCTGCAGACGCGCAAAAATTTCTAGGGGCGTGGCCACAAAATAATAGCAATTCATACTACGGTGCACAGTAGTCTACATTATTCAAATTACGCTGCACAGTAGCGCCACTACACCAGGTAGAGCCTCTTTTATACATTACCGCAGACAGTGTCCCCCTTTTTACACATTGCGGCAGCCAGTCCCCCTTTTTACACATTGCGGCAGCCAGTCTCCCTTTTTACACATTGCGGAAGCCAGGACCCCTTCTTACACATTGCGGCAGCCAGGCCCCCTTTTTACACATTGTGGCAGATAGACCCTTTTTACACATTGCGGCAGCCAGTCCCCCTTTTTACACATTGCGGCAGATAGACCCTTTTTACACATTGCGGCAGCCAGTCCCCCTTTTAACACATTACAGCAGCCAATCTCCCTTTTAACACATTGCGGCAGCCGGTCCTCCTTTTTACACATTGCGGCAGCCAGGACCCCTTTTTACACATTGCGGCAGCCAGGCCCCCTTTTTACACATTGCAGCAGCCAGTCCTATTTTTTACACATTGCGGCAGCCAGTCCCATTTTACACATTGCGGCAGCCAGTCCCTCTTTTTACACATTGCAGCAGCCAGTCCCCCTTTTTACACATTGCAGCAGCCAGTCCCCCTTTTTACACATTGCAGCAGCCAGTCCCCCTTTTTACACATTGCGGCAGCCAGTCCCATTTTACACATTGCGGTAGCCAGTCCCATTTTTTACACATTGCGGCAACCAGTCCCATTTTACACATTGCGGCAGCCAGTCCCTCTTTTTACACATTGCAGCAGCCAGTCCCCCTTTTTACACATTGCAGCAGCCAGTCCCCCTTTTTACACATTGCAGCAGCCAGTCCCATTTTTTACACATTGCGGCAGCCAGTCCCATTTTACACATTGCGGCAGCCAGTCCCATTTTTTACACATTGCGGCAACCAGTCCCATTTTACACATTGCGGCAGCCAGCCCCATTTTACACATTGCGGCAGCCAGTCCCATTTTTTACACATAGCGGCAGCCAGTCCCATTTTACACATTGCGGCAGCCAGTCCCATTTTTTACACATTGCGGCAGCCAGTCCCATTTTTTACACATTGCGGCAGCCAGTCCCATTTTTTACACATTACGGCAGCCAGTCCCATTTTTTACACATTGCAGCAGCCAGTCCCATTTTACACATTGCGGCAGCCAGTCCCATTTTTTACACATTGCGGCAGCCAGTCCCATTTTTTACACATTGCGGCAGCCAGTCCCATTTTACACATTGCGGCAGCCAGTCCCATTTTTTACACATTGCGGCAGGCGGTGTCCGAGAGAGAGAGAGAGAGAGAGAGAGGGGGGGGGGATATACTTACCTTCTCCCCGCTGACAGGCTCCTCGTGCAGCTCCCTCGGTGCAGGCAGTGAGGTGAGAAGAAGGAGGAGGGAGGGGGAGCAGAGAGCCGCAGCAGCGCTATGTTATTGGTAGTAAGCGCCGCTGCAGCATCCCCCTCTCCTTCCGTATTGGCTGCTGGGCAGCCAATACGGAAGGAGAGGGGGATGCTGCTGCGGCGCTTACTACCAATAACATAGCGCTGCTGCGGCTCCCTGCTCCCCCTCCCTCCTCTTTCTCCGCTGCCCGGCGGCGACGCTGATGTCTTCTATCTTCACAGCGCGGCGCACGGCGCAGAGACTTAGAGGCGGCATGTAATGAGTCAATTTGACTCATTACATGCCGCTGGCCGTGCACCCTCAGGGCAACTGCGCTGTGTGCCAAGCCCACTTGGCACACACGTAGTTACGGCCCTGGCCCACAATAAACCACATATAAAATACTATAAAAACAGCTTAAGTTCTATCTTGTGTAAGTTATCCATGGTAAACCAGCCTACTTTCAAAATCGGAAACAGAATCACCATTTATAAGACATGTTACTATGTGTGTGCACACAAACTTGATAAATTCTATTTCCAGAATTAACTCTAGATTTTCACAATCAATTTTTTTGCATGATGGAGACATCCCAGGAATACATCTACACAAATGTAATAAAATTATGACAATTTCTGTAACCTGGGCACATTTTTTAATAAAGTAATAGAATACCCATGCTATGGTAATGGAATCAACAAGTGACTAATGAGCGTGGTAAAGTGTACTGATTACAATATCTTTACTACTACTACTACTACTACTACTACTACTACTACTACTACTTATATTTCCTACTACTGTACCTTTTACAAAATATTTAAGGACAAAATGACACAATTTGGAACGTATAAACATAGCTCAATACTTTAAATACTTGTGAATAAAAGTTTACAAACAACTAAATATAGAGTCAGATAAATAGAAAAAGTGTAAATCAGAAATAACAACTACAAATAAGTACATTCAAAATCAAGACGAAACAAGTAGTACATTTATGAAATGTGGCCTTTACTGAGTCCAATGGAATTCACCGGAAATATGTTGAAATCTATTGACAATAATATAAATAATAATATAAAACACTCTTGTTCGGAATTATTTAAGAAATACTCAGGACTTGGTTCATTGCAACCTGTTCACAATCCAGTGACGTGATCAGCTGTATACATGGTGGCACTTCCTTTTTAGAACTACTTCCTCATCAAAGGTACAATCTACAGATGTGTCCTGATTCATTATTCATGCAATCATGCCAAACAGCCCCTCTCGGTGCACCTATGTCCTATGTGACTTTTCTTGCGCTAGGCGTATTTTTTTGCCTTTTTTGACCCGAAAAATCCATCTTAGTCGCAATGCCACAAGGGTGCACCATTAGACTTATCTTATTATCTTATTCATTTGCTATACAACACTTCTGTGTGCGACTAATGGTGGGTACACACTAGGAGATTTTGTAAACAATATCACTCATTTTTGCTATACAACACTTCTGTGTGCGACTAATGGTGGGTACACACTAGGAGATTTTTACCCTCCTGCTTACAATATCGCCCAGTGTGTAAGCTGCCAACGACGGCTGCTGTGCGCTCCCGGGGGTCGTTAATGACCCCCGCTGTTGCCTGTACATGCAGCTCAATCTGACTATGGGCCTAATTCAGACCTGATCGTAGATGTGCTAAATTTATCACATCCACGATCAGTCACACAGACATGCGGGGGGTGGGGGGGGGGCGAGGGACCGGCACAGGGCTAGTCTGCCCCGCATGTCAGGCCCGACCCCCGTAAAAGTACAAAAGCATCGCACAGCGGCGATGCTTTTGTACTAGAAGAGTAGCTCCCTGGCAGGCAGGAGCTACTTGTCGCTGTGAGGGTTGCAGCGGCTGCGTGTGATGTCACGCGGCCGTCGCGGCCCACCCCCCCAACGGTTCGGTCACACCTGCTGAGGTGTGTGTAGTGCACACGGGCCCTCAGGTCCAGGGGGTCCACCCTGCGCGCTGCACCAATTTCTTCAGTACCACCTCTTCGGAGTCCAGCGTCCACTACAGTAGTCCTGCTAAATCTCTGGTAAAGTGGCACAGCAGCCATTTTCCTGGGGGTTTGCGCATGAACGGTAGGGAAATTGCAGGGAAAATGGGCACCGCACCATTTTTCCAAGTCCTATGCACCACTTTAGAGTCTACTAGCATCTGATAATGTCACTGCGAGAGAGGAGGGGTCCCAGTTGGGAGACTGCACACAGGCCGCTGATCCTAATTGTATCGTATTATGACTGATATGCATTTGTGGGTAAAAAGACACAAAAAAGGCGTTAGCAGAGTTGTACTGAACTCGGACGTATCTAGGGTGAGGACGCCCTTAGACAAAACAGTAGCGTGCCCCGCCCCTCCGGCTTAATTTTATTATTTTCATTGGTTGGTTATAAGCTCTCATTTGATGATAGCCAATTTAATAGAATAATTTAAAAGCCTCTGACTTTTTTTTTTCATTTACTGTATGTACTGTATAGATATTTACTATGTAGGACAGCTTACAGGGGCAGTATGTGCATGTCCTATCCATTTACACTCCAATCAAGATGGCATATGGTACAGTACAGTGGAAATATTCTGCATTTACTGGCATATTTCAGGCTGACATTACCAACATAAGCATCCAAGTGCCGCCCCCAAACAAGTGCCAACCCTAGGCACATCCCTCATGTGCCTAATGGGAAATTCACCACTGACTGGACTTGCGGGCTCACTCGCGCCAGGTGTCTCGTGTTATATGGCGTATTGAGGCTAGTTCAGAGGCGGATTTAGACCTCATGGGGCCCTAATCAAGGCATCGATTTGGGGCCCTCCTTCCTCAAATAATTCTCGGTGTTTTCCCCCACCACCAATTGTAGCAGACAGGTCTCTGCTCATTATGCCGCCCCCCCAGTCGGTGTATGCTCCCCAATCTGCCCCTTGCTGATTAGAGCAGGCGGATGGTAGTTGTACTAGTGTATTGATTATTATTTATTACCAGTTATTTATATAGCACTGACTGAGGGCTTCAATGATAGATATTATAATGGGGGACCTGTTAATAAGAGATGGGTGATGTGTTACAATAAGTGTGTTTGTGTGTGGAGAGGGGGGGTGGGGGGGGGGCACTGATTATATAATGCAGGCACCAATACTGTATAATACTTATTATTACCCCCAATTACATTAGTGTTGACTGCATTATATATGAGTGCATCCCCACCCCTTACTGATTGTAGCAGCCTAGTAGGTCCCCCATCCCTTATAATACCTATTATTACACCCCTCAGTCAGTGTGACTGTATTGATTATATATCAGTGCACCACTGATTGTAGAAGGCATCTCCCATTAATATAGAGTATTATAGCATATTGATATGTCACCAGTCAGTGTGTTTCCCCCTCAGCCATGATTGTAGCAGGCAGATGTTAGACACTGTACTTAAAATAACACTGTAAACCCCCCCCATCCCCACTCCAGCCTATGTTCTACTAGAAATGCCCTTTATACAGCCTTATCGGCGGGTACCCTGGAACCAGTAGGGTCCCCTGGGACCAAAAGGGCCGTAAGCAGTCGCATTGGTTACCTTGTGGTAAATCCTTCTCTGGGTTAGTTGTATGAAGACACATCTGTAATGTTACCAAAATCATGGTGATTCCATTACCTCAAATTACAGCCTGGAAAAGAAAAAACTGTTAGTATCATCTCATATGAAAAATTAGCTTGTATTGATAAACTAATATAAAACTGAATTTTGAGGTAATAGCTCAAAATCTAAATAAATAATCAAACTTTTTTTTTACCTTTTTCGGTAACAAAATCACCTTTACTGTTGTACATATTAATTTAACCATACCATGGAAACAGATTTATCTATGGCTGTCAAATTGCCTTATTTCCATTATATTAACCCTGATATTGAGATTTTATGTGAAAATGTAATCAAACACCTATATTTTTATTGCTTTATATTAGAGATGAGCGGGTTCGGTTCCTCGGAATCCGAACCCCCCCGAACTTCAGCCTTTTTACACGGGTCCGAGGCAGACTCGGATCTTCCCGCCTTGCTCGGCTAACCCGAGCGCGCCCGAACGTCATCATCCCGCTGTCGGATTCTCGCGAGGCTCGTATTCTATCGCGAGACTCGGATTCTATATAAGGAGCCGCGCGTCGCCGCCATTTTCACACGTGCATTGAGATTGATAGGGAGAGGACGTGGCTGGCGTCCTCTCCGTTAGAATAGATAGAGACACTTGAGTTGATTACTTAGTAATTTTGGGGAGCATTAGGAGTACTCAGAGTGCAGAGTTTTGCTGATAGTTACTAGTGACTGACCACCACCAGTTTTATTTATTATTTAATATAATCCGTTCTCTTCCTGAAAAAAGTCACATACCATATCTGTGCTCAGCCTGAGTGTGCTGCATGATAATATCATCTATATGTATATCTGACTGTGCTCACTGCTCACACAGCTGAATTGTGGGGGAGACTGGGGTGCAGTTATAGCAGGAGTACACAGTGCACACTTTTGCTGCCAGTGTGACTGACCAGTGACCACCAGTATATTGTCTGCCTGAAAAAGTTAAACACTCCTGTGGTGTTTTTTTCTTTTATTCTATAAACGCATTCTGCTGACAGTGTCCAGCAGGTCCGTCATTCATTATATTATATAAATATTTACTGCAGTAGTGTTATATTTTTTTTGTTCATCTCTATCATCTTTATCATCTCTATATTAGCAGACGCAGTACGGTAGTCCACGGCTGTGGCTACCTCTGTGTCGTCAGTGCTCGTCCATAATTGTATACCTACCTGTGGTGGGGTTTTTTTTTCTATCTTCTTCATACTAGTAGTTTAGGAGTCTGCTGACAGTGTCCAGCAGGCCCGTCATTATATTATATATACCTGCAGTAGTGATATATATATATTTTTTATATCATTATCATCTCTATACTAGCAGACGCAGTACGGTAGTCCACGGCTGTAGCTACCTCTGTGTCGTCAGTGCTCGTCCATAATTGTATACCTACCTGTGGTGGGTTTTTTTTTTCTATCTTCTTCATACTACTAGTTTAGGAGTCTGCTGACAGTGTCCAGCAGGTCCGTCATTATATTATATATACCTGCAGTAGTGATATATATATATTTTTTATATCATTATCATCTCTATACTAGCAGACGCAGTACGGTAGTCCACGGCTGTAGCTACCTCTGTGTCATCAGTGCTCGTCCATAATTGTATACCTACCTGTGGTGGGTTTTTTTTTTCTATCTTCTTCATACTAGTAGTTTAGGAGTCTGCTGACAGTGTCCAGCAGGTCCGTCATTATATTATATATACCTGCAGTAGTGATATATATATATTTTTTATATCATTATCATCTCTATACTAGCAGACGCAGTACGGTAGTCCACGGCTGTAGCTACCTCTGTGTCGTCAGTCACTCGTCATCCATAAGTATACTAGTATCCATCCATCTCCATTGTTTACCTGAGGTGCCTTTTAGTTGTGCCTATTAAAATATGGAGAACAAAAATGTTGAGGTTCCAAAAATAGGGAAAGATCAAGATCCACTTCCACCTCGTGCTGAAGCTGCTGCCACTAGTCATGGCCGAGACGATGAAATTCCATCAACGTCATCTGCCAAGGCCGATGCCCAATGTCATAGTACAGAGTATGTAAAATCCAAAACACAAAAGATCAGTAAAAAAATGACCCAAAAATCAAAATTAAAAGCGTCTGAGGAGAAGCGTAAACTTGCCAATATGCCATTTACGACACGGAGTGGCAAGGAACGGCTGAGGCCCTGGCCTATATTCATGGCTAGTGGTTCAGCTTCACATGAGGATGGAAGCACTCATCCTCTCGCTAGAAAAAAGAAAAGACTTGCGGCAAAAGCACAGCAAAGAACTGTGCGTTCTTCGAAATCCCAAATCCCAAAGGAGAGTCCAATTGTGTCGGTTGCGATGCCTGACCTTCCCAACACTGGACGGGAAGAGCTTGCGCCTCTTTTTTTCTTTGTGTCATGTGCTGTTTGGGGAGTATTTTTTGGAAGGGCCATCCTGCGTGACACTGCAGTGCCACTCCTAGATGGGCCAGGTGTTTGTGTCGGCCACTAGGGTCGCTTAGCTTAGTCACACAACGACTTTGGTGCAGCTCTTTTTTTCTTTGCATCATGTGCTGTTTGGGGACTATTTTTTTAAGTGCCATCCTGCCTGACACTGCAGTGCCACTCCTAGATGGGCCAGGTGTTTGTGTCGGCCACTAGGGTCGCTTAGCTTACTCACACAGCTACCTCATTGCGCCTCTTTTTTTCTTTGCGTCATGTGCTGTTTGGGGAGTGTTTTTTGGAAGGGCCATCCTGCGTGACACTGCAGTGCCACTCCTAGATGGGCCAGGTGTTTGTGTCGGCCACTAGGGTCACTTATCTTAGTCACACAGCTACCTCATTGCGCCTCTTTTTTTTCTTCTTTGCGTCATGTGCTGTTTGGGGAGTATTTTTTGGAAGGGCCATCCGGCCTGACACTGCAGTGCCACTCCTAGATGGGCCAGGTGTTTGTGTCGGCCACTAGGGTCGCTTAGCTTACTCACACAGCTACCTCATTGCGCCTCTTTTTTTCTTTGCGTCATGTGCTGTTTGGGGAGTGTTTTTTGGAAGGGCCATCCTGCGTGACACTGCAGTGCCACTCCTAGATGGGCCAGGTGTTTGTGTCGGCCACTTGGGTCGCTGAGCTTAGTCATCCAGCGACCTCGGTGCAAATTTTAGGACTAAAAATAATATTGTGAGGTGTGAGGTGTTCAGAATAGACTGAAAATGAGTGGAAATTATGGTTTTTGAGGTTAATAATACTTTGGGATCAAAATGACCCCCAAATTCTATGATTTAAGCTGTTTTTTAGGGTTTTTTGAAAAAAAACACCCGAATCCAAAACACACCCGAATCCGACAAAAAAAATTCGGTGAGGTTTTGCCAAAACGCGTTCGAACCCAAAACACGGCCACGGAACCGAACCCAAAACCAAAACACAAAACCCGAAAAATTTCCGGTGCACATCTCTACTTTATATATGCCTGCCCATAATTTCGTTTTCATTCAGTGAACATTGGGCCTAACTCTGACCTGATCATAGATGTGCTAAATTTAGCACATCTATGATCAGTCATACAGACATGCAGGGGGACGCCCAGCACAGTGCTAGTCCGCCCCACATATCTGGCTATGCCACCCCCCGCACAGGTACAAAAGCATCGCACGGTGGTGATGCTTTTGTACCTGAGGAGTAGCTCCCTACCAGCGCAGCTCCTGCGCACTGACAGGGAGCTACTCATCGCTTCCTGGGTTGCAGCGGCTGTGTGTGACATCAGGCAGACACCGAGGCCCGCCCCTTGCACAGTCTGGGTATGCCTGCATTGCCCGGACCGCGTCCCCAAACGCCGCCGGGCCGCCCCCTCCCGCCCAGCGACCGACTCTGCCTGTCAATCAGGCAGAGGCGATCGCTGGGCAGAGATGCCAATCGCATCTCTGGCATGCGCTGGTGCACTGCGGCGCCAGAGCATGCGCAGTTCAGACCTGATCGCCCACTGTGTGAAAACGCACAGTAGCGATCAGGTCTGAATTAGGCCCACTGATCGTTTAAACAGGCCTAATATGAAGAACTACTGTAGATCACAAATCAAATTTTTTTTCCTCTATAATCAAAATAGATGACTTCAACTGATTTATAACACCAAGATTATGTTTTAGGGCCGGATTCAATTAGCCTTGGTTAAATTACTGCGAGCAAATTAAATTGCTGGGGCTGCTCACTTAGAGCCCATGATCAGCCTGCAGGCCGCACGTAACACAGATTTTTAAAATCTACATTAAATTCCCTATTCGCAGATGCCGTGAACGTGTTAACCCATAGCTCCGGGAACTTATCCTGGATTCTATGGCTTAACGTGCATTAGCAGGAAATGGGGCTGTAATTGAATAGCCCCAGGCATTAAAGCCCAAGGCTATAAACCCTTTTCCTGGCGTGGTAAATTACTGCATCTTAATGAAACCAGCCCTTAGGCTCTATGTCCATATTTTCATGGATTTGCCCCAATATAGGTGCATGCACACTCCACGGCCTTTAGAATTAGCCCTAAAAAAGAAGGATTCACTTAGATCCAACCTACTGTACTAAACTTTATGACCATAGCCACATAATTATTGTTATATTTTTTTTCTTGTTTACATTTTAAAAAAGATACTCGCACTGACTTTATTACAAGAATTTTTCTTTCTGTGTTTGAAGACTCTTATTGCAAGGATTGAAGTGCACCAAGTATGCACTTTGCCACAGAATAGCAAGATTCTAAGTATACGAATATGGCATGCTAGCTTATGTGCCCAGTTTCACCCAGGCAAAGATTTGCTGGGCAGAACATTTTACCCCTTTTCGCCCCCTTAGAAGTCGAATTTTGCAAAATCCCTGCCTAGTTGGTATCTGCAAACATCTGTCACAGTTCCCAAACCACCCAGCAGGTCACATGTTCCATTTGATTTTGGTAAGAGAAATCTATTTGTAATAACATATCAACAGACAAGCTACAACAAACAACTCTGACAATAAAGCAGAAAGAAGATTTAGCCCATGTTGGAGGGCTCAGATACTGCCTTTCACTGCCCTAAATCCTCCCAGTAGCTGGTATTAATGTATTTGCCTCTGTACTAATTTACATGTAGCATAAGCAGCACCAATTAATTTGAGTATGAATAAAATTAGAAGTCCATAATTGCGGCACTGGTATTGGTGACACCCGGTATGGCCAAGAGGTTCTCTGCACGAACTGAGGGCATGTACACAGGGCCGGCTCTAGGCATGTTCGAAAAGAGCGGCCGCGCAGGGCGCCACCCTTAATGGGCGCCGCGCGCTGGCGCCGCTATATTCGAACATGAAGCCGGCCCTGGTGACTGCAGGCGCTTGTGTGCGAGCGGCGCCGGTATCTAACGTCAGACGCCGGTGCCGCGCAGCGCACACAGCGCACACAAGCGCCTTGGACGCTTCCTGGCTGGCCGCCCTCCCGCCGACCCCGCACCCGGCTGCCCGCACCCGGACCTGGACCTGGACCCGGACAGCAGTACTCCCCCTCCAACGCCGCAGGTATGGGGGGGGAGGTGAATAATTTAAGGATGGATGGCGCTGTGGGGGCATTTATGTCTGGCACTGTGGGGGCATTTATGGCTGGCACTGTGGGGGCATTTATGGCTGGCACTGTGGGGGCATTAATGGCTAGCACTGTGGGGGCATTTATCTGGCACTGTGGGGACATTTATGGCTGGCACTGTGGGGACATTTATCTGGCACTGGGGGCATTTATGGATGGCACTATGGGGGCATTTATGGATGGCACTGTGGGGGCATTTATGGCTAGCACTGTGGGGGCATTTATGGCTGGCACTGTGGGGGCATTTATCTGGCACTGGGGGCATTTATGGATGGCACTGGGGGCATTTATGGCTGGCACTGTGGGGGCATTTATGGCTGGCACTGTGGCGGCATTTATGGCTGGCACTGTGGGGGCATTTATGGCTGGCACTGTGGGGACATTTATCTGGCACTGGGGGCATTTATGGATGGCACTGTGGGGGCATTTTTGGATGGCACTGTGGGGGCATTTATGGCTGGCACTGTGGGGGCATTTATCTGGCACTGTGGGGACATTTATCTGGCACTGGGGGCATTTATCTGGCACTGGGGGCATTTATGGATGGCACTGTGGGGGCATTTATGGCTGGCACTGTGGGGGCATTTATGGCTGGCACTGTGGGGGCATTTATCTGGCACTGTGGGCATTTATGGATGGCACTGTGGGGGCATTTATGGATGGCACTGTGGGGGCATTTATGGCTGGCACTGTGGGGGCATTTATCTGGCACTGTGGGGACATTTATCTGGCACTGGGGGCATTTATCTGGCACTGGGGGCATTTATGGATGGCACTGTGGGGGCATTTATGGCTGGCACTGTGGGGGCATTTATCTGGCACTGTGGGGGCATTTATCTAGCACTGGGGGCATTTATGGATGGCACTGTGGGGGCATTTATGGATGGCACTGTGGGGGCATTTATGGATGGCACTGTGGGGGCATTTATCTGGCACTGTGGGCATTTATGGATGGCACTGTGGGGGCATTTATGGCTGGCACTGTGGGGGCATTTATGGCTGGCACTGTGGGGGCATTTATGGCTGGCACTGTGGGGACATTTATCTGGCACTGGGGGCATTTATGGATGGCACTGTGGGGGCATTTATGGATGGCACTGTGGGGGCATTTATGGATGGCACTGTGGGGGCATTTATGGATGGCACTGTGGGGGCATTTATGGCTGGCACTGTGGGGACATTTATCTGGCACTGTGGGGGCATTTATCTGGCACTGTGGGGGCATTTATCTGGCACTGTGGGGGCATTTATCTAGCACTGTGGGGGCATTTCTGTATCTACATATCTGGCACTGTGTATCTGGCATTGCTGGGGGGCATGTCATGTGTAGTTGGCACGGCCGGGGAGCATATCCTATAGTGTTCCCGCTAGGCGTCTGTGGCTAGGCAATGTGTCTAACGTGCTCTGCCTGGCGCAAAGTGTCTAACGTGCTCTGCCTGGCGCAAAGTGTCTAACGTGCTCTGCCTGGCGCAAAGTGTCTAACGTGCTCTGCCTGGCGCAAAGTGTCTAACGTGCTCTGTCTGGCGCAAAGTGTCTAACGTGCTCTGCCTGGCGCAAAGTGTCTAGGAGGTTCTACCTGGTGCAGTTTGTATTAACTGCACTACTGTGTTGTGTAATGCGACTTGCCACTATTATGTGGCCACGCACCTTTCCCACGAAGCAACACCCCTAAATTTTTGCTGCGCGCCTTCGGCGCGCACTGTCCATAGTTTGCCATGTAGGTAGATGAGCACCAAGCATTACAGTATGTACGTCATTTTGCCCTCCTAACTTAAAAATGTGCCCTCCCTGCCCTAAAAAGTGAACACTATCGTGTAACTGGCACTGCTGGGGGGCATATTGTGTGTAGCTGCCACTGCTGGGGGGCATATCATGTCTATCTGGCACTATACTGGAGACATTGTGTGTAAGGAACACTACTGTGGCTGTTATGTGTAAGGCTGCTAATTGTGTGCGTAGAGGGGGTGTGAAAACATATTTATTTAAAGTCTAATAATATGAAGTGGGGGGGGGGGGCGCTTTTACATGTTTTCGCTCAGGGTGCTAGTAGGCCTGGAGCCGGCCCTGCATGTACATTCGAAAAGGGTGTGTGGCTTTACAGCACGGCTTCTGTACACGGTCTAACAAGAGCCCAGCTGATGTCAGCCTCGCGGGAAGTCCCTGATTACCTCACTCTGGGTGCATGAAGGCTGCACTTAGAGACTGTGGCTGCACTGCCGGCTCCTCCTCAGTGACAGGAGCCGAGTGATGTACGGAAATGTATCACCGCAGCGCCCAGCTCCTGTCACTATGGAGGAGTCAGCATTTCGGTGTCACCCACTGGGAGTCCCCTATTTTTAGTTTTTGTACAGTTTCTTTTCAATAGGTGCTGTTATTTTCATACATTTTTGAATTACATAAATAAAGTTCTTTACGCCAATTACTCCCCGGATTGGAATGTTACTGTATAATGAAATATACCTGTATCCTCCAAAATAATGTAGATCTAGTAAATGTCAAACTTTTTTGACTCACTAGTAGGCTTACAGTGGCTCATCTTAACTGGCACCATATGAGTTCTCAGCCTTTGCCGGCTCTCGGCCATTTGTTTCCATAATCTCCTGCCTTGTCCGCCTCCCTCCCTAAAGCTTGCTACACACTATTCAGCTTGTTTGGTTGTCCTGACAATTGGGCCAATTTTTGGTAAATGAATGGACCCGATATTGGCAGCACACTCTAAGTGATTTTTCTCTTACATCCTAGAGGATACTAGGGTCCATTTAGTACCATGGGGCATAGACGGGTCCAATAGGAGCCATGGGCACTTTAAGAGTTTGATAGTGTGGGCTGGCTCCTCCCTCTATGCCCCTCCTACCAGACTCAGTTTAGAAAATGTGCCCGGAGGAGCCGGTCACGCTGAAGGAAGCTCCTGAAGAGTTTTCTGCATTTATTTTATATGTTTGATATTTTCAGGCAGGGCTGGTTGGCACCAGCCTGCCTGCTTCGTGGGACTTAGGGGGGGGGGGGGATGGGAGGAACAGCCCAACCTCTTGAAGGGTTAATGGTCCCGTTCACCGCTGACAGGACACTGAGCTCCTGAGGGAACTATTCGCATGCCCCACCACGGTGAGCGTACATTCCCGCAGCAGGCTGCCACCCCTAACAGAGCCAGAAGACTGAAGAGTGGTGAGTACTAAGCCGGCGTCCCAGCTAGTGGGGTGCTGGCCATTATGGCGGCATGAGGGTACGGAGATGCATGGCTTCTAAGCGGGGCGGAATGCATCTCCGGACACAGTACACAAATGCGTCCCAGTACACTATACATAGTACCCATATGGGCACCACAGCCTTAAAATGGTTCTCTCCATTTTAAGCACCAGATTCCTCAGCCAGTATAGGAAAAGCGGGACGGCTGCGCCCCATTGAAGGGGCGGGGCTTCTCTATGAGAGACGCAATATACAACGTTAACAGCTGTGCGCACCCTCTTAGATACAGGGGGAAATTATATGTGTGTAAATACACTCTCAAGTCCAGTAGGACGTACTTTCTTCCACGCTCCAACTCCAAGATGTGATAATAGATACCAAGTAAATAATATTGGCAGATGTGAAACACCCTAGTGAATATGGGTGAGATTTACATATATATATAAATGCACTCTGAAGTCCAAAAAATCACTGTTACTTTGCTTGCTGGGTTCCAATTCTTCAGAAACACCAGTTAGAAGTCTATTATCTGTCCAAATCCATTCTTGTTGGCAAAAAAACTTGTCTCTCTCCTGAAGGGGTATTTACTCCGTTGACCCAAAATTCAAAAGAGAGGAGGTATATATAGTGAAGTACAATTTTTAATATTTCAAAAGACAAGTGACATTAAAAAACGGTGACAATGCACAGAAATCCCCCATAAGTCAGGCTGAGAAGCGTACCAGATTCAAAGGGGTGTCATTTCATGCCCACCCAAATAAGCATAATCATGTCACACGGGTACCTCCTGGGTTTCTTTGGTGCCGTGTTCGTCCCTGGACCTGCAGTGTCCAATTCGGTAACCTTGTCTGCCGCAGTCTCCCCGATCAGCTCACCAACGTGTTTCTGCTCCCCTGGGAGCCTTTATCTCTATGAGAGGATCCAGCAGCTCACCAGCGCCATTTTCCCTAGGCAGTGGACACAGACACTGACAGGACAGGGACACGCTGCTCCTCCAGTGTGACTCCAGATTACCTCAGCAGTACCAGGGGGTCATAGCAGGGGATGAGAGACTATTAGTGTACTAAGTCCCCTATCAGGGTACTTAGTCTGCGACCCGGCTAAGCTTGGCATTAGCGGTAAGGGCTGGCTCCAAACAACTCTGTGTCTCCCTGAAGGGCTCTTTGTGGGTTAATTGTGCTTAACCTTGTGTGTGTGTGTATGTGTGTGTGTGTGTGTGTGTGTGTGTGTGTGTGTGTGTGTGTGTGTGTGTGTGTGTGCTGTCACATTTACATTATGTCAGGCAAAGAGTGTGTTTCTTGTACCGCAGAGTATTCCTCTTTACCAGGGGGCTCACTACTGGGTACTCAGGGTTCACAGGCTAGCGGGGCTGAACCGGAATAGGTTCATTCTCTTAAGGGAATGATCTCACCTCTTTCTACAGAATTGTCCCGCAATGAGAAAGAGACGCAATACTTAAAACAGACTGTGGATGAGTTTATGAACAGAGACTCAGTCCCCGAGACAGCGTCTCAATCCGCTCCCATTTGTCCGCAAAAGCGATCTCTGGCCCATATGCTGCTGTCTGACGCTGACAGGTCAGACATAGAGGAGGGGGAGGTGGACTCATGGGGGGGGGGGGGGGGGATACAGCTCTGCCACAGGGAATAGAGGCTCTTACAGAGGCTATCAGAGATGTTCTGCATATTCCCGATAAGGTGTCAGAGGAGTGGGAGGAATCTTATTTTAATGAAAAAAAGAAGTCCTCAGTCACTTTTCCTGCGTCAAAGGAATTGAATATCCTGTTTGAAGAATCATGGGTTAATCCTGATAAGAAGTTTCAGATCCCTAAAAGGTTGCTCTCATCTTTTCTTTTTCCTCTGGAGGATAGGAAAAACTGGGAAAGTCCACCGATAGTGGACGCATCAGTCTCTAGGCTGTCACGTAAAATTGTATTGCCTGTTCCTGGTGCAGCCTCCCTGAAAGACATGGCTGATCGTAAAATTGAGACTACACTCAAATCATTGTACACAGCTGCTGGGGTGGCCCAAAGACCCACTATTCCATGTGCGTGGATCACTAAAGCCATTGCTAAATGGTCTGGTAACCTAATTGAGGGGTTAGATTCCTTATCTAGGGGTGATGTTGTCTTACTCCTGCAGCATATACAGGACACTGCGAACTTTATGGTGGATGCCATAAAGGAATAGGCGTGCTTAACACACGCACTACCGCTATGGCAGTGTCGGCACGCAGGGGATTGTGGCTAAGCCAGTAAACTGCTGACGCAGATTCCAGGAAAAGCGGGGAAGGCCTACCATTCACAGGCCTTGTTCGGAGATGAATTAGACAATTGGATCTCCACAGCTACTGCAGGTAAGTCTACGTATCTTCCTTCCACAGCCCGCCCACCCAAGAAGACTTATTCAGCTTCAAAGTTACAGTCCTTTCGGACGGCCAAGTTCAGAGGCAAATCCAGAGGTGCTTCTGCGTCCTCCAGCGGCGCAAGAGGTAAACCACGCAAATCAGCAACAGCAGGTACTCAGGAAAAGAGCTCAGGCTCTGCTTCCTCAAAGACTTGAGCATGACGGTGAACCGCAATGCCTGGAAGGCTGTCAGGTGGGAGCATGCGTACAATTCTTCAGTCAAATCTGGTCAAATTCGTGCCAGGATCCCTGGGTCGTAAATCTTATTTCCCAGGGCTACAGACTTGAGTTCCAAGAGCTCCCACCTCACAGATTCTTCAAATCAGGCTTGCCAGTTTCACAAGAGGCAAGTATAACTTTTCAACATGCCATCCAAAAACTGGTACAGACTCACGTCATTGTTCCAGTTCCACCTCATCAGCTAAACAAGGGGTGCTTGTTTGTAGTACCGAAACCGGATGGTTCGGCAAAACCAATTTTGAACCTTAAGTCGCTGAACCCGTACTTACGAGTGTTCAAATTCAAGATGGAGTCTCTGAGAGCGGTGATCTCAGGACTGAAAGAGGGGGAATTCCTACTGTCTCTGGATATCAAGGATGCGTACCTTCACATTCCGATCTGGCCGCCTCATCAGGCTTATCTACGGTTTGCACTGCAGGACTGTTACTAGGCCTTGCCATTTGGCCTCTCCATGGCACCGAGGGTGTTCACCAAGGTGATGGCAGAGATGATGCTTTTACTCTGCAAACAGAGAGTGAACATAATTCTGTACCTGGACGATCTCCTGATAAAAGCACCATCCAGGGAAAGGTTGCTGGACAGCATTGCTTTCTCAACCCAACTTCTCCAGGATCATGGGTGGATTCTGAACCTTCCGAAATCTCACCTAGCGCCAACACATTGGCTCCCATTCCTGGGAATGATACTGGATACGGAGTCGCTGAAGGTGTTCCTTCCGTTGGAAAAGGCATTGGTAATCCAGTCGATGGTTCGGGATGTCCTGAAGCCAACCCGGATATCGGTGCATCTATGCATTCACCTTCTGGGGAAAGTGGTGGCCTCTTACGAGGCTCTTCAATATGGAAGGTTTCACGCAAGACCCTTCCAGCTCGATCTGTTGGACAAATTGTTTGGATCGCATCTTCACGTGCACCAGAGGATCCGACTGTCGCCAAAAGCCAGGATCTCCCTTCTGTGGTGGCTACAGACTTCTCACCTCATCGATGGTCGGAGGTTTGGAATTCGGAACTGGATTCTGCTAACCGGTGACGCAAGCCTCAGAGGTTGGGGAGCAGTCACTCAGGGGGTGCAGTTTCAAGGAAGATGGTCCAGTCAGGAAGTCGTCCTTTCAATCAACATTCTGGAACTCAGGGCCATATACAATGCCCTTCTGCAGGCCTCACATCTTCTTCAAGATCGGGCCATTCAGGTCCAGTCGGACAATGTGACAGCAGTAATGTACATGAACCGACAGGGCGGAACGAAAAGCAGAGCAGCAATGTCAGAGGTGTCAAGAATTCTCCTCTGGGCAGAGAGAAACGCTGTGGCATTGTCAGCCGTCTTCATTCCAGGAGTAGACAACTGGGAAGCAGACTTCCTCAGCAGACACGACCTGCACCCGGGGGAGTGGGGCCTTCACCTGGAAGTGTTCAGGTGCTTGACAAGTAGATGGGGATATCCACAGATCAACATGATGGCCTCTCGTCTCAACAAGAAGCTCAGGCGGTATTGTTCCAGGTCTAGAGACCCACAGGCAGCGGTAGACGCCCTGACGACTCCATGGGTCTAGCAGATGGTGTACGTGTTTCCTCCACTTCCTCTGATCTCAAGAATTCTAAAGAGAATAAAAAGGGAAAAGGTTCAAGCAATTCTAATTGCTCCAGACTGTCCAAGAAGGGTCTGGTATGCGGACCTTCTGGAGATGCTCCTTGAAGATCCGTTGCCTCTACCTCTTCGCGAGGATCTTCTGCAACAGGGCCCATTTGTCTATCAGGACTTACCGCGGCTACGTTTGACGGCATGGAAGTTGAATGGCTGATTCTAGCCAGGAGAGGGATCCCTAATAAGGTTATCCTGACTATGATCCTAGCTGGGAAGGCGGCAACGTCTAAGCATTACCATAGTATTTGGAAGAAATATGTCTCTTAGTGTGAGAGCAGAAAATTTTCTGTGGTGGAATTCCATCTAGGACGGTTCCTGCTTTTTCTACAAGCAGGAGTGGATGTGGGCCTAAGTCTGGGCTCCATAAAAGTCCAGATTTCGGCCTTGTCCATTTTCTTTCAGAAACAATTGGCTTCTCTCCCTGAGGTCCAGACGTTCTGTACATCCAACCTCACTTTGTGCCTCCCACTGCACCTTGGGATCTTGATGTGGTGCTGCATTTCCTGCAATCGGACTGGTTTGAGCCGTTACAGGAGGTGGATGTAAAATATCTTACGTGGAAGACCGTCACACTGTTGGCCTTGGCTTCAGCAAGACGTGTGTCGGAGCTGGGGGCTTTATCTCACAAAAATCCCTATTTAATTTAAGACAGAGCTGAACTCAGAACTCGTCAGCAATTTCTTCCTAAGGTGGTGTCTGCGTTTCACATCAACCAACCTATTGTGGTCCCAGTTGTCACCGACACCTCTCCAATTTCAAAGTCTTTGGATGTTGTGAGGGCTTTGAAGGTGTATGTGTAAAGAACAGCTCGTCACAGAAAGACGGACTCGCTGTTTGTTCTTTATGATCCCAATAAGATTGGGTGTCCTGATTCAAAGCAGACTATTGCACGGCGGATCAGACTTACTATCCAGCTTGCTTATTCCACGGCAAGTTTGCCGTGTCCAAAATCTGTACAGGCCCACTCTACTAGGTCGGTGGGTTCTTCCTGGGCGGCTGCCCGGGGTGTCTCGACTTTACAGCTCTGCCGAGCAGCTACTTGGTCAGGTTTGAACACATTTGCTAAGTTCTACAAGTTCGATACTTTGGCCTTCAGTTTGGTCAATCAGTTCTGCAGGAACCTCAGCACTCTCCCACCCAGTTTGGGAGCTTTGGTACATCCCCATGGTACTAAATGGACCCCAGTAACCCCCAAGATGTAAGAGAAAATAGGATTTTAATTACCTACCAGTAAATCCTATTCTCGTAGTTCATAGAGGATACTGGGCGCCTGCCCAGTGCTTCGTTCGTCCTGCACTGTTACTTGGTTAAGTAATGTTGGTTCAGCCGTTGCTGTTCCTGTTTCAAGTTTGGTTAGCTTGGCTTTCCTCTTGTTGTGTGTGCTGGTTCGGAATCTCACCACTATCCTTATCTATCCTTCTCTCGAAGTATGTCCATCTCCTCGGGCACAGTTCCTAGACTGAGTCTGGTAGGAGGGGCATAGAGGGAGGAGCCATCCCACACTATCAAATTCTTAAAGTGCCCATGGCTCCTAGTGGACCTGTCTATACCCCATGGTACTAAATGGACCCCAGTATCCTCTACGGACTACGAGAAAAGGAGTTACCGGTAATTAAAATCCTATTTATTACTATTACCAATTGTCTGCCACACCACACTGAAATTGCATATGTCCACCCAGAAAGGAGGATAAGGTAATCAGAAGCCTTTGTACAAAATGTGAGCAGATTATATAGAATGCCCACACTGCACAATGGCCCTCATTCAGAGTTGATTGCGCCAAGCAACTTTTTGCTGCTGGTGCGATCAACTAATTTCCGCCTATGGGGGAGTGTATTTTAGCATAGCAGGGCTGCGTTCGCTTGTGCAGCCCTGCTTAACTAAAAACGTTTTATGCAAGTTAAGAGTAAGGCTGCAGCTACTTACCCTGTGCGACGGATCCAGCGACGAAGGTCCCTGCTTTGACGTCAGACATCCGCCCTCCGTTCGCCTGGACAAGCCTGCGTTCGGCTGGCCACTCCCCAAAAACGGCACCCAATGGTAAGTATCCACCCCGGAACGCCTCTCTCCTGTAATCTTCTTGTGGTCGCCGCTGCGACCGCTTTCTTCGTAGCCAGCGTCATTGCCTGGTGACTGCCGTGCGCATTACGGCCCCCGCGCGTGTGCAGTAGTGACCCGGTCGCAGCTGTGCGAACGAATGCACGCTGCGATTGGGTCGGAATGACCCCCAATATCAGGATTCTTTTGGACAATATCATCTGTCAACACTGACCAGATAATTGAAGATGAACATTTCTGGCTATTCTTGGACCATTTTATTGGCGTTTGGCTAAAACGCTCCTGCCTACACACTACACAGTAAAACAAGTTGATCACCTGTTTATTGGCTACCGCTGTCATCATGTTTGTGCTGATTTGTGGGATGTTGAGAAGCACGTCCATCGTTGGATGCAGCAGCTAATCAGGGAAGCCAGCAGGAGGCGTCTTCTTACACAAGATGACTTATGTGACATTAGCAGCATAGTTTGTACAGCCGCTGTATCCAGAGATGTAGCTGCTGTATGAGCTGCCTCCATCTCTGAATCAGGCCCATAGGTGGACAACATATAGCAAGTTATTGGAGATAACATGTAAGCTTTCACAAGCAGGGTCCTCTTCCCTCATGTGCTTTTTCGTCTCTTACGTAACCTATCTTCTTTTCAATACTCCCTTTGACGGCACAAAATCCCTCGGTTTTCTGCCGCCCTGACACTTATTTCAGTGCTGTTTACTGACACAGCTATGTTCATATACCCTGTACTTGTCCTATATTGTATTGAATTGTAAGTCACTGTTTTTATGTTGTGCTTAATTGTTTACTCTGTAATTGGGCGCTGCGGATCTCATGTGACCCCATATAAATAAAGGATAATAATAATAATCACATTAAATCAAAGCATCCAAAGAATAGAACTAAATTTTCCAAAATATGTCAACATATTAAACCCCAAACCGCTATGTAAATGTAATAGCAAAAATAATTTTAATATTAACCCGTAAAATCTGCCTATCACTATGATGTCACTATGGGCAACATAGGTGGTGTAATGGTTAGCATTGCTGCGTCACATTACTGGGATGAAGGGTTTTATTCCCACAACGGCCCTAATTGTGTGGAGTTTGTATATTCTCCCTGTGCTTGCATGGGTTTCCTCCAGGTACTCCAGTTTCCTCCCACATTCCAAACAAATATAAGGATAGGTTAATTGGCCCCCGACAAATAAAATGAACTGTAGTACGGTATGTGCATGTACTGTACATGGGCTCACTAGATGGGCTAAGTGGTTCTTATCTGCCATCAAATTTTATGATTCTATATTGGTGTGAGTTCTAAAACATTTTTATGTTATTAATATATTCTGTTATGAATGCTTGTACATTACCGTATTAGTGTATGTCTGTACTGTGTGTTTCACTATGTAATTGGTGGAATTGGATCAGAGTTATTATTATGAAAAAATGGACAGCATCCCTGACACTCAATGTCAAGAATTTGTTGTCCCGTCTGGGCCTGCAGGTGACTGTATACTGTGATGCTATCTTGCAGATATCCTCACTGTGAGGAATGTGAAGCTATCTTGCTGATATACAAACCTTAGTGGGCAGAACTATTAAAAGTAAATTTTAAGAATTAGATTTCTAATTTAGTGACTTCTAAGGCAGTTTAATAATAATCAACAAATAAATCTGCCCATTTTTTCAGCTATCTCTTATACATTGCTAGACATTGCAAAATAGCAATACAGGTTGAGTATCCCTTATCCAAAATCACACATTTTTGGCTCCCCTACTAAGATAATGACACACACACACACACACACACACACACACACACACACACACACACACACACACACACACACATTATATTATATATCTATATACTATATCTATACATACACACATAATATATAAAATATATGTCAGTATCTCAGTAGGGGACCCAAAAATGTGGGATTTTGAATTTTGGATAAGGGATACTCAACCTGAGTACTCTCCAAGAGGTGGAAGGAGGGGAGATATCACAGTACAAAGAGTGCTCAGAGGGGCTTCCCAAAGACTCTGCTACATCATTTGCCACTGACTGTGGTTGCAGTGGTAGTCACATAATATGATAATACTGGGGAAAATCTCCAGAATTACAGTATCAGTCATCAACACCAGCCCAAAAATAATAAACTGAGAAAGAAAAGGTGATAACCAAACTGCTTCCTATAGGCATCAGTGATTTATGTTGGGATTGTTGCTTCAAGTATAAAATGGGGAATCTATGAAGGATTTACGTAAAAAAAAATATGTTTAACTGATTGAAAATACTTCAGAAAATGAATCAGATAAATGAGGTTGAAAGTATAATAAAAAAAAATATTATTAAATATGGAAAAAAATTCATTTGTTTTAAAAGTTACACAAAACATAAAAAATATGTCAAAAGCTATGCTAAGAAATACATTATTGGACAGTATATCCCCACCCAGTCTCATACCAGCCCCAGTCAGGGGCGTAGCCAGAACTTTGTGGGCCCCATAGCAACATTTTGAAGGGACCCCCGTCCCAATGCTTCTAGAGACACCTCTCTGCAGCAGTTGTTCATTGTATGCCCCATAATAGTGCCCTAGTTCATTTTCTGATCCATAGTAGAGCCTTATTTAATGTTTTGCCCCATAGTAGTGCACTAGTTTCTATTATGAGTCGTAGTAGTGCGTAAATTCACCCTTTGTCACATTTCAGAGCTACCAGTACACATTATACTGCATAGTGCTCCCCGTTCATATTGTGCCTCATTACAGTGCCCCGGTTCATATTATATAACAATAAAATGCCCTCCAGTTCATTTTATACCACACTACAATGAGCAAGTCCAGGAGCATACCTAGATATAATGCAGGCTCCAAGGAAAAAGTTTGAAAGGACCCCTACGTACTACCCAATGGCAAAAAATGTATATAACACATGTAACTTTCTCAGCTCTGGGCCCCAGTTCAGCTGCACTGTTTGCACCTATGGTAGCTACGCCCTTGTTCCCAGTGGCAGGAACACTTGATTGTTTGCACTAAAGCAGAGGGTCCCCTCATCATGCCGAAAATTAGAGACAGTTCTCCTGGCAAAAAAAAATCCCAGCATGCGGCCATGTACCTGAAATGAACCTGCACTGTACAGGTGTCCCTAAGACTCTGGTCCATTATGCCAAGATACCAAAAATAAGTAAACACAATAAACTTTACTTGAATAAAACAGTATGCAATTCTTATATATCACAACAGATTTTGACCTGTCAAAGTCCAGTGAGAAATGAAAATATGTATTTTCTTCCGTTTTAATTTATTGTATTCTAAGGGGGGAATTCTTATAACCAAGCTTTTAGTGCCTGGGTTAAGTGCCCAGTGCTATCCAATTATATCCCGCAGTAAAGCCACCATCCCATAGAGTGCACTTAATGCGGATTTCTGTTTTCACCCTCCTGAAACGTGAACAGAAATCCATGTTGAGTTGAGTTGTGGGCTTACTGCAGGCATTAATTGAATAGCTCTGCCCAGAGCTATTCAATTACTGTCCTCTAGCTGACTGCACTAGGGTCACTTGGGGACCCTAGCGCTGTCCCAGAGTCTAGGTCGCATGCACAGGTCCCCAGGAAAATTGGGCGGTGGACATATTCCCAGTGATTTTCTTACTGTGCATACGTGAAACACTGAGAAAATGTCCACAATGCCATTTTCCTGGTGATTTCTGCAGTATATACACCGCACCCATTATAAATACGCCAGTGCCTCTGGGCTCTTAGCCCGCTTTAAGTCCTGCACCTAATTGAATTCCATCTTATAATTCCCACTACAATATATGTGAAAAATCTGCCTTTTGCATATTTCCCCTTTAGTTCTAAGTCAAACTTCTCAACAACTCTTATAAAGTAATAGATCATGTACGGTACACTGATGAGCAAATAGCACATTTTTATGTCAATTGTGTATTCATTCTTCTACTTCTTCTTCAGTTTTCACATGACATTGTTTGTCATGCAATATTACTTTCACCCCCAAGGGTAACTCCATTCTGGTCAGTGTAGACCACTTTAACCATCGGTGCACTAGGTGGGGTGTGACTCCTATAATTTGTTTTAAAAATACCGGGGATTATTCAGAGTTGTCAGCAAACCAAAAAAGTTAGCAATTGGGCAACACCATGTTGCACTGCAGGTGGGGCAGATGTAACATGTGCAGAGAGATTTGGATGAAATCTAAATTGCAGTGTAAAAATTAAGTAGCCAGTATTTACCCTGCACAGAAACAAAATAACCCACCCAAATCTAAGGGGGTGATTCAGACCTGATCGCTAGGCTGTTAAAATTGTTGTCCTGCTATCAGATAGACGCCGCCCAAGGGGAGTGTGTGTTCGCCGTGCAAGTGTGCTGTTTCAGCCACATGTAATCTGTTACATCGCTTTATCTTAGTTTTCCAGGGCTCAGTGTTAAGATATAACTGTATCCAAACAGCATATCTGTGTTATCCCAAAACAACAAAAATAAATAATAGTGACTGTTATAATGATGGATGGGAAGAAGTTGACAGATAAATGGTACAGTAAATGGTGACTTTACAGAAACCAAACCATCTGAAGACTGCAAACCCCATTTAAACAAAAGTTGTGCCATAATTTAATTCTGATGTGGTCATATAAGCGAAACAATTGCTGGACGCTCTCTCAGTGCTGAGTTTGCCATTGCAGACAGAGAAAATATTGGTTTGTCTTTATATACTTAACTAATATTATTGCTCTGCTCCCAAATAATACAGCGCACTGTCCACTTTGTTGTGCTTTCCTCCTTCAGAGACGAGAGATGGGGTGTAGTCTCAGGGTGAGGAGGGAAAGAGGCAGCGGGAGGTGCTGTTTCTCCGGCCGCAGAGATCGGAGGTCCCTTGGCAGGTTACCCGATAGTAAAACACTGGGCAGCTTGTAAAGAACATTGAGTCAGATCATTGTAACAAGTAGTGCTTTGTATGACAGTTTAAAGCTAAACTGTTCACACAGATTTACAGCAGGGTTCTCATTCTCTCCTTCACTTATTTTCTCCCTTTATTTACAAATCTGGCAGGGCAGTTGGCAGCCCCTTGGTGATGGACCCTAACAGCATCTGCAGGAAAACCAAGCGCCTGGCTGGAAAGCAGGCGGAACTTTGCCAGACGGAACCAGAGATCGTTAGCGAGGTGGCTAAGGGTGCCAAAATGGGAGTACGAGAATGTCAGTACCAGTTCAGGTCACGGCGGTGGAACTGCACCAGTCACAACAAGTACTTTGGAAAGATCCTTCAGCAAGGTAACCGCATGTCATGATTCCAGGAGGTGTCAGCTATAAAGATTAGCAATTGGGTTGAACTATAGTTCCACAATGTTAATTACTAGCAGCAAGACATATTTCAACATTATTATTTATATGGAATCTGATGTGCCCCGAGCTAGAATAATTCACACTATTTCTGGAAGTGCTTTTGTTATACTGTATATTTATACTATTATCATAATTAAATACTAGAACAGTCAGTGATGACATGAGATTTCTTGGTAAGATAAAATTTGTTGAGATAAATAAAATGTCATCACAGTGAGAGAGGGTGGGAATTTGGCTTGTAGAGTTATTGTTTCAAAGATATTATTAGTTCAGTAAAGCAGTTAATACAAAAAAAATCAAATATCTGAAAAGAACAATGAATATTCCGCAATTAGTGAACCAACTGTCAACAGGACAATACAATTTCTACATCAAAGGAGGTGTTCCTACCAGTTAAGCCGCTGCCCCCCAACAACTGCACTCTGTTTTGGATGTCCGACTTGTGGTTTGTTTTTTTTATTGTGTTTGTCTCCAAATGTAAAGTTCTACAGAGTATGCTGGCGCTATATGAATACATTTTAAAAATAATATATTTCTTGTACTTCACTATTACAGTTACTCATACTGTCTTGTTTTTTAGGTTGCTAATACAAATTGAGTATCCCATATCCAAAATATTCCGAAATATGGAATATTCTGAAATACGGAAATTTTTGAGTGCGAGTGAGATAGTGAAACCTTTGTTTTCTGATGGCTCAATGTACACAAACTTTGTTTAATACACAAAGTTATTAAAAATATTGTATTAAATTACCTTCAGGCTGTGTGTATAAGGTGTATATGAAACATAAATGCATTCTGTGCCTAGACTTAGGTCCCATCACCATGATCTCTCATTATGGTAAGCAATTATTCCAAAATACAGAAAAATCCGATATCCAAAATACGTCTGGTCCCAAGCATTTTGGATAAGGGATACTCAACCTGTATAGTGAGCACAGACGATTGGTGTACAGTATGTTTCAGTTTGTGTTTTCTCCTGCAATACACTGGACAGCACAAGTAGAGTATGCACTGGAGAGGGAATATAGATGCACCCTCTCTCTGTCAGTACTGTTCATCTTGTCAGTCTTTGAGCAGAAAACACAGTGGATGTAGGAGGAAGTGCAGGTGACTAATGTACAGTATGTTTCAGATTGCGTTTTCTCCTGCAATAATGGTATTAGCACCATGCTCACTGACAGCACAAGTAGAGTACAGTATGCATGGGGGGGAGGGGAGAGGGATATATTTACACCCTCTCTCTGTCAGTACTGTTCATCTTGTCAGTCTTGTGCAGAAAACACTGAATGTAGGAGGAAGTGCAGGTGATTGAGGTATGTTTCAGATTGTGTTTTCTCCTGCAATAATGGTATTTGCACCAGGGGGGTCATTCCGAGTTGTTCGCTCATTATTTTTTTTCGCAACGGAGCGATTAGTCGCTAATGCGCATGCGCAATGTCCGCAGTGCGACTGCGCCAAGTAAATTTGCTATGCAGTTAGGTTTTTTACTCACGGCATTACGAGGTTTTTTCTTCGTTCTGGTGATCGTAATGTGATTGACAGGAAGTGGGTGTTTCTGGGCGGAAACTGGCCGTTTTATGGGTGTGTGTGAAAAAACGCTACAGTTTCTGGGAAAAACGCGGGAGTGGCTGGAGAAACGGAGGAGTGTCTGGGCGAACGCTGGGTGTGTTTGTGACGTCAAACTAGGAACGACAAGCACTGAACTGATCGCACTGGCAGAGTAAGTCTCGAGCTACTCAGAAACTGCACAGAGAAGTCTTTTCGCAATATTGCGAATCTTTTGTTCGCAATTTTGATAAGCTAAGATTCACTCCCAGTAGGCGGCGGCTTAGCGTGTGCAAAGCTGCTAAAAGCAGCTTGCGAGCGAACAACTCGGAATGACCCCCCATGTTCGCTGACAGCACAAGATGAATAGGTAATCGAGGCGGAATATTCTTACACAGCATTCCTTGTAGCCATATTACCAGTCTTTGAGCGTTAACACAGAGAATCCGGCAGAGCCGGATTAAGGGAGGGTCACAGGGGGTACATTACCCTGGGCCCCCCTGCTGCTAGGGGCCCCACAGTTCAGTGTTCAGCTGCAGTGCAAAGTGCACCGCAAGCTGCATAAAGTCCAAAGAAAGCAGAGAGAGAGGGCAGAGAGGTGGAATCCGAGCCAGGGGGGCGGGGCTACATGGCACTGCTTTCTGTTTCACTGCAGGCAGCATGTGAGAGGAGGGAGGAGAGAAGGCAGGAGGAGCAGCTACAGACATGTGCCCACGGCCCACCCAGTCAGTGTGTGTGATAATGAGGTAAGACTAGGGAGGAGCACTCTACAGTATATGTATAATATGGGTATAAGTGTGTGATTGATTGTGGTAGGTGTATATCTTTCTGACTGTGTGACAAATGTATATATGTGTATAAGTGTGTGACTATGTTTGTGAATGTATGTGTATAAGTGTGTAACTGTCAGTGTGTAACAGTATATATGCATGTGTATACATGTGAGACTGTATGTATGCTTATGTGTGTTTTTATATATATATATATATATATATATATATATATATATGTAATATCTCTATAAAAGGGTTCGTACCTGAAACTCTGTCGGTCTCGTAATCGGCCGTATCCACTCTTCAACGATGTCTTGGCCAGCGTCTATTCTTCTCCTCACCTGTAAGGCTGGGGCAGAAGGACCAGGAGAACCCCGGAAGGGCAACCCAAACCCAATGTGCTCAAGGACCACGACACATGGAGACGGTGACAACCATTTAATGCACTGACGATATCAGTCACCGCTTAACTCAATTTTCATTAAACACAGTTGCATAGGTTGAACATTATTACAATATCCTGAGTCTTTCCCTGTATTATAACAGCATTCACAGTTTTAACACCTCGAAGGTATAACTTTGACCAAATCAAACAATCAAATACTTCACCCGTACTACCAATCATTTGGAGAATAATGTCCTATTAGGGTAAAGTATGTCCCGGCAGTAACGCGGGAGCCCTCCCTAAACTGTCCACGAGGGGGCGTTTGCAGCCAATGTCTCTCTAATAGACTGCTTATACTGAAACAGAGGACTTCTAAGGAGGCGTCAGTGGACGCAAGGTAAACAGTTGTAAACAGGCATGCAAAACCACTTTCTCCATAATACAGAACAGCAGTAATGTCTCACGGTACCAACCGCATTTGTATCCACAGAAAGGTAAGTCAGTTATCATCCAGTGATATAAACTAGTAAACAGACCAGTTCTGGCTTGCACAGTAAGAACAGGGGTTTGCACAGTCCTGTTACCTTTTGTTGAACTGTGTTGTAACAACCGGGTGCAGTATAAGTGTGAAGGTCATAACATGGACCCGTTAGGAGGCGCTATTACATAGGGCGAGTCTTTGACGGAGCTGTTTAGGGTTAGGGGCGTCCCCCTTTCTGACAGGCGGCAGTTAATGATAACCCTCTACTTTACGTGGAAACATCTATGAAGACCCAGGTACAGTACTTCTGTACTTGGGGTTCCTGTAACCCGGATAGCTGGGATATTGGGGATAAGTGAGAGTACCTGCGGTATATTCGTTGCTCCTGCTGTCTGCAGCCGTGCTCCCAATCACTGCAGCCTCTCCCGTATGGCTGTTGTTAGGGGAATCCTCTTCCCACGCGATCTCCCCCCTTCCGGATCTCGAGCCCTTGTGCCGCGGCGTCTTTGATGTTGGGCAGGTGTCAGGAAGCCTCCGTGACCTGAGCCACCTCCCTCTCTTGTCCACGCGGCGGTGTTGTTCCTTCTCTCCAGCCGTGGCAGGCAGCAGCGATTCCAGCGGGTGGGCGCGCTCTCTTCGTTCCCCTCACACCGCGGTCCTCTCTCTCTCCGTCTTCCCGCCTCTGCCCGATCTCCTCAGCTCACTGTTCTCTCAGTCTCCTCACTGCCTGCTCACTCTCCTCAGCTCACTGTTCTGCAGGCTGCTGCAGGACAACCCTTTTATAACTTTGCATTCCCAGGAACACATTCTATCTGGGATTTCCCGCTCTTAGTCTGCAAATGGGTGAGTCATGCACTTTGCATTTTGCAGACTGATCTGTATTGCTATGAGCTGTGCTGTTAACTCCTTCTGTGCTGCAAGCTGTAGGCTGCTGGCACAGTGCTATGCAACTCCAGCAAACATTTTACTTTTTTTTTAAAGTCATGCTGGCACCTGTAGTGCCACAGTTGATTTGGGCTGCAGTTTCAGGGTATCACATGCACCCCAGCTAAAATCTTGCGTGTCCTCACGCCTATGGCAGCAGGCCAAAGTCTCTAATATAAATCTCAATTTAAGCATAACAATAAACAGGTGTAAACAAATCGGATATAAGTATACAGTGGAAACGGTTAACAGTTTACTCCCTATACCTTAAAGGCGGGACGCCCTGGGTGCTGCGTCCCGACCTTCTGGTCTCAACCCCAGGGATGTCGCTCTCGTCAGGAGCGGTAATTAGGCTAGGCCGATCCTGGTCTTCAACAGGCCCATTGAACACCGGGTTTGGCGTTATGGGTGGGGCTGAATGCGGTGGTGGTAGTCCACCCATAAACACTAAAAGCTCCATGGGATCGTGTAAGGGTATGCCCCCTAGGGTCTCCCGTCCCTCTGCCACAGGTGGATCTGCGCTTCTCATTGGTAACTCTACGGTGCAGAGCTTGAGTTGGTCCCTTGGTACCACGCTGACTGGACCTTCCGGGCCCTTACGGATCTTGTAGGTGTGTCGGTCGCCCTCAGGAACACTGATCACGACGTACGGGCAACTTTCCCACATAGCGTCAAGCTTGCTGGTACGGTGATTCCGTTTCTTCCAGACAAGGTCCCCAGTCTTCAGTGCCTCCGGTCGGATGTGGGCATTGTAGTTTATCTCTTGGCGCTGCTGGACATGCTCAATTCTTTTTATTACAATTTCTCGGGCAGCTTCTATCCTCCGCTGGTGCTCACGGACCCAGTCGGTCTTTGGGTCGATGGGAGGGACCACAGCAGGGGCCAATTCCAGGTCCTGGGGTAATTTGCCTCGTCGGCCGAACATGAGGTAGTACGGTGTGAAGCCGGTAGAGCAATGTTCAGTGTTGTTGTAAAGATAGGTTAATTCGGGGAGTACGGTCGGCCACTTGGTGCGATCTTCTGCCACCAGGCTCCGGAGCATCCCGATGAGGGTCTGGTTAGCTCTTTCGCACAATCCATTCCCCTGTGGGTGATAGGCTGTGGTCCGAGCTTTCCGACAGCCGTAGTAGGAACACAGTTCGTGAAACAACTGCGACTCAAAGGCAGGGCCTTGGTCGGTCAAGATGCAGTCTGGATACCCATAGGGCCTGGCAAAGTGCTTCAAGAACAGTTCAGCAGTGGTTTTTGCAGTATGGTCTTTAGCCGGGACGGCTACTAGGAATTTACTGTAATGGTCCGTTATTGTAAGGGCATACAGATATCCATTGGTGCTCGGCTCCAATTTCACGTGGTCCAGGGCAACAATTTGCAGTGGATGTTGACTCTTAATGGGATGCAGAGGATCCTTTTGGGTAATGTCGGCCTGCCTTTTCCTTGTGCATGGAACACAGTCGCGGCACCATCTTTCTACATCCTCTCGCATGCCCACCCAGAAATACCGTGTGCGTAGGATAGCTTCAGTCTTTTGTGTGCCGAAGTGCCCGGACTTGTCATGGTAGGCCGTGAGCAGAAGAGCAGCTTGATCTTTGGATACAACCACCTGAGTGACTGGTTGGTGGGTACTTGGATCTATGCTGGTACGCACTAGGATCCCCTCCTCCAAGTGAATGCGGTCCCTATGCCGTAGTAACTTTATCAATTCCGGGTCGGCTTTATCCCGTTGGGCCCGGGTCAATGGGCGCCGCTGGTGCAACAAGGCCACAAGTTCCCTCAGCACTGGATTCTTCCGCTGCTTCTCGCGCCAGTCGACTGTGGGAGCATCCAGTAGGGCATTCTCCACTGGAGGTCCGGTGACGGATAGGGGGTCTGACGTGACCGTTCGTCCCTTTCGAGAGACTTTAAACACCGGGGTTTCGACATCCTCATCCACATCTCTATCTTCCTCTGTAATGTCCACAGTGGGTAATCGGGAGAGGGCAGCAGCGTTCCCGTTGGACTTCCCACTTCGGTAGGATACGGTGTACTGGAAATTTGCTAATCGGGATACCCATCTCTGTTCCAGGGCTCCGAGCTTAGCAGTGGACAGATGTGCCAGCGGGTTATTGTCCGTCATGATGACGAACGGCGTGGCGGCCAGATAGTGTTTAAACTTCTCGGTGACGGCCCAGATGAGGGCGAGTAACTCTAGCTTAAATGCGCTGTAATTCTCACAGTTACGCTCGGTCTTGCGGAGGCCCCTGCTGGCGTATGCAATCACTCTTTCCCGCCCGTCCTGCACCTGGGAGAGTATGGCCCCTAAACCCCGGTGACTAGCGTCTGTGTAAACTTGAAATGGTTGTTCATAATCGGGATAGGCCAACAACGGGGCTTCAATTAAGGACGTCTTCAACCGATGAAAGGCTCGCTGCTGTTCCTCTCCCCAACATACCAGGGACGACCCTCTTCGCTCATGACCCGATTGGCCTCTGAGTAATTCGTGCAACGGGGCTGCCACTGTGGCAAATTGTTCAATGAAGCGTCGATAGTACCCCACAAATCCCAAATAGCTTCGGACATCTCTGACGGTCTTGGGGACTGGCCAGTCCTGAACGACTCTGATCTTCTCCGGATCGGGCATCACGCCCTCAGCGCTGACGACATGCCCCAGATACTGGACCTTGGGCTTGAGCAGGTGACATTTGCTCGGTTTAAGCTTCAGGCCGCAGTGGATCAACTGTTGGAACACTTCTTCCAAATGTCGCAGATGGTCCTCGTAGTTTCTGGAGAAGATTATCACATCGTCGAGGTACAGCAGGACCATCTCGAAGTTGCGGTGTCCGAGACAATGCTCCATGACACGTTGGAAGGTGGCCGGGGCGTTGCAGAGTCCAAATGGCATCCTTAAGAATTCGAATAAGCCCATTGGCGTAGTGAAGGCCGTCTTCTCAATGTCTTCAGGGGCCATTTGGACCTGCCAGTAGCCGCTGGTGAGGTCCAGTGTGGAGAAATACGCCGCCGTCTTCAAGGCTGTCAGAGATTCTTCGATTCGGGGAAGCGGATAGGCGTCCTTGTGAGTTGCAGCATTGAGCCTGCGATAATCTACGCAGAAGCGCAGGCTACCGTCCTTCTACTTCACTATCACCAGTGGAGCGGCCCATGGGCTGTGGCTTTTGCGGATGACTCCAGCCTCTTTCATTTCCGCAATCATGTTCCTCACTGGCTGGTACATAGTTGGGGGGAGGGGCCGGTGGCGTTCCTTGATAGGAGGGGTTGTCCCGGTGGGAATGTGATGATACACTTCATCCGCTTGGCCAAAATCCGAAGGGTGTTGGCTGAATGCAGCAACGTTGCGTCGCACCAGCTGTAATATTCCATCTCTTTGGTCAGTGGGGGTGTCAACATCGCCAATCTGGATCTCGGCCCACCATGGGGGTTCTTCCTCAGCCGCCGACTTTTCGCCGTCTGCCGCTCCTGATTGAGCCATGGTTACCCCCTGTCTCACGATGTCTTGGAAGTCGATCCAACTGACCTTCGCCACCGGACAATACTTGTAGAGTCTGATGGCATACGAGTGTGGGTTCAGAAGACGGACTGGTACCCTCCCGTGTACCACCTTGGCTAGTGTCCTCGCCACAGCGAACGGCTGTTGTCCGTCCCGGTCACAGGGTTCCACCAGAGCCTCGTAGTTTCTTCCCCCCGGACCAATTCTCGTTTTGCACCACACCACTTGCTTCGAATTCGGTTTCAACAGAACAGGTTGGTGGTCGGTGATTCAGGCTTTTCCAATCTCACCCTGACCATTAATGAATTTCCTTCGGCCCTCTAGTACTTTGACGGTCTGTTGCAGGGCCTTTCGCTCCTTAGGGGTCGCGGTCTTCATCTCGTGTCGCAGGGCTTCTACTAGTTCCTCTGGACAGTTTCGCAGAATGTTCATGCCTAGGATCACGGGTGGCAAGTGTGCGTTGGGCGCAGTGGTGATGAGGTATCCTTGGCGGGTCAAGGCGGCGTTTCCTACTTCCACGTCGGCTTCCCAGTAGCCTTGGAAGGCGATGGGTTGTCCATTGCTGGCTAGCAAGTGGAGCCATGTAGTGGGTGGGGACACAATGGTAGCTTCGTCCCAGTGTTGGAGGAACTCCGTGAATCGGATTGTAGAGACTTGTGAGCCCGTATCTAAGAAAGCTGGTATTTCGATCCCATTGATGCGGATGTTCAGGTGAGGGCACTCTCCTACATACTGGGGCCACCAATCCCGCGATGGCGGACCTGTCAGTGGTTCTCCCGAGGGTCGGTCCCTCGCCTCGGGGTCCCCCCGTTTAAAGGGTCAAGTGGGCAGTTCCGTTCGATGTGTCCGCTCTGGTGACATCCCCTACAAATCGGTCGACCCTGTGGGTCAAACCGATCGGTAGGCCTTCGGCCTGACTCCCTCGTGACCTCCCATCGAGGGTGGCGTCTTCCACCGCGTTCTTGACGCCCTTCTCTGCGTCGGCTTCCACTTGGTTCTTTGCAGAGTTCTTCCAGCTTCTGGCTCATCCGAGACAGGCTGAGCGTCACTTCTGACATCTGTCGGTTAAGGGTTTCGATAGGGTCTGGCCCTGTTGGGGACTGTGCCTGCTGAAGGACTGCCCCCGCTCGGGTAGTGGTGTCTACATTCTTGTACGAAGGGATGCTCTGGAGGCTTTCTTCGTCCACTTTCATTGGTGTCTCGTCGTCTTCAGCCTCGTTGCCCTGATTCATTCCTAAGATCTGTAGAACATCTTCTTTAAATGCAGAGAAGGAACTGTCCGGTTTTTGGCGTTTCCACATTCGTAATTGTGACCGAATCGCTTCACCTTGTGCTCCTTCCATAAATAAATTAATTAGGGTGTCATCGGTCAGTCCGGCATCCAGTGGATCTAGTGTTCGTACAGCCCTCAAGGCTTCCAGTAGGCCTAGTGCAAACTCCCGTAGAGATTCGCCTGGTCGTTGCTTTCTTGCGTACAGACGGCTCTTTAGTTCTGCTACCGTTCTGCATTCAAATATGTTCCTCAATTTCTGGAGTATACATTCTGCACTCTTCTTCTCCGTATCCTCCCATGCTTCTACCTCCCTCAGTGCTGGGCCGGTTAATTGCCAATTCAGGATCTCTACTTTTTGTTCTTCCGTGAGCGTATATAGGCGGAACATGGAGAGCATTTTGTCTTTGAATGCCTTGAAAGTACTTGAGCCAGGGACTTGTTTTCCTGCATATGTCGGCAACCATGAGGCCCCAAAGTAATATGGCATGGTGATCGGTGATGCCGTTGTCCCTGTCGGATTTCCGGGTGCCGCTGGTGGTTGTCCCTGTGCCGAGGACGACTCCGGAACATCTGGGTTCGACATCTTGAAACGATCCTGTTCGCGGACGCCAAGTGTAATATCTCTATAAAAGGGTTCGTACCTGAAACTCTGTCGGTCTCGTAATCGGCCGTATCCACTCTTCAACGATGTCTTGGCCAGCGTCTATTCTTCTCCTCACCTGTAAGGCTGGGGCAGAAGGACCAGGAGAACCCCGGAAGGGCAACCCAAACCCAATGTGCTCAAGGACCACGACACATGGAGACGGTGACAACCATTTATTGCACTGACGATATCAGTCACCGCTGTAACTCAATTTTCATTAAACACAGTTGCATAGGTTGAACATTATTACAATATCCTGAGTCTTTCCCTGTCTTATAACAGCATTCACAGTTTTAACACCTCGAAGGTATAACTTTGACCAAATCAAACAATCAAATACTTCACCTGTACTACCAATCATTTGGAGAATAATGTCCTATTAGGGTAAAGTATGTCCTGGCAGTAACGCGGGAGCCCTCCCTAAACTGTCCACGAGGGGGCGTTTGCAGCCAATGTCTCTCTAATAGACTGCTTATACTGAAACAGAGGACTTCTAAGGAGGCATTAGTGGACGCAAGGTAAACAGTTGTAAACAGGCATGCAAAACCACTTTCTCCATAATACAGAACAGCAGTAATGTCTCACGGTACCAACCGCATATGTATCCACAGAAAGGTAAGTCAGTTATCATCCAGTGATATAAACTAGTAAACAGACCAGTTCTGGCTTGCACAGTAAGAACAGGGGTTTGCACAGTCCTGTTACCTTTTGTTGAACTGTGTTGTAACAACCGGGTGCAGTATAAGTGTGAAGGTCATAACATGGACCCGTTAGGAGGCGCTATTACATAGGGCGAGTCTTTGACGGAGCTGTTTAGGGTTAGGGGCGTCCCCCTTTCTGACAGGCGGCAGTTAATGATAACCCTCTACTTTACGTGGAAACATCTATGAAGACCCAGGTACAGTACTTCTGTACTTGGGGTTCCTGTAACCCGGATAGCTGGGATATTGGGGATAAGTGAGAGTACCTGCGGTATATTCATTGCTCCTGCTGTCTGCAGCCGTGCTCCCAATCACTGCAGCCTCTCCCGTATGACTGTTGTTAGGGGAATCCTCTTCCCACGCGATCTCCCCCCTTCCGGATCTCGAGCCCTTGTGCCGCGGCGTCTTTGATGTTGGGCAGGTGTCAGGAAGCCTCCGTGACCTGAGCCACCTCCCTCTCTTGTCCACGCGGCGGTGTTGTTCCTTCTCTCCGGCCGTGGCAGGCAGCAGCGATTCCAGCGGGTGGGCGCGCTCTCTTCGTTCCCCTCACACCGCGGTCCTCTCTCTCTCCGTCTTCCCGCCTCTGCCCCGATCTCCTCAGCTCACTGTTCTCTCAGTCTCCTCACTGCCTGCTCACTCTCCTCAGCTCACTGTTCTGCAGGCTGCTGCAGGACAACCCTTTTATAACTTTGCATTCCCAGGAACACATTCTATCTGGGATTTCCCGCTCTTAGTCTGCAAATGGGTGAGTCATGCACTTTGCATTTTGCAGACTGATCTGTATTGCTATGAGCTGTGCTGTTAACTCCTTCTGTGCTGCAAGCTGTAGGCTGCTGGCACAGTGCTATGCAACTCCAGCAAACATTTTACTTTTTTTTAAAGTCATGCTGGCACCTGTAGTGCCACAGTTGATTTGGGCTGCAGTTTCAGGGTATCACACATATATATATATATATATATATATATATATATGTAAATATACTGTATATATGTGTGTGTGTATATATATATATATATATATATATACATGTATTTATTTATTTTGTGTGTGTATATTGAGTATGAACGCATGCATTTCCTGCCAACCATCACGTTTTGGTGGCACCGTCCTGTTTTTTGGGTACTGTCCCACGTGTGGGCTGGAGAAAAGGTTCGGATGGAACGCTCCCACCTGCTGTATGAATGATGCTGGGGGCAGCACAGCAGCTGGGGAAGTGAAATTTTTGCGTGATGTGTGTCCATACTCCCTGTTTATGTACACACAGAAGGCTTGCGCACCATGGCTCTTATTGAGATGTGGATGAGTAGCGGCTCATGCAGCAAAGTACCGATGTTCAGTACTTTGTGCATGGACCAGACCCGTACTGCATGTGCGCAGTACGGGTCTGTGACGACAGACATAAGGCGGCATCAGACTGTCAGTGATTGACAGTCTGATGCCATTTGGGGGCAGCGACGGCCTCCATTTCTCCAAACAGAGGCGTGTCTCCGGGGACACAGTAGGCCAGGCTCTCTCTCAGAGGACGGATATTTCCTGGCCTCTTGGTAGGTATTGTGGCAGGCGGCTTGCGCAACCCCTTGGGTCACGCAGCCAGCCAATGCTTGTCGGGATTTAGGGGGTTCGGGATGTAGCCGTCGGTATTGTGACCAACTAAATCCCCATCCTTGGACATAGTTCATATCAGTAATGCAGCTGGAGGCATTACACCTACTGCTGCATTACCACATTAGTGCTGTCGCTGCTGCTTTTATGTTAGCAGCAGCGATAGCTACTCCGTCCACATCTGAAAGAGGACCCCCCCAGTCTTAAATGCCCCGGGTCCCCCAAAGCCTTAATCCAGCTCTGGAATCCGGGAGTAAGGGCAGGTGAATGTGAACTTTGTCTCTGCCACATTGAGAATTATGCTGACTGATATGTGCCAGTGCTGTAGCTACTGCCGCAGTATCTAAACATGACTCTGGGCCTAATTCAGATCGCAGCTGCAAATTTGTTAGCTAACGGGCAAAACCATGGGGGTCATTCCGAGTTGATCGTAAACTCAGACATGTGGGGGGACGCCCAGCACAGGGCTTGCCCGCCCCGCATGTCAGTGCCAGCCCCCCCCCCCCCCCCCCCGCACAAATACAAAAGCATTGCACAGAGGCGATGCCTTTGTATTTGAGGAGTAACTCCCGGCCAGCGCAGCTCCTGCGGCTGGCCAGGAGTTACTCGTCGCTCCCGCTGGCCGCAGCGGCTGTGTGACACGTCACGCAGCTGCCACGGCCCGCCCCCCCAACGGTCCAGCCACGCCTGCATTGGCCGGACCGCTCCCCCTAAACAGCAGCTTAATGCCGCCGTTCAGCCCCCTCCCGCCCAGCGACTGCCTCTGTCTCAGAGGCGATCGCTAGGCACCGACGGCTGCCATGCGCCGGCGCACTGCGGCGCCGGCGCAGTTCCGACCCGATCGCTGCGCTGCGACAAATTGCAGCGAGCGATCGAGTCGGAATGACCCCCCATGTGCACTGCAGAGGGGCAGATGTAACATGTGCAGAGAGAGTTAGATTTGGGTGTTGTGTGTTCAAACTGAAATCTAAATTGCAGTGTAAAAATAAAGCAGCCAGTATTTACCCTGCACAGAAAAAAAACAATCCACCCAAATCTAACTCTCTCTGCACATGTTATATCTGCCCCACCTGCAGTGCACATGATTTTGCCCATTAGCTAACAAATTTTGCTGCTGTGATCAGATCTGAATTAGGCCCTCTGTTAACAGCTCCTTGGATATTATGTAACAGGTAGACTGGCATTTTTCTTCTATGGCAAATCTGTGATAGTAAAAAGTACTATACCATCTTATCAAGGGCCCTCATTCCGAGTTGTTCGCTCGGTATTTTTCATCGCATCGCAATGAAAATCCGCTTAGTACGCATGCGCAATGTTCGCACTGCGACTGCGCCAAGTAACTTTGCTATGTAGAAAGTAATTTTACTCACGGCTTTTTCATCGCTCCGGCGAACGTAATGTGATTGACAGGAAATGGGTGTTACTGGGCGGAAACACGGCGTTTCAGGGGCGTGTGGCTGAAAACGCTACCGTTTCCGGAAAAAACGCAGGAGTGGCCGGAGAAACGGTGGGAGTGCCTGGGCGAACGCTGGGTGTGTTTGTGACGTCAACCAGGAACGACAAGCACTGAACTGATCGCACAGGCAGAGTAAGTCTGGAGCTACTCTGAAACTGCTAAGTAGTTAGTAATCGCAATATTGCGAATACATCGGTCGCAATTTTAAGAAGCTAAGATTCACTCCCAGTAGGCGGCGGCTTAGCGTGTGTAACTCTGCTAAATTCGCCTTGCGACCGATCAACTCGGAATGAGGGCCAATATGTACTATTATGCTACTGTATTAGCAATGTCAACCAATACAAGGAAAACTTGGCTGTCATTCAAATGGTATTTTGTCTGCAACTAGCAGAGGACTGGGATGCTGAGTGATAGCAGGCATAGTTGAAGCCAACTGCACGGTATTGATAAATATCTCTCAAAGAGAAAATGAAGGGTGATAGGAATGTATAGTAGAGATACCTTCAACAGCGCCAACAAGTGCTAGAAAAAATACTAAATCCATTATTGGACATTTCTATCAAAACCTATATAATGCTGAGCTACAATATATCACTAAAGTAGCTTACTCTTTATACACTGCATCTATTCAAATTGATAACTGTCCTAAATATTTGTATATATGGCAGAGCAGAAAGTGACCAAGAGCTTGCAATTAAAGTTACTAGAAATATTTTACTAGAGAACAGCAGATTGCAACCAGGGCATGGCTTTCTTGGTTGATTTTCTTGTGTCAGGATGCAGTTATGTTACCAGCTGTCGGGATTCCGGCGGTCAGGAGACCAACGCCGGAATCCTGACAGCCGGCGAAATGCGTCAGGCCGGAATCCTGACCAAAGCCCCTAGCTCCACACCACCACCCAAGTCAGAATATACTGGAATAGTGTGGTGAGCTAAGCTCGCCACTGGGCCTGAAGCATGGCGAGCACAGCAAGGCCGCGAGGAGACTCACTGCACTCGCTGCTGGGATTCCAGCATCAGTCTCCTGACCGCCGGGATCCCGACCGCCAGTATTACATACCAGACCCCTTGTGTCCTATATCCTCTTAATCATGGTCTAAACTGTTTTTGATGAAGAAAGCAGGCAGTTTATTTTTTAACAGGCATAGGTAAATTGGGGAAATATTTAACAGTATTTCAACATCATGCTTCTGAGATAGTCTCTGAGGCTCGTCTTTATTTATTAAAGTCCTTTTCTCCTGCTTTGTTGTTTCTATAAAAATAAAAAGCAGAAATAAAAAGTGGGAAAAAAGCAGAAACGTTGGCGAAACACTCAGATCTCAGCTGTGTCATTTTATGCAGAGTGGAAGCATTGACCCCATAGTTTACAGTGAGGTTCACAATTCTATTGTATGGAACAATGCTATCTGAAAAAGGTGTTATGTGAACTTGCACAGATCGTTCTCTTCCTGCTTTCTTCCACAGTGCTTCACACAACCGCGCTCCTCTAGCACCTGCTACGTTACCTGTACATATGTACCACTTTGTGCATGTGCAGTTGGCAAGGAAATGTGATGGCATATTTTGCAAATACAAAATATGTATACGAAAGAGAGATATATATATATATATATATATATATATATACACACACACATATAGAAAGAGAGAGAGGGATATAGTATATATATATATATATATATACTAGGTGCTTCATCGCGCCCTACGGGCGCTCTTCACACCGTCGCAAGGGGCTATGCCCCCTTAACCCTTACATGCCTTTCTGGGGTTCAATATTTGTATTATATGTAGTATAACCTGCATTCCTTTGTTAGTGGTTAAATATTGCACAATGAAAGGGCGTGCGATGGTGAAGGAGGCGCAGCCCCTTGTGACGGCGTGAACAGCACATGCAGGGCACGATGTACAGAATGTAGCGGGTGCGGGGGGGACTGCGGATGGGGGAGGGTGTCTGTAGATGCTGCGGGTGGAGGGGGGGTGGAAGCGGGGGAGCCCGGATGGGGAAGGGTCGGGAGGTGCTGCGGGTGGGGGAGGGGCAGAGGAGTGGGGGCTGCAGATGGGGGAGGGGTCCGGAGGCACTGCAGGTGGGGGAGGGGCAGGGGTGCCATGGGTGGGAGAGGGGCAGGTGTGGGGATGTTGCGGACGGGTGAGGGGTTCCGGAGGTGCTGTGGGATGGGAAGGGGCGGGGGTTCGGGGGTGGGGAAGGGGTCCGCAGGCGCCGTGGGTAGGGGAGGGGCAGGTATGGGTGGTGCGGCGGATGGGGAAGGAGGTCCGGAGGTGCTGCAGGTGGTGGAGGGGCAGGTGCGGGGGTGCCATGGGTGGGTGAGGGGGGGACCGTGGATGGAGGAGGGTGTCTGCAGATGCTGCGGGTGGAGGGGGGCAGGTGTGGGGGGAGACATATATGGGGGGTGGATGGTGGAGGGGGTTTGGAGGTGCTGTGGGTGGTGAAGGGGCAGAGGAGTGTGAGCCGTGGGTAGTGTAGGGGGTCTGGAGGCACAGCGTGTGGGGGAGGGGTGGGGTGCCGCATGTGGTGGAGGGGAAGGTGCGGAGGTGTGGTGCATTGGGGAGGGGTCTGGAGGCACGGCGGGTACTGTACCTGCCAAAAAGGTAGTTGGAGGGTATGCAGTAACAGGGCCAGGACAGGGGTGACGGGGTCAGAACAGGGGTGACGGGGCCAGGATAGGGGTGACGGGGCCAGGACAGGGGTGATGGGGCCAGGACAGAAATGACAGGGACAGGATAGGGGTGACAGGGCCAGGGTAGGGGCAGCAGGACCAGGACAGGGGTGACATGGCCAGTATAGGGTTGACAGGGCAAGCACAGGGGTGACAGGGCCAGGATAGGGGTAACAGGGCCAGCATAAGGGTGACAGGGCCAGGATAAGGGTGAAAGGGCCAGGATAAGGGTGACAGGGCAAGGTCAGGGGTGACAGGGACATGACAGAACACAGGGCACGGGAGAGATTGGTATTAGGGACAAAACAGTGGTGACAGACAGATGTGTCTTACCGGAGTCACTGCTGCTGGCTGCTGCTGTTCCACTCCAACCTGTTGGGATCTGCTGCTGGTGGAGACTTGGCATGGCTGACTCTCTTAGGCTGGAGTCCTGCTTCCTCTGCCCGTCCGCATCCCTCCCCCCCATCTCAGTCACACACCGAAGACCTCGTGCAGCTGCCGGGCACTGTGGTAAGGGGAGACTGGGAGTGACTGGTTAGCCCCCAGGAGACGCTGCGGCTGGAGGGAGGAGGGGTCATAGCATGCATGCGGCGCGGACCTCGCGGCTGCTGGGCACTGCGGTAAGGGGAGACTGGGAGTGACTGGTTAGCTCCCAGGAGACGCTGCGGCTGGAGGGAGGAGGGGGTCGGAGCCTGCAAGCAGCTCGGACTTCTACAACGCTAGCCGCCGGCTAAAGTGTGTGAAGGAGCTGGGCGCACCTCACTGCGGGTGGCAGCTCTGCAGCTAGCGGTGGGGTTGCCGGGGCCGGAGATAACAGAGGCAGTACGGAACCTGCACAGCGGCAGGTGCCCCACAAAACTGCAGCTAAGAAGCGTGGAGTGTGCCAGAAAGTGACGCTCCTCCACGCCAGAGAGCCCCTGCTGAGTATGCTGATGTGGGGGGTCAAGCACACAGTGAGCCGGTGCCCGTCTGTCTGTACGGCATACCACCTCACACACCCCCATACCTCCCAACTGTCCCGATTTTCGCAGGACAGTCCCATTTTTTGGGGTCTATCCCGCTGTCCCGCCCGTGGGCCGCAGTGTCCCACGGTGGGGGGCGGGGGGGGGGGGGCAGTTGGAAAGCTCCAGTACTCGCTGTTCTGCTTAGCAGAGCAGCGGTGAATAGTGGAGACAGAGGGAGAGGGGGCATCAGGGGGTACGGATTAAGGGGGGGTTCCAGCAGCAGAGCTGGATTAAGGGGGGGGGGGGGGCAGGGGGTACGTACCGTTGGCCCCACAGTTTTAGGGGGCCCCTGGCTGGAGTAGCTCTGTCCCATCTCAGAAGCTCCCCCGTCCTGCCAGCAACAGCGGCAGCATTGTGCTACAGTCAGCACACGCTGCTGCGTATTGGCAGGTCTGTGGTGTTGCAGGGAGGCAGCAGTCTCCCTGCTTTCTTCTGCCTGTGCGGGTGTGTAGGGGGGAGCGACGACCTCCTCTGGATTTAGCCCTAGCTGAGGAGCCAATATTCCATAAAAAAAAAAAAAACTGGAATTTGCATAAGGGGGCGTGGTCTCGCATCCCGCGATCAGGCCACGCCCCCAACCCCACAGCAGGCACAGCAATGAGATAGGGCTCCCCTGTCTTAAGTGCCCTGGGCCCCCCGGACTCATAATCAGCCCCTGGGGGCATGCCAGCAGCTCACAGAGCGCTGGGCATGCCCCCTCACTAACGAAAACGGGGGCCCTCCCGTGAAGCCACGCCCCCTTTTTGTTGACCACGCCCCCTTTTTGCTACGTGTGTGTCCCTCCTTCTTCCTGAAGAAAGGTGGGAGATATGCACCCCTGCCTGTGTAAGAGGTGCGGCTGCGCGTGTGGTGGTGCCTGCTGCCGTGCAGGTGTATTTTCGGTACTCACCAGGCGCCGCTCTCTCTCACCTTCAGGTACCGGAACCTTCAACGGACCTGGCAAATCTTCCGTCGGATCCGGACACGGCGATTCCCTCTCGGAGCTGACCGACGACCGAGCTGAGGAGAGAATAGTTTACCTTAAAGGGGGTATCAACCCTTCTTCCACTGGAAAAGGGGATACCCCAGGGGTGACCGCGACCTTCATCGGTTGGGTGAAAGGTCATCACTGGCACAAAGCCTCAGCCACCCAGCATTCACACACTCACGAGCGTAGTGTGATGAAGAGGATTCTCACGTCCGTGAGCAATCCCGACTCCGGCGCTCGGGGACAGACAAGGGACAAACATACACGGATGCTACTCACCATCACAAGTCTTGCACTCCGATCTTCTCCACTTACAGGTCCCTGTAAGGAGGCAAAAAGAAACAGCCGTGCAGGGCCAAGAACTACCCTAGTGTGCGTCCGCTACACTAGCTACATAAACAGAGCCCTCAAACTAGCTCGTGTGAGTGGTGCAACACAACTATGCACAACTTAAACAAACAGACACTTTGCCCTGCACGATAACAACATACACAATATCGGAATACAAGATCACATGGTGCTGTCCCTTTACACCCCTACCTCTGGAAAGGGGGTGGGCGCCGCACGGCCTGCCCACCTCCTGTACACGACCTTCTATGAGGCTCAGGTCCCGTGGACCTGCCTACCTAAACACCTCAGGGTATCTGGGCCTAGTGCCCAGTGCCACCTTTACTCACCTCGGGAGGGCACTTATTCCCTGGGCCTAGCGCCCCCTAACTGCACACCGGCCGGAGGCCTGATTCCGCCCACGGGCCTAGCGCCCGCCTAACTTGTTGCCCGTTGGGTGACCTGGGCCTTGTGCCCAGGGTCACCTTATATGTACCTACTGCCCAAATACACTAGGGCCTAATGCCCTCTAATGTTCCCACAGGCCTATTGCCTGAATTGCCCCCGGGCCTGGTGCCCGCCTACTGCGCCGCTTCTTGGTAGCTTGGGCCTAATGCCCAAACCACCTAAGGCAATGATGACCCCCAACCTCCTATCTGCGCCCAGGCCTAGTGCCCGAATTGTGCCCTCGGGCCTAATGCCCGTCCCTGATGGTCTAGGGAGGAAAAGGGGAGGGGGTGAGGGTAGCCTCACTGAGGCCTCACCTGATCCAGGGATCTCCGGTGCCCTCTTCTGCCGCTGACCCGTCCTGGCCAGCGGCGTCGCCTCCGCTCCTCCGCGTCCAGCCGCCGCTGGACATCTTCTTGCAGGAGCCCGACGTCTTCCGGCCTCTTCAGCGGCCACCGGAGCTACTCTTTCCACGGCCGTCTTCTTCTTCTCCTCGCGGCGTCTCCTCCGCTCACCCACGCGGTCTTCTCCCTCCGAGTCCCGGCCGCTTCTCTCCCGCCCTTCGGCGCGCTTCTGCACTTCTTCGGCTCCCGCCCAGCGTCTGATGTCAGACGCCGGGGGCGGGGCCTATGAGGCGGCGAGCGCCGCTTGGCTCGCCGCGTCCCTCTCTGACTGGCCGCCACTCCGGGAGCCGTGATTGGCTCCCGGAGGGCGCCAACATTCAAAGCCCTCCGCAGCCTCCGGACTGGAGCAGGGAAAAGGGTAATCCCTGCACCGGACTCCCGCCGCCGCCACGCACCCAGCGCTGGGGACAGACAAGCTGCCCCAGCGCTGTCCCCAGCCAGTGACAGCACCACTGATGTGCCCACAGGGCACATCTCTACATTTCCCCCCCCCTTTTTCCTTTGTAGTCCCTACAAAGTTCCTCACGATGTCCCTTGTCCGCGGGTCAGGGAATTCCGAGATCCCTTCGGCGAGGTTGTGTTCGAGGGCCCAGCCCGGACAGGCTGTGACCCCACATCCTTCCACCTCCGGGTTCCTCTTCTTACCTCCTGACCTCCATCGGCGGATCCTCTGGGGGAGTGGCATCTCCTCACGGTCGCTCGACGTTGGCCACCAAGGGGGATCTTCCTCCACGGGGACAACAGTCACCCACTCTTGGCCTTTCAGATCGTCTGTGGCATCGTCCCTGTCTTCAGGGTGTGGTACCGACCACCACCCAACAGTGGAATCCTCCGGGGCATCCGTTTCCTCCCGGGCAACAACCACCATCTGTCGCATCTCCTCGTGGGGCATCTCCAAAGGTCCCATGTCTACCTCTGGAACGGGTCCTCCCACGGCATCTCGATCCTCTCCCCGTACGTACGTCCATTTCGGCACTTCCGGCAGGTCTTCTTGCTCCAGGACCATCTCCTCCTTTTCACGGAGGGCATTCAACTGGGAGCACGACTCCACCCGATCCTGCCAGTCACTCTCGTCGGCGCTTCCGATGCCAGAGTCGTCCTCCATCTGTTCTTGGAGGGATTCGTCGGCGGACAGCTCACCGTAGTCCGAGTCCTCCTCCGATATCTTGACTGGGGTATTATTTTCCTCCTCAGCGTACTTAGTCTCTTCCGCTGGTACCTCTGCTTCCTCAGCGTACTCCTTCGCTTCCGCTGGCATCGTTACTTCCTCAGCGTACTCCGCTTCCGCTGGCATCTCTAGGTACCCAGGACACATCTGTTCCGCACGTCCTGGACGTGGACGGTTCCATCGCGGGGAGATTCCGGACATCTCCGTCACTGGGTCTTCACGCTTTTCTTCACAGCGTGGTCTCTTCACCTCCCAGTCGTCCACCTCCGCCTTATGCGGGAAAGGATTCTGCCTTACTGGGGTCACTTTCTTGGGACAAAGTAGGTCCGCGGCATCTTCCCAGGGGCACTCACTGGCCGCATGTCCTGGTCGCCGACACTTCCAACAAGGGAGGGCCACTGCCACCTTCTCCAAGACGGGTTCCTTGTCCACCTCCTTCACTGGGGAATCTTCACCCGTTGGTTCCGGCTCAGAGGAAATGGGCACCTGCGAACTAACTTCAAGCAGGGTCTTCCGCTCTATTTCCCTGGTTTCCTCCTCCCATCTCTGGGCGCGACCATCTGCAATCATCCGGTCTTCATTCCACGGACAATCGGGAAACGCATCTCCTCTCGCCTCGCAGAGCGCACACACAGGCTCTGCAGCCACCCGGTCCCAAAGCTGCTGACGAGATTCCGTCAGCTGCTTCACCGTGGCCTCGTAGTCCGTCCTGTCCATGGACATTCCAGGAGCCAATGTCGGGGATCTCCACAGCTTTCACACCAGGAATCAACCTCGTCTTCGCTCAACTCTTCATCCCAGGGACAACTGTTATGCTCATGCCCGTAGTTTCCGCAGAGCAAACACCAGGACTCCTTCGCTTGGCCCTTCTGACGTCTTCGGTCCGCTTCCTGGACCACCTTCTTTGGGGACGTCTCTCGCAAGTACACGTGTCGGCAAAGTGCCCCGTTTGCCGACATTTCTTGCAGGGCGTCACCGCGGCCTTCTTGCGCCCATTCTCCCGGCGCTCTTCCTTTCCACGCTGGACCGACCGCTGCACCATCTTCAGGAGGTCTGCCCCAGACACCGTCACCCAGTCGCTCTGGTCCGCACGCGTCCGTGGGTGCGTCTGTTCCGGAGCCGTCCGCAGGGAGGTCTTCTTGGTGGCGTTCCACATCGTGTCCGTGATCTGGTCTCTCAGATCCTGCCGACTACGCCAAAATGTAAGAGGTGCGGCTGCGCGTGTGGTGGTGCCTGCTGCCGTGCAGGTGTATTTTCGGTACTCACCAGGCGCCGCTCTCTCTCACCTTCAGGTACCGGAACCTTCAACGGACCTGGCAAATCTTCCGTCGGATCCGGACACGGCGATTCCCTCTCGGAGCTGACCGACGACCGAGCTGAGGAGAGAATAGTTTACCTTAAAGGGGGTATCAACCCTTCTTCCACTGGAAAAGGGGATACCCCAGGGGTGACCGCGACCTTCACCAGTTGGGTGAAAGGTCATCACTGGCACAAAGCCTCAGCCACCCAGCATTCACACACTCGCACTCACGCGCGTAGTGTGATGAAGAGGATTCTCACGTCCGTGAGCAATCCCGACTCCGGCGCTCGGGGACAGACAAGGGACAAACATACACGGATGCTACTCACCGTCACAAGTCTTGCACTCCGATCTTCTCCACTTACAGGTCCCTGTAAGGAGGCAAAGAGAAACAGCCGTGCAGGGCCAAGAAGTACCCTAGTGTGCGTCCGCTACACTAGCTACATAAACAGAGCCCTCAAACTAGCTCGTGTGAGTGGTGCAACACAACTATGCACAACTTAAACAAACAGACACTTTGCCCTGTATGGTAACAACATACACAATATCGGAATACAAGATCACACGGTGCTGTCCCTTTACACCCCTACCTCTGGAAAGGGGGTGGGCGCCGCACGGCCTGCCCACCTCCTGTACACGACCTTCTATGAGGCTCAGGTCCCGTGGACCTGCCTACCTAAACACCTCAGGGTACCTGGGCCTAGTGCCCAGGGCCACCTTTACTCACCTCGGGAGGGCACTTATTCCCTGGGCCTAGCGCCCCCTAACTGCACACAGGCCGGAGGCCTGATTCCGCCCACGGGCCTAGCGCCCACCTAACTTGTTGCCCGTTGGGTGACCTGGGCCTTGTGCCCAGGGTCACCTTATATGTACCTACTGCCCAAATACACTAGGGCCTAATGCCCTCTAATGTTCCCACAGGCCTATTGCCTGAATTGCCCCCGGGCCTGGTGCCCGCCTACTGCGCCGATTCTTGGTAGCTTGGGCCTAATGCCCAAACCACCTAAGGCAATGATGACCCCCAACCTCCTATCTGCGCCCAGGCCTAGTGCCCGAATTGTGCCCTCTGGCTTAATGCCCGTCCCTGATGGTCTAGGGAGGAAAAGGGGAGGGGGTGAGGGTAGCCTCACTGAGGCCTCACCTGATCCAGGGATCTCCGGTGCCCTCTTCTGCCGCTGACCCGTCCTGGCCAGCGGCGTCGCCTCCGCTCCTGCGAACTAACTTCAAGCAGGGTCTTCCGCTCTATTTCCCTGGACATCTTCTTGCAGGAGCCCGACGTCTTCCGGCCTCTTCAGCGGCCACCGGAGCTCCTCTTTCCACGGCCGTCTTCTTCTTCTCCTCGCGGCGTCTCCTCCGCTCACCCGCGCGGTCTTCTCCCTCCGAGTCCCGGCCGCTTCTCTCCCGCTCTGCGGCGCGCTTCTGCACCTCTTCGGCTCCCGCCCGGCATCTGACGTCAGACGCCGGGGGCGGGGCCTATGACGCGGCGAGCCTCTCTGACTGGCCGCCGCTCCGGGAGCCGCGATTGGCTCCCGGAGGGCGCCAACATTCAAAGCCCTCCGCAGCCTCCGGTCCGGTGCAGGGAAAAGGGTAATCCCTGCACCGGACACCCGCCGCCGCCACGCACCCAGCGCTGGGGACAGACAAGCTGTTCCAGCGCTGTCCCCAGCCAGTGACAGCACCACTGATGTGCCCACAGGGCACATCTCTACACCTGTGCCATGCCCATACTATCTGCTTCTGCTCCTAGTCTCCTATAGATTTGGCCAGATCTGTGACTCATTTGACTAACTCCGCCCAGCGTTAGCAAATGAGTCACAAAGTCACAGATCTGGGCTATTATATAGGAGATATATATATATATATATATATATATATATATATAAAAATAAAACGCTTCTTTTGTTGTGTTTTTGCTGTGCACATGGTCCATTTAATACTGGGAGGTTTGTGCCTTTCTATGTGCTTATATATAATATATCATATAACATATATAGCGGAAATATAAAAGCGATATGCCGTGAAAAGCTAAAATTTTCTTGACACTTTCAGCTTTTTTTTTTCTTTTTTTTAACTAGACCCCATAAACATTTCCATTAGTTGGTGTTTAGGTATCCTTCCAACTACATAAGAGATACAGTATTATCTTGCTATTACAAAGCAACACCTTTTGAGTGATGTGTCTCTCAGAGATGTAAGTAGACTTGATTTCTCTCAACAAGACCATTTCCGCTGCAGATAATAATAGGTAGTAATACAGTCATGCTTTTTCATCACTGACTATAACGAGCATCCGGACTCCTATTGATAGTGAGATAAGAATATAAATGTGACAGTAATGTTTGATCCTGTTTTTTTGTTGCCCTAAGTACATGTTCAATACTTGCTGTTCTATAGATTAAGATACCAAACGATACATTCTCAGTGCTGTGTTGCATTGTGCGTATTTAGATGATAACTTACGTTTGGACACTGACATCCTTTCTGCAGGTTGCAATATTGATAACACTACGGGGTGGGCAGTGCTACAGAGGGCACAATAAGCTAATCACTTTGGGATTTTGCTGGAAGTCTCAGTTAATTGTATACCGTGAAAGTGTAGCTGTAAACTGTACTGTTCAAATTATATTGTTTTCCAAAATGATAGCATACCAGTTACCAGCCCATCAAAATGATGGAACAGCATACCAGTAATGTCAGCAGCAGCGGCTGTGCATGCCCAAACAGTTTTACACTTGAATTGCTCCATCAGGTGCCATCTAGTGGCTGCCAGTGCGCAAGCCACTTGAATTCCCCCCATAGAGGTGAGGAGCAGCGTTAGCCTTTAATTATATAGGATTTATAGACACTGATTTGTGGATGTTCCAAAGTGCTGTATTTAGAGAATTACTTTTCTTCAGAGAGTGGTAATTAAGCGATGGTCGATGATTTCAGTTCATCATGCATTAAAGGCCCTGGGAAAAGCAATGCACTGGGGCTCCTACCCATCCATTCATGGGAATAAAAAAAATAAAAAATCATAACTTACTGATGTGGTCCTGCACTGTCTCTCCAAATAACCACCAATCAGCAAGCTGATAGCCATTTGCTCTCTGGCTGCAGGCAGGTAGAGAAAGTTGCACTTTGATTGGTGGGTAGCTCCAGCCATTCACCAATCAACAAGCTGATAACTAATAAGTGTCTTGCTGCAGCCTCGGAGGCAGGTACATTATGCTGCCTGGCTGCTCTGATAGGGTGTAATTCACAATCAGAGCAGCCAGGCAACATTATCTGCCTGCCTCCCAAGAAGCTCATGTGCAAAACAGAAAGCGCTGGAACGTCTTCCTTCGCCTGAAAAAATAATCAATGTGTACAAACTATTAATTGTTCATAACCATCACCCATTCCTACTTCAGAGTGCAAACAATAATAACTGCTGGAGTAGCAGAGAGCATACTGTGTTATCATGTGCAGCAAATTACAGCAAAAGTAATGATGTATACATGTTTCCATCATTCACAATTGGGTAAAATGAAGCCTATGGCTAAATGAAATGCATGTGTATAGTGTCAGTCCTTTCAGCTGTAAGCACACTACTGCAGCCTGTTGGGACATTAGAAAGCTCACTTCTTCCTGAGTTTTGTTGTTGAACTGGTAGAAGTTATTTTGCTGCTGCATCTTTCTTCCCTGCGGGCAGGAATAAGATTATTGCTACATTTTGCATAAATCCTCAGCTTTACTGCTGACATGTTCCCCCAGTGTTGTAATGAAGTAATTATGAATGCTTCGAGACAATGTGTGGGTTTAATATAGAAAAAGAATGTTTTCTTGTCTGCTATGTAATTTATTGTTCCCCCGAGGAAGTGTTACAAGTTAGTCTTTGTACCAGCCGTGTGATGCTCCTGTTTTGTGGTCTCCATCTTTCCTTTGTCCTACATGACAGCCTTGTGTTCAGCGGGAGGTATTCGTTATGGCTGCTCTTTACTGTCCCTAATGGGTTTATTAAGCAGCTCTCAGCACTATTAATGACTTATAAACACTCATTTGGTATTAATGGCTGCCTGATTTATGAACTCACATAATACAGTCTTAATTATTGATTTCTGAACTTGGTAGAATTAACCATTTTATTATGTGAAATCATGTCCTTAAAGGATTATCCCAGAGGTTCCCAAACTGTGTGCCGTGGCTCCCTGGGGGTGCCTCGGGACACTTGCAGGGGTGCCCTGGGTTGGTGGTCCAAGACCAATTCAAATTATTCATGGTCAATATAACAGGCAAAACCAGTGCTGGTGGCTGCAGGTCATAAAATATGTGGCCAAACAGAAGCAAATCTTGTCCCTCACCACACAACTGACCCTAAGGATGACATATAAACGCGATCTACTTAATGTAATATTACTTTCTAATTTTCTCAATAAGAAATTTTTGGCCTAGGGGTGCCGTGAAAAAAATTCTGATATTCTAGGGTGCCGTGATTCAAAAAAGTTTGGAAACCACTGGATTATCCTGTACCCATTTGTAGGCATACCACCCTGAACTCCAGGGATATGTGCCCCATTCTAATTTCATGAGCAATTCTAGTTTTTTTCTGCCAGAAGTAAAGTGTAAACTACAAACCCCACCCCCCACATCCTGCAGGGGAGTAAATACAGGAGACAATAGAGGGCAGTCACTTCGGGTGCCTGCCCTGAAGGATGGCTCACTGACCTCCTCCATTGCTCCAGGTTCTGCTTTATGCACCCACAGAGCAGGAATACTCAGGACGGGGTTGGACTGTCCCACAGGGGGTACTCCTAGTGGGCCCCACTGCCTGGAGCCCACCTCCCCTAGGATCAGATTCACTTAAATGATACATATGTTATCTGTTATCTGCCTTGAGAACACCAGGACCAATGCCTACTACTTCTCTGTCCAAGAACATCATGACTGCCCCCAAGACTACCCCTCAAGCTGAGCAGGGAACTGAGGGGCGTGCGCATCAGGACCAGATTTTGCTGGGTCAGTTCCATTGGACATTAGTGTGCACTCCACATTCTTACACCCACCCGTACTGCTCCCCACACTCTCACACACACCCGCACTGCTCTCATGAGACCAGGACTTTATCATTTTCATAAATTAATGTTTTCCTGCAAATGTGTCTTTCTTTTCTTTCTTCTTACAGGGTACTTTCCCCCCACTGTGTGCTATTCCTGTAATGTGTACCTCCATTGGTTGCACACCCTGCCAGCAGTAACCTACACAGTGCGCCTCACATGGCTGCCTCGGATGGTTCCTCCATGGGCAGGGTGTGCTTCATTTGGATCTTTCCATGCAGGGTATAGCATACTCCTACACTCGTGTCAGTTTTCTCGTGAATGCATTTGGCCCTTGTATGGCTCATCTCCCACTGTGTAACCTTCGTAGTGCGCCCAACATGGCTGCCTTATCTGGTAAACTTGTGGATGGGATGAAAAATACATGGACCTGATGGTTTTACTGGAACCCTACTCTGAACCTAAGGACTCTGCAATCTCCCCGTTTTGTGTTCTCTTCTAGGGGTGGACTATTCCACCCTGGGTAATCCTACGCAGAGCGCCTAAGATGGCTGCCGCACCTGGTACCTTGTGAGGGTGGAATACACAACCCCTGGAGGTTATTACCCAAAATGCTTACACCAACCCTGCATTATGCTTTCTGTCTTTATTGTCTGTGTGGTTTATCTTTTGATGTAATACTTAAATCTTCTGTATTATGTGCATTGTTTGAGTTCTAGTTGGCGCCGCGGATGGCTGCCTCGGTGCTGCTCTGCCAAGCAGCCTTTGTGTTTAGTCCTACATGTATAATATGTCTAATATGTTGAGTCTATTGTACAGTTGCAATGTGCAGTATCAACTCATACGTGTAATGTGTGTAATGTATGCTATGTTCTTCCCCCTTCGTATGCTATGTATTCCCCCTTCATGTTGCTGCTTGGCGATGCATTGTACCACAAAGAATTCCTAGTGTACGTGAGTACACCTGGCCAATAAAGCTGATTCTGATTCTTATACCATACAGAACTATGGCGTATTTTCTACAGTGCATTGCTGTTATTAATCTGGTACATTATCATGATGCACTTGTAGTATTTACAATGTACATAGTTATCAGGGGGCTCAGACCATGCACTCTCTAATACTTAGACAAACCTCTGTGGCAGTTGACCATATTCCCTATGGAGACTGGCCACAGCCCTAAACATAGGCCCCTACCACTTCATGCCTCCGACGGGCCCTTAATGCTCCAGTCCAACACTGAATCAGGGAACCTGGGGGGCATGTGCCGCTGTCTTCCTTCTCCCTGGGTGCTGCTGGGGTGGTGGAAGTGAGTGTGGAGGGTGAATGGCACCTATCGTGAGATACTTCCCTTTGGGTGCACACTCCCCCCACTCTAATGTCCCATCCTCCTCACACTAGTACAGGGGGGCATATCAATTGACCCAGGCTGGGCCCCTCTAACAAGCACAGGCAATTACTACACCACCGTAACCCCCCGCCGCCCCCACCATCTCGGCACCCATGGAGCTAGTGTGTGTCTGGGTGTTGCTGGGATGGGGTGTTGGTAGTGAAAGCGAGCAGGGAGGGGGGGGGGAGGGGTTGGGTCACCAGCAACTATCTCCTCTCCGGGCACCATCCAGCACTACTGCTCAAAATATGGTATCACTTGGATTTATAACCAGTAATATACCAACTAAACAGTACTACTGTAATACAGGTAATGAATAAAATATAAACAGCAATATGGGTCACCATGGCCCTGGTCAGAGCCGGCCATAGGCATAGGCAAACTAGGCAATTGCCTAGGGCATTTGATATGCCTAGGGGCATCAGCAGCTTCTGCTGATTAAAATGATATGCATCATGCCTATATTCTGTGTGTAGCATTTCATATGCAGATACAGCCACAGTCTCACACAGTATATAGGCATGCTGCATATAATTTTAATCAGCAGAAGCTGCTCATGCATCCTAGCCACATAGCAATGCAAATAAGATGCATTTTCATAAAAAAAAGTTGCCCGACGTTAGCATTGAGGCAAGATTTATGAGGACACATCTGTATCCAAGCAGAGGCAGAGGTCACAGTGTTAGTGGCAGTGTGAGTGCTGTGTGCATGTGAGTGGGTTGGTTGTGCAGTAGTGTTCGGAATATGTGTAAGGAGCATTATGTGTGTCATGTAAAAATGCATTAATAACGTGCAACATATGTGTAAGGGGCACTATGTGTGTCATTATGTGTACAAGGGCATTAATAATGTGCGGCATATGTGTAACAGGGTACTACTGTATGTGTGTCATTATGTGTATAGGGGCACTAATAATGTGCAGCAAATGTGTAGGGGGCACTATGTGTGTCATTATGTGTATAAGGGCATTAATAATGTGCAGCATATGTGTAAGGGACATTATGTGTAAAAGGGCATTAATAAAGGTTGTCATAATGTGTAAGGCGCATTATGTTTATAAGGACATTAATAATGTGTCTCATATAAGTAAGGGGCATTACTGTGTGGAATTATGTGTATAAATGCATTACTAATGTGTGGCATTATGTGTATAAGGTGCTCTACTATGTGGCATTGCATATAGAAAGGGCACTACTGTGTTGTCTAATGTGAATAAAGAGCAATAGGGTGCGGTGTAATGTGAATAAGGAGCAATTCAGTGTGATGTAATGTGAATAAGGGGCTCTACTGTGAGGAGTAACGTTTAAGGTAAAGTGATCCTACTGTGGGATGTAATATGAATTATGGACACTATCGCATGATCAAATGTGAATAAAGTTGCAGTACTGTGTGGCGTAATTGGAATTGGGGTTACTATGGGGGGCCATGCCCCTTGCCAGCAAAAACACACCCCTTTTTGGGCTGTGCGCAAAATGTGCGAACTGTTCCTATTTAAAATATAGGGGGTACAAACCCCAAAATAAGGACTGCTATGGGTGAGGGGTGCTGGTGCTGGGAAAGAGGTGCAAGGTCAGAGGCAGAACCAGTGGTTGTGCTAGGGGGCACCAGCCAAAATCTTGCCTAGGGCATCATATTGGTTAGGGCCGGCTCTGGCCCTGGTTCAGGTGTGGCTGGAGCAGCTATCACTGCTGCTTACATATAAGCAGCAGCGATAGCTTTAGTTCAATAGCGGTAGTTTGCAGTATGCTCCACATTAAAACCAGACCTGAATCAGGCCCCATATGCAGATACAGTATGGTTTGTGTTGTGACATTTAATCTACCAATGTGTGATTGTGCAGGAGGAATGTAAATCCATTTTCTATAACAAAGTAACTCAACTGGATGAGGTATGGATGTCTAAGTCGACCTGAAAAAGGTCTATAGTGTCAAGGTCAACTGCAAAAAGTTGACAGACACAAAGTTGACACTCAAAAAAGGTCGACATGACAAAAAGGTCAACACGGAAAAGGTTGACACAGGAAAAGGTCGACATGATATTTTACAAAAAAATTGTGTTGTTTACTCAGTAAAATTACGTGGAACCCCAATTAGTGCATTGCTTTGCTTGCCATGCTTCGGTCAAGGTGACTCACTGCGCTTGGCACAGGTTACTATTCCCAATCGTAGACCACATGGATCGTAAAGTAGGAAAAAAAGTTTACATTTTTTCTTTAAAAAAAAAAAAAGTCACATCGACCTTTTCCTATGACGACCATTGATATGTCGACCTTTTGTCCATGTCGACATTTTGACCATGTCGGCCTAATGCCTGTCATGCCCATAAAACCATTGGACCATCACTAATGGTCCATGGATTCAGGATGACAACCCTCATCAGCAAAGAATTGCTGAAACATGGAGAGAAGATGATTACTGGCATTATCATGACTTTGCCTTCTAAAATTAATTGCTGAGACCAAACTATGCTGGGAAAATGCATCTCTTAACATCACTGAACCAACGAACTCTTCATTGTTGGAAAAAAAACATTCAGGGTTATGGAGTCCTTAAGGTCAGCATCTGTGTTTTTGAGGACATATTGAAGTAGAGATGAGCGCCGGAAATTTTTCGGGTTTTGTGTTTTGGTTTTGGGTTCGGTTCCGCGGCCGTGTTTTGGGTTCGACCGCGTTTTGGCAAAACCTCACCGAATTTTTTTTGTCGGATTCGGGTGTGTTTTGGATTCGGGTGTTTTTTTCAAAAAAACCTAAAAAAACAGCTTAAATCATAGAATTTGGGGGTCATTTTGATCCCAAAGTATTATTAACCTCAAAAACCATAATTTCCACTCATTTTCAGTCTATTCTGAATACCTCACACCTCACAATATTATTTTTAGTCCTAAAATTTGCACCGAGGTCGCTGGATGACTAAGCTAAGCGACCCTAGTGGCCGACACAAACACCTGGCCCATCTAGGAGTGGCACTGCAGTGTCACGCAGGATGGCCCTTCCAAAAAACACTCCCCAAACAGCACATGACGCAAAGAAAAAAAGAGGCGCAATGAGGTAGCTGTGTGAGTAAGATAAGCGACCCTAGTGGCCGACACAAACACTGGGCCCATCTAGGAGTGGCACTGCAGTGTCACGCAGGATGGCCCTTCCAAAAAACACTCCCCAAACAGCACATGACGCAAAGAAAAAAAGAGGCGCAATGAGGTAGCTGTGTGAGTAAGATAAGCGACCCTAGTGGCCGACACAAACACCGGGCCCATCTAGGAGTGGCACTGCAGTGTCACGCAGGATGGCCCTTCCAAAAAACACTCTCCAAACAGCACATGACGCAAAGAAAAAAAGAGGCGCAATGAGGTAGCTGTGTGAGTAAGATAAGCGACCCTAGTGGCCGACACAAACACCGGGCCCATCTAGGAGTGGCACTGCAGTGTCACGCAGGATGGCCCTTCCAAAAAACACTCCCCAAACAGCACATGACGCAAAGAAAAAAAGAGGCGCAATGAGGTAGCTGTGTGAGTAAGATAAGCGACCCTAGTGGCCGACACAAACACCGGGCCCATCTAGGAGTGGCACTGCAGTGTCACGCAGGATGGCCCTTCCAAAAAACACTCCCCAAAAAGCACATGACGCAAAGAAAAAAAGAGGCGCAATGAGGTAGCTGTGTGAGTAAGATAAGCGACCCTAGTGGCCGACACAAACACCGGGCCCATCTAGGAGTGGCACTGCAGTGTCACGCAGGATGGCCCTTCCAAAAAACACTCCCCAAACAGCACATGACGCAAAGAAAAAAAGAGGCGCAATGAGGTAGCTGTGTGAGTAAGATAAGCGACCCTAGTGGCTGACACAAACACCGGGCCCATCTAGGAGTGGCACTGCAGTGTCACGCAGGATGGCCCTTCCAAAAAACACTCCACAAACAGCACATGACGCAAAGAAAAATTAAAGAAAAAAGAGGTGCAAGATGGAATTGTCCTTGGGCCCTCCCACCCACCCTTATGTTGTATAAACAGGACATGCACATTTTAACCAACCCATCATTTCAGTGACAGGGTCTGCCACACGACTGTGACTGAAATGACGGGATGGTTTGGACCCCCACCAAAAAAGAAGCAATTAATCTCTCCTTGCACAAACTGGCTCTACAGAGGCAAGATGTCCACCTCATCATCATCCTCCGATATATCACCGTGTACATCCCCCTCCTCACAGATTATCAATTCGTCCCCACTGGAATCCACCATCTCAGCTCCCTGTGTACTTTGTGGAGGCAATTGCTGCTGGTCAATGTCTCCACGGAGGAATTGATTATAATTCATTTTAATGAACATCATCTTCTCCACATTTTCTGGATGTAACCTCGTACGCCGATTGCTGACAAGGTGAGCGGCGGCACTAAACACTCTTTCGGAGTACACACTTGTGGGAGGGCAACTAAGGTAGAATAAAGCCAGTTTGTGCAAGGGCCTCCAAATTGCCTCTTTTTCCTGCCAGTATAAGTACGGACTGTGTGACGTGCCTACTTGGATGCGGTCACTCATATAATCCTCCACCATTCTTTCAATGGGGAGAGAATCATATGCAGTGACAGTAGACGACATGTCCGTAATCGTTGTCAGGTTCTTCAGTCCGGACCAGATGTCAGCATCAGCAGTCGCTCCAGACTGCCCTGCATCACCGCCAGCGGGTGGGCTCGGAATTCTGAGCCTTTTCCTCGCACCCCCAGTTGCGGGAGAATGTGAAGGAGGAGATGTTGACAGGTCGCGTTCCGCTTGACTTGACAATTTTCTCACCAGCAGGTCTTTCAACCCCAGCAGACTTGTGTCTGCCGGAAAGAGAGATCCAAGGTAGGCTTTAAATCTAGGATCGAGCACGGTGGCCAAAATGTAGTCTCTGATTTCAACAGATTGACCACCCGTGAATCCTTGTTAAGCGAATTAAGGGCTCCATCCACAAGTCCCACATGCCTAGCGGAATCGCTCCGTGTTAGCTCCTCCTTCAATGTCTCCAGCTTCTTCTGCAAAAGCCTGATGAGGGGAATGACCTGACTCAGGCTGGCAGTGTCTGAACTGACTTCACGTGTGGCAAGTTCAAAGGGCAGCAGAACCTTGCACAACGTTGAAATCATTCTCCACTGCGCTTGAGACAGGTGCATTCCACCTCCTATATCGTGCTCAATTGTATAGGCTTGAATGGCCTTTTGCTGCTCCTCCAACCTCTGAAGCATATAGAGGGTTGAATTCCACCTCGTTACCACTTCTTGCTTCAGATGATGGCAGGGCAGGTTCAGTTGTTTTTGGTGGTGCTCCAGTCTTCTGTACGTGGTGCCTGTACGCCGAAAGTGTCCCGCAATTCTTCTGGCCACCGACAGCATCTCTTGCACGCCCCTGTCGTTTTTTCAAAAATTCTGCACCACCAAATTCAAGGTATGTGCAAAACATGGGACGTGCTGGAATTTGCCCATATTTAATGCACACACAATATTGCTGGCGTTGTCCGATGCCACAAATCCACAGGAGAGTCCAATTGGGGTAAGCCATTCCGCGATGATCTTCCTCAGTTGCCGTAAGAGGTTTTCAGCTGTGTGCGTATTCTGGAAACCGGTGATACAAAGCGTAGCCTGCCTAGGAAAGAGTTGGCGTTTGCGAGATGCTGCTACTGGTGCCGCCGCTGCTGTTCTTGCGGCGGGAGTCCATACATCTACCCAGTGGGCTGTCACAGTCATATAGTCCTGACCCTGCCCTGCTCCACTTGTCCACATGTCCGTGGTTAAGTGGACATTGGGTACAGCTGCATTTTTTAGGACACTGGTGACTCTTTTTCTGAGGTCTGTGTACATTTTCGGTATCGCCTGCCTAGAGAAATGGAACCTAGATGGTATTTGGTACCGGGGACACAGTACCTCCAACAAGTCTCTAGTTGGCTCTGCAGTAATGATGGATACCGGAACCACGTTTCTCACCACCCAGGATGCCAAGGCCTGTTATCCGCTTTGCAGTAGGATGACTGCTGTGATATTTCATCTTCCTCGCAAAGGACTGTTGGACAGTCAATTGCTTGGTGGAAGTAGTAAAAGTGGTCTTACGACTTCCCCTCTGGGATGACCATCGACTCCCAGCAGCAACAACAGCAGCGCCAGCAGCAGTAGGCGTTACACGCAAGGATGCATCGGAGGAATCCCAGGCAGGAGAGGAATTGTCAGAATTGCCAGTGACATGGCCTGCAGGACTATTGGCATTCCTGGGGAAGGAGGAAATTGACACTGAGGGAGTTGGTGGGGTGGTTTGCGTGAGCTTGGTTACAAGAGGAAGGGATTTACTGGTCAGTGGACTGCTTCCGCTGTCACCCAAAGTTTTTGAACTTGTCACTGACTTATTATGAATGCGCTGGAGGTGACGTATAAGGGAGGATGTTCCGAGGTGGTTAACGTCCTTACCCCTACTTATTACAGCTTGACAAAGGCAACACACGGCTTGACACCTGTTGTCCGCATTTCTGGTGAAATACTTCCACACCGAAGAGCTGATTTTTTGGGTATTTTGACCAGGCATGTCAGTGGCCATATTCCTCCCACGGACAACAGGTGTCTCCCCGGGTGCCTGACTTAAACAAACCACCTCACCATCAGAATCCTCCTGGTCAATTTTCTCCCCAGCGCCAGCAACACCCATATCCTCCTCATCCTGGTGTACTTCAACACTGACATCTTCAATCTGACTATCAGGAACTGGACTGCGGGTGCTCCTTTCAGCACTTGCAGGGGGCGTGCAAATGGTGGAAGGCGCATGCTCTTCACGTCCAGTGTTGGGAAGGTCAGGCATCGCAACCGACACAATTGGAGTCGGACTCTCCTTGTGGATTTGGGATTTCGAAGAACGCACAGTTCTTTGCGGTGCTACTGCTTTTGCCAGCTTGAGTCTTTTCATTTTTCTAGCGAGAGGCTGAGTGCTTCCATCCTCATGTGAAGCTGAACCACTAGCCATGAACATAGGCCAGGGCCTCAGCCGTTCCTTGCCACTCCGTGTGGTAAATGGCATATTGGCAAGTTTACACTTCTCCTCCGACAATTTTATTTTAGGTTTTGGAGTCCTTTTTTTACTGATATTTGGTGTTTTGGATTTGACATGCTCTGTACTATGACATTGGGCATCGGCCTTGGCAGACGACGTTGCTGGCATTTCATCGTCTCGGCCATGACTAGTGGCAGCAGCTTCAGCACGAGGTGGAAGTGGATCTTGATCTTTCCCTAATTTTGGAACCTCAACATTTTTGTGCTCCATATTTTAATAGGCACAACTAAAAGGCACCTCAGGTAAACAATGGAGATGGATGGATACTAGTATACTTATGGATGGACTGCCGAGTGCCGACACAGAGGTAGCTACAGCCGTGGACTACCGTACTGTGTCTGCTGCTAATATAGACTGGATGATAATGATATGAAATCAATATATATATGTATATATAATATCACTAGTACTGCAGCCGGACAGGTAGATATATATTTATTAGGTAATGATGACTGATGACGGATCTGCTGGACACTGTCAGCTCAGCAGCACCGCAGACTGCTACAGTAAGCTACTATAGTAGTATGTATCAAGAAGAAAGAAAAAAAAAAACACGGGTAGGTGGTATACAATTATGGATGGACTGCCGAGTGCCGACACAGAGGTAGCTACAGCCGTGGACTACCGTACTGTGTCTGCTGCTAATATAGACTGGATGATAATGATATGAAATCAATATATATATGTATATATAATATCACTAGTACTGCAGCCGGACAGGTAGATATATATTTATTAGGTAATGATGACTGATGACGGACCTGCTGGACACTGTCAGCTCAGCAGCACCGCAGACTGCTACAGTAAGCTACTATAGTAGTATGTATCAAGAAAGAAAAAAAAAACCACGGGTAGGTGGTATACAATTATGGATGGACTGCCGAGTGCCGACACAGAGGTAGCTACAGCCGTGGACTACCGTACTGTGTCTGCTGCTAATATAGACTGGATGATAATGATATGAAATCAATATATATATGTATACATAATATCACTAGTACTGCAGCCGGACAGGTAGATATATATTTATTAGGTAATGATGACTGATGACGGACCTGCTGGACACTGTCAGCTCAGCAGCACCGCAGACTGCTACAGTAAGCTACTATAGTAGTATGTATCAAGAAGAAAGAAAAAAAAAAACACGGGTAGGTGGTATACAATTATGGATGGACTGCCGAGTGCCGACACAGAGGTAGCTACAGCCGTGGACTACCGTACTGTGTCTGCTGCTAATATAGACTGGATGATAATGATATGAAATCAATATATATATGTATATATAATATCACTAGTACTGCAGCCGGACAGGTAGATATATATTTATTAGGTAATGATGACTGATGACGGACCTGCTGGACACTGTCAGCTCAGCAGCACCGCAGACTGCTACAGTAAGCTACTATAGTAGTATGTATCAAGAAGAAAGAAAAAAAAAAACACGGGTAGGTGGTATACAATTATGGATGGACTGCCGAGTGCCGACACAGAGGTAGCTACAGCCGTGGACTACCGTACTGTGTCTGCTGCTAATATAGACTGGATGATAATGATATGAAATCAATATATATATGTATATATAATATCACTAGTACTGCAGCCGGACAGGTAGATATATATTTATTAGGTAATGATGACTGATGACGGACCTGCTGGACACTGTCAGCTCAGCAGCACCGCAGACTGCTACAGTAACCTACTATAGTAGTATGTATCAAGAAGAAAGAAAAAAAAACAAACACGGGTAGGTGGTATACAATTATGGATGGACTGCCGAGTGCCGACACAGAGGTAGCTACAGCCGTGGACTACCGTACTGTGTATGCTGCTAATATAGACTGGATGATAATGATATGAAATCAATATATATATGTATATATAATATCACTAGTACTGCAGCCGGACAGGTAGATATATATTTATTAGGTAATGATGACTGATGACGGACCTGCTGGACACTGTCAGCTCAGCAGCACCGCAGACTGCTACAGTAAGCTACTATAGTAGTATGTATCAAGAAAGAAAAAAAAAACCACGGGTAGGTGGTATACAATTATGGATGGACTGCCGAGTGCCGACACAGAGGTAGCTACAGCCGTGGACTACCGTACTGTGTCTGCTGCTAATATAGACTGGATGATAATGATATGAAATCAATATATATATGTATACATAATATCACTAGTACTGCAGCCGGACAGGTAGATATATATTTATTAGGTAATGATGACTGATGACGGACCTGCTGGACACTGTCAGCTCAGCAGCACCGCAGACTGCTACAGTAAGCTACTATAGTAGTATGTATCAAGAAGAAAGAAAAAAAAAACCACGGGTAGGTGGTATACAATTATGGATGGACTGCCGAGTGCCGACACAGAGGTAGCTACAGCCGTGGACTACCGTACTGTGTCTGCTGCTAATATAGACTGGATGATAATGATATGAAATCAATATATATATGTATATATAATATCACTAGTACTGCAGCCGGACAGGTAGATATATATTTATTAGGTAATGATGACTGATGACGGACCTGCTGGACACTGTCAGCTCAGCAGCACCGCAGACTGCTACAGTAAGCTACTATAGTAGTATGTATCAAGAAGAAAGAAAAAAAAAAACCACGGGTAGGTGGTATACAATTATGGATGGACTGCCGAGTGCCGACACAGAGGTAGCTACAGCCGTGGACTAACGTACTGTGTCTGCTGCTAATATAGACTGGATGATAATGATATGAAATCAATATATATATGTATATATAATATCACTAGTACTGCAGCCGGACAGGTAGATATATATTTATTAGGTAATGATGACTGATGACGGACCTGCTGGACACTGTCAGCTCAGCAGCACCGCAGACTGCTACAGTAAGCTACTATAGTAGTATGTATCAAGAAGAAAGAAAAAAAAAACCACGGGTAGGTGGTATACAATTATGGATGGACTGCCGAGTGCCGACACAGAGGTAGCTACAGCCGTGGACTAACGTACTGTGTCTGCTGCTAATATAGACTGGATGATAATGATATGAAATCAATATATATATGTATATATAATATCACTAGTACTGCAGCCGGACAGGTAGATATATATTTATTAGGTAATGATGACTGATGACGGACCTGCTGGACACTGTCAGCTCAGCAGCACCGCAGACTGCTACAGTAAGCTACTTTAGTAGTATGTATCAAGAAGAAAGAAAAAAAAAAACCACGGGTAGGTGGTATACAATTATGGATGGACTGCCAAGTGCCGACACAGAGGTAGCTACAGCCGTGGACTAACGTACTGTGTCTGCTGCTAATATAGACTGGATGATAATGATATGAAATCAATATATATATGTATATATAATATCACTAGTACTGCAGCCGGACAGGTAGATATATATTTATTAGGTAATGATGACTGATGACGGACCTGCTGGACACTGTCAGCTCAGCATCACCGCAGACTGCTACAGTAAGCTACTATAGTAGTATGTATCAAGAAGAAAGAAAAAAAAAAACCACGGGTAGGTGGTATACAATTATGGATGGACTGCCGAGTGCCGACACAGAGGTAGCTACAGCCGTGGACTAACATACTGTGTCTGCTGCTAATATAGACTGGATGATAATGATATGAAATCAATATATATATGTATATATAATATCACTAGTACTGCAGCCGGACAGGTATATATATTTATTATGTAATGACTGATGACGGACCTGCTGGACACTGTCAGCTCAGCAGCACCGCAGACTGCTACAGTAAGCTACTATAGTAGTATGTATAAAGAAGAAAGAAAAAAAAAAAAACACGGGTAGGTGGTATACAATTATAATATTATATATATATTAATTATATACAATTATATATATATATATATATTAATTAAACTGGTGGTGATTATTAAACTGGTGGTCAGGTCACTGGTCACACTATCAGCAACTTGCAAGTAGTACTTCTAAGCATACAATCACAATATATATTATACTGGTGTGGCACTCTGGCAGCAAAAGTGTGCACTGTACGTTATATGTACTATGTACTCCTGAGTCCTGAGTCCTGCTCTCAGACTCTAACTGCTCCCCACTGTCAGTGTCTCCCCCACAAGTCAGATAATACAATACAGTCACACTATCTATCACTTCACTTCAGCAAGTACTAGTAGTAGTAGTACTCCTCCTAATGCTCCCCAAAATTACTACTGTGTCTCTCTCTAGTGAGACTGTCTCACTCTCTTCTCGAATCTCTATAAACGGAGAGGACGCCAGCCACGTCCTCTCCCTATGAATCTCAATGCACGTGTGAAAAATGGCGGCGACGCGCGGCTCCTTATATAGAATCCGAGCCTTGCGAGAATCCGACAGCGTGATGATGACGTTCGGGCGCGCTCGGGTTAACCGAGCAAGGCGGGAGGATCCGAGCCTGCTCGGCCCCGTGTAAAAAACCCTGAAGTTCGGGCGGGTTCGGATTCCGAGGAACCGAACCCGCTCATTTCTATATTGAAGTGTATGATTCATGCTTCATCTGACCATAATGCTTCACTCACTGCTCAGTAGTCCATTGCCTACACACTTTGTAGCACTGAATCTGCGAACAAGCATTGCCAGATGTGATAAGCAGTTTATGCACTGCAACCAAAGTATCCCGCTGTGCAGTTTTACTCCAACCATTTTCATTATTGCCATGGGTTGAATTTTGCAGTTGATCAGCAGTTGGTTACCTCTTCTTCCTATGACATGAAATTCAGGTATGCATGTCTCAGAGTTCCCTGCTGACATCTCTATAGACCAGTGACGTGCGGTGGAATAAAAACCGGAGAGGCACTGCATATATCATATAAGCGCGCCCCCACCCCCCCTTCCCCCTCTTCCCAACCTCCACCTGCCCACCTCCCTGCACCCCCTTGCCCTCCAACTGTCAGTACAGAGTGTGCGTCTGGGTGTAAACCGGGGGGGGGGGGAGTTGGCTGAACGATGGCAGCTTTGCTTACCTTCCTGGCTGGACACAACAAGCAGCGGCTCCGCTGTGCGAGGCAGGGAGCGCTGCATCAGGCGAAACTTCCTGGTCTGGCTGGAGAACTGGGAGGTTTGGTTTGGTTCCGCACAGGAAGGTTATTATAGCGATGAACATGGGTTTGTACAGAAATTGTAGAAAACTGTTCAACTAACCAACAATACTAAGCTTAGAGATCCTTAGAGAAGGTATCTAATAATTATTATAGGTTGGTGGTGCTCCCAGAGTCAGTAATAATTGGATAGGGAGGAGAAAAAAGAAAGACTCTGTGTTGGGGCACACTTTGAAATGTATAAATTAAGTTCTGGCTGGAGAACTGTCTGTCACCCGCCACCGCTTCCTTATTTGCTGCTTCGCCACTCACGAGAGTATGTAGGCACAGCCCCCACAGTGAGGCATGCCTCAAACTATGCTTAATTCAACGCAGTATTATTACCTGTGGCATGGCCTCGCCCCCAACAGCTCCAGGCAGTTTATGATCTCCCTGGGGGGGATATCTATCGCTGCCTCACATCCCCTCTCCCTGTCACACGCTTTGGAAAAAAAGACAGATTTGTATAATTTATAACACAGATTGTGTTATATATACACAATACTGTAAATATGATCAAACTTAGTGGGAAAATCTGTTCTTTTCAGTGGTGTATGAGAGATGAGGCTCTGCCTCCCCTGCCTACCCTGACTGCACGTCCATGCTTTAGACCATACTTGCCTACTCTCCCTGAACCTGCGGGAGACACCGGATTTTTCAAGTAGTCCACCGCACCCCCGAAAACGGGGGCATCCCTCCTGCATCCCATCCACTGCCTCATGAAGTGGGCAGAATTCGGGAGATAAATACTTTGAATTCCGCTATCCGTGAGGAGGAGGCAGGCCCTAGTGATGCAATTACTGTGGTAATCACACAATTTTAGCCCCATCACCTATTCACATATGCGTGACATGGCATTTTACCATGAGGGCCAGGGCTTAATTATACAATTAGTCTAGTCCCATCCCCATATCCTCCTACCTGCACCTCTTCTCCGGGCTTCTGCACAATAAGTACAGCTGTCATGGTCATTGAAACTCGAGAAACCGAGCAGCAAGTAACCACTTGTTCAAAGTCACCGAGGTCTCTTCTTGTAGCCATGCTACAGTAGTTATAATTGTAATCAACCTGGACAGTTTATGTACATCTGGAGTTCATGTACAATTTCTGTATATGACTCTGGCCATGCTGGGACAATAACTGTCGCATGAGTTACACCTGCGTGGAAACTCTTGCTTTCATTTACCTAGATCAGTGCTTCCCATCCCACAGTCCTTAAGGTCCACTAACAGTCCAGGTTTTTGTGATATCCATGATTGAGCACAGTTGGTTAAATCAAGTAACTGAGGGACTACTTAAATCACCTGTGCTCAAGTATAGCTACCATTAAAACCTGGACTGTTAGTATGCCTTGAGGTTGGGAGGTTGGTTGGTTGGGAACCTCTGAACTATATAGTTCAATTTTTTTTGCCCATTACCTCTATCTTGTTTAGTGTTAATTAGAGATGTGCACCGGAAATTTTTCGGGTTTTGTGTTTTGGTTTTGGATTCGGTTCCGCGGCCGTGTTTTGGATTCAGACGCGTTTTGGAAAAACCTCCCTGAAAATTTTTTGTCGGATTCGGGTGTGTTTTGGATTTGGGTATTTTTTTTCAAAACCCCCTCAAAAACAGCTTAAATCATAGAATTTGAGGGTAATTTTGATCCTATAGTATTATTAACCTCAATAACCACAATTTCCACTCATTTCCAGTCTATTCTGAACACCTCACACCTCACAATACTATTTTTAGTCCTAAAATTTGCACTGAGGTCGCTGGATGACTAAGCATAGCGACCCAAGATGGCGGCACAAACACCTGACCCATCTAGGAGTGGCACTGCAGTGTCAGACAGGATGGCACTTAAAAAAATTGGCCCCAAACAGCACATGATGCAAAGAAAAGAGAAAAAGAGGTGCACTGTGGTCGCTGGACGGCTAAGCTAAGCGACACAAACACCTCAATATCACAGGAATTATTTGTTCTAATCAATGGTATTATTGGTCCAAATCACTGGAAGAAAATGACAAAATCACTGGAATTATTAGTTCTAATCAATGGTATTATTGGTCCAAATCACTGGAAGAAAATGACAAAATCACTGGAATTATTCGTTCTAATCAATGGTATTATTGGTCCAAATCACTGGAAGAAAATGACAAAATCACTGGAATTATTCATTCTAATCAATGGTATTATTGGTCCAAATAACTGGAAAAAAATGACAAAATCACTGGAATTATTCGTAAACATTTGTAGAAAGTCGCTGATTACAGAAATGCTCAGATATTCCTGCGAATCCACAACCCCTTCCCAGAGGAAAAAGAAATTGAGAAACCGTTGTTTGAGAACGTTTGTTCTCTTTCCCTTACAAAGGAACAAACCACTTTCCAAGAAGACTGACGTTTTTAGGATTATGGAGACAGAATGTTTTTGAATATAAATCCTAAAGCAGGTGGTGTATTAGAGCAAAAGAGTGCAAGAGACCAGCCATGCAGTTTCTGAAATATTATGACAAAATGTTACTGTATTTCATAAGCACTCATTCCTAACTCTGCTAAGTACTGTTTGGTATACTGTATCTGGCTTCCATGAGGTAGTTGTCCATTATTTCAGCTTCCATTGACCTTTTTGAAAGCGGTAGAAGTTAACGATTATATATTTTTTTAAAATATATTTTCCCCTATTTTTCATTTTCTCCTGCATAGCCCAGTAAAATGTGGCAATGTTAAGTATTGACTTGTGCCTTCTGGGGGTCCACTTCTTCACCAAACCCAGCCAAATCTCATCCTAACCCTCTGTTCCACATTCTCTATGTACCCCATCTGTGTCACCCATGTCTTTCTACCCCTCCCCTTTAGATTGTAAACTCTCAGGGCAGGGCCCTCTTCCCTCATGTGCTTATCCTTTGTCTTACTTGAATAATCTTCAACTGTACCACATCCAGCAGTCTTCCGCCACCTGATACTTATTCCAGTGTCATCTGCTGATGTAACTATGTGTATTTACCCTGTACTTGTCCTATACTGACATCAACTGTAAGTTGCTGTTTTCCTGTTTGATTATTTATGTACTCTGTAATTGGGCGCTACAGAACCCTTGTGGCGCCATATAAATAAAGGATAATAATAATAATAATATAGGGTGTATAATCCCCAGGTGTATATCACACATCGCTCAGTACAGATTACAGGATGTATAATCACTAGTGATGTGCACCGGAAATTTTTCGGGTTTTGTGTTTTGGTTTTGGATTCGGTTCCGAGGCCGTGTTTTGGATTTGGACGCATTTTGGCAAAACTTCCCTGAAAATTTTTTGTCGGATTCGGGTGTGTTTTGGATTCGGGTGTTTTTTTACAAAAAACCCTCAAAAACAGCTTAAATCATAGAATTTGGGGGTCATTTTGATCCCATAGTATTATTAACCTCAATAACCATAATTTCCACTCATTTTCAGTCTATTCTGAACACCTCACAATATTATTTTTAGTCCTAAAATTTGCACCGAGGTCGCTGGATGACAAAGCTAAGCGACCCAAGTGGCCGACACAAACACCTGGCCCATCTAGGAGTGGCACTGCAGTGTCAGACAGGATGGCATTTCAAAAAAATAGTCCCCAAACAGCACATGATGCAAAGAAAAAAAGAGGTGCACCAAGGTCGCTGTGTGACTAAGCTAAGCGACCCAAGTGGCCGACACAAACACCTGGCCCATCTAGGAGTGGCACTGCAGTGTCAGACAGGATGGCAGATTTAAAAAATAGTCCCCAAACAGCACATGATGCAAAGAAAAAAAGAGGTGCACCAAGGTCTCTGGATGGCTAAGCTAAGCGACCCAAGTGGCCGACACAAACACCTGGCCCATCTAGGAGTGGCACTGCAGTGTCAGACAGGATGGCACTTCAAAAAAATAGTCCCCAAACAGCACATGATGCAAAGAAAAAAAGAGGCGCAATGAGGTAGCTGTGTGACTAAACTAAGCGACCCAAGTGGCCGACACAAACACCTGGCCCATCTAAAAGTGGCACTGCAGTGTCAGACAGGATGGCAGATTTAAAAAATAGTCCCCAAACAGCACATGATGCAAAGAAAAAAAGAGGTGCACCAAGGTCGCTGTGTGACTAAGCTAAGCGACCCAAGTGGCCGACACAAACACCTGGCCCATCTAGGAGTGGCACTGCAGTGTCAGACAGGATGGCAGATTTAAAAAATAGTCCCCAAACAGCACATGATGCAAAGAAAAATGAAAGAAAAAAGAGGTGCAAGATGGAATTGTCCTTGGGCCCTCCCACCCACCCTTATGTTGTATAAACAGGACATGCACACTTTAACAAACCCATCATTTCAGCGACAGGGTCTGCCACACGACTGTGACTGAAATGACTGGTTGGTTTGGGCCCCCACCAAAAAAGAAGCAATCAATCTCTCCTTGCACAAACTGGCTCTACAGAGGCAAGATGTTCACCTCTTCCTCATCGTCCGATTCCTCACCCCTTTCACTGTGTACATCCCCCTTCTCACAGATTATTAATTCGTCCCCACTGGAATCCACCATCTCAGGTCCCTGTGTACTTTCTGGAGGCAATTGCTGGTAAATGTCTCCACGGAGGAATTGATTCTAATTAATTTTGATGAACATCATCTTCTCCACATTTTCTGGAAGTAACCTCGTACGCCGATTGCTGACAAGGTGAGCGGCTGCACTAAACACTCTTTCGGAGTACACACTGGAGGGGGGGCAACTTAGGTAAAATAAAGTTTGTGCAAGGGCCTCCAAATTGCCTCTTTTTCCTGCCAGTATACGTACGGACTGTCTGACGTGCCTACTTGGATGCGGTCACTCATATAATCCTCCACCATTCTTTCAATGGTGACAGAATCATATGCAGTGACAGTAGAAGACATGTCAGTAATCGTTGGCAGGTCCTTCAGTCCGGACCAGATGTCAGCACTCGCTCCAGACTGCACTGCATCACCGCCAGCGGGTGGGCTCGGAATTCTTAGCCTTTTCCTCGCACCCCCAGTTGCGGGAGAATGTGAAGGAGGAGCTGTTGACGGGTCACGTTCCGCTTGACTTGACAATTTTCTCACCAGCAGGTCTTTGAACCTCTGCAGACTTGTGTCTGCCGGAAAGAGAGATACAACGTAGGTTTTAAATCTAGGATCGAGCACGGTGGCCAAAATGTAGTGCTCTGATTTAAACAGATTGACCACCCGTGAATCCTGGTTAAGCGAATTAAGGGCTCCATCCACAAGTCCCACATGCCTAGCGGAATCGCTCTGTTTTAGCTCCTCCTTCAATGTCTCCAGCTTCTTCTGCAAAAGCCTGATGAGGGGAATGACCTGACTCAGGCTGGCAGTGTCTGTACTGACTTCACGTGTGGCAAGTTCAAAGGGTTGCAGAACCTTGCACAACGTTGAAATCATTCTCCACTGCGCTTGAGTCAGGTGCATTCCCCCTCCTTTGCCTATATCGTAGGCAGATGTATAGGCTTGAATGGCCTTTTGCTGCTCCTCCATCCTCTGAAGCATATAGAGGGTTGAATTCCACCTCGTTACCACCTCTTGCTTCAGATGATGGCAGGGCAGGTTCAGGACTGTTTGCTGGTGCTCCATTCTTCGGCACGCGGTGGCTGAATGCCGAAAGTGGCCCGCAATTCTTCGGGCCACCGACAGCATCTCTTGCACGCCCCTGTCGTTTTTTAAATAATTCTGCAGCAGTGTATGTGCAAAACATGGGACGTGCTGGAGTTTGCCCAGATGTAATGCACGCACAATATTGGTGGCGTTGTCCGATGTCACAAATCCCCAGGAGAGTCCAATTGGGGTAAGCCATTCTGCGATGATGTTCCTCAGTTTCCGTAAGAGGTTGTCAGCTGTGTGCCTCTTATGGAAAGCGGTGATACAAAGCGTAGCCTGCCTAGGAACGAGTTGGCATTTGCGAGATGCTGCTACTGGTGCCGCCGCTGCTGTTCTTGCTGCGGGAGGCAATACATCTACCCAGTGGGCTGTCACAGTCATATAGTCCTGAGTCTGCCCTGCTCCACTTGTCCACATGTCCGTGGTTAAGTGGACATTGGGAACAACTGCATTTTGTAGGACACTGGTGACTCTTTTTCTGATGTCTGTGTACATTTTCAGTATCGCCTGCCTAGAGAAATGGAACCTAGATGGTATTTGGTACCGGGGACACAGTACCTCAATCAAGTCTCTAGTTCCCTGTGAATTAACGGTGGATACCGGAAACACGTTTCTCACCATCCAGGCTGCCAAGGCCTGAGTTATCCGCTTTGCAGCAGGATGATTGCTGTGATATTTCATCTTCCTCGCAAAGGACTGTTGGACAGTCAATTGCTTACTGGAAGTAGTACAAGTGGTCTTACGACTTCCCCTCTGGGATGACGATCGACTCCCAGCAGCAACAACAGCAGCGCCAGCAGTAGTAGGCGTTACAGTCAAGGATGCATCGGAGGAATCCCAGGCAGGAGAGGACTCGTCATACTTGCCAGTGACATGGCCTGCAGGACTATTGGCTTTCCTGTGTAAGGAGGAAATTGACACTGAGGGAGTTGGTGGTGTGGTTTGCAGGAGCTTGGTTACAAGAGAAAGGGATTTAGTGGTCAGTGGACTGCTTCCGCTGTCATCCAAAGTTTTTGAACTTGTCACTGACTTCTGATGAATGCGGTCCAGGTGACGTATAAGGGAGGATGTTCCTAGGTGGTTAACGTCCTTACCCCTACTTATTACAGCTTGACAAAGGCAACACACGGTTTGACACCAGTTGTCCGAATTTCTGTTGAAATAATTCCACACCGAAGAGGTGATTTTTTTTGTATTTTGACCAGGCATGTCAATGGCCATATTCGTCCCACGGACAACAGGTGTCTCCCCGGGTGCCTGACTTAAACAAACCACCTCACCATCAGAATCCTCCTTGTCAATTTCCTCCCCAGCAACACCCATATCCTCATCCTGGTGTACTTCAACAGTGACATCTTCAATTTGACTATCAGGAACTGGACTGCGGGTGCTCCTTCCAGCACTTGCAGGGGGCGTGCAAATGGTGGAAGGCGCAACCTCTTCCCGTCCAGTGTTGGGAAGGTCAGGCATCGCAACCGACACAATTGGACTCTCCTTGGGGATTTGTGATTTAGAAGAACGCACAGTTCTTTGCTGTGCTTTTGCCATCTTAACTCTTTTAAGTTTTCTAGCAGGAGGATGAGTGCTTCCATCCTCAGGTGAAGCTGAACCACTAGCCTTGAACATAGGCCAGGGCCTCAGCCGTTCCTTGCCACTCCATGTCGTAAATGGCACATTGGCAAGTTTACGCTTCTCCTCAGACGATTTTGATTTAGATTTTTGGGTCATTTTACTGAGCTTTATTTTTTTGGATTTTACATGCTCTCTACTATGACATTGGGCATCGGCCTTGGCAGACGACGTTGATGGCATTTCATCGTCTCGGCCATGACTAGTGGCAGCAGCTTCAGCACGAGGTGGAAGTGGATCTTGATCTTTCCCTATTTTACCCTCCACATTTTTGTTCTCCATTTTTTAATGTGTGGAATTATATGCCAGTAATATATCAATAGCAATGGCCTACTATTATATATACTGCGCACAACTGAAATGCACCACAGGTATGGATGGATAGTATACTTGACGACACAGAGGTAGGTAGAGCAGTGGCCTACTGTACCGTACTGCTATATAGTATATACTGGTGGTCAGCAAACTGTGCAAAACTGAAATGCACCACATGTATGGATGGATAGTATACTTGACGACACAGAGGTAGGTAGAGCAGTGGCCTACTGTACCGTACTGCTATATAGTATATACTGGTGGTCAGCAAACTGCAAAACTGAAATGCACCACAGGTATGGATGGATAGTATACTTGACGACACAGAGGTAGGTAGAGCAGTGGCCTACTGTACCGTACTGCTATATATTATATACTGGTGGTCAGCAAACTGTGCAAAACTAAAATGCACCACAGGTATGGATGGATAGTATACTTGACGACACAGAGGTAGGTACAGCAGTGGCCTTCTGTACCGTACTGCTATATAGTATATACTGGTGGTCAGCAAACTGTGCAAAACTGAAATGCACCACAGGTATGGATGGATAGTATACTTGACGACACAGAGGTAGGTAGAGCAGTGGCCTTCTGTACCATACTGCTATATAGTATATACTGGTGGTCAGCAAACTGTGCAAAACTGAAATGCACCACAGGTATGGATGGATAGTATACTTGACGACACAGACGTAGGTAGAGCAGTGGACTACTGTACCGTACTGCTATATATATAGTTATACTGGTGGTCAGCAAAATTCTGCACTGTCCTCCTACTATATACTACAATGCAGCACAGATATGGAGTGTTTTTCAGGCAGAGAACGTATAATACTGGTGGTCACTGGTCACTGGTCAGCAAAACACTGCACTGTCCTCATACTATATAATACTGCTGGTCCCCAGTCCCCACAATAAAGCAATTAGCACACTGAGCACAGATATTTGCAGCACACTGAGCACAGTCAGATATGGAGCGTTTTTCAGGCAGAGAACGTAGATATTTGCACTTGCAGCACACTGAGCACAGATATTTGCAGCACACTGAGCACAGATATTTGCAGCACAATTTGCAGCCCACTGAACATAGAAACTGAGAGGACGCCAGCCACGTCCTCTCACGATCATCTCCAATGCACCAGTGAAAAATGGTGGTGACGCGGTGCTCCTTATATAGAGTACGAATCTCGCGAGAATCCGACCGCGGGATGATGACGTTCGGGCGCGCTCGGGTTAACCGAGCAAAGCGGGAGGATCCGGGTCTGCCTCGGACCCGGGTAAAAAGGGTGAAGTTCGGGGGGGGGGGGGGAGGGGGTACGGATCCCGACGAACCAAAACCGCTCATCACTAATAATCACCAGGTGTATAACACATGTTGCACAGTACAGTATACATACTGGTCACAACAATGCAGCAGATATTGAGCACTGATCAGGATACTAGAAGTGACACAGTGCTGCAAGATACAGCGATGGCCTACTGTACTGTACTATATATGTATACTGCTGGTCACCAAAATGCTGCACTGTCCTACTATATACTGCTCACAATAATGCAGCACAGATATGGAATGGATACTTGCAGTGACACTGAGCTGCAAGATACTACAGCAATAGCCTAATGTACTGTACAACTATATACTGTTGGTCACCAAAATGCTGCACTGTAATACTATATATACTGCTCACAAAATGCAGCACAGATATGGAATGGATACTTGCAGTGACACTGAGCTGCAAGATACTACAGCAAAGGCCTAATGTACTGTACAACTATATACTGTTGGTCACCAAAATGCTGCACTGTAATGCTATATATACTGCTCACAAAAATGCAGCACAGATACGGAATGGATACTTGCAGTGACACAGAGCTGCAAGATACTACAGAAATGGCCCAATGTACTGTCCAACTATATACTGTTGGTCACCAAAATGCTGCACTGTAATACTATATATACTGCTCACAAAATGCAGCACAGATATGGAATGGATACTTGCAGTGACACTGAGCTGCAAGATACTACAGCAATGGCCTAATCATGTACTGTACAACTATATACTGTTGGTCACCAAAATGAAGCACACTGAGCACAGATATTTGCAGCACACTGAGCACAGATACGGAGCTTTTCAGGCAGAGAACGTAGATATTTTCAGCACATTGAGCACAGATATTTGCAGCACACTGAGCACAGATATTTGCAGCACACTGAGCACAGATTACGGAGCTTTTCAGGGAGAGAACGCAGCCACGTCCTCTCCGTTCAATCTCCAATGCACGAGTGAAAATGGCGGCGACGCGCGGCTCTTTATATAGAATATGAATCTCGCGAGAACCCGACAGCGGGATGATGACGTTCGGGCGCGTTCGTGTTAACCGAGCAAGGCGGGAAGATCCGAGGCTGCCTCGGAACCGTGTAAAATAGTTGAAGTTCGGGGGGTTCGGATCTCGAGGAACCGAACCCGCTCATCTCTAGTGTTAATATTATATCCCATTGCAGCCCTCTTAAAAAGTAAGGATTTAGCTCCCCATTCCATTACAGTCAGCTGTAACTCCTTTCAGATCTGGTCAAAAACAAAAGACTGGGTTGCTTTCACAATGTATGAGCCAGCGAATCCACACAATTAATTTCAAGAGAGCATGTCTGTATAGCTATCAGTTACTGTCTGCCTGCTTATTTACAGAAACACCTCCCTCCTAACATTGCATATGGCGACATAAGAGGGAAAAAAGGGTGTTTACGATATAGCGGCACTCAGGATCCCGACGCTCAGCATTCCGGCGCTGGGATCCCGACCGTGACACACTATTTTTTCTCCCTCCAGGGGTGTCGTAGATGGCGACACCCTATACAGGCCTATGTGCTTCTTACCGCTGACATCCCACTCCCAACGACCTCCCACCCCCCCGGATACCTGTCATGCGGCCCCCCTTCTCCTTCTCCCCTGCAGCACAGCCTTGTCTCCTTCCGGCTGCAGGGGGGACAGAGGAGGAGCACAGGGACCCCCAGCACACGCCACCTCCCGCTGCTGGGACGTCACCTCCCGCTGCGCGCCCAGACAGAGACTCTTGCAATGGGAAGCAGCTCTGTGCACTCCTGGCGTGACTAGGTGGATGGATCGCCTAGTCACGCCGGGAGTGCACGCCTGCGATTAGGCAGGCAACGATAAGGGAGGCTCCATCTGTATGTCGCAGGCAGCAGCAGCTCTCCACAACCACCGGAACTTTGTTCTACCCCTCTCCAGCTCTATTCCACTCCTCTCCATCTCATCTCTCTACCTCTCCTCTCCAGAGTGCTGTCATTAGATCATGTGTCAGCAGTGTCCTTGCGCTGAATTTAATTAATTAATTGAATTCAACAGGAACAATCTGACTCCATTTTTCCAATAGCAGACATTCTATATACCCATATCTCCTCTCTAGAGTGCCGGCTCTGTGGACACGGTCACTCTGTCATCACTGCGACCCTTTACATATGACAGAGCAGCAGCTGCCCTACAGAGCTCATGGAGCCGGGCCCTGCCAGATCACAGCTGTCTGGATGCCGATAGGGGAGTGATGTGGGAGGGCCAGGCACAGGGCCGGATCCAGGCATGTTCCAATAGAGCGGCCGAACAGGGCGCCGCACTTTATGGGCGCCGCTAGCTCTGGCCGCTATATTGGAGCCTGGAGCCGTCGCTACAGCTGCAGTCCGCTCCCCTCCCCTCCCTGCTAACCGGCGCCGGCCCGTGAGCCAACCAGAGCTCGCGGTCCGGCAGCTGAGGCTGATTGGCTGCCGGACCGCGAGCTTTGATTGGCTTGCCGACCGGCGCCTAACTGAACCTGTACACCGCCGCGGCCGCCGGAGGTTGAGGGCTCCTAGGAGAGGCGCACGCTGCGCTCTCCTCCCTGCCCTCAGCCAAAGAACAGCAACCTCAGCAACAGACGCGCTGACCGGTGAGCTGCACGGGAGCAGGTGAGGGAGGGAGGGACTGGAGGGGGGGGGGGGGATATCTGGCTCTGGGGACATGTCTGGCACTGGGGCCTGGGGGCATGGGACATGTGTATCTGGCATTGGGGGCATATCTGGCACGGTGGGGGCATTTTTATATTTGGCACTGTGGGGACATATCTGGCACTGTGGGGGCATTTATGCATCTGGCACTGTGGGGACATTTATGCATCTGGCACTGTGGGGGCATATCTGCACTGGGGGGGCACTTATGTATCTGGCACTGTGGGGGCACTTATGTATCTGGCACTGTGGGGGCATATCTGCACTGTGGGGGCACTTATGTATCTGGCACTGTGGGGGCACTTATGTATCTGGCACTGTGGGGGCATATCTGCACTGTGGGGGCACTTATGTATCTGGCACTGTGGAGGCATATCTGCACTGTGGGGGCATTTATGTATCTGGCACTGTGGGGGCATATCTGCACTGTGGGGGCACTTATGCATCTGGCACTGTGGGGGCATTTCTGCATCTTGCACTGTGGGGGCATTTATGCATCTGGCACTGTGGGGGCATTTATGCATCTGGCACTGTGGGGGCATATCTGCACTGTGGAGGCACTTATGTATCTGGCACTGTTGGGGCACTTATGCATCTGGCACTGTGGGGGCATATCTGCACTGTGGGGGCACTTATGTATCTGACACTGTGGAGGCATATCTGCACTGTGGGGGCATTTATGTATCTGGCACTGTGGGGGCATTTATGTATCTGGCACTGTGGGGGCATATCTGCACTGTGGGGGCATTTATGCATCTTGCACTGTGGGGGCATTTATGCATCTGGCACTGTGGGGGTATTTATGCATCTGGCACTGTGGGGGCATATCTGCACTGTGGGGGCACTTATGTATCTGGCACTGTGGGGGCACTTATGTATCTGGCACTGTGGGGGCATATCTACACTGTGGGGGCACTTATGTATCTGGCACTATGGAGGCATATCTGCACTGTGGGGGCATTTATGTATCTGGCACTGAGGAGGCATATCTGCACTGTGGGGGCATTTATGTATCTGGCACTGTGGGGGCATTTATGTATCTGGCACTGTGGGGGCATATCTGCACTGTGGGGGCACTTATGTATTTGGCACTGTGGGGGCATATCTGGCACTGTGGGGGCATATCTGGCACTGTGGGGGCATTTATCTGGCACTGTGGGGGCATTTATCTGGCACTGTGGGGGCATATCTGGCACTGTGGGGGCATTTCTGTATCTGGCACAGTAGGGGCATTTATGTATCTGGAACTGTGGGGACATCTGGCACTGTGGGGGCATTTATGTATCTGGCACTGTGGGGGCATTTATGTATCTGGCACTGTGGGGGCATTTATGTATCTGGCACTGTGGGGGCATTTATGTATCTGGCACTGTGGGGGCATTTCTGTATCTGGCACTGCTGGGGGGCATGTCATGTGTAGCTGGCACGGCTGGGGAGCATATCATGTAGTGTTCCCGCTAGGCGTCTGTGGCTAGGCAATGAGTCTCAGTGCTCTGCCTGGCGCAAAGTGTCTAACGTGCTCTGCCTGGCGCAAAGTGTCTAACGTGCTCTGCCTGGCGCAAAGTGTCTAACGTGCTCTGCCTGGCGCAAAGTGTCTAACGTGCTCTGCCTGGCGCAAAGTGTCCTTCGTGCTCTGCCTGGCGCAAAATGTCTAACGTGCTCTGCCTGGCGCAAAGTGTCTAGGAGGTTCTACCTGGTGCAGTGTGTATTAACTGCACTACTGTGTGGTGTAATGCGAATTGCCACTATTATGTGGCCATGCACCTTTCTCACGAAGCAACGCCCCTAAATTTTTGCTGCGCGCCTTCCGCGCGCACTGTCCTTGCTTTGCCATGTAGGTAGATGAGCACTAAGCATTACAGTATGTACATCATTTTGCCCTCCTAACTTAAAAATGTGCCCGCCCTGTGATCAGCACCCTGCCCAAAAAAGTGAACACTATCATGTGTAGCTGGCACTGCTGGGGGGCATATTGTGTGTAGCTGGCACTGCTGGGGGGCATGTCATGTGTAGCTGGCACGGCTGTGGGGCATGTCATGTGTAGCTGGCACTGCTGGGGTGCATGTCATGTCTATCTGGCACTGCTGGGGGGTATATTGTGTGTAGCTGGCACTGCTGGGGGGCATGTCATGTCTATCTGGCACTGCTGGGGGGTATATTGTGTGTAGCTGGCACTGCTGGGGGGCATGTCATGTCTATCTGGCACTGCACATTATGTGTATCTGACACTATACTGGAGACGTGTGTAAGGAACACTACTGTGGCTGTTATGTGTAAGGCTGCTAATTGTGTGCGTAGAGGGGGTGTGAAAATATATTTGTTTATAGTCTAATAATATAGTTACGAGACCACGCCCACTTTTCCAGAGGCCACACCCACTTTTCCTGGAGCGCGGGGGGGGGGCGCTTTTACATGTTCTCACTCAGGGTACTAGTAGGCCTGGAGCCGGCCCTGGCCAAGCATTACAGTGTGTGCCCTGTGTGGCACCATGCCTGCCGTCAGATGCTGACGCCGTCCCTGCCCGCGCACAGTGTGATACACCATGTCACAGTGGTGCGGTCCCTGAGTGGCCGCCCAGTGTGTGAGTATTATTATTGATTTAGGCTCTGACGTCCCTGCCTCCCCACCTATGATTTATGAAGTAAGCAGTGTGGTGCTGAATGTGCCCCCCACCACTCCACCCATATAATGATAATAGATGCATATGTATCTGGCATTGTAGAGCAATACATGTATCTGGCACTATGGGGGCATATATGTATCTGGCACTGTGGGGGTATATATGTATCTGGCACTATACTGGAGGCATATGTGCATCTGGTACTGTGGGGGCATACATGTATCTGGCACTGTGGGGGCATACATGTATCTGGCACTATGGGGGCATACGTGCATCTGGAACTATTCTGGGGGCATACGTGTATCTGGCACTATACTGGGGGCATACGTGCATCTGGCACTACACTGGGGGCATACGTGCATCTGGCACTATACTGTGGGCATACGTGTATCTGGCACTATACTGGGGTCATGTTTATCTGCCACTGCAGGGGGCATATCATGTGTATCTGGCACTGCTGGGAGGCATATCATGTCTATCTGGCACTTCTGGGGGGGGGGGCATATGTGTATCTGGCACTGCTAGGGGCATATCATGTCTATCTGGCACTGCTGGGGGGCATATCATGTATCTGGCACTGCTGGGGAGCATATCATGTCTATCTGGCACTGCTGGGGGACATTATGTGTATCTGGCACTGCACTACTGGGGTCATTATGTGTATCTGGCACTGCAATACTGGGGTTATTATTTGTATCTGGCACCATACTGGAGACATTATGTGTAAGGAAAACTACTGTGGCTGCTATGTGTAAGGCTGCTAATTGTGTGTGTAGAGGGGGTGTGAAAATAAATGTATTTATAGTTTGATAATATAAAGTTGCGAGGCCACGCCCACTTTTTTTTCATTCGGCTCGTGCATGGGGGGGGATGCTTCGAAATGTTCATGCTCAGGGTGCTAGTAGGCCAGGAGCTAGCCCTGGTATTATATATACAGGTTGAGTATCCCATATCCATATATTCCGAAATACGGAATATTCTGAAATACGGACTTTTTTGAGTGAGAGTGAGATAGTGAAACCTTTGTTTTTTGATGTCTCAATGTACACAAACTTTGTTTAATACACAAAGTTATTAAAAATATTGTATTAAATGACCTTCAGGCTGTGTGTATAAGGTGTATATGAAACATAAATGAATTGTGTGAATGTAGACACACTTTGTTTAATGCACAAAGTTATAATAAATATTGGCTAAAATGACCTTCAGGCTGTGTGTATAAGGTGTATATGTATCATAAATGCATTCTGTGCTTAGATTTAGGTCCCATCACCATGATATCTCACTATGGTATGCAATTATTCCAAAATACGGAAAAATCCCATATCCAAAATACCTCTGGTCCCAAGCATTTTGGATAAGGGAGACTCAACCTATATATATATATATATATATATATATAAATATAACCCAGTATGGATGATGTAGAAACACCGTCATACAGCATGGCACTGCAGTTTGAATTTAAATAGATTTGTTGGATTTTATTATGTGACCTGTTACAATACATTTTTGATGTTTACACGACTCAGAGTGCCGCAGCGTTTTTTATACTGTATATATATATTATAGGCAATATGTTAGTGGCAGCACTCACCGGACTTATACATGCATTTAAAGACACTGCACCACCACCAGCACAGAACTAACATTTCAAAGTTTAATCCTTCATCAGACTTCTAGTGTCTTTATTTGTATGTATACGTCCAGTGAGTGCTGCCTCTAGCAAATTGCCTGTCTAACTTCTTTTAGGATAGCACCGGGGACGTTGTAACGTCTATCAGGAGTGCCAGGCTCTGCTGCAGTTATATATATATATATATATATATATATATATATATATTATATGTTTAAGTGTATAATGTGCTCTTCCTGGTGCAATATGTATAAAGTGCTCTACCTGGAGCAAAGTGTATAACGTGCTCTGCCTGGTGCAGTACGTATAATGTGCTTTACCTGGTGCAGTGTGTATAACGTGCTTTACCTGGTGCAGAACGTATAATGTGCTTTACCTGGTGCAATGTGTATCACATGCTCTACCTGGTGCAATGTGTATAAAGTGCTCTACCTGGAGCAAAGTGTATAACGTGCTCTACCTGGTGCAGTGTGTATAATGTGCTTTACTTGGTGCAATGTGTATAATGTGCTTTACCTGATGCAATATGTATAACGTGCTCTGCCTGGTGCAGTATGTATAATGTGCTTTACCTGGTGCAATGTGTATAATGTGCTTTACCTGGTGCAATGTCTATAACGTGCTCTACCTGGTGCAATGTGTATAACATGCTCTGCCTGGTGCAGTACGTATAATGTGCTTTACTTGGTGCAATGTGTATAATGTGCTTTACCTGGTGTAGTGTGTATAATGTGCTCTACCTGGTGCAAAGTGTTTAATGTGCTTTACCTGGTACAATGTGTATAATGTGCTTTGCCTGGCACAAAGTGTATACCGTTCTCTACCTGATGCAAAGTGTATAATGTGCTTTACCTGGTACAATGTGTATAATGTGCTTTGCCTGGCACAAAGTGTATACCGTGCTCTACCTGGCGCAAAGTGTAGAACGTGCTTTATCTGGCACAATATGTATAACATGCTTTACCTGGCACAGTGTGTATAGGAGGTTCTACCTGGTGCAATGTGTATAAGCGGCACTACTGTGTGGTGTAATGTGAATCGGCACTATTATGTGGCCACACCCCTTCCCAACTAAGCCACGCCCCCAAAAATTAGCTGCGCGCCTTAGGCACACTTTCCATGCATACTTATAATCGGGCCTTATGAGCAACAATCTCACCCACTTTTCAGACTCCACCCCCTCAACAGACTCCACCCCTATTAGGGCTGCTTCCATAAATTTCCCGGGCTGGTTTTTGATCCCAATCCGCCCCTGGTTGAGTCATCTGAAGTTCGTCAATCTCTCTGACATTACTGGGTGACATTACTGGGTGAGGCAATAGCAGAAGCTACATATGTATGTTGTCTGTTCAAACGGGTAGCAGTTGATTTACCGAAGGACACAATACAGACGGTCATAATCCCGACAGTCAAAATACTGACACAGTCAAAATACCAACATTCATTATGCAGACATGTTCAAAATGCCAACATAGGGCCTAATTCAGACCTGATCGCTAGCAGGCGATTTTTGCACTGCTGCGAACAGATAGTTGCCGCCTACAGGGGGAGTGTATTTTAGCTGTGCAATTGTGCGAACGCATGTGTAGCAGAGCTGTACAAACAGAACTTGTGCAGTCCCTGCGCAGCCCAGGACTTACTCAGCCGCTGCGATCACATCAGCCTATAAGGGACCGGAATTGACGTCAGGAACCCTCCCTGCAAACGCTTGGACACGCCTACGTTTTTCCAAACACTCCCAGACAACGGTCAGTTGCCACCTACAAACACCTTCTTCCTTTCAATCTCCTTGCAAACGCCCGTGCGAACGGATCCTTTGCACAAACCCATCGCTGAGCGGCGACCCGCTTTGTACCCGTGCAACGTGCCTGCGCATTGCGGTGCATATGCAGTTTTGACCTAATCGCCCGCTGTACGAAAATGCAGCCTAGCAATCAGGTCTGAATTACCCTCATAGTCAGAATATCAACATTTGAAATGCCGACATGTCAAAATGCCGACATGGACCTGGAGGGGCAATATAATAGTGTGCCGAGCGCATTAAGGCACCGTCCCAGATGCGAGCCATGCGAGGGGACACGGTACACTCAGATGGTGTCCATGTTGACCTATGTCGACATGAACACCCCAGAAAATATCATGTCGGTATTTTGACATGTCGGCATTTCAAATGTCGGTATTCTGACTGTCAGCATTTTGAACATGTTGGCATAATAAATGTCTGTATTTTGACTGCGTCGGTATTTTGACTGTAGGTCAATGGATGTCGGGATTATGATCGTTGGTATTGTGTCTATCGGTAAATTATACTGAACCCGTTCAAATAAATGCTCAGTGTCGTAGCTTTGTGTAGTAGGTGTCCATATTAAGCAGTTAAAATAAAGAAAAGGTTAATTAGCATTAAGGAAAACACTCAAATAAAAAAAAACGTTCTTTTTAGATTTTTTTGGCTGTACTTTATAAGAGGACTAGAAAGTATAAATGCATCAGTACCATGTGATAGCCTGGCACTGTAGTCCAGGATGCCACAACATCTTCCTGTAGCTTTTAAACATCATAATGGTTCCGCAATGTAGGGGAACCACTGGCTTTCAACCTATCGCTTCCTCCTCCTCCTCCTCCTCTTCCAACATAAGTAATAATTTAAGCTATATTTAGCCGCTCATACTAAAGAGTTTGGCAAAGGTGGTATTTGATTTGGATGACAAAGCAAAGGTAAATTGTATAAAGAAAACATTTTTATCTGGCATGAAAGATAGCACTAATGAGCAGAGTTGTCTGTCGGTGTAGGGCTCAGTTGTGGCACTGAAGGTACTGTAAGTTACCTGGGCTGTACAGTGGAATACAGTAGGGGGTACATTTATTCTAACATAAACACAGTGCAAGTAGAGCATATAGTTTAATTTTGGAAGTGTTCCTCCTCTCCAGCAACATTTATAGGAATGTTGCACGGGGTCTGTGTACTGATGGTCTTTGACTTTTACAAAACGCAAAATGCCAAAACAAACTGTGCATAATTCTCTTACTGCAGGCCACAGCGACTGGGACTGCTGCTGAAAGAATAAGAAAAAAAAGTTCAGAGCTTGAAGTGCTGGTATGACCAGGAGCGGATCTAGGCACGGGCAGTCACCCCGCAGGCGCCCACCCACAACCCGCACCTCGCTTTCCGTCTGGAGCAAGCGTTGTGGGCAGTGTCTGCGCCCGCTGCAGCCGGAGCCACTTTTTAGACAGACACTAGAGGTCATAATTGACCTCTAGTGTCTGTGTGGCGCTATGGGAGAGACGTCATGATGTCTCTCCCATAGAGAGGAGCCGGCGGCGGCCAAAGACAGCAGCAGTGGCAGCAGCGGTCTGGAAGCAGGAGTGGGATGGTGAGTATTGTTTTTTTTTGTTTGTTTTGTGTTCGTAAGCTGCGCCTGAAGGGGGCAAATCTAGAGGGGGCGTCTCTACTGGGGGCATATCTAAGGGGGCATAACTACAGGGCATCTCTACTGGGGACACATCTAATGGGGGCAAATCTACAGAAGGCATCTCTACCGGGGGCACATCTAAGGGGGCATAACTACAGGGGCAACTCTACTGGGGGCACATCTACAGTACTAGGGACATATCTACTGGGGGCACATCTACTGGTGGCAAATCTACAGGGGGCATAACTACAGGAGCACATCTACTGGTGGCAAATCTACAGGGGGCGTAACTAGAGGGGCACATCTACAGGGTGCACAACTACAGGGGCCACACCCCTTCCCTATGAAGCCACACCCCTATTTTTGTACGAGCGCCTTAGGTGCGCACTAACCCTGTTTTGCTGGTCGGAGGGGGTGGGGGTGCAAAGGAAACTTTCTCTTACGTCCTAGAGAATGCTGGGGACTCCAAAAGGACCATGGGGTATAGACGGATCCGCAGGAGCTTGGGCACACTATAAAGACTTAAACTGGGTGTGAACTGGCTCCTCCCTCTATGTCCCTCCTCCAGACCTCAGTTAGACTTTGTGCCCAGGAGTGAATGGACACACACTAGGGGAGCTCTACTGAGTTTCTCTAAAAGACTTTATGTTAGGTTTTTTATTTTCAGGGAGACCTGCTGGCTACAGGCTCCCTGCATCGTGGGAGTGAGGGGAGAGAAGTCAGACCTACTTCTTCTTAGTTCAAGGGCTCTGATTCTCGGCTACTGGACACCATTAGCTCCAGAGGGTTCGATCACTTGGTTCGCCTAGCTGCTTGTTCCCGGAGCCGTGCCGTCAACCCCCTCACAGAAGCCAGAAGAAAGAAGCCGGGTGAGTATGCAGAAGAACAGAAGACTTCAGTGACGGCAGAAGACTTCAGTAACGGAGGTACAGCGGTCGCGCTGCGCTCCATGCTCCCACACACCAACGGCACTCACAGGGAGCAGGGCGCTAGGGGGGAGCGCCCTGGGCTGCAGGTTACTGATTTCTTAATAAAAGACTGGCCTTGAAAGCATTTTCGGTGCCTGGGCACCGTGTCTCATTCCCCCTCCAGCATGTTCTAGCGCGCTTCGCGCCATTGATCCTCCACCGCCGGCTTACACGGGTGTAGGGCGCTGGGGGGGGGAGCGTCCTGGGCAGCAAGTTACAGTTTTTTTTTGTTTATGTTTTTTTTTTAACGGCTGACATGTTTTACATATGCGCTGCTGGGGCTCCGTGTCCCAGACCCCCGCCGGCGCGTTATAGTGCTCTGCGCGCCATTTCTCCCCCGCCGTTTATTTATGGGTCTGGGCGCCACATGCGATACCCCCGCGGGCGTGCTGCGCGCCGGTGCTCCCACACGCCGGCGGTTTGCTTGGGTGCAGGGCGCACCGGGGGGGGGGGGGGGCGCGCCCTGAGCAGCCTTAGTTCTGATGGTATATAGTGTCTTTACACTATATACGGTGCCCGACCTGTCTATGTATAATATGATGGAGCTATAGCGCGCCGAGGGGGGCGGGGCTTAGCTCTCACACATACAGGGTCAGCGCCATTTTCTCTCTGTCCCCGCCAAGAAGTATGTATTACACAAACAAGGGGGGGGGGGCACAGTGTTTTAGTGTTATGTTACACATATATAACACTAGTTGAGTTAGGAATGAGCATGAAATCATTCTTGTGTGTATTTTCTGTGTGCCCCCTGTCAGATATACCCATTTTAGTACACTTCTGTCGACAGGCGTGAGTGTTCTGTTATAAACACCTCTGGGGTTCACTGTCGGCATCGCCGATGCACGTGGGTACTTGCTACAACATAAAAAGCAAATATTATATGGGAGGCACAATGGTATGTGGGTGACCCTGTCGGCACCAACTGTTGTCACCAGGGGTAAATGGACATGCTGTATCTGACTTATACCTGTATATACAGTTGTACGTAGCTTCCCTCGGACCGCTTGGGGTCGCAAGACGGTAATTTTGCCTGATTACTAATCCCTGCTGTCGACGAATCCTGGGGTTTTCTGTCGACTATAATGTTTCCTGGTAGATCCACATCTGGGGCTTTACAGTACATGGTCATACACGTTCATAACACATTAATGTCACTGGGGACCAGAAGGGTCGGGACAATCCGATTATATGTATGTTATATATATATATTTAGGATATGTGGCTATATGTGTATTACAATATGTAAATTCATATTATGATTTATGGTGAATACTGGTGTAATAGTATTCCCTCTCATGTGCTGGTCGCTCTGTTGCTAAAGCTCTAGGTCGGCTGTGACTCACACCCTCTCCAGAAGTCCGAAGGGTTATTCTTTTTCCGCCACGGATGGAATATTGTGAAAGTCAACGACTGGTCGACACGGGGCCCTGTCTCAAAGGATCGTATACAGGAAAGCTAAGTGATATGATTATTTTTCTATGCTGTGGGCTTTTTTGCATTACAGGCACATGAGGGAGTGTTTGTGTTCGGTAAGTCATAAAATAGATTTACCCTAAAGAGAGAGGGGAGGTTCCTTATGTTGGATCTTCTCTATAAATTTGCGGCAGGCTGCCGTACGTATACAGGTAGTGTGGCCGGGGGACTGCTGAGGCTGACTCCGAGAGTTACGGGAGTTTTTCCCTGGGACGGTGTACCGCTGGTTGGGGGGATGCCTCAGTTCAGCCAATCTTGGTGGATATTCCTGGTAAGTCTAACTTCGGGAATTAGATTCCCTGGCAACAGTTGGTGACGCATTCTTTTGGGGGATGCAGTCTGTCACAACTGAGGGCCTGAGCTGACGGGAGGCAGCCTCAGTTGTAGGGGCTGAGATGTAACGGAACCTGGGAGGTTGTATCAGACCCCTAGACATGTAAGTAACATGTAGAATAACTGCCCGAAGGCGTGACCACGACAACCAGGATAAAAGTCAATGATGTTTATTATGACAAACTCCGTAACACAGCAGCAGTAAAGGAAACATAAAAGTCAACAGAGGATAAATACAATTCCTGGGTACTACAGGGTGGCAAGGGCCACAGGCACTGGTAGAGTGAGACAGTTCTTATAATCTTCTAGTTGGAAAGTTCTTACCAGACCTGACTGTAGCAATGGAGAGAACCCAGGATCGTACCAGCTGGTGTTCCAGGAAAGGCTGGGTTGCTGAAGATAAAACGGCTGCTGTGGATACTGGCTGGAACCAGACTGTTGTTGGTACGGAGTGGATACTGGCTGGAACCAGTTAAATAATAAACGAACTTGAGAGCGATGAAATAATAATGAAGTTTGGAGTTTAAGAGCGGTGAAATAATAATACCGGTGGAGAGTGGTAAACTGCAGAAAGGACACCGGCCCTTTAAGAGAAGCTGTACACTGCTGGAAGCTGGGCTGGAAGCAGGTGATTGATGAAGTTTGGAGTTTGAGAGCGGTGAAATAATAATACCGGTGGAGAGTGGTAAACTGCAGAAAGGACACCGGCCCTTTAAGAGAAGCTGTACACTGCTGGAAGCTGGGCTGGAAGCAGGTGATTGTTGTAGCTGGAAACAGGTGAGTCCAGAATGGATCGGAGAGTCAGGCTACACCGCAGATGGAATGCTGGTGCGGGTCTCTGTAGCAGAAGTCTGGAGACAGGAGCTGGAACCTGGAAGACAACCACAGGAGAGAGAAACTGGAACTAGGTTAGACAACCAAAGCACTGACGCCTTCCTTGCTCAGGCACAGCTTACTTATACCTGCAGCAAGGAAGGGGTTGGCTAGGCAATTATGCAAATCAACAATACAGACAGCAGATTGGTGGAAATGCTCAGATGACAAAATCCAAGATGGCTGCGCCCATGCAGACACTTGGAGGGAAGTTTGGTTTGTAATCCATGTGAGAATTGAAACAGTAATGGCGACGCCGGCCACAGGAGACAGGAGACGCCAGACTGACAAGCGCACATTTAACCACGCGGGCACAGCGGAGGCCGCGGCTGATGAAATCACCACTCTGACATTCTGCATGTGGAAACTCAGGAACAGCGGGATCCGGTCCTGGAACGCTGAGCCAGCCTTAGGAGGCATCTGAAGGGTAAGTAATGGCGTCCAGATACCCGGATCGTGACAGCACCCCCCCTTTTAGGAGTGGCCCCAGGACACTTCTTAGGCTTTAAAGGAAACTTTGCGTGGAAATTTAGGACCAAGGCAGGAGCATGGACGTCTGAGGCATTGGTCCAAGAGCGTTCTTCAGGACCATAGCCCTTCCAGTCAATGAGGTATTGTAACTGACCGTAACGGAAACGTGAGTCCAAAATCTTGGCCACCTCGTACTCGACTCCCCGTTGAGTCTGAACTTTGGGAGCTGGAGGAAGTGCGGAATGAAACCGATTCAGGATCAGCGGTTTCAACAAAGAAACATGAAATGTCCTGGGTATTTTCAAGAAGGATGGTAACTGTAACCTGTAGGCAACAGGATTGATGACTTGTTCAATCTTGAAGGGTCCGATGTAGCGAGGTGCAAATTTCATGCTGGGAACTCTCAACCTCAAATTCTTCGTGGACAGCCACACACGATCACCCACCTTGAGAGCAGGAACCGCTCTACGCTTTCTATCGGCAAACTTCTTATACCTGAATGAGGCTTTAAGCAGGGCTGCGCGGACGTTCCTCCAGTTATTTGAAAACTGACGCAAGGTGACATCCACTGCTGGAACAGAAGTTGCGGGAAGCGGTTGGAATTCTGGGACTTTAGGGTGGAATCCATAATTAATGAAGAATGGTGTAGAAGAAGATGAGGAATGGTATTGATTGTTGTGGCTGAACTCGGCCCAAGGAAGGAGTTGAACCCAGTCATCTTGAGAGGAAGACACATATATACGGAGGAAGGCCTCCAAGTCCTGATTCACCCTCTCGGTTTGACCATTGGTCTGAGGATGGTAAGCCGTGGAAAACTTTAACTTGACTTGGAGGGCTTGACACAAACTTCGCCAAAATTTGGCTACAAATTGTACTCCACGATCCGAGATGATCTCTTCAGGAAGACCGTGAAGTCGGAAGATCTCTTGTATAAACACTTGAGCCAACTTGGAAGCTGACGGAAGACCGGTGAGAGGGATGAAATGTGCCATCTTGGTGAACCGGTCAACTACCACCCAGATGGTATTAAACTTGTTGCAGATAGGTAGATCGGAAACAAAGTCCATTGACAAATGGGTCCAAGGTCGACGGGGAACAGATAATGGAACCAGTTGCCCCGCAGGCGACTGGCGGGAGACTTTGTGTTGGGCACACTTTGGGCAGGAGGCAATAAATTCCATAACGTCCTTCTTCAGAGTTGGCCACCAGTAGGACCTAGAAATAAATTCAAGGGTTTTCTGAATGCCTGTATGTCCAGCAAAATGGGAAGCATGGGCCCAATGCATGAGCTTCTTCCTTAGAACTGGCTTAACAAAACTTTTCCCTGGTGGAGGCGTAGAGTCCATCCCTACCGTGGAGAATGCCAACGGATTAATAATAGGATGCTTGTCTGCAGACTCGGACTCATTTTCTTGCTCCCATGAGCGGGAAAGGGCATCGGCCTTACGATTCTGAGAACCCGGACAGAACTGGAGTTTAAAGTCAAACCTAGAGAAGAAAAGTGCCCATCTGGCCTGACGAGGATTCAGACATTGTGCGCCTTTGAGATATAAAAGATTTTTGTGGTCGGTAAGAATGGTGATTGAGTGGGAAGCTCCCTCCAACAGGTATCTCCACTCCTCCAGAGCGAGCTTGATGGCTAGCAACTCCTGATCGCCAATGGCATAGTTGCGCTCAGCTGGGGAGAACTTCCGGGAGAAGAAACTGCAAGGATGTAGATGTCCATCTTTGGCCCTCTGGGATAACACTGCTCCTACTCCAACGGAGGAGGCATCTACCTCTAAGATAAAAGGAGAGTCGGTGTCGGGCTGTTTCAGAACTGGTGCAGAGATGAACCGTTGCTTCAGAAGGTGAAAGGCCTGTGTAGCTTCCTCGGACCACTTGGACGGATTAGCACCTTTCTTGGTTAATGCAGTGATAGGCGCCACAATGGTGGAAAAGTCTCGTATAAATTTTCTATAATAATTGGCGAACCCTAAGAACCTCTGGACCCCTTTGAGGCTTAAGGGTATAGGCCAATTCTGGATTGCTTGGAGTTTCTCAGGATCCATCTCTAGTCCGGAACCGGACACAATGTAACCTAGAAACTGAATGGTTTTAACTTCAAACACACACTTCTCCAATTTACAATAGAGGTGATTGACACGGAGACGGGAAAGAACCTCTTTTACCCAGAAACGATGATCTTCGAGATTATTAGCAAAGATGAGGATGTCGTCTAGATAAACCACGACATGGCGGTACAAGATGTCCCTGAAAATCTCATTCACGAAGTGCTGGAAGACTGCTGGAGCATTGCTCAATCCGAAGGGCATGACGAGGTACTCATAATGTCCGTCACGGGTGTTAAAGGCGGTCTTCCACTCGTCACCCTCACGGATTCGGATGAGATTGTAGGCACCCCTCAAGTCCAGCTTTGTGAAAATAGTTGCACCACTGACTATCAAAGAGCTCGGTAATCAGGGGTAAAGGGTATCGGTTCTTGACGGTAATGTCGTTCAGACCTCTGTAGTCGATGCACGGACGCAGACCACCGTCTTTCTTCTTAACGAAGAAGAAGCCTGCGCCGGCTGGAGAAGAAGATGGTCGGATGAAACCCTTCGCCAGGTTCTCTTTGATGTACTCTTCCATGGAGTGTGTCTCAGGCAGAGACAACGGATAAGTTCGGCCTCGCGGTGGAACCTTCCCTGGAATGAGGTCGATTGGGCAGTCCCATTCTCTATGAGGAGGAAGGATATCAGCAGAGGCTTTACTGAACACGTCCGTGAAGTCTTGATATGGAGGAGGCGGAACATCAGATGACCTGGGGAAGGAAGAACAAACAGGAAGAACTTTGGCTAAACAAGTCTCAGCACAGGAGGGACCCCATGCCAGTATTTGCGTAGTCGTCCAGTCAATTGATGGGTTGTGGAGACGGAGCCATGGAAGGCCTAAAACCACTGGATGTGTGGCTCTTGGAATCACTAAAAAAGAAATATACTCAGAATGAAGAACTCCCACTCTCAGACGAACTGGAAGAGTCCTTAAGGAAATGACTGCGTCAAAAATCTTGCTGCCATCCACGGCAGTCAAAGAGATGGACGAGGACAGTCTCTCGGTGGGTAGGGACCACCGTTTAACATAAGCTTCGGTTATGAAATTCCCAGCTGCTCCAGAATCAAGGAGGGCAATGACGTTCCTGTAACGTTGAGCAATTTGGAGCGACACTGGGAGGTTACAGTCATGAGGAGATGGAGAGGAGATCATTACTCCTAGCCGGCCCTCTCCTTGGCGAGCTAGGATCTGGAGTTTCCCGGACGTTTGGGACAGGCATTGATAGTGTGCGACGGAGCTGCACAGTAGAGACAGAGAGACTCAGAGAGACGTCTTCGGCGCTCAGCGGGAGATAGACGAGAACGACTAATTTGCATAGGCTCATCCTTGGATGGAGATGGTTGACGAGGAGGAGGAGCAGAAGATTTAGGAGTAGATGATCTTCCTCGCTCAGTTGCTCTCTCTCTGAAACGTAGATCAACCTTCGTGCAAAGAGAAATTAGCTCATCCAACTTAGAGGGCAAGTCTCTGGTAGCTAACTCATCCTTGATGCGTTCTGATAAGCCATGCCAGAATGCAGCATACAGGGCCTCGTCGTTCCATGCCAGTTCGGATGCCAGGATTTTAAAGTGTATAAGATACTGTCCCACAGTACGTGTTCCCTGGCGTAAACGGAGAATCTCAGATGAAGCAGATGTTATCCGGCCTGGCTCGTCGAAGATGCGCCTGAATGTAGCTACAAAGTCAGTATAGGAGGATAGCAGGGGATCAGACTTCTCCCATAAAGGTGATGCCCAGTCAAGGGCTGAGCCACTGAGAAGGGAGATGATATAGGCAATTTTGGTACGGTCACTGAAGAAATTGCCAGGTAGAAGCTCAAAGTGGATTTCACATTGATTGAGAAATCCCCTGCAGAACCTTGGAGATCCATCAAATTTTGCTGGCGTTGGAAGATGAAGATGTGGACTGGAAATGGGTAAGGTGGGTGGGGTTACAGCTGGTGTCACTGTAGTGGACGCACCGGACGTGCCAGGTCCACGGAGGGTCGTTTGAATCCCATCCAGCCGTGTAGAGAGATCCTGGAGACAGCGGATGATGTGGCCCTGTGCAGCCTCCTGATGTTCAAGTCGGGCTGCCAGTTCTTGCATTGGCCTGGCCGCTTGATCCTGGTCTCCGGCTGGATTCATTAGGTCAGTGCTTACTGTCACAACTGAGGGCCTGAGCTGACGGGAGGCAGCCTCAGTTGTAGGGGCTGAGATGTAACGGAACCTGGGAGGTTGTATCAGACCCCTAGACATGTAAGTAACATGTAGAATAACTGCCCGAAGGCGTGACCACGACAACCAGGATAAAAGTCAATGATGTTTATTATGACAAACTCCGTAACACAGCAGCAGTAAAGGAAACATAAAAGTCAACAGAGGATAAATACAATTCCTGGGTACTACAGGGTGGCAAGGGCCACAGGCACTGGTAGAGTGAGACAGTTCTTATAATCTTCTAGTTGGAAAGTTCTTACCAGACCTGACTGTAGCAATGGAGAGAACCCAGGATCGTACCAGCTGGTGTTCCAGGAAAGGCTGGGTTGCTGAAGATAAAACGGCTGCTGTGGATACTGGCTGGAACCAGACTGTTGTTGGTACGGAGTGGATACTGGCTGGAACCAGTTAAATAATAAACGAACTTGAGAGCGATGAAATAATAATGAAGTATGGAGTTTAAGAGCGGTGAAATAATAATACCGGTGGAGAGTGGTAAACTGCAGAAAGGACACCGGCCCTTTAAGAGAAGCTGTACACTGCTGGAAGCTGGGCTGGAAGCAGGTGATTGATGAAGTTTGGAGTTTGAGAGCGGTGAAATAATAATACCGGTGGAGAGTGGTAAACTGCAGAAAGGACACCGGCCCTTTAAGAGAAGCTGTACACTGCTGGAAGCTGGGCTGGAAGCAGGTGATTGTTGTAGCTGGAAACAGGTGAGTCCAGAATGGATCGGAGAGTCAGGCTACACCGCAGATGGAATGCTGGTGCGGGTCTCTGTAGCAGAAGTCTGGAGACAGGAGCTGGAACCTGGAAGACAACCACAGGAGAGAGACAAACTGGAACTAGGTTAGACAACCAAAGCACTGACGCCTTCCTTGCTCAGGCACAGCTTACTTATACCTGCAGCAAGGAAGGGGTTGGCTAGGCAATTATGCAAATCAACAATACAGACAGCAGATTGGTGGAAATGCTCAGATGACAAAATCCAAGATGGCTGCGCCCATGCAGACACTTGGAGGGAAGTTTGGTTTGTAATCCATGTGAGAATTGAAACAGTAATGGCGACGCCGGCCACAGGAGACAGGAGACGCCAGACTGACAAGCGCACATTTAACCACGCGGGCACAGCGGAGGCCGCGGCTGATGAAATCACCACTCTGACATTCTGCATGTGGAAACTCAGGAACAGCGGGATCCGGTCCTGGAACGCTGAGCCAGCCTTAGGAGGCATCTGAAGGGTAAGTAATGGCGTCCAGATACCCGGATCGTGACACAGTCTTTTTAATCGGTTAAATACAGTTTTTTGTTTTTTCCTTTCTGTACAGCCTGTGAAAGGTGGAAAGGTAAGAGTTCTGCAGCCTTGTTAGGTTCGCAGAAGAGGATGTAGTTTCTGTTTCTACCACATACACATGTCGCAGAGTCTATATGGCGGGATCCCGCTCCGGTGAGGACTCAGTTACTACTTTCAGTTTGTCCGGGAATAGACTAGGACCGGTGAGTTACTTATAGAATCCAAAGGGGGACATTCTGGAGTTACAGATGTCTCCCCTCACTGATTTTCTAATGGATATTGCCGTTTCCCCTCTGGAAGGGGAGGTAGTACGCGACACCATACCAGGGGTGCGTCAGGTTCAGGGCATTGTCCTCCTGTCCCGGTTATATATATATATATATATATATATATATATATATATATATATATATAAAAAAAAAAAAGGTTACATGCATTGTTCTACGCATTCAGATTACCTGGAGGGATAGCCAGGATTGTCTTGGCCATTTCACTGGAGTGATGGTAGTATGATGGTTTTCTTTCAATAGTAAGAGCCATTGTTACCCTGTACTGAGTTGTTCGCCTGATTGAGGCGAGGTCAAGAAACAAGTGGTGCATATCGTTGTTTTTCTCTGACTGTTCTTCAACACAGGGAAGGGCTGTTGTTCCCAACGACGCAGATGTCGGAGGTAGTATCAGGGTAGATACTGAACGGTTGAGGTTCTGTGTTTTCCTGTGGAAAAGAGGTCTGAGGATCCTGAGTCGGATCAGATTTGTGGTGCCACTCCATCAATATGTTCCGTTGATGATGAAGTTGGGTGCGGCCTAACAGGCCTTTTCGGTGAGCGGGTCGAATGCCAGAGTGGTTTTCATGGGACCTGTTGGGAATGTGGTCCGGGTCTCACCGGCACATGCAACGGAATATAGTTCTATTGGCCAGGAAATCACTCCTGTGGTGTCTGCTCAGTTCTCACCTCCTAGAGGGACGGAGGTTCGGGATCAAGGATTAGATCCTGGTGTCCATGTATGCAGATCTCCGAGGCTGGGGAGCAGTCCTTACATGGGAAGTATTTCCAGAGGAAAAGGTCAAGCGGCGTAGCTTGTCTACAATAAGCTTTCTTGGTTTAAGAGCGGTTTTCAACGAACTTTTCTTCGTGATCTGGCCGTGTTAATTCTGTCGGACGACTTGACAGCAGTGGCGTAAGTAAGTCGCTAGGGCGGAACTAGAAACAAAGCGGCAATGGCAGAAGTCGAAATAGTTTTCCGCTGAGTGGAAAGACTGGTAAACGTTATATTAGCAGTCTTCGTTCCGGACGTAATCGAAGGAGAAATAGTTTTCCTCTGCTGACGCGCTCTCCATCCGGGTGAAAGACTGTCGTCATCGAGAAGTTCACAGAAGTGACGAGTCTTTGAGGAGTGTCTCAATTGGGCATGTTGGCGTCTCGCCTCAACGAGAGACCTCAGGAATAGGGTTCCAGGTCAAGGATCACTCAAGCTATAGCAGTGGACGACCTCGTGACACCTTGGGTGTTTTCAGTCGGTCTAGGTGTCCCCTCCGCTTTCACTCTGCTGAAGGTGATAAACGTAAGAGGAACAGAGGTTCTTGCGATCCTCATTGTTCCGGTTTAGCCAAGGAGGGCTGGGTAGCCAGTTCTTCAAGATTTGTTCATATAAGATCCCTGGCCTTTTCCTCTACGGGAGGAACTGTTACAACAAGATCCGGGCGTGTATCAGGACTTACCGCGGCTGCGTTTGACGGCGTGGCGATTGAACCCATATCCTAGTCCGAATGGGTATTCCCAGTGAGGTCATTTCCACACTTCTTCAGGCTAGAAAAGAAATAACGGCAAAGTCTTACCACCGTATTTGGGTTTCAGGGCAGTTTTGGCCTTATAAATTTTCTTTAAAAAAAGAATTGGCCTCCTTTCAGGAAGTTCAGACTTTCGTGAAAGGAGTACTGCACATCCAACCTCCATTTGTGCCCCCGTTGACACAGTGGGTTCTTGACGTGGTGTTGGGTTTCTTGTGTCTCACGGATTGGAACCTTTATTAAAGGTTGTGTAAAATTTTCTCTCTGGGAGAGTGGTCATGCTTTTGCCCTTTGGGCGACTGCGAGGCGGTTGTCGGAAGTAGCGGCTTTGTCTCACAAGAGCCCCTGTTTGATCTTCCAAGTGGATAGACTTGAGAACTCGGATGGTAATTCTGCCGAAAAGGGTTTTCGGTGTTTATCAAAAACCTGCCTTTTTTTGATGCCTGTGGTAACTTCAGCATTGGCTGATTCAAAGTCTCTCGATGTAGTCAGGGCTTTGAAGATTTATATGCCAATTGGGCTCAGTTTGGGGTAACAGAGGCTCTTGTTGTCCGGTATGCTCCCAGCGTGCTTGGGGCGCCTGCGTCTCTGCAGTCTGTTACACGCTGGATCTGTGATACGATTCGGCGTGCTAGCTTTACTGCTGGATTGCAGTGACCGAAGTTGGGGGGAGACCCATTCTACTAGGTAGATGGGCTCTTATTGGGCGGATGCCCGAGGTGTCTCGGAGGGTTAACTTTGCCGAGCGGCTACTTGGTTGGGTTTCAAACACCTTTCCTAAGCTCTACAAGTTTGATACCCTGGCTGATGGGGACCTCGTGTTGCTCAATCGGTGCTGCAGAGTCGTCTGCACTCTCCCGCCCGTTCTGGAGCTTTGGTATAGACCCCATGGTCCTTTTGGAGTCCCCAGCATCCTCTAGGACGTAAGAGAAAATAGGATTTAAGTACCTATCGGTAAATCCTTTTCTCCTAGTCCGTAGAGGATGCTGGGCGCCCGTCCCAGTGCGTACTATGTCTGCAGTTATTGATTTTGGTGGCACTTTGTGGTATTTCTTATCTAACTGGCTATTACTGACGTTGTTCATGCCTTGGCATGTGGTTTTCTTACTAGTGGTTGGGTTGACACACGGGTTGTGTTACATATTCTCTCAGCATATGGCTGTATGTTTTTCATATCGTGGGCTGGTATTCTGTTGAAGGCCATGTCTTGCGGTATGTTCGTGGTGTGAGCTGGTATAACACTCACTGTGTTTAATTTATAAATTCTTTCCTCGAAATGTCCGTCTCTCCTGGGCACAGTTTTCTAACTGAGGTCTGGAGGAGGGGCATAGAGGGAGGAGCTAGTTCACACCCAGTTTAAGTCTTTATAGTTTGCCCAAGCTCCTGCGGATCCGTCTATACCCCATGGTCCTTTTGGAGTCCCCAGCATCCTCTACGGACTAGGAGAAAAGGATTTACCAGTAGGTACTAAAATCCTATTTTTGCCCCGGGCGCCACAAGGTCTAAAACCGGTCCTGGGTATGACATACAGTACCGTTGTATACCGACACACGTCGAGCACTGGATATGGTATAAATCAGTAGAGGAGTTGATGCTCCTTCCAGACAAGCCCTGATTTTATTCCTATGGAACTATCAGCACAGGGCAAAACTTAAAGATTAAAGTTAAAATAAACTTTCTCTAACGTCCTAGTGGATGCTGGGGACTCCGTAAGGACCATGGGGAATAGATCTAAATTCTTTCTTAGAGTGCCCATGTCTCCTGCGGAGCGCAGGAGACATGGGCACTCTAAGAATTTAGATTCTGGTGTGCTCTGGCTCCTCCCTCTATGTCCCTCCTCCAGACCTCAATTTGAATCTGTGCCCGGACGAGCTGGGTGCTGTTCAGTGAGCTCTCCTGAGCTTGCTGTGAGAAAGTATTTTGTTAGGTTTTTTATTTTCAGGGAGCTCTGCTGGCAACAGACTCCCTGCATCGTGGGACAGAGGGGAGAGAAGCAGCCCTACTCTCTGAAGCTAGGTCCTGCTTCTTAGGCTACTGGACACCATTAGCTCCAGAGGGATCGTACACAGGATCTCACCCTCGTCGTCCGATCCCAGAGCCGCGCCGCCGTCCCCATCGCAGAGCCGGAAGACAGAAACCAGGTGAGTATGAGAAGCAAGAAGACTTCGAAATCGGCGGCAGAAGACTCCATTCTTCACTGAGGTAACGCACAGCACTGCAGCTGTGCGCCATTGCTCCCACACACCTCACATACTCCGGTCACTGTAAGGGTGCAGGGCGCAGGGGGGGGCGCCCTGGGCAGCATATGGACCTCTTTTGGCAAAAGTACACATATATACAGTAGGGCACTGTATATATGTATGAGCCCCCGCCAAGAAAATGTATATTTAAGCGGGACAGAAGCCCGCCGTCGAGGGGGCGGGGCTTCTTCCTCAGCACTCACCTGCGCCATTTTTTCTCCACAGCTCCGCTGAGAGGAAGCTCCCCAGGCTCTCCCCTGCAGATACACGGTAGAAAAGGGTAAAAAGAGACGGGGGGCACATAATTAGGCGCAAAAATCAATATAAACAGCAGCTACTGGGTTAACATTAAGTTACTGTGTTATTCCTGGGTTTATAGCGCTGGGGTGTGTGCTGGCATACTCTCTCTCTGTCTCTCCAAGGGCCTTGTGGGGGAATTGTCTTCAGATGAACATTCCCTGAGTGTGTGGTGTGTCGGTACGTGTGTGTCGACATGTCTGAGGTAAAAGGCTCCCCTAAGGAGGTGATGGAGCAAATGTGTGTGTGAGTGGTGTCTCCGTCGACAACGCCGACACCTGTTTGGATATGTGAAATTAAGAGCTAAGGAAAATTTATTGCACAAAAGATTAGAGAACAGCCAGGGAATCTACCCATGTCTGTCCCTATGTCGCAGAGACCTTCAGAGTCTCTTAATGCTCACTATCCAAAATAATAGACACTGATATCGACACGGAGTCTGACTCCAGTGTCGACTACGATAATGCAAAGTTACAGCCAAAATGGCAGGAAAGTATTCAATATATGATTATTGTAATAAAAAAATGTTTTGCATATCACTGATGACTCATCTGTCCCTGACACAAGGGTACACATGATTAAGGGGAAGAAAGCTGAGGTAAATTTCCCTCCTCTCATGAAGAAAAAGAGCGGGAATCTCCAGACTAGAGACTGCAGTTTCCCACAAAGAATTCTCAGGGAGTATCCTTTCCCTATTAGGGCCAGGATACGATGGGAATCTTCCCCTAGGGTGTCACGTTTGCCCAAAAGGTAGCGCTGACTTAACAGCTATCCTCAGGGATCCTGCAGATAGCATGCAGTAAAAGTACACACTTTCTGGTACACTACTCAGACCGGCGATTGTGTCGGCATGGGTTTATAGCGCTGTAGCAGCGTGGACAGATACCTTATCAGCAGAGATTGAGACCCTAGTATGTATATATATATATATATATATATATATGTATATATATATATATATATATAAAAGATGCTGTCGTAGATATATATATATATATATATATATATATATAAAACATGCCCAAAGAGACATTAGTCTACTGGGTTCTAGAGTCAACGCTATGTCGATTTCTGCTTGACGTGTCCTGTGGAACATGCAATGGACAGGTGATGCCGACTTAAGAGGCATATGGAAGGTTTACCTTACAAGGCTGAGGATTGTGTGGAGATGGGATCTCGGACCTGGTCTCCACAGCTATAGCTGGTTATTCTGATATTTTGCCTTATATTCCAGCACAGCCTAGGAAAGCACAATGCAAATGCAGTCCTTTCGATCACAAAGAAACAAGAAAGTCCGAGGTGCGTCCTTTCTTGCCAGAGGCAGGGGCAGAGGAAAGAAGCTGCACAACACAGCTAGTTCCCAGGAACAGAAGTCCTCCCTGGCCTCTACAAAATCCGCCGCATGTCGCTGGGGCTCCACAGGCAGAGCTAGGCCCGGTGGGGGCACGTCTTCGAAATTTCAGCCACAAGTGGGTTCACTCCCTTTTGGATCCCTGGGCAATAGATATTGTGTCTCAGGGATACAAGCTGGACTTCGAGGAGATGCCCCCTCACCGACGGCCCTGCCGGCTTCCCCCCACGAGAGGGAAATAGTGTTAACTGCAATTCACAAATTGTATCTTCCACAGGTGGTGGTCAAGGTTCCCCTCCTTCAACAAGGAGGGGGTTATTATTCGACCATGTTGTAGTCCCGAAACCGGACGGTTCGGTCAGACCCATATTAAATTTAAAATCCCTGAACATTTACTTGAAAAGGTTCAAGTTCAAGATGAAATCGCTGAGAGCGGTCGTCGCAAGCCTGGAAGGGGGGGATTTTATGGTGTCTCTGAACAGAAAGGATGCATACCTTCATGTCCCCATTTTTCCACCTCATCAGGCGTACCTCAGATTTGTGGAACAGGATTGTCATTACCAAATTCAGACGTTGCCGTTTGGTCTCTCCACGGCACCGAGAATATTTACCAAGGTAATGGCGGAAATGATGGTACTCCTGCGGAAGCAAGGGGTCGCAATTATCCCATAATTGGACGATCTCCTCATAAAAGCGGGATCAAGAGAGCAGTTGCTGATCAGCGTAGCACTTTCTCTGGAAGTGTAACGGCAACACGGCTGGATTCTAAATATTCCAAAGTCGCAGTTGGTTCCTACGGCTCGTCTGCCTTTCCTAGGCATGATTCTAGACACAGACCAGAAAAGGGTTTATCTCCCAATAGAGAGAGCTCAGGAGCTCATGACACTGGTCAGGAACCTATTAAAACCAAAACAGGTGTCAGTGCATCACTGCACTCGAGTCCTGGGAAGGATGGTGGCATCATACGAGGCCATTCCCTTCGGCAGGTTCCATGCGAGGACCTTTCAATGGGACTTACTGGACAAGTGGTCCGGATCACATCTTCAGATGCATCGGTTAATCACCCTATCTCCCAGGGCCAGGGTGTCTCTCCTGTGGTGGCTGCAGAATGCTCACCTTCTCGAGGGCCGCAGATTCGGCATTCGGGACTGGGTCCTGGTGACCACGGATGTAAGCCTCCGAGGGTGGGGAACAGTCACACAGGGAAGAAATTTCCAAGGTCTGTGGTCAAGTCAGGAGACTTGCCTTCACATCAACATCCTGGAACTAAGGGCCGTATACAATGCCCTACGTCAAGCGGAGACCCTGCTTCGCGACCAACCGGTTCTGATTCAGTCAGACACCATCACCGCAGTGGCTCATGTAAACCGACAAGGCGGCACAAGGAGCAGGGTAGCGATGGTGGAAGCCACCAGAATTCTTCGCTGGGCAGAAAATCACGTAAGCGTACTGTCAGCAGTGTTCATCCCGGGAGTGGACAACTGGGAAGCAGACTTCCTCAGCAGACACGACCTCCATCTGGGAGAGTGGGGACTTCATCGGGAAGTCTTCGCACAGATGAGGGCATCACGCCTCAACAAAAAACTACAGAGGTATTGCGCCAGGTCAAGAGACCCTCAGGCGATAGCTGTAGACGCCCTGGTGACACCGTGGGTGTTCCAGTCGGTCTATGTATTTCCTCCTCTTCCTCTCATACCCAAGGTGCTGAGAATAATAAGAAAAAGAGGAGTGAGAACGATACTCATTGTTCCAGATTGGTCACGAAGGGCCGTAGCCTCTTCCTCTAAGACAGGACTTGTTGCAACAGGGGCCCTGTCTATTCCAAGATTTACCGCGGCTGCGTTTGATGGCATGGCGGTTGAACGCCGGATCCTAGCAGAGAAAGGCATTCCGGCTGAGGTCATTACTACGCTGATAAAGGCTAGGAAGGACGTGACAGCTCAACATTATCACCGTATATGTTGCTTGGTGTGAGGCCAGGAATGCCCCTACGGAGGAATTCCAGCTGGGCCGTTTCCTTCACTTCCTACGGTCAGGAGTGAATTTGGGCCTAAAATTGGGGTCCATTAAGGTCCAGATTTCGGCCCTATCCATTTTCTTTCAAAAGGAGTTGACTTCTCTACCTGCAGTTCAGACGTTTGTAAAGGGAGTGCTGCATATTTAGCCCCCTTTTGTGCCTCCAGTGGCACCTTGGGATCTTAACGTGGTGTTGTTTCCTGAAATCCCACTGGTATGAACTTTGAACCACTCAAAACGGTAGAGTTGAAATATCTCACGTGGAAGGTGGTCATGCTATTAGCCTTGGCTTCGGCTAGGCATGTGTCAGAGTTGGCGGCTTTGTCACATAAAAGTCCCTATCTGGTTTTCCATGCGGATAGAGCAGAATTCATGCTTTCATATAAACCAACCTATTGTGGTGCCTGTGGCTACTACGGACTTGGAGGATTCCGAGTTGCTTGATGTAGTCAGGGCTTTGAAGGTTTATGTAGCCAGAACGGCTAGGGTCAGGAAAACAAAGTCTTTGTTTATCCTGTATGCTTCCAACAGGCTTGGTGCCCCTGCTTCAAAGCAGACTATTGCTCGCTGGATCTGTAACACGATTCAGCAGGCTCATTCGGCGGCTGGATTGCCGCTGCCAAGATCAGTTAAGGCCCATTCCACTAGGAAGGTGGGCTCTTCTTGGGCGGCTGCCCAAGGGGTCTCGGCATTACAACTTTGCCGAGCGGCTACTTGGTCAGGTTCAAACACTTTTGCAAAGTTCTACAAGTTTGATACCCTGGCCGAGGAGGACCTTGTGTTTGCTCAATCGGTGCTGCAGAGTCATCCGCACTCTCCCGCCCGTTTGGGAGCTTTGGTATAATCCCCATGGTCCTTACGGAGTCCCCAGCATCCATTAGGACGTTACAGAAAATAAGATTTTACTTACCGGTAAATCTATTTCTCGTAGTCCGTAGTGGATGCTGGGCGCCCGTCCCAAGTGCGGACTTCTTCTGCAATGCTTGTATATAGTTATTGCTAAGGGTTATGTTATGGTTGCATCAGGGTTGACCTGTTGCTCTGTTGTTGTTCATACTGTTGACTGGGTAAGTTTATCACAAGTTATACGGTGTGATTGGTGTGGCTGGTATGAGTCTTGCCCTGGATTACCAAAATCCTTTCCTTGTACTATCAGCTCTTCCGGGCACAGTTTCTCTAACTGAGGTCTGGAGGAGGGACATAGAGGGAGGAGCCAGAGCACACCAGAATCTAAATTCCTTCTTAGAGCCCGTCTATTCCCCATGGTACTTACGGAGTCCCCAGCATCCACTACGGACTACGAGAAATAGATTTACCGTTAAGTAAAATCTTATTTTATTCCATTTGTTTAAAACAAGTGCTCAGCTACAGTAGCTGCCATGCGGCACACAGACCTTAGTCTGATTTATTAGTTCTAATGGCTGAAGATTTCTAGCTCCGGTCTGTGATTACTCAGTGGAGCAGTCATTGTATTCAGGACCTGATTCATTCCTGATTGCTGCTGTGCGTTTTCGCACAGTGGGCGATCAAGACCTAACTGCGCATACGTGTGCACCGCAATGTGCGTTGGACAACAACAAAGGGCATCGCCAGTCAGCGACGGGATGGTGCGAAAAATCCAATCACAAGGTGATTGACAGGAGGAGGCCGTTTGTGGGTGGTACTGTAACTGACCGTTTACTGGGAGTGTCTGTAAAAACGCAGGTGTGCCCAAGTGTTTTCAGGGAGAGCGCCTGACGTCAGCTCCGGCCCCGGTTAGCCTGTTCTGATCGTACTGTAGGAGTAAGTCCTGGGCTGCGCAGAGACTGCACACGGTGGATTTTTGCAGCTCGTGGGATTGCACACTTGCATGGTGAATTTACACTCCCCCTGGAGGCGGTGAATATCTGAACGCAGGACAGCAAAGTAAAGCTCAGCGATCAGGTCTAACTCACCCCCTTAGTCTTGCTCCATACACTCAATAGAAAAGAGTGTAATTTGTGTGCAGTACAAATGCCAGGGAGCCAAACTTCCAAGAGAAAGGGTGCAACAGCTTGTGTTCTATTCTAACATACTAGGTGCTTCATCGCGCCCTACGGGCGCTCTTCACACCGTCGGAAGGGGCTACGCCCCTTTAACCCCTGCACGCCTTTCTGGGGTTCAATATATGGAGTATTCCCTGCATTCCTAGTTTTGTTAGTGTTTGAATATTGCACAATGAAAGGCCTTCCGATGGTGAAGGGGGCGTAGTCCCTTGCAACAGGAAGGGGTTTGGGGAGTGGGGACCGCGGATGGGGGAGGGGGTATGAAGGCGCTGTGGGTGGGGTAGGAGCAGGGGTGTCGCAGGTGGGGGATGGCAGCTGCAGGGCTGTTGCGGATGGAGGAGGGGTTCCGAAGGCGCTGCAGATGGGGAAGGGGTGGGTGCGGGTGTGCAGTGGATGGGGGAGGTGTCCCGGGGGCGCGGTGGGTGGGGGAGGGGTGGATGCGGGGGTAATGTGGGTGGGGGAGTGGCGGGTGCGGGGCTGTTGCGAATGGTGTAGGCGATGCGGATTGGGAAGGGCCTGCTGCGTGGGTGGGGTAGGGGATCCAAAGGTGCAGCGGGCGGGGGAGAGCCAGATGCGGGGTGTGGCGGATGGGGGAGGGGGTCCGGAGGTGATGTAGGTGGTGGAAGGGCGGGTGGCATAGGGGGTCTGGAGGGGCCGCGGGTGGGTACCGGGGGAGGGGGCCGGGGGGGGCGTTGAGTGTGGGGGAGGGGCAGGTGGGGGAGGGGCAGATGCTGGGATGGATGGGGGAGGGGTTCCAGAGGTACTGCGGGTGGGAAAGGGTGTGGCGGGTGGGTAGGAGGTATGGAGGCGTTGCGGGTGGGAGAGGGGGGGGTGCAGTGAATGGGGTTAGGGGTCCGGAGGAGGGAGGGTCCGTGTGTGTTGAGGTGTGGGGTCCGTAGGCGCTGCGGGTGGGGGTGCCACGGGTGGTGGAGGGACAGGTGTGTGGATTTGCGGTGGATGGGGGAGGGGGTCAGGAGGTGCTACACGTGGTGGAGGGGTGTGTGCGCGGGTGGGATAGGGGGTGGGTGCGGGGGTGCAGCGGATGGTGGAGGTGGTCCGGGAGTGCGGGAGAGGTGAGGTGCTGTGGGTGGGGGAGAGGCGGGTGAGGGGCTGTTGCGGATGAGGGAGGGTTTCCGGAGGCGCTGCAGGGTGGAAGGGTGCAGGTGTTGCGGGTGAGGTAGGGGGCCTGGAGGCGCTGCGGGTGGGGGTGCGGTGGATGGGGAGGGGCTGCAGGTGGTGGAGGAGCGGGTGGTGGAGGAGGTCCGGAGGTGCAGTGGGTGGTGGAGGGGTGGGTGCTGAGGGTGGGGTAGTGGGTCCGAAGGTGTTGCGGTTGCTGGAGAGGTGGGGGCGTAGGGGATGGGTCAGTGGGTGCAGCGGATGGGGGAGGGGTGAGTGCGGGGGTTCAGCGGATGGGGAGGGGGTCATGGAATGCGGGAGGGGTGGGGGTGCTGTGGGTGGGGGAGGCGGGGGAGGGGCTGTTGCGGATGGGGGAGGGGTTCCAGAGGCGCTGCTGGTGGAGAAGGGTGCAGGTGTTGCGGGTGAGGTAGGGGGCCTGGAGGCGCTGCGGGTGGGGGAGGGAGGGAGGGGGGTGAGGGTGCGGTGGATCGGGAGGGACTGTAGGTGGTGGAGGAGCAGGTGGTGTAGGGGGTCCGCAGGTGGAGTGGTTGGTGGTGGGGTGAGTGCTGCGGGTGGGGTAGTGGGACCGAAAGTGTTGCGGTTGCTGGAGGGGTGGGGGTGCAGGGGATGGGTCCGGGGGTGCAGCGGATGGGGGAGGGGCTGCTGCAGATGGGGGAGGGGTTTGGAAGACACTGCGGGTGGGGTAGGGGGTCCGAAGGCACAGTGGGTGGGGGTGCCACGGGTGGTGGAGGGGCAGGTGCGGGGGTTTGCGGGGTTTGGGGAGGGGTCCAGGGGCGCTGCAGGTGGTGGAGGGGCAGATATCAGTGCACATAGTCTCTGTGGTAGTTAGTGAGGGTTGGTGATGGTGTAAGAGGGGTGAAGGCCAGTACACAGACAGGCAGTTAGAGAGCAGGATTAGGGTGACAGGGCATAGTGACGGGGAGTACTTAGCAGATATAGGGGTGGGCTACAGGTGTGATGTCACAGTGTGTGTACCTTTGCTCTCATGTGTGAGGTATGTGAGGTATATGTGAGGTATGTGTGAGGTATGTGTGAGGTAAGGATGTGCGGGTCGTGGTGGCCACTAACCTCCAGGCTGCTGCTGTGAGATGGTGACTGCAGAGGGAGGGAGCTCAGACCCAGCAGCAATGGGTCGTGGTCAGCATTCCTTCTGGGCCCCGTTCCGCCGCACACTGTCCGCCCCGTCTGACGGGCGTCATTCCTCCATCCTGCATGGCAGCGTCAGCTGCTGTGATCGCGGAGCATAGGTAAGCGTCCGGAGCCCTGTGGGCGGCCAGGCATGGTGTTTCCCTGGAGAGGTGCGGCGCGCGTCCTTAGGCTGCAGACGGAGGGAGCTCTGGCCCAGCAGCAATGTTGATTAGTGCGTGTCCCGTCCTGGCGCTGTCCCGCTGCACATGCTCCGCACCGCTTGCCGCTGAGCATGGCAGCCCTTGTGTGTATGTAATGCTGCAGATGCTGATCTAGCGGTGCCTGAGCTAGCGCCCTCTCCCTGGGGTGTGGGTGTCAGGCGGCAGGTATGGTGTATAGGTGGGAGAGGAGCTGCGGGCGGCGACTCGCTGCCTGCAAGTACCCTCCATATCAGCGCTGTTCCCCTCCCTGCAGATAGTGTCAGTGGCCGTGGTGTACTTTTGCTACTGGTGGCCAGGGCCGGTGCTAGGGTGTTCGACGCCCCCCTGCAAACTATGAATTTTGCGGCCTCCCATATTCCTTTGTTGTGCATCGGGAAAAGTGGTGTGGTCTCACAACTAAGGGGCATGGCCACACAATAGTACCCCCATTTAAAATTACGCCACAATGTAGCACAATCTTATTCATCTTATACGTAATGCCCCACCCGTAGTAGTAGCGTCCTTATACGTAATGCCCCACCCGTAGTAGTAGCGTCCATATACGTAATGCCCCCCCAATAGTAGTAGTGTCCTTATACATAATGCCCCCCCAGTAGTAGTAGCAGTTATATGTAATGCTCCCCAACAGTAATAGTAGCGTCCTTATACATAATGCCCCCCCAGTAGTAGTAGCATCCTTATACATAATGCCCCCCCAGTAGTAGTAGCGTCCTTATACATAATGCCCCCCCAATAGTAGTAGTGTCCTTATACACAATGCCCCCCAGTAGTAGTAGCAGTTATATGTAATGCCCCACAACAGTAATAGTAGCATCCTTATACGTAATGCCCCACCCGTAGTAGTAGCGTCCTTATACGTAATGCCCCCCAGTAGTAGTAGCAGTTATATGTAATGCCTCCCAACAGTAATAGTAGCGTCCTTATACGTAATGCCACCCCTGTAGTAGTAGCATCCTTATACATAATGTGCCCCCAGTAGTAGTACCGTCCTTATACATAATGCCCCCCAGTAGTAGTAGCATCCTTACATGTAATGCCCTCCCAGTAGTAGCGTCCTTATATGTAATGCCCCCCAGTATTAGTAGCCTCCTTATACGTAATGCCCCCCCTATAGTAGTAGCGTCCTTATACGTAATGCCCCCCATAGTAGTAGCGTCCTTATACGTAATGCCCCCCCTATAGTAGTAGCGTCCTTATACGTAATGCCCCCCTATAGTAGTAGCGTCCTTATACGTAATGCCCCCCCTATAGTAGTAGCGTCCTTATACGTAATGCCCCCCCCTATAGTAGTAGCGTCCTTATACGTAATGCCCCCCCTATAGTAGTAGCATCCTTATACGTAATGCCCCCCCCTATAGTAGTAGCGTCCTTATACGTAATGCCCCCCCTATATTAGTAGCGTCCTTGCATGTAATGGCCCCCCCAGCAGTGGCGTCCATAAAGTGCGCACACACAGACATACCTCACACACACACAATTCACACATATATACAAACACACACACCCCACCATATATACACACACCCCACTATATACACACACACACACACACACACCCACTATATACACACACGCACACACATTTCTCTCTCACCCTCCACTTACCAAGTCTGGCTGGCCGTCACTGCAATGCTGATTCCACCACTGTTCAGCTGTCTGGTCCCGTGTAGCCCCTCCCCTCTATTCCGTGTAGCTCCTCCCCTTCGTGCCGCCGTAGCTCCGCCCCCTTTTCGGGACCCGCACTGCACAGCACACAGCCCGCTGTCACAGGTGATTGGGGGGGGGGGACGGACAGGCACAGCAGCCGGCAGCTAGTGGCCATCCTCACCTCCTATACTGTAAGGTAGGGTCTTGCACCTGACTGCTGCTGGCGCTGGGTATGGGGTAGCTCCCTGCAGCAGATGCAGTTGACTCCGCCCAGCGTTACGGGCACAGAGTCACAGACTAAGGCAAATATATAGGAGATAATAGGTTAACTACAATGAGCACAGTTCTATGGTACAGTATAGTGCATTTGTCACCTATACAATACACAGTGGTTCACACATTTGAATGCTGTCTGTCAATTCTCCACAAATGAGAGGCATCATTGAGTTGATGAGGTCACACTGTGAACTTCCTCAAAGTGAATGGGCACTGGCTCAACCCCTACAAAATGTACCATCACTACAACAGAATAACTCCCAACTGTCTTGCTTTAGGCAGGGAAGTCCTGATTTGACAGATCTGTCCCTCCGTGTCCCGATCAGGCTGGAAAGGTGGGATATATGAATGGGTACAGGGGAACCAGTGCTGGTGTGCACATTAGAAGCTACAGGATGGGGTGCAGTCCAGCAAGTTGAAGGCCCTGGTCACATTTCTGTGAAGTGGTATCCGGTCTCTAGGTCGACTACACTTAGGTCGACAATGTCTAGGTCGACCACTATAGATCGACAGACTCTAGGTCGACATGACAAAAGGTCGACATGGGTTTTTCACTTTTTTTTCATTTTTTGAATTTTTTCATACTTTACGATCCCCGTGGACTAAAATTGGGAATAGTAACCTTTGCCGAGTGCAGCAGTAGCGGAGCGAGGCACCTTGCCCAAAGCTCGCACGCCATGCGAGGGGACACGGTACACTAATTGGAGTTCCCGGTCACTGTACGGAGAAAACGACACCAAATAAAGTGAAAAAACTCATGTTGACCTTCTGTCATGTCGACCTAGTACATGTCGACCTAGAGTCCCTGTCGACCTAGAAACCATGTCGACCTACTTACTGTTGACCAAGACTGGTTGACCTAGATACTGTCGAGCTAAGTGTGGTCGACTTTGCATATCACACCCCTGTGAAGTGCGGCCATGACCCTTTTTTTTATTTCTGCATGTCCACATTTCCAATCAGTATATGTTGGAGGTATGAACAGGTTTACTTCAAGTTTGACTCTAGAAAAAAAGTGCAGAATAAGGAAAAGTAAGACCAGAATGTAAGCTGTAAACAGAATATGAGAGAAAAGGGCATGCAAGTATGGAAAAACAGTATAGAAGCGAGTATTTGTGGTATCCCCCAGAACTTACAGGACTCATGCTCCCTTCAACTGACATGTACATTGCCTTATTGTACCAGGTGCTCCATGTAGGACCCTATGAGAACCTGTGTAGCCCAGACTTTTTGCCAAAAAGGACAGCTGTATACTCTGGGCTGCCATATAAACAGACATAACCTGCAGCTTTACCCTTTCCCCCCTTTTTCTTGGAGCCTAGCAACAGTGGATGGTGTGATGGAGGACACAGCCCACACCTCTCATCTGATTGGCCAATCCCTAGAGAGAACCCAGAGGAAGGGTGGAGTGATGGAGAGATTGGTGTGAGGACTGGGGGGTGCTGTAAGCTGGGACAGCAGAGAGGACAGCAGAACAAGCAGTGGGATCCTGAGTGAGTTGCAGAGGCTGAGTTCCTGTGTGTCAGTTCCAGAGTATCCTGTCAGCACTAGTATTCCCAGCAGCAACAGCAAGGAACTCCTCTGGAGAGAGAGGGAGTGAGATCAGTGAGGTTTCATCAGTAACAGCTCACTGCCCATATAAGAACAGAGGAAGTAGCAGCTACAGAGAATGCCCTATCCATGCAGAGACAGTGCTGTGAATACAGCAGCCAGAGACAGCACTGAGAGGTAACTCCATCCTCAGGGAGGATTCTGTACAAGTAAACAGGCTCCCTGCTCACACACTGTCTACAAACATTGCAGCTGGCACTACTCCAGGAGTATAGAACCACTTTTGTCTGTGGCACAGCATAACTTGTTGCCAGCAATAGCACAAACTGCCTCCTCTTACATTAAATGCCCTAAGTCTTAGTAGAAAGGACAGCACACACAGTGCTGGTGCCACCGATGCTTATCTGCCAGGCCTTACAGACCAGTGACATTGTACATCAGATGAACTGTGACAGCCAGGTTACAGTGCAAAGGAGGCCTGAACAGAACTACCCAGAGTGAATGGGAAAGGCAGTGGATCAGTTTTCCCTCAGTGTGGCCACAGAGAGGACAGGCCTTTATTTACACTACAGGGACATGTCTAAGAAAGACTAAATATATATATGCATATATATCCACGTGTGGACACACTCTAAAGGGGGTTACAGACCTGTGCACAGGCGGAAGAACATAAGTTGTACTAATACTTCTGAATACATGGGATACTCAGTAAGGGTAATCAGATAATTGTAACTGGTAACAAACTGTTTTTCTTATGCATGCATATTTTGATGGTAACAGCTTGAATATTTGAGTTAAGGTTTGAATAGTATAATAAGTCAATATAACCAATTCAGGTAAACGTGCATAACTGCTGAGAAGGACGGTGATGGGATATGCAACACCTGAATAATTAAACAGTCTATGACAGTATTGGCATAATCTACGGTGTGAAGACCAACTGTTTATTATCTGTACTTGATGATTTACTGTAACGTATTACTATTATTCAAGTTGTTTGATTTTCCCACTGCCTTTAATAAACCGAAGTTGAGTTGACTGCTCCCTGAACAACCCACTTGTGCAGACGTATATCCCTTACATCTCCGAAGTATCGTGAACGAACTTCCATCTTAAGTTGGTATCCCGGTACACAGATAGTGTAAAGCGGACATAATCACCAGGTAAAAGATCATCTACTCACCCAATAACATTGTCCTTTATTTGCCCGGGTATCACATTTGGCGTCAACGAACAGGATCCGAGTGCAATCAGGAGAAAACTCACTAATTGAAAGATGGAACAACAACAGGCTGCAGGAGGAGGAGCACCACCGGTAGTACAGAACCAGGAACAAGAACAACAGGCAACCCCGGCAACGACACCGAATGCTCCAATAACCTTACCCTACTACTTTGGGGCGCCGTGGCTTCCAACCTATAGCGGAGATGCCAACAAGCCACAGTGTACCACGTTTACAGAATTCAAAAATAAACTCAAATCTATGTTCCGGTTGTATACCTTGAACGAACAGCAGAAAGTCGAGATTCTGGTAGGTCAACTCACAGGGTCAGCTCTAAGAGAAGTCATATCCTGGCCCACTGAAAACAAGAAAGAGGTAGACCAGATCTTAAAGAGATTGTCCACTACTTTTGAGACAAAAACCCTCCCCGAGTTAAAAATGAAGCTGTATGCGCGCAAACAGCAACCGGGCGAGACCCTGCGAGACTACGCCCTGAGTTTACAAGAAACACTAAGAGCGATCCAAGCAGTTGACAAAGATGAAGTCAGAAATGCAGACGAAGCGCTAACGATTCAGTTTATTGAAGGAGCCTCAAGGGAGAGTGTCAAAACCCAACTACGACTACTCAAAATGCAAATGCCGGGGAAAACCTTCCTAGACTTCAAGGAAGCCGCCATCACAATAACTGGCAACCAATCGGGAAGAGAAGAAGAGTACCCAGAGCTGGTGGACTTCAGAGAATCCTCAGAGCTGATGGGAGCTACTGCTTCCAGTCCCGAAAGACCGAAACGAGTCAGAGATCCAGTGGTGCAGAGTAGTCAGCACCCCTCAGGAGATCAGATACAAACCCTACGCAAGCAGATGGAAGAGTTAACGGTGGGGATGGCAGAGATCCAGAGAGAAATGCGACTCCTAGCGAGACCACCGACACCCAATTCTGGAGAACCTAGATGGAGGTCCGAGCGACAGAGGTCGGCCAGAAGACGCTGGGAACCACCTCCAGAGTACGGGCGGCGGCCTTCAGACCAGTTCGACAGCCAGGGTCGTCCCGTTTGTCATCGATGCCAGGCAATAGGGCATATTGAGAGGAACTGCGACCAGATCGAACATTTAAACTCCAATGCCCCGAGGACGGAGACCGAGCCTCGGGGGACACAATAAGGTTAAAACCAACCTCTGAAGAAGGATGGCCACACTATGGCAGGCAATGCCATATAAATGCAGATGAGTTAACCGACATATTAAATACCGACACTCCTGTCCACACAAGGAAAATTTCAGGAAAGGTCATCTGGTTTCATGTGCGACGTGGGTATGGATTCATCAATCGTGATGACACCAAGCAAGATACATTCATTCATTATACGGCCATACAGAGGAACAACCCCAGAAAATACTATCGCAGCCTGGGAGAGGGAGAGATGGTGGAATTTGACATAATCAGGGGAGAGAAAGGTCTACGAGCAATCAACGTCACGGGTCCAGGTGGTGCTCCAGTGAAGGGCAGCAGGTATGCAGCAGATCGCAGGCATTATTGGTGCCATCCACACCGTGGAGGTCATCCACGTCACTACCGATGCCATGGAGATGGAATGTATTCCACAGAAAACGTGACAGAAAGTGTAAACCAGAGGCCATCTGTATGCAGTCAACAGGATCCTAATGCCGAATCGCAGAGTGCATTATTGAGAAGAACAGCTAACCTTGAGAAACCAAGTGGATATACGCAACAGAACCTGCAAGAAACTGTTCGGTCGTTTCGGTGTGGACCTACGATGATGGAAGACACCAATTCCAATACGGCCTACCTCAATCCGGCTCATTCAAACGCTACTGATCAGGACCGGGAAGTAGAAGTAGTGACCCACAAGGCCACAGAGGAAGACTTAGAATCCTCTAAACCCAATGCATCAGATTCAGTTATGCTCATCCCTAAACCTCACCATCCTGCAAAAACCCAGGGGGAAGCTAAAGAGGCCGTGAAATGGCTCTTTCCAGAGTTGCATCGTCCTGACTATGAGTACACCTCAATGAGTGGTGAAGAATTTATCTCACTGTTGCAGCAGGCATCGAGAAAGCCAGGGAAGAGGCGCACAGGGGTTCTAGCCCATTAGTTATAGACCCTTCTCATGTCTGATCTGTAATGATTATACTAATGTGATTTTCAAACTTGTTTGCTCTACAGTTACTAAATGCATTGAGGTTTAAAACATAATTGTTTCAGTACCTGCAACCCAATGTATTTCATGTCAGTAAAATGTCAATGTTGTGAAAAAAAAAATAATGACTTTATGACTATGTGGAGAGACGAATGCGTGAGGACACGCATCATTCAAGCGGGGTTGAGTGTGGTATCCCCCAGAACTTACAGGACTCATGCTCCCTTCAACTGACATGTACATTGCCTTATTGTACCAGGTGCTCCATGTAGGACCCTATGAGAACCTGTGTAGCCCAGACTTTTTGCCAAAAAGGACAGCTGTATACTCTGGGCTGCCATATAAACAGACATAACCTGCAGCTTTACCCTTTCCCCCCTTTTTCTTGGAGCCTAGCAACAGTGGATGGTGTGATGGAGGACACAGCCCACACCTCTCATCTGATTGGCCAATCCCTAGAGAGAACCCAGAGGAAGGGTGGAGTGATGGAGAGATTGGTGTGAGGACTGGGGGGTGCTGTAAGCTGGGACAGCAGAGAGGACAGCAGAACAAGCAGTGGGATCCTGAGTGAGTTGCAGAGGCTGAGTTCCTGTGTGTCAGTTCCAGAGTATCCTGTCAGCACTAGTATTCCCAGCAGCAACAGCAAGGAACTCCTCTGGAGAGAGAGGGAGTGAGATCAGTGAGGTTTCATCAGTAACAGCTCACTGCCCATATAAGAACAGAGGAAGTAGCAGCTACAGAGAATGCCCTATCCATGCAGAGACAGTGCTGTGAATACAGCAGCCAGAGACAGCACTGAGAGGTAACTCCATCCTCAGGGAGGATTCTGTACAAGTAAACAGGCTCCCTGCTCACACACTGTCTACAAACATTGCAGCTGGCACTACTCCAGGAGTATAGAACCACTTTTGTCTGTGGCACAGCATAACTTGTTGCCAGCAATAGCACAAACTGCCTCCTCTTACATTAAATGCCCTAAGTCTTAGTAGAAAGGACAGCACACACAGTGCTGGTGCCACCGATGCTTATCTGCCAGGCCTTACAGACCAGTGACATTGTACATCAGATGAACTGTGACAGCCAGGTTACAGTGCAAAGGAGGCCTGAACAGAACTACCCAGAGTGAATGGGAAAGGCAGTGGATCAGTTTTCCCTCAGTGTGGCCACAGAGAGGACAGGCCTTTATTTACACTACAGGGACATGTCTAAGAAAGACTAAATATATATATGCATATATATCCACGTGTGGACACACTCTAAAGGGGGTTACAGACCTGTGCACAGGCGGAAGAACATAAGTTGTACTAATACTTCTGAATACATGGGATACTCAGTAAGGGTAATCAGATAATTGTAACTGGTAACAAACTGTTTTTCTTATGCATGCATATTTTGATGGTAACAGCTTGAATATTTGAGTTAAGGTTTGAATAGTATAATAAGTCAATATAACCAATTCAGGTAAACGTGCATAACTGCTGAGAAGGACGGTGATGGGATATGCAACACCTGAATAATTAAACAGTCTATGACAGTATTGGCATAATCTACGGTGTGAAGACCAACTGTTTATTATCTGTACTTGATGATTTACTGTAACGTATTACTATTATTCAAGTTGTTTGATTTTCCCACTGCCTTTAATAAACCGAAGTTGAGTTGACTGCTCCCTGAACAACCCACTTGTGCAGACGTATATCCCTTACATCTCCGAAGTATCGTGAACGAACTTCCATCTTAAGTTGGTATCCCGGTACACAGATAGTGTAAAGCGGACATAATCACCAGGTAAAAGATCATCTACTCACCCAATAACATTGTCCTTTATTTGCCCGGGTATCACATATTTCCTGCTTTGTAACACCATGCTCCCATCGTTGAATAAATTACTGTAGCAAGAATCCCACAGAGATCCTATCTGTGTGGAGTTTGTATGTTCTTCAAATGTTTGTATGGTTTTCCTTGGAGTACTCAGAAAAATTCTTCCCATAACGTCCAAGAACATACTGTACTGGTAGTTTAACTGGCTTCACACAAAAATGGACCCTAGTTTGTTTGTATCGTAGGGAAGTTAAGGTGCATGCACACAATATAATATTACAAGTGATATCGCTTATTTTCATCCTGCTGAGTGATATCATTTGTAATATCGCTCAGTATGTATGCTACACAGTCATTCGCGCTGTTATCGTCTCACACCGTCAACTGTGCATGCAGCTTAATTAGGACGTATCGTCCAAAACTGCTTGTACGGGCCGCCGCTACATGACATCACTGTACGATAACGCTAGCGATATCGTACAGTGTGTATGCAGTAGGTTGCCCGGACGGGAAGGTAGGGAAAGCACTATGCGATATCGCACATGGAGCATATCGCATAGTGTGTACGCACTTTTAGACTGTAACCTCAAATGAGGCAGGGATTGATGTAAATGATTACTCACAACTATGTCAGGTGTTACAGAATCTGTGGTACCATATAAATAATAGATGACGAGATAATAGTGATAATTACAAAGCAAGTATATTTTCTAACTGGATGATTGGCGATGCTAGCTGAACCAGGTATTCTGTAAGAAATATACAAATCTTCACATGTAATGTGTGCACTCAGCATTTTGTGGCCATTCACGTACTGGTAACATATTGTCATTCATGCTGCAATCAGATTCAAGTTAAAAGAAATGCATATATAGTACAGGCAGCTGTCACTGTCAGAATGAACGTGCAATTTGTGTCTCACAAATGTTGGTAAATGTTTTTGAGATGCAGCAGAGATCTGAGTGGGTGGTTGTTAATACACTGATGGACTAGTGAGTAGCTTGTAGGGACAAGAGATCCTTAAACACTTTGCTATGGGGTGTATAAATGTAAAGACAATTTCTGTATATGGGTCAGGTCAGTTTATTTGTGATAATACCAGTTGGCCTATGACATAGGGGGTAATTCCAAGTTGATTGCAGCAGGATTTTTGTTAGCAATTGGGCAAAACCATGGCCCTCATTCCGAGTTGTTCCCTCGCAAGCTGCTTTTAGCAGCATTGCACACGCTAAGCCGCCGCCTACTGGGAGTGAATCTTAGCTTAGCAGAATTGCGAACGAAAGATTCTCAAAATTGCGAATAGAAATGTCTTAGCAGTTTCTGAGTAGCTCGACACTTACTCTGCCACTGCGATCAGTTCAGTCAGTTTCGTTCCTGGTTTGACGTCACAAACACACCCAGCGTTCGCCCAGACACTCCCCCGTTTCTCCAGCCACTCCTGCGTTTTTCCCAGAAACGGCAGCGTTTTTTCACACACTCCCATAAAACGGCCAGTTTCCGCCCAGAAACACCCACTTCCTGTCAATCACACTCCGATCACCAGAACGAAGAAAAAACCTTGTAATGCCGTGAGTAAAATACCAAACTTCTTAGCAAATTTACTTGACGCAGCCGCAGTGCGAACATTGCGCATGCGCAGTTAGCGGAAAATTGCACCGATGCGAAGAAAAATAACGAGCGAACAACTCGGAATGAGGGCCCATGTGCACTGCAGGGGAGGCAGATATAACATGTGCAGAGAGAGTTAGATTTGGGTGGGGTGAGTTCAATCTGCAATCTAATTTGCAGTGTAAAAATAAAGCAGCCAGTATTTACCCTGCACAGAAATAAAATAACCCACCCAAATCAAACTCTTTCTGCACATGTTATATCTGCCTCCCCTGCAGTGCACATGGTTTTGCCCAATTGCTATCAAAAATCCTGCTGCGATCAACTTGGAATTACCCCCATAATCTGTGAATTTACAGTACAGTTTACATACTGCAGACTCTTTCTCTGCTTTTACCAATTTTAGTCACACTCAGTCACTGTATAACATGTTTCTTTTTCACTGGGGAATTTGATGGACATGAAAAGTGAGTCTCTAAAGTGAGCACGATGGGAAAGGAATGTCCCCGACGCCTTCCTATATGTCTGATTCATGAGTTATATCTTTGCCTTGAGGCACCTGCTGAAGGATCCCTGCAAAACTTCAAACCTTACAGAGACTCTTCAATGCACAAAAAAATACACTACAGAGACTATGAGTTAAGGGGGGTACACACAGCGAGATCCGTGCTTAAAATCTAAGCAGTCTGACTAGATTGCTCAGAAGTTAAGCACGGATCTCTCGTGTATATGGCCCCCAGCTATCGTCGGTGCTAGGCTCAATCTAGCAGGTCGCTCACTTCATCGCTGTGTTAAGTGAGTGCCCCCTCCTGCTCAGAACGCATCGCACTGAGCGGTGGGAGAGATGTGTGCTGAGCGGTCTGTGTTAGATCGCTCAGCACATATCTCTAGGTGTGTACCCCCCTTTAGGTTTGGCATTTAGGAGCAGATGTATTAACCTGGAGAAGTGATAAAGCAGTGATAAGTGCAAGGTGATAACGCACCAGCCTGTCAGCAAATCCGTAATGATTGGCTGGTGCGATATCACCTTCACTTATCACCGATTTATCACTTCTTTATCCCTTCTCCAGGTTAATACATCTGCCCCATAGTTCCCAATTGGTTTGTGTTGAGCTCAGGTTTATTTATTAAGGGGTGAAATACCATATCGCCCTATATATCAAGGGGTAACTGGTGGTTATATTTTCTGGTCCTGGCTGGCAATAGTGGCCTATTTAACGATATATGCAAAGCGCTTGTTCTGTTATAACAGGCTTGTCATAATATCACTTATGTCCAGGAACAAACTGTGTTTGTGGGGGTTGGGAAACACCAGTCCCTTACTTCGCCAGCGAACCCCTAGATACTCCCTTGACCATATGATCGATGTGGCTTAGGTCAACAGGTACAAAAGGTCGATAAATGAAAGATTGACAGTGCTTCAGGTCAACAGGTATAAAAGGTTGATATGACAATGGGGGTAATTCAGACCTGATTGTAGCAGCAAATTTGCTAGGTAATGGGCAAAACCATGTGGACTACAGGGGGGGGGGGGGGGGCAGATATAACATGTGCAGAGAGAGTTAGATTTGGGTGGGGTGTGTTCCAACTGAAATCTAAATTGCAGTATAAAAATGAAGCAGGCAGTATTTACCCTGTACAAAAACAAAATAGCCCACCCAAATATAACTCTCTCTGCAAATGTTATATCTGCCCCCCCCCTTCCCCCTGCAGTGCACAAGGTTTTGCCCAACTGCTAACAAATGTGCTGCTATGATCAGGTCTGAATTACTCCCAATGATCGACACAAAAATGGTCAACACATTTTTACCCGACATTTGCTTGATTTACTATCCACATGGACTACAGTTGAGAATCATACCTCCCAACTTTCGCGTTGACGAAATCGGGGCTATTGCGTGCCGACCCGAAAAAGAGGCGTGGCCTCGATCAAGATGGGTGTGGCCATGCTCGAGTGGACATGACCTCGCCAAACGGACCATTTTCCTGCCTTTTGGGGGTGTGCCCAGCGCTCCCCGAGCAGCTGGGCAGCCCCAGCTCCCCTCCTAGCACTGAATACATGCCGTGCGCACAGCATGTATTCAGTGATCACCGGCTGCTTTGCAGAGCAGAGCAGCGGGTGATCAAAGGCTCTCCCATTCCCCCCACCCCCCGCGGGACACTGCTGCCCGCGGGTGGGACAGCGGGACAGGGTCCAAATAGCGGGACTGTCCCGCGGGACAGTAGGGAGGTATGGGGAATAGTAACCTGTGGTGAGCATACCAGTAGCAGAGCGAGCCACCTTGCCCGAAGCGTGGTGACCCTGCAAGAGTTCATGTTTTCGATTGAAACACACAAGATTTGACTCAAACAAATTAAGAAAAAAATCATGCCGGCCATTGCCATGTCGATGTAATGCATGTCGACCATATGGTCACAGATCTATTATACCACACCTGCTTTGAGAGAGTAGATGTGTAGGACTGTGAGTGATACAATGTAAGGATTTAGTCACAAGTATGTATAAATTAATTTGGGGTAGGAGTTTAGAAGCTTATGCTGCAGTGTCATATCATGCGCTCCTGGCCGCCTCCGCCACACTTTGCCCCCTACACATGTGATGTCATATCATTACAGAAACTGGGAGCAGAATGGGTGCCACCTAAGGATGTACCCAGCACCTCTCCAGGATGTGAGGTGCATTTACACCCCACAAGGTGGAGACTGCTTTTTCCCCTCACCCCCTAAACAAGGGATACCCCACCAAGGGCTTGATTCAGAATTGCATTCAAGATAGCCACAATTGTGTCCACTTTACAACTTTGGAAATAAATGCACATTTCCACTTGAATTTACAGTCGGCTGCAACTATGCGAGTGCACTTTCCCATCCATCCGCTGATGAAAGTAGCCATAGTAGTCATGATCAGCACACATTGGCACAAGTCCTATCCTTGCTACAAGAGATCAGAATGAAAGCATATGCATCTCTGTATACATTTACTTCTGAATAGCATGCATTTACAGTACATCAACATTCCTATGTAATATAATACGTGCAAACATCCCATTGCCACCCACTCAGATGCAGGTGGAGATCCCACTGAGAATCTTAAGATTCTGAATCTACATGTATCTGGATCGATACATGCACAGTCTGCTAAAAGAGATCTGGATGTAGATGGAGTTGTATGCAACTCTGCTGCATCAGACTCCAAAGTGCATTTAGGGATGGTGCAAGGTTTCTAGGTGTCTTAGGCAATACAACATAATACCGCCCTTGTTCTTCCCCACCCCAATACCCACCGCTCAGCCCCTCATGTAAACGCCTAGGCCAGCCCCCTCGTTATACACCATACCTGTCTACCTGACCCTCTCCATGAGGGAGAAAATGCTCTGTTCCTGGACTTTCCTGATAATGTATGATTGGCATCACCTGTGGTGAGCTAGATAATTGATAAGAAAGGTATTTCACCACAGGTGATGGCAATCATACATTACCAGGAAAGTCCAGGAACAGAGCATTTTCTCCCTCAGGCAAGTATGTTATACACAGTTGCAAGTTAGACATGCAGTGAGAAAACATGCATGCACACTAAAAAAGTGCACATGTAAAAGCTCTCCCACATGCATAGTCCCACTCAGGGGCGGAACTCACGCTGGCCCGGCTGTAGACTGCAGATGGCTCCAGGACACATCACCGGGGCTGCCTCCAGCAGCTTAATATACACTTGCGGGTGGTTGGCCACTCCCCTGGGACCAGCGTCCGCCTCAGCTGTTCTAAACCCGGATGTCAGACAGAGGGTTCTGAGCTGCAGGTGCTGGGCATCACGTTACAGGAACCCCAGCATGGGACACAGGAGGCCGTGGCAATGGTGCTGGCGCTGCTGATTCTTCTGCAGGTCAGTCACTGTCTGCTTGCCTTTTGTACATCTGCAGGTTACAGCTCCAGCCTCATGTCCTGCGAAATGCTGCACCCCAGACCTCTCACCTGCTGGCCCGTGACTGCTCCCTATGAGCCCTGATTGCCCCCTATACCCCCCGATTGCTCCCTATGCCCCATGACTGCTCTATGCCCCTTGACTGCTCCCTATGCCCACTGACTACTCCCTATGCCCCCTGATTGCTCCCTATGACCCTGGCATACCCCTGACTGCTCCTTATGCCCCCTGAATGCTCCCTTTGCCCCCTGACTGCTCCCTATGTTCTTGAAACACTGGCTTCTGAGTGCACCTTATGCCCTCTGACTGATCCCTATGTTATAATAAAAGGGAGAGACCATGTGAGGGACGCCACAGCCTCAGACATACAGTAATTGAGTTTGTATGTCTTAATTTTCCTATCTGCGCCATTGTGTTTGTTATTTCTCTGACGTCCTAGTGGATGCTGGGAACTCCGAAAGGACCATGGGGAATAGCGGCTCTGCAGGAGACTGGGCACAACTAAAGAAAGCTTTTAGGTCACCTGGTGTGCACTGGCTCCTCCCACTATGACCCTCCTCCAAGCCTCAGTTAGATTTTGTGCCCGGCCGAGGTTGGATGCACACTAGGGGCTCTCCTGAGCTTCTAAAAAGAAAGTATATAATTAGGTTTTTTATTTTACAGTGAGACCTGCTGGCAACAGGCTCACTGCAGCAAGGGACTAAGGGGAGAAGAAGCGAACCTACCTGCTTGCAGCTAGCTTGGGCTTCTTAGGCTACTGGACACCATTAGCTCCAGAGGGATCGACCGCATGGAACTGGCCTTGGTGTTCGGTCCCGGAGCCGCGCCGCCGTCCCCCTTACAGAGCCAGAAGCAAGAAGAGGTCCGGAAAATCGGCGGCAGAAGACATCAGTCTTCACCAAGGTAGCGCACAGCACTGCAGCTGTGCGCCATTGCTCCTCATACACACTTCACACTCCGGTCACTGAGGGTGCAGGGCGCTAGGGGGGGGCGCCCTGAGCAGCAATAAAAACACCTTGGCTGGCAAAAATACCACAATATATAGCCCCAGAGGCTATATATGTGATAATTACCCCTGCCAGAATCCATAAAAAAGCGGGAGAATAGTCTGCAAAAAAGGGGCGGAGCTATCTCCTTCAGCACACTGGCGCCATTTCTCCCTCACAGCTCCGCTGGAAGGAAGCTCCCTGGCTCTCCCCTGCAGTCTACACTACAGAAAAGGGTAAAAAAGAGAGGGGGGGGCACTAAATTTAGGCGCAGTATATATAACAGCAGCTATAGGGGACATAATTCAGTTAGTCCCTGCATTATATAGCGCTCTGGTGTGTGCTGGCATACTCTCACTCTGTCTCCCCAAAGGGCTTTTGTGGGTCCTGTCCTCTGTTAGAGCATTCCCTGTGTGTGTGCGGTGTGTCGGTACGGCTGTGTCGACATGTTTGATGAGGATAATGATGTGGAGGCGGAGCAGATGCCTATAGAAGGGATGTCACCCCCTGCGGGGCAGACACCTGAGTGGATGGACTTATGGAAGGAATTGCGTGCACGTGTCGACTCCTTACACAAAAAATTTGACGACATGCCAAATGCGGGACAGCCGGCTTCTCAGCTCGTGCCTGTCCAGGCGTCTCAAAGGCCATCCGGGGCTCTAAAACGCCTGCTACCTCAGATGGCAGACGCGGATGTCGACACGGATACTGACACCAGTGTCGACGACGATGAGTCTAGTCTAATGTCCACTAAGGCCATTCGTTGCATGATTGAAGCAATGAAAGAGGTGTTACAAATTTCTGATATAAACCCAGGTACCACTAAAAAGGGTATTATGTTTGGGGAGAAAAAACTACCCGTAGTTTTTCCCCCATCAGAAGAATTAAATGAAGTGTGTGAAGAAGCGTGGGCTTTTCCTGATAAAAGATTGGTAATCTCTAAGAAGTTACTAATGGCGTTCCCTTTCCCGCCAGAGGATAGGTCACGTTGGGAGACACCCCCAAGGGTGGATAAAGCGCTCACACGTTTGTCTAAAAAGGTGGCACTACCGTCTCCGGATACGGCCGCCCTCAAGGAACCTGCTGATAGAAAGCAGGAGGCGATCCTGAAGTCTGTATATACACACTCAGGCATTATACTTAGACCAGCTATTGCGTCAGCATGGATGTGCAGTGCTGCCGCTGCGTGGTCAGATTCCCTGTCAGAAAATATTGACACCCTAGACAGGGACACTATTCTGCTAACCATAGAGCATATAAAAGACTCAGTCTTATACATGAGAGATGCACAGAGGGAGATCTGCCGGCTGGCATCTAAAATAAGTGCATTGTCCATTTCTGTTAGGAGAGGCTTATGGACTCGCCAGTGGACAGGGGATGCAGATTCAAAAAGGCACATGGAAGTTTTGCCTTATAAGGGTGAGGAGTTATTTGGGGATGGTCTCTCGGACCTAGTTTCCACAGCAACTGCTGGGAAGTCAGCATTTTTACCCCATGTTCCCTCACAGCCTAAAAAGGCGCCGTTTTATCAGGTACAGTCCTTTCGGACTCAGAAAAACAGGCGTGGAAAAGGCGGGTCCTTTCTGTCCAGAGGCAGAGGTAGGGGAAAAAGGCTGCAACAAACAGCAGGTTCCCAGGAGCAAAAGTCCTCCCCCGCTTCTTCCAAGTCCGCCGCATGACGGTGGGGCTCCACAGGCGGAGCCAGGTACGGTGGGGGGCCGCCTCAAAAATTTCGGCGATCAGTGGGCTCGCTCACAGGTGGATCTCTGGATCCTGCAAATAGTATCTCAAGGGTACAAACTGGAATTCGAGGCGTCTCCACCCCACCGGTTCCTAAAATCTGCCTTGCCGATTACTCCTTCAGACAGGGAGGCTGTGCTAGCGGCAATTCACAAGCTGTATTCCCAGCAGGTGATAATCAAGGTGCCCCTACTTCAACAAGGACGGGGTTACTATTCCACACTGTTTGTGGTACCGAAACCGGACGGTTCGGTGAGACCCATTTTAAATTTGAAATCCTTGAACACATACATAAAAAAATTCAAGTTCAAGATGGAATCGCTCAGGGCGGTTATTGCAAGCCTGGACGAGGGGGATTACATGGTATCCCTGGACATCAAGGATGCTTACCTGCATGTCCCCATTTACTATCCTCACAAGGAGTACCTCAGATTTGTGGTACAGGATTGCCATTACCAATTCCAGACGCTGCCGTTTGGACTCTCCACGGCACCGAGGGTGTTTACCAAGGTAATGGCGGAAATGATGATACTCCTTCGAAGAAAGGGAGTTTTAATTATCCCGTACTTGGACGATCTCCTAATAAAGGCGAGGTCCAAGGAGCAGTTATTGGTGGGAGTAGCACTATCTCAGGAGGTGCTACACCAGCACGGTTGGATTCTGAATATTCCAAAATCACAGCTGGTTCCGACGACACGTCTACTGTTCCTGGGTATGATTCTGGATACAGTCCAGAAAAAAGTGTTTCTCCCGGAGGAGAAAGCCAAGGAGCTGTCATCTCTAGTCAGAGACCTCCTGAAACCAAAACAGGTATCGGTGCATCACTGCACGCGGGTCCTGGGAAAGATGGTGGCTTCTTACGAAGCAATTCCTTTCGGCAGGTTCCATGCCAGAATCTTTCAGTGGGACCTGTTGGACCAATGGTCCGGATCGCATCTTCAGATGCATCGCCTAATAACCCTGTCTCCAAGAACCAGGGTGTCTCTGCTGTGGTGGCTGCAGAGTGCTTATCTTCTAGAGGGCCGCAGATTCGGCATACAGGACTGGGTCCTGGTGACCACGGATGCCAGCCTTCGAGGCTGGGGGGCAGTCACACAGGGAAGAAACTTCCAAGGACTATGGTCGAGTCAGGAGACTTCCCTACACATAAATATTCTGGAACTAAGGGCCATTTACAATGCCCTAAGTCAGGCAAAATCCCTGCTTCTACACCAGCCGGTACTGATCCAGTCAGACAACATCACGGCAGTCGCCCATGTAAATCGACAGGGCGGCACAAGAAGCAGGATGGCAATGGCAGAAGCCACAAGGATTCTCCGATGGGCGGAAAATCACGTACTAGCACTGTCAGCAGTGTTCATTCTGGGAGTGGACAACTGGGAAGCAGACTTTCTCAGCAGGCACGACCTCCACCCGGGAGAGTGGGGACTTCATCCAGAAGTCTTCACGCTGATTGTAAATCGATGGCAACGGCCACAGGTGGACATGATGGCATCCCGCCTAAACAAAAAACTAGAGAGATATTGCGCCAGGTCAAGGGACCCTCAGGCGATAGCTGTGGACGCTCTAGTGACACCGTGGGTGTACCAGTCAGTTTATGTGTTCCCTCCTCTGCCTCTCATACCAAGGGTACTGAGAATAATAAGAAAACGAGGAGTAAGAACAATACTCGTGGTTTCGGATCGAGCGTGGTACCCGGAACTTCAAGAGATGATCTCAGAGGACCCATGGCCTCTGCCGCTCAGACAGGACCTGCTGCAGCAGGGGCCCTGTCTGTTCCAAGACTTACCGCGGCTGCGTTTGACGGCATGGCGGTTGAACGCCAGATCCTGAAGGAAAAGGGCATTCCGGAGGAAGTCATTCCTACGCTGATTAAAGCCAGGAAAGATGTAACTGCAAAGCATTATCACCGCATGTGGCGGAAATATGTTGCTTGGTGTGAGGCCAAAAAGGCCCCAACAGAGGAATTTCAACTAGGTCGATTTCTGCATTTCCTACAAGCAGGAGTGACTATGGGCCTGAAATTAGGCTCCATTAAGGTACAGATCTCGGCTCTGTCGATTTTCTTCCAAAAAGAACTGGCTTCACTACCTGAAGTTCAGACGTTTGTGAAAGGAGTGCTGCATATTCAGCCCCCGTTTGTGCCTCCAGTGGCACCTTGGGATCTCAACGTGGTGTTGAGTTTCTTAAAATCACATTGGTTTGAGCCACTTAAAACCGTGGATCTAAAATATCTCACGTGGAAAGTGGTCATGTTATTGGCCTTGGCTTCAGCCAGGCGTGTGTCAGAATTGGCAGCTTTGTCATGTAAAAGCCCTTATCTGATTTTCCATATGGATAGGGCGGAATTGAGGACTCGTCCTCAGTTTCTCCCTAAGGTGGTATCAGCTCTTCACTTGAACCAACCTATTGTGGTGCCTGCGGCTACTAGGGACTTGGAGGATTCCAAGTTACTGGACGTAGTCAGGGCCTTGAAAATTTATGTTTCCAGGACGGCTAGAGTCAGGAAAACTGACTCGCTATTTATCCTGTATGCACCCAACAAACTGGGTGCTCCTGCTTCTAAGCAGACTATTGCTCGCTGGATTTGTAGCACAATTCAGCTGGCGCATTCTGCGGCTGGACTGCCGCATCCTAAATCAGTAAATGCCCATTCCACAAGGAAGGTGGGCTCATCTTGGGCAGCTGCCCGAGGGGTCTCGGCTTTACAACTTTGCCGAGCTGCTACTTGGTCAGGGGCAAACACGTTTGCGAAATTCTACAAATTTAATACCCTGGCTGAGGAGGACCTTGAGTTCTCTCATTCGGTGCTGCAGAGTCATCCGCACTCTCCCGCCCGTTTGGGAGCTTTGGTATAATCCCCATGGTCCTTTCGGAGTTCCCAGCATCCACTAGGACGTCAGAGAAAATAAGATTTTACTCACCGGTAAATCTATTTCTCGTAGTCCGTAGTGGATGCTGGGCGCCCATCCCAAGTGCGGATTGTCTGCAATACTTGTACATAGTTATTGTTAACTAAAGGGTTATTGTTGAGCCATCTGTTGAGAGGCTCAGTTGTTTTCATACTGTTAAACTGGGTATAGTATCACGAGTTATACGGTGTGATTGGTGTGGCTGGTAGGAGTCTTACCCGGGATTCAAAATCCTTCCTTATTATGTCAGCTCGTCCGGGCACAGTGTCCTAACTGAGGCTTGGAGGAGGGTCATAGTGGGAGGAGCCAGTGCACACCAGGTGACCTAAAAGCTTTCTTTAGTTGTGCCCAGTCTCCTGCGGAGCCACTATTCCCCATGGTCCTTTCGGAGTTCCCAGCATCCACTACGGACTACGAGAAATAGATTTACCGGTGAGTAAAATCTTATTTTTCTTATGTGAAACCAATGTGTTTTATTATTTTTGCTGTAGTGGCCTATTTTTTTCCCATTATTTTCACTGTGGTGGCCTGTTTATTTTTGTTCTCTGTGGTGGCCTATGTGCTGTATTATTTTCCTGAGGTGGCCTATGTTTTGTATTATTTTTCTATCAGTGCCAATGTGTTTTATTATTTTCCTACAGGGGCTTATGTGCTTTCTGTGGTGGCCTATGTGCTTTATTTTATATCAGTGCCAATGTGTGTGGTTTTTTTTTCCTATCTGTGCCAATGTGTGTGTCTGTGTTTTTTTAACTACAATGGGGTCTGCAATGTAGTGTAGGGTACAGAGGGGTCAATAATTTAGTGGATGGTGTAAATGGGTCAATAGTTTAGGGTATAGAGGTGTCAGTGATTTTATGTAAGGTATAGAGTGGTCGGTGATGTGGTGGCGGGTATAAAGGAGTCAGTTAAAATACAATTTTTTTGAGGGGGGCACAGTATTTTATCTTGCCTCTGGGCAACTGGGATGAAGTTACGCCACTGGTCACACTCAGTACAAGCTCTCCCACATGCATAGTCACACTCAGTACAAGCTCTCCCACATGCATAGTCACACTCAGTACAAGCTCTCCCACATGCATAGTCACACTCAGTACAAGCTCTCCCACATGCATAGTCACACTCAGTACAAGCTCTCCCACATGCATAGTCACACTCAGTACAAGCTCTCTCACATGCATAGTCACATTCAGTACAAGCTCTCCCACATGCATAGTCACACTCAGTACAAGCTCTCTCACATGCATAGTCACACTCAGTACAAGCTCTCCCACATGCATAGTTACACTCAGTGCAAGCTCTCCCACATGCATAGTCACACTCAGTGCAAGCTCTCCCACATGCATAGTCACACTCAGTGCAAGCTCTCCCACATGCATAGTCACACTCAGTGCAAGCTCTCCCACATGCATAGTCACACTCAGTACAAGCTCTCCCACATGCATAGTCACACTCAGTACAAGCTCTCCCACATGCATAGTCACACTCAGTACAAGCTCTCCCACATGCATAGTCACACTCAGTGCAAGCTCTCCCACATGTATAATCACACTCAGTACAAGCTCTCCCACATGCATAGTCACACTCAGTGCAAGCTCTCCCACATGCATAGTGCAAGCTCTCCCACATGCATAGTCACACTCAGTACAAGCTCTCCCACATGCATAGTCACATTCAGTACAAGCTCTCCCACATTCATAGTCACACTCAGTACAAGCTCTCCCACATGCATAGTCACACTCAGTGCAAGTTCTCCCACATGCATAGTCACATTCAGTACAAGCTCTCCCACATGCATAGTCACACTCAGTGCAAGCTCTCCCACATGCATAGTCACACTCAGTGCAAGCTCTCCCACATGCATAGTCACACTCAGTGCAAGCTCTCCCACATGCATAGTCACACTCAGTGCAAGCTCTCCCACATGCATAGTCACACTCAGTACAAGCTCTCCCACATGCATAGTCACACTCAGTGCAAGTTCTCCCACATGCATAGTCACACTCAGTACAAGCTCTCCCACATGCATAGTCACACTCAGTGCAAGCTCTCCTACATGCATAGTCACACTCAGTGCAAGCTCTACCACATGCATAGTCACACTCAGTACAAGCTCTCCCACATGCATAGTCACACTCAGTGCAAGTTCGCATAGTCACACTCAGTACAAGCTCTCCCACATGCATAGTCACACTCAGTGCAAGCTCTCCCACATGCATAGTCACACTCAGTGCAAGTTCTCCCACATGCATAGTCACACTCAGTACAAGCTCTCCCACATGCATAGTCACACTCAGTACAAGCTCTCCCACATGCATAGTCACACTCAGTGCAAGCTCTCCCACATGCATAGTCACACTCAGTGAAAGCTCTCCCACATGCATAGTCACACTCAGTGCAAGCTCTCCCACATGCATAGTCACACTCAGTGCAAGCTCTCCCACATGCATAGTCACACTCAGTGCAAGCTCTCCCACATGCATAGTCACACTCAGTACAAGCTCTCCCACATGCATAGTCACACTCAGTACAAGCTCTCTCACATGCATAGTCACACTCAGTGCAAGCTCTCCCACATGCATAGTCACACTCAGTACAAGCTCTCCCACATGCATAGTCACACTCAGTGCTAGCTCTCCCACATGCATAGTCACACTCAGTACAAGCTCTCCCACATGCATAGTCACACTCAGTGCAAGCTCTCCCACATGCATAGTCACACTCAGTGCAAGCTCTCCCACATGCATAGTCACACTCAGTGCAAGCTCTCCCACATGCATAGTCACACTCAGTACAAGCTCTCCCACATGCATAGTCACACTCAGTGCAAGCTCTCCCACATGCATAGTCACACTCAGTACAAGCTCTCCCACATGCATAGTCACACTCAGTGCAAGCTCTCCCACATGCATAGTCACACTCAGTACAAGCTCTCCCACATGCATAGTCACACTCAGTGCAAGCTCTCCCACATGCATAGTCACACTCAGTGCAAGTTCTCCCACATGCATAGTCACACTCAGTACAAGCTCTCCCACATGCATAGTCACACTCATTGCAAGCTCTCCCACATGCATAGTCACACTCAGTGCAAGCTCTCCCACATGCATAGTCACACTCAGTGCAAGCTCTCCCACATGCATAGTCACACTCAGTGCAAGCTCTCCCACATGCATAGTCACACTCAGTACAAGCTCTCCCACATGCATAGTCACACTCAGTACAAGCTCTCCCACATGCATAGTCACACTCAGTACAAACTCTCCCACATGTATAATCACACTCAGTGCAAGCTCAAGAATTTATAAACACATATTGTGCAAATCATACAAATACAGGAGACCGGACAAGCCAAATAAGCAGCATTATAAAAAGCAGCATAAACGGAGCACTTATCCAATACGTCAAGGCAGATAACAGATCAAGTGCCAGTCATCCTGCCAGAGAGGTCACAGCTCCCAACAGCTGTTTCTGTGTATATTGTACTTCTTAGTCATGGGCTAGTGATAGCATGTGTCCATGTGATCTAAATACCCTAACCCTAATTGCAACCAGCACTCAAGTGTTCATAATACACAGCACCTGCGTTCACGTCTTCGTGAAACGGAAAGCACTGCAGCGTTGCTTTGGTGAGCCGAAACTGGAAGTGCCTGTCAAACTCCGTGGTCGCCGAAACAGGTACAGAGGGAACTCTGTTTCTTCCTGCGGCTAGCATAAGAGGGAAGAGCGGATTACATGGACACTAGCACGCCCCCGGAAGTGACATAATGTCACTACCTTATGAGCGCTGTGTGTCGGTGCTATTCTGTGTAGCTATGGCAACCAAATAACATAACAATCCACAAACCATAACAAATAAAGCAGCCATAACATACTATACTGTAGGCGCTCAGCTGCAAGTGGACATGTATGGAGAAACACAAGCCGCAGTATAAGTAGTGATAAGAGTGACTAAATATACATATAAAACAAAACAAAAATGTACATCAAACAGAAGGAGATTCTGCAATAAGTATCAAGCAAGTAAAATATACTTTATAAACCACCATCAGATCTAAAGCTTTTCTAAATTAAACCAGGGGACTGACCATATTGAGACCACACTGAGACCATATAGTGCAATTGTATTGAGGCAGTGGATCATTCCCTTTGTAATAATATCTTTTGAATGTTTGCCTAGCGGCTTTGTGTATTTTTCAATTTTATAAGTAGAAATAATAGTCTGCTGTGATCGCCACCCTATCTAAGTGGGGGATATGATCTACTGGCAAGCAGCGGAAGTCTCTCATATTATGTCTATAGGAGAAGTGGACTTGAACTGGTGGAGTGGAGTTGCTAACCAAGTTCATTGACACCCTTATTTCGCTTGAAACCACCATCAGATTAACTCTTGCCCTCAGAGTGACAACTATTAATTATGTAGATGTGTTTCCAAAAATGCAGATGTCTTTTCCCCCATATTTATAGAAAGCAGATGGATAAAAATACTCTACTTATGGCGGTCAGCTTCCATTCTGTGCTTTTAAAACGTGGTTTAGCACTTTCCCAATTACTCACAGTCATGCGGATTGCCTCAGAGAGCGATGAGCTTCCATTGGCATTGAGAGAAACAGAGACAGATTAATTAACAGGGGATACCCTGTATATGAGATACAAGAAGCTATTGACTATTGCAACTTAGGGGTTACCACGTAAACAAACCTTTTTAAGCAAAGATCGAAGTGCTGATACTGAAAGACTTGTCTTTTCTGCAACATTTTCCATTGCTTCTAAACATGCCTGCAATATGATTCTGAAGCATTGGCATATTGTAATATCCAATGATATTATTGGTCCGCTATGCCACAATACTCCTTTATTTTGTTATCAGAAGAGTCTAAACATCAAGGACATTGTGGCTAAATCAGATGTTGGACCCATCAATAACAGCACATGGCTACAGATGAGAAACGGAATATTTAAGTTCCACGGATGTATTAATTGCCGATTTCTATGTCTTGGCGAAAATTTCTGGATCCTGCAAATGGAGCGGAGTACAATATCCGTCATCAGTTAGTACATGACATGGCACCAATTACATTTAACTTTATATGTTCATTTCTGATTTTGCGTCTGATTAAATTTAATTTCAATAAAAAGTTGCATGCTGCTAAGCTGCCAGTCCCAACATACAGATATATGCAGATATATATGTGTGTGTGTGTGTGTGTGTGTGTGTGTGTCTGTGTGTGTGTTTGCATACAGTGCCTATGATCTACATTAGCTTCTACAGTGTTACCTGCATTAGGAAATACAATACAAGGAAATCTGCACAATGCAATCATTTTATGGAACGCTCCACTGTTTAAATCAGTATACAAGTCTGAGTACATAAGCTATATATGTGTTGTAAAATTGCTTACATTAATTGTTACAAACATTCATTTTTGTATTGGAACTGATGTGACAGATGCTTTTGTGTCCTCAGGATGGACACTTAAATTTATTAAGAAATGAAATAAGTATATCATTGATTTGGATGTATTCTGTTACAGATGCTGTATATTGTGACTCGCAATGTCCTCAATTTGGCAAAACCAAAAACACAAGCTTATGAACAACAGCCAAGAGCGGAAGAGTGATATTGTAACACAAGGAGATATAATTTGCTTCAGTTTAGTTCAGAGCTTGTATAAAATATATTATTTCCAGTAGCTGATTTCCACTTTGAGTAAATGACATGTGAATACTTAGAAAATGTACTGAGATATAACCAGGATATTATAATGCTTACGGTTCATTTTATTTTCTGTGATCTGATGCCTGCAGATATCCGTGAGACAGCATTTGTTTACGCTATTACAACCGCTGGGGTGATCCATGCAGTGACCCAAGCCTGCAGCATGGGGGAGCTGATGCAGTGTGGTTGTGAGGTAACCAGAAATTGGGGTCCTCCTCCGCCTCTTGCTATTGGACCAGGAGCTGACGGATCGGCCTGGGAGTGGGGAGGCTGCGGAGATGATGTGGAATATGGGTACGAGAAGTCACGCCAATTCATGGATGCAAAACGAAAGAAGGGGAAAAGTGACATAAGGACCTTGATAGACCTCCATAACAATGAAGCTGGAAGGCTGGTAAGAAACTCAGTAAAGTCATCACTTACTTTGAAGAGAAAATAAGTACAGATGTAGTACAGTAGGTTAACTTTGTAATAACATTTTAAATCAGCTTATTACATAGGTTGGCAACCTGTGATAGTGACCTCTTGCTGTCAAGACAGGCTGGTTACAGTATTGATCATGGCCACATCAGTTTTACTTATTTATCTTATTTTAAGAACAAGGGCCCTGATTCAGAGATGGACGCAATGTTGATTTTGTACGCAGTGGAGTATTTTTTGCCACCCAGCATGCAGCTAAGCTGCACTGTGTATGTGACGCAATAGTCTAGCGACAGCTGTCGCTTAGAGGATTTATTCTATTTGTGATAAGTAACAGGGGAGTGGTCACTCAAACTCAGGCATGTCGTGGCCGTTTGCAGTCCTGTATGCGTTACAAGGGCTTCGACATCTTACTATCAGCCAGGGGCGTATCTACCCATTGGCCTGGATGGTACTTGCCAGGGTGCTGACTGAGGGGGGCACCACCCGGCAGTGCCACCCGCAGCCAGAGAGTAGATACACATAGAGTGTTTCAGCATTTCCCCATTGTCAGGCTTCTCCCTCCCAGGTTCCTCCAATCTGCCGCCCTCTCATACTCTCCTCCCTAGTCCCCTTCCTCTCCCCCTTTCCCAAGACACCTACTCTCCGGCTCTCCCCTCTGCCTGTGTTTCCAGCACTGTCCAGGGCTCGTTGTCTCTCTCGCTGTCTGACTGAGCACACACTGTTTAGGGGCTTCCCGCAGGAAAGGACTGCTCCCTCGCCAGGACTCCACACATCACATCCCCCTGCTGGATGTGTGTCGCAGTGCAGCAGTGAGAGCAGGAGGGGAGGGAGCCAGGGCACCAAGCAGCCAGCCAGATGGAATGGGGTAGGGAACCGGGGCGGCAGCAACAGATTTACCAAGGTACTTGGGGACAGCTAGCAATGCCAGACCATGGTACTCACCAGCTACACTACCAACTGGAGACACAATGAGAGGCACAGGGGGCACCACTACCCCAGGCAGATAGAGGAACTACCCGCAGCCCCAACTAGGTGGGCGAGATAACACCCCCTACCAGTGAGATGAGGGGGTAATAGCATTATCCCCGGGGCAGGAAAGGGGACAAGGGCACTGATCCAGCAGGTAGAGTGTTACCATGAGACTAATGGTGTAAGAGCCAGAGGGAATATTATCCCTATTCTGGTAGCAGGAGTAAGAGGGGGCAAATACTGCCAAGTCCTGCCTAGGGCTGTACAAATGGGGCAAGTAAGTGGTGTACCAGGCAAGGTGAGCAGACAGGTCCAGTAATACTATCAGTATAATTATACTGTCAGTATATACTATGAAAGGCAGTGGAACAGCTCCAGCAGAAAGCCTGTGCTGAGGTGTTTTGCAGAGTGTAATTCTACTGAATATACTGGGGGAGGGGGGGGGGGGGTGCCAGTCCTTTACTTTGCCAGGGGCGCTCAGACCCCTAGATGCTTCGAGTGGCCATGCTGTGTGACTATAGGTTTACTTAAAAGATTGATGTATGACTGACGTGCATCCAGTGGTTGCACAAGCGGCTTTTCAGAGACGCTGCTAATGGTGGCTACACTATTTTGGCATTAGTGTACATTTGTGAATCAGGCCCACGAATTACTGTGCCAGCTCTGTTTTTGGTCTCCTCCTGTATAAACGGGCTATAGATTGTAAATGAATGGCTAAACCTTATTATAAGTATAAAAAAAGCTAGATAGCAAGCCTGATCTAGCACAGGGCAAGACCTTCTCTAGAAACATATTCCAGTAGGTGGGAACACATTCAAACATAAACGTGGCATTATGTACATGGGTGAGGCATATTTGTTAAGTACATACAGGCTGTGAAAAGATTACTGTGTTTCTCTGCCAAATATATATCTGCATGGTAAAATAAAAATGTACTTGAAATAAGAAAATGAGACACGCCACGAGAACATGCTTTGTGACCGGTCACAATAATAATTTGCTGTATTTTAGGCACAGTGCACCAAATTTCAGAACAGATCCTTTTCCAGAAAACACTACAGTATACCTGTCTATACACAAACCAATCATACCTCTTGCCTTGAGAGTTGCGTGACAGTATTGTAATTCAGTTCTGTCATATACAAAAGCGTGAGAAGATCTAACCTTTTGATTCTCAGGCCGCATCATTACTCCTGTTATTAAGTTACATTTAAATATTTGATGTATAATTAAACATAACAGAACTTTGAACTGTTCTGAAATATTCATATTCCAAAAATCTAAATGAATGTGCATTCTGATAGTCTATTTTATTTTATTCTCCAGCCACTAGTTTAGATGCACATATAATAAAATACCTACATAAAATATTAAATTAAGTCATTTTGCTTGACTACAGGCCTCGGTGAAGGTAAGTTGTAAAATTCATAGCATGCCTCCTTCTAGTTGTCTTTTAGGGGGTCATTCCGAGTTGATCACTAGCAGCCGTTGTTCGCTGCGTAGCGATCACTGAAAAAAACGGCTAATCTACACATGCGTATGCACCGCAGTGCGCACGCGCGTCGTACGGGTACAAAGTCCTTTGTGGTTTTGCACTGGTTCTAGCGACGATTCCAATCGCACAGCTGAACGCAAGGAGATTGACAGGAACAGGGCGTTTCTGGGTGTCAACTGACCGTTTTCTGGAAGTGTCTGGAAAAATGCAGGCGTGGCCGGGCATTTGCTGGGCGGGTATCTGACGTCATTACCGTGTCACTTGTCGCAGCAATCATCGCACAGGATAAGTAACTACAGGGCTGGTCTTGTTTTGCACAAAATGTGTTTGCAGGCGCTCGGCTGCACAGGCGTTCGCACTCCTGCAAAGCGAAAATACACTCCCCCGTGGGCGGCGACTATGCGTTTGCATGGCTGCTATGAACTGCTAGCGAGCGATCAACACGGAATGACCCCCTTAGAGGGCAGTTCCTTTCTCTTTTCTTTCAAAGTAACCCTAGGGCCTAATCTAAAATGATAACATGCATCCTCAATAATTAGACACTTACTCATGCACCCATAGCCCTGTCTGCGTCCTGCTACACATACTGGGCCGGTTGACATATCTTGCATGTTTTCACAATGTGCAAATCCAGAAATGAGGCTACTGTACAGGCGATTCAGAGTCATACACATTTCAATCAGGTCTATGCGTACTACTGAAAAGGTGGAACCAGACTGTAACTGCGATCTATGTAGTGTTGGACATAGGCATACAATTTTCCAAATATTTAAGATAGGTGCACGTATGCACTGATAATGTTCAAGCAAACTAAGCATGGAGATAGGGGGCAGGTGTACCGTAAGATATGTGCAACTTATTATCTGCATGTTGGTAGAAACACAGTGACACAGTTCAGTTGTAAGGTTAGGAAAAAAAGTTCCTTTCCTTTTGTGATTATACTACAAGCTAAATGAAATATTTTATTGCAAAATCAGAAATCAACTATTTGGTAACCAGTGACGTGTGGTGGGGTGAGGCAGGTGAGTTGGTAACAGTATAGGTAGAGATGTAGCGGATGGTAAGTGCCCTCACTTTTAATAACTTATACCCTTCTGTCATTACCAGTCGCTCTGGATCAGTGAGAGCAATGGATCTTGGCTGTTTGCGCTAAGACCTGTTTCCTATCCATGATCATAGAAAACTATTTTAATTAAAGAGGCAGGAAAGGCAAGAGCTTTTCATGAATCATGAATTAATTAGCAATGAGCGATAGATCGGAGAGGCAGGCAGCCGTGTTGGCCATGCAGAATTCCTGGGGGTGGCGGGTTATGCCTGCAGGGGAATAAAGATGCATTCCATGAGAGAAGCATCTAGCTTTATCTCACCAATCTATCTCCCCACCTCCTCCCCTGGCTCTCTCCTCTCAATCTTTCACTCCCTCTGTCTCATCCTGTTCCTGTCTGTTCTCTTTTCAGATAGTTCTAGACTGTCAGTTTACATATGTCATTGCCGTACATTAAAGACTTGAGAAACTGTTCACTAAACATGCAGCTTTTTGGGGCAGGTGCACCACAAATGCCATAATCTGGGGAACATTCTACCAACTAGACTTACATGCCTTAAGTTTTCAGACATTCAATTTGCTGTATTTTATTGCTGAAGAGCTGTGGCATCTTTCATGGCTATTAGGAAATCAGAAAACTCCTGTAGCTGTGTCACTTGTTATCAGTGGGGGATCCGTTTAAGATACCGGCAATTGGAATGCTGACACCGGAATCACGACACTGCTCGGATTGCCGTCGTCGGCATCCCAACATGGGTCAAAATGCCGGGATCCAGAACTTCGGAATCCCGAATGCTGGAATCCCGAACGACCTCTGTCGAGACTACTTCTTGGTAAGCCGCGAGGGTGTTAGGCTGCATGGGGAGGGTGAGGGTTAGGCTGCGATGGGGTGGGGGGTGTTAGGGTTAGGCACTCCCGGAGGAGGGTTAGGCTGCGGAGAGGGGATAGTTTGGTTTAGGCTGCGGGAAGGGGGGTTATGTGTAGGCACCACTGGGGACAGTTGCGGTTAGGGTTGGGGGGGGGCCCTGATGGCTTCTCTGCTTCGGGATGCCGGTGTATGCCATAGGTTTAGCTGCAAAGGGTGTATTAGTCCTTGGCATCTAGTTCTTCCTTCTCACCTATAGCCCTGGGGATCTATCTCTGCCTATTTATGTGGCCTACTTAATCCATGTTCCAATGTTTGAATAGACAGTGTCTAGATCAGGCCTGGCCAGCCTGTGTCTCTCCATCTGTTGTGATATTACATGTCCCAGCGTGCCCTGTCACAGTTTTGCTATTAGGGAATGCAAGAACTGTGGCAGGGCTGTCTAGATAGACAGTCAATGCTGTAGGTCATCACCATATGGTCGACATGATCAAAATGCTGACAGGTTCAAAAGGTCAACAGGTAAAAGGTATATAGTATTTATGGTCGACAGGTTCAAAAGGTCGACACAGTTTTTTTGGAGATTGTCACATAGATTTCAACTTTTGCTTGATTTACCATCCACGTAGACTACGTTTGGGAAAAGTAACGTTTCCTTGTCCAAAGCGTGCCAAGAGAAGCGAGTCCACGAGAGTATGTATACAGTATTTGTGGTCACATATGATGAAACATAGAAAATGACACCCAAAATACTTGTCAACCATTTTTTGTGTTGAACATTCCATGTCGACCTTTTCTACCTTTTCTATGTTGATCTTTTGTCCCTCTCGACCTAACGCATGTCGTCTAATTACAGTAGATCTTCGATACCGCACCCACTTAATCCTGGGGCCACCAAGCTCAAGCACACCTGATTACCAAATACCCCCATCCCCCAACTCCCCACCTCTCCATTCTTCCCCTTTACATTTTGTATTTTGCTCTGTGTTGGGTATTCCAATGTGTTTATGTTTCTTTTCTCCTTATATTATTTATATATTGTTCAATTCCAAGTTATGTATATAATCTGACCTTTCAAACGAATTAAACTACACATTTTAAAATCTATATTTTTTGAAAGTTTTTCTTGAAGAAAATAACTCATCCAGTGGCAGATTGCCCCAGAGATCTGATGCTATTCTATCTAGATAGGTGTTTGAATAACGACACTTGGCACTGTAGCTGCACCCCCCCAGGCTGTGACTTTTTCAGTTGCAGCATTTTCATGTCAATATAATTGTAGGTTTAGGATTGCTTAAACTTGTTGGACTGAAAATACAGTTAGTGCACCAAATCTACTTTCTTCTGAACATGACAGAACCCTCTATTGCAGTAGCTGTCAAACTGTGTGCCTAGGCACCAGGTCTATTGGAAGAGTGCCTCGGGTTGGTAGTCCAGGGCCAAATCAAATTACACTGCTCCAAAAAATAAAGGGAACACTTAAACAACACAATGTAACTCCAAGTCAATCACACTTCTGTGAAATCAAACTGTCCACTTAGGAAGCAACACTGATTGACAATCAATTTCACATGTTGTTGTGCAAATGGAATAGACAACAGGTGGGAATTATAGGCAATTAGCAAGACACCCCCAATAAAGGAGTTGTTCTGCAGGTGGTGACCACAGACCACTTCTCAGCTCCTATGCTTTCTGGCTGATGTTTTGGTCACTTTTGAAAGCTGGCGGTGCTTTCACTCTAGTGGTAGCATGAGACGGAGTCTACAACCCACACAAGTGGCTCAGGTAGTGCAGCTCTTCCAGGATGGCACATCAATGCGAGCTGTGGCAAGAAGGTATGCTGTGTCTGTCAGCGTAGTGTCCAGAGCATAGAGGCGCTACCAGGAGACAGTCCAGTACATCAGGAGACGTGGAGGAGGCCGTAGGAGGGCAACAACCCAGCAGCAGGACCGCTACCTCCGCCTTTGTGCAAGGAGGAACACTGCCAGAGCCCTCCAAAATGACCTCCAGCAAGCCACAAATGTGCATGTGTCTACTCAAATGATCAGAAACAGACTCCATGAGGGTGGTATGAGGGCCCGGCGTCCACAGGTGGGGATTGTGCTTACAGCCCAACACCGTGCAGGACGTTTGGCATTTGCCAGAGAACACCAAGATTGGCAAATTCGCCACTGGCGCCCTGTGCTCTTCACAGATGAAAGCAGGTTCTCACTGAGCACATGTGACAGACGTGACAGAGTCTGGAGATGCCAAGGAGAACGTTCTGCTGCCTGCAACATCATCCAGCATGACCGGTTTGGCAGTGGGTCCGTAATGGTGTGGGGTGGCATTTCTCTGGGGGGCCGCACAGCCCTCCATGTGCTCGCCAGAGGTAGCCTGACTGCCATTAGGTACCGAGATGAGATCCTCAGACCCCTTGTGAGACCATATGCTGGTGTAGTTGACCCTGGGTTCCTCCTAATGCAAGACAATGCTAGACCTCATGTGGTTGGAGTGTGTCAGCAGTTCCTGCAAGACGAAGGCATTGATGCTATGGACTGGCCCGCCCGTTCCCCAGACCTGAATCCAATTGAGCACATCTGGGACATCATGTCTCGCTCCATCCACCAACGCTACGTTGCACCACAGACTGTCCAGGAGTTGGCGGATGCTTTAGTCCAGGTCTGGGAGGAGATCCCTCAGGAGACCATCTGCCACCTCATCAGGAGCATGCCCAGTCGTTGTAGGGAGGTCATACAGGCACGTGGAGGCCACACACACTACTGAGCCTCATTTTGACTTGTTTTAAGGACATTACATCAAAGTTGGATCAGCCTGTAGTGTGTTTTTCCACTTTAATTTTGAGTGTGACTCCAAATCCAGACCTCCATGGGTTAATAAATTTGATTTCCATTGATCATTTTTGTGTGATTTTGTTGTCGGCACATTCAACTATGTAAAGAACAAAGTATTTAATAAGAATATTTAATTCATGCAGATCTAGAATGTGTTATTTTAGTGTTCCCTTTATTTTTTTGAGCAGTGTATTTATGGTCAAAGCGATAGGCAAAACCAGTGCTAGTGGCTGCCAATCATAAAACATATGGCCGATCAGAAGCACAACTGTACTGTACACCAGCACGTAACTAAACCTAAGGGTGACAGGTAGGCACAATTTACTTCATTCAGGGTTTTTTTTAACCATATTTATCAATAACTAACTTATCCTAGGGGTGCTGTGAAATAAATGCTGATACTCTAGGGCGAGGTGATTCAAGAAAGTTTAGGAACCACTGCTCTATTGCATAACTGTAGCTATAGCAAGGTGATTTAAATGGGTGGAAACATTTTTGGAAATATCAGATAAATTGAATCCAAAGTTATTTACTTTTCTATATAAAACTGACCAGAAGATGTTAAAGTAACAATATATTATATTCATTGTATTATTATATGGTATATTTTTTTGCATGCAGGCAGTGAAGAACTACATGAGGACAGAGTGTAAATGTCATGGACTGTCTGGCTCCTGCACTCTGCGTACGTGCTGGAAGAAAATGCCACACTTCAGGGAAGTAGGAGACCGTCTGCTTGAACGATTCAATGGAGCCTTCAAGGTGATGGGTGGAAATGATGGAAAGACCATTATACCTGTTGGGCACAACATCAAGCCCCCTGATAAACAAGATCTCATTTATTCTGCTGACTCTCCAGATTTCTGCCAGGCAAACCGAAAAACAGGCTCGCCAGGGACACGGGGGCGCGTGTGTAACAGCACGGCTCTGGACGTGGGGGGATGTGACCTGCTCTGTTGTGGCAGGGGTCACCGGGAAGAGACTGTAGTGGTGGAGGAGAGCTGTCTGTGTCGCTTCCATTGGTGTTGCGTTGTAAATTGCAATAAATGCACTGTGAAAAAAGAGCTCAGCATGTGCTTGTGAGACAGACTCCACAAAGAGGGGGGCTCCAAAACTGCCCAGTTTCATTAACAAATGTAATGTGGGAATTGCAGGCACCTACACGTGGACCAGGAACTCAGACACAGACCCCCCTCTTTATCAGAGGAGAGTTTCTGCTTGTTGTCTAGTGTGACACGGAAAATCAGAGTCGGCTCTAAGACTTGGAGAATCACATGAATGCACCTCAGCAGTGATTGGTTCAGGAGGATAAAAGGTGCACAAATGAATTCTTTACAGTATAATCCAAAATATGGACTTATTAATTAAGTAGGAGCATCAGAAGGCAGTTAATTATATAGATAATGCCCAAGACATATATACAGGAGGAAATATTTTATTATTTCCAAATAAATACTGGGGCATCATTTTCATATTATCCATCTGAATTCAACCTGTTTGTCCTAGGCGTGCTTTGCTTCAGACCATTCTTTCTAATCAAACAATATGTTAACACTGATGGGGTAACATAACAGTTTCCACATTCTTTGAATATAGGTTACTGAAATGAAAAGCGCAAAAGTTTGCGTAACTAGGAGCTGCTACATTATTGGATCCAACCTGTATAGCGAGACTATTGTACTAATGTAAATCTGTACGTACTATCCAGCCGATCTGTATGCATTTGGTGGACTGTACAAGTTACTGTAGGATCGGGTTAGTCAGCCTGTGGCTTCCATTCACAGATGACCTACTCCCATATCAGAAAGTGGTTATAATGTGATTACACTTATGATGGACAAACAACACGGAGGATGCTATAGTATACTGTGTTATATTGTGAAAGCACATTATGTATGTGCTACAGATGATCAGCAATTATGTTGCTTTTATATTAAATGATAGTTTATCAGAGTACATGGTACAGTCCAGAACTACAGAATCCCAGACAGGACAGAGCCCTCTGAGAGGCAGATATTGCAGTCATGCTTACTGCACACATGGAAGCTGGTTATAGTCCTGATTATATAAATGTTTAGATAGCACTGCATACAGTTGTCTTGTAATCCATGAGAAATATAACTTCACATCCCTATTTCTCCAATCTTAGCACTTATACTTCAAAAGCCGGGATAGATTGTGTTTAGTGTAAAGTTGATGTGATAGGAGATAACATTGACTTTTATTGATAAATACAGTTTCTCAGTTGCTCTGTATATCATCATACTGATAACTTGTTTCCTGAATGTGAATATGAACCTGAATATATTATTATTATCATCATGTAAAGGGGAGACCTTAAGACCTGCAAAAAAAGCATCCTGTCCTTGGCGGGCAGTTATAGAAGGACGATTGACTGCCGAGACTGTGGATCTTGCTTGTTGTAAAGCGATCAACTTTCATCCTTGTACTGTTCTCAAAGTACCATATAATAATCTCCATTACTGATCACTGTACAGATTCACGCAGCATTGGTAGGAGGAAATGTGTGTATCATATTGTATTTTTTACTAATAAAGTTATTTAAGATATTTCTTTTCAAGACTGAGTAAAATAAAAATACTATATGCAAAGAAAAAACTATTGAGATTTTAATTAATTAGGTGTTTGTTATAAAATCAAATTATTTCTCAAATGATTGTTCTTTTGCTCACTGCATGAAATTGTTTATAATACAATGGGTTGGGGTCGGGTGACCAGTGGATGGTATCCCGGTGGCCAGCATACCGATGCACCACCAGGATGCTGACAAGGGGCGAGCGCAACTAAGCCCCTTGCGGACTCGGTGGCTCCCCGCAGGTTCTATTCCCACTCTATGGGTGTCATGGGCACCCACGAGTGTGAAGAGCCCTGGGTTCCCTGGCGGCATCCTGGTGTCGGTATGCTGACCGCCCGGATCCCGACCGCCGGTCACCTGACTACATCCCAATAAATTTATTATACATGTCGTACAAAGGAATATTTAAGAAATATCTGAGAATGAATGTTATCATTGAGAACACAAAGCACTGATCAACACTTAGAAAGCAATAAACTAGCTGGAACCTGGCCATTTTCTATATATGATACAGTAAATGTTTGTGGCCAAACCTTACCGGGGATCTGGTACATGGTCAACAGTGACCATTTTGACACCACAATGTTGATATGGGTCAACATGTCGACAGGCACCATGTCTGTATTCTCAGAATATATATATGTCGACATGTGAAATGTCTCCATGTGAAATGACAACATTCTGAGGATGCTGACAGTTAGGGTTAGGCTGTGGGGGTAGATTAGGGTTAGGCACTAGTGAGGAGGTTAGGAGTAGCAACAGAATACTTACTGAATCGCCACTCCTCAGACGACTGCACCACATGACCACCGGAACCCGGAAGAAGACGCTGGAGCTGTTGCAGCCACTGGGACCATGCAAGTAACCACTGGCCCACCAGTGACTTTAGGCCAACATTCTATTGTATCAACATGTCATCCATGCTGCTTGTTGACAGTTTGACCATGTCAGTATTCTCATGTTAACCTGATACATGATGACGTGATAAATGTCGACCTAACATTCAGTACCACAACCCTCATCCTGTGTGTGGAGTATCACAGAGACAGGATGACACATTTACTAACTGTTCTCATCCTTTATTACTGTCTTCTCCGTAATGTTGTGTGGTAAAAGGTATTAGAATGAAACTACTTACTTCACCTGTACCATGTCTTTCTGTATTGTTCTTTCCTAATGCAGCCCTGCTAAATTTTCACTCAACGTTGATAGGTGTGCCTAATAAATGCTTGGATGAAGTGCATATGGTGGAGCGGAGTTGGTATGCCACTGTCCTACTTAATAATATTGTTTCATCATCCTTTATGCATTTTATAATTTTGTTATGAGATCTCAATAAATCATAATAACACAGATGTTACTTGAGATTTGTTTATTAATTAAGCTGGCTGTTAATTGTACAATATTGATACTAAACAGCTAAAGATTAGATTACACTGGAAAAATAAAAATTAAAGTAGCACTGCCATATAGGGGAAAAATTCACCCTAGCCAGGGCGTCATTTATCAAAACCCCAAGGTCTGTTCAGCTGTTTTTCCCAGGGCTCTGGATATTGCAGCCAAAAAACATGGGGGGTGACACTGCGACACGCCCGCTGCCCCGCAATGCTCAACTAATTCCCAGATTTCCCACTGTCTGTGGTGAATCCGGATTGTGCAGGCGTGAGTCCGGATGCAAAGAGACTGAGCCTGCACGAGAGGAGCAACCCCACACTAACACGCCAACCCATACTTACCGACTTTTAAGTTTTCATCTCCGTGAGATGCCCAGAATGGAGAAGCAGCTAGAAGGCGATGGGGGCAGCGTGGAGCTAATAGCATCATTATACCCCACCCCCTCATGGAAACGCTGCAGTGATTGGACACTATGCATAGGGATAGGACTAAAATGACACGATTATCGTTTAATTGAGTCATTAGGCCCTGCCCCCTCCGCAGGGACCGCAGATTGCGTGTTTATCCCCGTGTTCTGCCTACTTCACTAGGAAGTGGGTAGAATGTGGGAGGGGTGTCCACTCTTATGGGGCTGTGGGGGAATACCTTAAAAATTGTCTGTTTACTGCAGAAACCGGGAGAGAAGACAAGTACGCAGTAATCTCTGGATAGATGCTCTGCTCAGCCTAGTCAACAGGATGTGTGTTTACTTTCACTTCCTGTCTGAGGTAGGGATGTCCATCGGTGGGCTATCCATCGATGGTCACCATCGACGGTATAACTGATGGATACCCTCAATGATGTGAAAGTATCTACGAAGGAACCATGGTTTCAGAGTCTGGGGACAGGGCTATACATGTGTTGGGGGCGGAGTTAGGCTCTGTGTTCCGACACCTTGGAGAAAAATAAATATTCTGAAGCTTCGTATCATCAATGAGCTGCCACACAGACAGAGCTCCAGCCACCACACTGACAGCATGGGGCACAACAAAGAGGTAAGAGATGGATGAGGGAGGGGGGAGTTAGAGGCATGGAGAAAGCCAAAGACAAGGAGATTGGGGGCTCAGGGATTGATGACACTGCTATGGGGGAGAGAGAAGCAGAGACATGGGGAGGTTTTCACTAAGCCATAAGTATACCCTGCTGCATTGCTGGCTGTTCCACTATATATATATATATATATACATACACATATATAAAAAGCAGCAGCATGCTACATAGGAACCAGAGGTATTTAGCTATGAAGCCCATGGAAGTCATGCATTTGGAGGATGAAAAGAATGTGTGTTTTACCTGATTGTTGATTTCAGCGGTTTTCTCCCCTCCAGCCTGGCACAGCTGAAAGCATATGCGTAATCAAAACAGAGCAGCTGTCTGGAGCAGCATTGTAAAGGCAAGGTGTGAGTGTTATTTGCCTGTCAGTCTGGGATGGGGAGAAGGTGTCTAGGGTATATAAGGTCTGTCTGGAACATTTGTCGGTATGACAGATGCAGGAACAGCAGCCTGGTGGCTAGAGAGAAGGTCTCTGTTAATTACTGACAGGGCTGTGAACATCTTATAGGCCCTACACACTGGCCGATTTGTTTGAAAGATATGAACGATCTCGTTCATAAACGAGAACTCGTTCATATCTGTCAGTGTGGAGGCTCCAGCGATGAACGATGCGCGGCCCCGCGCTCGTTCATCGCTGGTCCCCCGTCGGCTGTACATGCAGGCCAATATGGACGATCTCGTCCATATTTGCCTGCACTTCAATGGAGCCGCGTGACGGGGGGAGTGAAGAAACTTCACTCCCCCCGTCACTGCCCCCCCCCCCCCCCGCCGCCGGGTCACTCATCGGCCGTATCCGCCGACGGGCAGCTCGGCGGCGGATCGGCCAGTGTGTAGGGCCCATTACTGTGAAATGGTGACTGGTCTGTGGTCATCCTGACAAAATAAAACCATAGTTAAGAAATCCTGAGTTAGTGTGTGCTTCCACTACACATCTTCTTTATCACAATATACTCTTTATCACAATACAGGATGAGTATCCCTTATCCAAAATTCTAAATTCCACATTTTTGGGTCCCCTACTGGGATAATGACATATGTATTATATATATTATCTTTAGTATACTGTATTTATATATATATGAGGGCTGATTGAAAAGTTATGAGACTGATTATTTTATTCAGAATCAGATGACTCCACAGGATCTGAACATTTTTCTTTTTCAAAGAAGCGTCCTTCACATTCAATACATTTTTTTGCAGCCTTTCAACTGCGATTTAAAGATGTGCTGTAGACGGTTTTGTGACATCACTTTAAGGGGTCTATTTACTAAGTCACTTCATCATCTGTTGAGATTGAGAACTTTCCATGCAGTCGTTTTTTTAGCTTTGAGAATGTGTAAGAGGTGCGGCGGTGCGTGTGGTGGTGCCTGCTGCCGTGCAGGTGTAGTTTCGGTACTCACCAGGCGCCGCTCTCTCTCACCTTCAGGTACCGGAACCTTCAACGGACCTGGCAATCTTCAGTCGGATCCGGACACGACGATTCCCTCTCGGAGCTGACCGACGACCGAGCTGAGGAGAAATTAGTTTACCTTAAGGGGGGTATCAACCCTTCTTCCACCGGAAAAGGGGATACTCCAGGGGTGACGGCGACCTTCACCGGTTGGGTGAAAGGTCATCACTGGCACAAAGCCTCAGCCACCCAGATTTCACACACTCGCACTCTCGCGCGTAGTGTGATGAAGGGGATTCTCACGTCCGTGAGCAATCCCTATTCCGGCGCTCGGGGACAGACAAGGGACAAACGCACACAGATGCTACTCACCGTCAGTTCCGCACTGCGAACGTCTTCTTCTCTTACAGGTCCCTGTAAGGAGGCAAACAAACAAGCAAACAGCCGTGCAGGGCCTAACTCTAGCCTAGTGTCACACCCCTATACTATCTACAACGGCAGAGCACTCAAACTAGCTCTGTTGGTGTGGTGCAACAAAACTAAACACACTTAACAAGCTCACACTTTACCCCGCACGGTAACAGCATACATCACGATACAAAGTGCAAGCAACGACCACGGTGCTGTCCCTTTAGTTACCCGACTCAGAACACCCGGTAGTGGGGGCCGCACAGCTCACCCACCTCCCGTACTCTCTTCTCAGGGGCTCAGGTCAAGCGGACCTGCCTACCTAACACCTCAAGGTGGCCTGGGCCTAGTGCCCAGTGCCACCTTTATTCACCTCGGGGCACTTATTCACTGGGCCTAGCACCCCCTGACTGCACACAGGCCGGAGGCCTGACTTCACCCACGGGCCTAGCGCCCGCCTAACTTGTTGCCCGTTGGGTAACCTGGGCCTAGTGCTGTTAGGCGCCGTGGTCCGCGACGTCCTTGCGGCCCGGCGCCTAGCAACTAGTGACGCCAGGCGTGCTAGCCGCCGGGTCCCTAGCAACGCTGGGACGCCGTGCGCGCTTAGCCGCCGGCTCCCTAGTAACACTGAGCCGCCTGGACCCTAGCAACGGGGACGCCACAGGCGGACCGCGCTCCCCGTTGCAGGGTCAATCTAATCAGTTTAAACATTCACACATTTGTCTTCTGCTCGTGCAGCAAACCAGCTGCACGGCATCTTGTTAATCAGGCTCCAAGCATCTGATTGGAGGACTCCCTGCTAAATACCTGCTCAGTGCTGCACACAGACGCCGGTAATAGCTTCCTGCATGCTGCTTTGGTTTGCTGAACGTCTGTTCCTGTCCTGCTGTATCCGGTCATTCCTGTCCTCAGAAGTTCTGTATCTTGGAGTTGTCATCTCATCCCAAGAAGTCGTTTGGTCCCCTATTGTCCTCAACGATCACCAGAGAATATCGAGTGGTGTTCGTGAGTTGCGGCTCTGCCGTGTGTTGCGGCTCAGCTGCTTTATCTTTATATTCTGTTTCGGAGCATTTGCGGAGGGTTCCGCTTCCACAAATCCTCTCCGGAACTCGGCGGTGCCGGGTAGGAGAGTGGACAAGTGGATATTTTGGTTGTCCTTTTCCCTGGCGGTTTTTCCGCACATATTCTAGTTTTTAGTTTCTTGTAGCCCCTGGCCTGGTTGTTTAGTCAGAGGGCCCCTTGTTATCACCCTGTCTCGGATTTCCCTTTGTCTCCCATTAAGACCTGAGGGGGCATCGGAGTTGGGCAGACATAATCCGCCCTTCAAACGCGGCTGCCATGGGCTCAAGCAACCATAGTCTCGCAGGGGATTTCTGACAGCACGGGCGAGACAACGGAGTTAGGGCGCTAGGGGCTATTTTCCATTCCCGCTCCCTTCCCCAGCATTACGTTCCAGTGCTCCGGTCCTCGCAATAAGATCTCCTCAGACCAGAGTGCTGGAATCATAACAAGTGCCCAGGGTCACCTTATATGTACCTAGCGGCCACCAAACTGAACTAGGGCCTAATGCCCTCTAATACCCCCGCAGGCCTAATGCCTGGATTGCCCACGGGCCTAGTGCCCGCCTAACTTGCGCAGTTTTAGGTGGCTTGGGCCTAACGCCCAAACCACCAAATCTAACGGTGACCCCCAAATTCCTAGCTGCGCCACAGGCCTAGTGCCTGACCTGTGCACCCGGGCCTAATGCCCGTCCCTGATGGTCTAGGGAGGAAAGGGAGAGGGGGCTGGGAGTAGCCTCACTGAGGCCTCACCTGATCCGGGGGTCTCCGCCGCCCTCTTCTGCCGCTGACCCGTCCTGGCCAGCGGCGTCGCCTCCGCTCCTCCGCGTCCAGCCGCCGCTGGACATCTTCTTGCAGGAGCCCGACGTCTTCCGGCCTCTTCAGCGGCCACCGGAGCTCTTCTTCAAACGGCCGTCGTCTTCTCCTCCGCGCCGGACTCTCTTCTCCGCTCCGGCGCGCCGACTCCTTTCTCCAGGTCCCGGCCGCTTTCTTCGCGCTCTTCCGCGTGCTTCTTCTCCTCGGCTCCCGCCCGGCGTCAAACGCCGGGAGCGGGGCCTATGACGCGGCGAGCGCCGATTGGCTCGCCGCGCCCCTCTCTGATTGCCCGCCGCTCCGGGAGCAGCGATTGGCTCCCGGAGGGCGCCAACATTTGAACTCCACCGCAGCCTCCGGTCCGGTGCAGGGAAAAGGGTAATCCCTGCACCGGACACCCGCCGCTCCTGCCCACGGACAAGCGCTGGGGACAGACAAACTGCCCAGGCGCTACCATACACACACTCCCGCAGGTGCTGCTGCTGGGATGTGTCCCGGGGTACAGGACACATCTCCACATTTCCCCCCCCTTTTTCCTTTGTAGTCCCTACAAAGGTCTCCACGACGTCCATCATCCGCGGGTCAGGGAATTCCGAGGTCCCTCCGGCGAGGTTGTGTTCGAGGGTCCAGCCCGGACAGACCGTGACCCCACATCCTTCCACCTCCAGCTCCGGGTTCCTCTTCTTACCTCCTGACCTCCATCGGCGGATCCTCTGGGGGAGTGGCATCTCCTCACGGTCGCTCGACGTTGGCCACCAAGGGGAATCTTCCTCCACGGGGACAACAGTCACCCACTCTTGACCTCCCATGTCGTCTGTGGCATCGTCCCTGTCTTCAGGGTGTGGTACCGACCACCACCCAACAGCGGAATCCTCCGGGGCATCCGTTTCCTCCCGGGCAACAACCACCATCTGTCGCATCTCCTCGTGGGGCATCTCCAAAGGTCCCATGTCTTCCTCTGGAACGGGTTCTCCCACGGCATCACGATCCTCTCCCCGTACGTCCGTCCATTTCGGCACTTCCGGCAGGTATTCTTGCTCCAGGACTACCTCCTCCTCTTCACGGAGGGCATTCAACTGGGAGCACGACTCCACCCGATCCTGCCAGTCACTCTCGTCGGCGCTTCCGATGCCATAGTCGTCCTCCATCTGTTCTTGGAGGGATTCGTCGGCGGACAGCTCACCATAGTCCGAGTCCTCCTCCGATATCTGGACTAGGGGATTATTTTCCTCCTCAGCGTACTTAGTCCTTTCCGCTGGCACCTCTGCTTCCTCAGCGTACTCCTTCGCTTCCGCTGGCATCTTTACTTCCTCAGCGTACTCCTTCGCTTCCGCTGGCATCTTTACTTCCTCAGCGTACTCCTTCGCTTCCGCTGGCATTTCTTGGTACCCAGGACACACTTGGTCCACACGTCCTGGTTGTGGACAGTTCCATCGCGGGGAGATTCCGGACGTCACCGTCACTGGGTCTTCACGCTTTTCGTCGCAGCGTGGTCTCTTCACCTCCCCGTCGTCCACCTCCGCCTTATGCGGGAAAGGATTCTGCCTTACTGGGGTCGCTTTCTTGGGACAGAGTAGGTCCGCGGCATCTTCCCAGGGGCACTCACTGGCCGCATGTCCTGGTCGCCGACACTTCCAACAAGGGAGGGCCACCGCCACCTTCTCCAAGACGGGTTCCTTGTCCACCTCCTTCACTGGGGAATCTTCACACGTTGGTTCCGGCTCAGAGGAAATGGGCACCTGCGAACTAACTTCAAGCAGGGTCTTCCGCTCCATTTCCCTGGTTTCCTCCTCCCATCTCTGGGCACGACCATCCGCAATCATCCGGTCTTCATTCCACGGACAATCGGGAAGCGCATGTCCTCTCGCCTCGCAGAGCGCACACACGGGCTCTGCAGCCACCCGGTTCCGAAGTTGCTGACGAGACTCCGTCATCTGCTTCACTGTGGCCTTGTAGTCCGCCCTGTCCTCAGTCCATGGACACTCCGGGAGTCTATGTCGGGGATCTCCACAGCTTTCACACTGGAAATCAACCTCGTCTTGACTCCACTCTTCACCCCAGGGACAACGGGTATGCTCATGCCCGTAGTTTCCGCAGAGCAAACACCAGGACTCCTTCTTCGCTTGGCCCTTCTGACGTCTTCGGTCCGCTTCCTGGACCACCTTCTTTAGGGACGTCTCTCGTCAAGTACACTCGTTGGCAAAGTGCCCCGTTTGCCGACATTTCTTGCAGGGCGTCACAGCGGCCTTCTTGCGCCCCTTCTCCCGGCGCTCTTCCTTTTCACGCTGGACCGACCGCTGCGCCATCTTCAGGAGGTCTGCCCCAGACACCGTCACCCAGTCGCTCTGGTCCGCACACGTCCGGGGGTGAGTCTGTTCCGGAGCCGTCCGCAGGGAGGTCTTCTTGGTGGCGTTCCACATCGTGTCCGTGATCCTGTATCCTTGATCCTGCCGACTACGCCAAAAATGTAAGAGGTGCGGCTGTGCGTGTGGTGGTGCCTGCTGCCGTGCAGGTGTAGTTTCGGTACTCACCAGGCGCCGCTCTCTCTCACCTTCAGGTACCGGAACCTTCAACGGACCTGGCAATCTTCAGTCAGATGCGGACACGGCGATTCCCTCTCGGAGCTGACCGACGACCGAGCTGTGGAGAAAATAGTTTACCTTGACGGCGACCTTCACCGGTTGGGTGAAAGGTCATCACTGGCACAAAGCCTCAGCCACCCAGATTTCACACACTCGCACTCTCGCGCGTAGTGTGATGAAGGGGATTCTCACGTCCGTGAGCAATCCCTATTCCGGCGCTCGGGGACAGACAAGGGACAAACGCACACAGATGCTACTCACCGTCAGTTCCGCACTGCGAACGTCTTCTTCTCTTACAGGTCCCTGTAAGGAGGCAAACAAACAAGCAAACAGCCGTGCAGGGCCTAACTCTAGCCTAGTGTCACACCCCTATACTAACTACAACGGCAGAGCCCTCAAACTAGCTCTGTGGGTGTGGTGCAACAAAACTAAACACACTTAACAAGCTCACACTTTACCCCGCACGGTAACAGCATACATCACGATACAAAGTGCAAGCAACGACCACGGTGCTGTCCCTTTAGTTACCCGACTCAGAACACCCGGTAGTGGGGGCCGCACAGCTCACCCACCTCCCGTACTCTCTTCTCAGGGGCTCAGGTCAAGCGGACCTGCCTACCTAACACCTCAGGGTGGCCTGGGCCTAGTGCCCAGTGCCACCTTTATTCACCTCGGGGCACTTATTCACTGGGCCTAGCGCCCCCTGACTGCACACAGGCCGGAGGCCTGACTTCACCCACGGGCCTAGCGCCAGCCTAACTTGTTGTCCGTTGGGTGACCTGGGCCTAGTGCCCAGGGTCACCTTATATGTACCTAGCGGCCACCAAACTGAACTAGGGCCTAATGCCCTCTAATACCCCCGCAGGCCTAATGCCTGGATTGCCCACGGGCCTAGTGCCCGCCTAACTTGCGCAGTTTTAGGTGGCTTGGGCCTAACGCCCAAACCACCAAATCTAACGGTGACCCCCAAATTCCTAGCTGCGCCACAGGCCTAGTGCCTGACCTGTGCCCCCGGGCCTAATGCCCGTCCCTGATGGTCTAGGGAGGAAAGGGAGGGGGCTGGGAGTAGCCTCACTGAGGCCTCACCTGATCCGGGGGTCCCCGGCGCCCTCTTCTTCCGCTGACCCGTCCTGGCCAGCGACGTTGCCTCCGCTCCTCCGCGTCCAGCCGCCGCTGGACATCTTCTTGCAGGAGCCCGACGTCTTCCGGCCTTTTCAGCGGCCACCGGAGCTCTTCTTCAAACAGCCGTCGTCTTCTCCTCCGTGCCGGACTTTCTTCTCTGCTCCGGCGCGCCGACTCCTTTCTCCAGGTCCCGGCCGCTTTCTTCGCGCTCTTCCGCGCGCTTCTTCTCCTCGGCTCCCGCCCGGCGTCTGACGTCAGACGCCGGGGGCGGGGCCTATGATGCGGCGAGCGCCGATTGGCTCGCCGCGCCCCTCTCTGATTGGCCGCCGCTCTGGGAGCCGCGATTGGCTCCAGGAGGGCGCCAACATTTGAACTCCTCCGCAGCCTCCGGTCCGGTGCAGGGAAAAGGGTAATCCCTGCACCGGACACCCGCCGCTCCTGCCCACGGACAAGTGCTGGGGACAGACAAACTGCCCCAGCGCTGCCATACACACACTCCCGCAGGGGACACAGATCCCCTGCGTGCTGCTGCTGGGATGTGTCCCGGGGTACAGGACACATCTCCACAAATGCACAGAAATCACAGGGCACTACTATAAGTGTAGGTTACATGGAGGGTGTTCCAGCGCTGTCCCTTTAATTTCAGTTAGTGCTACCAATACAACAGCAGCAACATGCGGTAAGGCATTGTCTTGGAGCAAGCAAATACCACTGTTTCTTCACCAACGAAATACTACAGCATGGCTAAACTTTCTCCACCATACGCTTGTTAAACTTTTCATGAGTTTCATTTCCTCCTTTTCCAAGTTTAACACAAAATTCAATCACACATCTCTAACAAAATCTCATAGACATTTCTTCCTTATCTGCTATGACGAAACATACGAAGATCTTCCACTCGCTGTGACCAAACAAAAAAGACAGCAGTCCAACCACAGGTTTTGACACCTCGATGTATGAGCGTCATAATAACCAACATAACATTGACATATCTATCTATCTATCTATCTATCTATCTATCTGTCTGTCTGTCTGTCTGTCTGTCTGTCTATCTATCATGTCAGAATGTATTATGTAGAACTGCCATGTAATGTAGATGTAATAGCAGTATGTATTCCAGCTGTGTAATGTAGCTGTGATATGTGTGTAGCCCTGCTGTGTAATGTAGATGTGATGTCAGCATGTAGTCCTGCTGTGTAATGTAGATGTGATGTCAGCATGTAGTCCTGCTGTGTAATGTAGATGTGATGTCAGCATGTAGTCCTGCTGTGTAATGTAGATGTGATGTCAGCATGTAGTCCTGCTGTGTAATGTAGATGTGATGTCAGCATGTAGTCCTGCTGTGTAATGTAGATGTGATGTCAGCATGTAGTCCTGCTGTGTAATGTAGATGTGATGTCAGCATGTAGCCCTGCTGTGTAATGTAGATGTGATGTCAGCATGTAGTCCTGCTGTGTAATGTAGATGTGATGTCAGCATGTAGCCCTGCTGTGTAATGTAGGCATTATGTAAGTATGTAGCCCTGCTGTAAAATGTAGCTGTGGAGTCAGCATGTAACTCTGCTGGGTTATGTAGCTGTGGAGTCAGCATGTAGCTCTGCTGTGTAACGTAGCTGTGATGTAGGTATGTCACCCTGCAGTGTAATGTAGGAGTGATGTCAGTATCAGGCCATGTAATGTAGGTGTGATGTCAGTATGTAGCCCTGTTGTGTAATGTAGATGTGATGTCAGCATGTAGCCCTGCTGTGTAATATAGCTGTGATGTCAGCATGTAGCCCTGCTGTGTAATGTAGCTGTGATGTCAGCATGTAGCCCTGCTGTGTAATATAGCTGTGATGTCAGCATGTAGCCCTGCTGTGTAATATAGCTGTGATGTCAGCATGTAGCCCTGCTGTGTAATGTAGCTGTGATGTCAGCATGTAGCCCTGCTGTGTAATGTAGCTGGGATGTCAGCATGTAGTCCTATTGTGTATTGTAGGTATGATGTCAGCATGTAGCCCTGCTGTGTAATGTAGCTGTGATGTAGGTATGTAACCCTGCTATGTAATGTAGCTGTGATGTAGGTATGTCACCCTGCAGTATAATGTAGGAGTGATGTCAGTATGAGGCCATGTAATGTAGGTGTGATGTCAGTATGTAGCCCTGTTGTGTAATGTAGATGTGATGTCAGAATGTAGCCCTGCTGTGTAATATAGCTGTGATGTCAGAATGTAGCCCTGCTGTGTAATGTAGCTGGGATGCATGTCAGCATGTAGTCGTATTGTGTATTGTAGGTATGATGCCAGCATGTAGCCCTGCTGTGTAATGTAGCTGTGATGTAGGTATGTAACCCTGCTATGTAATGTAGCTGTGATGTAGGTATGTCGCCTTGCTGTATAATGTAGGAGTGGTGTCAGTATGAGGCCATGTAATGTAGGTGTGATGTAAGTATGTAGTCCTGTTGTGTAATGTAGCTGTGATATCAGCATGTAGCCCTGCTGTGTAAAGTAGCTGTGATGTCAGCATGTAGCCCTGCTGTGTATTGTAGGTGTGATGTCAGCATGTAGCTGTAGAGATGTGCCCTGTATAACAGGGCATATCAGAGCAGCGGCGTAGTGCAGGGGATCTGCGTCCTCTGCAGAGTACAGTGGTGGCCGGCGCTGGCGCAGTGTGTCTGTCCCCAGCGCCTGTCAGTGTGCAGCAGCGGCGGTGTCCGCTGCAGGGACAGTGTATCGGTTCCCTGCACCTGATGAGAAGCGGCGATGGGCAGTGGCGCATCGACGTTTCAAACTTGGCGCCAATTTGGCCACCAATGAGAAGCGCCAGCCGCATCTTTTCAAATCAGGCGCCCTCCATGGGCCAATTGCGGCTCGCGGGGCGCCGGCCAATCAGAGGCGGGCGCGGCGAGACAATCGGTGCTCGCCACGTCATAGGCCTCGCCCCCGGCTTGTGACATTAGACGCTGGACGGGAGCCGAAGATAGAAGGAGCCGCACCGAAGAGCGGTTAAGAGTCGGGCGGCACCAGGAAGAAGAGGACGTTGCGGAGGGAGGTCCTGAGGCCGCGGAAGAGACCAGAAGAAGCTGGGCCCCGGGAAGATGTCCAGCGGTGGCTGGACACGGAGAGGCGACGGTGGCGCCGCTGGCCAGGATGAGCCAGCTGCAGAAGACGGAAGAGGAGCACCGGAGAGGTCACTAGGGGTGGGAAGCGAAAGAGCACAGGTAGGCCCTCTGTTAGGGCGCCTGTCACACCCCCTCTCCTCCCTAGACCACCAGGAATCGGGCATTAGGCCTGTGGGCACAGTCAGGCCACAGGCAACAGGCATAGAGGGCATTAGGCCCTAGTTCAGTAAAGTGCGGCCGTCAGGTATATAAGGTGACCCTGGGCACTAGGCCCAGGTCACCCAACGGGCCCCAAGTTAGGTGGGCACTAGTCACGTGGGTGATATCAGGCCTCTGGCCTGTGCGCAATTAGGGGCGCTAGGCCCAATAAATAAGTGGTCCCCCAGGTAAAAAAGGTGGCACTGGGCACTAGGCCCAGGCCATCCCGGTGGGTACAGGTAGGCAGGACCGCTTGGCCTGAGCCACTAGTAGGCCCAAGTAAGTGTATGGGAGGTGGGTAGGCCGTACGGCGCCCACTAACCTGTAGTCGAAGGCAGGTATGGATTTAAAGAGACAGCACCGTTGTAAGTACTTGGATTGCACTGTGTTTTGTGATGAATGTTGTTTCTGTGCAGGGCCAAGTTTGCTGATAGTTTGTGTCTAGTTTGCTGCACCACACACACAGAGCTAGTTTGAGGGCTCTGCCGTTATAGTTAGAGTAGTGGTGTTACATCAGGATAGAGTTAGACCCTGCACGGCTGTTTGTTTGTTTGCCTCCTTACAGGGACCTGCAAATGGAGAAGTTTGCAGTGCAAGATTGGCAATGGTGAGTAACTCTGTCCGCGTGTCCCTTTTGATGTGTGTTTGTCCCTATCTGTCTCCCTTCCTTCAGGGCGAACGGTGAACTTTGCACGCAGGTGCAAGGTTGAATTTACACCTGGTGCGAGAGTACCGATAGGTGAAATTCGGGCTCTGAGGCCGCGCGCCCAGGATGACCTTCACCTAGCCCGAAAGCTCTATTTTTCTGTTTCGGAGGCCGTTTTGGTCCACAGTTAGGAGGAACGGCACTTAGCAATCTCCTTTCCCCTAGGTCATCATGTCCGAGTCCGACTGAAGGTTCCAGGTCCGTTGAAGGTTCCGTGACCTGAAGGAAAGAGTGCGGTGCCTGGTAAGTAGTGAGTCTACTCCTGCATGGCAGCAGGCACTACACTGCACCGCCACCCTCTTACACAGCCCTGCTGTGTAATGTAGCTGTGATGTCAGCATGTAGCCATGCTGTGTAATGTAGCTGTGATGTCAGCATGTAGCCCTGCTTTGCAATGTAGCTGTGATGTAGATGTGTAGCCCTGCTGTGCAATGTTGGTATGATGTCCACCTGCTAGGTAATGAAACTGATGTCAGCATGTAGCCCTGTTTTGTAATGTAGGTGTGATGTCAGCTTGTAGCCCTATTGTGTATTGTAGGTGGGATGTCAGCATGTAGCCCTGCTGAGTAATGTAGGAGTGATGTTAGTATGTAGTCCTGCTGTGTAATATGGCTGTGATGTCAGCATGTAGCCCTGCTGTGTAATGTAGCTGTGACGTCAGCATGTAGCCCTGCTGTGTGATGTAGCTGTGATGTCAGCATGTAGCCCTATTGTGTATTGTAGGTGGGATGTCAGCATGTAGCCCTGCTGTGTAATGTAGGTATGATATTAGTATGTAGACCTGCTGTGTAATGTAGCTGTGATGATAGCATGTAGCCCTGCTGTGTAATGTAGCTGTGATATCAGCATGTAGTCCTGCTGTATAATGTATATGTGATGTCAGCGTGTAGCCCTGCTATGTTATGGAGCTCTGATGTCAGCATGTAGCCCTGCTGTGTAATGTACCTGTGGAGTCAGCATGTAGCTCTGCTGTGTTATGTAGCTGTGGAGTCAGCATGTCGCCCTGCTGTATAATGTAGGTGTGATGTCAGTATGTAGCCCTGCTGTGTAATGTAGCTGTGATATCAGCATGTAGCCCTGCTGTATAATGTAGCTGTGATGTAGGTATGTAGCCCTGCTGTGTAAAGTAGCTGTGATGTCAGCATGTAGCCCTGATGTGTATTGTAGGTGTGATGTCAGCATATAGTCCTGCTGTGTAATGTAGCTGTGATGATGGCATGTAGCCCTGCTGTGTAATGTATCTATGATGTAGGTATGTAGCCCTGCTGTGTAATGTAGCTGTGATATGAGCATGTAGTCCGTAGTCCTGCTGTGTAATGTAGCTGTGATGTAGGTATGTAGCTCTGCTGTGTAATGTATGAGTGATGTCAGTATGTAGACCTGCTAGGTAATGAAACGGTGACGTTAGCATGAATCCCTGCTGTGTAATATGGCTGTGATGTCAGCATGTAGCCCTGTTGTGTAATGTAGCTGTGATGTCAGCATGTAGCCCTGCTGTGTAATGTAGCTGTGATGTCAGCATGTAGCTCTATTGTGTATTGTAGGTATGATGTCAGCATGTAGCCCTGCTGTGTAATGTAGCTGTGTTGCAGGTATGTAGCCCTGCTGTGTAATGTAGGTGTGATGTCAGTATGTAGACCTGCTTTGTAATATAGCTGTGATGATAGCATGTAGCCCTGCTGTGTAAGGTAGCTGTGATGTCAGCATGTAACTTTGCTGTGTAATGTAGCTGTGATGTAGATATGTAGACCTGCTTTGTAATGTAGCTGTGATTTCAGTATATAGCCCTGTTGTGTAATGTAGCTGTGATATCAGCATGTAGCCCTGCTGTGTAATGTAGCTGTGATGTAGGTATGTAGCCCTGCTGTGTAATGTAGGAGTGATGTCCGCATGCCCTGCTGTGTAATATAGGTGTGATGTCAGTATGTAGTCCTGCTGTGTAATGTAGCTGTGATGTCAGCATGTAGCCCTGCTGTGTAATATAGCTGTGATGTCAGCATGTAGCCCTGCTGTGTAATGTAGCTGTGATGTCAGCATATAGCCCTATTGTGTATTGTAGCTGTGATGTAGGTATGTAGCCCTGCTGTGTAATGTAAGAGTGATGTCAGCATGTAGCCCTGCTGTGCAGTGTAGTTGTGATGTCAGTATGTAGTCCTGCTGTGTAATGTAGCTGTGATGTCAGCATGTAGCCCTGCTGTGTAATATAGCTGTGATGCCAGCATGTAGCCCTGCTGTGAAATGTAGCTGTGATGTCAGCATACAGCCCTGCTGTGTATTGTAGGTTTGATGTCAGCATATAGCCCTGTGTTATGCACACCAGTGCCAGCAGGAAAGTACTGGTGTCAGAACTGTTATGCACTCCAGTGTCTGCAGGAATGTACTGGTGTTTGAACTGTTATGCAAAACAGATGGACTCACAGACAAACTGGGGGATATGACATAACGTACACAGAAGGTGATAGGGTAACAAAATACACACAAAGTGAACAGAGAAGCCCAGAGGCTAAGGAACTGGGTATCTCCCTTGTATTAGAACTGCTAAGATGGAAAAAGCAAGATGTTGTGTTTTAATACATAGAGTACCCGAAATGCTGTTGCTAAGGGCAACAGCAAAACCCTAAAGGGTTACCAACGGGTGTGGCAGTAAACTCCTTGGTCAGAGATGGAATGATAGACACAAGGAGAATCTCCACAATCCTAATTCTCACTTGCAGTGCACAGGTTTTAGCTTACTGCCACTAAACTGACCCCTGACACCTAGCACAGTGAGACAGGATTAGACAGGCAAGTCTTAGAATACAGCCGCAAACTTGCTAAGTTCACAGAGTAGAAACAGAACCCCAGCAAGCTAAACGACTGACTCCAGTCTTACTGCTAGGTCTGGATTGGCAGAGTGTAATACCAAATTCCCAGGCCTATTTGCAGTAAGCAACAAACAAATACAAAGCTACACAGTACTGGCTAACGTTCATGAACTGACTAAACAACAAAGATTCAGCAGCATCTGCTTACCCTGAAAAGAGGCCTTATAAAGCAGGTGCTGTCCACGCCCCACTCAGACCTCACAGACTGTGAGCACAAAAACCAGCACCGGATCCCCTGCCGTGCACAGAGCCTATAACCACTGCACAGCAAAAGACCCGAACCGGAGTATCAGCTGCGCTCAGGTTACTCCACTAGCACTTGTCTCCCGGTTGCCATGACGACGTGGCAGCACAGGGCAGGAGACCCTAACACCCTGCTGTGTAATGTACATGTGATGTAGGTATGTAGTTCTACTGTGTAATGTAGGAGTGATGTCCGCATGTAGCCCTGCTCTGTAATGTAGGTGTGATGACAGCATTTAGCCCTACTGTGTAATATAGCTGTGATATCAGCATGTAGCCCTGCTGTGTAATGTAGCTGTGATGTCAGCATGTAGCCCTGCTGTGTAATGTAGCTGTTTTGTGGGTATGTAGCTCTGCTGTGTAATGTAGGAGTGATGTCCGCATGCCCTGCTGTGTAATGTAGGTGTGATGTCAGTATGTAGTCCTGCTGTGTAATGTAGCTGTGATGTCAGCATGTAGCCCTGCTGTGTAATATAGCTGTGATGCCAGCATGTAGCCCTGCTGTGAAATGTAGCTGTGATGTCAGCATACAGCCCTATTGTGTATTGTGGGTGTGATGTCAGCATGTAGCATTGCTGTGTAATGTACATGTGATGTAGGTATGTAGCTCTACTATGTAATGTAGGAGTGATGTCCGCACGTAGCCCTGCTGTGTAATATAGCTGTGATATCAGCATGTAGCCCTGCTGTGTAATGTAGCTGTGATGTCAGTATGTAGTCCTGCTGTGTAATATAGCTGTGATGCCAGCATGTAGCCCTGCTGTGAAATGTAGCTGTGATGTCAGCATACAGCCCTATTGTGTATTGTGGGAAGTGATATCAGCATGCAGCCCTGCTGTGTAATAGAACTGTGATGTCAGCATGTAGCCCTGCTGTTTAATGTAGCTGTGATGTAGATAGGTAGCCCTGCTGTATAATGTAGATGTGATGTCAATATGTAGCCCTGCAGTGTAATGTAGGTGTGATGTCAGTATATAGCCCTGTTGTGTATTGTAGCTGTGATGTAGGAATGTAGCCCTGCTGTGTAATGTAGGAGTGATGTCCACATGTAGCCGTGCTCTTTAATGTAGATGTGATGTCAGCATCTAGCTCTGCTGTGTAATGTAGCTGTGATGTCAGCATGTAGCCCAATTGTGTAATGTAGGTATGATGTCAGCATATAGTCCTGCTGTGTAATGTAGCTGTGTTGTAGGTATGCAACCCTGCTGTGTAATGTAGGTGTGATGTCAGTATGTAGTCTTGCTGTGTAATGTAGCTGTGATGTCAGCATGTAGCCCTGCTGTGTAATGTAGCTGTGATATACAGTAGATATGTAGCCCTGCTTTGTAATGTAGCTGTGATGTAGATATGTAGCCTTGCTGTGTAATGTAGGAGTGATGTCCGCATGTAGCCCTGCTGTGTAATGTAGCTGTGATGTTCACATGTAGCCCTGCTGTGTAATTTAACTCTGATATCCACATGTAGTCCTGCTGTGAATGTAGATGTGATGTCAGCATGTAGCCCTGCTGTGTAATGTAGTTGTGATGTCAGCATGTAACCCTATTGTGTATTGTATATGTGATGTCAGCAAGTAGCCCTTCTGTGTAATGTAGCTGTGATGTAGGTATGTAGCCCTGCTGTGTAATGTAGGTGTGATGTCCGCATGTAGCCCTGCTGTGTAATGTAGGTGTGATGTCAGTATGTAGTCCTGCTGTGTAATGTAGCTGTGATGTCAGCATATAGCCCTATTGTGTATTGTAGCTGTGATGTAGGTATGTAGCCCTGCTGTGTAATGTAAGAGTGATGTCAGCATGTAGCACTGCTGTGCAATCTAGGTGTGATGTCAGTATGTAGTCCTGCTGTGTAATGTAGCTGTGATGTCAGCATGTAGCCCTGGCGTGTAATATAGCTGTGATGTCAGCATGTAGCCCTGCTGTGTAATGTAGCTGTGATGTCAGCATATAGCCCTATTGTGTATTGTAGCTGTGATGTAGGTATGTAGCCCTGCTGTGTAATGTAAGAGTGATGTCAGCATGTAGCCCTGCTGTGCAATGTAGTTGTGATGTCAGTATGTAGTCCTGCTGTGTAATATAGCTGTGATGCCAGCATGTAGCCCTGCTGTGTATTGTAGGTTTGATGTCAGCATGTAGCCCTGCTGTGTAATGTACATGTGATGTATGTATGTATGTATGTATGTATGTATGTAGTTCTGCTGTGTAATGTAGGAGTGATGTCCGCATGTAGCCTGCTGTGTCATGTAGGTGTGATGACAGCATTTAGCCCTGCTGTGTAATATAGCTGTGATATCAGCATGTAGCCCTGCTGTGTAATGTAGCTGTGATGTCAGCATGTAGCCCTGCTGTGTAATTTAACTGTGATGTAGATATGTAGCCCTGTTGTGTAATGTAGATGTGATGTCAATATGTATCCCTGCTGTGTAATGTAGCTGCGATGTCAGTATATAGCCCTGTTGTGTAATGTAGCTGGGATATCAGCATGTAGCCCTGCTGTGTAATGTAGCTGTGATGTAGGTATGTAGCCCTGCTGTGTAATGTAGGAGTGATGTCCACATGTAGCCGTGCTGTGTAATCTAGGTGTGATGTCAGTATGTAGTCTAGTTGTGTAATGTAGATGTGATGTCAGCATGTAGCCCTGCTGTGTGATATACCTGTGATGTCAGCATGTAGCCCTGCTGTGTAAAGTAGCTGTGATGTCAGCATGTAGCCCTATTGTGTAATGTAGGTATGATGTCAGCATGTAGCCCTGTGTTATGCACACCAGTGCCTGCAGGAATGTACTGGTGTTTGAACTGTTATACACACCAGTGCCTGCAGGAATGTACTGGTGTCTGAACAGAGAGGGATGCAAAACAAATGAACTCACAGACAGACTGGGAAATATGACATAACGTACACAGAAGGTGATAGGGTAACAAAACCAACACAGAGTGAACAGAGAAGCCCAGAGGCTAAGAAACTGGGTGTCTCCCTAGTATTAGAAATGCTCAGATGGAAAAAGCAAGATGTTGTGTTTTAATACGTAGAGAACCCGAAATGCTGTTGCTAAGGGCAACAGCAAAACCCTAAAGGGTTACCAACGGGTGTGGCAGTAAACTCCTTGGTCAGAGATGGAATAATAGACACAAGGAGAGTCTCCACAATTCTAATTCTCACTTGCAGGGCCCAGGTTCAGCTTACTGCCACTAAACTGACACATGGACGCCCTGCACAGTGAGAGAGGATTATGCAGGCAGGTCTGAAAGTACAGCCACAAACCTGCTGGGTTCACAGAATAGCAAAAGAACCTCAGCAGGCTAAACGACTGACTCCAGTCTTACTGCTAGGTCTGGATTGGCAGAGTGTAGTACCAAATGCCCAGGCCTATTTGCAGTAAGCAACAACAAAATACAAAGCTACACAGTACTGGCTAACTTTCAGGAACTGACTAACCAACAAAGATTCAGCAGCATCTGCTTAACCTGAGAAGAGGCCTTATAAAGCAGGTGCTGTCCACGCCCCCCTCAGACCACAGACTGTGAGCACAAAAACCAGCACCGGACCCCATGCCTGTAACCACTGCACAGCAAAAGACCCGAACCGGAGTATCAGCTGCGCTCAGGTTACTCCGCTAGCACTTGTCTCCCGGTTGCCATGACGACGTGGCAGCACAGGGCAGGAGACCCTAACAGTACCCCCCCTCTGACGAGGGGTCAAAGAACCCCTACCACCGGGTTTATCGGGGAACTGCGAGAAGAAAGAGCGTATCAGTCTGGGGGCATGAAGATCACAACTGCGCACCCACGACCGCTCCTCCGGGCCATACCCCTTCCAGTGCACCAAAAATGACAGCCGACCCCGAACCATCTTGGAGTCAAGAATCCTTTCAACAACAAACTCCCTCTGGCCACGTATCAGAAGAGGGGAAGGTCTTCCTCTGGAAGAAGGATTACTAATCGCCCGTTTTAAAGGGGGACAATGAAATGTTTTATTGATACCCAAAGAACGGGGCAGATCTAACTGAAATGCCACCGGATTGATAACCCTGGTGATCTTATAAGGGCCGATGAACCGGGGGCCTAACTTATGAGATGGCTGTTTCAACTTCAAATTCTTGGTAGACAACCAGACGAAGTCTCCTAATTTGAAGCTGCAGGGTCTTTTCCGCTTATCAAAAACCCTTTTGGTCACTAATGACACAGACACAAGGGCTTTCTTCACTTTCCTCCAAATACCTCTAAGGACCGAAACCACAGAGGAACCACCAGGCGTGGAGTCCAGGGGGTCAAAAGAATTGGCCTTAGGATGATGCCCATACACACAAAGGAAGGGAGAGATCCCTGTAGCAGAGTGAGCCGCGTTGTTATAGGCAAACTCCGCCATTGACAGATGAGCAACCCAGTCAGTCTGACACTTGGAGACATAACACCTGAGGAACTGCTCCAAGGTCTGGTTCACCCTTTCAGTCTGCCCATTAGACTGCGGATGGTAGCCTGACGACAAGCTGACAGAAATCTGGAGATCGGAACAAAATGCCCTCCAGAATTTGGCCACAAACTGGGATCCGCGGTCAGAGACCACATCAAGTGGCAACCCGTGGAGGCGCACAACATGCAGCATAAATAATTCAGACAGGCGTCTGGCAGATGGCAGCCCAACCAGTGGAACGAAGTGCGCCATCTTCGAAAACCTGTCAACGACAACCCAGATGGCTGTCATCCCAGAGGATTTGGGCAAGTCCACAACAAAATCCATTGAAATGTGGGTCCATGGCTTAGATGGAATAGAGAGTGGATGTAATGGGCCAACAGGAACCCCTCTAGGAGTCTTATTTCGGGCACAGATGTCACATGCCCGAACCCACTGATCCACATCCTTAGCCACCGAGGGCCACCACACCGCCCTAGATAGCAACTCCCGAGTTCTGGCAATACCCGGGTGACCTGCCGACTTCTTGGCATGGAATTCCAGGAACACTCGCTGTCTTAACCTAGGAGGCACAAACAAAAGACCTACCGGAAGGTCTGGAGGAGCCTGCTCCTGTGCTCTAAGGACTAATGACAAGAGGTCCTGGGTAATGCCCACTTTAATACATGATGGGGACACAATGGGCAACGGCTCCTCGGTGGTCTCCTGGATTGGAGCAAAACTCCGCGAGAGCGCATCAGCCTTGATGTTTTTTGACCCAGGGCGATATGTTATCAAAAAATTAAAGCGAGCAAAAAACAAAGCCCATCGTGCCTGCCTGGCATTGAGACGCTTCGCTGACTCTAAATATGCCAAATTCTTATGGTCGGTGAGAATTGAGACCACAAACTTAGCCCCCTCAAGCCAGTGTCTCCACTCCTCGAGTGCATCCTTAATAGCCAACAATTCCCGGTTACCCACGTCATAATTCATCTCGGCAGGCGAAAATTTACGGGAAAAGTAAGCACAGGGATGAAGGCGATTATCAGACACTCCCATCTGAGAGAGCACTGCCCCAATACCCATCTCAGAGGCATCCACCTCCACCACAAAAGGACGCTCTGGATCTGGGTGTCGCAGCACCTTGGCCGAGACAAATGCCCTTTTGAGACGGGCAAAAGCCGCTTTGGCCTCACGAGACCAGTGAGCAACATCCGCCCCTTTCTTAGTGAGTGCCACCAAGGGCGCCACTATAGACGAAAATCCAGCGATAAATCGTCTATAAAAATTTGCAAAGCCCAGGAAACGCTGAAGCGCCTTCAAACTAGTGGGCTGCACCCAATCCAGGACTGCCTGTACCTTGGAACCCTCCATTTGGAAACCTTCTGGGGAGATAATATATCCTAGAAATGCGATTTGCTGAACTTCAAATTCGCACTTCTCCAGCTTCGCCCCAAGCCGGTGGTCTCTGAGTTTCTGGAGGACTAAGCGTACATGCTTCCGATGTTCCTCCAGGGAATGGGAGAAGATTAGGATGTCATCTAAGTATACAACTAAGAATCTATCCAAATATTCCCTGAGCACATCGTTCATGAAATCCTGGAAGACTGCCGGGGCATTACAGAGCCCAAAAGGCATCACCAAATATTCATAATGCCCTGAGTGGGTATTAAAGGCAGTCTTCCATTCATCCCCCTCTCTTATTCGGATTAGATTGTACGCACCGCATAGGTCAATCTTAGAAAAAATGGTGGCAGTACGAAGCTGGTCAAACAAGACCGAAATGAGAGGCTGTGGGTATGAGTTTTTAATCGTGATACGGTTCAATTCCCTGAAGTCGATGCAGGGTCGCAATGAACCGTCCTTTTTACCCACGAAGAAGAACCCCGACCCAACTGGAGACTGTGAAGGTCTGATAAATCCTTTAGCCAAGTTCTCCTGAATGTACTCTGCCATAGCCTGAGTCTCAGGACGTGACAGGGAGTACAACCTGCTCTTGGGAAGCTTAGCATTCGGCAACAAATCAATGGCACAGTCATAGGGGCGATGGGGAGGTAGTACCTCTGCAACTTTTTTGGAGAACACGTCCGCAAAATCTGCATAACACCCTGGCAATCCTGGCAAACTTAGCTGCGAGAGCCTGACTGGAAGGCTCAAGCAACTCCTGAAACAATCAGTACCCCAACTAAGAATCTCCCCAGAGACCCAGTCAAATTGAGGATTGTGGGCCCTTAACCAGGGTAACCCCAACACCAATGGGGCAAAAGTACAGACAGTCACATAAAAGGACAATTTTTCAGAGTGTGTGGCTCCAATAAACAAAGAAATCTGGCTAGTGCAAGAGGTAATTTTACCCTGGGATAATGGTTCCCCGTTTAACCCACAAATCTCAATTTCCGACGCCAAGGGTACTAAGGAAACAGAGTGTTTCAGGGCGAATTGGCGGTCCATAAAAACCCCGTCGGCCCCACTGTCCACAAAGGCCTCAGTCTTGACAGTTTGACCGAGGATCTTCAAGGTCACCGGAATGATAAAAGTCTTCTTGGGAAATTCTGACTTCTGGCCTGACAGGATATTTCCCATCACCCTCAGGCCCTGAAGTTTTCCGGCTTTTCTGAGCATGATACTACCACATGACCCTTATTCCCACAGTACAAACACAACCCCTGCTGTCTCCTCCGCGTCTTCTCACGCGAGGAGAGGCGGGTAGCCCCAATCTGCATAGGCTCCTCGGAAAATTCCTCAGAGTCTGAGGTTCCCTTGGGAAAGAAGGGAACCTCGGTCTCCCTTTCAAGCCTACGCTCTCTCAGCCGTCTATCCACCCGGATGGATAACTGCATGAGCTGATCCAAGCTATCAGGCAAGGGATATTGTACCAGTTGGTCTTTTATCTGGTTAGAAAGACCTCTTCGGTACTGGTGTCTCAGGGCTGGGTCATTCCACTGGGTATCATGGGCCAACCTCCGAAACTCCGTACAGTAAACCTCAACTGGCCTTCGCCCTTGCTTAAGGATCGAAATCTGAGCCTCGGCTGAGGCCGTCTTGTCAGGGTCATCATACAACATGCCCAGTGCCGTAAAAAAAGCATCAACACTTTTAAGCGACGGACAGTCAGGCTGCAACCCATATGCCCAGACCTGTGGGTCTCCTTGTAGCAAGGAAATCACTATGCCCACCCGCTGAATCTCTGACCCAGAAGACTGAGGCCTAAGCTGGAAATATAACTTGCAGCTCTCCTTGAAACAAAAGAACTGCGAGCGATCTCCAGAAAAACGATCCGGAAGATTTACTTTCGGCTCCTTAACCCCTGAAGGTGCTGCTGCTGCGGGAGCTCCGCCAGCGGCCTGGGAGGTGTGCATTTTAATGGACAAATCATTAAATTGACGAGTCAGGACCTGCACCTGATCGACCACCTGTTGCAACGTATTTTCTCTATCGTCCTAGTGGATGCTGGGGTTCCTGAAAGGACCATGGGGAATAGCGGCTCCGCAGGAGACAGGGCACAAAAAGTAAAGCTTTTCCAGATCAGGTGGTGTGCACTGGCTCCTCCCCCTATGACCCTCCTCCAGACTCCAGTTAGATTTTTGTGCCCGGCCGAGAAGGGTGCAATTCTAGGTGGCTCTCATAAAGAGCTGCTTAGAGAAAGTTTAGCTTAGGTTTTTTATTTTACAGTGATTCCTGCTGGCAACAGGATCACTGCAACGAGGGACAGAGGGGAGAAGAAGTGAACTCACCTGCGTGCAGGATGGATTGGCTTCTTGGCTACTGGACATCAGCTCCAGAGGGACGATCACAGGTACAGCCTGGATGGTCACCGGAGCCGCGCCGCCGGCCCCCTTGCAGATGCTGAAGTAAGAAGAGGTCCAGAATCGGCGGCTGAAGACTCCTGCAGTCTTCTAAAGGTAGCGCACAGCACTGCAGCTGTGCGCCATTTTCCTCTCAGCACACTTCACACGCAGTCACTGAGGGTGCAGGGCGCTGGGGGGGACGCCCTGGGAGGCAAATGTAAACCTATATAAAGGCTAAAAATACCTCACATATAGCCCCCAGAGGCTATATGGAGATATTTAACCCCTGCCTGTATTCACAAAATAGCGGGAGACGAGCCCGCCGGAAAAGGGGCGGGGCCTATCTCCTCAGCACACGGCGCCATTTCCTCTCACAGCTCCGCTGGTCAGGACGGCTCCCAGGTCTCTCCCCTGCACTGCACTACAGAAACAGGGTAAAACAGAGAGGGGGGGCAAATTTAATGGCAATATCTTGATATATATAAAGCAGCTATAAGGGAGCACTTATTATAAGGCTATCCCTGTCATATATAGCGCTTTTTGGTGTGTGCTGGCAGACTCTCCCTCTGTCTCCCCAAAGGGCTAGTGGGTCCTGTCTTCGTTTAGAGCATTCCCTGTGTGTCTGCTGTGTGTCGGTACGTGTGTGTCGACATGTATGAGGACGATATTGGTGTGGAGGCGGAGCAATTGCCAAATATGGGGATGTCACCTCCTAGGGGGTCGACACCAGAATGGATGCCTTTATTTATGGAATTACGGGATAGTGTCAACACGCTAAAGCAGTCGTTTGACGACATGAGGCGGCCGGACAATCAATTAGTGCCTGTCCAGGCGCCTCAAACACCGTCAGGGGCTGTAAAACGCCCTTTGCCTCAGTCGGTCGACACAGACCCAGACACAGGCACTGATTCCAGTGGTGACGAATCAACCGTATTTTCCAGTAGGGCCACACGTTATATGATTTTGGCAATGAAGGAGGCGTTACATTTAGCTGATACTACAGGTACCACTAAACAGGGTATTATGTGGGGTGTAAAAAAAACTACCTATAGTTTTTCCTGAATCAGAAGAATTAAATGACGTGTGTGATGAAGCGTGGGTTGCCCCTGATAAAAAGCTGATAATTTCAAAGAAATTATTGGCATTATACCCTTTCCCGCCAGAGGTTAGGGAGCGCTGGGAAACACCTCCTAGGGTGGACAAGGCGCTAACACGCTTATCAAAACAAGTGGCGTTACCTTCTCCTGAGACGGCCGCACTTAAAGATCCATCAGATAGGAGGATGGAAAATATCCAAAAAAGTATATACACACATGCAGGTGTTATACTACGACCAGCTATAGCGACTGCCTGGATGTGCAGTGCTGGGGTAGTTTGGTCAGAGTCCCTGATTGAAAATATTGATACCCTGGACAGGGACAATATTTTACTGTCGTTAGAACAAATAAAGGATGCATTTCTTTATATGCGTGATGCACAGAGGGATATCTGCACACTGGCATCACGGGTAAGTGCTATGTCCATTTCGGCCAGAAGAGCTTTATGGACGCGACAGTGGACAGGCGATGCGGATTCAAAACGGCATATGGAAGTTTTGCCGTATAAAGGGGAGGAGTTATTTGGAGTCGGTCTATCAGATTTGGTGGCCACGGCTACAGCCGGGAAATCCACCTTTCTACCTCAAGTCACTCCCCAACAGAAAAAGGCACCGACTTTTCAACCGCAGCCCTTTCATTCCTTTAAAAATAAGAGAGCAAAGGGCTATTCATATCTGCCACGAGGCAGAGGTCGAGGGAAGAAACAGCAACAGGCAGCTCCTTCCCAGGAACAGAAGCCCTCCCCGGCTTCTACAAAAGCCTCAGCATGACGCTGGGGCTTCTCAAGCGGACTCGGGGACGGTGGGAGGTCGTCTCAAAAATTACAGCGCGCAGTGGGCTCACTCGCAGGTAGATCCCTGGATCCTGCAGATAATATCTCAGGGGTACAGGTTGGAATTAGAGACAGATCCACCTCGCCGTTTCCTGAAGTCTGCTTTACCAACGTCCCCTTCCGAAAGGGAGACGGTTTTGGAAGCCATTCACAAGCTGTACTCTCAGCAGGTGATAGTCAAGGTACCTCTTCTACAACAAGGGAAGGGGTATTATTCCACTCTATTTGTGGTACCGAAGCCGGATGGCTCGGTAAGGCCTATTCTAAATCTGAAGTCCTTGAACCTGTACATAAAGAAGTTCAAGTTCAAGATGGAGTCACTCAGAGCAGTGATAGCGAACCTGGAAGAAGGGGACTTTATGGTATCCTTGGACATCAAGGATGCGTATCTCCACGTTCCAATTTACCCCTCACACCAGGGGTACCTCAGGTTCGTTGTACAAAACTGTCACTATCAGTTTCAGACGCTGCCGTTTGGTTTGTCCACGGCACCTCGGGTCTTTACAAAGGTAATGGCCGAGATGATGATTCTTCTTCGAAGAAAAGGCGTATTAATTATCCCATACTTGGACGATCTCCTAATAAGGGCAAGGTCCAGAGAACAGCTAGAGATGGGATTAGCAATATCTCAAGAGGTGCTAAAGCAGCACGGATGGATTCTGAATATTCCAAAATCCAAATTAATGCCGACAACTCGTCTGCTGTTCCTAGGGATGATTCTGGACACGGTTCAGGAAAAGGTTTTTCTTCCCGAGGAAAAAGCCAAGGAGTTATCCGACCTGGTCAGGAATCTCCTAAAACCAGGAAAGGTGTCTGTGCATCAATGCACGCATCTTCAGATGCACCTGCGGATAACCCTGTCTCCAAGGACAAGGGTATCTCTTCTGTGGTGGTTGCAGAGGGCTCATCTATTGGAGGGCCGCAGATTCGGCATACAGGATTGGATCCTGGTGACCACGGACGCCAGCCTGAGAGGCTGGGGAGCAGTCACACAAGGAAGAAACTTCCAGGGAGTGTGGTCGAGCCTGGAAAAGTCTCTTCACATAAACATTCTGGAACTAAGAGCAATCTACAATGCTCTAAGCCAGGCGGAACCTCTGCTTCAAGGAAGACCGGTGTTGATCCAGTCGGACAACATCACGGCAGTCGCCCATGTAAACAGACAGGGCGGCACAAGAAGCAGGAGTGCAATGGCAGAAGCTGCCAGGATCCTTCGCTGGGCGGAGAATCACGTGATAGCACTGTCAGCAGTGTTCATCCCGGGAGTGGACAACTGGGAAGCAGACTTCCTCAGCAGACACGATCTTCACCCGGGAGAGTGGGGACTTCATCCAGAAGTTTTCCACATGCTAATAAACCGTTGGGAAAGACCAATGGTGGACATGATGGCGTCTCGCCTCAACAAAAAACTGGACAGGTATTGCGCCAGGTCAAGAGATCCGCAGGCAATAGCTGTGGACGCGCTGGTAACACCTTGGGTGTACCAGTCGGTGTATGTGTTTCCTCCTCTGCCTCTCATACCAAAGGTATTGAGAATCATACGGCAAAGCGGAGTAAGAACGATACTAGTGGCTCCGGATTGGCCAAGAAGGTCTTGGTACCCGGAACTTCAAGAGATGGTCACGGACGATCCGTGGCCTCTACCTCTAAGACAGGACCTGCTTCAGCAGGGACCGTGTCTATTCCAAGACTTACCGCGGCTGCGTTTGACGGCATGGCGGTTGAACGCCAGATACTAAAAGGAAAAGGCATTCCAGAAGAAGTCATTCCTACCTTGATTAAGGCAAGAAAGGAAGTCACCGCGAAGCATTATCACCGCATTTGGCGGAAATATGTTGCGTGGTGCGAGGATCGGAGTGCTCCGACGGAGGAATTTCAACTGGGTCGTTTCCTACATTTCCTGCAATCAGGATTGTCTATGGGTCTCAAATTGGGATCTATTAAGGTTCAAATTTCGGCCCTGTCAATATTCTTCCAAAAAGAATTGGCCTCAGTTCCTGAGGTCCAGACTTTTGTCAAAGGAGTACTGCATATACAGCCTCCTGTGGTGCCTCCGGTGGCACCGTGGGATCTAAATGTAGTTTTAGATTTCCTCAAATCCCATTGGTTTGAACCACTAAAAAATGTGGATTTGAAATATCTCACATGGAAAGTGACTATGTTACTGGCCCTGGCGTCCGCCAGGAGAGTATCTGAACTGGCGGCTTTATCTTATAAAAGCCCTTATTTAATTTTCCATTCGGATAGGGCAGAGCTGCGGACGCGTCCGCATTTTCTCCCTAAGGTGGTATCAGCGTTTCACCTGAACCAGCCTATTGTAGTGCCTGCGGCTACAAGCGACTTGGAGGACTCCAAGTTGTTGGACGTTGTCAGAGCTTTAAAAATATACATTTCAAGGACGGCTGGAGTCAGAAAATCTGACTCGCTGTTTATACTGTATGCACCCAACAAGTTGGGTGCGCCTGCTTCTAAGCAGTCGATTGCTCGTTGGATTTGTAACACAATTCAACTTGCACATTCTGTGGCAGGCCTGCCACAGCCTAAATCTGTTAAGGCCCATTCCACAAGGAAGGTGGGCTCATCTTGGGCGGCTGCCCGAGGGGTCTCGGCATTACAACTCTGCCGAGCAGCTACGTGGTCAGGGGAGAACACGTTTGTAAAATTCTACAAATTTGATACCCTGGCAAAGGAGGACCTGGAGTTCTCTCATTCGGTGCTGCAGAGTCATCCGCACTCTCCCGCCCGTTTGGGAGCTTTGGTATAATCCCCATGGTCCTTTCAGGAACCCCAGCATCCACTAGGACGATAGAGAAAATAAGAATTTACTTACCGATAATTCTATTTCTCGGAGTCCGTAGTGGATGCTGGGCGCCCATCCCAAGTGCGGATTATCTGCAATACTTGTACATAGTTATTGTTAACTAATTCGGGTTATTGTTTAGGGAGCCATCTTTCAGAGGCTCTTCTGTTATCATACTGTTAACTGGGTTTAGATCACAAGTTGTACGGTGTGATTGGTGTGGCTGGTATGAGTCTTACCCGGGATTCAAAATCCTCCCTTATTGTGTACGCTCGTCCGGGCACAGTACCTAACTGGAGTCTGGAGGAGGGTCATAGGGGGAGGAGCCAGTGCACACCACCTGATCTGGAAAAGCTTTACTTTTTGTGCCCTGTCTCCTGCGGAGCCGCTATTCCCCATGGTCCTTTCAGGAACCCCAGCATCCACTACGGACTCCGAGAAATAGAATTATCGGTAAGTAAATTCTTATTTTGAGGGGTATGCTCCATATTCCCACAAAATTTCAACAGGAGTATTGGGCTGCTGAATATGTTATGCACACCAGTGCCTGCAGGAATGTACTGGTGTTTGAACTGTTATACACACCAGTGCCTGCAGGAATGTACTGGTGTCTGAACAGAGAGGGATGCAAAACAAATGAACTCACAGACAGACTGGGAAATATGACATAACGTACACAGAAGGTGATAGGGTAACAAAACCAACACAGAGTGAACAGAGAAGCCCAGAGGCTAAGAAACTGGGTGTCTCCCTAGTATTATAAATGCTCAGATGGAAAAAGCAAGATGTTGTGTTTTAATACGTAGAGAACCCGAAATGCTGTTGCTAAGGGCAACAGCAAAACCCTAAAGGGTTACCAACGGGTGTGGCAGTAAACTCCTTGGTCAGAGATGGAATAATAGACACAAGGAGAGTCTCCACAATCATAATTCTCACTTGCAGGGCCCAGGTTCAGCTTACTGCCACTAAACTGACACATGGACGCCCTGCACAGTGAGAGAGGATTATGCAGGCAGGTCTAAAAGTACAGCCACAAACCTGCTGGGTTCACAGAATAGCAAAAGAACCTCAGCAGGCTAAACGACTGACTCCAGTCTTACTGCTAGGTCTGGATTGGCAGAGTGTAGTACCAATTGCCCAGGCCTATTTGCAGTAAGCAACAACAAAATACAAAGCTACACAGTACTGGCTAACTTTCAGGAACTGACTAACCAACAAAGATTCAGCAGCATCTGCTTAACCTGAGAAGAGGCCTTATAAAGCAGGTGCTGTCCACGCCCCCCTCAGACCTCACAGACTGTGAGCACAAAAACCAGCACCGGACCCCATGCCTGTAACCACTGCACAGCAAAAGACCCGAACCGGAGTATCAGCTGCGCTCAGGTTACTCCGCTAGCACTTGTCTCCCGGTTGCCATGACGACGTGGCAGCACAGGGCAGGAGACCCTAACACCCTGCTGTGTAATGTAGCTGTGTTGAAGGTATGTAGCCCTTCTGTGTAATGTAAGAGTGATGTCCGCATGCAGCCCTGCTGTGTAATGTAGCTGTGATGTAGATATGTAGCCCTTCTGTGTAATGTAAGTGTGATGTCCACCTGTAGACCCGCTGTGTAATGTAGCTGTGATGTCCGTATGTAGCCCTGCCGTGTAATGTGGGTGTGATGTCAGTATGTAGTCCTGCTGTGTAATGTAGCTGTGATGTCAGTATGTAGTCCTGCTGTTTAATGTAGATGTGATGTCAGCATGCAGCCCTGCTGTGTAATAAAGCTGTGATGTCAGCATGTAGCCTAGCTGTGTAATGTAGCTGTGATATCAGCATTTAGCCCTATTGTGTAGTGTAGCCGTGATGTTCGCATGTAGCCCTGCTGTGCAATGTTGCTGTGATGTTCACATGTAGTCCTGCTGTGTAATGTTACTCTGATGTCCACATGTAGACCTGCTGTGTAATGTAGATGTGATGTCAGCATGTAGTCCTGCTGTGTAATATAGCGGTGATGTCAGCATGTAGCCCTATTGTGGTAGGTGTGATGTCAGCATGTAGCCGTGCTGTGTAATGTAGCTGTGATGTAGTTATGTAGTCATGCTGTGTAGTGTAGGCGTGATGTCCGCATGTAGCATTGCTGTGTAATGTAGGAGTGATGTCCACATGTAGCCCTGCTGTGTAATGTAGCTGTGACGTCAGTATATAGCCCTGCTGTGTAATGAAGCTGTGATATCAGCATGTAGCCATATTGAGTAGTGTAGGTGTGATGTCAGTATGTAGCCCTGCTGTGTAATGTAGCTGTGATGTCCGCATGTAGCCCTACTGTGTAATGTGGGTGTGATGTCAGTATGTAGTCCTGCTGTGTAATGTAGCTGTGATGTCAGCATGTAGCCCTGCTGTGTAATATAGCTGTGATGTCAGCATGTAGCCCTGCTGTGTAATGTAGCTGTGATGTCAGCATATAGCCCTATTGTGTATTGTAGGTGTGATGTCAGCATGTAGCCCTGCTGTGTAATGTACATGTGATGTAGATATGTAACCCTGCTGTGTTATGTAGGAGTGATGTCAGCATATGGCTCTATTGTGTATTGTAGGTGTGATGTCAGTATGTAGCCCTGCTGTGTAATGTAGCTGTGATGTAGATATGTAGCCCTTCTGTGTAATGTAAGTGTGATGTCCACCTGTAGACCTGCTGTGTAATGTAGCTGTGATGTCCGTATGTAGCCCTGCCGTGTAATGTGGATGTGATGTCAGTATGTAGTCCTGCTGTGTAATGTAGCTGTGATGTCAGTATGTAGTCCTGCTGTTTAATGTAGATGTGATGTCAGCATGCAGCCCTGCTGTGTAATAAAGCTGTGATGTCAGCATGTAGCCTAGCTGTGTAATTTAGCTGTGATATCAGCATTTAGCCATATTGTGTATTGTAGGTGTGACATCAGTATGTAGCCCTGCTGTGTAATGTAGGAGTGATGTCAGCATGTAGCCCTGCCGTGTAATCTACTGTAGATGTGATGTCAGCATGTAGCCCTGCTGTGTAATGTAGCTGTGATGTCAGCATGTAGCCCTGCTGTGTAATGTAGTCATAATGTAGATATGTAGCCTGCTTTGTAATGTAGGAGTGATGTCTGCATGTTGCCCTGCTGTGCTGTGTAATGTAGGTATGATGTCCACATGTAGTACTGCTGTGTAATGTAGCTGTGATGTCCACATGTAGCCCTGCTGTTTAATGTAGCTGTGATGTCAGCATGTAGCCCTGATGTGTAATGTAGGTGTGATGTCAGTATGTAGTCCTGCTGCGTAATGTAGATATGATGTCAGCATGTAGACCTGCGGTGTAATATAGCGGGGATGTCAGCATGTAGCCCTGCTGTGTAATGTAGCTGTGATGTCAGCATGTAGCCCTATTGTGTATTGTAGGTGTGATGTCAGCTTGTAGCCATGCTGTGTATTGTAGCTGTGATGTAGTTATGTAGCCATGCTGTGTAGTGTAGGCGTGATGTCCACATGTAGCGCTGCTATGTAATGTAGGAGTGATGTCCACATGTAGCCCTGCTGTGTAATGTAGCTGTGACGTCAGTATATAGTCCTGCTGTGTAATGTAGCTGTGAAATCAGCATGTAGCCTTTTTGAGTATTGTAGGTGTGATGTCAGTATGTAGCCCTGCTGTGTAATTATGTTTGATGTCAGTATGTAGCCCTGCTGTGTAATGTAGGAGTGATGTCCGCATATAGCCCTGCTGTGTAATGTAGGTGTGATGTCAGTATGTAGTCCTGCTGTGTAATATAGCTTTGATGTCAGCATGTAGCCCTATTGTGTATTGTAGGTGTGATGTCAGCATGTAGCCCTGCTGTGTAATGTAGCTGTGATGTAGGTATGTAGCCCTGCTGTGTAATTTAGAAGTGTTGTCTGCACGTAGCCCTGCTGTGTAATGTAGGTGTGATGTCCACATGTATCTCTGCTGGGTAATGTAGCTGTGACGTCAGTATGTAGTCCTGCTGTGTAAAGTAGATGTGATGTCAGCATGTAGCCCTGCTTTGTAATGTAGATGTGATGTCAGCATGTAGCCGTGCTGTGTAATGTAGCTGTGATGTCAGCATGTAACCCTATTGTGTATTGTAGGTGTGAAGTCTGCATGTAGCCCTGCTGTGTAATGTAGGTATGATGTCCACATATAGCCCTGCTTTGTAATGTAGCTGTGATGTTAGCATGTAGCCCTGCTGTGTAATGTAGATGTGATGTCAGCATGTAGCCCTGCTGTTTAATGTAGATGTGATGTCAATATGTAGCCCTGCTGTGTAATGTAGACGTGATGTCAGTACGTAGTCCTGCTGTGTAATGTAGATGTGATGTCAGCATGTAGCCCTGCTGTTTAATGTAGATGTGATGTCAGTATGTAGCCCTGCTGTGTAATGTAGATGTGATGTCAGCACGTTGTCCTACTGTGTAATGTTGATGTGATGTCAGTATGTAGCCCTGCTGTGTAATGTTGATGTGATGTCAGTATGTAGTCCTGCTGTGTAATGTTGATGTGATGTCAGTATTTAGCCCTGCTGTGTAATGTTGATGTGATGTCATTATGTAGCCGTGCTGTGTAATGTTGATGTGATGTCAGTATGTATCCCTGCTGCGTAATGTAGATGTGATGTCATTATGTAGCCATGCTGTGTAATGTTGATGTGATGTCAGTATGTAGTCCTGCTGTTTAATGTAGATGTGATGTCAGCATGCAGCCCTGCTGTGTAATAAAGCTGTGATGTCAGCATGTAGCCTAGCTGTGTAGTGTAGCTGTGATATCAGCATGTAGCCCTATTGTGTATTGTAGGTGTGACATCAATATGTAGCCCTGCTGTGTAATGTAGGAGTGATGTCAGCATGTAGCCCTGCTGTGTAATGTAGCTGTGATGTCAGCATGTAGTCCTGCTGTGTAATGTAGTCATAATGTAGATATGTAGCCTGCTTTGTAATGAAGGAGTGATGTCTGCATGTTGCCCTGCTGTGTAATGTAGGTATGATGTCCACATGTAGCCCTGCTGTGTAATGTAGCTGTGATGTCCACATGTAGCCCTGCTGTTTAATGTAGCTGTGATGTCAGCATGCAGCCCTATTGTATATTGTAGGTGTGATGTCAGCATGTAGCCGTGCTGTGTAATGTAGCTGTGATGTAGTTATGTAGCCATGCTGTGTAGTGTAGGCGTGATGTCCACATGTAGCGCTGCCATGTAATGTAGGAGTGATGTCCACATGTAGCCCTGCTGTGTAATGTAGCTGTGACGTCAGTATATAGTCCTGCTGTGTAATGTAGCTGTGAAATCAGCATGTAGCCTTTTTGAGTATTGTAGGTGTGATGTCAGTATGTAGCCCTGCTGTGTAATTAGGTTTGATGTCAGTATGTAGCCCTGCTGTGTAATGTAGGAGTGATGTCCGCATGTAGCCCTGCTGTGTAATGTAGGTGTGATGTCAGTATGTAGTCCTGCTGTGTAATATAGCTGTGATGTCAGTATGTAGTCCTGCTGTGTATGTAGATGTGATGTCAGCATGTAGCCGTGCTGTGTAATGTAGCTGTGATGTCAGCATGTAGCCCTATTTTGTATTGTAGGTGAGATGTCAGCATGTAGCCCTGCTGTGTAATGTAGCTGTGATGTAGGTATGTAGCCCTGCTGTGTAATGTAGAAGTGTTGTCTGCATGTAGCCCTGCTGTGTAATGTAGCTGTGATGTCCACATGTATCTCTGCTGGGTAATGTAGCTGTGATGTCAGTATGTAGTCTTGCTGTGTAAAGTAGATGTGATGTCAGCATGTAGCCCTGCTTTGTAATGTAGGTGTGATGTCAGCATGTAGCCGTGCTGTGTAATGTAGCTGTGATGTCAGCATGTAACCCTATTGTGTATTGTAGGTGTGAAGTCTGCATGTAGCCCTGCTGTGTAATGTAGGTGTGATGTCCACATGTAGCCCTGCTTTGTAATGTAGCTGTGATGTTAGCATGTAGCCCTGCTGTGTAATGTAGATGTAATGTCAATATGTAGCCCTGCTGTGTAATGTAGATGTGATGTCAGTACGTAGTCCTGCTGTGTAATGTAGATGTGATGTCAGCATGTAGCCCTGCTGTGTAATGTAGATGTGATGTCAGCATGTAGCCCTGCTGTGTAATATAGCTGTGATGTCAGCATGTAGCCCTGCTGTGTAATGTAGATGTGATGTCAGTACGTAGTCCTGCTGTGTATGTAGATGTGATGTCAGCATGTAGCCGTGCTGTGTAATGTAGCTGTGATGTCAGCATGTAGCCCTATTGTGTATTGTAGGTGTGATGTCAGCATGTAGCCCTGCTGTGTAATGTAGCTGTGATGTAGGTATGTAGCCCTGCTGTGTAATGTAGAAGTGTTGTCTGCATGTAGCCCTGCTGTGTAATGTAGCTGTGATGTCCACATGTATCTCTGCTGGGTAATGTAGCTGTGATGTCAGTATGTAGTCTTGCTGTGTAAAGTAGATGTGATGTCAGCATGTAGCCCTGCTTTGTAATGTAGGTGTGATGTCAGCATGTAGCCGTGCTGTGTAATGTAGCTGTGATGTCAGCATGTAACCCTATTGTGTATTGTAGGTGTGAAGTCTGCATGTAGCCCTGCTGTGTAATGTAGGTGTGATGTCCACATGTAGCCCTGCTTTGTAATGTAGCTGTGATGTTAGCATGTAGCCCTGCTGTTTAATGTAGCTGTGATGTCAATATGTAGCCCTGCTGTGTAATGTAGATGTGATGTCAGTACGTAGTCCTGCTGTGTAATGTAGATGTGATGTCAGCATGTAGCCCTGCTGTTTAATGTAGATGTGATGTCAGTATGTAGCCGTGCTGTGTAATGTAGATGTGATGTCAGCACGTAGTCCTACTGTATAATGTTGATGTGATGTCAGTATGTAGCCCTGCTGTGTAATGTTGATGTGATGTCAGTATGTAGTCCTGCTGTGTAATGTTGATGTGATGTCAGTATGTAGCCCTGCTGTGTAATGTTGATGTGATGTCAGTATGTAGCCCTGCTGTGTAATGTTGATGTGATGTCAGTATGTAGCCCTGCTGTGTAATGTTGATGTGATGTCAGTATGTAGTCCTGCTGTGTAATGTTGATGTGATGTCAGTATTTAGCTCTGCTGTGTAATGTTGATGTGATGTTAGCATGTAGCCCTGCTGTGTAATGTTGATGTGATGTCAGTATGTAGCCCTGCTGTGTAATGTAGATGTGATGTCAGTATGTAGCCCTGCTGTGTAATGTTGATGTCATGTCAGTATGTAGTCCTGCTGTGTAATGTTGATGTGATGTCAGTATTTAACCCTGCTGTGTAATGTTGATGTGATGTTAGCATGTAGCCCTGCTGTGTAATGTTGATGTGATGTCAGTATGTAGCCCTGCTGTGTAATGTAGATGTGATGTCAGTATGTAGCCCTGCTGTGTAATGTTGATGTCATGTCAGTATGTAGTCCTGCTGTGTAATGTTGATGTGATGTCAGTATTTAACCCTGCTGTGTAATGTTGATGTGATGTTAGCATGTAGCCCTGCTGTGTAATGTTGATGTGATGTCAGTATTTAGCTCTGCTGTGTAATGTTGATGTGATGTTAGCATGTAGCCCTGCTGTGTAATGTTGATGTGATGTCAGTATGTAGCCCTGCTGTGTAATGTAGATGTGATGTCAGTATGTAGCCCTGCTGTGTAATGTTGATGTGATGTCAGTATGTAGTCCTGCTGTGTAATGTTGATGTGATGTCAGTATGTAGCCCTGCTGTGTAATGTTGATGTGATGTTAGCATGTAGCCCTGCTGTGTAATGTTGATGTGATGTCAGTATGTAGCCCTGCTGTGTAATGTAGATGTGATGTCAGTATGTAGCCCTGCTGTGTAATGTTGATGTCATGTCAGTATGTAGTCCTGCTGTGTAATGTTGATGTGATGTCAGTATGTAGTCCTGCTGTGTAATGTTGATGTGATGTCAGTATGTAGCCCTGCTGTGTAATGTTCGTGTGATGTCAGTATGTAGTCCTGCTGTGTAATGTAGGTGTTAGCTAATCTGGGTGTTAGTCTGGGTGACTTATTTTGACTGTTGGAACCTAAAAAGATCTATTTCTGTTACTTAAGTTGAAACTATATCAATTTACTGTGGAAGGATGAGTAGTATGCATATGTAATTCATATATACAGGCGTGTCCTGTTACAGCCTTGCTTTGTAGTGTACACAATGCGACTGCCGGATCCCGAGATTCACGTGTGCGAGCATACGCACCTGCAGCCTCTTTGAGCATAGCCCATTTGGGTAACAACCGCTGCAAAGTAGTAGCACATACCTCCCAACATCGTGAGTGCCCAGGATGGGTCTCGCATGCACACTAAAGGTGTCATTGTGGGGGCATCTTCAGCACACTGTGAGCTGCTGGCCATGCCCCGGACCCTCTGACTCCCCTAAATAGATGCTGTGTGCATGTGCACATCGGCTATTCACCGCTGCTCTGCAGCAAAGCAACGGGTGACAGGGAACCTCCCAACTCCCACCACCTCCCCCACTGCGGGATACTGCGGCCCACGAGTAAGACTATTGTGATAGTTCCAAAAAATGGGACTTTCCCACGAAAATCAGGACAGTTGGTAGGTATGGTAGTTGGACACATCTGTAACGCCGCGTACACGCGGTACCGCACCGTGCAACAACCGATACTGACTATATTGATGCCGGAGGCATGAACCTCCGATATAGTCAGTATCGGCGCTGCCTGCACCCACTATATTGCCTTGTGATGCCTATCCCACGGAACCGACATTGGCATTGCAAGGTGTTTACACACGGTGCAATATGCACTGTGTTTTCTACCGATATGGACTGTATAGTTCCTGAGGGGTATGTTATCTTCTGTCGAGCATCACACTTGTCAGTGTGGGTTTAGCACGGGTTTATGCTTATTTTTATCACATGTATTTTGCAATTGCAATAACTTGAGATATATATATATATATATATATATATATATATATATATATTCTGCTGCTAATTAATTTGGTCTGGAGTATTGCAAATGAAGAATAGAGAGGTAAAATAGGAACATTACTACACTGTTCAAATCACATATAACATGCTATTCATTTAGCACATGGTTTGAGATGTATTTGTACAACTCATTTTTTTGATCCTACACTGTCATTGGAACCTTTGTATGTCCTGGTTATATTGATGGGGATCCCCACAAGTTTGTTTTCCAGGGCCCCTCACAAGCTCCAATCTGGCCCCCGGCTCCACCCTAAAGGTGTGTACACACGGTGAGATTTTTGCTTGCGATTTTGATTATATAGTCAAAATCGCAGGGAAAGTTGGTGCAGATCACAAGGTGAAAGTCACCCTGGAGTCCCGATGCGATACCGGTGCGCGGTCCCACGAGGTCGGTATCGCAAGCCTAGATAGACTGTGCAGACAAGTCAATTTTGACTATCTAGAATAAAAGTATAGTCAAAATTGACACAGCCAAAATCGTACATAGCCAGTATCACAAGTACAGTCATCTAGGCTTCCGATACCGACCACAGTCCATATCGCATAGTGAGAATCGGGTATAGCTGAAATCTCACCGTGTCTACACACCTTAAGCCAGCTCTCTTGGGAGCAAAATAATACAACTCTAAATAGAGGTCTATTTATTAACATTATTTTTACTTAAATAATGTGAAAAAGGGTGTTTTCACACCCTTTTCACATTATTTTAGTATCACCTGAATGTATTAATGGGCATTTGGAGCAGTTTTCATGAAAAACTGCTGCAAACCCTTTAATTCACTTTTTTGCAGTAAGCCACATCGCATTCCCCATACTTATAATGGGAAATGCAATCTGACCAGATTTACTAAAAAAAAATGTGAAAAAATACCGCAGTGTGCCCTGTGATAATCTCACCAGCTCAGGCTGATGAAATCACAGGGCAGCACTGCGATAGGCAGTCATTTGCCCACAGGGGCAGAGAAAGCTGAGCGGGGACCCGGCTCCAGTGATCAGTTATGTGTGTCCGATGAACACACAAGCAGATCAATGTGTAAAAAAAAGAGAAAAAAAAGTAAAAACAAGACAAAAAACATACTCACCTGTCCAGGGAGCTGGTGTCCACTGCTCCACTGAGCGCTGTCGGGCGCCGGGTACCCCATATGCTGCAATGTGACCCCGGTGCTGTAAAGTGATGCTGCAAAGCGGCAATGCACTTTACAGCACCAGGGGTCACCGCAGCACACAGGATCCGGCGCCCGGCAGCCCAGCAGATGCAGCGCGGACCGGCTCTCTGGGCAGATGAGTATATTATTCTGCTGGGATGGGGGCGTGCAGGGTTGGCGGGACGGGAAGGGGGGGTCAACTGGGCGGTGGTAGCGGCGATGTCAGCGGGGGCGGTGCATATGCAGCAGGACATCGGGGCATTTGTTTACGAAAAATACCCCAATGATGCTGGGAAGGGGCATCACAGGGATAGAGCTTGACCGCAAGCTCTGTCCCTTCATGTGATAATTGATACATCCCTGCGATGTAATCAACTACCGCAGTGCGAGTTTGGCCGATTTTATCATATGACATCCGCATCCAAGATGCGGATGGTGATAAATATTTACAGCAATATATCTTTAGTGTGTAATTTCTGCCTTCTCCACCAGAGGGAGTGAAGCACCTGCTTATATATGTATGTTAGCTTGTATTGGCAAGACATTGGGACTTTACAGAATGCAGGCTACAATACTCCAAATGTGAAACTTCTGTGCTGTAGACTATTGAATATATAGGGCATTGGAACAATATTGAAAATAAACTGCTTTAAGTTATTTATCCTGAAGAATCTAGTAGCATGTTATGATTTTTAGTCAGTGGCTAGTTATGAGGCTCTCTATAAGTTCTTTAAAGACCACTGAAATAAATATGGTTTGGAATTTTAATAAACATAATTGTGCCTTACTATATTAACAGGGGAGGTTACACAATAGCGTAAGCAGTGCCAGCAGAGAACCAACAAACACAATCTCATAATGTCAGTGGGAGTTTTCAGGCGTTACTGCCAAATCAGAGCAATCATACTATGAGACAAGTGACATGTACTGTATTGCAATTATCCTGCTGAGAGCTGCTGACCTGGCTGGGCAGATCAGAACAGAACACTCCAACATCTTATTGGGTGGAACCACTGTGTTCTAGAATCACATATGGGTGGGTCGGTCCCTGCAAAAATGTATTTGATTAAGATTATGCTGGAGTTCTTAGACCATGTAAATGTCCCTTATGATGCACATATGTACTTTACAACTGTAATATAAATAAGTGTTCTTTGCTTTATTTCTTCTTGTTCACCTGACCACGTATGCAGTCTGATCCATACACATTCCTGTCTACATACGTAAGGTCCCTAAAGTGAATGAACTATGTGTGTTTTCAAAAGTGTGTTCTATATTATTATCTGAGACATCAGATATATGAATCACAATTGCCCTGGGATAAGATGATTGGGTAGTTACATGTTAATATTTTTGTATATTTTTATTTCAGAGAAGTATTTTGCTTCACTAGACAGTTTCGAAGTCGAGATAAAATTAAAATAAGTAACAAATTATCAATATGAAAAAGAATGGATAATTAGACTAGGTCTGGTTTATTTTAGCAGTTAATCAGCTGGCCCAACCGCTGAATGGTGAGATTGGGGTTATTTAGCGATACACATATGCAGATACAACTTCACTTCAGGGCTGGCCAACAAGCTACAACACAACAATTCAGACAATAGAAGCTGAATTCTGCTGGATCAAATCCCATGTAACTAGCAAGAAAGAACCACACTCCGTAATGACTTTTATCCACTGGTGGTTTTTACAAGCATTTTACTGACATTCCTATTTCCTACACTGCAAATCGCTATCTCTATTATCACGATCACCACAACCAACGGCATCTTTTACTGGTGGTCTAACATGGAATAATGCATTGAGAAAGCCTACAGTGAGCGGCAGACAGTAGTAAAACATCACAATACATCTAAAGCATTTGAGTTTGGCATTAGTTCATATTGTACATCTGAAATGCAAAGTACCCATGGATATTAATGACAACACTGGCCCATCAAGCCTGCAAGTTGCTAGAAGTTGACAGCGTTGCTAATTTCTGAAATCATTTTCTAAACTGACTGCAGCAGGAAATATTGTTCACACTGTGGCACCAGTGATACTTTGCTGCATTAGTACTGACACTCAGCGCTGCCAGTGGAGGCTTGCATTCTTTCATTCAACAAAAGTGAGTCTACAAAATATTTCATTCTATCAGTATTACATACCTCCCAACTTTTTTTCAGTGGTAGGAGGGACATCTGCGCACGGCTGCCCAAAAAGGGGCGTGCCCCATAAAACGGGGCATGGCTTCACGGGGAGAGACCGCGACCGCGAGCCACGCCCCATTTTCGGCACTGAGGGGGCATGCCCAGCGCTCTGTAAGCTGCTGGCATGCCACCTCTCATCCTGTCTCCACTGAATAGACGCTGTGCGCACAGCGTCTATTCACCGCTGCTCTGTCTATTCACCGCTGCTCTGCTAAGCAGAGCAGCGAGTGTAGATTCCTAACTGCCCCCAACCCCGGGACACTGCGGCCCGCGGGTGGGACTGCGGGACAGTCCAAAAAAAACGGGACTGTACCGCGAAAATCGGGACAGTTGGGAGGTATGTTATTATTATTATTGATTACCAGTTATTTATATAGTGCACATATATTCCGCAGTGTATTACTGAGAATATTTGGCCACTCACTTCAGTCCCTGCCCCAGTGGAGCTTACAATCTATATTCCTTACCACATGTACACATTCACGCTAGGGTTAATTTTGTTGGAAGCCAATTAACCTGCCATAATATTTTTGGGGATTGTGGGAGGAAACCAGAGTACCCAGAGGAAACACACACAAGCATGGAGCACGGGAGAATATACAAACTCCACACAGTTAGGGCCATGGTGGGAATCGAACCCCTGACCTCAGTGCAGTGAGGCAGTAATGCTAACCATTACACCATCTGTACTGCCCCTGCATAAATTGCCTGGCAGTATAGGCCATTCTGTTGGAACCACCCCACAGTATATCTGATTCTGCACCTAATCGATGTGTTGTTGTGTGAGGTTTCCAGACAGCCATTTAGTATATTAGAGGAATATATCCACAGATAATGCCAACTAACTTGGCAAGTATTAAGCAGATTTCTCTGATTGCCTTACTACATTTCATTCTATCAAATGACAATGCAATAGAAACAGACTGGAAATGAACAGATAGAGGAAAATCTAGTGAGAACACAAGCCAGTAGCCACATCAGTAAATAGGCTTCTTTCAACCACCAACTGTGACCAGCACGACCAGCGCCAGCCTAACATGTCTGCTGCCACTGTAGTAATAGTGGTATTGAGAAAAAAAATACATACAAAAGTTATTTGGCTTATCTCTCAGAGGGCGGGATGTACTAAAGTAAAAATGCGGTAAAACCCCCGAAAACGGGGGTTTTACCGCATTTTCATATTTACTAACACCCTACCGCCGCGTTTTCGGCGTCCAGGGTATCGCCATCTCTGGATGGCGATACCCTATAGAAGCCTATGGGCTTCTTTTGGCCGACCGCCGCAACCCGCCGACACCGTCGACACCGCCGCAGATGCCTCCCCCCCTCCTCCCCAGCTTACCTTCCTCCATGATGCCCCGGACCCGGAAGGTAATCTCCTCCTCCCCCTAGCAACGCAGCCGGACGTCCTTCCGGCTGCAGGGGGGAGGAGGAGGCGCCGGGGGCAGCCTGCTGCTGCTACCCGGCATCAAGGCAGTGTGGGGACCCCATGGAGGTGACGGAGACCCCCCGCAGACCACCTAACAGGTATCGCGGGGGGCCTCCGTCACCGCATTGCGATGTTGATCGCATATGTTAGTACATACGCGATCAACATCGCTGCGGTAACCGGCGAGGTGCGGCGATGTATGTTAATACATCCCGCCCTAAGAGTACTCATAACACAAGGGCCTAACTTCTGTACTTGCATTTTAACTTCACATAGATTTACAAAGATCTATAGTTCCTCAGTTTGAAGCGTAATCCAATCAGTTGAAAATGTAGATATGTAACATGGGCAGTAATCTGAAAACATACTACCTACATGAGGGGTATTCAACAATTAATGTGAGTGGGCCACTCTTTGGCGGACCGAATATAACAGAAACATAAGTAATGTTTAAAATATATTTCATATTATGTAACATAGTAGCACCAGTTCAAAGTGTGCAACATTGTGCTCTCAGTACACGTTATGCTACAGTGCCCTCAGCTATATTATACCACACTGTTCCCTCAGCCCACATTATACCACACTGTTCTCTCAGTCCAAATTATACCACACTGTTCTCTCAGTCCAAATTATACCACACTTTTCCCTCAGTCCACATTATACCACACTGTTCTCTCAGTCCACATTATACCACACTGTTCCCTCAGTCCACATTATGCCACACTGTTCTCTCAGTCCACGTTATACCACACTGTTCTCTCTGTCCACATTATACCACACTGTTCCCTCAGTCCACATTATGCCACACTGTTCTCTCAGTCCACGTTATACCACACTGTTCTCTCTGTCCACATTATACCACACTGTTCCCTCAGTCCACATTATGTCTTATAATGGCCTCAGTCAACATTATAAAACACAGTGCCCTCAGTCCACATTCTGCCACACAATGCCCTCCCAAGTGGAGAAAGATGGACACAAAGGTGCAGAAAGACATAGAAAGGGTGGGGTGGGAACAGAGTAGCACATGGGAGACAGGTTTACATACATACTAGAGACATTACATATGTCCCTTATATGCCTTTAGACATATGCCTTTAGACAACTCCACGTGCCCTATTTTGCCAACAGATCCCTCCACATACCCAGAACCACCTGCTCCTACCCCAGAGCCAGCCATTCCTAAAATATGGTAGCATCATGCAGGAGCATTTGCAGCTGCCTAAGGGCTGCCAGTTGAATAGGCTTGGTGTACATCAACAAAAGTCATTGTTCACTCAATATTCAAGTAACTTTGCATTACACAGAGACATACTAACATCATGTTTGGGCATCCTATAGTTCAATGGCTGCTAAATACATCATTGTAAAAAGAGAGGTTACGTAAATTGTGGAAATATGTTGTATGATGCAACTTGTTGTAGTGTAAAGAGTTAAACGTTAGATAGGAAGCAGGTTTTCACCTGGCCTCGGGTTAGATTGGCACAGGGAGGCTAACCCTTAGCCTCCCTTCCTACAGATCTTTGTAGGTTTGAATTCAGGCATACTGTACATCTAATCCCATCTTCTGCAATGAGCGATTGCACTGATGGAAATAGGTAATCCTCCCACTCTGCAAACAAAAATAGCACGAGAACAACCTTGGCAGCGGATCCTGACTAATCTAACCCCTGCAGCTCTGGGCAAGTCTGCTGAGCTCTGGTACATGCAACCTGCTGGCTTTCTCGAGGCCAAAGAGGTATAAACTGTATCTTCCTTATCTCCGGAAAAGCACTTCTAGCCGGAGGTAAATCAGAAGCTTGAGTCATTTCAATAGTTTAATTGCTTGTAGACCAAATCTATTATTATTGTATTATTATTGCTTATATTGTGCCACCATATTACACGGTACTGTACAGAATAAATATATATATATATATATATATATATATATATTACAGTATTTCCCACAGCCGTGAAAAGAATAGCATTCTCTAGATTTTAATCAACCAAGTGAACGATTTAATGTAAAGGTCAATCTCACAGTTCCATAAGGCGATTTCCTCCTCCAACGTTTCGGTCCACGCCAGGACCTTTGTCAAGGAGTTAACAGCTCAGTCAGATGGGCAGCATAACATCACAGATCAACAGTGCAAAATAACTGGAACCAGAGATGCTGCCTCACCGGCCCCTGTTTTATACCAGCACTAATTGGTCTTTTGGTCACGCCCCCCTCATTGTGAAAGAGCTGTGGAACGCACCCGTGGAGCGCAAATACATCACTTCCGGTGTCCCCGGAAGTGTGTACGACAAGTATAATACATAAGAGGCAAATAAAATCAAACTTATGCACATGTGAAACATTACTTTTATGGCCCAGAGATGGCCGCTGTGTATAGCGCTAGTACCAGTGTGTTTCACTGCCCACGGCGGGAGACCCCGGTATAAGCCGGAAGTATCGCGTTTCCATGGTGACCAAGTGACGCCGGAGTGTCACAATGCGCATGCACCGCGCCGCTAACAGCACTGTGTCAGTCAACGGGGCAAGATTCACTCTGTACAGTGGGTGAAAAAAAACAGCTCAATAAGTGTACATATGCAGCGGTGCATATGAACTGTTATAAGTGAGCATATAGGATTACATGGGCTGGTATATAGGGGCCGATGAGGTCACAAGGCAGGGATCAATATACAGTGTGTAGGGAAAGAGGTATTTTCAAAACTAATCTACTGGACATAGATCAACAAGTACAAGCAGTATATGTTACATAGCAAAGAAAAAAACAAAACTTATTTCAAGAAGATGGACAACGGGTTATTTTCATTCATGCCCCTTGGGGCTATAGTGTCAAGTTTATATATCCATAAACTTTCCCTTTTCTTCAGTAATAGGGCACGGTCGTCCCCACGGGGCGGTGGTGGAATCCAGTCGATGAGCTTGGATCTCAAATCAGAGACTTGGTGTCTCAGTGTCATAAAGTGTCTGGCAACCGGTAGCACAGCAGTCCCAGAGGTGATAGCTTGGTGGATTGTGGTTCTATGATTCGCCATTCTGTCTCGGAACCATCTGGTGGTCATTCCAACATAATATAGTCCGCATGGGCATGTTAGGATGTAAATTAGATGGTCCATAGAACAATGTAGTCTAAATTTAATGGTAATGGGTCTTCCTGAGTGGGGATGTGGGGAAATGTGGGGCCTGTTAGCATACCCCTACACGTGGTACAGCCCGTACACCTGTAACATCCCGGGCGCCTCTCATGGAGCCATGTTGTGGTAGTCGGTCCATCGTTACCCGCCATCGGTCTCAGGAGAAGTTGCTTCAGGTATGCTGCCTTCCGATAGGCCATCATTGGTGAAGGGCACTTCTTCAATTTAAGGTGATCGTCTGTAGTAAGGATGGGCCAATTCCGCCGGATCGCCCCCCTGACCTTATTAGAGTGATTGTCATATGTGGTTGTAAAGACCATCCTATCCAATGCAGGAGCATCTTGTGTACCACTACTGGAAGATTCAAATTTCTTCCTCGCCTTAGTCAGACACCGCAGTACGTTTTTCCGCTCATACCCCCGTTCCAGGAATCTGGAAGTCATCTCTGTGAGTTGTAGTTCCATGTGATCCTTGTTGGAATTATTCCGCATAACCCTCAGGAATTGGGAAATCGGCAAATTGCCCTTGAGGGCTGGTGGGTGTTGGCTACTTGGGAGGAGTAGAGTATTTCGGTCTGTCGGCTTCCTGTAAAGACTTGTGTTTATTCGACCTCCTTCCAGGGTGATCGTGGTGTCCAAAAAGTTTATTGTCCGTGAGTCAATCACATGGGTGAATTTCACTGGGTTGTCAAGGCTGTTGAGCGAAGTGACCATCTGATTAATGGAATCCATCGACCCTTTCCAAATCAGGAAGGTGTCGTCTATGAATCTCTTGTAAAACACTATCTGAGTGCCATACCGTGGTAGAATGTGTAGTTGCTCGTACTCTGCCATGAAAGTGTTGGCATAAGCTGGCGCCAAATTCGATCCCATCGCTGTCCCTTCACGCTGCAGGTAATACTTTCCTTGATAGGAGAAGTGGTTCTGTCTCAGGACCAGGTTTGCTAATTCAAGGAGAAAATCCACTGGTGGACCCATCGTGGGTAGTTCTTGCCAGGCTCTTGCCAATGCTTGTATACCTTGCTCATGGGGGATGATGGTGTATAGCGAGCAGGCGTCCATCGTTGCCAGCAAGACCTCATCTAGGTTTTGGGGGAGGGCGAGCAGTTTCTGCAGGAAATCCGATGAGTCTCTGACGTAGCTATTCCCCTGTTGTACTATTGGCTGTAGAAAGGCATCTATATAGATGGCTAGTGGCTGGAGTAATGAGTTTCTGGCAGAGATGATGGGCCTACCTGGTGGGTGCATAAGGGTTTTATGGATTTTGGGGAGGGTGTACAGGATTGGGCAGACCGGATGTTCAACTGTAAGGAACTCGTGTGTGTTCTTATCAATGTGGTGTGCCCTGAGGCCGGTATCGAGTAGACGATCAACCATAAATTTAATCTCTGGGATTGGGTTATACTGTAGACAGGTGTACGTGGCTTCATCGGTTAACTGTCATACTATTTCAGCATTGTAGTCAACCCAATCCTGCACAACTACTGCACCCCCCTTGTCAGCAGGTCTAACCACAAGGCTAGTGTCCTGTTTCAAAGAGGTGAGCGCCCTACGTTCAGCACCAGAGAGATTATCAAAACGTTTAGTGGGTGATGGTATGCGTACATCATGCTCAATAAGGCGAGTGAAGGTCTTTATGCTTGGGTTAGAGGAGATTGGATCGAATGTTGAGGGTTTACGGAATTGTATGTTGTCTTTGCCTGGGCTAGATGCAAAATGCTCACGTAATCTAAGTTTACAAAACAATTAGACAAAACAGTAACACTGCCACACAGTATTTAAATCCCTGAAAAGTGATAAATCTCAAATCCAGTGTTTGCTAAACAATATTATATAATGCGGGGTGGGTGCAGGCAAATAAACAAGGGGAGATACATGGCGCAGGTGCAGAGAGAAGAGCAAAACTTAATCTTCAACCTGCCAAAGATTAAACTAGATGAAGCCACTACCAAACTCCTCTCGAGGGGCCTCTCATTTGTTCCGACATCACCTCACCGACAGTTTGATACCATGGTTGACATTTACCGATTTGGGCGTAAACTTAGATTACGTGAGCATTTTGCATCTAGCCCAGGCAAAGACAACATACAATTCCGTAAACCCTCAACATTCGATCCAATCTCCTCTAACCCAAGCATAAAGACCTTCACTCGCCTTATTGAGCATGATGTACGCATACCATCACCCACTAAACGTTTTGATAATCTCTCTGGTGCTGAACGTAGGGCGCTCACCTCTTTGAAACAGGACACTAGCCTTGTGGTTAGACCTGCTGACAAGGGGGGTGCAGTAGTTGTGCAGGATTGGGTTGACTACAATGCTGAAATAGTACGACAGTTAACCGATGAAGCCACGTACACCTGTCTACAGTATAACCCAATCCCAGAGATTAAATTTATGGTTGATCGTCTACTCGATACCGGCCTCAGGGCACACCACATTGCAGTGGCGTGCGGTGAGGTCAGTGGCTGGGGAGGCACAAGCAGCTAACATCCCCCCACCCCATGGAGGGAAAAAACGCGCAGCCCCCCCCCCCCCCCCCCTTTATTCGTAAAACCAGCACCAGGCAGAACCAGCCATGGGGGGGGGGTAATGCCATAGCAGGGGAGACACTCGGTATGGGGTCCCCCTGCCATAGCATTAATCTACCCCCCCAAGCTAGTCAGCCCAGGGCTGGAATTCCTCAGAAGTGGGGACCCCAAAAAATAAACATGGGGTCCCCCTCCCGAGCAATAACCAGCACTGGGCTGATAGCCCAGTGCTATGCCCCGCACCCCTGGTGGCGGTGGGTGTGGGGTTCATTGTTAAAATTGTTCTTTACAGGTGGCCTACAGATCCCAGCAAGCCTGCCCCAGCATGCTGGCACTTGGAGAACCACAAGTGCCAGCATGCCTGGACATAATGGGCCCGCTGGCACCTGTAGTCTGCCTGTAAAGAATAGTAATATTGTTCTTTACAGGTGGCCTACAGGTCCCAGCAAGCCTGCCCCAGCATGCTGGCATTTGGAGAACCACAAGTGCCAACATGCCCAGACATAAATGGCCTGCTGGCACCTGTTGCCCACCTGTAAAGAAAATATTAAAATAAAAACACCACACAGTCTTAAAAAATAACTTTTATTGCACAGGGTCTTCACCTGGGGGCGGCGGCCTTTAAGCTCTTTTGCATGGCCGCCGCTTCCCCAGGGCTTCAGGGGTCTTCACCTGGGGGGGCGCCACCTCCCCAGGGCTTCCAGCGTCTTCCTCTGACGTCTTCACCTGGGAGGCGGCGGCCTTAAAGCTCTTTTGCATGGCCGCCGCCTTCCCCAGGGCTTCCAGCGTCTTCACCTGGTGGGCGGCGGCTGCTAAGCTCTTTTGCATAGCCGCCGCCCATTCAGGACTTCCGGCGTCTTCAACCTTCAGGAGCTCTTCTCCGCTCCTCCTCTGCCGTCGGACTGACAGCCGCTCCCTCGCGCTGACTTATATAAGTCAGCCAGAGGGGGCGGAGCGATGACGCGGCGAGCCGTGATTGGCTCGCGGCGGCCATCTTCAATTTAAAAAATGATGCTGAGGTGCCATTTTTGAAATGGGTTACCGCTCCACTGCTCAAACTCTGCACCGCCGCCCGCACTCACGCCGCCCGCACCGCCGCAACCACGCCACCCGCACCCACGCCGCCCGCGCCCACAACAGTGATTGACATCGGATCCAGTGACGGATCCGCTGGCCAATCACTGTGGCCTCACTGATAGGGACATGCTTTCATGGGTTGAAAGCACGTCCCTGTGTGAAGGCGGCACCACTAATGGTGCTGCTTTCCCATGATTTTTCAATGGACTTTTAATGCCCATTGCTAGGCCCCGCCTGCGCCCGCCCCCCGCTCCCCATACCTTTCCCTATCTGACAGGGAGGCACCACGATCGGTGCCTCCCAAACACATTTTACACAGGACTCGGATGATTAGGATAATATAAAGCAAATACTTATGACACAGAATATGTGTCATAAGTATCTTCTTTATATTATTTTAATCAGTAATGACAGGGGAGGCACTGCCTCCCCTGCCTGCACGTCCCTGCCACATTGATAAGAACACACACGAGTTCCTTACAGTTGAACATCCGGTATGCCCAATTTTGTACACCCTCCCCAAAATCCATAAAACCCTTATGCACTCAGCAGGTAGGCCCGTCATCTCTGCCAGAAACTCATTACTCCAGCCACTAGCCATCTATATAGATGCCTTTCTACAGCCAATAGTACAACAGGGGAATAGCTACGTCAGAGACTCATCGGATTTCCTGCAGAAACTGCTCGCCCTCCCCCAAAACCTAGATGAGGTCTTGCTGGCAACGATGGACGTCTGCTCGCTATACACCATCATCCCCCATGAGCAAGGTATACAAGCATTGGCAAGAGCCTGGCAAGAACTACCCACAATGGGTCCACCAGTGGATTTTCTCCTTGAATTAGCAAACCTGGTCCTGAGACAGAACCACTTCTATCAAGGAAAGTATTACCTGCAGCGTGAAGGGACAGCGATGAGATCGAATTTGGCCCCACCTTATGCCAACACTTTCATGGCAGAGTACGAGCAACTACACATTCTACCACGGTATGGCACTCAGATAGTGTTTTACAAGAGATTCATAGACGACATCTTCCTGATTTGGAAAGGGTCGATGGATTCCTTTAATCAGATGGTCACTTCGCTCAACAGCCTTGACAACCCAGTGAAATTCACCCATGTGATTGACTCACGGACAATAAACTTTTTGGACACCATGATCACCCTGGAAGGAGGTCGCATAAACACAAGTCTTTACAGGAAGCCGACAGACCGAAATACTCTACTCCTCCCAAGTAGCCAACACCCACCAGCCCTCAAGGGCAATTTGCCGATTTCCCAATTCCTGAGGGTTATGCGGAATAATTCCAACAAGGATCACATGGAACTACAACTCACAGAGATGACTTCCAGATTCCTGGAACGGGGGTATGAGCGGAAAAACGTACTGTGGTGTCTGACTAAGGTGAGGAAGAAATTTGAATCTTCCAGTAGTGGTACACAAGATGCTCCTGCATTGGATAGGATGGTCTTTACAACCACATATGACAATCATTCTAATAAGGTCAGGGGGGCGATCCGGCGGAATTGGCGCATACTTACTACAGACGATCACCTTAAATTGAAGAAGTGCCCTCCGCCGATGATGGCCTATCGGAAGGCAGCAAACCTGAAGCAACTTCTCCTGAGACCGATGGCGGGTAACGAAGGACCGACTACCACAACATGGCTCCATGAGAGGTGCCCAGGATGTTACAGGTGTACGGGCTGTACCACGTGTAGGGGCATGCTAACAGGACCCACATTTCCACATCCCCACTCAGGAAGACCCATTACCATTAAATTTAGACTACATTGTTCTATGGACCATCTGATTTACATCCTAACATGCCCATGCGGACTATATTATGTTGGAATGACCACCAGACGGTTCCGAGACAGAATGGCGAATCATAGAACAACAATCCACCAAGCTATCACCTCTGGGACTGCTGTGCTACCGGTTGCCAGACACTTTATGACACTGAGACACCAAGTCCCTGATTTGAGATCCAAGCTCATCGACTGGATTCCACCACCGCCCCGTGGGGGCGACCGTGCCCTATTACTGAAGAAAAGGGAAAGTTTATGGATATATAAACTTGACACTATAGCCCCAAGGGGCATGAATGAAAATAACCCGTTGTCCATCTTCTTGAAATAAGTTTTGTTTTTTTCTTTGCTATGTAACATATACTGCTTGTACTTGTTGATCTATGTCCAGTAGATTAGTTTTGAAAATACCTCTTTCCCTACACACTGTATATTGATCCCTGCCTTGTGACCTCATCGGCCCCTATATACCAGCCCATGTAATCCTATATGCTCACTTATAACAGTTCATATGCACCGCTGCATATGTACACTTATTGAGCTGTTTCCCCCCCCCCAATGTACAGAGTGAATCTTGCCCCATTGACTGACACAGTGCTGTTAGCGGCGCGGCGCATGCGCATTGTGACACTCCGGCGTCACTTGGTCACCATGGAAACGCGATCCTTCCAGCTTATACCGGGGTCTCCCGCCGTGGGCCGTGAAATACACTGGTACTAGCGCTATACACAGCGGCCATCTCTGGGCCATAAAAGTAATGTTTCACATGTGCATAAGTTTGATTTTATTTGCCTCTTATGTATTATACTTGTCGTACACACTTCTGGGGACACCGGAAATTACGTATTTGCACTCCACGGGTGCGTTCCACAGCTCTTTCACAATGAGGGGGGCGTGACCAAAAGACCAATCAGTGCTGGTATAAAACAGGGGCCGGTGAGGCAGCATCTCTGGTTCCAGTTATTTTGCACTGTTGATCTGTGATGTTATGCTGCCCATCTGACTGAGCTGTTAACTCCTTGACAAAGGTCCTGGCGAGGACCGAAACGTTGGAGGAGGAAATTGCCTTATGGAACTGTGAGATTGACCTTTACATTAAATCGTTCACTTGGTTGATTAAAATCTAGAGAGTGCTATTCTTTCCACGGCTGTGGAAAATACTGTATTGTACTTTTGGTCATATCCCTTAGGGGGTTCTGACTTTGATTGACACCCTAGTAGCTGGCTGTGGTTTGTGAGAGTGCAGGGACCCCTGTTTTATATATATATATATATATATATATATATATATATATATATATGGGATGCGTCTGGCATCCCGGCAGTATGTGACCGATGCCGGAGTCTTGACACCACTCGGAATCCCAGCGCAGGAATACCGGTCGCCTACATACAGAAGATAAGTATTGGGGTCATTGCTAGGGTCAGGGCCCAGGGGGGTTATGGTCAGGCATTAGAAGGGAGTGTGGGGTAGCCACAGCTACCACACCCCGGATCTTAACCCTAGCTTCCACCCCCAGAGTCTTAGCCTTGCCACCACCCCAGGTGGGTTAGGGGTAAACAATTACCCTGTCCCCTGATAGCATTCTCAATGTTGGGATGCCAATGTTGGTCATGTGACCTCGGGCAACCCGACAGCTGGGATCCCATACCGAACCCATATATATATATATATATATATATATACACACACACACATATAGTAATCACATTAATTTCCCTAAATTCCCTAACACTCAGTCACGTGTTCACTATTTTTGACAGCAGTAAGTTGACCTACTTACAGAATGCATAATATTTTTGCCAACAGGTTTCTCATTGTACTCTTTTAAAACACATAAACCGTTTAGTTCAAACTTAGTTTCTAGAGATGAGCGCCGGAAATTTTTCGGGTTTTGTGTTTTGGTTTTGGGTTCGGTTCCGCGGCCGTGTTTTGGGTTCGACCGCGTTTTGGCAAAACCTAACCGAATTTTTTTTGTCGGATTCGGGTGTGTTTTGGATTCGGGTGTTTTTTTCCAAAAAACCTAAAAAACAGCTTAAATCATAGAATTTGGGGGTCATTTTGATCCCAAAGTATTATTAACCTCAAAAACCATCATTTCCACTCATTTTCAGTCTATTCTAAATACCTCACACCTCACAATATTATTTTTAGTCCTAAAATTTGCACCGAGGTCGCTGGATGACTAAGCTCAGCGACCCTAGTGGCCGACACAAACACCTGGCCCATCTAGGAGTGGCACTGCAGTGTCACGCAGGATGTCCCTTCACAAAAACCCTCCCCAAACAGCACATGACGCAAAGAAAAAAAGAGGCGCAATGAGGTAGCTGTGTGAGTAAGATAAACGACCCTAGTGGCCGACACAAACACCGGGCCCATCTAGGAGTGGCACTGCAGTGTCACGCAGGATGTCCCTTCCAAAAAACCCTCCCCAAACAGCACATGACGCAAAGAAAAAAAGAGGCGCAATGAGGTAGCTGTGTGAGTAAGATAAGCGACCCTAGTGGCCGACACAAACACCGGGCCCATCTAGGAGTGGCACTGCAGTGTCACGCAGGATGGCCCTTCCAAAAAACCCTCCCCAAACAGCACATGACGCAAAGAAAAAAAGAGGCGCAATGAGGTAGCTGTGTGAGTAAGATAAGCGACCCTAGTGGCCGACACAAACACCGGGCCCATCTAGGAGTGTCACTGCAGTGTCACGCAGGATGTCCCTTCCAAAAAACCCTCCCCAAACAGCACCTGACGCAAAGAAAAAAAGAGGCGCAATGAGGTAGCTGTGTGAGTAAGATAAGCGACCCTAGTGGCCGACACAAACACCGGGCCCATCTAGGAGTGTCACTGCAGTGTCACGCAGGATGTCCCTTCCAAAAAACCCTCCCCAAACAGCACATGACGCAAAGAAAAAAAGAGGCGCAATGAGGTAGCTGTGTGAGTAAGATAAGCGACCCTAGTGGCCGACACAAACACCGGGCCCATCTAGGAGTGTCACTGCAGTGTCACGCAGGATGTCCCTTCCAAAAAACCCTCCCCAAACAGCACATGACGCAAAGAAAAAAAGAGGCGCAATGAGGTAGCTGTGTGAGTAAGATCAGCGACCCTAGTGGCCGACACAAACACCGGGCCCATCTAGGAGTGTCACTGCAGTGTCACGCAGGATGTCCCTTCCAAAAAACCCTCCCCAAACAGCACATGACGCAAAGAAAAAAAGAGGCGCAATGAGGTAGCTGTGTGAGTAAGATAAGCGACCCTAGTGGCCGACACAAACACCGGGCCCATCTAGGAGTGTCACTGCAGTGTCACGCAGGATGTCCCTTCCAAAAAACCCTCCCCAAACAGCACATGACGCAAAGAAAAAAAGAGGCGCAATGAGGTAGCTGTGTGAGTAAGATAAGCGACCCTAGTGGCCGACACAAACACCGGGCCCATCTAGGAGTGTCACTGCAGTGTCACGCAGGATGTCCCTTCCAAAAAACCCTCCCCAAACAGCACATGACGCAAAGAAAAAAAGAGGCGCAATGAGGTAGCTGTGTGAGTAAGATAAGCGACCCTAGTGGCCGACACAAACACCGGGCCCATCTAGGAGTGTCACTGCAGTGTCACGCAGGATGTCCCTTCCAAAAAACCCTCCCCAAACAGCACATGACGCAAAGAAAAAAAGAGGCGCAATGAGGTAGCTGTGTGAGTAAGATAAGCGACCCTAGTGGCCGACACAAACACCGGGCCCATCTAGGAGTGTCACTGCAGTGTCACGCAGGATGTCCCTTCCAAAAAACCCTCCCCAAACAGCACATGACGCAAAGAAAAAAAGAGGCGCAATGAGGTAGCTGTGTGAGTAAGATAAGCGACCCTAGTGGCCGACACAAACACCGGGCCCATCTAGGAGTGGCACTGCAGTGTCACGCAGAATGGCCCTTCCAAAAAACCCTCCCCAAACAGCACATGACGCAAAGAAAAAAAGAGGCGCAATGAGGTAGCTGTGTGAGTAAGATAAGCGACCCTAGTGGCCGACACAAACACCGGGCCCATCTAGGAGTGTCACTGCAGTGTCACGCAGGATGTCCCTTCCAAAAAACCCTCCCCAAACAGCACATGACGCAAAGAAAAAAAGAGGCGCAATGAGGTAGCTGTGTGAGTAAGATAAGCGACCCTAGTGGCCGACACAAACACCGGGCCCATCTAGGAGTGTCACTGCAGTGTCACGCAGGATGTCCCTTCCAAAAAACCCTCCCCAAACAGCACATGACGCAAAGAAAAAAAGAGGCGCAATGAGGTAGCTGTGTGAGTAAGATAAGCGACCCTAGTGACCGACACAAACACCGGGCCCATCTAGGAGTGTCACTGCAGTGTCACGCAGGATGTCCCTTCCAAAAAACCCTCCCCAAACAGCACATGACGCAAAGAAAAAAAGAGGCGCAATGAGGTAGCTGTGTGAGTAAGATAAGCGACCCTAGTGGCCGACACAAACACCGGGCCCATCTAGGAGTGTCACTGCAGTGTCACGCAGGATGTCCCTTCCAAAAAACCCTCCCCAAACAGCACATGACGCAAAGAAAAAAAGAGGCGCAATGAGGTAGCTGTGTGAGTAAGATAAGCGACCCTAGTGGCCGACACAAACACCGGGCCCATCTAGGAGTGTCACTGCAGTGTCACGCAGGATGTCCCTTCCAAAAAACCCTCCCCAAACAGCACATGACGCAAAGAAAAAAAGAGGCGCAATGAGGTAGCTGTGTGAGTAAGATAAGCGACCCTAGTGGCCGACACAAACACCGGGCCCATCTAGGAGTGTCACTGCAGTGTCACGCAGGATGTCCCTTCCAAAGAACCCTCCCCAAACAGCACATGACGCAAAGAAAAAAAGAGGCGCAATGAGGTAGCTGTGTGAGTAAGATAAGCGACCCTAGTGGCCGACACAAACACCGGGCCCATCTAGGAGTGTCACTGCAGTGTCACGCAGGATGTCCCTTCCAAAAAACCCTCCCCAAACAGCACATGACGCGAAGAAAAAAAGAGGCGCAATGAGGTAGCTGTGTGAGTAAGATAAGCGACCCTAGTGGCCGACACAAACACCGGGCCCATCTAGGAGTGTCACTGCAGTGTCACGCAGGATGTCCCTTCCAAAAAACCCTCCCCAAACAGCACATGACGCAAAGAAAAAAAGAGGCGCAATGAGGTAGCTGTGTGAGTAAGATAAGCGACCCTAGTGGCCGACACAAACACCGGGCCCATCTAGGAGTGTCACTGCAGTGTCACGCAGGATGTCCCTTCCAAAAAACCCTCCCCAAACAGCACATGACGCAAAGAAAAAAAGAGGCGCAATGAGGTAGCTGTGTGAGTAAGATAAGCGACCCTAGTGGCCGACACAAACACCGGGCCCATCTAGGAGTGGCACTGCAGTGTCACGCAGGATGGCCCTTCCAAAAAACCCTCCCCAAACAGCACATGACGCAAAGAAAAATTAAAGAAAAAAGAGGTGCAAGATGGAATTGTCCTTGGGCCCTCCCACCCACCCTTATGTTGTATAAACAGGACATGCACACTTTAACCAACCCATCATTTCAGTGACAGGGTCTGCCACACGACTGTGACTGATATGACGGGTTGGTTTGGACCCCCACCAAAAAAGAAGCAATTAATCTCTCCTTGCACAAACTGGCTCTACAGAGGCAAGATGTCCACCTCATCATCATCCTCCGATATATCACCGTGTACATCCCGCTCCTCACAGATTATCAATTCGTCCCCACTGGAATCCACCATCTCAGCTCCCTGTGTACTTTGTGGAGGCAATTGCTGCTGGTCAATGTCTCCGCGGAGGAATTGATTATAATTCATTTTAATGAACATCATCTTCTCCACATTTTCTAGATGTAACCTCGTACGCTGATTGCTGACAAGGTGAGCGGCGGCACTAAACACTCTTTCGGAGTACACACTTGTGGGAGGGCAACTTAGGTAGAATAAAGCCAGTTTGTGCAAGGGCCTCCAAATTGCCTCTTTTTCCTGCCAGTATAAGTACGGACTGTGTGACGTGCCTACTTGGATGCGGTCACTCATATAATCCTCCACCATTCTTTCAATGTTGAGAGAATCATATGCAGTGACAGTAGACGACATGTCCGTAATCGTTGTCAGGTCCTTCAGTCCGGACCAGATGTCAGCATCAGCAGTCGCTCCAGACTGCCCTGCATCACCGCCAGCGGGTGGGCTCGGAATTCTGAGCCTTTTCCTCGCACCCCCAGTTGCGGGAGAATGTGAAGGAGGAGATGTTGACAGGTCGCGTTCCGCTTGACTTGACAATTTTCTCACCAGCAGGTCTTTCAACCCCAGCAGACTTGTGTCTGCCGGAAAGAGAGATCCAAGGTAGGTTTTAAATCTAGGATCGAGCACGGTGGCCAAAATGTAGTGCTCTGATTTCAACAGATTGACCACCCGTGAATCCTTGTTAAGCGAATTAAGGGCTCCATCCACAAGTCCCACATGCCTAGCGGAATCGCTCCGTGTTAGCTCCTCCTTCAATGTCTCCAGCTTCTTCTGCAAAAGCCTGATGAGGGGAATGACCTGACTCAGGCTGGCAGTGTCTGAACTGACTTCACGTGTGGCAAGTTCAAAGGGCATCGGAACCTTGCACAACGTTGAAATCATTCTCCACTGCGCTTGAGACAGGTGCATTCCACCTCCTATATCGTGCTCAATTGTATAGGCTTGAATGGCCTTTTGCTGCTCCTCCAACCTCTGAAGCATATAGAGGGTTGAATTCCACCTCGTTACCACTTCTTGCTTCAGATGATGGCAGGGCAGGTTCAGTAGTTTTTGGTGGTGCTCCAGTCTTCTGTACGTGGTGCCTGTACGCCGAAAGTGTCCCGCAATTCTTCTGGCCACCGACAGCATCTCTTGCACGTCCCTCTCGTTTTTTAAATAATTCTGCACCACCAAATTCAAGGTATGTGCAAAACATGGGACGTGCTGGAATTTGCCCATATTTAATGCACACACAATATTGCTGGCGTTGTCCGATGCCACAAATCCACAGGAGAGTCCAATTGGGGTAAGCCATTCCGCGATGATCTTCCTCAGTTGCCGTAAGAGGTTTTTAGCTGTGTGCGTATTCTGGAAAGCGGTGATACAAAGCGTAGCCTGCCTAGGAAAGAGTTGGCGTTTGCGAGATGCTGCTACTGGTGCCGCCGCTGCTGTTCTTGCGGCGGGAGTCCATACATCTACCCAGTGGGCTGTCACAGTCATATAGTCCTGACCCTGCCCTGCTCCACTTGTCCACATGTCCGTGGTTAAGTGGACATTGGGTACAGCTGCATTTTTTAGGACACTGGTGACTCTTTTTCTGAGGTCTGTGTACATTTTCGGTATCGCCTGCCTAGAGAAATGGAACCTAGATGGTATTTGGTACCGGGGACACAGTACCTCCAACAAGTCTCTAGTTGGCTCTGCAGTAATGATGGATTCCGGAACCACGTTTCTCACCACCCAGGATGCCAAGGCCTCAGTTATCCGCTTTGCAGTAGGATGACTGCTGTGATATTTCATCTTCCTCGCAAAGGACTGTTGAACAGTCAATTGCTTACTGGAAGTAGTACAAGTGGGCTTACGACTTCCCCTCTGGGATGACCATCGACTCCCAGCAGCAACAACAGCAGCGCCAGCAGCAGTAGGCGTTACACGCAAGGATGCATCGGAGGAATCCCAGGCAGGAGAGGACTCGTCAGAATTGCCAGTGACATGGCCTGCAGGACTATTGGCATTCCTGGGGAAGGAGGAAATTGACACTGAGGGAGTTGGTGGGGTGGTTTGCGTGAGCTTGGTTACAAGAGGAAGGGATTTACTGGTCAGTGGACTGCTTCCGCTGTCGCCCAAAGTTTTTGAACTTGTCACTGACTTATTATGAATGCGCTGCAGGTGACGTATAAGGGAGGATGTTCCGAGGTGGTTAACGTCCTTACCCCTACTTATTACAGCTTGACAAAGGCAACACACGGCTTGACACCAGTTGTCCGCATTTCTGTTGAAATACTTCCACACCGAAGAGCTGATTTTTTTGGTATTTTCACCAGGCATGTCAGTGGCCATATTCCTCCCACGGACAACAGGTGTCTCCCCGGGTGCCTGACTTAAACAAACCACCTCACCATCAGAATCCTCCTGGTCAATTTCCTCCCCAGCGCCAGCAACACCCATATCCTCCTCATCCTGGTGTACTTCAACACTGACATCTTCAATCTGACTATCAGGAACTGGACTGCGGGTGCTCCTTCCAGCACTTGCAGGGGGCGTGCAAATGGTGGAAGGCGCATGCTCTTCACGTCCAGTGTTGGGAAGGTCAGGCATCGCAACCGACACAATTGGACTCTCCTTGTGGATTTGGGATTTCGAAGAACGCACAGTTCTTTGCAGTGCTTTTGCCAGCTTGAGTCTTTTCAGTTTTCTAGCGAGAGGCTGAGTGCTTCCATCCTCATGTGAAGCTGAACCACTAGCCATGAACATAGGCCAGGGCCTCAGCCGTTCCTTGCCACTCCGTGTGGTAAATGGCATATTGGCAAGTTTACGCTTCTCCTCCGACAATTTTATTTTAGGTTTTGGAGTCCTTTTTTTACTGATATTTGGTGTTTTGGATTTGACATGCTCTGTACTATGACATTGGGCATCGGCCTTGGCAGACGACGTTGCTGGCATTTCATCGTCTCGGCCATGACTAGTGGCAGCAGCTTCAGCACGAGGTGGAAGTGGATCTTGATCTTTCCCTAATTTTGGAACCTCAACATTTTTGTTCTCCATATTTTAATAGGCACAACTAAAAGGCACCTCAGGTAAACAATGGAGATGGATGGATACTAGTATACAATTATGGATGGACTGCCGAGTGCCGACACAGAGGTAGCTACAGCCGTGAACTACCGTACTGTGTCTGCTGCTAATATAGACTGGTTGATAATGAGATGTAGTATGTATAAAGAAGAAAGAAAAAAAAAACCACGGGTAGGTGGTATACAATTATGGATGGACTGCCGAGTGCCGACACAGAGGTAGCTACAGCCGTGGACTACCGTACTGTACTGTGTCTGCTGCTAATATAGACTGGTTGATAATGAGATGTAGTATGTATAAAGAAGAAAGAAAAAAAAACCACGGGTAGGTGGTATACAATTATGGATGGACTGCCGAGTGCCGACACAGAGGTAGCTACAGCCGTGGACTACCGTACTGTACTGTGTCTGCTGCTAATATAGACTGGATGATAATGAGATGTAGTATGTATAAAGAAGAAAGAAAAAAAAAACCACGGGTAGGTGGTATACAATTATGGATGGACTGCCGAGTGCCGACACAGAGGTAGCTACAGCCGTGGACTACCGTACTGTACTGTGTCTGCTGCTAATATAGACTGGATGATAATGAGATGTAGTATGTATAAAGAAGAAAGAAAAAAAAACCACGGGTAGGTGGTATACAATTATGGATGGACTGCCGAGTGCCGACACAGAGGTAGCTACAGCCGTGAACTACCGTACTGTGTCTGCTGCTAATATAGACTGGTTGATAATGAGATGTAGTATGTATAAAGAAGAAAGAAAAGAAAAAACACGGGTAGGTGGTATACAATTATGGATGGACTGCCGAGTGCCGACACAGAGGTAGCTACAGCCGTGGACTACCGTACTGTACTGTGTCTGCTGCTAATATAGACTGGATGATAATGAGATGTAGTATGTATAAAGAAGAAAGAAAAAAAAACCACGGGTAGGTGGTATACAATTATGGATGGACTGCCGAGTGCCGACACAGAGGTAGCTACAGCTGTGGACTACCGTACTGTACTGTGTCTGCTGCTAATATAGACTGGATGATAATGAGATGTAGTATGTATAAAGAAGAAAGAAAAAAAAACCACGGGTAGGTGGTATACAATTATGGATGGACTGCCGAGTGCCGACACAGAGGTAGCTACAGCCGTGAACTACCGTACTGTGTCTGCTGCTAATATAGACTGGTTGATAATGAGATGTAGTATGTATAAAGAAGAAAGAAAAAAAAAACCACGGGTAGGTGGTATACAATTATGGATGGACTGCCGAGTGCCGACACAGAGATAGCTACAGCCGTGGACTACCGTACTGTACTGTGTCTGCTGCTAATATAGACTGGATGATAATGAGATGTAGTATGTATAAAGAAGAAAGAAAAAAAAAACCACGGGTAGGTGGTATACAATTATGGATGGACTGCCGAGTGCCGACACAGAGGTAGCTACAGCCGTGGACTACCGTACTGTACTGTGTCTGCTGCTAATATAGACTGGATGATAATGAGATGTAGTATGTATAAAGAAGAAAGAAAAAAAAAACCACGGGTAGGTGGTATACAATTATGGATGGACTGCCGAGTGCCGACACAGAGGTAGCTACAGCCGTGGACTACCGTACTGTACTGTGTCTGCTGCTAATATAGACAGGATGATAATGAGATGTAGTATGTATAAAGAAGAAAGAAAAAAAAAACCACGGGTAGGTGGTATACAATTATGGATGGACTGCCGAGTGCCGACACAGAGGTAGCTACAGCCGTGAACTACCGTACTGTGTCTGCTGCTAGTATAGACTGGATGATAAATAATGATATAAAAAATATATATATATCACTACTGCAGCCGGACAGGTATATATTATATAATGAGGGACCTGCTGGACACTGTCTGTCAGCAGAATGAGTTTTTTAATTTTTATAGAATAAAAAAACACCACACAAGTCACACGACGAGTGTACTTTTTCAGGCAGACAATCACAATATACTATACTGGTGGTCAGTGTGGTAGGTCACTGGTCACAGTGGTCAGTGGTCAGTCACACTGGCAGTGGCACTCTGGCAGCAAAAGTGTGCACTGTTTAATATGTACTCCTGGCTCCTGCTATAACCTATAACTGCTCCCCAGTCTCCCCCACAATTAAGCTGTGTGACCACAGTCAGATATTATACATAGATGATGCAGCACACTGGGCTGAGCACAGATATGGTATGTGAGTGTGACTGAGTCACTGTGTATCATTTTTTTCAGGCAGAGAACAAGAACAGAACGGATTATTAAATAATAATAAATTATAAAACTGCACTGGTGGGTCAGGTCACTGGTCATCAGTCACTAGTATAACTCCTCCTAAGCTCCAGTAAGTAAATGAAGTGTCTCACTCTCACTCTCCTATCTATTTTCATTTCTAAATGGAGAGGACGCCAGCCACGTCCTCTCCCTATCAATCTCAATGCACGTGTGAAAATGGCCGCGACGCGCGGCTCCTTATATAGAATCCGAGTCTCGCGATAGAATCCGAGCCTCGCGAGAATCCGACAGCGTGATGATGACGTTCGGGCGCGCTCGGGTTAACCGAGCAAGGCGGGAAGATCCGAGTCGCTCGGACCCGTGTAAAAAAACATGAAGTTCGGGCGGGTTCGGATTCAGAGAAACCGAACCCGCTCATCTCTATTATAAACTACAGTAAGTATCATATTTATTTGAATAATACAGTATGTTTTCATGAACAGGAATAAATGATACAGTTTTCAGGAGTGAATAGCCCTTAAAAAAGGAAACTGATACCCTTTTTAGACAGAAATATCTGAAATTCCCGACTGTTTCCCAGCATTTCAGCTTAGCCGGACCCTGCCTGACCCCTCTTTCACACAGGGAAGCAAATTACCGGGTGAAGCAGTTCTATCTGGTAATTTGCAGATCAACACGGTTACTACTTCTGTGTGAAAGGATCAACTTGGGTCGATATTCCCGGGTCTCCGACCCTGGTAAATTCCTGGGTCGAAGTCCTATGAATTTCAACCTGGGTTAACCCTTTCACGTGTTTATCGGCAAATTAACAGGTAGAACTTCTTAACTGGGTAATTTGACTTTCTGTGTGGAAGGGGTATTAATAATCATACAGATTACTGGTAGTAAGGGCATCTATCAATGGCAGAAGAACTTTTGTTTTTACTAGAAAGATACAGTAATTGGTATGACAACAAAACTCCACATTTACGCAGCAGTAATGTAACACTCACGGGCCAGTATGGCAGAATTGCTCATACAAGGGTGTAAAGTGGACATAAAAATAGCATATTTACATCTATATGCAGAGCTGTACACAACATGAGATGCGTCTAACTCAGGGGGTCATTCCGAGTTGATCGCACGTAGCAACTTTTTGCTGCTTGTGCGATCAACTAGACGCCGCCTATGGGGGAGTGTATTTTAGCATTGCAGGGCTGCGATCGCTTGTGCAGCCCTGCTATGCTAAAAAAGTTTTGTGTAAACCAAGCCTTGCAGTTACTTACCCTGTGCGATGGATCCAGCGATGAAGGTCCCCGAATTGACGTCAGACATCCACCCTCCAAATGCCTGGATATCCCTGCATTCGGATCTCCATGCCTGTAAAACGGTGAGTTGACGCCCCGGAATGCCTTCCTCCTGTCAATCTTCTTGCGGTCGCCGCCGCGACTGCTTTTTTCGTACGCGGCATCGCTGCCTGACGACGGCCGTTGCCGGGCAACAACGCGCCTGTGCAATGCGGCCGCCGCGCATGCGCAGTTCTGATCCGTTCACAGCGATGAACCACGGCGTGCGAACAGGTCGGAATGACCCCCTCTGTCTCTACAGCATCATCTATAACAACATGCATTTGCAACTGCCCTCCAATACAAACGCTATACCTCCTACAGGCACATCTGCACACAATTTCTGATCTGTGTGAGCCACATCGGCGTGAACAATGCCATAATGTACTTGTACCACGTCACTTCCCCGTTCTCTGTCTCTGGATGAAAGGAATAGCAGATATACACAAGCCCACATTTCTGCACGTTTTTCTGTATTTGTCTTATCAGCATTCACAGGATGAAAATGTTCAAGTTACAGATGTGCTCAGGCTGATCCTAAGTTCTAAACAAGTTGCGTTTGATGCAAATAGTGTGCCCGCGACTATTTGTGGGCATGTGCCCACAAACATTAGGCCCCACCCCCTCGCAGGGAATGCTACAATTTGTGGGTCGCTTGTGACAGTGTGAGACTGACATGACATGATTTGCATAGAAACACGTCATATTGGCCCCACCCGCTTATGAGCAATCCATGAATCACGGCATTATCATGCCGGTAATGGCCATTTGGTTAGTAAGTTAGCAGGTTGGGTGAGGACAGCCTACTCTTCCGGGGGTGTGAGGGACTAGCCGCAAATATGGGTGTTTTCTGCAACTTCCAGGAACGTACGCAAGTATTGTATGCACATTGCTGTTTCTATAATGGGTGCAATCTGTGCAGTGTACACTGGCTCTTGGGTCCAGGGGGGCCCACACCACACACACTGCACCTATTACTTTAATACTTACCTTTCCAGAGTCCAGCGCCTGGTGCTGCAGTTGCAGTGAAAATCAAAGCCAAAATGGCCACCGCACATGTGCAGTAGTCAAATTGGTCTGAAAATCAAAGCCAAAATGGCCGCTGCACATGTGCAGTAGTCAAATTGGTCTCCAGAACATGGCATGTGCCATGTTTCCGGAGACCTGTGCATGCGCAGTAGACTCCAGCACAATGCCGGAGACCAGAGCTGTAACTAGGTGTGTCTGTGTGTAGGGGACTGGCTGTGTGTGTGTGTGTGTGTGTGTGTGTGTGTGTTGGGGGGGACAGGCTGTGTGTGTGGGGGGGAGGGAGGACAGGCTGTGTGTGTAGGGTACAGGCTGTGTGTGTGTGGGCGAGGGGGGATAGGCTGTCTGTGTAGGGGGGAGGGGGGGAGGCTGTGTGTGTAGGGGACAGGCTGTGTGTGTTCGGGGGGGACAGGCTGTGTGTGTAGGGGACAGGCTGAGTGTGTGTGTGTGTGTAGGGTCACAGGGTCATTGGCTAGAAAGTTTGCAGATGGTAATCTGGAGTAGTATATTTGCTTTGCTCACTCTAAAATTTAAGGGCCCTACACATATGGCAATGTGCCGCCGAGGTGCCCGACGGCAGATACGGCCGGCGGGCGAACCGGCGGCGGGTGAAGAGTGACGGGGGGGAGTGAAGTTTCTTCACTTTCCCCGTCACCCGGCTCCATAGCAGTGCAAGCAAATATGGACGAGATTGTCCATATTGGCCTGCATGTATAAGTGACGGGGCACCAACAATACACGAGCGCGGGGCCGCGCATCGTTCATCGTTGCTGCCTCCATACTGAATGATATGAACGAGTTCTCATTCATTAATGAACGAGAACGTTCATATCGTTCAGTGAAATCTGCCAGTGTGTAGGGCCCATTAGTCCCTGTAAGGTACTGATCCCTTTTGTTCTATTTGGGCGGTGAAAGCTGCAGCACACTGGTGTAGAAAGAGTTTCCTGCTTGTTTTGTTGGTGTATGTACTGACTAAATAATGAGAGGGCAGATACAGTACCACTTGCTTAATGTCCCTTCAATGCAACCTAGTGTACTGGCTATTATGTCTCTCTTGCTCAATTCAGCCTCTGTCTCCACCACCTGACAATTGATGGGCTACAAGCAGAGCCGTAACTACGTGTGTGCCAAGTGTGCCTGCCACACAGCGCAGTTGCTCTGATGGCACAACTGGGCGCATTGTAATGAGTCAAACTGACTCATTACAAGCCGCCTTTGTGTGCCAGGTGAGGAGCAGCAGCTTCGGGAGCAGGAGAGAAGGAGGAGTAGTGAGGGGGACTCGGGAGCCGCAACAGCGCACTGCATACCTCCCAACTGTCCCGATTTTCACGGGACAGTCCCGTTTTTTGGGGACTGTCTTGCTGTCCCACCCGCGGGCTGTAGTGTCACGCGGTGGGGGGGGGGGCAGTTGGGAGGTTCCTGCACTCGCTGCAGAGCCGGGGTAAATAGACGCTGTGCGCATGTGCACACTGTCTATTCAGGGGAGACAGGAGGAGAGGGGGCATGCCAGCAGCTCAAGGAGCGCTGGGCATGCCCCTCCGTGGCGAAAACGGGGCGTGGCTCACGATCGCGGGGCCTCCCATGAAGCCTCGCCCCCTTTTCATAGGCCACACCCCCTTTTTGGGAGCGTGCATGGCTTCGCCGTGCGTGTGTCCCTCTTTTCAACAGGAGACAGTTGGGAGGTATGGCACTGTAAATGGTGGTGGCACTGCTGCAGCTGTCCCTCTCCTTCCACATTGGCTGGCCGCCGCCGCTGTGAATGCTGGGATGAGGGAAGCGCATGTAGCAACAGTATATCAATGTATCCATATTATACTGATTCCTAAAATATCACATACAAGCAGGGTAAGATTCTGTGAATATGTTTAATCAGTTAACCCTAAACACCTTGCACACTCACAGTGTGTAGTCTTAGAAATCAGCTCAGTGACCCGTACACATATAATTTAATCAGTGTTACTTGTCCTAGGGATGTGAGAACCATACTTGCTCATAAATAAACCCTAGGTGCAAATCTTACTTTGGAATGGCTACCGGCTGCTTCAGTATACGCATGCTGTTAGCAACATTGTATAACAGTGTATCTCACTGAAGATTTCACCGCTGCATGGGGCATACGTCTGTGTCTCACTATATGTCTGGGCTTCCAATAATATAAGCCCTCACGCTATGCCCTAAAGCAGTGATGGCTAACCTTGACACTCCAGCTGTTGTTGAACTACACATCCCAGCATGCCCTGCTACAGTTTTGCTATTTTGCTATGCTAAAACTGATGCAGGGCATGCTGGGATGTGTAGTTCAACAACAGCTGGAGTGTCAAGGTTAGCCATCACTGCCCTAAAGCGTTGGTGCATTTGCTAGCATTCTTGCTATTGACATATTGCTACCAAACAGCATAAATCTGACACGTGGTTAACAGTATTATTAAGAGTGTATAACGGGCTCTCGATGCATCACTCCAATGCGCATTTCACCCGTGGCTTAATGATGGAGCCTCAGACAGGCAGGAACTGTGTTTACTTGCACTTTCTGTCTAAGATTGGGCAGCTGAAGAGAAGCCAGGCAACACACGGAGCTGCAAAACCATGCCCCAGCCACACAGCATAAAGGTAGAGTAAGAGATGAATAAGGGCAATGTTGATACATATTGGGAGTGGGGGCTCAGGGAGCTGATGCTACTGCCAGGGCCAGATTAAGGGCGGGACAACAGGGGCAGCCGTCCCTGGGCCCCCATACACTGCTTTTTGAATCTGAGGAGTCTCTCTCTAGCGGCTCAGCTGTTCATGAACAGTGGTCGCCAAGGAGCTCCTTCATGTAAAGTCAATCTTGTGGGATAGTGAATGGTAATCCTGCAAGATTCGTAGTGTGTGCCACCAGCGTCTGTTTTCTGGCGTGCTGTCCTCTGTCAAGGTGTTTGTGTTTGTCATTGGGGGGGAGGGGGGCGTGTTTAGCAGCAATTTTACTAGTGGGGGCCCCACCACCTTCATTGCCCTAAGCCCCCACCAGCCTTAATCAAAGAGCAAAGACATATGGAAAGTGGGTGTGGTACTCTGGAATATTATGTGCATGCCTCTTTAAAAAATTACTTACAGGTACGCAGCAGCACAAGGGGAGAGCGCGGAAAAGCAGGAGTTAAGCAGGGACCCTGGTCCAATCACATGTTCTGGATGCGGACCGCTGATTGGACAAGGGCAGTCTGGGTTGAGAAGAGCCTTATGGGAAGAAGGAGAAGTTGTGTGGAGACAGGAGGTGGTGGGATCAGAGGCGTCACTGGGGTTGGTGTCACCTGGTGTGGTAACTCATGGTGTCACCCCACCCCCCACACCCCCTTCATGGATCTCCTTCCGCTTCACACCACACGGAATACTTAGTAGATATGTGCGCCTGCCCATTTTTTCGGGGTTTTGGTTTTTTTCCCATGTTTTGGTATTGGATTGGTTTTGCCAAAACTGCCCTTGTGTGTTTTGGTTTTGGTTCTAATTTTAAAAAAAAAATTATAATAACAGCTAAAATCACCGAATTTGGGCCTATTTTTGTTCCTACAGTATTATTAACCTCAATAACTTTCATTTCCACTCATTTCCAGACTATTTTGAATACCTCGCAGCTCACAATATTGTTTTTAATCAGTTTAGGCCAAAAGGTTGCACCAAGGTAGCTGGATGACTAAGCTAAGCGACAGAAATGGGCGGCACAAACACCTGGCACATCTAGGAGTGGCACTGCAGTAGCAGACAGGATTGCAGTTTTAGAAACTATGCCCAAAAAATGCTCCAAAGAGCACTTAATGCAAAGAAATAAGGTGCAAGATGTAATTGTCCTGTTGTATATATTAAACAGGATATGCACAGTTTAACAAACCAATCATTTCAGCGACAGGGACAGTCACTTTTGGCTCAAATGATTGGTTTGTTTGGGCCCCCACAAAACAATTTTTTAGAAGGAATTCCTCCTTTAAGTAATTACTCTGAGGGTGTTGATGATGAGGTGTTAATTGCATTATAATATTGTACAATAAATGTAATGTCTTCGCCGCAAATGATTTAACATGGAGGAGGTGCCTAGATGGCTAACGTTCCTACCTCTACTAAATTTGGCCTCACAAATGGAGCAGATGCTTTCATAAACATTGTCAGGATTGGGGTAAAAATAATCCCACACCCAAGAGGTGGCTTTTTTGGTCTCATGCCCAGGCATCCAATGTCTTTCTTTTTATCACGGTCAACAACTGCCACCACCGGCGGATGACTTAGACAAACCACATCATCATCAACATCATCACTGTCCGATAGTACACACATCACCCTCATCCTGTCCCACATACACACACGAATCCTCAATTTGTATTATGTCCTCTTCCATCTACCCCTTATACACATTATGCACCACAATAGTAGGACCCCTTATACTATCTATTACTGGTGCCCCTTCTAAATTATGCCACACTAAATGAGCCAAAATTCACTTAACGCCACACAGAATGAGCCAAAATTCACATTACGCAACACAGAATGAGCTAAAATTCACAATATGCCACACAGTATGATCTAAAATTCATATTACCCCACACAGTATGATCCAAAATTTAGGAAAAGGGAGAGTGACAGCACGGACATAGGGACAGGGAGAGTGACAGAAGGAACAGAGTGACAGTGAAAGTGACAGCAGTAACAGTGACAGAGTGAAAGCAGGGACAGTGACAGCAGGGAGAGTGACAGAGTGACAACAGGGAGAGTGACAGAGAGAGTGACAGCAGGGAGAGTGACAGAGAAAGTGATAGCAGGGAGAGTGACAGAGACAGTGACAGCAGGGAGAGGGAGAGTGACAGAGGGACAGTACCTAATGAGCAGCGGACGAGGCTGTAGTTGGCAGTAGTGCAGAGGCTGAAGTCAGCTGCGCGAGAAGGCCCTGGGCAGCGCCGGTGACGAGGAGAAGGCCCTGGACAGCGGTGTGGAGGATGATGTGGGCGGCAGGCAGCAGCGGAGGACGTGGGCTGCAGCAGCGGAGGACGTGGGCGGCAGCGGCGGCGAAGGGGAGAAAGCCCGCCGCAGCAGTGATGTGGATATGGCCTTCGGTCCCTATGACCGTGGCGCCACCATTTAAAATCTCCCGCGGATCGGTTCCAGTGCTTGACAGCGCAGAATTTGAAAGGCGGTGGCGGGGGTCAGTGCTCGAAGTGCCGGTATGCCATACCGTTGTATACTGGCCCACTTCGAGCACTGAGGGGGTAAAAAATATATTAAAATATGAATAGGAGCACTGAATAGATATCAAAGCGCTAATACCTGTGAAAAAAACGGAGGTTAGTAAAGCAATGTTTAACAGCCCTTTTAGGTGCAGGTGTTTTGAGTCCGTCATTGATCCGTTTTTGTGTGTTTAAGGGCTCCGTATATTGCCGGGGGTCAGGACTGCATGTAGGTAGTATGCAGAGGTTAGCAAAGGGATCCTAACTTTCTGTCCCTACTACCTACATGCGGTCCTGACCGCCGGCAATATGCGGAACCCTTAAACACACAAAAACGGATCAATGACGGACTCAAAACACCTGCACCTAAAAGGGCTGGGGTCAGCGGATGCGCGGCACTTGGTGCAAGGGAGGAGGAGGTGTGCGGACCTTGTATGCGGCTCGTTTTGGTGTCACCCCATTGAAGGGTGACACCCGGGTGTGAGCCGCGGTATCCGTTCACATGGTCGACCATGTTATGGTCGACAGTCATTAGGTCGACCACTATTGGTCGACATTGACATGGTCGACATGGACACATTGTCGACACGTGAAAATGGTCGACACATGAAAAGGTCGACATGATTTTTTTTACTTTTTTTTCTTTTGGGGAACTTTTCCATACTTTACGATCCACGTCGACTACGATTGGAACGGTAATCTGTGCCGAGCGATGCGGTAGCGTAGCGAAGGCACCATGCCCGAAGCATGGCGAGCGAAGCGAGCCATGCGAGGGGACGCGGTGCACTAATTGGGGTTCCCAGTCACTTTACGCAAAAAACGACACCAAAAAAAGTAAAAAAACTCATGTCGACCTTTTCATGTGTCGACCATTTTCATGTGTCGACCATGTGTCCATGTCGACCATGTCAATGTCGACTATAACATGGTCGACCATTCATACCGGAACCGTGAGCCGCACCCCCCGAACCCCCCTCATGACGCCACTGGGTGGGATGCATGCTAAACGTGGAGCAGAGCAGGAACTGAGGACAAGTGCCAGCTGCTGGGTGGTGAGAGTGGCATAAGTGTAAGCAGCAGGGTGCTGCAGGAGAGCCAAGTCCCGGGTCAGCGGGTGTTTGGATGCAATGCAGACATTCATTCTGAAAGACTGAGCTTGTGACAAGTTTAAGTAAAGCCCTGTTAACTGGAGAGAGACAGAGTTTGCTCCACCAAAAAGACCCTCATTGTTAAGTGAGTTAAATCTGTCAAGAAACAGTACCATCCTTTCGCTAGCTACAGATGGAGCCTCGCTCATCTATGCTGTCTATGGCGTTAGTCCCGATCACAGAGTCGCAGCATGCCTGGGCACAAGGCGGTGTGCCTAGTCGTACGGAGGCTCACAAAGCAGAGTACTTTACAAGCTGTTTGTACTACTTAGTACTCAAATATAAAATACTGTACAGAGACATTCTAAAGGCTACAGCGGCAAGTGTTATCTTTATAAGTATAATGGGGAGAGATAAAAGCACCTCCCTAAGTTTCTCTGTACACTATTTTCTATTTGAGTACTAAGTAGCACAAACAGCTTGTAACGTACTCTGCTCTAAAGGCTACAGTTGCAAGTGTTATCTTTATAAGTATAATGTGGAGAAATAAAAGCTCCTCCCAAAGTTCCTGGATGCCCTGTGCTTAGCATCTCTGTACAGTATTTTCTAACTAGCCAGAAACCCCGCACCCTGTGCAAGCTGGGCGGACAATTGGAGGGGATCCGACACATAGTTGCTTGTCATTTCCCTTTGTGGTGTCACATAAACTAGTGTCCTGTCTGCCCCGAAAGCCAACAGTCTCCTTTTTCGTATGGTACTGGTTTTGAGTCTCTGAGTCACCCAGAACCTGAGAAATTGGGATGCAACGTGGACCCATTTTCCCGTAGACTATAATGGGCCCGTTAATTCAGACCCACCATGGGTTACAACACTTGCTGTTAGCCTTGTGGGGGTCACAGAAACTTGGGGTTGGTATCCTCTGGTAGCTAATCATTTCCCCTTCCATAACAACCCCGCACTGAGCTGATTGGACCCAGACGACTGGAGATATTTAGCTTTAAGTCCATTTTAATTTAATTTTATAGCTTACATAAACCTAACGTAAATGGACCATTGCTTTAACACATTTGTTTGCATCAGTATACACTATTTTTATTTATTTATTTATTGATTTATTGGTTCATTTTTTTTGTGTCCTGTCAGAGAGCGAATATTTTCGACAGCGTCCTGGAACTCACCACCTCTCCCCTCACCCTTCCCCCTTCCCTGAGAGACTGATCTTTTCAGACAAAGAGGCCAGTTTACAGTCAATAAATTGCCAACACAATATGTAAATGAAGAACTGATACTACAGTGCTTTGGTTGGGGTAAAGGACTAGAGAGGGCCAGAGTGAATGTACATTAAACAGTACAGTACTGTGCTATGGATTTGCGTGTTAGACGCCCCGACAGTTAGTTATGGAAACAGGTCTTTTCCTGTGTGCATAATTCTATTGAACGTAAGGTTCTTAAAGATATGAATGTTGTAAAAAATAAAAATGAATGGTCAAGAAGAAAAAAAACAAAAAAAACAAAGGCATTCGCACTTTGGGAATCAAACCTGGGACTCTGAGCATGGGGTGTGGGACACTTCACCGCTTGCCACGATTCCTGGTGATAGAGACACAAGCTCATGTGTAAATGTAAGCAGTGATCCCTTCCCATGGGTTTTACTGTATTGGCTACAAGACTTGGACGGTGACATACAGCACTGTATGCCTAACGTCAATGGACCATTGCTTTAACACGTTGTATACATTATTTTTATTTATTGATTAGTCTACCGGACTTGGACGCTCATATAACCTTAACATCAATGGACCATTGCTTTAACACATTCGCTTGCGTCTGTATACACTAATTTTATTGATTGATTTATTGGTTTCTTTTTTTTTTAAATTGACTCTGTCTGACCATTGTTCTGTGTTTACAGTATACAGTAACATTACATTCAGCATGGACCATTTTGCAGAGCTTGTAGATCTGTCACTATTCGCTCTATAGTACTGGATTGGTGGAGCATTAGCCACCCAGTGGTGAAGATGTGTATTGCATGCTGCATATGTATTCATGCCTGTCCATGCCTGTCCGTGCAACAACTGAACAACCTGAGCTATCGCTTAGGCATGACTAATCCTCCGTTTAGGCAGAGAAACAGGAACGATGAGGGAGGCTCAATCTGTACATCCTTTTTGGATAGAACTGTGAACATTCCCCGTTACCATCCAGGATTTCCCCATACATCTGTGTGCCAATCCCCCATTGACACATTGTGGCACTGCAGAAGTATACCAGAGCTCCAATGTTTATTACCAGTGAAAATTGACATACCTTGGCTAGGGAAAGCTAGAAAATGAGTATTTGTTATTGTTGAATGTATTTTTTCATTACTCTCCTCATGACCACATTATAGACTGTGATTCCAATGATCTCTTTCAAATATTTGTGATTCTAATTAATATGTTCATCTGTGAATCCAATGATATTCTGACATTCTTTTGTAATTTAAATTAATTGTCTTTTGCATATTGAATATTCCATTGTGGTGTGAACTGTAGCAAATTGTCTTGCCTTTGTTCATCCTTTATGCCCAATTTTTTCTTTTTGTGATTATTCAAATTTAATGCCAGTTAACCAATCAACATCTTCAGTCAGAAGTTCATTGCAGCTCAATAAAAAGACATCCTGTTGGAATTGCTGACTCACTCATATTAATCTATCCTACCTCTCTGAGCACAGCACTACAAGGCAAAAAAATGGGAGAAAAATAATTTGATGGAGGGCGCTGTCAATAGCCGCTGGTGCTGGGAGTGGTATATCCCCAAGGGAGTAGAAATACAGAGAAAAACAAAAAGCACCTGCGCTCTGTTGCTAGTAGGGGTATATCCCCCAACTTAATTGTGTATATAAACTAAGGTTAATAACCAATATAAAGGACGGTAGGTTAGGTTGAATTAAAATATATATTCAATTTAATCAAAGCAATACCGTGCGTGGTCACGTGGATCGGCGTCATGGGCCGCGCGGCGATGCAACGTCCGGGCGCCGGTCACGTGTTTCTTCACGTCGATCGGCGTCGTGGGCCGCATGGCGGGGGCGCGCCAATGGGCGCATCACTATGGCGCCGCTCCGCTCATGGCTGGCGCTGTCGCTTCCGCCATACTTCCTATACAACTCAGGTCAGATTGGTCATCTGACCTGAGTATTCCAATGGGCATAACAGAATCAAGTCATGTGATGATATAGCATCACATAACCGGACTTTATGCACTTTATTAAATTAAATATATTACTTTTTAACATCTCTCAGATCTCGTTTTTAAATAATAATATATGCATCTATATGTGAGATTAAATCTAAGGTGAATATGATACACTTTTAACACATTTTTTAAGGACCGTTAGGTTCGTTGAACTAATTGATTTTCAGGTGTTTTGAATTTTACTAATAGCATAGGGTTTATAAGGAGTCTTGGGTCAGACTCTATCATTAACTCCTGAGGAAGCTGGCTGTCAACACCAGCGAAACGCGTTGAGACGACATTGCTGGACACTTCACTAATATCCCCTCCATGAGACTTGAGAATTCTCTTCAAAACTTTACCCGGACGGCATCAATCGGATTTTCTCCTCTGGACACTACCACCTGCGGAGATAATAAGAATTTACTCACCGGTAATTCTATTTCTCGTAGTCCGTAGTGGATGCTGGGAACTCCGTAAGGACCATGGGAATAGACGGGCTCCGCAGGAGACTGGGCACTCTAAAAGAAAGATTAGGTACTATCTGGTGTGCACTGGCTCCTCCCTCTATGCCCCTCCTCCAGACCTCAGTTAAGGAAACTGTGCCTGGAAGAGCTGACACAACAAGGAAAGGATTTGGAATCCAGGGTAAGACTCATACCAGCCACACCAATCACACTGTACAACTTGTGATAACCATACCCAGTTAACAGTATGAACAACAACTGAGCCTCATTAACAGATGGCTCATAACAATAACCCTTTAGTTAAGCAATAACTATATACATGTATTGCAGAGAGTCCGCACTTGGGACGGGCGCCCAGCATCCACTACGGACTACGAGAAATAGAATTACCGGTGAGTAAATTCTTATTTTCTCTGACGTCCTAGTGGATGCTGGGAACTCCGTAAGGACCATGGGGATTATACCAAAGCTCCCAAACGGGCGGGAGGGTGTGGATGACTCTGCAGCACCGAATGAGCAAAAGCAAGGTCCTCCTCAGCCAGGGTATCAAACTTGTAGAACTTAGCAAATGTGTTTGAACCCGACCAAGTAGCAGCTCGGCAAAGCTGTAAAGCCGAGACCCCTCGGGCAGCCGCCCAAGAAGAGCCCACCTTCCTTGTGGAATGGGCTTTCACTGATTTAGGATGCGGTAACCCTGCCGCAGAATGAGCTTGCTGAATCGTGTTACAGATCCAGCGCGCAATAGTTTGCTTTGAAGCCGGAGCACCCAGTTTGTTGGGTGCATGCAGGATAAACAGCGAGTCAGTTTTCCTGACTCCAGCCGTCCTGGCTACATAGATTTTTAAAGCCCTGACTACGTCCAGCAACTTGGAGGCCTCCAAGTCCCGAGTAGCCGCAGGCACCACAATAGGTTGGTTCAAATGAAACGCTGATACCACCTTTGGGAGAAATTGGGGACGAGTCCTCAATTCTGCCCTGTCCATATGGAAGATCAGATACGGGCTTTTACATGACAAAGCCGCCAATTCTGACACACGCCTAGCTGAAGCCAAGGCCAACAGCATGACCACCTTCCACGTGAGATACTTTAGCTCCACGGTCTTAAGTGGCTCAAACCAGTGTGATTTCAGAAAATCCAACACAACGTTAAGATCCCAAGGTGCCACTGGAGGCACAAAAGGGGGCTGAATATGCAGCACTCCCTTAACAAACGTCTGAACTTCAGGCAGTGAAGCCAGTTCTTTTTGAAAGAAAATAGATAGGTCCGAAATCTGGACCTTTATGGATCCTAATTTTAGGCCCATAGTCACTCCTGACTGTAGGAAGTGCAGGAATCGACCCAGCTGGAATTCCTCTGTAGGGGCCTTCCTGGCCTCACACCAAGCAACATATTTTCGCCATATACGGTGATAATGTTGTGCGGTCACGTCTTTCCTAGCCTTTATCAGGGTAGGAATAACTTCATCCGGAATGCCCTTTTCCGCTAGGATCCGGCGTTCAACCGCCATGCCGTCAAACGCAGCCGCGGTAAGTCTTGGAACAGACAGGGCCCCTGCTGTAACAGGTCCTGTCTGGGAGGCAGAGGCCATGGGTCCTCTGAGATCATTTCTTGTAGTTCTGGGTACCAAGTTCTTCTTGGCCAATCCGGAACGATGAGTATAGTTCTTACTCCTCTCTTTCTTACTATCCTCAGTACCTTGGGTATGAGAGGAAGAGGAGGGAACACATAAACCGACTGGTACACCCACGGTGTCACTAGTGCGTCCACAGCTATCGCCTGAGGGTCCCGTGACCTGGCGCAATATTTTTTTAGCTTTTTGTTGAGTCGGGACGCCATCATGTCCACCTGTGGCAGTTCCCAACGATTTACAATCTGCGTGAAGACTTCTTGATGAAGTCCCCACTCTCCCGGGTGGAGGTCGTGCCTGCTGAGGAAGTCTGCTTCCCAGTTGTCCACTCCCGGAATGAACACTGCTGACAGTGCTAGCACGTGATTCTCCGCCCATCGAAGAATCCTTGTGGCTTCTGCCATCGCCATCCTGCTTCTTGTGCCGCCCTGGCGGTTTACATGGGCGACCGCCGTGATGTTGTCTGACTGAATCAGCACTGGTTGGTTTCGAAGCAGGGGCTCTGCTTGACTCAGGGCATTGTAAATGGCCCTTAGTTCCAGTATATTTATGTGTAGTGAAGTCTCCTGACTTGACCACTGTCCTTGGAAGTTCCTTCCTTGAGCTTCCATCCTCGGAGGCTTGTATCCGTGGTCACCAGGACCCTGTCCAGTATGCCGAATCTGCGGCCCTCGAGAAGATTAGCACTCTGCAGCCACCACAGCAGAGACACCCTGGCCCCTGGGGACAGGGTGATCAACCGATGCATCTGAAGATGCGATCCGGACCATTTGTCTAACAGATCCCACTGAAAGAACCTGCCGAAGGGAATTGCTTCGTAAGAAGCCACCATCTTTCCCAGGACTCGCGTGCAGTGATGCACCGACACCTGTTTTGGTCTCAGGAGGTCCCTGACCAGAGATGACAATTCCTGGGCCTTCTCCACCGGGAGAAACACCTTCTTCTGTTCTGTGTCCAGAATCATGCCCAGGAAAAGCAGATGCGTCGCAGGAATCAGCTGCGACTTTGGGATATTCAGAATCCAGCCGTGCTGTTGCAACACTTCCCGAGAGAGTGCTACGCTGACCAACAACTGCTCTCTGGACCTCGCCTTTATAAGGAGATCGTCCAAGTACGGGATAATTATAAATCCCTTCTTCCGAAGGAGTATCATCATTTCGGCCATTACCTTGGTAAATACTCTCGGTGCCGTGGACAGACCAAACGGCAACGTCTGGAATTGGTAATGACAATCCTGTACCACAAACCTGAGGTACTCCTGGTGAGGTGGGTAAATGGGGACATGCAAGTAAGCATCCTTGATGTCCAGCGACACCATAAAATCCCCCTCTTCCAGGCTTGCAATAACCGCCCTGAGCGATTCCATTTTGAACTTGAACTTCCTAATATAAGTGTTCAAGGATTTTAAATTCAGAATGGGTCTCACCGAACCGTCTGGTTTCGGTACCACAAACATTGTGGAATAGTAACCCCGTCCCTGTTGAAGGAGGGGAACCTTGATTATCACCCGCTGGAGGTACAGCTTGTGAATTGCCGCCAGTACTACCTCCCTTTCCCTGGGAGCAGCTGGCAAGGCTGATCTGAGGTAACGGCGAGGGGGAGTCGCCTCGAACTCCAGCTTGTATCCCTGAGATACAATTTGTACAGCCCAGAGATCCACTTGTGAGCGAACCCACTGGTTGCTGAAGTTTCGGAGACGCGCCCCCACCGCACCCGGCTCCGCCTGTGGAGCCCCAGCGTCATGCGGTGGACTTAGTGGAAGCGGGGGAGGATTTTTGTTCCTGGGAACTGGCTGCCTGGTGCAGTTTCTTTCCTCTACCCCTGCCTCTGGGCAGAAAGGAGGCGCCTCTGATCCGCTTGCCTTTCTGAGGCCGAAAGGACTGTACATGATAATACGGTGCTTTCTTAGGCTGTGAGGGAACCTGAGGTAAAAAAGTTGACTTCCCAGCTGTTGCTGTGGATACGAGGTCCGAGAGACCGTCCCCAAACAATTCCTCACCCTTATAAGGCAAAACCTCCATGTGTTTTTTAGAATCAGCATCACCTGTCCACTGCCGAGTCCATAATACTCTCCTGGCAGAAATGGACATTGCATTAATTCTAGATGCCAGCAGGCAAATGTCCCTCTGTGCATCCCGCATATATAAGACGACGTCTTTTATATGTTCTATGGTTAGCAAAATAGTATCCCAGTCGAGGGAATCAATGTTGTCTGACAGGGTATCAGACCATGCTGCTGCAGCACTACACATCCATGCTGAAGCAATAGCAGGTCTCAGTATAGTACCCGAGTGTGTATACACAGACTTCAGGATAGCTTCCTGCTTTCTATCCGCAGGCTCCTTTAGGGTGGCCGTATCCTGAGACGGTAGTGCCACCTTTTTTAATAAACGTGTGAGCGCCTTGTCCACCCTAGGGGATGTTTCCCAACGTAACCTGTCCGTTGGCGGGAAAGGGTACGCCATCAGTAACCTCTTAGAAATCACTAGTTTCTTATCGGGGGAACTCCACGCTTCTTCACACAATTCATTTAATTGATCAGATGGGGGAAAAGTCACTGGCTGCTTTTTCTCCCCAAACATAATACCCCTCTTGGTAGTAACCGGGTTAACATCAGAAATGTGCAATACATTTTTCATTGCAGTAATCATGCATCGGATGGCTTTTGAAGACTGTGCATTTGTCTCATCCTCATCTACACTGGAGTCAGACTCCGTGTCGACATCTGTGTCTACCATCTGAGCTAGCGGGCGTTTATGAGCCCCTGATGGCCTCTGAGACGCCTGGGCAGGCGCGGGCTGAGATCCTGGCTGTCCCAAGGCTGCTGCGTCATCGAACCTTTTATGTAAGGAGTTGACACTGTCTGTTAAGACCTTCCACATATCCATCCAATCGGGTGTCGGCCCCGTCGGGGGCGACACCACACTTATCTGCCCCTGCTCCGCCTCAACGTAACCCTCCTCATCAAACATGTCGACACAGCCGTACCGACACACCGCACACACACAGGGAATGCTCTGACTGAGGACAGGACCCCACAAAGTCCTTTGGGGAGACAGAGAGAGAGTATGCCAGCACACACCACAGCGCTATATAACACAGGGATTTACACTATAATGAGTGATTTTTCCCAATAGCTGCTTATTATCCTATTTGCGCCTAAATTTATGTGCCCCCCCTCTCTTTTTTACCCTTCTTGTACAGGATACTGCAGGGGAGAGCCTGGGGAGCGTCCTTCCAGCGGAGCTGTGAAGAGAAAATGGCGCTGGTGTGCTGAGGAAGAAGGCCCCGCCCCCTCAGCGGCGGGCTTCTCCTGCGTTTTGTATAGCTTAATGGTGGGGGGTTTTACACATATACAGTTTCCCAGACTGTATTATGTGTATTTAGTGCCAAAAGGTATTCTTATTGCTGCCCAGGGCGCCCCCCCCCCCCCCCAGCGCCCTGCACCCTACAGTGACCGGAGTGTGTGGTGTGCAGTGGGAGCAATGGCGCACAGCTGCAGTGCTGTGCGCTACCTTAATGAAGACCGGAGTCTTCTGCCGCCGATTTCATCTCCTTCTTCTGTCTTCTGGCTCTGCAAGGGGGACGGCGGCGCGGCTCCGGGAACGGACGATCGAGGTCAGGCCCTGTGTTCGAACCCTCTGGAGCTAATGGTGTCCAGTAGCCTAAGAAGCACAAGCTAGCTGCACGCAGGTAGGTTTGCTTCTCTCCCCTCAGTCCCACGTAGCAGTGAGTCTGTTGCCAGCAGATCTCACTGAAAATAAAAAACCTAACAAATACTTTCTTTCTAGCAAGCTCAGGAGAGCCCACTAGGAGCACCCAGCTCTGGCCGGGCACAGATTCTAACTGAGGTCTGGAGGAGGGGCATAGAGGGAGGAGCCAGTGCACACCAGATAGTACCTAATCTTTCTTTTAGAGTGCCCAGTCTCCTGCGGAGCCCGTCTATTCCCATGGTCCTAGTTCCCAGCATCCACTAGGACGTCAGAGAAATTGGAGATATCCCTACCTGCATGGAAAAGCTTGCACTTTGTGCTTAAAAGGGAGATACAGGATTGCCATAATCAAAATGATATATGAAAGTATGTAAATATTAACATTGATATTTCTAAATGTCAATATTTCTGATGCATCTGAACATGGATAGGCATATTGTTAATCAGGACTGACTAGGGGAAAGAGGTGCTACTATGTTTATATTTCCCCAGCTGCTGCTCCTCTCTACAGCTGCCGGGTATACACAGTGGGCAGTGCGCTGCTATATTTACGTTTCCCTGACGGCAGGGCATGCCACCAGGCTGCCCGATCACTGCAACCACTGGGGGAGGATCTGAAGGTGTTAGGAGGTCCCTCTGAGATTGGCAGCTGTTGGAAGATTATTTTTCTGCAGCTGCCTGATGGGTGTTTCCAAAATGATTTTAGTAAAAAATATATATATATTTTCCCCCAAACATCGAAACATCGATCGGGAGCATCGCGACCATCGCGGCTTTCATTTTGAAAGCCGGGACAGCCTCCAGGTACACAGGTTGGGATTTGGGTGGGTGGGTGGGGGTGGTGGTGGTGGTGGGGGGGTTAATTTACACTTCCCCAGCAGCTGCTATTGTCTACAGCTGCTGGAGGGGGAGGTCCTGCGGTGCTGACTGACTGATCAGCAGTGATCGGCAGCACTGTTTATCTGACTGGTCGCATCCTGTGCTACCAGGTCAGATACAGCACTTGCAGGCATGGTCGCACCTGATGCGACCATGCCAGGCAAGTGGTTAAATATCCCCAAGCTGTTCTAGACCAGAAAAGTTTTTGGTATCTCTTGTTCCAATAACTTATGGAGCTGTCCCAGGCCACCTGGGCTATAGACAACACTTTGGGGTTTATTTACTAAAAGGAGCTTCCACAGTGTATAGATGGACAGTCAATAGGTCGACATGCATTAGGTCGACAAGTACAAAAGGTCAACAGATGAAATGTCGACAGTACTTAAGATCAACAGGTTCAAGATTTCGACATGACAATTGTTAACACACATTTTTTGGGTTTTTTACATGTTTTTCCAACATTAGCTTGATTTACTATTCACATGGACTACGACTGGGAATAGTACAAGATTTTACCCTATAACTGCATTTAGCTTTGTATTTGTGTATACACTTACTGCATTTTGTATGTGGCAAATTCATTCTAAAATCAAGCATTTTAAAAAACACCCTCTACAAATCCTGCACCTGCCCCTATGTCACTGGACATTTGGCACAATTAACAAATATGATAAGCAGAGCCGTAACTAAACATTTTGGTGCCCTCTGTCAGAAAGAGAATTGCTTCACCCCCCCCCCCCCACCCCCACCACCATATTTAAAATCGGGTCAGTGCATGCCGTAGATGCGCGCAAAAATTTTAGGGGCGGGCGTTGCCACAACATAATACCAGTTCATATTACATCGCACAGTAGTCTCCATTATTCAAATTACTCCACACAGTAGTGCCTCTTATACACATTACACCAGGTAGAGCTCCATATACACAGCACTCCAGACTGAGGCCCCCATTTATCGAGCCTTGGAGAGTGATAAGTAGCACGCTGATAAAGCACCAACCAATCAGCTCCTAACTTCCATGTCACAGGCTGTGTTTGTAAAATGACAGGAGCTGGTTGGTTGGTACTTTATCACCGTGCTATTTATCACTGCCCAAAGCTTGATAAATCTGGGCCTGAGCCCCAGTTATGCACATTACACCAGTCAGAGCTCCCTTTTTACACATTATGCCAGGCAGAGCCCCCTTTTTACACATTATGCCAGAGCTCCCTTTTTACACATTACGGCAGCAGAGTCCCCTTTTTACACATTGTAGCAGGCCGAGCCCCCTTTTTACACCTTACCGCAGAAAGAGCCCCCTTTATACACCTTACCTCAGACAGAGCCCCCTTTTTACACATTACAGCAGGCAGAGCCCCCTTTTTACACATTACGGCAGGCAGAGTCCCCTTTTTACACATTACGGCAGACAGAGTCCTCATTTTTACACATTATGGCAGGTAGAGCCCCTTTTACACATTACTGCAGGCAGAGTCCCCTTTTGATACATTACGGCAGGCAGATTCCCCCTTTTTACACATTACGGCAGCAGAGTCCCCCTTTTTACACATTACGGCAGCAGAGTCCACATTTTACAAAGAGAGAGAGAGAGCCAGAGAGAGTGTGTGTGTTATACTTACCTTTGACCAGCAGGCAGTCCTCTTGTCTTTCCCGCCCTAATGCTGCGGCTCTTTGCAGTTCAGGGCACTCTGGATGGCCTGGGAGACACTTCATCTCTCCCAGAACACGGGGGGAGGAAGAGGGGGAGCTGGGAGGTGAGGCAAATGAGCTGCAGTGCTGCCCAACTACCTATGTGAGAAGAGGTAGCCGGGCAATGCAGTGCAGCTTAGCTGAGCTAAGACAGCGGGTGGGTGGCCAGACGGACCCCACATTGCGGCAGCAGTGGCGGCCAGGTTGGTGTTGCTGATGGCCCTGCACCCACAGTGCATATGCGCTGTGTGCCAGGCACCACTGGCACACCGCTAGTTACGACCCTGATGATAAGCACTAGTTTATGGCATGTGCACTAGAGATGAGCGGGTTCGGTTCCTCGGTTCCATATCTGTGCTCAGTGTGCTGCAAACAAAAACAAGTGTTTCCGCACCGGTATGAGACCTAATCCCCATATAACATATTAGCTATAAATCGTGTATATATATATATATCGGGGATGTGCTACCTGCTACCTAAGATACCTATATTAATATCAAAAAAGAAAAAGAGAAAGAGGTAGCATTATGGTGCACATGGTCACTTGATTATGACAAATTATTAAGTCATGAATTAAAACGTAACTTTTATTAGGTAATTTGAAATAAACTCCCCACCTATCTAAAATAGGTGGGGAGTTTATTTCAAATTACCTAATAAAAGTTACGTTTTAATTCATGACTTAATAATTTGTCATAATCAAGTGACCATGTGCACCATAATGCTACCTCTTTCTCTTTTTCTTTTTTGATATTAACTCAGTGTGCTGCATACAGTATATCTGTGCTCACACTGCTTTATTGTGGGGACTGGGGACCAGCAGTATTATATAGGAGGAGTACAGTGCAGAGTTTTGCTGACCAGTGACCACCAGTATACGTTGTCTGCCTGAAAAATGCTCCATATCTGTGCTCAGTGTGCTGCATATATCTGTGCTCACACTGCTTTATTGTGGGGACTGGGGACCAGCAGTATTATATAGGAGGAGTACAGTGCAGAGTTTTGCTGACCAGTGACCACCAGTATTATACGTTCTCTGCCTGAAAAACGCTCCATATCTGTGCTCAGTGTGCTGCATATATCTGTGCTCACACTGCTTTATTGTGGGGACTGGGGACCAGCAGTATTATATAGGAGGAGTACAGTGCAGAGTTTTGCTGACCAGTGACCACCAGTATACGTTGTCTGCCTGAAAAACGCTCCATGTCTGTGCTCAGTGTGCTGCATATATCTGTGCTCACACTGCTTTATTGTGGGGACTGGGGACCAGCAGTATTATATAGGAGGAGTACAGTGCAGAGTTTTGCTGACCAGTGACCACCAGTATACGTTGTCTGCCTGAAAAACGCTCCATATCTGTGCTCAGTGTGCTGCATATATCTGTGCTCACACTGCTTTATTGTGGGGACTGGGGACCAGCAGTATTATATAGGAGGAGTACAGTGCAGAGTTTTGCTGACCAGTGACCACCAGTATTATACGTTCTCTGCCTGAAAAATGCTCCATATCTGTGCTCAGTGTGCTGCATATATCTGTGCTCACACTGCTTTATTGTGGGGACTGGGGACCAGCAGTATTATATAGGAGGAGTACAGTGCAGAGTTTTGCTGACCAGTGACCACCAGTATTATACGTTCTCTGCCTGAAAAACGCTCCATATCTGTGCTGCATTGTAGTATATAGTAGGAGTACAGTGCATAATTTTGCTGACCACCAGTATATAATATATAGGAGTACGGTACAGAAGGCCACTGCTCTACCTACTTCTGTGTCATCAAGTATACTATCCATCCATACCTGTGGTGCATTTCAGTTTTGCACAGTTTGCTGACCACCAGTATATAATATATAGCAGTACGGTACAGTAGGCCACTGCTCTACCTACCTCTGTGTCGTCAAGTATACTATCCATCCATACCTGTGGTGCATTTAAGTTTTGCACAGTTTGCTGACCACCAGTATATAATATATAGCATTACGGTACAGTAGGCCACTGCTCTACCTACCTCTGTGTCGTCAAGTATACTATCCATCCATACCTGTGGTGCATTTCAGTTTTGCACAGTTTGCTGACCACCAGTATATAATATATAGCAGTACGGTACAGTAGGCCACTGCTCTACCTACCTCTGTGTCGTCAAGTATACTATCCATCCATACCTGTGGTGCATTTCAGTTGTGCGCAGTATATATAGTAGTAGGCCATTGCTATTGATACTGGCATATAATTCCACACATTAAAAAATGGAGAACAAAAATGTGGAGGGTAAAATAGGGAAAGATCAAGATCCACTTCCACCTCGTGCTGAAGCTGCTGCCACTAGTCATGGCCGAGACGATGAAATGCCATCAACGTCATCTGCCAAGGCCAATGCCCAATGTCATAGTAGAGAGCATGTAAAATCCAAAACACAAAAGTTCAGTAAAATTACCCAAAAATCAAAATTAAAAGCGTCTGAGGAGAAGCGTAAACTTGCCAATATGCCATTTACCACACGGAGTGGCAAGGAACGGCTGAGGCCCTGGCCTATGTTCATGGCTAGTGGTTCAGCTTCACATGAGGATGGAAGCACTCAGCCTCTCGCTAGAAAACTGAAAAGACTCAAGCTGGCAAAAGCACCGCAAAGAACTGTGCATTCTTCGAAATCCCAAATCCACAAGGAGAGTCCAATTGTGTCGGTTGCGATGCCTGACCTTCCCAACACTGGACGTGAAGAGCATGCGCCTTCCACCATTTGCACGCCCCCTGCAAGTGCTGGAAGGAGCACCCGCAGTCCAGTTCCTGATAGTCAGATTGAAGATGTCAGTGTTGAAGTACACCAGGATGAGGAGGATATGGGTGTTGCTGGCGCTGGGGAGGAAATTGACCAGGAGGATTCTGATGGTGAGGTGGTTTGTTTAAGTCAGGCACCCGGGGAGACACCTGTTGTCCGTGGGAGGAATATGGCCACTGACATGCCTGGTGAAAATACCAAAAAAATCAGCTCTTCGGTGTGGAAGTATTTCAACAGAAATGCGGACAACAGGTGTCAAGCCGTGTGTTGCCTTTGTCAAGCTGTAATAAGTAGGGGTAAGGACGTTAACCACCTCGGAACATCCTCCCTTATACGTCACCTGCAGCGCATTCATAATAAGTCAGTGACAAGTTCAAAAACTTTGGGCGACAGCGGAAGCAGTCCACTGACCAGTAAATCCCTTCCTCTTGTAACCAAGCTCACGCAAACCACCCCACCAACTCCCTCAGTGTCAATTTCCTCCTTCCCCAGGAATGCCAATAGTCCTGCAGGCCATGTCACTGTCAAGTCTGACGAGTCCTCTCCTGCCTGGGATTCCTCCGATGCATCCTTGAGTGTAACGCCTACTGCTGCTGGCGCTGCTGTTGTTGCTGCTGGGAGTCGATCGTCATCCCAGAGGGGAAGTCGGAAGACCACTTGTACTACTTCCAGTAAGCAATTGACTGTCCAACAGTCCTTTGCGAGGAAGATGAAATATCACAGCAGTCATCCTGCTGCAAAGCGGATAACTCAGGCCTTGGCAGCCTGGGTGGTGAGAAACGTGTTTCCGGTATCCACCGTTAATTCACAGGCAACTACAGACTTGATTGAGATACTGTGTCCCCGGTATTTAAAACCATCTAGGTTCCATTTCTCTAGGCAGGCGATACCGAAAATGTACACAGACCTCAGAAAAAGAGTCACCAGTGTCCTAAAAAATGCAGTTGTACCCAATGTCCACTTAACCACGGACATGTGGACAAGTGGAGCAGGGCAGACTCAGGACTATATGACTGTGACAGCCCACTGGGTAGATATATTGCCTCCCGCAGCAAGAACAGCAGCGGCGGCACCAGTAGCAGCATCTCGCAAACGCCAACTCGTTCCTAGGCAGGCTACGCTTTGTATCACCGCTTTCCAGAAGAGGCACACAGCTGACAACCTCTTACGGACACTGAGGAACATCATCGCAGAATGGCTTACCCCAAATGGACTCTCCTGGGGATTTGTGACATCGGACAACGCCAGTAATATTGTGCGTGCATTACATCTGGGCAAATTCCAGCATGTCCCATGTTTTGCACATACATTGAATTTGGTGGTGCAGAATTATTTAAAAAAACGACAGGGGCGTGCAAGAGATGCTGTCGGTGGCCCGAAGAATTGCGGGCCACTTTCGGCATTCAGCCACCGCGTGCCGAAGACTGGAGCACCAGCAAACAGTCCTGAACCTGCCCTGCCATCATCTGAAGCAGGAGGTGGTAACGAGGTGGAATTCAACCCTCTATATGCTTCAGAGGATGGAGGAGCAGCAAAAGGCCATTCAAGCCTATACATCTGCCTACGATATAGGCAAAGGAGGGGGAATGCACCTGACTCAAGCGCAGTGGAGAATGATTTCAACGTTGTACAAGGTTCTGCAACCCTTTGAACTTGCCACGCGTGAAGTCAGTTCAGACACTGCCAGCCTGAATCAGGTCATTCCCCTCATCAGGCTTTTGCAGAAGAAGCTGGAGACATTGAAGGAGGAGCTAAAACAGAGCGATTCCGCTAGGCATGTGGGACTTGTGGATGGAGCCCTTAATTCGCTTAACCAGGATTCACGGGTGGTCAATCTGTTGAAATCAGAGCACTACATTTTGGCCACCGTGCTCGATCCTTGATTTAATCTGTTAAATCCTTGATTTAATTGTTGTATCTCTATTTCCGGCAGACACAAGTCTGCAGAGGATCAAAGACCTGTGGTGAGAAAATTGTCAAGTCAAGCGGAACGTGACCCGTCAACAGCTCCTCCTTCACATTCTCCCGCAACTGGGGGTGCGAGGAAAAGGCTAAGAATTCCTAGCCCACCCGCTGGCGGTGATGCAGGGCAGTCTGGAGCGAGTGCTGACATCTGGTCCGGACTGAAGGACCTGTCAACGATTACTGACATGTCGTCTACTGTCACTGCATATGATTCTCTCACCATTGAAAGAATGGTGGAGGATTATATGAGTGACTGCATCCAAGTAGGCACGTCAGACAGTCCGTACGTATACTGGCAGGAAAAAGAGGCAATTTGGAGGCCCTTGCAGAAACTGGCTTTATTTTACCTAAGTTGCCCACCCTCCAGTGTGTACTCCGAAAGAGTGTTTAGTGCAGCCGCTCACCTTGTCAGCAATCGGCGTACGAGGTTACTTCCAGAAAATGTGGAGAAGATGATGTTCATCAAAATGAATTATAATCAATTCCTCCGTGGAGACATTCACCAGCAATTGCCTCCAGAAAGTACACAGGGACCTGAGATGGTGGATTCCAGTGGGGATGAATTAATAATCTGTAAGGAGGGGGATGTACACAGTGAAAGGGGTGAGGAATCGGACGATGAGGAGGAGGTGGACATCTTGCCTCTGTAGAGCCAGTTTGTGCAAGGAGAGATTGATTGCTTCTTTTTTGGTGGGGGCCCAAACCAACCAGTCATTTCAGTCACAGTTGTGTGGCAGACCCTGTCGCTGAAATGATGGGTTTGTTAAAGTGTGCATGTCCTGTTTATACAACATAAGGGTGGGTGGGAGGGCCCAAGGACAATTCCATCTTGCACCTCTTTTTTCTTTCATTTAACTTTGCATCATGTGCTGTTTGGGGACTATTTTTTTGAAGTGCCATACTGCCTGACACTGCAGTGCCACTTCTAGATGGGCCAGGTGTTTGTGTCGGCCACTTGTGTCGCTTAGCCATCCAGCGACCTTGGTGCACCTCTCTTTTTGTTTGCATCATGTGCTGTTTGGGGACTATTTTTTTAAAGTGCCATCCTGTCTGACACTGCAGTGCCACTCCTAGATGGGCCAGGTGTTTGTGTCGGCCACTTGGGTCGCTTAGCTTAGTCATCCAGCGACCTCGGTGCAAATTTTAGGATTAAAAATAATATTGTGAGGTGTTCAGAATAGACTGAAAATGAGTGGAAATTATGGTTATTGAGGTTAATAATACTATGGGATCAAAATGACCCCCAAATTCTATGATTTAAGCTGTTTTTGAGGGTTTTTTGTAAAAAACACCCGAATCCAAAACACACCCGAATCCGACAAAAAATTTTCAGGGAGGTTCTGCCAAAACGCGTCCGAATCCAAAACACGGGCGCGGAACCGAATCCAAAACCAAAACACAAAACCCGAAAAATGTCCGGTGCACATCACTAATGTGCACACTGACAAACCATTTATAATGAGGCATCGAAGCAACAGTCAGCTACAGCAATAAAACTGTATTAATTATTTTTTCCCCAAAAGAATTACTCAAAATTGCAACAAACTATATGCTTGCAGAGCAGTAACTGGGTGTGTTCGAGTAGTGCCCCCTCATAATGATGTCATAAAGTGACGTGCTTCTAAAAGTGACATTTAAATATTAATGAAAACAAACTTCTAAACAATTTTGATGAAAGCAAAGTAACAGTATGTCTGCTCATTTTAACACCAGATTTATGAAATAAGCTAAGACAGGTACTTGAATTTCAGTTCACAATGTTAAATGGATAAGATTAAAAGAATGAATAAAACTTCGTAACCATGACATATTTCCCTTAAATATTCTTTAAATAGCCTGTACAAAAGGTTGCATTTCACTAACATGGAAACCCTCTGTTACAGAACATGTGTAATAAGTAGTAAGTTGAATCGTATCTGTTTAGCATACAAAAGGTGGCCGCAGTGCACGTCAGTGACAGCACCACTTTAACATGCTGACCACGTCCAGAACCACTGGGTGGGTCAGGCTCATTACTGCACTGTGGTTCTGTAAGATTCTCCCCAATTCTTGAAAGCTATTTCTGGTTAAAGACATGTAGATGACGGATTTGCTGAAGTCTGCAAGTGTGGATGCCCCTATAATTGTGGTCTGTGCATCTGCTTCAAACGTATCTTCTCACTAACACAGCTGCGTACCCTGCACACTGGAACTAAACAACCAAATTAACAAAATACAAAATGGAGAGTCCACAGAACGATCAAAAAGGCTTCTGACAAGTTATGTGGGTATTTGTATAATGAAGCCACATAAAAGACACAGGGTAATTGTTTGCAAACATTGGCATGCAGGAGAAGATGATTCTAGAAATGTGCCGGCAGATTGTGTACCCCACAGCTACTGATGATAATAACAGCAGCATTTTATGTTTGTCATCTGGACACAAGATCCCATTTCAGAACTTACTTACAATACATTGCAAGCCATTTGTTGAATGTTTTAATGACAATGCTTCCATAGTGTGGAACAAGAGTCACAGATAAGGAACACGTTTATGTATTGGCTGCTATGACTGTGAAACTGACTCAAGATCTGATTTAGAGGGTTGACGAACGATAGAGGATGAAAGTGCGAGCAGGGCCATCCTACCTCTATGACTGTTTGTTATTACCCAGTTTTGTCTTATCATCGTATCCAGTTGTAAAGCGCAACGGAATTTGTAGTGCTATATAAGAAACTGTTAATAAATAAATAAATAACGTGGGTGATGCTTTAATTCCTGCATTGTGCATGCATCATATTGGTTTACAGCCGGTAGTCGCAGTCAGAATAATGGAAGCAGAGTGATTAAGTCAGTGAGCATTTATGGGAGGTCAGGGGGCAGAGGCAGTGGAACCGAACCCCCAGTGGGCCCCACTGCCTGAGGGCCCACCCCCTCCTCTTGGGTTCAGGTTCCAGATTGAGCACTTGAATTATACTTTATACATAAAGTATGTTACATTGTACTGAACAGGACTATGGCGTATCATACATGCACTCAGCATTTAACATTTTATATATTCCCAGACCATGCACTCTCTAATGGTTAGCTGGCATTTGTGGTGGCTGGCCACACCACTAAGCATTGGCCCCTACCATTGCATTCTCCCGGTGGGCACTTATTGCCCCAGACTGATACTACCGGAGGGTAGGGGGGGTGGGGGGCTGGTGGCTAATTGAACATGGGCGTTTGTGGGCATGTCTCACCCAGCGGCTGCGTCTAAATGTGCAGTTGCTCTGGCCCCAGCAGCTTAGTACTGACTGACTTTCTGAGCAGCCATAGGGTATACATGTCTACTTTTTAAAAAGCATGTCAGGGAGATTGTGAAAGCAACATCTATAAGTGTGTCATTAAAGGGGATGTACTGTATACTGCTCCTCCTGAGCATAGTTACTCAGTAAGATTTGCTTGCTGAAGATAACATACTGATAATGTTGATGACTACTCACAAGTGGTTCCATATTAAGTGGCTGTGAGAAACCTTATTTGAAAATGTATGCAGCCATAGAGATCATTGTACCTTATAATTAATGCTTTGAAGGGGAGACGAGTCCAGGATCTACGTCGTCAGAAGCAGACTTCCTGGACCTGGGTGTACGGATCCTACGGCCAGCATGCAGGCTGATGGGTGCCTGAAACCATCGTAAGTCATGACTGATGGTAGTGATGGTGATTTAAGGCTCTGTCCGGAGACGCAGCAATCGGATATCGCAAATGCGTGCAGGAGGAGTCTATCTCCAACAGACACCTCCTGTTGCATTTGAATTTTAATGACACGAAGTGCACAACCGCTTCCTTGCAACTGTCAGTTCCTTCCAAACATGAATAAGGCCCAGGGCTGTATCACTCAATTTTATCAAGCAGAAACCAGTTTGTTTGAAAAGACGTTACCTATGGACAGGGGTATAACTTCAACTTTGTGGGCTGCATAGCAAAATCTTGAACCAGCCGCCCCCCTTTCCCCCCTCCCCATTGGCACAGAAAGGCAAAAGAAGAGGAAGATGAGGAAACACACATATCACCCTCCTCATGGAAAAAAACATACCCAGCACCGTAGGCTCAGACCCTCAGCACATCCCTACACAATGGGGCATACCCAATTAGCTACAGGGCTTACCCCTCTATGCTCTTCTTCCCTCTATACTGGTCTATACCACTCTATGCTCCTCTAAATCCTTAAATGCTGCTCTACACCACTGTTCTACTCTTCTTCCCTCTATGCTGCTCGTATTCCCTCTATACTGCTCTACAGCACTCTAGTCTCCTTTTCTTCCCTCTATACTGCTCTACACCACTCTATTCTCCTCTTCTTCCCTCTACACTACTCTATTCTCCTCTTCTTCCCTCTATACCTCTCTACACCACTCTATACTCCTCTTCTTCTTCTTCTCTCTATACTGCTCTACACCACTATATGCTCCTCTACATCCCTCTGTGCTTCTCTACACCACTCTATTCTCTTCTTCTTCCCTGTATACTGCTCTAATCCCACTCTGTGCTCCTTTACACTGCTCTACACCACTGTATTATCCTCTTCTTTTCTCTATACTGCTCTTCTTTCCGCTATACTATTCTACACCACTCTATGCTCCAAGGCATCCCTCTGTGCTTCTCTACATCCCTCTATACTACTCTACTCCCCTCTGTGAAAGGGGGGGGTCACCAGAATGTCTGGCCAATGGGTATATGCAGTGCCAGATTAAGGACCACATGGGCCTGGAGCTGAAATTTATGAAGAGCCTATTGTGTACCACTGCAGGGGGAGTGACTGTCAACAGTGGGGGTTTGACTAGGGGTTGTATCAAACAGGGCCTGCCACACATTGTTCCTTGAGGAAGAGAGATGCAGATGTACACTCCTAGCACTAAGAACACTGATAGTAAAAATAATTTTAATAAACCCTCACAATTAACATGGAGTATAATTGAAGTTCTTAGCACACATTTGCGCAAATATGCGGGCCCATGTACCGTGGACAGGTGACTTCATCACATGGGTCCCTAGCATTCCTAATACTATCGGGATAGTGAGGGGGCGGGATGTTAGTGGGGTCTATAAATTTATCAAGGACTTACCTCTAAATAGGGCCTTATCAATGAGTGTTCTGAAATGAAGGAACCCAGCTAATTAAAACACCTGAGGGTTAATGAGAGGGGTGCCATTACCAGAGGAAGGAAGCCTTGCCTTCCAGTGTACAATATATACACAAATATAGTGGAACAAAGGTGAAAGGGGGCCTGGACTGCACACCCTGTTACTAATGATATCAAGAGGTACTATCATGCTGAGACTTCTAATACTGTGCTGGAGGAAGAGAGATGCAGATGCACACTCCTAGCACTAAGAACAATGATAGTAAAAATAATTGGGACCCATGTGATGAATTCACCTGGCCGCAGTATATGGGCCCGCATATTTGCGCAAATGTGTGCTAAGAACTTCAATTATACGCCATGTTAACTGTGAGGGATTATTTAAATTATTCTTACTATCAGTGTTCTTAGTGCTAGGAGTGTGCATCTGCATATCTCTTCCTCCAGTATAGTATTAGAAGCCTCAGCATGATAGCACCTTTTGATACTTTTAGTAACACATTGTTCCTTACCTGAGTCAAAGCTGCTGTGGGTCCTAGTGTCTGCTTGCTGCAGCAAGTAAGCAGAGGCTCAGGATCAAATTTGCTGATGGTGGTCCCGACAAGCTAGTTGCCTAGGGGGCCTCTGAAGCCTTAATCTGGCCTAGAGAAGGTATTACATCTAGACACCACAGAGAAACTAAAAAATAGTCACTAAGTGCCTCCTAAACATATATAGAGTAAACTAGGAAAGGTTTCTGATCACTGAGTAGGGCACGTTTTAACTTTGAAAGGCAACATTTTGATTATGATGCATCACTACAGCTGTGTTGAGTATAATGAATTGTGAGCAGCAGTGTTCCCTGCATTAGCCGCTGCTGTGACTCCACTCCAACGCCGCCAACAAGGTCCCTCCCAGCAGCTGAACACACAAGGACAGAGTGTCCACAGACGTGCAGATGATATGTAGTTAATATCCCAATGGTCAGGATCCTGGTGGTCAGGATACCATTGCCGGGATCCTGACCACCGGGAATGCCAATAGCTGCACCAGGGATATTCCCACTCGTGGATGTCAACGACACCCATAGAGTGGGAATAGAACCTGTGGTGAGCGCAGCAAGCCACTGAGCCTGGAAGGGGCTTTCTAGCGCTCAACCCGCTGCTGGCGTTCTGACAGTCGGGATTCCGGTATTGGTATACTGAACTCCAGGATCCCGGGTGCCGGAATTTTGTCCCCAATCCGTGCAGGACATCCACCTGAGCATAGCCTCCAATGTGAGTAACACAGAGTCTTCGTACACAACCAACCCTAGCAGCATGCTCATATCACCACACACACACACACACACACACACACGCAAATCCCCCCAGTCCCTATACAACCTACACACACACAGCCTGTTCCCCTCAATCCCTCCCTCCCACCCACCCCCACTCACTGAGCCAAGTGTGGTATGGCTGACTGGCGGTCAGGAGACCGCCAGTCAGCATACCGACACCGGGATCCGCCGCAGGGAGGAGTGAGTGCAGCAAGCCCCTTGCGGGCTTGGTGGCGACTACTCTGTGGGTGTCGTGGACACCCACGAGTGGAAATAGTCCCTGTTGGTCGGCATGCCGACCGTTGGGATAGTGAGGGGGCGGGATGTTAGTGGGGTCATGTGACCGTCGGTCTCCCGACCGCCGGTCACATGAATACCACCCACCGAGCCAACTGGACACAGCAGGAGTAGGCAGGGATGCATTGCAGACAGACTGACTGGGCAAAGTCAGCGGCGTGGACTAATCATGGGCCAGGGACCATGCCCCCTTTGAGGTAAAACCCCTCCAAGCACCGTGAGCCAACCTGGCAGAGGAGTCACAGGATGGACCGACGCAGAAGCAAAGACATCTGGATTCCCGGCAGGCCAGTCTAGTGTCCACCACTGGCTGCTGTTGTGCATGGTGGTGGAGAGGCGCAGGGGAGGAGCAAAGAAATCTTGTGATGCAGGGAGGGCTTCTGAGGTGCTATTAACAAAAATATTTTAAAAAAAATGATATACCCGATATTTCAAATCTGGGATGGAAGCCTGGCAGGCAGAGAAGGTGATGGGTTGTAGAGTTGCGGTTTCAGTGGGCTGAACATCAGGCGGCTTCTTGCTGTTACATGAAAAAATGTTTCATGTTTCCAGCAGCACGGCAGAGCTTGTGGGCCTATTTTGATGGGGGGCCTGGAGCTGGAGCTATCACCAGCCCCATTGTTCTGGCCCTGTGTATATGAGTATGTATGCAGGCGGCTCGCCTGTTTCTAACAGATCAAAAATATCTACAAAGAATTGGCGCTCTACAGTACAAACACTGTCCAATTAGATTCAGACAGCTGCTCACCAGTTGTGGGCGGGCTGCCCCAACAATAGATCAAAACTAATGTGAAAAAAAGAGAAGAAATGGGAGCGCTGGATGAATCTAGTATATATTTTTTATTAAAATATTGTTATATTAAACACATAAAAATACAGTACATAAACTAGCCTTAAGATAATGAAAAATTAATATTGTATAAATATATATAAGACTGCCATATCTCCTGAACCAATATGAGTAAGAAAAACTCTGATAAACCTTAATTAAGAGCTGCACTGGTGCTTCATGAAAATCAGCCGTGCGTCCACGAGCTGAAATACATATAGGAAGGAGACTGATGAGAGGTACCTCTGTTATAGATCACTGTTGAAATGTACAGTCTCTCTTCTCCTTACACACAAAAGAACCTCATTGGCAAAGAGTGTCCCAGTATTGAGAATGCGGACACCGGCGCTGTATTATTGTGTGACAAATAGACGGTGATGGTCAAATTCACTTGTAGTATATCACCTGATGTGAGAGCCTCTCCGTCAAAGGCGCTGTACTGAGCCGGGTTTGCAGCGGCTCTGTGCAATGAAAGTACAGCTGGTCACGTCGCCAGTGAACCATCCACTCGAACGCGGTTGTTTTTCTCCGCTAAGGGTACTGTACCAATTTGGATGTGCAGCGGTGCAGTAAAAATGAAGCAGCAGATTCTCCAGCCGCTGGTGAAAAGTCCGTTTTAATTGCGGTACTCCATTGAAGGATTTCATCTGACTGCTGCATTCTCCTGACACTCCACGAGCCGTATCTATTGAGTGGATCATAGCCGCAATTAAAACGGACTTTTCACGAGCGGCTGGAGAATCTGCTGCTTCATTTTTACTGCACCGCTGCACATCCAAATTGGTACAGTAACCTTAGCGGAGAAAAACAACCGCGTTCGAGTGGATGGTTCACTGGCGACGTGACCAGCTGTACTTTCATTGCACAGAGCCGCTGCAAACCCGGCTCAGTACAGCGCCTTTGACGGAGAGGCTCTCACATCAGGTGATATACTACAAGTGAATTTGACCATCACCGTCTATTTGTCACACAATAATACAGCGCCGGTGTCCGCATTCTCAATACTGGGACACTCTTTGCTAATGAGGTTCTTTTGTGTGTAAGGAGAAGAGAGACTGTACATTTCAACAGTGATCTATAACAGAGGTACCTCTCATCAGTCTCCTTCCTATATGTATTTCAGCTCGTGGACGCACGGCTGATTTTCATGAAGCACCAGTGCAGCTCTTCATTAAGGTTTATCAGAGTTTTTCTTACTCATATTGGTTCAGGAGATATGGCAGTCTTATATATATTTATACAATATTAATTTTTCATTATCTTAAGGCTAGTTTATGTACTGTATTTTTATGTGTTTAATATAACAATATTTTAATAAAAAATATATACTAGATTCATCCAGCGCTCCCATTTCCTCTCTTTTTTTCTAACAGATCAGCATCGGGCTAGTGTAAATGCTGAAGCTAATTAGAATAAGGTACAGCAATCCCTTCAATAAAATTGGTTCTATGGGTCACAGAAGTCAAATCAGGATGCGCATACAGTAGGCTTTTATGGCTGGAGGTATATATACATATGTTTTTAGACTGGTCTATTCTAATGATAACAAAAGAGTCTACAAAGTACTTTGTTCTACTGTAAGTATTTAATAAAATATATTTAGATTTAATCCAAAGCACCATACTAAATTAAATTTAAATACACATACAGCCGCACCAAAACCCATATAACATTTACACCTACCCTACGTATTACAATTAACAACCTAACTTTGCCAATACTATCCACCACTGCATGTTATACTGTAAATTACGCCCCACCATTACCAATAGTACCCACCCTGCCTATTATACTTTAATGCCCCCACCCTGTATTATAAAACACACACTACCAGGTAGAATTAGTCACCCCATTAATTATGCTAACATGTGCTCTCCCAGTCAGAGCCAATGGAGGAAGCCAGACAGCCATGAACAATGAGGAGGGGCGGAGCCTCGGGGGTGAAGCACCAAGAAGGGCTGAAACAACAGAAAAAGAGGGCGAGTGGAAAAGCATATAGGTAAGAGGAGGGGGATCAGAGGACGGAGAAGACGGGGAGGGGCGCAGGAGCAGACAGTTGAGAGGTGGGGGACAGAACAAAGAGAGGGGAGGAGGACAGAGGAAAGGGGCGAGACAGGAAAGGAAAGGCAGCTCATTGGTTATTGGTCCCATGGGAAGGGCCAGTAGCTCGGCAAGAAGAGATGAGCAATGATCCTAATGGAATGTTGTGACTCTGGCCACAGTGAGTGACACAGTCCCAGTGACACTCCCCCTACTAACCCACTCCCCTCCTCTAGGTCACTAACAGAACCCATGGAGTGTTAATACTGGATAATAAAAGGTTAAAAAGTGCACGGTGCAGGGGGTTGCTTGCTGGACCCATGGGGCCCCTGAGCGATCGGGACCCATAGCAAGCGCACCCCTTCCACCTTCTATAGTTACGCCAGTGCTTGTTGGTTTCTTCTTTTTATTTGGGGAGGGGGGGGCATGCCCATTACCATTTCCCATATAAATGACCTTCTAAATCTTGTAAATTAACATCAATCCACATGTCCAACACTATGAGCATAGATCATACAATATGTTTCCAGTGTGAAACAGTACAGCAGCTCATAATGCAAAGCTGGCTTAGAATCAACAAATAATAAGAATAATCAGGGGTGGATTGAGATGGAAACCAGCCCGGGAAATTCATGGAAGCATGGGTGGGGTCTTTTGAGGGGGACGGGAACCTTCCTCATAGGGGCTGATTGTATGCAATTGCGGCCTTCCTTGCGTCTTTTGCTGCAGACTAGGGACGGATTCAGAATTAAAAGTGTCCCTGTAAAATCTTGTAGAAGTGGCCCGGTTTGGCAGCATAAGAGGTATAACATACTGTGTAGCACTGGCAGCATCACTGGATGGCAGAGTTACTGTACTGCAGAGATGGAATAACAATGAATGGGGGCAATGCAGTGCACTGAGTGCGGTGGGCTGCCTGTCATGTGGGGGGTGGGGCCACATGACAACACACAAAACAGACCCCACAGACACGGCTTACCAGGAATCGTCCTGGTGAACCCTATGGCCAATCCGCCCCTGAGAATAATCCATATGTGTGTGTAGCTGATACTGTCCTGTATGGGCACAGACCAAGTCTTGCTGAATGTAACAATGTACTTCATTCTAATTTCTGTCTGGTGGAACAATGGATTGCTGAAAACAAACTGTATAAGATATACAAACTGTATTCCAAATTTGGATTGTTTATAGAAACTAGTCCATCCTAAATGGCATAAAGCTTATCATACAACAGAATGGCAATGTAAATTATAGACACTGGGATGTCGCATATGATAAAAGCTCCTCAATTCACCTTGGGAATAATGATATGCTTTACAATTTAATCTACCATTATGTGACATGCTATCTGATCTAGACTGGCTGTCCCTAGAGTCCTGACTTTGCCTTTTTGTCATTCGGATACTTTCTGGACAAGTTACCCAATTACCTGAGCAGACTTTTTTTTTTCCCCTGCAGCTAAAAGCACTTATTACCTGAGATCTATCTCCATTCTCCAGAAGTCTTTTAACTTAATTTTAAGTTCCTAAATTCAAGAAGGAATCTGGACTCTCTGCCTTTTCTACTGAGCTCCCCATTTTTGAATATCCTACCTCAGACCTTTCATTCTACCACTTGAGATTTTTTTTAAACATCTCAGTCATTCTACTAATAACGTGTAATTACTGTATAAAGGTTGCTGTCTTTTGTTTGTAATGTAGTCACAGCTGTATATTACTACAGGTTGATTCTCCCATCCTAAAAGCCAATATCCAAAAAGCCAATATCCAATACCGGACAATACATAGGATGTATTGTCCAGTATTAAGGTAGATCCGCTGGAGGTATAGTATATCAAAGTCCAGTATGCAGTAGCCCTATTTCTTACGCAATTCTCCGCTGGAGTAGAGGAGAAATAGAGCATTGTTTTAATTCTAATTTACATCTATCTTATTCTTCTGTGTATGCGTGTATTTGATGTGTGATATACTGTATATGTTTTTGAATTGTAATAAATTATTATGCTCTCCCTGATAATTGTTTTATCTTGTGGTATTGTTTAGCGGTGGGCAGTACAGTACTGCCCTGTTGGGAGCTGCTACCTGTATACATAGTTGGTGTAAATGCCAATTGATGATGAAATAAGCTTGGTGGCTAGAAAGCGCTGGAATTCTTTTCTTTTTTGTTAGATACGCTGATTAAATTGCTATGCGGCATGGGTATGTTCTGTGGGCGAATGCAGCTGTATCTGTATATGGAATGCTACATTACAGTGTCAGTGAAAGATAGTCACTACACTGTAACTTAGCATTTTGTATACGGATACAGCTGGACTCACACAGATTAAATACATGCTGCATATCATTTTATTCAGCGTAATCTGCTTGTGTGTTTTATCCGCATAACAATGCAACTAAGATGCATTTTCAGGGGAAAAAGATGCACAAAAAGATGTTAGGCATTAGTAAACTCACTCAGGACTGGGCACGCAGGGCCGTCTTTTCATATGGGCTCAATGGGCACTTGTCCAAGGGCTCCAGGAGTATAAGGGCACTAGGCTGATAGCTGAGGGGTACCAGATTTTTTAAAATCAGCCCTGGGGGACCAGAGATATCCGACTTCTAAGCTGTGGTCCCCATCCAAGCCTGTTAATTGCTTTTCCCAGCCAGATATCTCAGGTTCTGTCTGACTTTCAGTTTTTCTGAGGGACTCTCCCTTTTCGGTGAACACTTACAGCTTGCCTATACCATGCCCAGAACCAGAGATATCAGCCTTCAAGCAGCTGGTCCCTGCTCCATCTCCACACACCTGGTATGCAGTTTTATAATTTCGTTGGTGGATTGCTCTGGCTCCTGAACTCTGATCCCCAAGTCACCAGCACCTCCTGAAAGGTGGGACCCTCTAGTTTTTTATCCTATTACTTTTTATGCCAAGCTAAGACATCTATTTCCAGGAACTGGAGATATCTGCAATCAAGCAAGCTGCTCTCCCACCAACAAATGCTGAATATTAAGCCCACTCCACTATCCACCCCTCCCCTACATATAAAACATCCCCTACCACCCTGGAAGTCGTGTACCAGGGCCACTTCATTCAGCCCAATGCCCCTTCTACAGTTTAGTGTTCTTACTCTCGCCCTATCAGTGCAGTAAAGGAGTAATTAGCAGAAATTACTGCTCCAGGACCTACATGCTGAGCGGAAGATAGAACACCCCCTACCACCCGTGGGACATCAAAGCTGCTGCTGATAGCAACCCCTACCGCTGGAGGATGGGTAGGGGGCCCAGTGCACTGCTGTGCCCAGGGGCCTACACTGCTGTTAAGATGGCCTTGTGGGCACGACTGGAAGGGCAGTTTAACTTTACTGCAGCAATAAGACAGAGTACACATCATTATCTGTATAGATCCAGTAAACACTCAAAAAAATAGAGGTGACTCTAAGGTGGCAATTAAATTGTTTGGGTGCCCGCCACTGGAGGGTGCCTGCCGGCAGCAAGTCCATTGTGTTTCTGTATGGCTATACAATCTGCGGGCGCCATCATTTCCGCTTGCAGCCTTCTGAACTGGAGCAGAATGTGCGAAAAATGTAATGTTTGGGGACAAAAACTGCACTTTTCTCGGCCAGGCCAGGACTTTAAAACAGGTGCTTTTGGGGGCATCAACAGTAATGGACTCCCGATCGGAGCAAAAACTGAATTGCTTCAGCGGGCGCCCATTTCTTTGGGCACCCCAAACAAAACAATTGGATCACCCCCTAAATATATTTCTTCCTGGTATTATACTTTACAAATAAATAATAACGTAACATTTATGTACAGATAGTACAGTATCCACCAGTACTAGGAAAATATATTTCCATACTGTCACAACTTTGCATATATAGTTCAGAGAGTTAATTCTTCCTTTTGTAACAACCTCTAGGGGATGTTATTGGTAAAAACACCCTTCTCAAAGTTAAATATTGCTACAGATGTCTATAACTGTGTCACTGTTATAAAGCTTACATGGGCAATGAGCTCCTTCTCAGGCATTTCCCACACCCTGGAGAACAGGCCTGGTGGAATGGGAGGTGTACAAATGGTGCAAGTAGAAATATTTTCTTAGTAGTACTGAGTGCCAAAAAATGGGTGTGGTCATGTGTTGTGATGGGGTGTGGTCACATGCTGCTAGTGGGAGTGGCTACATGACACTAGTGGCATGGCCACATGACACAGCTCCTTTTTGGGGGGATTCTGGAGGCAAGGCTAAAAATATATAGTAATGCCCCCAGTATAATAGAAATATATAGTGATACCTCCAGTATAATAGAAATATAATGCCCCCAATTTAATAACAATATATAGTAATGCCTCCATTATAACAGGAAAATACAGCCACTGTTGCACTCCCTGTAACCCTGACAAAGTGGGAGGAGCCGTCATGCTGCCAAGCACCATGGTCTTGTTGCTTTGTGGCACGTTAAAATTGTGGTAATGGCAAAGTGTGTGGCAGGTGGTACTGCATACCTGCAGCCGAATTCTTAAGGGTACTCCGACCCCGAGCGTACCCGCATACTTGCACCGCTGGAGGTGTATCACTAATGCACTTTGCACCACACTGCACACAGAAGAGGGTTACACAATGGTGCCTAACGTGAGACTGAAGCACAGTACACTGTCTGGAGGATGTGCTTGCAGGATACAGTGACAGAATGCAACACACCCAACCGCAGAAAACCCATTGGTTGACACTGTGCCTGACATTCTCTGGGTGCTCAAATATGTTAGAGGCCAGTCGTGACTCTTGTGTGATTTACCCATTGGGGTGAGTAGGGCATATTACGGGAAATGTGCATTTCATGCATAGGTTTCACTGCTGTTTTTTGAATTTTAATGCAAATGGTATTTCAAACAATGAGATTTCTCATGCGATGTGGTGTAGAAAATGTCAGTGTCGCACATGTGTGTACTGGTGTGAGTCAGGTGTGCCTGCTTGTGCACGTGATTAGCTAGGTACCCTAAAGTACTGTAGTGAGAAAATGTCGAAGTCGAAAAATATTTCAGTGCACACATCACGTACAAACTACACACAGATGGCCTCCGTGCGCGTACTTGTTCTGCCGTGTGTGCGCATATTCGCAATTTGCGTATGGTCGCTCCCGCGGTCCTGCGTATTAGCACGTGGTATGAGTAATTACGGTTGTGTTTGTAATCGCATGGAAAAGCCATAAAAACACATTACATATTTAATCCAAATAGTGCACAATGTACACATAGTCTCCCTGCACCACACCAGCAAGTTACACATGTTTAAACGGTACAAGAACAAAGGGATTCACCTTTACAGGATAGGAGGGGACAGAACTAGGTTATAAGGTGGTGTTTGGTATCCAGCTGTAGGGTATTTTAAGAGCAATATTCCGGTGTTAGTTTGCAGAAGATCGCACGCTCCTGAGAATAGTTATGCACAGGAGCAGAATATAAATATTAACTGTATTTACTGTACACTTGATATGCAGCAGGAACCCAGAGGAGAACATCTGCAACTGCACCTGAAACAGACATCGCCCACCTATTCAAACCGACCTATGACCTCTCCTGTACTGTAAATGACCATCCCTGTGTCCAATGGACAAAGGGATTACAGTTTCCATTGTGTTAGGTTTTGGACAAATGTATAAATAGCCAGCTGCAGGCCAGGGTCACTCTCTCAATCTCTGAAGGTCATCACCCTTGATGACTGAGGACCGGACCGGGAAGCGCAGGCGAAACCAAACGTATGTACCATTGACTGTAGCCATTTTCTTATTGTATTGTATTGTTGTTATTGTAACCCCCTGCTAGTAAAGAACCGTTGGTGGGTCAGATCCCAACATAGTCTTTGAAATACAAATTGGTGTCGTGTCTCTCTTTCCCTGCTAGTGTTATATAAGTGTAATCTAGTCACACGTGTAGCTGCAAAGTGCTCACGGCATGTCTTTGTGTGTGTACGCACCACGTGTACTTTGTACGACCATCGCGGCGTTAGTATGCAAAGTGCATACACGGTACAGGGCTTTGTATGCAAACTGGGTAAAAAAGTACGCAAGCTAAGGATTGATTACAGCGGCCGCAGCGGCTCCATTTAAAGTGTATTGAATGTCTTTTTAAAGTGTTGCTTTTAGTCCTGTAAGTAAATCAACATTTACAATTGGGGGCTCGATCCGGTTTTCACATGCACACAGGATAGCAGGTCATAGCAGACTTTAATCTATCAGCAAAGGGTGGAAAGATATCTAATGTAAACCTTTTCCTGGTTGGTGGATGTTCTAAAAACCCTATTTGTGTGCTGTTAGATTGCGTCTGCTCTGCCTAGTTTGCAGAGGTGCTGATAGTACCCAGAGGTAAACAGGAAAAGAGCTATTTAAAAGTCTGTGTAATTTTGGAGCCAAGAGCGTACACAAAGCGTACCAATAGTTTGCATACTCTCCCATACATTGTTGCCATAGGGTAGTAATCATTCTTAAACTTGTGTGAAATCGGATACATTTGTTTGCTATATAGATACATTTTAAATAAATGTATTTAAGGGAGTAATTATAAGAAAACACAAAACACAGTTCTGGCCCAGTCGTAAAGGGTTATACGGAACAAGTGTGTGGTGTGTTAAGTGAGTAATTATAGTTTGTATTGCTCACATTTATAGAGATTGTGTGATTTGTTTTATTGCGGACGCATGTTTGTACACGTGGTCCGGACAAAGTAGAGGAGAGCGCTCGCAGCTTAAAAGGCACGCTGGTCGCGTGTTTACACAAGGTTGCGTAGGAATATAGATGCTAAGTACAAATTACGCGATATTTGTTCAATTAAGGTGGGATAGTAGACATTTAATACAATAAGCACATAACTATCTGGTTTCAAAAGCAGGTTACTCTAAATTTAGTTTAAAAAAAAAACCTGTAAGCACCTCTGGAAAAAAGCTGCTGACCTAAAGGGAGTAAAAAAAATTTCTGTACAGAAAAGAAAAACAAGGTGTATTTGAGTGAGTGAAAGTGGAGTGAGAGGATTTGAACCCCGGAAATTCGGGTCCCATGGGTACACCAAGTGAGTGGAGACTTGGTGGCGTGAGGCGGCTGACTCACGTTAATAAAGGTAAAGGTAATACGCAAATCGTGAGGAGATTTGTAGAGGAGTGTAATATAGGATTGTGCATTGTGCAGAAGTATAGAAATTGTGAATTGAAGTTTAAAGGTTTTGTATTACGCTCTGGCTGAGGTTTCGCAGCTTGTGATTCGATTCCAGTGGTCGTAGGGCGGATAGGTAACAAATACCTATACGCTGTGCGATTGGACCGCATGTTTGTGGGTGCGATACATAGTGCAACTTGATACCCCTTTATGAGCTTTTGCGTAAAATCGCGGTATCATTATCGCTGTGTAGAGCATACGCAAGCGTGATTTGTGTAAGTCAAAAAGGGAAGTTTTCGCTGGTCTCTCTCAGGAAAATCTTCAGCGGTGGATATTCGCTGGAAGAGGTAAGTTACTCCTAAAAACTTCTAGTGAATAGAAGCCAGTTAGGGCCTCACTAGGTACACAGTGTTCACTATTGGAGTGAGTCGTGGTACGTCAATGGAGAAGGAGCGAGTGAAAGCGTTAGGTGTCTTTCACCGTCTATTGTATTGTGCATTTGGGGATTGCGTTTATAGGCAAAAAGTCCGCAATGGGATCCAATTGCACAAGCAGTGGGCGTTTGGTAGCTAGGGTTCAGGCAGAAGAGTTGGGATCGAGAAGGTCAGAATTGCGGCCGAAAGGGTCAGCAAGGTTTATCATGTGTGAAAAATATGGTTCACACACGGAGGCGTTTTGCAATGAGTGGGTACGTATGACTGCAGGAGATAGGGCCCCATTCACAAAGTTTGGTAGCTTTGAATCAGAAGTGTTACAGAACATAAGGATTAAAGTATGTCTGATTAAATCCAGAAAACAAACGGTCAGACATACAAATTGTTTAAACCTGTGGCAGCAAGAGGGGGAGATGCAAAAGGAACTGGCTTGCACAGCAAGTTCCAAATCTAGCGGGAAAGCCATTGCGAGCGCACCACCACCACCATATATTGATGGGAAGAAATTGGCTACAAGCAATGGTGCATCGGTAAAGGATAGGAAAATGATTGATAAATGTGTTAACCCTAACTTAACCCTTGCCAGTTGTATCCCGTTCTAAATTTTCCTCAGGACTGTGAGCAGGAAGATGAGCCCAGCATGATATCGGCACTCTCTCTAGCAGCCACCATACAGGAAACCCAGGTGGGCATGGCCCAACCACCAAGAGTTGTTGCAAGGCCCCCTAGTGGAGGGATAAGTGAGGTCGTGTCCACAGGTGAATACGGCACCATACACTATGCAGAGACAATAGCTCCCCGCATTATAGAGTCAAGCCAGAATGATGTAGTTGAATTAAATCCTGTCAGGGTGATTGCAGTTCCCAACAGGAAAACTGACACTCAGTGGGTGACTCCCATCAGGATCATTGCCATGCATTGTCCCTGGTCCCGGGCAGAATTAAGGTCAATTATGTCAGAATTTCCCGATCCCAGGAAAGATCTGGTCGGATGCCAGAGATTCATTAAAGAGTTAGGTAACGCCCACGAGCCCACAAATAAAGATTGGCGAACAGTGCTACGGGTGTGTTTACCCTCAAATATTGACATCCCAAAATTCATAACGGATTGTAAGTTAGATGCAGAGGTACCTCTCAATGATAAATACAATCAGGAGAATGTACGGCAAATCCACCTGCAATTAGGAGTGTATTTCCCTACTGTTGTTAAATGGAATAAAATCTTCTCCATAAGACAAAAGGAAGATGAAATGTCATCTGAATATTTCAATCGAGCACTGCAGGAAATAGCTAGATATACTGGGATCGAGGATATTAAGGATAATGCACATCACAGGGAGGTAGCTGTTTCTGTATTAATGGACGGGCTAAAGGAGGCACTGAGAACAAGGGTGCAAACCTCTCTACCTAATTGGAGAGGTATCTCGGTGGCTGCGTTGAGAGAGTCCGCTGTCGAGCACGATCAGAACATCAGTAAGCACAGGGAGTCGCAAGGGGATAAGCTGATGACGGTAAGTATACAGGCTCTTACAGGAAAACCCCATCAGCCAAAACCCCAGACCCCTGAAGTCACGGTCAATAGTATGCTTCTGTTGTAATAAGGAAGGACATTTTGCAAGGGACTGTAGGAATAAAGTGACACATGACGTATACAGACCCCCTAGACCTGAATACGAGCCATACTACAATTCACATAATTGGGATCAGGGACCATATAGGAGAGATTATGAGCCACATAGAGGCGAAACAAGGAGGTACCCACCAAGGAGGGACTGGCAGGCCTCTGAAAAATCACAGCTACCCCCCTCACATATTGTAGCTGCCAATGCACTGCGGGAGGGTCCCACTACACAATAGGGGTTGGGCCACACCTGTAGTGTGCAGCCAGTGAAGTTGATTGCTAGCCTTGGTAGTGAACCTGAGGTCATGGTTGATGTAGCTGGTGTACCATTACCTTTCCTTGTAGATACAGGGGCGGCCAGATCCGTGTTGAATTCCACATCAGGTGTAAAAACCACGGGTAAAACGATTTCGGCAATGGGAGTAACAGGAACGGTGCAACAATACCCTTTGAGTAGACCTGCAGAGATTACGATAGGGCCCTTGCAAACCAAACATTCTTTCCTGTTGGCTGCATCGGCTCCGACTAATCTACTCCTGAGGGTGTCTTCTTGGATATACCAGAGAACCACGCTCAAGCAGTGCAAGATATACTAGACACCCCTCAAAGGCTAATGTCGCATTCTACTGTTATAGACACGTGTCCATCAAAGGTAGAGGAAATGATCTCGCAAATACCGGGTTCCCTTTGTACCAAAGATGGACAGGACACTGGACTGATGGCGAATGTATCTCCAGTAGCAGTACAAGTAAAAGATGGTAAGATAGCTCCAAAAATCCCTCAGTATCCTCTGAAGCCAAAGGTAGAAATTAGGAGTGTACCCCATCATAGAGCGGCTGCTACAGCAGGGCATCCTAATCAGGACGTCCAGCACCGCCAATAGTCCCATCTTCCCTGTGAAAAAGAGTTGGGGGAGGGGTTACAGGCTAGTGCAGGATCTAAGGGGGATAAACAAAATAGTTGAGAGCCAATTCCCCGTAGTGCCCAATCCAGCTGTCATCCTCATGCAAATTCCCTCTACAGCAAAATTCTTCACTGTCATTGACCTCTGTTCTGCTTTCTTTTCTGTCCCTCTTCACCCTGACAGCCAATACCTCTTTGCCTTTACGTACAGGGGAGTACAGTACACCTGGACTCGTCTCCCCCACGGTTTCATTGACAGCCCGAGTATTTTCTCCCAGGCCTTACATGACTGTTTACAATCCTTTCAACCTGAGAGTGGATCAGTGCTAATACAGTATGTCAATGACTTATTGTTGTGTTCTGACTCACTCGAATCATCCTTGAAAGATACGAAACAGCTTCTATTTCATCTTTCCCATACAGGACACAAGGTTTCAAAGGATAAGTTGCAGTTGTGCTGGACCAGATTCAAATATTTGGGACACTGCTTGACACAAGGACTTAGACACCTCACCGCTGATAGAATACAGGCGATTCGCGACATGACTCTGCCACAAACTCAGCAACAGATCCGCACTTTCCTTGGAATGTGTGGGTACTGTAAAAACTGGATTCCATGGTACTCTATACTGGCTTTACCTTTGCAAGAAATGGTCTCTTCGAACAAACCGGAACGGATCTCTCACACAGATGAGTCCGAACTGGCGTTTGAGAGACTCAAACAGTTTCTATCACAAGCACCTGCACTAGGTATGCCAGATTATGAGAAGCCCTTCGAATTGTACGGTACTGAAAGTGCTGGGTGCGCGGCAGGAGTCTTAACACAGAGACATGGTGATGCCAGCAGACCGGTAGCTTACTACAGTGCACAGTTGGACACTGTAGCGCGGTTTCTCCCCACCTGCTTGCAAAGTGTTGCAGCGACAGCTTTGCTGGTAAGTAAAAGCGAGGACGTAGTGTTAGGACACTACTTGACCATCCATACACCTCATGCAGTATCAGCCTTATGAAACTCCGCCCAAACCAGACATGTCTCATCTGCTCGGTTTACAAAGTGGGAATTATCACTGATGGCCCCTGTAAACATCACCATTAAGAGATGCAGCTCACTAAATCCTGCAGTTTACTTGCCAAGTGTGCCTGGACAGACACAAAGGGTGGAGGATGAGAATGATGGTGAAGGAGGATTTAGTGCAGATACTGATACGCATGATTGTATGGAATACCTGAACCAAACTTTCACTGCGAGACCTAACATCAGTGACAACCCACTCGAAGGAGTATACTTTACCTTCTACACTGATGGTAGTTGCCACAGACAGACGGAATCGGGAGACTTGTGCACCGGATATGCAGTTGTAGATGATGAAGGTATCATAGAAGCTGAACCCCTTGGCCCACTGCACTCAGCACAAGTTGCTGAGCTGGTCGCCCTAACCAGAGCATGTGAATTGGCCAAGGGTAAGTCAGCTAATATATACACACACTCTAGGTATGCCTTTGGAGTAGTGCATGATTTTGGGGCCCTGTGGCGCCTCAAAAATTTCATGACGGCAGCTGGCACACCTATAGCGCATGCGTCCCACATCAAAAGGCTTTTGACAGCAATACAGGAACCAGACAGAGTGGCTGTTATCAAGTGCAAAGCACACACTTACAACCAAGACCCAATTTCACTTGGTAACAGCCGGGCAGACGAAGCTGCTAAATCAGCAAGCACCCCCATACAGACGAACATCACATCACTGATGACATTTAACACGGTCAACACACAACAGCTAATTGAAATGCAAAATTTGTGTTCCCTACAGGAAAAGGCGGTCTGGAAATCGAAGGGGTATGGTCAGGAGTCCTCAAGACTTTGGACAGGTGGACACGGTAAGCCAGTGGCCCCCAGAGCATATCTTCCAAGTCTAGATGAGGTGGCACACAGTCTGACTCATCTGGGCAAAGAGGGTATGTGCAAGCTGGTAAGAGCCTACTGGTGTGCGCCAGGATTCTCTTCTCATGCAGGTAAGAGAGAAATTATATGTTTTACTTGCTTGGGGAAGAATATTGGTAAGACAATACCAACAGAGCCATCCCATATCCCTCCTACAGACGGACCTTTTCAGGTAATACAAATCAACTTCATTCAGTTACCACCCTGTAGGAATTTGAAATATGTGTTAGTATGTATTGATGTATTTTCCAACTGGGAAGAAGCGTTCCCTGCTGCCACAAATACTGCTACGTTCACTGCAAAGAAAATCGTGCAGGAATTTGTGTGTAGATATGGTATCCCTAGAATGATTGAAAGTGATAGGGGTACCCATTTTACAGGTGAAGTCTTTCAGGTTATGTCCAAACTGATGGGAATTAATAGCAAGCTGCATACTCGATACCGGTCACAGGCAAGTGCAAAGGTAGAGAGAGTGAACAGCACTATTAAGAACAAGCTGAGCAAAGTGATGGCTGAAACTGGATTGCTGTGGCCAGAAACTTTGTCACTAGTGTTGTACAGCATCAGAACCACTCCCAGGTCTCCACTTAACTTATCACCCTTTGAAATTCTTTTTGGTTGACAACCTCATGTAATGATAGACCCCCAGGATGATTTGAAATGCAATAATGAAATAACTGTGAAATATTTGGTTAGGATGAGCCGGCAGCTGAGAAATCAACAAAGAAATCTAATGCTGGTGATTCCTGACCTACCGAACAGTAATTGTCATGACATTGAGCCTGGGGATTATGTGATGATTCGAAATTTCTTACGCTCAGGTTGCCTCATAGACAGGTGGGAAGGACCATACCAAGTCTTGTTAACCAGCACGACAGCACTAAAGGTCGCCGAAAGAGAGACTTGGGTCCACTCGTCCCACTGCAAGAAGGTCGCTGACCTGGAGAAAACTCGTGACAAAGAGCAAGGTGAAGAGAACCTCGTATCACTAGAGTGTTTGTTCCGGAAAAGTTGAGAGGCAGGACTGTTGAAAGGCACCTGAGCACGGAGAGCAACAAGACCAAGGCGGCTGTCGCATCATTTTCTTTTTTCACCCCCCCCCTGCTTTTTCCTTTCTTTTCTCCTCCTTATTTTCCTTCTTTCCCCTAATGAAATTGATCTAACACAAGAGACTGCGTTTCGGGTTCTACTATTAATTCTGTTTTTGATCAGGACAATTTGTTTTGGTGAGGGTCCCAGAGAGGTCGAGCAAGGATTTGGAATGGGTTCTGATAGCGAGTACGAATTTGTAGGATCTCAGGAGCAGCACATCACTCGAGTAAAGGCTGGTATCAGTAAGCGCTCTGGTAGTCATGGAGCTCGGAGGCAATGTGAGGGGTTATTGTCTGATGAATATTGTATTTGTAGGAATTGTGAGAATCTAGTTTAAGATGGGTGCATCCAAAGATGTCAGACCAAACATTAATATCGATATGGACCAACATCCGTTGAGTGATTACCACTCATTAGTGGGTAAGGTCTTAAACCAGACAGAATGTTGGGTGTGCTCACAGGTACCTCAAGGACAGAGTAAGTCAGGATTAATACCATACCTTTTAGCAATAGATGAGGTACTCAAATTATGGGGTGGGAGACCGGTGGACAAGAAATTCAATATCTCTAGGCCCCCTAGCTTGAAGCTCCACCAGTACAACGTAGATAGGTCCCTGTTGTGTTTCAATATTTCCAATTACCGAAAACCCGGAAATTGGGAAGTGACTTGGAATAACCAGACAATGACTTTTTCACACCGAGCTGATAGGATCCTTCCTCTGGATTGGCACTCCTCCCATTCACCCTCAGGTGTTTTAATTAGCTGGGTTCCTTCATTTCAGATCACACATTGATAAGGCCCTATTTAGAGGTAAGTCCTGTATAAATTTATAGAATGTGATAATATTAGGATGTTAGGGACCCATGTGATGAAGTCACCTGGCCGCGGTAAATGGGCCCGCATATTTGCGCAAATGTGTGCTAAGAACTTCAATTATACTCCATGTTAATTGTAAGGGTTTATTTAAATTATTTTTATTATCAGTGTTCTTAGTGCTAAGAGTGTGCATCTGCATCTCTCTTCCCCCAGCATAGTATTAGAAGCCTCAGCATGATAGCACCTCTTGATATCTTTAGTAATAGGATGTGCAATCCAGGATCCCCCCTTTTCCCCCCAGGATTCCTATTGACTCTGATCTTGTACGCCAGATAGCCAACAGTGGGAGGTATTTTCGGTATAGGTATACACGTGGAAGCAAGACCGTGTGGGTTGGAAAAGTATTGTCAGGGTATTGTGCCCATATCATCCAGCCCGATACTTGTACTGAGCAAATGAGAGAACTAGGGATTGGTTTCTTTACCTGGAAAGTTTGCAACATGGTGATGTTACATTTTGTCCCCTATGTTCTCCCAGATGATGCCTATTTCATATGTGGGAGGAAATCGTACAAGTGGCTTGCTCCGAGCTCTGAGGGATTGTGTTACATTGGAAGGGTACTACCAGAGGTCATGACCATAACCCATGATAAGATGAAAGATGTTCACCGCAGCGCTCAGACTCCTTATACTCATACCCACTATGAACACATCATTAAGAGACACCTCATAGATAGGGCAGAGCACGCAGCCTCTGATTTGATCCATGAATCCACCGGGATTCAGTTCCTTCTCGCATTAGATATCACCCGTACTGCCAGAGGAACTATAATTTATAGGTACATCCATGCGCTAGCGAACTTGATAGACAATATCACCGAGATGTATGATGACACCTTCAGGTATACGGGAAGGGAGTTACAAGCCTACAAGAAGGAACTGATCCAGCACAGAATGATCCTTATGTTACAGCTGTGACAGGTGGGTACTGTGTTACTCTGGCAACTCAATATAGTGTGAAGTGTTGTACATATATTACAAACAACACTGATGACCCCACGGAGATCATCGATCAGAAGATGGACGAGAGCTTACAGTTGAAGTGGGAGTTCAGGAGGAAGCACAACCTTACCTTAGCGACTGTGGGTAATGAACTGACCGGCTGGGTCTCATGGTTGAACCCACGCAAATGGTTCTCAGGGTTAGGAGATTGGGCTCAAAATGTCATTATGAGTTTGGGGAAGTTTCTCCTTTGTATCCTGGGAGTCATCATAATTATTGGTCTGATATTTAGGTGTGTTCGGATTCTAACGCGGCGCAAGCGCAGCACAAATTTGATGAGTCTAAGGAGCGAGGGCGCTGTTACAGCAGCAGATTTAATTTATACCCCTCAATAGAAACTGTGATATGATAAGGATTGTAAAAATGAATTTCATGGCCTGTTTCTTTCACCCATTTTTCTCTGTCTCCCCCTCTGCCCAGATACATCCAACTGGAAAAGATGTCAACCCTACCCAAAATGTTTATGTGAATGTATCTTTTTATATATGTGTCTTATCTTCATCTCTGCAACCTCCAGTTAATGGCACACATAGTCGACAGGTGATAGCCACATATACTAACACTCACATATGTTCCCCCTCCATGTATCATCAACTAAATGTGCACCCCATTTGTTGGAATAAGCCGAAAAGAGCTTGGTAGTGTTTGTTTGCCCATTTACAGACCCTTAATACGGGATGAGAAGGATTTAATGTATACTTTGCAATACCATGAAGCTTACTTAGAACATATATGGCACGATGATACATGCCCCTCAGACATTGATTCATACATACATGCTTTTACTATCCCACTAGGCTATACATTTCCCACCTACAACTCTCCCCCGACCATCCAAGCTTCTGTATATATTGTATAGGTAATATTTTTCTGGTTATTGATTAGGTAGTGGCAGTTATTGATGACTGCCAAAGGGTGGACTGTCGAAGTTGAAAAATATTTCAGCACACACATCACGTACAAACTACACACAGATGGCCTCCGTGCGCGTACTTGTTCTGCCGTGCGTGCGCATATTTGCAATTTGCGTATGGTCGCTCCCGCAGTCCTGCGTATTAGCGCGTGGTATGAGTAATTATGGTTGTGTTTGAAATCGCATGGGAAAGCCATAAAAACACATTACATATTTAATCCAAATAGTGCACAATGTACACATAGTCTCCCTGCACCACACCAGCGAGTTACACATGTTTAAATGGTACAAGAACAAAGGGATTCACCTTTACAGGATAGGAGGGGACAGAACTAGGTTATAAGGTGGTGTTTGGTATCCAGCTGTAGGGTATTTTAAGAGCAATATTCCGGTGTTAATTTGCAGAAGATCGCACGCTCCTGAGAATAGTTATGCACAGAAGCAGAATATAAATATTAACTGTATTTACTGTACACTTGATATGCGGCGGGAACCCAGAAGAGAACATCTGCAACTGCACCTGAAACAGACATCGCCCACCTATTCAAACCGACCTATGACCTCTCCTGTACTGTAAATGACCATCCCTGTGTCCAATGGACAAAGGGATTACAGTTTCCATTGTGTTAGGTTTTGGACAAATGTATAAATAGCCAGCTGCAGGCCAGGTCACTCTCTCAATATCTGAAGGTCATCACCCTTGATGACTGAGGACCAGACCGGGAAGCGCAGGCGAAACCAAACGTATGTACCATTGACTGTAGCCATTTTCTTATTGTATTGTATTGTTGTTATTGTAACCCCCTGCTAGTAAAGAACCGTTGGTGGGTCAGATCCCAACATAGTCTTTGAAATACAAATTAGTGTTGTGTCTCTCTTTCCCTGCTAGTGTTAAATAAGTGTAATCTATTCACACGTGTAGCTGCAAAGTGCTCAAGGCGTGTCTTTGTTTGTGTACGCACTGCGTGTACTTTGTACGACCATCGTGGCATCAGTACGCAAAGTGTGTACACGGTACGGGGCTTTGTACGCAAACTGGGTAAAAAAGTACGTAAGCTAAGGATTGATTACAGCGGCCGCAGCGGCTCCATTTAAAATGTATTGAATGTCTTTTGTAAGTAAATCAACATTTACAGAAAGTACCTACCTAATGGGGGGAAATATATTGCAGACAGTTAATTCTTCCATTTGTAACACCCTCTAGGGGGTGTTATTGGTAAAAAAAAAAAAAACACTCCTCTCAGTGTTAAATATTGCTGCATACAGTATGTCTATAAGTGTATCTGTACGTGTGACTTTCTCAGGTACTGCCCACACCCTGGAGATGCCAAGTGCCTGACACATTATCGCTCAGCTGAGATGCATAGGCAGAGTGTATAACTATTTGAGTGACAGTGCTTAGGCTTATTGCAGTGTGCAGCAAAACAGAGATCCTGAGTCGGAAGCAAGAATAAACATGGCCACATCTGTTTGCAGACTGCGCATGAGCCACTGTGAACATGAACACCTTGACATATCTTCAAGTGGTTTGAATTCAGACGCTGGGGTTCAGTATGATTTACTGGCGGCCGGAATGCTGGCCGTCAATATTCCAACATTGGCATCCCGGCCGCCAGTATGCCGGCAGCGGGGCGAGCGCAAAGCATCCCTTGCAGGCTCATGCACACCCACAAGCAGAAATAGTTCTGTTGTGCCGGTATTTCGACTGCTGGAAATGCCAGCTGTTGGGATACAGGCATCGGTATCTGAACTCCGGGATCCCAACAGAAGGCAAACTAAACGTATACCAGACGCATATCAGCTGTTTCTCTATGTTCATGAAATGGGCGTTATTGGGGATCAACTAGGTGTACGTATGTAAGAGAACTGTCTCATGGGTGTGTACACAGAGTTATACTATACAGAGATGCAGGGGCGGATCCAGAAGAAAATGATAGGGGGGGCACCTGGAAGGGGCAAGTACATTTGCGTGCGGCTTCGGTGCATGTGAGGTGGCGCTTCTTATACAATGCCCACAGTTGTAGCGCTCATTATACAATGTCCACTGTACTGGTAGTGCCCCTTATATAGACCCCATAGTAGTGGTGCCCCTTATGCAATGCCCGTATTGCCCCCAGTAGTAATGTTGCCTGTAGTAATGCCCCCAGTCATTTGGCGCCCTAGTAGCTATGCCCCCAGTGGTAATGCCCCTGCAGTTATGACCCCGGTAGTTTAACCCCCCCTTTAGTTTAGCCTCCCAGTGGTAATGCCCCCAGTAGTTTGCCTGCTTGTAGTTTAGCCACCAGTAGTAATGCCCCCCTGTAGTTTGCCCCATTGTAGTTTAGCCCCTGTAGTTATGCCCCCCTTGTAGTTTAGCCCCCAGTAGTACTGCCCCCCGTAGTTTGGCCCCTATAATTATGCCCCCAGTAGTTTGGCCCCCCTGTAGTTTAGCCCCCAAGTAGTAATGCCCCTGTAGTTAAGCCGCCAGTAGTAATGCCCCTGTAGTTACTCCGCCAGTAGTAATGCCCTCCTGTAGCATGCCCTCAGTAGTTAGCCTCTTTGTAGTTGGCCCCCAGTAATAATGTCCCCCAGTAGTTTGCCCCCAGTAGATGCCCCCCAGTAATAATGTCCCCTAGTAGTTTGCCCCCAGTAGATGCCCCCCAGTAATAATGTCCTCCAGTAGTTTGCCCCCAGTAGTAATGCCCCCTAGGAGGTTGCCCCCAATAGATGACGCCCCAGTAGATGCTCCCCCAGTAATAATGCCCCCAGTAGTAATGCCCCCCCACGCAGTAGTAATGTCCCTTGTTGATGCCCCCAGTAGTAATGCCCCTTGCTGATGCCCCCAGTAGTAATGCCCCCAGTAGAGGCTCTCCCAGTAATAATGCCCCCAGTAGTAATGCCCCCCCACCCAGTAGTAATGTCCCTTGTTGATGCCCCCAGTAGTAATGCCCCCCCACCCAGTAGTAATGTCCCTTGTTGATGCCCCCCAGTAGTAATGCCCCCAGTAGATGCTCCCCCAGTAATAATGTCCCCAGTAGTAATGCCCCCCCAGTAGTAATGCCCCTTGTTGATGCCCCCAGTAGTAATGCCCCCAGTAGATGCTCCCCCAGTAATAATGCCCCCAGTAGTAATGTCCCTTTTTGATGCCCCCAGTAGTAATGCCCCCAATAGATGCTCCCCAGTAATAATGCCCCAGTAGTAATGCCCCTTGTTGATGCCCCCAGTTGTAATGCCCCCCCCCCCCCCCGTAGTTTGCCCCCAGTAGATGCCCCCGCTGCACTGAGGAAGACAAAACACAATGGAGGTCATTCCGAGTCGTTCGCTCGGAAAATTTCTTCGCATCGCAGCGTTTTTCCGCTTAGTGCGCATGCGCAATGTCCGCACTGCGACTGCGCCAAGTAAATTTGCTATGAAGTTTGGATTTTTACTCACGGCTTTTTCTTCGCTCAGGCGATCGTAGTGTGATTGACAGGAAATGGGTGTTACTGGGCGGAAACAGGCCGTTTTATGGGCGTGTGGGAAAAAACGCTACCGTTTCCGGAAAAAACGCGGGAGTGGCTGGAGAAACGGAGGAGTGTCTGGGCGAACGCTGGGTGTGTTTGTGACCTCAAACCAGGAACGACAAGCACTGAACTGATCGCAGATGCCGAGTAAGTCTGGAGCTACTCAGAAACTGCTACGAGGTGTGTAATCGCAATATTGCGAATACATCGTTCGCAATTTTAAGATGCTAAGATTCACTCCCAGTAGGCGGCGGCTTAGCGTGTGCAATACTGCTAAAATCGCCTTGCGAGCGAACAACTCGGAATGAGGGCCAATATACTTACCAAGCCCCGTTCCCGCTTCCAGATCTCTGCAGTCCTCCTCCTCTCTTGGCGTCTTCTCCTCAGCACTATGAGAGAGACGTCATGACTGACGTCTCTCCCATAGCGCATGCTGCACAGTGACAGCGCCGGAAGCCGGAGCTCAGTACTGAGCTCCGGCCTCCGGCTGCTGCTGTGCAGGGAGACGGGCGCCCGCTGGTAACACAATCTCAGCGGGCGCCCGTCATCTCCCTGTGCGGCGCCGGGGGGACGGGGGACGGACCGGGGGACGGAGGCCACAAACGACAGGGGGGGCACGGGCCCGAGTGCCCCCCCCCCCTGGATCCGCCACTGCAGAGATGTACGTATGCTGAGGGGACACCTACTTCAGCTGGATTTCTTGCTACTAGCATGGGATAGGTGTAAGTGCTGATGACTGTGATCGTGGCTGCTCTCACATACAGAAAGAGTGGTTCGGTGCGTTAGGCAGTAGGATGCACATGACATACAGTATAATCCCATTTGCAATACATTCACATTCAGAATGTGCTCACATAAGTGCCCACCACTGAAGGGGTTAAACAGCTGAGTTATGATGTTTATTCAGGTATTTGGTGGATTTGTCCAGAAAACGTCTGAAGGACAAACAGCAACTTTATGTCTGGAATACGGACAGACAACATAGACCTGATATTTCTTTACCATCTGTTGTTCAATGTGGTCCTGGATTTAGGCATTATTTGTTTCTATAGAACCAATTCAGTTTTTAATACATTTTAGATGTCAGGGTGTCCATATGCAAATCAACCAAAGGATTAGGATCAAGCTATAAAGTCTAATATTTCTCACTTACATTACTGTTCATGAATATTTCTATCTCCTCAGAAGATGGTTAATTTCATAGCGATATGTGAAAAGGTGCTATTAGAAAAATGATGCCGCTGTAATACCGTTTGTATAAAAAAACTATAAATGCCAATGCATCAGTGCTCTGGGGCACCTAGTCCACACTAAAGGCCAGTACTGACGGGAGAGATGTGTGCTGAGCGATCTTAACACAGACCGCTCAGCACTCATCTCTCCCCCGCTCAGCACAGCGCAATGTGGGGGGATGATGGGGGGCCGCTCACTTCACACAGCGCTGAAGTGAGCGACCCGCTAGATTGAGCCTGCATGCAGACTCAATCTAGCACCGGCAATAGCGATCCCTGGGGGGCATACACACGATAGATCCGCGCTTAAAATCTATGCAATCTAGTCAGATTGCTTAGATTTTAAGCACGGATTTCTCGGTGTGTACCCCCCCTTTAGTGGGGAATTCCTTCACTCTACTCCGAGCAGCCACTGCAACCCTCTGGTCTTCAGCAAACATCTCCCTCTGAAAACACACACACCGTGGCATAAATCTAGGGTTTCCAACATAAATCTAGATGCATAGCAGTAATCTTGTAGGGCAGGAACATGGATGAATATGGGTGCTTGGTTTGTTTCTATAGAAACTACATCAAATTCGCCCCCTTCTGCCAATAAAAATTAGTAGTTGGGTTAATAGATTAAGGGGTCTATTCATAATTCAGTGACAACACTAGAGAAACAGTCCAGTGTAGAAGTTGCCCATGGCAGCATTTCCCTTACATTTTATAGAATGTACTTGATAAAGGCTTCTATCTAAGCTGATTGGTTGCCATGGGCAACTTCTCCACTGCTCCTTTTCTTCACTCTTTGCACTGCTTCATGAAAAGACACCCTAATGTTTTCTTGTGTTTAAATAACAATTCAAATATAGCATATTGCAAACTAGCGGGGAATCCAATTAGTTGCGAACAGCTCACACTGATTCACAGATTTTTGTTTGCAGACCCATAGGGCTGTGAGACAAAATGTGCAATTCTGTCACTAGAAGCAGCAACGATTTGGGGGTGAGCGTAACCAGTGGGGTTAATGTTAAAATTCATGTGACCTTTGTCCATACTTGCCTACGCTCCCTCATTCTGCAGGAGACTCCCTGAAATAGAAGCAATCTCCCTGATTGCACCTTAACCCCACTGTGCAGCACATACATTTTTTTTTTTTTGGGGGGGGTGGGGGTTGGGGGGGGGGGAATGAAATCACAGATACATACATTCTAATGGGATCATCAGTGCCATTTCCCTGCATTGGTTATAAAACACAATGGCTACATGCATTTTAAATAAAGTTTCTCGTGGCCACTTACAGTATATGGAACCTCTTGTAAAGCACAATACACCAACAAATCCTGCAAAATATAAGAGTCTTTCATTCAATAAGTAGTTCTTATATTTGGATGTAAGTGATTTTTATGACGCGCCTTTCAGATGTAGCGGTACACGTCCGCGCTGATAGGTGTTTTTTTCACATCTCCCGGAAATGCTTTTTCAAAAGTAGGCAAGTATAGCTTTGTCCCACATTGATAGTCAGTATAAGGCTGCATGTTTGTGTGTTGTAGGATGTGAAGAGAACATTTTGCCTGTTCCCATGGGTTCTGTTCAGACAAATGGGTTGTTATTGGGCTTAAGTTATAATACAGTGGCCTCAGTGGCGTAACTAGAAATTTTTCTCCACCAAGCCAAAAAATTATTTGGCGCCCCCCCCATACCCCCCATAATTGGCACTAGTAAAGGGACAAATATGCACGCGCCGAAGGTGCGCGCCGCCAAAAGGGGTGTGGCTTAGTTGAAATGGGCGTGACTTCGCGTAAAGGGGCGTGGTATTGCAGGAAAAGACTATCTTATACCCCAGTTTTGCAACCTGCACGCCCAGACTTTAGCCACCACAGGAAAGAAAAATAATCCTGATTCATGCCCCTTACATTATTTGTCATTTTTCCTCCTTATAGTAATGCCCAGTATACATTATTCCACATACTGCAATGGCCTTAGCCATTATCCCACACACAATAATGCACATGACACAATATGCACACACTGTAATGCCCCCGACACATTATGCCACACACCGTAATGCCTGTGACACATTATGACAGGAATCGCAATGCCCGTTATACATTATGCTACACACTGCAATGCCCCTGATACATTATAGCACATACAATGTCTGTGACACAGTATGACACCCACCACAATGATCCTGAGACATTATACCACATACCACAATGCCCGTGATATAGTATACAACACACCGTAATGCCTGACACATTATGACACACACCGCAATGTCCGTGATACATTATGCCACACACCGTAATGCCCATTACACATTAAGTTCTCTAGTAAGGCTTCTAATTACTTTTAAATTACCTGCTCGTTGCCAGGGGTTTCATGCTCTTGGTTCCATGCACGGTGCCAGGGGTTTTCATGCTCAGGGTGTCATGCTCGTTGCCAGGGGTTTCATGCACTGGGTGTCATGCTCGTTGCCAGCGGTTTCATGCTCTTGGTTCCATGCACGGTGCCAGGGGTTTTCATGCTCAGGGTGTCATGCTCGTTGCCAGGGGTTTCATGCACTGGGTGTCAGGCTCGTTGCCAGGGGTTTCATGCACTGGGTGTCATGCTCATTGCCAGGGGTTTCATGCACTGGGTGTCATGCTCGTTGCTAGGGGGTAGTGCTTGTTGCTAGGGCCGTGCTCCCAGTGCCACATATGCCCCCAGTGCCAGATATTCCCCCCAGTGCCAGGTATATGCCCCCAGTGCCAGATATTCCCCCACAGTGCCAGGTACATGCCCCCAGTGCCAAATATACCCCCCCCCAGTGCCACATATGCCCCCAGTGCCAGATATTCCCCCACAGTGCCAGGTACATGCCCCCAGTGCCAAATATACCCCCCAGTGCCACATATGCCCCCAGTGCCAGATATTCCCCCACAGTGCCAGGTACATGCCCCCAGTGCCACATATGCCCCCAGTGCCAGATATTCCCCCACAGTGCCGGGTGCATGCCCCCAGTGCCAAATATGCCCCCCCAGTGCCACATATTCCCCCACAGTGCCAGGTATATGCCCCTAGTGCAAGATATTCCCCCACCGTGCCACATATGCCCCCTCAGTGCCTGCTCCCCCCAGTGACAGATATTCCCCCACAGTGCCAGGTATATGCCCCCAGTGCCAGATATTCCCCCACAGTGCCACATATGCCCCCTCAGTGCCTGCTCCCCCCAGTGCCAAGTATTCCCCCACAGTGCCAGGTATATGCCCCCAGTGCCAGATATTCCCCCACAGTGCCAGGTATATGCCCCCAGTGCCAGATATTCCCCCACAGTGCCAGGGATATGCCCTCAGTGCCAGATATTCCACCACAGTGCCAGGTATATGCCCCCAGTGCCAGATATTCCCCCACAGTGCCAGATATTCCCCCACAGTGCCACATATGCCCCCAGTGCCAGATATTCCCCCACAGTGCCACATATGCCACCTCAGTGCCTGCTCCCCCCAGTGCCAAATATTCCCCCACAGTGCCAGGTATATGCCCCCAGTGCCAGATATTCCCCCACAGTGCCAGGTATATGCCCACAGTGCCAGATATTCCCCCACAGTGCCTGCTCCCCCCTCTCCCCGCTCCTTTGTGTTCGGGGACATGGAGCGCACAGCGCGCGCCTCTCCAGTGTCCCTCCTGGCTCTCCGGCCGCTCTAATAAAGGAAGTGCCGGTTCGTGAGCCAATCAGAGCTCACAAACGGCACTTCCTTTATTAGACCGGCCGGAGAGCCAGGGAGGGACACAGGAGAGGCGCGCGCTGTGCGCTCCGTGTCCCTCCAACACAGCAGCAGAGGGAAGGAGACCGCAGATTGACATGCGGACGTTCGTGCGCATGTCAATCTGTGCAAAGTCAGTGGCGCCCCCGCAGCCCCTCGCCCCCAAGCCACCGCGAGGACTGCGGGGGCAGTAGTTACGCCACTGAGTGGCCTTCAGAACATGGGGGTCATTCCGAGTTGTTCGCTCGTTGCCGAGTTTCGCAACGAAGCGATTAAGGCAAAAATGCGCATGGTACGAAGTGCGCATGCGCTAAGTATTTTAGCACAAAACTTAGTAGATTTACTCATGTCCGAACGAAGAATTTCCATCGTTGAAGTGATCGGAGTGTGATTGACAGGAAGTGGGTGTTTCTGGGCGGAAACTGACCGTTTTCTGGGAGTGTGCGGAAAAACGCAGGCGTGCCAGGCTAAAACGCAGGTGTTGCAAAGAATTAATAGAGGCGCTCATGAAATCCACACACCATGTTTTCACAGTTTCAAAAAAACAACCAAAGAATCAATTAAATAAATAAAGGGTATATATATTTTTATTTTTCACAATAATTAATAAATTACCTTCTAATATAGATAATTATTAATAATAACTCTCTAAATTACCACATGCATATGTTTATAGGTATATAAAATTACATAAATTAACTAGGCTATAACCATTATTATGTATAGTATTCAACTTCCACTGAACTAAATAATTTAAAAGTTCACAATATAACAGTGTGTTACAATCCTTTAGATACACTGTAGCTAAAATTTGGATATAGTTCCAGGATATGTCACAGTGGCTGCACGTTTAAAACCTGGGCTTCAATAAGGATTAATGGCATAAATTGACGGTGTGGCAATAAAAGAATTACCTCTCCAAATGGGCTGGTGAACCCGAGCGTCCCCGGGTGAGTCCAAATTTTACCCTATAAATTGTGCAACTGGAGGGTACGTGGTGTATCTGAATATATCCCCTAGCCGCTGAGTTTTGCTCAGTTGAACTGATAATTGAGCATCCAGTGTATGTCGTGCAGACAAGGGCAGGCGGCGGACGTGAAGCCGTTCGAGTATAAGCCGTCCAGAGAGATCAGGCCGCACTATGATGTTTCCTTTCGGACTGCCTGGACGTGCCCCGTCCGCCGGCAGTCAGCAGTATGGAAGATGACAGGGCCAGTAAGTGCCGCCGTGCAGATCACACAGTTCGATTTTTGTGCAAATGAGTGGTCGCCCGTCACTGCCGCTAATGGAATGCCGGCAGGGAACCTGCGTCCCAAATTTACCTGGATAGGTGTTCAATGGAAAAACGTGGGGGAGGAGTCCTGTGCAAACAAGGGCAGGCGGCGGGCGTGAAGCCGTTCAGGTATAAGCCGTCCACAGAGTTCAGGCCGCACTGTGGTATTTCCTTTCGGACTGCCTGGACGTGCACCGTCCGCCGGCAGTCAGCAGTATGAAAGATGATAGGGCCAGTAATTGCCGCCGTGCAGATCCCACAGTTCAATTGTGTGCAAATGGGTGGTCGCCCGTCACTGCCGCTGATGGAATGCAGGCAGGGAAACCTGCGTCCCAAATTACCTGGATAGGTGTTCAGTGGAAAAACGTAGGGGAGGAGTCCTGACGCGTTTCGTCACGTGACCCGTGACTTTTTCAAAGACGGGCGACCACCCATTTGCACACAATTGAACTGTGTGATCTGCACGGCGGCAATTACTGGCCCTATCATCTTTCATACTGCTGACTGCCGGCGGACGGTGCACGTCCAGGCAGTCCGAAAGGAAATACCACAGTGCGGCCTGAACTCTGTGGACGGCTTATACCTGAACGGCTTCACGCCCGCCGCCTGCCCTTGTTTGCACAGGACTCCTCCCCCACGTTTTTCCATTGAACACCTATCCAGGTAAATTTGGGACGCAGGTTCCCTGCCGGCATTCCATTAGCGGCAGTGACGGGCGACCACTCATTTGCACAAAAATCGAACTGTGTGATCTGCACGGCGGCACTTACTGGCCCTGTCATCTTCCATACTGCTGACTGCCGGCGGACGGGGCACGTCCAGGCAGTCCGAAAGGAAACATCATAGTGCGGCCTGATCTCTCTGGACGGCTTACACTCGAACAGCTTCACGTCCGCCGCCTGCCCTTGTCTGCACAACATACACTGGATGCTCAATTATCAGTTCAACTGAGCAAAACTCAGCGGCTAGGGGATATATTCAGATACACCACGTACCCTCCAGTTGCACAATTTATAGGGTAAAATTTGGACTCACCCGGGGACGCTCGGGTTCACCAGCCCTTTTGGAGAGGCAATTCTTTTATTTCCACACCGTCAATTTATGCCATTAATCCTTATTGAAGCCCAGGTTTTAAACGTGCAGCCACTGTGACATATCCTGGAACTATATCCAAATTTTAGCAACAGTGTATCTAAAGGATTGTAACACACTGTTATATTGTGAACTTTTAAATTATTTAGTTCAGTGGAAGTTGAATACTATACATAATAATGGTTATAGCCTAGTTAATTTATGTAATTTTATATACCTATAAACATATGCATGTGGTAATTTAGAGAGTTATTATTAATAATTATCTATATTAGAAGGTAATTTATTAATTATTGTGAAAAATAAAAATATATATACCTTTTATTTATTTAATTGATTCTTTGGTTGTTTTTTTGAAACTGTGAAAACATGGTGTGTGGATTTCATGAGCGCCTCTATTAATTCTTTGCATCTAGTTAAATTTCATAGGAGTTTCGCATATCTCCTTATAGTGGCGAACGTGGTTCCACACCATCAGTTCTAGGTTTATCTTATTCGAGACTGATTAGTTTACAGATAAACACAGGCGCAGCAAAAGAGTATTTCCTCTCTTTTTAAAACGCAGGAGTGTCTGGAGAAACGGGGGAGTGGCTGGCCGAACGCAGGGCGCGTTTGTGACGTCAAACCAGGAACGAAATGGGCTGAGCTGATCGCAGTGTAGGAGTAAGTCTCAAGCTACTCAGAAACTGCTAAGAATTTTCTATTTGCAATTCTGCTAATCTTTCGTTCGCAATTCTGCTAAGCTAAGATACACTCCCAGAGGGCGGCGGCCTAGCGTGTGCAATGCTGCTAAAATCTGCTAGTGAGCGAACAACTCGGAATGAGGGCCCATGTAAATAGATGGATTTAATGTGTTATAACCAAAAATGGAGCAATACTGTTCGCTATTGCTAATAAAGTAGAGCATTATTACATGGATGCTATATAGTTTGCATACATTCCTGGGGAGATACCACCCGTAATCTCAAGGGGAGGTTGCGACAAGCAAAACACATCTTGGCCTTTGTAACTGTAACTGATACAGGCTTGCCTACCCTCCCGCATTCAGTGGGAGGCTCCCATTTTTTAATTGACTCTCCTGGATTTTACGGGTTCTTCGGAAAATCTGGACTGCGCATGTGCAAATCCAGGAACGCCGGGGAGCCTGCACGGAAGACACCACTGACGTCAATGTAGGTAGCGGTGGCTGACTGTCCTGAAGAGGAAGAGGCTCTTCACTGCATGCGGCCTCAGTGCGGGACAGAACAGAAGCTTTGGGCAGAGACTTGCCTACTGCCACACTGTGTGAGACCCGAAGGGGGTGGGGGGTGCGGGGTTAGCAATGCAGGGAGGCGCTGTGTTGGAGAACAGCAGTCTCAAACTTCAAAGCCCTTCAGTGCCCATCCCCCTGGCCGGGTCGCCCCTCCTTACCCCCCATCAAAGACAGAAATATATTTTTTTACCTGGCTGGCTGGTACAGCTGAGGCCTCGCCCCTCGCACAGGCCCCACTCCCTCCCGTGATTCCTTTCTTCCCCTCACAGACAGGAAAACATTTATTTCTTGGTACAGTAGCAGCAGGCATTTAGAAGCCGAGGCCCCGCCCCTCTCACAGGCCCCACCCTTCCTGAAGCCCACGATTGCCTCCCCTCCACATGCAACTAGAGTATGAGGATCCAGCACAGAGCTCCTACAGGTAAGAGCTCTCTGTGCTCACTATTTTCAAACCTCTCCACCAATATACTGTATAAGCATGATAAGACTATAAAACATCATCATATTGTTACTATGGGCCTGTTATTTTTCATTTAAATTGACACTACGATGGGGAAGTGGGGTATCCAATTAGGTGTGATACCCCGAAATGGCTGGATATTGCGATTTTTGACCAATGGTCATTATCACTCCGTCAGCCGCTTATCGCTGATTATGCTTCAGGTGACTGAGGCATCCGAAGCATAATCAGCGCTAAGCAGGGTCGGACTGGCCCACAGGGGTACCAGGGAAACCACCGGTAGGCCCCACTGCCTGAGTGCCCACTCCTTCATCTAGGGATCAGGTTCCAGACTGTGCACTTGTATTATACGTGGTAGATATCTTGCATTACACTGCACTAGACTATTGTGTATTTCAAGCCTCTGTAGAGGCTGGCCACACCCCTTTTGTAGGCTGGCCACACCCTTAAGTATGGGCCCCTATCACTGCATTCCCCCGGTGGGCCCTTCATGCCCCAGTCCGACACTGGCGCTAAGTGCCAGCATAAGGGGGAGGAGCGCACCGCATTTGGGCTAATTGACTGCGGGTAATTGGATACCCCCCTATGTGTTAGGTCTGTAATCTACCCAGCTCCCTGTGTGTCCTTGAAGTCTAACATTCCTAACACAGGATGGGGCACAGTAACTCACACAGCACAAACCAGAATGTGTTTATTTGATTAGGCAGGGCTGACACTCTCCCCACTCTACTGCTATCCCAGGCTTGCCTGCCCTCCAATATTCAGCAGGAGGCTCCCAGTTTTTAATATAACCTCCCTCTGCCCTGCAAATCTTACCCGTGAGAATCTGGACTGCACATGTGCAAGTCCAGAAATGCCGGAGGTGGGACCTGTATGGTGGACATCATGTCACATGACGTCATGTCACTTAAATGCCGGCCACCGCTGGGTTGTGGGTAGCGGTGGCCACCTAGCAATGCACGTTCAGAAGGCACAACTCAAAATCATTACCATTGCCGTCTCTAACTCCGCTCTTAGCCTTAGGGGGAGGGATGTAGTTATGTGACCGATGGCCTGGAGACCGCCGGTCACAATACTGGCACCTATTCCCGCCCCTTCACAATCCCGACAGTCGGCATGCCGACTAACAGGGACTATTCCCACTCGTGTGTGTCCACAACACCCATGGAGTGGGAATAGAACTGTAGAGAGCAAAGCTTGCCACCAGCCCACATACACCTGTCTTCTTATATCTTATATTTTAACAAAACTGTTTCAGTGCTGTTTGTTTTGTCTCTGTACACAAGGGGCTTTGTTGCGCTTAAACCCCTGCGGGCATCTGATTGCCGGGATCCCGGGGTCGATATGGTGACCGGCAGTCTCCCTACCACTGGTCACACGATACCAACCCAGAGGGGATGTAGTCCACAGCCCAACAGTCAGGATGCCAACGGTCACAATATTGACAGTGGCATCCCGACACATTCCGCCAGTTGGCATTAAGTTTAGGAGGAGACTGCAGGGAAGGGAGGGTGGGGTGGGGGTTGAATTGGGTCAGGCTGCGGGAAGGAGGGGTTAAAGTTAGTCTGTTAGGAGATAAGCTGTGGGACAGGTGGATGGGAGGGTATGGGTGTGCGATGGGAGGGTTAGTGTTAGGCTGCGGGAGGGATGGTTTAGGGGGAGGGTAAGGGTTACAGTTCCAAAATGTGTCAGGATTATGACTGCCAGGATCTCATTCCCAACCTGGCCACAGCTTTTTAGACTATTGAATTTAATGTGCAGTGCTTGTGATTAATTACTATTTTTAAGGAGAACTCTTTATTGGATAAAGTTCACAGTCCTCTTCTCTAACTGTGTACTGTACACTTTCTTATATAGTCCTCAGGGCCGGTTCTTGCCCTTGTGGCGCCCCGGGCAAAATTATAGGGACGTGGCTTCATACGGAGGCGTGGTCAGTTACACCCCCATTTGTGCCCCCTGTAGCGCCGCTGGAAGAGAAAAAAAAAAAAGTATACTTACTATCCCAGCTTCTGATTCCAGACTGCTGCAGACAGCCACCGCTCCTCTCCTTGGATCAGCAAAGACTCTAGAGGTCAATTATGACCCCTAGCGTCTGTGCCACAATGCTCTGCGGTGCGCGATGACGTAATCGCGCACCGCACAGAAAAGGTCCCCTCCACGAAGGCAAACTAGATGCGTAGCATCTGGTTCCCTTCACAGCGGGGGACCGGCGTGGGGCACAGCGGCGGGGGGCACAGTAGCGGATCTTGCCATGGTGCGGCGCCCTCCGGAAAGGCAGCGCCCCGGGCAAAAGTCCTGCTTGCCCGTGGCAAGATCCGCTACTGATAGTCCTACTTATCCGGACTATTGGTTGGACTTTCAATGACACTTTTTTTTATTCAAGCGAACCTGATTAGACATTCTATATTTGTACAGCTTTCAATGGTCACAAATGTGTTATTTGGTTGAAACCATGTAGCATACACTATTTTGACGGATGGGAAAATGTTACATGTTGCATTGTAACTTTTTCTATTCTTTAATAGATTAATCTTGTTCAGGTACCAGCGGTTTACATCTGTTTAATACATTTATGTTGTTTTCATCTGTAAATAAATTGCTACATCTACTTATAATAATAGAGCTCAGTTTGCTTTTACTTGGTTCTTTTGCAAATGTTTGAGCTGCTTAAATTCTTTGTTTTGTTGTTACCATTTATTAGGGCTGGCACCCTTTTAAGCAGCTGCTATATAAGCATATATTGCTGTGTGCCTGGAATTATTTCATATCTTCTAGTGTGTAGCATAAGCGGAGGCTAGTGTGCTTGTCGGCAGTGTCAGCTGCAGTGGTGGCACCTTCTCTCCACACGGTGGCCTGTTAAAATGTAAGGGAATTAAGTAAACCAAAACTGCATAAGAGGGTCCGTAGTGGCTGGGCAGGAGAAAGGGAGGAGACTGGGAGACTGAGTGTCACGGGCATTAGCTGCACTCTGGAAGGGTAGCCACTGACAGTGATCAGTGAGTGGTCTATCTGGGGGCAGGCAGTGGCTGTGACACTCAACACCCAGTTTCTTCCCTTTCATCTGTCAGCATTTGGGTATTGGATTAATGTACAAATCTCACAGTGGCCCAACTTAAAATTAATAAATGTTATTTGTACAGTAATATATGCAAATTCTCATTTGTTATGTATAAGTTACCAGGGTCTTTACAGGAGGGAGCAAAAGGTGATTTTTAAATAAAATTAAGTGACCTCATTAGTCCATTGGGTGGTACATGACACGCCCCCTCAACGGCACACCACACATTCTGCTGTGACTTGCAATCTCCCTGAAACTAGTTTTCAAAAGTAGGCAAGTATGAACTGATATGGATGGATGTGTTCAGTGTCTATGTTCTTCTATCTAGGTGTTTGATTAGGACAGAAAGGGGCCCCCCACGGATCATTGGAGTCTAAACCTTAGTTAAGTTTGCCCTTACGTTCTTTATCTGCTTATATATATCTGTTTACATGATTAAGTACCTATTGTTTATCAATAAACTGCAGTTCACTTAAATTATATGATAACAACATTGTGCTGTGTCCTTTACTCAGTTATGTAACATTTTCATGGATAGAATGTATAAATCCAATATTAACAATGTCAAAAGATTACAGCGAGTTTACAGGCCGACGTAACAGCAACTCGCAACCCCTGCACGCTACTCGCACTTAAAAGGATTCCCCCCAAGAATATATTTGTGGAAAACCCTGTGGTGGCTGACCATTCTCCTTAACCTTCCTGGGATGTTCGGGTCTTTTTTGACCCATATTAAGTTACACCTTAGGTGTATGCTCCATTGCAACACCCTAAGAAGGTTAAGCATTTGGCCCTCTACCACTGCATTTGGCCCTTCTAACCCCAGTCCGACACTGTATGTGTCTGTGGAGATACTACAAAAACAGCTGCACAAAGGGGGTCATTCCGAGTTGTTCGCTCATTGCCGATTTTCGCTATATTGCAATTAGTCGCTTACTGCGCATGCACAAGGTTCGCAGAGCGCATGCGCTTAGTTATTTTACTCAAAAGTTATGTATTTTACTCACGGCATAACAAGGATTTTTCATCGTTCTGGTGATCGGAGTGTGATTGACAGGAAATGGGTGTTTCTGGGCGGAAACTGGCCGTTTTATGGGAGTGTGCGAAAAAACGCTGGCGTTTCTGGGAAAAACGCGGGAGTGTCTGAAGAAACGGGGGAGTGTCTGGGCGAACGCTGGGTGTGTTTGTGACGTCAAACCAGGAACGAAACTGACTGAACTGATCGCAGTGGCAGAGTAAGTCTGGAGCTACTCAGAAACTACAAAGAAATTTCTATTCGCAATTATGCGAATCTTTCGTTCGCAATTCTGCTATGCTAAGATACACTCCCAGAGGGCGGCGGCTTAGCGTGTGCAATGCTGCTAAAAACAGCTAGAGAGCGAACAACTCGGAATGAGGGCCAAAGCTCCTTCCCTTGTTCTGTTTGTCTAATGTTATCCTAAGTATATATTTCTCTGCATATACATGTAACAGAGAAAGTATATGTAACGGAGAAATGATATTGAAATCTGTCATATATATTCCAAGCTGTAAAGTACCCTTCTCTTGTTTATGATGCCAGCAGCCTAACTAGAGGTCCACAGGTCTGACAAACAACTTACTGTAATATTAATCTTATTAAAGGCTAAGATGCACTGTAATTATCTAAAGAGTTAATTGTTTATGGCACAGAAGAAGTCAGGGAAACAGACCAAGGATTCGTGAGCACAGAAAGCTAATAATAAAGCAATATTTGGGGTTAGTTTGGCATCTGTCCCATTCACCCAGGGATAATAAGTACCCATCAGTTTCTTCTGAGACTCTCACCCAATGACCAATCAAAAACATGCTATTATGTAACTTCAAACATCGTGACTGCTTCACGCTGCTCCCGGACAGCAAAATTGTTGCCAGATTTCAGCATCTGCACAGCCACAGATGCCAGAATAGAGTTTTAAGGAGGAGAAGCAACAGAGGTCTCAAATGGCAAAGCAAACACTATGTAATCACAAGAACTGCCAGTCCCTTTCACTCACTCATCAGTGCACTTACTCTGTCTGCTATCACCCTCTCTGATGCTGAGCCACTGAATCCTGAACACTTTATCCTACTTCCTTCTAGTTTCCCGCTGCAATGCATCTGGGTCACCTTTTTATTATAGTACTCTGCAACAACTACTGCATGTAGAATATAAAGAATGTATCATCTCCTAATACAAAGACAGTTCTGAATATACATTCTTGTGTTTTAGATAGGCGGCGGGATCTAATGGTGTCGGAGTTTGCCGGAAGTGCAGGATGCCGGCCGAACGCTGTCTTTTTTTTTTAAAGAGGCAGTAATTTACAAGGCAAACCTATGCCTTGTAAATGACTTCCGCTTTAAAAAAATAAACATTCGAGTTTAGCCGACATCCCGCACCTCTGGCAAACTCGGACGCCATTACATCACAGCAAAAATCTCCACAGGTATGTACTGTACATAAATGCCAGCCGATGTATTGATTAAATCGATGGAGATAAAGTCAGAGTTTGAGGCATAATGCATTAAAGTAAGAGTTATAGTAAACTTACCATTGTTAACTTGGGTATGGGTCAACTTAGGTCGACAGTCATTAGGTCGACCACTGAAGGTTGACATGGGCATTAGGTCGACATGGGAATTAGGTCGACATGTACTAGATCGACAGGTGAAAAGGTCGACATGAGGTTTTGGACTGTTGGTGTAGTTTTCTTCGTAAAGTGACGGGGAACCCCAATTAGTGTACCATGTCCGCTCGCATGGCTTGCGAAAGGTTACCATTCCAATCATAATCCACGTGAATCACCAAGTATGGAAAAATCCCCAAAAATGGAAAAAAAATGTGAAAAACTCATGTCGAGCTTTTGACCAGTCGACCGAATGACCATGTCAACCTATTGACCATGTCGACCTAATGCATGTCGACCTTCAGTGGTCAACCCAATGACTGTCGACCCAAGCTGTGTCGACCTAACGACCGTATCCCGTTAACTCTCTTTCTGCAAGGTACATTGGGTTCCACAGGGAAACATCGGGGTGTAGAGTGAATCTGGATCAACAGGAAAAACTTTAGCTGTCCCAGGATACATAGGGGCCTCCTCTATAACCTTGCCTCCAGGCACTGAGAGCTCAGTTTTGTTAACCAGTCCAATGCAGGAAGCAGGCAAGAAAGAACTAAGATGTTAGTCACATAAGAACACATTCTCACGACAGGAGAAGGAACCAGTGGCTAATGCCATACAAACCCAAAGAAGCTAGGTGCGTCAGTGTGGGCGCCCTCTGGAACCCAATGTACCTCACAGTAAGAGAGTTAACAATGGTAAGTCTACCATAGTTCTTACTTTCTGCAGCAGGTTACATTGATTTCCACAGGGAAACATTGGGGATGTCCTAAAGCAGTTCCTCAAGGGAGGGGACGTGCCTGAGTGGATATGAGAATCCGGCATCCAAAGGAAGCATCCTTGGAGGCAAAGGTATCAAAGGCATAGAACCTAAAACCACGTTCACTGAGGACCACGTAGCCGACTTGCACAACTGTTCTGCAGACGCGCCATGGCAGGCCACCCAAGAAGGTCCAACATACTGGATAGAATGGGCCTTAATCGCAGCAGGAGCTGGAAGACCAGCCTGCGCATAAGCATGTGCAATCACCAATCTAATCCATCTGGCCAAGGTTTGCTTATTCGCAGACCAGCCACACTTGTGGAATCCAAACAGGACAAATAGGACATTAGACCGTCTAATAGAGGCAGTCCTGTCCACATAGTCAAGGAGAGCCTTAACCACATCTAAAGACCGTTATTTAGCCGATAACTTCGAAGAGATAAAGGCCAGGACCACAATCTCTTGGTTAAGGTGAAAAGATGACACCACCTTAGGTAAGTAACCGTATTGGGTTCGGAGAACCGCCCTGTCACGGTGGAAAATCAGAAAGGTCAGATGACAGGACACAGCGCCTAAGTCCGTAACCCTTCTTGCAGAGGCAATAGCCAGCAAGAACAGGACCTTGGCCGTGAGCCATTTGAGGTCCACCAATTCAAAGTGTTCGAAGAGGGACTCTTGAATGGCTTTCAAAACAAGACAGGTCCCATAGAGTCACTGGGGTACATAGGGATTCTTAATACATAGAACAACCTAAATGAACGTATGTACATTAGGTATAGTGGCAATCTTGCGCTGAAACCACACAGACAAGGCAGATATGTGAACCTTGATTGAGGCCAGACGAAGACCTAAGTCCAAGCCTCTTTGCAGAAAAGCCAGAATTCTGGAAGTTCTGAATCGATGCTTCAAGAGCCATGGCATCAAAGCCAGTCTGGCAGGTCCGGTTAGAGGCAAGGGCCCTGCACTAGGAGGTCTTGAAGCTGAGGATGTAGAAGGGGGCGCTCTATCGATAGACCCAGCAGGTCTGAGAACCAATGCCATCTGGGCCATGGAGCAACTAGAATTAGCATTCCTCCTTCTTGTTTGAACTTCCACAGTACCCTGTGCAGGAGTGACACCAGAGGGAATATATAAGGCAGCTGAAAGTTCCACGGAACTGCCAATGCATCCATGAACGCTGCCTGAGGATCCCTGGTCCTTAATCCGAAGACTGGAACCTTGTGATTGTGTCGAGACGCCATGAGGTCCACATCTGGCAGACCCCATCTGTCCACCAAGAGTTGGAAGACTTCGGGATGAAGGCTCTACTCTCTGGAGTGAACGTCCTGGCGAATAAGGAAGTCCACTTCCCAGTTCAGGATGCCTGGAATGAACAGTGCCGATATGGCTGGTAGATGACGTTCCGCCCAACAGAGGATTTTGGACACTTCCAACACTGCCATACAGCTTCAAGTGCCGCCTTGGCGGTTTACGTAGGCCACTGTCAGTTGCTTCAGAACAGATAATATATGTGTTTGCATTTTTAATGAATTGCACTTTGAGACAACATCACAAGAAAATATTTTGTTTATTAATTATATTATTTTATTAATAAACCATTCATAATTTATTTTACTTCACCTGTTTTAGATTTCTTTCCTCAAAGAAGCGCAGTGTCTCGTGGCTTGTTTAAATATCTACCTTGGGATTGACTATCCCCATTTTTTTACACAGCAGCTTGGTGAACAGTGCCCATTCTAGTGCCGGTCTTTGGAATATTGGAACATTGGCCCTCATTCCGAGTTGATCGCTCACTAGCTGCTTTTAGCAGCAGTGCAAACGCTAAGCCGCCGCCCTCTGGGAGTGTATCTTAGCTTAGCAGAAGTGCGAACGAAAGATTAGTAGAACTGCACAGGAAAAATTTCATGCCGTTTCTGAGTAGCTCCAGACCTACTCCTATCTTGCGATGACTGCAGTCTGTTTAGTTCCTGGTTTGACGTCACAAACGCGCCCTGCGTTCGGCTAGCCACTCCCCCGATTCTCCAGCCACTCCTGCATTTTTGCCTGGCACGCCTGCGTTTTTTAGCACACTCCCTGAAAACGCTGAGTTGCCGCCCAGATACACCCACTTCCTGTCAATCATACTACGAACACTCGAGCGACTGAAAAACGTCGCTCGAGCTTGTGTAAAACTACAAAGTTTTGCGCGAAAGTACTTAGCGCATGCGCGCTGCGTACCATGCGCATGCGCAGAATTCTTCCTTTTTCACTTGATCGCTGTGCTGCGAAAAATGGCAGCGAGCGATCAACTCGGAATGTGGGCCATTATGTAGGCCACTGTGGTGGCGTTGTCTGATTTTACCTGAAAAGGTCTGTTCTGTGCCAGAGGCAAAGTGAGAGACAGTGCATTGAACACTGTCCGCAGCTCCAGAAAATATTGATTGGAAGGAGAGATTCTTCCCTGGTCCAACTACACTGAACTGAGTGTTACTTCAACACCATTCCCCATCCCCGAAGACTGGCATCTGCTGTCAGCATGAGCCAGTTGAGGATCCAGAAGGGACGGCCCTTGCTCAATTGCTGGTCCTGGAGCCACCAGAACAGCGACAGATGAACCTCCAGAGTCAAAGATACCATTTGATATCTGATCCGATGAGGTAGGCCATCCCATTTGGAAAGAATCAACCGTTGCAGAGGATGAGAGTGAAATTGAGCGTACTCTACCATGTTGAAGGATGACACCATCAAGCCAAGGACTTGCATCGCTGAGTGTATCGCTCTGGGGTGACGAATGAAGAGTCTTATCCTGTCCTGAAGCTTCAGGACCTTGTCCGGGGGCCAAGAACAGTCTCTGACTGTGAGTGTCCAGTAGTGCCACTAGGTGCACCATGCTCTCAGCTGGTACCAGGGATGACTTTTTCCAATATATCAGCCACCCACGGGCTTGCAGGAAGGTCACCGTCAGTTGGAGATGACTGAGGAGGACTTCGTGTGAACTTGCCAGAATTAGGAGATCGTCCAGATATGGGAGGATTCGGATTCCCTGGCGATGGAGATGAGCCGTCATAATGGCCATGACCATGGTGAAGATCCGAGGAGCCGTAGTCAGTCCAAATGGCAGAGCCTGGAATTGGTAATAAAGGTCACATATAGCAAATCGCAGGAACTGCTGATGTGATATGTCAATAGGAATATGCAGATACGCATCCTGTATATCCAGGGATACCACATAGACCCCGAGTTCCATAGCTAGAACTACTGAGTGCAGTGTTTCCATACGAAACTTGGATACTCTAACAAACTTGTTCAAAGACTTGAGGTTGAGTATAGGCCGGAAAGACCCATTGGGTTTCGAACCAGAAACAGAGTAGAGTAGTAACCTCTGCCCCTCTGGGACAGAGGAACCGGCACAACCACTCCTGTACTCAGGAGGGAATTTACAACCTTTTATAGAGACTGTGCTTTCAACGGGTCCAACGGGAGAGCCGTTGTGCAGAACTGGTGAGGGGGATGTCTCTTGAATGAGACAGCGTACCCGTGAGAGACAACATCCAGTACCCAAGCATCTGAAGTGGTAGTGAGCCAGATCTGGGCGAACTGTAGAGGTCGGCCTCCAATCCTGGGGTCCCCTAGGGGGATCCCACCCCATCATGCAGCAGGCTTGTCATGTTTTGCAGCAGGCTGACGGGTGCCCAAGACTGCTTCTCCTTGGGCTTGGAGGTTTTGGAATCGCAAGATTGTCTAGGGTATGACTGACCTTTCGCTTTTTCCTTGAGGCTGAAAGGAGCGAAAAGTGGTACTTTTTGCCTTCTGAGAAGGTTAGTAGTGGGGAGAAATGCTGTCTTAGCAGCTGCCAGTTCAGACACAATTTTATGAAGGTCTTCGCCAAACAAAATGTCTACAGTGAAGGGGAGGACTTCCAAAGACTTCTTTGAGTCCAAGTCCACTTTCCACGACCTCAGCCACAGAATGCGGCGTGCCAGGACAGACGTAGCTGACGCATTGGCCGCTAACACTCCCGCCTCAGAGGACGCTTCTTGAATATAATAAGCGGTGGCAATATGAGACAGGTATTGTCTGTGTCACAACTGAGGGCTGAGGCTGACCTGAGGAAGCCTCAGTTGTAGGGGCTGAAGTGTAGGAGAACTTGGAAGGCTGTATTGGGTTCTTAGACATGCAGACTACTTCTGGAACAAATGCCCGAAGGCGTGACCAGGACAACTTTGTAAAAAGTTAAAGAGTTTTATTGATGCTCAGCAGTGTTAGGTAATGATACAACGTAAACTGTAGATACTGGTGCAAAGCCAAACAGGGTGAATACTTGTAAATGGTTGAGTAATGATTTGACACCAGTGTAATGGAAAGTCTATTGTAGAAACACTGGTGAAGCTGGAGATGGACAACAAAACAACAATGATGACTTGAGATTGGTGTTAGGAAACTATGGTGTATTGAGTTTTGATGAAAGGCACCGATAGTGACTTGAGATCGGTGATAAGGCACCGATGGTGACTTGAGATTGATGATGAGGCACCGATGGTGACTTGAGGTCGATGAGAGACACCAATGGTGACTTGAAATTGATGAGAGGCACTGATGGTGACTTGAAATTGGTGATGGGACACCAATGGTGACTTGAGATCGGCGATAGGGCACCGATGGTGACTTGAGATCGATGTTGGACACCGATGGTCACTTGAATTGGTGATGGGACACCAATGGTGACTTGCAATATGAAACACCGCTGGAAGCTGGTAGCTAGAAGCTGGTACTGGATCACTGCCAATTGCTGGATACAATGCTGGTACACTTGCAAAGTCAGGCTGCACCGCCAGATGGTAGCTGGTGCGGGTCTCTAGTGGAGCTGAACTCAGGAGCTGGAATACCTGGACAATAGCTGAATAACCACAACAGAGGAGACAGGTAACACAGGGTTTGACAACCAAAGCACTGACATCTTTCCAGCCCAGGAACAGGATATTTATACCTGCTGGGAAGCAGGGATTGGCTGGCTTAATTAAGCAGAGTCCAGAGCGCAGCGGATAGGATAAAGTAACCACATGTGACTGGAAAAACATGGCTGCGCCCATGTTAGCCTTTGGAGGGAAAGTGTGTTTGGTAATTCCATGTGGGGACAACAGTAATGGCGGCGGAGGCCGCGGAGAGCAGGAGACACCAGACTGAACATCACACACATGACAATGGCAACAGAAGCCGCGGGGAGCTGAAAGCGCCATTCTGGAATGTTGCACATATGAAATAATGGTAATGGCGGCGGAGGCCGCGGAGGGCTGGAGGCGCTATGCTTAGTGTTAAACTTGTGAAGCTGTTGTGATAGCGCAGCGGGGTCACAGGGAGATGATAATGAAGTGGAGAGATCAGCACACTACACACTGGCAATGTGGATAGGATCCCAACCTGGAACGCTGGGCCAGCCTCAGGAGACACTTGAACGGTAAGTAATGATGACCAGTTACCCGGATCGTGACAGCTTGGTATTGTCAGAAATATCCTCAGGTAGCTCCTCCTGAGTCTGAACCCACTCCTCGATACCTTTTGCGGCCCAAGAGGCAGCTATAGTGGGTCTATGCACAGCCCCTGTAAGGGAGTAAATAGATTTTAGGCATCCCTCAATGCGCTTATCTGTCAGTTCCTTCAGTGAGGTGACAGTGGTGACAGGCAGATAGCGAGCTAAAGCCCTTTTGGTAACAGGAAATTTCTGCCCTGGTTCCCGTCTGATGTCCATTAAATGATCAGAATGGAGTAAAACAGTTTTAACCACTTTCTTCTGTTTAAACTTGTCAGTTTTCTTAGCCACTGTAGTGGAGTTCTCCTCATCTGTGATTTGGAGAATATGCTTAAGAGCCATTATCAAGACAGGGACATCTACCAATAAGGGAGCATCCCCGTCTGCAACACAGGTCAGTGTCAGATAGTCAGTGTCAGATAGGACCGTATGGTCCCCCTCTTCGTCAGAGGAAACGTCAGAGAGGTTTATAGATTGAGAGGAGGAAGCAGCCTGCTTAGAGGAACCATGGACACGTGAGTGACCCGAGGTAGATTTCAGTCTAACCAGAAACTGATTTAGTTGCTGCAGTTGGTTAGACAAATTTTCCGCCCAAGGCGGGTTTAAAATAGGGGCAATTTTTTAGGGTAATGCCACAGACGGCCCAATAGGGGGTGCAAGGCGCTCCACCAGAGTACCCAGTAGGGTAGTGAATGCTGCCAGTGGTGGCTCCGGACTAAGTGTAGGGGCTGCAGACTGACTGGGAGGTGCATGACAAGCAGTACAGAGAACATCATGTAACAATTCCTACTCTGATAAACCCGCAGAGCATGCTCTGCATGTTGCAGGAACTTCCGCAGATTTGCTGCCCTTTTGTTAGACATTGCACAATGTAAACAAGTGGTCTTACACAGTACGATATATACCCAGACAATAACAATAATATGTGGAATAAACAGATAATGTATAGCGTGACTGTGACACAGATGTAATACACTTATATATGAATAAACACTGTGTACAACTAAATTACTTGACCCAAATGCACATAGCCCAGGGTATAGTATATAGTGATAGGTTTAGCTGGGAAACACCGAAAGTGAAACCACACAGCAGTACAGACACACACAGTCACATGCAGTGCAAGATTTATATCACAATAAAGCTGCACTGGACTAGTATATCACAGCACGGTCCGAAGACCGGAGGGTATAGCAGACTACTCGTAAAATATAATCTGCAGTATACACAATTTCTCAACTGATGCTGTCTCAGAGACAAGTAGGATATTTAAGTGCAATGTAAATGCACGGCTCTGTATACAGGTGGCTTTACATGGGAGACCTTGCCCAGCAATTCTGGAGTCCCGCTGCTGTTACTCTGTTAAGATGGCACCCAGCGTCTCTGTGAGGGAATGAGGGAGAGTGAGCCAGCTCCAAGGCGGGGAATCTGTAGTAGATGGTGCCCTAGGCCGGGGCTACATGTCAAGCGACGCCTCCTCTATGCTGGTCTTCCACCCGAGGTACTATGAAGCATTATTAAATGAGGTGTTAATACACCTGACCTGTGCTCCTATTACCCTGGTGGTCTAGTGTGGTTCCTGCCCAGTCACAGTGTCCAACACCAGCACTGCGACCCGTCTCCCTTGGTCATGAACAGAACATGATTTAACAGCGGGTCCCGCAAGGAGACCCTCTTACCTGACTCCCAGTAGCAGCCACGTGATCCTGGAGAGTGATCCGGGACTGTGCCTACATCCGCGGATATCCCCGCTGCAAGTACCTGGGAACCAGACCAGCGGGAGTATGCAGCACCGCTTGGGAGGTGATGAAGCTACAGTACTTAACTCAGACTGACTTACAGTGCTGCCAGCTCTGAAGAAAAAAAACATTTATTTATTTTGGAAAAAAGCTTTCAGGGCTGCTAGGGCAGCCCCCCTGTTTAGTGACCTGCTGCTGCAGGCTCCAACTGAAAACTATGTAACCTGCTGCAGAAATAGGTTATTTGACAGTTCTGTGCAGTGGTGGGACTACCATTGGTTCGTGCAGCAGGTGCATTGCACCGGGGCCCCTGGGGACTAAGGGGCCCACTGCTACCCAGACCAGCAATGAGTTATACCCCGCACCCCACACAAAATATTCTGAGCAATGTCAGATGAATGGCCCAGTGCAGAGAGCAGCATGGGCCCCACTGTCTGAGGGACCTGCCCCTTACCTTAAGGAAACAGGACTGACCCTGTGTGTGTGTGTCGGACTGATAGAGGAGTCCTGCCACCTTTCAACGCTGATGATCACAGCCACATACTGCCTCTAATTAGATCTACATTTTTCTGATCCACTGCTGTCTGTGAATTAAAGGCAGCTTATAACTGGTGTGACTGGCACTGTTAAAGTCTGCCAAACACACGGGGTGGGGACCCATGTCACAGACAGAGCAGAGGCCACTGTGTTCCTGCCTCCACCAAGGTACATTCCCTCTGTTCTCCGCACCGTGCAGGACATATACTTGTACCCCTGTCCCGTCACCCACTGTCTCTCCCTGTCACCCTCTGCCTCCCCATGCCTTCTGCTGTCACCTTCTGCTTCCCCCTGCCTTACGTTCTCACCCTCTGCCTCTCCCTGTCATCCACTGATGTGTGGCATATTGTGAACTTGGGTTGGGGAGGAGGCGGGGGATCCAAATTATATTTTTTCACCTGGGACCACCACTCACAAGTTCTGCCACTGGCTCTGTCCATAAATCAATAGACTGGCATTGAGTAAATGGTTTCCCGAAACTTAGAAGCATGTCCTTTATACTGTATGTCAATCTTAATAATAATAATAAACAAAACTATTACCACAGACTCAGAAATACAATGTGCAGTACTGCCAAGTAATTTCCCATGATGCTTTGCTGCTTGATGCATCTGCACAGGTTACACACAATATTTTATCAGCTGTCTACACTACAATCCATATGAAGTCATGTTCACAGAACATGATTATATGCAGTGTTTTTAATTTTAAATGCCCCTTTTTAATAAATATTAACTTACAGGGTTTAGAAAATAACTACCTATAAGATTTGCATTGAAGCAGGATAACATTGTTTTTTATTGTGCATTTGATCAATACTGACAAAAATAGGCATACAGTATAACCTAGGAAAAACCAATACAACCTGGGACTTTCTGTGAAAAGTACAGAGAGTTGACCACTACAGTATGTACAGTTTTCCCTTGTGTCTTGCTAGCTGTTCTGGAACTAGGAATCCCAGCATACCATACAAGCCTTTCTTGTACAGAATTCGTGCAAATGTACAACAATAACATGAAGCATATACTGTTTATGATGACATATTTATATTTGAATCAGTGGCATTGCAAGGCAGGCTGCTCCCCCTGCTGAAAAGTTAGTTGAAAAGGAATCTACATATCACTGGACGCCATCACAAACATCAATGCTCCCAGCCTAGCTCCTCAGTATCACCTGTTTCCTTATGGCCATATATTGGAGATGTGCCCAGCACTGTGAATAAGGGAGCACCAGTCCGGCAGTCAGGTTGTTGCTTTGTCTACTGTGAAGAGAAGAGCAACAGAAGCATTCAAGCCATGGAAGAAGAAGAGAAGCAGTGGGCAAAATTAGACGAGACTATAAGTAACCTAACTGCAGAGGTTAAGGAGAAGGTCTGGGAGAGTGATTTCTGCATATATACCTTATCATGTGATTAGTTTAATTCATAATTGCCTACTCTCCCAGATTCTGCTGGGGGACACAAGATTTTTTGGGCCCTCCACACCCCCGGAGAAGTAAGCATCTCTCCCGCATTCTGCCCACTTACTAGTGAAGTGGGCAGAATAGTAATAGGAATCCAAGTCCGTGCTGAGGGGGCGGGTCCTAATGACATGAGAGTTCCGGCCCCACTCCCATCACAGCCCACCTGCTTGTCCTCCTCAGGCTTCTCCCAGGGAGGACTATTTAAAAGTAAGTATGATTTAATCATTAGCTCTCTTCAGATTTACTATAGACAGGGACTATTTACTAGTACAATAACTGGTCAGCGTTGTGTTCAAAATAATAAATACAAAAATTACCAGAGACAGCATTATAAATATTAATTGGAAAGGGTGTGTTGTGCAGGACAGTATGTAGCATAGAGATGGGGGTGTGGGGGTAGTTGCCATATGGGAACAGTATGGAACATAGAGCTGGAGGTGTGAAGGGTAGTAGGGAACATAGAGAAAAAGGAGATTTATGGTAGACTTACCATGGTTTAAATCTATTTCTGTGAGGTACACTGGGTTCCACAGGGAAACATTGGGGTGTAGAGATGGATATTGATCCAGAGGCACCAACAGGCTAAAGCTTTGACTGTTCCCAGGATGCATTGCAGGGCCTCCTCTATAACCCCCGCCTCCGGGCACTGGAGCTCAGTTTCGTTAACCAGTCCAATGCAGTAGCAGGTAAAAGAGAAGGCAGATTTAAGTCACATAGAACCACGTTCTCACGACAGGGGAAGGGACCAGCGGCTAATGCCATACAAACCCAAAGAAGCTAAGTGCGTTGGGGTGGGCGCCCTGTGGAACCCAGTGTACCTCGCAGAAAGAGATTTAACCATGGTAAGTCTACCATAAATCTCCTTTTCTGCAGCGGGGTACACTGTGTTTCACAGGGAAACATCTGGGATGTCCTAAAGCAGTTCCTCATGGGAGGGGACACACTGTAGCGGGTACAAAAACCTGGCGCCCAAAGAAAGCATCCTAGGAGGCGGAAGTATCAAAGGCATAGAACCTAATGAACGTGTTCAATGACGACCAGGGCCGGCTCTAGGCACGTTCGACTAGAGCGGCCGCGCGGGGCGCCACCCTTAATGGGCGCCGCGCGCTGGCGCCGCCATAGTCTTACCTGGAGCCGGCCCTGTACACTGCTGGCAGCTCTCCCCACCGTCCCCGGCCTTTCAAAACTGTGCGCTGCGCGGCGCCGGCGTCTGACGTCAGACGCCGCGCAGCGCGCACCAAGCAGCCGGGAACAGTCGGTGGCCCTCAGGCTCAACAGCAGCACGTCCCCTCCCAGCGTCGCCGCAGGTATGTTGGGATCGTCGGGGCCGGGCACTGGCACTGTGTGTGGGGGCACTGGCACTATGTGGGGGCATTGGCACTGTGTGGGGGCATATCTGCACTGTGGGGGCACTGGCACTGTGTGGGGGCATATCTGCACTGTGGGGGCACTGGCACAGTGTGGGGGCATATCTGTCGCTGTGGGGTCATATCTGCACTGTGGGGGCATTTATGAATCTTGCACTGTGGGGGCATTGGCACTATGTGGGGGCATTGGCACTGTGTGGGGGCATATCTGCACTGTGGGGGCACTGGCACTGTGTGGGGGCATATCTGCACTGTGGGGGCACTGGCACTGTGTGGGGGCATATCTGCACTGTGGGGGCACTGGCACAGTGTGGGGGCATATCTGTCGCTGTGGGGTCATATCTGCACTGTGGGGGCATTTATGAATCTTGCACTGTGGGGGCATTTATGTATCTGGCACTGTGGGGGCATTTATCTGGCACTGTGGGGGGCATTCATTTATCTGGCAGTGCGGGGGGGGCATTTATCTGTGCACTGTGAGGGGGCATTAATGTATCTGGCACTGTGGGGGCATTTCTGGCACTGTGGGGGCATATCTGCGCTGTGGGGGCATGTATGTATCTGCGCTGTGGGGGCATGTATGTATCTGCACTGTGGGGGCATGTATGTATCTGGCACTGTGGGGGCATGTATGTATCTGGCACTGTGGGGGCATGTATGTATCTGGCACTGTGGGGGTATTTATGTATCTGGCACTGTGGGGGTATATCTGCACTGTGGGGGCACTTATTTATCTGGCACTGTGGGGGGCATTTATTTATCTGGCACTGTGGGGGCATATCTGGCACTGGGGCATATCTGGCACTGGGGCATATCTGGCACTGTGGGGGCATATCTGGCACTGTGGGGGCATATCTGGCACTGGGGGCATTAATGTATCTGACACTGTGGGGGGAAATAATGCATCTGGCACTGGGGGCATTTATGCATCTGGCAATGTGTGGGCATTTATGTATCTGGCACTGGGGGCATTTATGTATCTGGCCCTGTGGGGGCATATCTGGCACTGTGGGGGCAATTTTATATATGGCACTGTGGGGACAATTTTATATATGGCACTGTGGGGACATATCTGGCACTGTGTGGGCATTTTTATATCTGGCACTGTGTGGGCACTTATGTATCTGGCACTCTGTGGCCATTTATGTAGCTGGCACTGCTGGGGGGGGCATGTCGCGTGTAGCTGGCACTGCTGGGGGGCATGTCGCGTGTAGCTGGCACTGCTGGGGTGCTTGTCGCGTGTAGCTGGCACTGCTGGGGGGCTTGTCGCGTGTAGCTGGCACTGCTGGGGGGCTTGTCGCGTGTAGCTGGCACTGCTGGGGGGCTTGTCGCGTGTAGCTGGCACTGCTGGGGGGCTTGTCGCGTGTAGCTGGCACTGCTGGGGGCCGTGTCATGTAGTGTTCCCGCTAGGCGTCTGTGGCTAGGCAATGTGTCTCAGTGCTGTGCCTGGCGCAAAGTGTATAGGAGGTTCTACCTGGTGCAGTGTGTATTAGCTGCACTACTGTGTGGTGTAATGCAAATTGCCACTATTATGTGGCCACGTACCTTCCCCACGAAGTAACTCCCCTTAATTTTTGCTGCGCGCCTTCGGCGCGCACTGTCCATTCTTTGACATATAGGTATGGGAACAACAAGCAGTATGTACATCATTTTGCCCTCCTAACTTAAAAATGTGCCCTCCCTGTGATCAGCACCATGCCCTAAAAAGTGAACACTATCATGTGTAGCTGGCACTGCTGCGGGGCATGTCATGTGTAGCTGGCACTGCTGCGGGGCATGTCATGTGTAGCTAGCACTGCTGCGGGGCATGTCGTGTATCTGGCACTATACTGGAGACATTGTGTGTAAGGAACACTACTGTGGCTATGTGTAAGGCTGCTAATTGTGTGAAAATATGTTTATAGTTTGATGATATGAAGTTATGAGACCACGCCCACTTTTCCAGAGGCCACACCCACTTTTCCGGAAGCGCGCGCGCCTTCGGCGCGCGCATGGGGGGGGGGGGGGGGCGCTTTTACATTTTCTCGCTCAGGGTGCTAGTAGGCCTGGAGCCGGCCCTGATGACGACCATGTAGCCGCCTTGCACAATTGTTCAGCGGACGCGCCGTGGCAGGCCGCCAAAGTAGGTCCAACAGGCCAAGTAGAATGGTCTTTAATAGCAGCAGGAGCCGGAAGACCAGCCTGTGCATACGCTTGTGCAATCACCATTCTAATCCATCTGGCCAAGGTCTGCTTATTCGCAGGCCAGCCACCAAAAAGTACAAAAAGGGTATCTGACCCCCTAGGAGAGGCAGTCCTCTCCACGTAAAGATGGAGAGCCCGTACTACATCCAAAGGCCGCTCTTTGGAGGAAATACCAGAAGAGATAAAAGCCGGAACCACAATCTCTTGGTTAAGATGAAAAGATGACACCACCTTAGGCAGATAACCAGGACGAGTTCTAAGAGCTGGCCGGACATGGTGAAAAATCAGAAAGGGTGGACGACAGAACAAAGCGCCTCCTAGCAGAGGCAATAGCCACCAGAAACACGACCTTAAGCGTAAGCCATTTAAGGTCCACTGACTCAAGAGGTTCAAATGGAGATTTTGCAGGCCAGTCAGGACAACAGACAGATCCCATGGAGCCACAGGAGGGACATAGGGAGGCTGAATCCGAAAAACACCCTGAGTGAAAGTATGAACATCAGGAATAGACGCAATTTTCCTCTGAAACCACACTGACAAGACAGATATATGAACCTTGAGGGAAGCCAGACGAAGGCCCAAGTCCAGGCCTTGTTGCAGAAAAGTCAAAAGTCTGGAAGTTCTGAATTTGTATGTGTCATCATTCTTAGCAGCACACCAGGTGAAGTAAGAATTTCAGAGCCTCTAAGAATTTTGGCCCTCAGGAGTGATGCCTCAAGAGCCACGCCATCAAAGCCAGTCTGGCCAGGTCCGGGTAGACACCAGGGCCCTGAACGAGGAGGTCTGGACACTGAGGAAGTAGAAGAGGATGCTCTATCGACAGACCCTGCAGGTCTGAGAACCAATGCCATCTGGGCCATGCAGGAGCGACTAGAAGTAGTATTCCTCCTTCTTGCTTGAACTTCCGTAGTACCCAGGGCAGGAGAGACACTGGAGGGAACACGTAGGGCAGCAGAAAGTTCCATGATATTGCCAGTGCGTCCACGAATGCTGCCTGAGGATCCTTTGTTCTTGATCCATAGACCTGAACTTTGTGATTGTGCCGAGACGCCATCAGGTCTAAGTCTGGTAGACCCCACTTGTCCATCAGGAGTTGAAAGACTTCCTGATGAAGACTCCACTCTCTGGCATGTACGTCCTGTCAACTGAGGAAGTCCGCCTCCTAGTTGAGGACTCCCGGAATGAACACATCTGATATTGCTGGCGGACGGCGTTCTGCCCAACAAAGGATTGTTGACACTTCCAACACTGCCATGCGGCTTTGAGTGCCACCTTGGTGATTTATGTACGTTGTCTGATTGTACTTGAACAGGCATATTCTGTGTCAGAGGCAGGGAAAGAGTCAAAGCATTGAACACTGCCCACAATTCCAGAATGTTTATCGGGAGGAGAGATTCCTCCTTGGTCCACCGACCCTGGAGAGAGTGTTGCTCTAGCACCACGCACCAACCCCGCAGACTGGCGGACCCAGTTGGGAATCCAGAAGGAAGTATCTGATCCTGTCCTGAAGTTTCAGGACTTTATCTTGAGACAGAAACAGTCTTTGACTGTGTGTGTCCAGCTGTGCCCCGAGATGCACCATGTTTCTCTAACGTCCTAAGTGGATGCTGGGGACTCCGTAAGGACCATGGGGAATAGCGGCTCCGCAGGAGACTGGGCACATCTAAAGAAAGCTTTAGGATTATCTGGTGTGCACTGGCTCCTCCCCCTATGACCCTCCTCCAAGCCTCAGTTAGATCTTTGTGCCCGAACGAGAAGGGTGCACACTAGGGGCTCTCCTGAGCTTCTTAGTGAAAGTTTTAGTTTAGGTTTTTTATTTTCAGTGAGACCTGCTGGCAACAGGCTCACTGCATCGAGGGACTAAGGGGAGAAGAAGCGAACTCACCTGCGTGCAGAGTGGATTGGGCTTCTTAGGCTACTGGACATTAGCTCCAGAGGGACAATCACAGGCCCAGCCATGGATGGGTCCCAGAGCCGCGCCGCCGGCCCCCTTACAGAGCCAGAAGGCAGAAGAGGTCCGGAAAATCGGCGGCAGAAGACGTCTTGTCTTCAACAAGGTAGCGCACAGCACTGCAGCTGTGCGCCATTGCTCCTCAGCACACTTCACACTTCGGTCACTGAGGGTGCAGGGCGCTAGGGGGGGGCGCCCTGAGCAGCAATAAAAACACCTTGGCTGGCGAAAATACATCACATATAGCCCCCAGGGCTATATGGATGAATTTTAACCCCTGCCAGAATCCATAAAAAAGCAGGAGAAAAGTCCGCGAAAAAGGGGCGGAGCCTATCTCCTCAGCACACTGGCGCCATTTTCCCTCACTGCTCCGTTGGAGGGAAGCTCCCCTGGCTCTCCCCTGCAGTCACTACACTACAGAAAGGGTTAAAAAAGAGAGGGGGGGCACTAATTACGCGCAGTATTAAAGATACAGCAGCTATAAGGGGAAAAACACTTATATAAGGTTATCCCTGTATATATATATAGCGCTCTGGTGTGTGCTGGCAAACTCTCCCTCTGTCTCCCCAAAGGGCTAGTGGGGTCCTGTCCTCTATCAGAGCATTCCCTGTGTGTGTGCTGTATGTCGGTACGTTTGTGTCGACATGTATGAGGAGAAAAATGATGTGGAGACGGAGCAGATTGCCTGTAATAGTGATGTCACCCCCTAGGGGGTCGACACCTGAGTGGATGAACTGTTGGAAGGAATTACGTGACAGTGTCAGCTCTGTATAAAAGACAGTGGTTGACATGAGACAGCCGGCTACTCAGCTTGTGCCTGTCCAGACGTCTCATAGGCCGTCAGGGGCTCTAAAGCGCCCATTACCTCAGATGGCAGATATAGACGCCGACACGGATACTGACTCCAGTGTCGACGGTGAAGAGACAAATGTGACTTCCAGTAGGGCCACACGTTACATGATTGAGGCAATGAAAAATGTTTTACACATTTCTGATAATACGAGTACCACCAAAAAGGGGTATTATGTTCGGTGAGGAAAAACTACCTGTAGTTTTCCTGAATCTGAGAAATTAAATGAGGTGTGTGATGATGCGTGGTTTTCCCCTGATAACAACTGATCATTTCTAAAATGTTATTGGCATTATATCCTTTCCCGCCAGAGGTTAGGGTGCGTTGGGAAACACCCCCTAGGGTGGATAAAGCGCTCACACGCTTGTAAGGGCTCTACCCTCTCCTGAGATGGCCGCCCTTAAGGATCCTGCTGATAGAAAGCAGGAGGGTATCCTAAAATGTATTTACACACATACTGGTGTTATACTGCGACCAGCAATCGCCTCAGCCTGGATGTGCAGTGCTGGGTTGGCGTGGTCGGATTCCCTGACTGAAAATATTGATACCCTAGATAGGGACAGTATATTTTTGCCTATAGAGCATTTAAAAGATGCATTTCTATATATGCGTGATGCACAGCGGAATATTTGCCGACTGGCATCAAGTCTAAGTGCGTTGTCCATTTCTACCAGTAGAGGGTTATGGACACGTCAGTGGTCAGGTGATGCGTATTCCAAACGGCATTTGGAAGTATTGCCTTAGTAAGGGGAGGAGTTATTTGGGGTCGGTCTTTCAGACCTGGTGGCCACGGCAACAGCTGGGTGGGAAATCCACGTTTGTACCCCAGGTCGCCTCTCAACATGAGAAGACGCCGTATTATCAGGCGCAGTCTTTTCGTGGACAAGCGGGCAAAAGGTTCCTCATTTCTGCCCCGTGACAGAGGGAGAGGAAAAAGGCTGTAGAAATCAGCCAGTTCCCAGGAACAGAAACCCTCTCCCGCCTCTGCCAAGCCCTCAGTATGACGCTGGGGCTTTACAAGCAGAATCAGGCACGGTGGGGGGCCCGTCTCAATGAATTTCAGCGCGCAGTGGGCTCACTCGCAAGTAGACCCCTGGATCCTTCAGGTGATATCTCAGGGGTACAAATTAGAATTCGAGACGTCTCCCCCTCGCCGTTTCCTAAAGTCGGCTTTACCGATGTCTCCTTCTGACAGGGAGACCGTTTTGGAAGCCATTCACAAGCTGTATTCCCAGCAGGTGATAATCAAGGTACCCCTCCTGCAACAGGGAACGGGGTATTATTCCACACTGTTGTGGTACCGCAGCCGGACGGCTCGGTGAGACCGATTCTAAATCTAAAATCTTTGAACACTTACATACAAAGGTTCAAATTCAAGATTGAGTCACTCAGAGCAGTGATTGCGAACCTGGAAGAAGGGGACTACATGATGTCTCGGGACATCAAGGATGCTTACCTTCATGTCAAAATTTACCCTTCTCACCAAGGGTACCTCAGGTTTATGGTACAGAACTGTCACTATCAGTTCAGACGCTGCCATATGGATGGTCCACGGCACCCCGGGTCTTTACCAAGGTAATGGCCGAAATGATGATATTCCTTCGAAGGAAGGGAATTTTAATTATCCCTTACTTGGACGATTCCCTGATAAGGGTAAGATCCAGGGAACAGTTGGAGGTCGGTGTAGCACTATCTCAGGTAGTGTTGCGGCAGCACGATTGGATTCTCAATATTCCAAAATCGCAGCTGGTTCCGACGACTTGTCTTCTGTTCCTAGGGATGATCCTGGACACAGTCCAGAAAAAGGTGTTTCTCCCGGAGGAGAAAGCCAGGGAGTTATCCGAGCTAGTCAGGAACCTCCTAAAACCGAGCCAAGTCTCAGTGCATCAATGCACAAGGGTTCTGGTTAAAATGGTGGCTTCCTACGAAGCAATCCCATTCGGCAGATTCCACGCAAGAACTTTCCAGTGGGACCTGCTGGACAAATGGTCCGGGTCGCATCTTCAGATGCATCAGCGGATAACCCTGTCACCAAGGACAAGGGTGTCCCTCCTGTGGTGGTTGCAGAGTGCTCATCTTCTAGAGGGCCGCAGATTCGGCATTCAGGACTGGGTCCTGGTGACCACGGATGCCAGCCTGCGAGGCTGGGGAGCAGTCACACAGGGAAGGAATATCCAGGGCTTATGGTCAAGCCTGGAGACATCACTTCACATAAATATCCTGAAGCTAAGGGCCATTTACAATGCTCTAAGCTTAGCAAGACCTCTGCTTCAAGGTCAGCCGGTGTTGATCCAGTCGGACAACATCACGGCAGTCACCCACGTAAACAGACAGGGTGGCACAAGAAGCAGGAGGGCAATGGCAGAAGCTGCAAGGATTCTTCGCTGGGCGGAAAATCATGTGATAGCACTGTCAGCAGTATTCATTCCGGGAGTGGACAACTGGGAAGCAGACTTCCTCAGCACGACCTCCACCCGGGAGAGTGGGGACTTCACCCAGAAGTCTTCCACATGATTATAAACCGTTGGGAAAAACTCGACAGGTATTGCGCCAGGTCAAGGGACCCTCAGGCAATAGCTGTAGACGCTCTGGTAACACCGTGGGTGTACCAGTCAGTGTATGTGTTCCCTCCTCTGCCTCTCATACCCAAGGTACTGAGATTGATAAGATGGAGAGGAGTAAGCACTATATTCGTGGCTCCGGATTGGCCAAGAAGGACTTGGTAACCGGAACTTCAAGAGATGCTCACGGAGGATCCGTGGCCTCTACCTCTAAGAAGGGACCTGCTCCAGCAAGGACCCTGTCTGTTCCAAGACTTACCGCGGCTGCGTTTGACGGCATGGCGGTTGAACGCCGGATCCTGAAGGAAAAAAAGGCATTCCGGATGAAGTCATCCCTATCCTGATCAAAGCCAGGAAGGATGCAACCGCAAAACATTATCACCGCATCTGGCGAAAATATGTTGCGTGGTGCGAGGCCAGTAAGGCCCGACGGAGGAAATTCAACTGGGTCGATTCCTACATTTCCTGCAAACAGGAGTGTCTATGGGCCTGAAATTGGGGTCCATTAAGGTTCAAATTTCGGCCCTGTCAATTTTCTTCCAAAAAGAACTAGCTTCAGTCCCTCAAGTTCAGACGTTTGTAAAAGGGGTACTGCATATACAGCCTCCTTTTGTGCCTCCAGTGGCACTTTGGGATCTCAATGTAGTTTTTGGGTTCCAAAAGTCACATTGGTTTGAACCACTTAAATCTGTGGAGTTAAAATATCTCACATGGAAAGTGGTCATGCTGTTGGCCCTGGCCTGGGTCAGGCGCGTGTCAGAATTGGCGGCTTTATCCTGTTAAAGCCCTTATCTGATTTTCCATTCGGACAGGGCGGAATTGAGGACTGTCCTCAGTTTCTCCCTAAGGTGGTTTCAGCGTTTCACCTGAACCAACCTATTGTGGTGCCTGCGGCTACTAGGGACTTGGAGGACTCCAAGTTGCTAGACGTTGTCAGGGCCCTGAAAATATATGTTTCCAGGACGGCTGGAGTCAGGAAATCTGACTCGCTGTTTATCCTGTATGCATGCACCCAACAAGCTGGGTGCTCCTGCTTCTAAGCAGACTATTGCTCGTTGGATTTGTAGTACAATTCAGCTTGCACATTCTGTGGCAGGCCTGCCACAGCCAAAAATCTGTAAATGCCCACTCCACAAGGAAGGTGGGCTCATCTTGGGCGGCTGCCCGAGGGGTCTCGGCTTTACAACTTTGCCGAGCAGCTACTTGGTCAGGAGCAAATACGTTTGTAAAATTCTACAAAATTGATACCCTGGCTGAGGAGGACCTGGAGTTCTCTCATTTGGTGCTGCAGAGTCATCCGCACTCTCCCGCCCGTTTGGGAGCTTTGGTATAATCCCCATGGTCCTTACGGAGTCCCCAGCATCCACTTAGGACGTTAGAGAAAATAAGAATTTACTTACCGATAATTCTATTTCTCGTAGTCCGTAGTGGATGCTGGGTGCCCATCCCAAGTGCGGATTGTCTGCAATACTGGTACATAGTTATTGTTACCAAAAAATCGGGTTATTGCTGTAGTGAGCCATCTTTTCTAGAGGCTCCTCTGTTATCATGCTGTTAACTGGGTTCAGATCACAAGTTGTACGGTGTGATTGGTGTGGCTGGTATGAGTCTTACCCGGGATTCAAAATCCTTCCTTATTGTGTACGCTCGTCCGGGCACAGTATCCTAACTGAGGCTTGGAGGAGGGTCATAGGGGGAGGAGCCAGTGCACACCAGATAATCCTAAAGCTTTCTTTAGATGTGCCCAGTCTCCTGCGGAGCCGCTATTCCCCATGGTCCTTACGGAGTCCCCAGCATCCACTACGGACTACGAGAAATAGAATTATCGGTAAGTAAATTCTTATTTTCGAGCAGGAACCAGCGAGGACTTCTTCCAGTTGATGAGCCACCCGTGGGCTTGTAGGAATTGCACCGTGAGGTCCAGATGACTGAGGAGAACATCTTTGGAGTTCGCCAGGATCAGCAAGTCGTCCAAATACAGCAGGATCCTGATTTCCTGACGGCGGAGAAGGGCCGTCATCATGGCTATGACCTTGGTGAAGATCCGAGGGGCCAGGGCCAGTCCAAGCCGCAGAGCCTGGAATTGATAGTGTAGGTTGCCAATAGCAAAACGCAGATATTGCTTATGCGATGTGGCAATAGCTATATGCAGGCAAGCATCCTGTATGTCCAGGAATACCATATAGTCTCTGGGTTCCATAGACAGCACAATCGAGCGTTTCCTATACGAAATTTGGACACTCTCACAAACTTGTTCAGTAATTTCAGGTTGAGTATAGGCCAGAAAGACCCATTGGGTTTCGGGACTAGAAACAGGGTCGAGTAGTATCCTCTGCCTCTCTGGGAAAGAAGTACCAGCACTACCACTCCTGTATCCAAGAGGGATCAAACAACCAGGTGTAGCGCTTGTGCTTTTAATGGATCCAATGGGATAACCGTTGTGCAGACCTGGCAAGGGGGACGTCTCTTGAAAGAGACTTTGTACCCGTGAGAGACAACTTCTCGCACCCAAGCGTCTGAAGTGGTCCTTAACCAGACCTGGGCGAATAGCAGGAGTCGGCCTCCCAATCTGGGATCCCCCAGGAGGTGGCCTGCCCCGTCATGCAGCTGGCTTGTCTTGTTTGGAAGCAGGCTGACGGGCAGCCCAGGATTGTTTAGGTTTGGGCTTGGTGCTTTTGTAAGTACGAGTCTGTCTCGGGTATGTCTGACCCTTTGCTTTTCCTGGAGGCCAAAAGGAACAAAGAGTGGTGCTCTTTGCCTTCGGTGCAGAAGGATTAGTATCCAGGAGAAATGCAGTCTTAGCAGCTGCTAAGTCAGTCACAATCTTATTAAGATCTTCCCCAAACAATATGTCTCCCTTAAAAGGGAGTACCTCCAAAGTCTTCTTGGAGTCCAGATACACCTTCCATTACCTCAACCACAGAATACGACGAGCTAAGATAGACCTAGTCGACACCTTGGCCGCCATTACACCTGCCTCAGAGGACGCCTCCTGAATATAATGGGAGGCTGTGGCAATATGAGACAAATTTTGTCTGGCATTATCAGAGATATGCTGAGGTAGCTCTTCATCAATAGCCTGAACCCATGCTTTGATACCTTTTGCGGCCCAAGAGGCTGCTACAGTGGGTCTACGTACTGCACCTGTAAGGGAGTAAATAGACTTCAGGCATCCCTCCACGTGCTTATCTGTCGGTTTCTTCAATGAAGTGACAGTGGTGACAGGCAGAGGAGATGACATCACAAACTGGGTGACATGGGCATCCACTGGAGGTTAATTTTCCCACTTGTTACACAACTCAGCAGGGAGAGGATAACAAGCTAACATCTTTTTAGACAGGGAGAATATCTTTCCTGGAGAAGACCAGGGTTCCTGACGTATATCAACTAAGTGATCAGAATGTGGCAATACTACCTTATTTACCTTCTGACGTTTAAATGTATCAGGTTTCTTAGACGCAGTAGTGGGATCACTTCCCAATTTCCTGGTTTTCAGAAATTGGAAATATTAAAACACAACAGGGACCTATCTACGTTGTACTGGTGGAGCTTCAAGATAGGGGGCCTAGATATATTGAATTTCTTGTCCACCGGTCTCCCACCCCATAATTCGAGTACCTCACCTATTGCTAAAGGGTACAGCACTAATCCTGACTTACTCTGTCCTTGAGGTACCTGTGAGCACACCCAACATTCTGTCTGGTGTAAGACCTTACCCACTAGTGAGTGGTAATCACTCAACGGATGTCGGTCCATGTCGATATTAATATTGGACTGACATCTCTGGATGCACCCATCTTCGACTATGTTCTCACAATTCCTACAAATACAATATTCATCAGACAATAACCCCTCACATTGCCTCCGAGCTCCATGACTACCAGAGTGCTTACTGATACCAGCCTTTACTCGAGTGATGTGCTGCTCCTGAGATCCTACAAATCCGTACTTGCCATCAGAACCCATTCCAGATCCTTGCTCGACTTCTCTGGGATCTTCACCAAAACAAATTGTCCTGGGCAAAAACAGAATTACTAGCAGAACCCGAAACGCAGTCCCTTGGGGTAGATCCATTTCATTAAGGGAAGAAGAAGGGAGATAAGAAGGGGGAGAAAGAGAAAAAGGGCAGTGGGAGGTGAAAAAAGAAACTGGTACAACAATTGCCTTTGATCTTGTTGCTCTCCGCGCTCAGGTGCAGTTTCAACAGTCCTGCCTCTCCGCTTTCCCGGAACAAACACTCTAGTGATACGAGGTTCTCTTCGCCTTGCTCTTTGAACACACAGTTCTCCGGGTCAGCGACCTTCTTGCAGTGGGACGAGGGGACCCAAGTCTCTCTTTCGGCGACCTTTTGTGCTGTCGAGCTGGTTAACAAGACTTGATACGGTCCCTCCCACCTGTCTATGAGGCAACTTGAGCGCAAGAAATTTAGAATCATCACATAATCCCCAGGCTCAATGTCATAACAATTACTGTTCGGTAGGTCAGGAATCACCAGCTTTAGATTTCTTTGTTGATTTCTCAGCTGCTGGCTCATCCTAACCAAATATTTCACAGTCATTTCGTTATTGCATTTCAAATCATCCTGGGGGTCTATCATTACATGGGGTTGTCAACCAAAAAGAATTTCAACGGGTGATAAGTTAAGCGGTGACCTGGGAGTGGTTCTGATACTGTACAACACTAGTGGCAAAGCTTCTGGCCACAACAATCCAGTTTCAGCCATCACTTTGCTCAGCTTGTTCTTAATAGTGCTGTTCATTCTCTCCACCTTCGCACTCGCCTGTGGCCGGTACAGAGTATGCAGCTTGTTATTAATTCCCATCAGTTTGCACATAACCTGAAAGACTTCGCCTGTAAAATGGGTGCCCCTATCACTTTCAATCATTCTAGGGATACCATATCTGCACACAAATTCCTGCACTATTTTCTTTGCGGTGAACATAGCAGTATTTGTGGCAGCGGGGAATACTTCTACCCAGTTAGAAAACACATCAGTACATACTAACACATATTTTAAATTCCTACAGGGTGGTAACTGTATGAAGTCAATTTGTATTACCTGAAAAGGTCCGTCTGTAGGAGGGATATGGGATGGCTCCATTGATATTGCCGTACCAATATTCTTCCTCAAGCAAGCAAGACATGTCATTGCCTTCTTACCTGCATGAGAAGAGAATCCTGGCACACTCCAGTAGGCTCTTACCAGCTTGCACATACCCTCCTTGCCCAGATGAGTCAGACCATGTGCCACCTCAGCTAGACTTAGAAGATATGCTCTGGGGGCCACTGGCTTACTGTGTCCATCTGTCCAAAGTCCTGAGGACTCCTGACCATATCCCTTCACCTTCCAGACAGTCTTTTCCTGTAGGGAACACAAATTTTTAATTTAATTTTCTCCTTCATCCACTAGGGGCCACTGGAGCGTAGTTACAATGGGGAAATAGTAGGCAGTAATTGGGAGCTGGCACTTTAAAAATTCTCACACTGTGGCTAGCTCCTCCCCTACTATCTCCCCTCCAAGCCAGTCTTAGTTTAGTGCCCGAGGTGAGCTGGTTCACTTGGGTTTAGCTGAAGAATTTTTACTTTTTTCTTTATTATTTTATTTTTCTTCACACATGCACAGACTGGCAGCTCTGCCACTGCCAGTCTGCACCGCGGGAGCTGCCGGCGGGGTCCCATCGCAGCTGCGTGCGGCTCGGGATGGGCCCCGGCTGAGGGAGATACTGAGCTCTCCTGAGTTGGCGGACACCGCTGCGTGCGGCGCGTGTCGGGACCACTCCATCCAGCAGAAGATTCCGGCAGCACGGCAGCGGTGAGTATCAGTGGCCGGACACCGCTGCGTGCGGCGCGTGTCAGGGTCACTCCGTCGGCAGAAGATTCCGACAGCACAATATACGTGGCCGGACACCGCTGCTTGCGGCGCATGTCGGAGCCGATCGGTCGAGCAAGACACCGCTGAGTGCGGCTCCTAACAACACTACATCAGGACAGCGGTGAGTACAATCTCCCCCCCTCCAGACTGATGTATGTTTTTACTTGATTTAATGTGTAGGCGCACTTACTGATTTGAACTTGGTGCCATTATGTGGGGGGCGGAGCTTCATCCCGCTCTGTAAGCGGGCTCAGCGCTCTTCACTACACGGCTGCAGCATAGGCAGCCGGGTGATATATAATACATTCTCCCTGCGGGTAATGCACAGACTCTCCTCTCCCCGACCGCAGCACAGGCGGCCGGGGAGATACATCTCTCCACTTAAGACCGTTCCCCGGCCGCAGCATACAGGCGGCTGGGTAAATGCATCTCTCTACTTAAGACCGTTCCCCGGCCGCAGCATACAGGCGGCCGGGGAGATACATTTACACACTCCGTTCCCCGGCCGCAGCATACAGGCGGCCGGGGAGATACATTTACTAAGTGAGGCGGCCGGGGAATACAAGGACGCTTTCCGCTGACTATGCAGCGGATTCAAATTTGGCGCCGCAGCAAGGGGGCGGAGCTAACTCCCGCTCTGTACGGCAGGCTCTCTCCGCTCCCTGGCCGCTGCAGCATGACATCGCCGCTCCACAGTCCCCCGCTCCCCGGGCCGCTCAAAGCTCATTTCCTCTCCTGGCTGTGCAGGGAGGATTCATTCTGTGCATAGTACAAGGTATGAGGGGGGGGTGATGGCTTATAACAGCGGGCTCCCCGGCGGCGGCTCCCTGCTCGGTTACTGTCTCTAGGCAACACACCTGTCTCTGGGGTTTTTAGTTTTTCTTGGCATTGTTGCTGCTGAAATATAGCTACATTCCTCCCTGCAGGGGAGTCCTCTGCCCGGCATTTTATACTTGTAGATCAGGGAACCTGCTCTATTACACATAGACAGTATTTATCTACCCTATTAGGTTCACATACACAGTATTTCTCTACCCGGTTGGGTTCACTGTGGTGTGTGTGTGTGTATGTATATATATGTATGTGTGTATATGTATATATATATATATGTATATAGATAGATAGATAGATAGATATATAGATATATAGATATGTTTATATATATATATATTTAAGTGTGTGTGGGTATGTATATAGATATGTACATACAATACCATATATAGGGGATAAAACAAATGTTTTCTAATAACAAAATACCCCACCTTGCCACATAAAATTTCCCCCCATCTTTTCTCGCAGGCTGGTCACCATTTTGGAAAGCCAGCGCAACCTCCGAGAAACTTCTGGTGCACCTAAATTAGCGGTACACTACATACAGGGCGGGGTGTTGCCTTCCCTTTATTATTCCTTGGTGTCACTAGTTACTAATGCTATTTGTAATTGGGGAATGTGTGTAAGGCATCAGACAAATAGCGCTGTGGCTCAGTACGCTAGTAGCGGGTATCTGAACATCCAAAAAAAAAAAAAAAACTTTAAGGGGAGCTCCTATAGCCTAGTGGCTAAGACTCCTGTCCCACAGCGCAGCGCTACTGGTTCAGGTCTCCGCTGCTCCAGAAAGTTTATTTGAATCGTGTCGGTCACACATTATAGTGCAGACCTTACATAGGGCTGTGTTTATTTAACCACCTTTTCTCCTTTAGTTTGTCTCACCTGGGATAGTCAAAGAATTCCCTCTTAGGTGTGAAGTATGCGGTGGAGCCATCTGCTTAGCCCTCCACGCACCTGCATAACACTCCTGTTTGAACAGCTCAGATTATACAGGTAATGTCGCTTTTAACCAGAGACCTTGTACGTCATTTCACCTCTCCAAGTTTCTAAAGGAACCTTGTTAACCTTCCATGTTACACAACTCGGCAGTGGAAAGCCCTCTCCGGGAGGTGGAGAAAGATGTCCAGGATACTAATGATGTCTGTTTTCTGGGGAGTCTGAACCAGTGTCTCAGAATATCCAGGTGCATTGTACAGCAGTTCGGCTGATACTGCAGGTAAAGGAGACGGACACGTCAAGTCCATCAGGGTTCGACGCCGATGACTAAATGGCAGCGACTGGTCCAGTTTCGGAGTAGCTGGACATGCTCCGGTAGGCGGCCGGCAGACACCTGAATACACAATTTCAGGTATCAAACAATGTTTGTTTTCCTATCCTTTCCCCGCAGACGGCACAAAAGGGTTTCAGAACCTCTCTAGGGTATACCCCTTAATGTATCGCCGGCCCAACAAGCTACCGTTTTCCTGAGGCAACCTGGCTCAGGGATCCATCGAAAGCACATATACGGCAGCGGGGTTCTACCTTGTCCGGAGCAGGTAGGTTGTGGAACAATTGTCCTCTAGGTTACAGGATGTTTTACATCAGGATCAATTGATACTTTGGTACAGGTCAGAATCACGATTCTGCTTTATGTTCTTTGGAGGTCTCAATCAACGTCTGTAGACTCGGAACCTGCATTTTCGCTTGGACTGTCTTAACCCGACGACCTCTGGGGCTGCGACAGTGACAGGTGAACATGAAATCCTACGGGGCAGATGGTTCAGGGGAAGGAACTTTCTGCAGGATTTCTTGAACCATTGGAGGTAAGTCCACTTTGATTTCTCCTACTACTGCCCCAGCTCCAAGACAGACCTTTATCGGTCTTTCCTTTAGATTTTTCCGTACCCTTTCAAGCTTTCGACTCCACACGGGCGATATCTCCGTACCCAGGGGGTCTCAGGGTAAAAAGGCTGAAGCAGAGGTTCAACATCCTCGGTCCAGTCTGATTTTCGGTCATCCTATACACCCACTACAGGTCAGACTTTCCTACCACCTGGAGGGTCCCAGGGTAGGCGCAGGTCGGTGGGACAAGGCTTGGGCGGTTACATACTAGATTTTGGGGTACAACCGTCTCAGGAGTCCCTCGGCATGGATCGGCCGCTTTACAATGACGAGTCATAATGCAGGCGGCGCTTTATATGCTTCTAATCGCAAAGGGTGTTGTTCCCTGTTTTTCACATATCATTTGAATCGGGACAGTTCTCAGGCCTTTGTTTTCTTTTCACGTTCCGAAGCCAGTTGGCTCGGCCAGGCCTATTCTGGCCTTAGAATCCTTTCAGTCTGTGATTGCTAGTTTGAACAAAAAAGGGAGTTTTACGTGTCCCTTGTCTTCAGAGATGCCTGTTTACTGATTTCCGCTGGTTTCCTTATCGGGCTTTTCTCAGATTCGCATTATAGGATTCTTATTTTCACTGTCAGACCTTTTCCTTTCGGTCTCTCTTCCGCTCCCACAGGGTTCAGGAAGATCACAGAATAACTCTTTTTCAAGGGCAGGAGGTGACGTTGGTTCCCTAATGGGACAATCTACTGCTACTATCCCACTCTGTACATTAGGGGCTTCTGAAGATCCGGAGGATCCAGGAGCTTCTGGTTCGACACAGATCCAATTTATGCTCCTCATAAACGTTTTCTCAACAGGGTCCGTCGGGGGATTTTTCCTTCCTCGGTACCAGGTACTCTATTTCTTCAGTCAAGCTGCGACGCAATGAGTGGTCGCCTACATTCCCCTCTGAGCGGGGGACAACAATCTTCTTTCCAGGTCAAGCCACCAGGTCAGACTCCCGGGTGAGGGAACATTCCCCGGAGTTTGGTCAGCTGGTCCGTTATGGGCGGAGATTTCGGATCGACCTCAGGGCGTTCTGACTGACTCTTTAACCCTTTCCTACTCTCGGACGTGAGCTCTGGCGGCAATAGCCGAGGATGACCTCAGGGTTCCTGGGAGTTTCGGGTTATTCTATCCTGCCTCCTTTTCTATTTCTACCTCACGGTCGATAACACAGGAAGGGAATATGCGTGCTAGTCCTGCCCGTGGCTCTGGTTGGGCCTCGCATGACTTGAAGATACAGCTACACCTGTTGTCAGTAGAGGAGCCTTGGCTCCTACCTCGACTGGACTGTCTACTTCAACAGGGTCCTTTTCTTTGTTCATCTTACACTGGTTTCGTCTAACCGTGTGACTGTTCACGAGACCTCAGAAGGGAGGAGTTCCCTAGTTCGGTTAGGCCTACTGGGCCCCAATTTCAGAAGTCTGTTACCTCTTCTCGCTTTTGCCACTTTTGCAAAAACTTTAAGGAACTTAATAAGAATAAAAAGGGGTTTTCCCCTTCTTTCAGTTACCATTCAGCCGTCATCTTGGGTTTCTCTGGGAGGTTTTACTCGGCTGCGCTTCAAAACACATTGACCTGAATTTTGGGTCTCTTCCTTTTTCGGTTTTCTTCCAAAAGAGATTTGCCTGGCGGCCGTAAGTTCGGCCTCTCTTTCAGAGAGTACTCTATTGACAATTCCCCCGGCTGAGCTTCGGCCTCAGCGGTCGTTCCTTCCAGAGGGGATGTACGTTTTTCATATAAATCTGACACTAGTGTATTTCAGTCCTCTTTGAATGTTGTCAGGGCTCGCCGACTCTCTCTACAGAGGTCTTAGGCTATTCAACGAAGTGTTTTTCCTCTTTGTTCTGTACGATGCTCCCGTACTAAATAGCCGGGGTCCCAGCATATGCTGGGCTGTTGGATATATCTGACAATCAGACAGTCTTCTTGGCGGTTGCTCGGGAGCCTCCGTTTTCCTTTTCAGCGCACTTTACGCGCGTTGTGGGACCTTCGTGGGCAGCTGCCCGTGGGGTCTCCATGAATACTTTGTCGGGTGACTACTTGGTCGGACCGACATTCGTTTTGTCAAATTCTACAAGTTTGACACTTTCGCGGCCTCTGCATCACAGTTTGGCCGAGTGGTTTTACAGGACTCTCAGCGCTCTCCCACCCGTTTTGGGAGCTCTGGGACGTCCCCATTGTAACTACGCTCCAGTGGCCCCTAGTGGATGAAGGAGAAATCAGGATTTTGGTACTTACCGATAAATCCCTTTCTCCGATTCCACAGGGGCCACTGGACGCCCGCCCAGCGCTGTTCCTCCTTGTTTTTTGCTTAACTGTTTGCAGATCACCATATGACTGCTTGTTGAGTTCAGGCTAGCCTGGTTTTTTGTCAGGTTCGGTTCCAGGTTTGGTTTAGGTTATCCTGGTTTACAGGGCGTCATTAACCTCCTCTACCTTACGGTTTGTTTATTCCAGCTTTCCTCGGGCACAGTTTTACGTAGACTGGCTTGGAGGGGAGATAGTAGGGGAGGAGCTAGCCACAGTGTGAGAATTTTTAAAGTGCCAGCTCCCAATTACTGCCTACTATTTCCTCATTGTAACTACGCTCCAGTGGCCCCTGTGGAATCGGAGAAAGGGATTTATCGGTAAGTACCAAAATCCTGATATTTCATGTTATCAGTTGTGTGAAGTAAAAACATCTCTGGATGAGAGAAGAGAGGGAAAATAAAAAAGAAGGTTTGCCATTCACCATCATGCATATCGGTGTCTGTACACAATCTCCCTGCACCAGTATTCCCATTCTCCACCCTTTGTGCATGAAAAGGCACACTGCAGTAATACTGGTGTCATCCTGCTGGTGAGATATACTGGGTTTGGGCAGAACTCTGAAGGACTGAGTAGGCATGTGGTGTTTGAAATTTAATCGGGTCCACCCTGTGTGAACGAAAAAGATGAAGAGGCAATTGTGGAGAAACAGAATAGAAGTTGGTGACAGATAAGTTTGTAGAGGTAAAGAAGATTTTATAAAATTTGACAACTGGATTGGGCACTACAGGGAAGTGATTCTCTACTTGGTCTACTCCCCTTAAAAAAAAAATTCTATGTGTGTTGTATCTCTACTGGGACTATCCCAGCCATCAATCCAGTGTCCTGTCCATCCTAAGTTCATAGGGAACCCGGTACCTGTGAGATAATTTCCTCTACCTGTGATGGACATGAATCTAGAACAGTGAAATGTAACATTAGTCTTCGTGAGTGTCTAACATACTTTGTACTTCCTGAGCGGGAGCACATTATATGTATATCATATCTAACAAAGCTCCTGTTAAGTTAATCAAAGGCCATTTCTGCTAGAAAAAGAAGCAAAAGTTTAGAGGCCCCATCTTAACTCCAGCAAGTTTTGTCAAAGGGTAATGTTGCATTTATTCCGTTCTTCCCATTAACCGAATCTGTGTTTTCTATATGGCTTGTGATTCCTTACTATATGTCCCTTGGTCCCGTCTATGTGTTTAATAATGTGGCTTGTGTTTTCTGTCTAGGGAGTCTTTATTGACTATGTGTCCTACTACTCCTACAATCTCTGGCAAAATGCCCTTCCTTCCTACAAGTGTAACATATTATTGACCTTGACTTACCATTAGGGATCTGGGATTTGAGTTGATTGGTCTTTCCTGTATGTGCTTGTATACTTACCGTCCTCAACCTCTCCTCCTGTTGTTCTCTGCGCCTAACAATATTCTTGTGATGTTCAATAGCGCGCTCTCTAAGATTGGCTACTGTGACCCCTTTCCAATTTGGCAAAGAAGTCTGCACCCTGACCCTCAATGCCTTATTGAGCCCATCCATTAGCACAGAGACAGCCACCTCCCTGTAATTCTCATCGTTCCCTATATCCGACCGATACCCCAGTGTATCTAGCCATTATTTGCAAAGCCCTATGGAAATATTTAGATGTCATTTCACTGTCCTTCTGTCTTATGGAAAAAATTTTGCTCCACTTAACAGCAGTGGGGAAATACAATCCTAGTTGTATGTTAATTTGTTCCACGTTCTCCTGATTGTGTTCGTCAGTCATAGGACTATCCGACTCTAATTTACAATCTGTAATACATTTTTGGGTGTCAATATTAGGGGGTAGGCACGCTTTCAAAAGTGTCCGCCAATCTTTGTTTGCCGGTTCATGGGTATTACCCAGATCCTTGATAAACTTCTGACATCTGGCTAAATGCTTCTGGGGGTCGGGGAATTCTGAAATGATTGACCGCAGCTCTGATCTGGACCACGGGCAATACATTGCATTATTCCTGGTGAGGGTTATTCCCTGACTATCGGTCCTCCTATTGGGAGGTACTATTTCCAAGACAGGATGTAATCCTACCATTCTATTCCTAATCTGTTCACTGTGAGGTGTTAATGTCTCTGTGTAATGAACAGTCTCACACTTACCGATGTCTGTGATCTCACCAGTCCTTTCAGTGGGGGATACTGTTGCTGCTCTTACTGGTTGGGCTGGGCCCACCTGAGTTTCCTGTAAGGTGACTGCCTGAATGATAGCTGAGACTAGGCTGGGTCCTTCATCTTCCTGTGACCTATAACCTTGGAGAGATTTCAAAACAGGATACAACTTGCACGGGTTAGGGTTAACACATTGCTTCTGTATTCTAATATCATTTACAGATGTACCATTGATTGTAGCCATTTCCTCCCCTTCGACTTGTGTCGGTAATGGTGTGCTCATACTCAAATTCCTGCCAGGTTTGGAACTTGCTATGCGAGTTAGTTCCCTTTGCACCTCCCTCTCTTGTTGCCACAGATTTAAACAATCATTATGTCTGATCCTTTGTTTTCTAGATTTGATCAGACATATTCTAATACCTACATTCTGCAGTACCTCTGGTTTAAAGCTACCCACCCTTGGGAATGCGGCCCTATCTTCAGCAGTCATTCGTACCCATTTATTGCAATAAGCCTCTGCGTGTGGACCATATTTTCCACACATAATAAACCTTGATGACCCCCTGGGCCACAATTCTCCAGCTTGAACCCTGCATACTGAATGTCTCTCACTTGACCAACTGGCTCCCATAATTGTGGGTCTTGCCCTCTCGGCCGTTCCCAAAAACACCAAAATACTCAATGCAAGCAGACAGTGAAAGTTACTCGAGCGCCTTTCACTCACTCTCACCCAAGCTGGCCAGTACAACGATATACTGTCGATAGTGGATTGCAATGTACCCAACTTAGGGCTCCTATAAGACCTTACAGCACTGTAATTTCTTTCGGTGGAGGTTCTGTTGGAATCTTTTCCTGAGAGAGGCAGCGAAAAATTCCTTTTCAGTATCTTTCCACTGGAATTTTTGTAGGGTGAAAAACAGAGAAATTAGATAACTATTGTTCACCCTTTCCAATGGACTTCCACTAGGGAGATTTCCTGACGTAATCAAAGAAAAACCCCTTTGTTTACACAATCACGTCTGCGTATGCTTTTCCACAGCGCATATAACACAATGGTATCACGTTGTGCTGTGTAGAACACACGGACGTGCGGTTCAATCGCACAGCCTATAGATACTAGTTATCTATATGCCCAACGATCGCGGGAGTCGCGATCCTCAGCCGGAGCGTAACAAAAACTATATGGGGTCACAATTCTCAATTCCCTACCACGCTCCTGTGCAAGTCTCCTCACGACTTGCGTATTTCCACAATATGTTCACGTAAGGTAGCGAACCTTACGCCACCGGGCCTCTACTAACCCAGTGTCACCTACAGGATCCCGAATTCCCGGGGTTAAGCTCCACTCACTCCGCTTTCACTCACCTTGTTTTTCTTTTCTGTACAGAAAATTTCCACTCCCGTAGGTTGGGTACTTTACCCCAGAGGCACTTACAGTTTTAAACTAAATATTTAAGGTAACCTGCTTTTGAAATCGGATAGTTATGTGCTATTATATTAAATGTATACTATACCGCCTTTAATTGAACAACTATCGTGTGATTTGTACTTAGCGTCCGTAATCCTACGCAACCTTGCGTAAACACGCAACCGTGCGTGCCTTTTACGCCACGTGTGTGACTCTGCACTTTCTCCATACTACGTGTACAACGTACGTCCGCAATTCAACAAACCACACAATCTCTATAAATGTGAGCAATAAAACTACTATCGCCCACTAAACACAACCCACACTTATTCTATGTAAACCGTAATGACGAGGCCAGAACTGCGTTTTGTGTTTTACAATTACGCCCTTAATATACTATATAAAATGTATCTATATGGCAAACAAATGTATCCGATTTCACACAGATCTAAAATGACCTAATAATCTATACTTGTGGCAACAATATGTGAGAGGGTATGCAAAGTATCGGTACGCCCTGTGTACGCTTTTTCACACCAAAAATTACACTGAGGTAATAAACAGCTTTTTTCCTGTGTCCGGGTTTCACACCAGCACCTCTTAAGACTGCAGCTACAGACGTGATCTAACAACACAGAATAATAGGGTTTAAGAACAACCAAGCAACCAGAAAAAGGTTTATCTTAAGATGCGTCTCCACCCTTTGTTGATAGATCAAAGTCTGTTTTATGGGCTGCAGTTCTGTGAGTATGTAGTGAACCGGAGGAGCCCCCAATTGTAAATGCTGATTAACATACAGGACAGAAAAAGCAATACCTTTTACACTGAAATTCGAGCAGATGTGGCTGCTGGATGTAATCTTTAACCTACGTACTTTTTACACAGTTAGCGTACAAAGGTCCGTACCGTGTACGCACTTAGCGTACACACGCCGCGACGTACGTACAAAGTACACGCAGTGCATACACACACACACCGACACACTGAGAGCACAATGCAGCTACACGTGTGTCTGAAATACACTATAAACCTTAGCAGGAAGGAGACACGACACCAATTGTATTTAAGATGTTGGGATCCGACCCACCAACATATAATTGCTGAAAGGGGGTTACAACAGAAATACAATTACAATAAAAGAGGCTACAATACAATGGTACATACGTTTGGTTTCGCCAGCGCCACACGGTCCGGTGCTCAGATCAATCAAGCAAGATGACCTTCAGAGAGAGAGAGTGACCGGCTAGGCAGCTTTGGCTTTTATACAGTTGGTAAAAACACAATACAATGGAAACTGTAACCTATTCATCTATAGGACAAAAGGGCTGGTTATTTACAGTACAGTAGGGGTCATAGGTTGGTTTGAATAGGTGGGCGATGTCTGTTCCAGGTGTGCTTGCAGTTGGTCTCCACTGGGTTCCCGCCGAATATCAGAGTACAGTAAATACAGTATAATAGTAATATTCTGTTCCTGCGCATAATTATGTGCAGGAGCGTGCTATCTTCTGCAAACTTCTACCGGAATGTTGCCCTTAAAATACCCTACAGCTGGATACCAAACACCACCTCATAACCTAATGCTGTCCCCTCATATCCTGTAAAGGTGAATCCCTTTGTTGTTGTACCATTTAAACAAGTATTAATTGCTGGTGTGGTGCATGTGGGCTATGTGTTCATTGTGCACTATGTGGATTAAATATGTGATATGTCTTTGTGGCTTTTCCATGTGAGTACAAATGCTACCGTAATTACTCATACCACGCACTAATACGCAGGGCCGCGTGAGCGGTCATACGCAACTTGCGGATATGTGCACGCATGGCAGAACAAGTACGCGCACGGAGGCCATCTGTGTGGAGTTTGTACGTGATGTGTGTACTGGAATATTTTACGACTTCGACAGATGTAACTACAACTGCTTTTTGTGAAATTGTAACTCTGTAACCATATATATACATATTATAACTGAATTATATACTGTACATATGTTATATTGTATGCATACCCTTTTAATATCAAATATATATATCTCTGAGCATTGGACCTCAGCCTACAATGTGTGCGACTGCTTGTTTTCTCTTAAGGGATGTAGTGTTTGCGACATACAGCGCACTTTTATCGTATATGGTCATAAGATGCACCTTGCGTCCGCAGCATATATTAACGCTGGCATTTTAAATATTTATTAGAAATAATTTTTAACTTTACAGTTTCTAGTGTTTTCCCTTTAGTGCTGGAGCATCAGAGAGGCATAGATTGATGATACAGTTCCCCCTGCAGTGGAGAGAGGGACGGTTTCTCCTGTAGCGTGTGTCGTACTGCCTGAGTGGGACGGAGAGCAGTGGATGGTGTGTGTTCTTTCCGACGGGAGTCAGTCTGCATGGATGTGCAGCCTTCCGTCCCATATCGTCAGTCACTACCTTACCACAGCCGCATGATGTATAGCGATAAGTGCCGCGCTTTCACTGTGCCAGCCTGTTATATATATGAGTGAGTTACTGCTGCTGCAGAACATCTTCCGCATTAACAAATGCTGTCTTTGTATGTTAATAAACCAGCTGGTTAACTATCAATTGTGAAGATTAACATCACTAAGTGATAGCCCAGAACAGAGATACACAGAACAAAAGCACAACAGATATATTTAAATAAACATTTTTTCTCCTTCGTCCTAGAGGATGCTGGGGACTCCAAAAGGACCATGGGGTATAGACGGGATCCGCAGGAGACATGGGCACACTATAAGACTTTGAATGGGTGTGAACTGGCTCCTCCCTCTATGCCCCTCCTCCAGACCTCAGTTAGATTATGTGCCCAGAGGAGACTGGTCACACTCTAGGGGAGCTCTACTGAGTTTCTCTAAAAAGACTTTTGTTAGCTTTATTATTTTCAGGGAGCACTGCTGGCAACAGGCTCCCTGCTTCATGGGACTGAGGGGAGAGAAGCAGACCTACTTCTGTGAGACTGATAGGCTCTGCTTCTTAGGCTACTGGACACCATTAGCTCCAGAGGGTCCGATCACTTGGGTCGACTAGCTGCTCGCTCCCGAAACCGCGCCGCCATCCCCCTCACAGAGCCAGAAGATCGAAGACAGGTGAGTAACTGAAGCAAAGAAGACATCGGAAGGCGGCAGAAGACTCAGTCTTCCTGAGGTACCATTGCTCCCGCTCACACGGGCACTGCATGGGTGCAGGGCGCAGGGGGGGCGCCCTGGGCTGCAATAAAAACCTCTTTTAGACACTCTCTGGCTATTGTAAGGTGCATAGGCATTATTTGTGACCCCCGCCAGTATAATCTCAGCAGGACCGAAGCGCGCCTTGTTGGGGGCGGGGCTTCCTCCTCAGCTCTGACCAGCGCCATTTTCTCACCACAGCTTGCTGCAGAGACGCTGCTCCTGGCCCTTCCACTGCTGTCACAAGTAACAGGGTGTTGAAGACAAAGGGGCGGCACTTAATTTTGGTGTTGGTTGTATTATATTACAAGTGCTTATAGGTCTGGGGCATTGTGCTTTTTAGACTGGTGTGACGCTGGGTGTGAGCTGGCAAACTCCTTCTCTGTCTCTCTGAAAGGCCTTGCTGTGGGTCTGTCCCCTTTAGCCCAGTGTGTTTGGGGGTGTCGGTACCTGTGTGTTGACATGGCAGAAACTGAATGCTCTTCCCAGGAGTAGGTTAGTGTGAGAGCTGAGCAGAATGAAGGTGTGACTCTGTCGGCACCGCCGACTGCTGATTGGGTTGACATGTGGAATGTGTTGAATAACAGTGTGGCTTTGTTACATAAGAGGTTGGACAAATCTGAGTCTCAGAACCAAGCATGGAGGCAATCCAAGGGAGACATGGTACCACACACTCAGGCCCCCTCGGGGTCCCAAAAACGTTAATTTACCCAGGTAGCAGACACTGATACCGACACGGATTCTGACTCCAGTGTCGAATATAATGATGAAAAGTTGCATCCTAAGGTGGCTAAGAGTATTCAGTACATAATTGTGGCTATAAAAGACGTGTTACATATCACTGAAGACCCCACTGTCCCTGAGACAAGGGTCTGTATGTATAAGGGCAAGAAACCGGAGGTAACGTTTCCTCCCTCTCATGAACTGAACGCTCTTTTTGAAAAAGCCTGGGAAACGCCAGACAAAAGGTGGCACATTCCCGGGAGAATTGCTATGGCATACCCGTTTCCTTCTCAGGATAGGGTTGGGTGGGAGGCAACACCCACGGTATATAAAGCTCTAGCGCGATTGTCCAAGAAAGTGGCGCTACTGTCTCCTGAAATGGCGACCCTTAAATATCCTGCTGATCGGAGGCAGGAAGCTACCTTGAAATCTATTTATGTCACGACAGGTACACTGCTCAGGCCGGCTGTGGCTTCGACGTGGGTGAGTAACGCGATTGAAAAGTGGGCAGATAACTTGTCATCGGATATAGACACCCTGGATCGGGATAGCGTGCTTTTGACACTGGGTCATATCAGGGACGCTGCAGTCTATCTAAAAGAGACTGCGAGAGATATTGGCCTTTTGGGATCAAGGGCCAATACCATAGCGGTCTCGGCTAGAAGGGCGTTGTAGACTCATCAGTGGAATGGTGATGCTTATTCTAAGAAGGATATGGAGGCTCTCCCCTACAAGGGTGGAGTTTTGTTTGGTGAAAGCCTCGCGGACCTGGTTTCCACAGCTACCGCGGGTAAGTCCTCTTTTCTGCCTTTTGTTCCTCCACAGCAAAAGAAAACGCCCCCATATCAGATGCAGTCCTCTCGGTCGCAGAAATTCCGGAAAGGACGTGGGTCATCTTTCCCTGCGGCAAGAGGTAAGGGTAGAGGAAAAAGATCGCCAGCTGTCGCAGGCTCCCAGGAGCAGATGTCCTCCCCGGCTTCTACCAAATCCACCGCATGACGCTCGGGCTCCCCTGCGGGAGTCCGCACCGGTGGGGGCGCGTCTTCAACTCTTCAGTCAGGTCTGGGTTCTCTCAGGCCTGGATCCTTGGGTGCTGGAAATTGTGTCCCAAGGATACAAGCTGGAGTTTCAAGACGTGCCCCCATGCCAATTTTTCAAATCGGCCTTGCCAGCTTCTCTTCCGGAAAGAGAGGTAGTGTGTACGGCGATACAAAAGCTGTGTCAGCAGCGAGTCATTGTCGAGGTTCCCCCATCACAGCGGGGAGAAGACCGATTCTGAATTTAAAATCCCTCAATGTGTATTTGAAAAGTTTCAAATTCAAGATTGAATCTCTTCGAGCGGCGATCTCCAGTCTGGGGGGGGGGGGGATTTTATGGTGTCAGTCGACATAAAAGATGCTTACCTACATGTCCCCATTTATTCTCCTCATCAGGTGCACCTGAGGTTCGCTGTTCAGGATTGTCACTACCGATTTCAGACGTTGCCGTTTGGTCTTTCCACGGCCCCGAGGATTTTCACAAAGGTAATGGCCGAAATGATGGTGCTCCTGCGCAAGCAAGGGGTCACAATTATCCCGTACTTGGATGATCTCCTGATAAAGGCGAGATCACAAGAGCTGTTACTAAAAAACGTTGCGCTCTCACTGCGGGTGCTGCAACAGCATGTCTGGCTCCTGAATTTGCCAAAGTCGCAGTTGATTCCGACAACTCGGTTGTCGTTTTTGGGCATGATTCTGGACACGGAACTGCAGAGGATTTTTCTCCCATTGGAAAAAGCTCAGGAAATCCAGAACATGGTCAAGGAACTTCTGAAACCGCCAAGAGTGTCTATTCATCAATGCACTCGAGTTCTGGGGAAAATGGTTGCGGCCTACGAGGCCATTCCGTTTGGCAGGTTCCATGCAAGAACGTTTCAGTGGGACCTACTGGACAAGTGGTCAGGGTCCCATCTGCAGATGCACTGGAAAATAACTCTGTCCCCCAGGACCAGGGTTTCTCTCCTGTGGTGGCTCCAAAGTTCTCACCTTCTAGAGGGTCGCAGGTTCGGCATCCAAGATTGGATTCTGCTGACCACGGACGCGAGTCTCTGAGGTTGGGGAGCAGTCACACAGGGACAAAATTTCCAGGGAAAATGGTCAAGCCAGGAAGCTTGTCTGCACATAAACATTCTGGAATTAAGGGCCATCTACAACGGCCTGCTACAAGCGGAACATCTTCTTCGCGACCTGCCCGTCCTGACTCAGTCGGACAATGTAACAGCCGTGGCGCACATAAACTGCCAGGGCGCTACAAAGAGCAGAGCGGCGATGGCGGAGGCCACCAAGATCCTTCGCTGGGCAGAGAAACATGCAAGCGCCCTGTCAGCGGTCTTCATTCCAGGCGTCGAAGACACAATCTCCACCCAGGAGAGTGGGGTCTTCATCAAGAGGTCTTTGCAGAAGTGACAAGTCGTTGGGGAATTCCTCAAATAGACATGATGGCGTCTCGCCTCAACAAGAAGCTTCAGAGATATTGTTCCAGGTCGAGGGACCCTCAAGCAGTAGCAGTGGACGCTCAGGTTACACCGTGGGTGTTTCAGTCGGTCTATGTGTTCCCTCCACTTCCACTCATTCCAAAGGTGATAAGGATCGTGAGAAGAAAAGGGTTCAGGCGATACTCGTTGCAGATTGGCCTCGGAGGGCCTGGTATCCGGATCTTTAGGAATTACTCACAGGAGATCCTTGGCCTCTTCCTCTAAGAGAGGATCTGTTACAGCAAGGACCATGCGTGTTCCAGGACTTACAGCGGTTGCGTTTGACGGCATGGCGGTTGAACGCCAAATCCTAGCTAGGAAGGGTATTCCCGGGGAAGTCATCCCCACCCTACTTAAGGCTAGAAAGGAGGTAATGGCGAAGCATTATCACCGTATCTGGAGAAAATATGTGTCTTGGTGGGAATCCAAGAAGGCTCCTACGGAAGAGTTTCACCTGGGGCGGTTTCTCCACTTTTTGCAAGCAGTTGTGGATGCGGGCCTGAAGTTAGGCTCCATTAAAGTGCAGGTTTCGGCCTTATCAATTTTCTTTCAACGGGAATTGGCCTCGCTTCCTGAAGTTCAGATGTTTGTGAAAGGCGTACTACATATTCAACCTTCATTTGTGCCCCCAGTGGCTCCATGGGACCTTAACGTGGTGTTACAGTTCCTTACATCACATTGGTTTGAACCTTTACAAACGGTTGAGTTGAAATTTCTCACTTGGAAAGTGGTCATGCTATTGGCCTTGGCATCCGCAAGGCGGGTATCCGAATTGGCGGCTTTGTCTTACAAAAGCCCCTATCTGATCTTCCATGAGGATAGAGCGGAGTTGAGAACTCGTCAACATTTTCTGCCGAAGGTGGTTTCTTCGTTTCATATGAACCAACCTATTGTGGTGCCTGTGGCTACTGAAGCCTTGGCTGATTCAAAGTCTCTTGATGTGGTCAGAGCTTTGAAAATGTATGTAGCCAGAACGGCTCGGGTGAGAAAAACAGAGGCGCTGTTTGTCCTATATGCCGCCAACAAGGTTGGCGCTCCTGCTTCTAAGCAGACTATTGCGCGCTGGATCTGTAATATGATTCAGCAGGCTCATTCTACGGCTGGTTTGCTGTTACCGAAATCGGTGACAGCCCATTCCACTAGGAAGGTGGGCTCATCTTGGGCGGCTGCCCGAGGCGTCTCGGCATTACAGCTTTGCCGAGCAGCTACTTAGTCGGGGTCAAACACTTAGTCGGGGTCAAACACTTTTGCAAAGTTCTACAAGTTTGATACCCTGGCTGGTGAGGACCTCATGTTTGCTCAATCGGTGCTGCAGAGTCATCCGAACTCTCCCGCCCGATTTGGAGCTTTGGTATAAACCCCATGGTCCTTTTGGAGTCCCCAGCATCCTCTAGGACGAAGGAGAAATTAGGATTTTAATACCTACCGGTAAATTCTTTTCTCTTAGTCCGTAGAGGATGCTGGGCGCCCGTCCCATTGCGGCCTCTCTCTGCAGTACTTGTATATAGTTATTGCTTAAGTTGCACAAAGGTTGTGTTTGGTAAGGGTCAGGCTGTTGCTGATCGGTTTTAGTTCACGCTGTTAACTGGGTTTAATTAAATTCCATGTTGTACGTTGTGGTGTGGTGTGAGCTGGTATGTATCTCCCCCTTAATTTAACAAAATCCTTTTCCTCGAAATGTTCGTCTCGTCTGGGCACAGTTCCTATAACTGAGGTCTGGAGGAGGGGCATAGAGGGATGAGCCAGTTCACACCCATTCAAAGTCTTATAGTGTGCCCATGTCTTCTGCGGATCCCGTCATGGTCCTTTTGGAGTCCCCAGCATCCTCTACGGACTAAGAGAAAAGGATTTACTGGTAGGTATTAAAATCCTATTATTAAAACGCTGAGAAGATGCATAGCACAGGGCACAGCATGAACTTTACAAAATTGAAAGGTTCATAGAACTACACTACATGGAAGTTTGCTATGGAGATGCAGCTTAAGCGGGAATAATTGTGGAAGGTCACAATAGACCCAGGAGAAGGTCCTAACCCAGATGATGTAGACAGAGCCATCGGCATGATAGGCTTGGCTGTGGAGCAGCATGTTTATTTTATAATCAGTGGGAAAGTGTCAGCTAAGGACATGTGGACAGCCCCACAAAAGGCGTATGAGGAAAAAGGTCAGGTGAGAAGGATAAGTTTGAGACGTCAGATACCCGCCAAACACCTGGACACGCCTGCGTTTTTCCAAACACTCCCAGAAAACGGTCAGTTGACACCCATAAATGCCTTCTTCCCGTCAATCTCCTTGCGATTGGCTGTGCAAATGGAATCGACACTAGAAGCAATGCAAAACACTGATGCTCTGTGTACCCATATGCTGCACGTGCACATTGCGGCCCATACGCATGCGTAGTTTTGCCGTTTTTCTGCTGCGGGGTACACTGGGCTCCACAAGTCTGGACAATGGGGTGTAGAGTAGGATCTTGATCCGAGGCACCAACAGGCTCAAAGCTTTGACTGTTCCCAGAATGCACAGCGCCGCCTCCTCTATAACCCCGCCTCCCAGCACAGGAGCTCATTTTGTCAGTTGGTGCTGCAGTAAGCAGGCACTTAACAGAGGGGCTGCTCCAGGCAGCCCTAAGAAAAGCTTTTTATGAGGTAAAAAGTGAAGACTTCAAGGGCAGCAGCGGTGGTAAATGTCTTCTGACATTCTCTGCTGCAGCTCCAGCTCTCCCCAGCGGCGCTGTACACTCCCGAGCCCTGGTTGCCGGGTACCTACAGCGGAGGCTCCGGTTTACTTCACGTTAGGCACACACGGCTGGGGCTCTCCAGGATCGCGTGGCCGCGCTTCGGGAGGTGGTAAGTGGGACCCGGTCTTTATCGCGATCTGGCGCGGTCAGTGGGAGGCGGGCCGCGCGCGCTGGTGGTGGACACTGTGGATACAGGCGATCCCACTAGATCACCAGGGCATGGGCGCAGGTCAGGTTTTCTCTTAAAACCGATTTTAATATTGCCCACAGTACCCGGTGGTTTTGCCAGCAAGGGAGATAAGGCTTAGACCTGAAGCCCCTCCCCCAGCCCCAGGGCGCCATTTCCAGCAAGTGTTCCTGCCCTGGAGCTGCATCTCTGTCTTTCCTCACTCCCTGTCAGCAGTGGCGGAACTAGCAAGCGGTGGGCCCAGGTGCGACAAAATGCTTCCCCCCCCCCCCCCCATCCCATCCAAGTCCACCCCCTCACCCCTTGAGAGGATCTGGTGAGGGGGACCTGCTCAGGGCCAGAGAAATGGATACCTAGCAACAGTGCTGTAACTAGACATTTTAGCACTGTGTGCAAGAAACGGCATCGGAGCCCCACCCCTGCATGCAAAACAGGGGCAGTGCGCGCCGTAGGCGCGCGCAAAAATACATAGTGGCGTGGCTTCGCGGGGAAGGGGTGTGGCCACAAAATAATACCAATTCCTAAAACGGTGCACAGTAGTCTCCATTCTTCAAATTACGCCGCACAGTAGCACCACTACACCAGGTAGAGACCCTTTTACACCTTACAGCGAACAGATTCCTCTTTTTACACATTACGGCAGACAGCATCCCCTTTTTACACATTACGGCAGACAGCGTCCCCCTTTTTATACATTACGGCAGACAGCGTCCACTTTTTACACATAACGGCAGACAGCGTGCCCTTGTTACACATAGTTGCAGACAGCGTGCACTTTTTACACATTACGGCAGACAGCGTACACTTTTTACACATAACGGAAGACTGCGTGCCCTTGTTAAACATAGCGGCAGACAGCGTACACTTTTTACACATAACGGCAGACAGCGTCCCCCTTTTTACACATTACGGCAGACAGCGTCCCCTTTTTACACATTACGGCAGACAACGTACACTTTTTACACATAGCGGCAGACAGCGTGCCCTTGTTACACATTACGGCAGACAGCGTGCCCTTGTTACACATTACGGCAGACAGCGTGCCCTTGTTACACATTACGGCAGACAGCGTGCCCTTGTTACACATTATGGCAGACAGCGTGCCCTTGTTACACATTACGGCAGACAGCGTGCCCTTGTTACACATTACGGCAGACAGCGTGCCCTTGTTACACATTCTGGCAGGCAGATTCCCCCTTTTTACACGTTGCGGCAGGCAGTCCCCCGTTTTTACACATTGCGGCAGGCAGATTCCCCATTTTTACACATTACGGCAGGCAGATTCCCCCTTTTTACACATAGCGGCAGGCAGATTCCCCATTTTTACACATTGCGGCAGGCAGATTCCCCATTTTTACACATTGCGGCAGGCAGTCCCCCCTTTTTACACATTGCGGCAGGCAGTCCCCCATTTTTACACATAGCGGCAGGCAGTCCCCCCTTTTTACAAATTGCGGTAGGCAGTCCCCCATTTTTACACATAGCGGCAGGCAGTCCCAACAAATAAAGAAAGAAAGAGACAGAAAGAAAGAAATAAAGAGAAAGAAAGAAAGTAGAATCATACTTACCCTCTCCGCTGGCTCAGGCTCCTCGTGCAGCTTGACGATTCCCGGGCAGTAGACGAGGTGGAGGAGGGAGCCGCAGCAGCGCTGTGTTATTGGTGGAGGCGCTGCTGCTGCTGCCCCCCTGCTTCACTATAGGCTGTTCTCGGAAGACAGCCTATAGTGAAGCAGAGGGGCAGCAGCAGCGCTTCCACCAGTAACAAAGCGCTGCTGCGGCTCCCTCCTTCACCTCCGTCCTCCTCCTTCCCCCGTCCGTGCCACTGCTCTTCTCCTCTGTGGGCGGCTGTGCGCTGCGGGCCGCGGTTGCCCGCAGCGCACAGCGGCATGTAATGAGTCAGTTTGACTCATTACATGCTTGGGCCCTGGACAGAGGCGGGCCCCAGTGCAACGCACTGCTTGCCCTGCCGGTAGTTCCGCCTCTGCCTGTCAGTGTCTGCGGCGCCATTACTCCTCAGCTCACTGTTCCTGGGACTGCTTGGGCAAATCCTCCTATGTAAAGCCGCCTGGTTGTCAGTGCTGTGACTTTACATGACACTTAAGTATTCTACCTGCCTTTTTAGTCAGTGTTAGTAAGAAAGAGTGCATTTAGTCAGGGGTTTATAGTACAATTACCCTGTGATATACATCCAGTTTCTTACTGTGTAGTGTTATATCTATTGGCTATATAGCTGTGTAAGCTAGTCCAGTGCAGTATTATTGTCTGTAAGAACCTCTGCATTGTACAAACTGTGACTATTTGTGTGTGCATTGATAGCTGAGTGGTGTCCATCTCGTGTCTTTCACTCAACTTGCTATCCCTATATTTTATAACCTGAGGGGGCTGGTGTGCGTCAGGTGTTATTTAATATAGGATTTTCACAAAGATATACTGTATTACGTATTTTTCTCTGTGATTTAGTCACCATATCTCTCCTTTATCTCTGCTGGTGCTGACTACACTGCGCAGGGGTTTGGGTTTAGGGATATAGTGCTGCTAATAATTGTACTGTGTTACCTAATACTGCAAGTTATATCATGTCTGCTTCTGAGGGTAACGGTTCAGGGGCGGAACACACTGCTGGTGTTGCTGAAGCCACAGGCACATATGGGGAGAATATAGCAGCTGTGGGCTCTGGTTCTGGGGGCTCCTTGCCCCCCAGTGGGACTGTGGCAACGGAAGCACATACTGACCCTCCGTGGGCCTCTTTTTCCACGCTTCTGCATACGCTAGTTCATAAACTAACACCCCCTATGGGACCCCCAATGCCGGTACAACCCTATGTGGTCCCTGCAGCTAACCCGCCGTGGGCGAATGATTTATCTGCTCAATTAAAGAAGTTGAACCAGTCCCTGACTACTAAAAAGTCTGACCAACGCTCGCCTAGGTCCAAGAGGTCCTCTAAGCAAGCGCTCGTCTCCTCACAATCCACTGCTGTCACTGACACCTCGTCTGATGAAGAGGACAGCACATACACTGACCCCACAGGTTCTGACTCAGATACGGCTGATGGGGAGGGTAATTCACATGTGGATGTTCCTGATCTTTTGGAGGCTATTAAGTTAATTCTGCAGATTACGGATGATCCCGAGCCATCCGTTCCTCCTAAGAAACCAGATAGGTTCAAGCGTCAGAAGGTGATTAAACAAGTTTTACCTCACTCTGACCACCTAGTGGATATACGTCAGGAACCCTGGCAAAGCCCGGGTACGAAGTTTGTGCCTCAAAAGAAGATGCTGGCTCGCTATCCCCTCGCGCCAGTGCTGTCTAAGAATTGGGAAACGCCTCCTCCAGTAGACTCACATGTGGCTAGGATTGTGGTTTCCTCAGCTCTACCTGTCACTACCGTCACGTCTCTAAAAAAGCCTATGGATAAACGTGTCGAGGGTTGTCTAAAAGCGATTTAGATCCTCACGGGTGCTGCACAAAGGCCCACTATTGCAGCTACATGGGCGAAGCAGAGGCTATTGAAGCATGGGCCTTGGAGTTAGAAGCTGAAATCTCTTCTGACCATGCTAGACATTGCTTGTCATATATTGTCACAGCTTCTCGCTATATTAAAGAGGCGGCTTCTGATGCCGGTATCCTAGCAGCCAAGGCCTCTACTACGTCAGTCCTGGCTCGCAGGATATTGTGGCTGAGATCCTGGTCTGTGGATCTGGACTCTAGAAAAACCCTGGAGGTACTCCCTTTCAAGGGGGATATTCTGTTTGGGGAGGACTTAAATAAGATAGTGGCTGACTTGGCTACTGCCAAAACTGCCGGTCTGCCTAATACAGCTCCTTCTGTGTCGAAGGCCAAAGGCACGTCCTTTCGCCCCTTTCGTCCTTCAGGTAAAGCAAAAGGTCAGGCGTACCATATGCAGGCCCGCACTTCCAAACTTGGTAAGCCGAAGCCCAAAAGAGCCTGGGCTGCCCGTCAGCCAGCAGCCAAGACCGATAAGCCTGCCGCATGACGGGGCGGGCCTCCCCATGGGGGATCCCAGGGTGGGGGGCCGGCTTCTAGGGTATACCCAGGAATGGTTGAAGACCACTTCAGATGCCTGGGTACGGGAAGTCGTCACTCGAGGTTACGCCATAGCCTTCAAAAACTGACCCCCTCATCAATTTTGCCAGACAGACGTCCCGTTGGACCAGACAAAGGCAAACACTCTACATTCGGTGGTACAGACCCTCCTGGATACAGGAGTCATAGTACAGGTGCCTCTTGCTCAGAGGGGCCGGGGGTACTATTCTCCGCTGTTTCTAGTCCCGAAACCGAATGGGTCCTCCCGGCCCATTCTCAACCTCAAGGCACTGAACAAATTTGTGAAGGTTTCCAAGTTCCGTATGGAAACCCTTCGCTCTATAGTTCTGGCCTTGGAACCTGGGGACTACATGGTCTCCCTGGACATACAGGATGCTTACCTGCATATTCCTATAGCAGTGTCACAATACCTGAGGTTCGCTATTGGCAACCTCCATTACCAGTTTCGGGCGTAACCTTTTGGTTTAACAACGGCTCCGCGAGTCTTCACCAAAGTTATGGCGGTGACGACGGTGGTACTCCGCCGTCAAGGGGTCAGGATACTGCCGTATCTGGACGACTTGTTAATCCTGGCAAATTCCCCAGATCTTCTCCTGCGTCATCTGGATATGACGGTCCGGCTTCTACAAGCCCACGGGTGGCTCATCAACTGGAAGAAATCCTCCCTGGTCCCTGCTCAGAGCATGGTGCATCTAGGAGCGCTGTTGGACACTCACAACCAGAGGTTGTTCTTGTCTCAGGAGAAAGTACTGAAACTTCAGGACAGGATTCGTTGCTTCCTTTCTCGTCCGCAAGTGTCGATACATTCGGCAATGCAGGTGCTGGGCCTCATGGTGTCAGCATTCGACATGGTGGAGTATGCTCAATTCCATTCTCGCCCCCTCCAGAAACTGATTCTAGCCAAGTGGGACGGCCTGCCTAACAGGATCAGGCCTCACATGATCTCTTTGATTCCGGAGGTCCGTCTGTCGCTGCTCTGGTGGCTCTTGGACCGACAATTGTGCAGAGGCCGTCCCTTCTGGATATCCAACTGGGTCCTGTTGACAACAGATGCCAGTCTAAGAGGTTGTGGCGTGGTGCTGGAGCAGCACTCCTTGCAGGGTCGGTGGACCAAGGAGGAATCTCTCCTCTTGATCAACATTCTGGAATTGCGGGCGGTCTTCAATGCGTTGAACCTAGCCCAGCATTTGATTCAGAATCGTCCTGTTCAAGTACAGTCGGACAACGCCACCACAGTGGCTTACATAAATCATCAAGGCGGCACTCGAAGCCGTTTGGCAATGAAGGAAGCCTCACGGATTCTACGTTGGGTAGAACGCCATCTACCGGCAATATCGGCAATATTCATTCCGGGAGTCCTGAATTGGGTAGCGGACTTTCTCAGTTGTCAGGACGTGCATGCCGGCGAGTGGGACCTCCATCCAGAAGTGTTTCAACTCATCGTGGAAAGGTGGGGTCTTCCAGATGTGGATCTGATGGCGTCTCGACACAATCACATGGTTCCGGTCTTCGGAGCAAGGACAAGGGATCCTTAAGCAGCATTCGTGGATGCGCTGGCAGTGCTGTGGAGGTTTCGGCTGCCGTACGTGTTCCCTCCGGTGTCACTCCTGCCCAGGGTAATTCGGAAGTTCAAGCAAGAAAAAGGAAATCTGCTTCTCATAGCTCCGGCGTGGCCCAGACGGCACTGGTTCTCAGACCTGCAAGGCCTATCATCAGAGCATCCACTTCTACTTCCACAACGCCCAGACCTCCTCGTTCAGGGCCCCTGTGTCTACCAGGACCTAGCCCGCTGTCTTTGACGGCGTGGCTCTTGAAGCTTCCGTCTTAAGAGCTAAGGGTTTTTCTGAAGAGGTCATTAAAACTATGTTGCGGGCCCGGAAACCGGCCTCTGCTCGGATTTACCATCAAGTCTGGCATTCCTACTTTGTTTGGTGCGCATCTAACCATTATGACGCTTCCAAGTTTAGTACAGCCAAACTATTGGCTTTTCTACAGCAGGGCCTAGATTTAGGCCTGCGTCTGGCCTCCTTCAAGGTTCATATTTCTGCCTTGTCGGTGTGGTTTCAGAGAAAAATTGTGACTTTACCTGATGTTCATACTTTCACTCTTGGTGTGTTGCGTATCCAACCTCCCTATGTCCCGCCTGTGGCTCCTTGGGACTTGTCGGTGGTTTTGGAGGCATTGCAGGAGCCTCCATTTGAACCTCTTGGTTCAAGCTGACCTTAAGTGGCTTTCCCTTAAGGTGGTGTTCTTGCTGGCTATTGCCTCTGCTAGAAGAGTGTCGGATTTGGGTGCCTTGTCTTGTAGTTCCCCATATCTGATTTTTCACCATGACCGGGCGGTTCTTAGGACTCGTCCCGGATATTTACCTAAGGTGGTTTCTTCGTTCCACCTTAATCAGGAGATTGTGGTTCCAGCTTTTGTTTCTCCTGATTTGTCTCCCAAAGAGCGGTCTTTGGATGTGGTACGGGCTCTCCATATCTATGTGAAGAGAACTGCTTCTATTCGAAAGTCTGATTCTCTTTGTTTTGTTTGGATTTCACAAACGTGGCTGGCCTGCTCACAAGCAGACCCTGGCCAGGTGGATTAGAATGGTGATTGCGCATGCTTATGTGAAGGCTGGTCTGTCAGCTCCTGTTCACATTACGGCCCATTCTACTCGGTCTGTTGGACCTTCTTGGGCGGCCCAACGTGGTGCGACCCTTGACCAATTGTGCAAAGCGGGTACGTGGTCCTCCGGGAACACGTTCATAAGGTTCTATGCCTTCGATACTGCCGCTTCCCAGGATGCTTCCTTTGGACGCCGGGTTCTTGTGCCCGCTACAGTGCGTCCCCTCCCATAAGGAACTGCTTTAGGACATCCCCATTGTCCAGACTTGTGGAGCCCAGTGTACCCCGCAGCAGAAAACGAGTTTTATGGTAAGAACTTACCTTTGTTAAAACGCTTTCTGTGAGGTACACTTGGCTCCACAAGGCGCCCACCCTGACGCACTTAGCTTCTTTGGGTTGATATGGCATTAGCCGCTGACACTTCTCTTGTCGTGAGAGTGTGGTGTATGTGGCTACTAACCGTTGTCGTCTCTATTCCTGCTACTGCATTGGACTGGTTAACTAAAAACTGAGATCCTGTGCAGGGAGGCGGGGTTATAGAGGAGGCGGCGCTGTGCATTCTGGGAACAGTCAAAGCTTTGAGCCTGTTGGTGCCTTGGATCAAGATCCTACTCTACACCCCAGATTTGTGGAGCCCAGTGTACCTCGCAGAAAGAGTTTTAACAAGGGTTAAAAGGGATTGGAAATAAAATCCTTACTGCATCACAAGTTGGGACAATCACAGCGTTTAAGAATTGGAGCAGAAACAGTTGTTACAGATATCCAAGATGTATTATTTGTGCCAAATTTGGGAAGTAATCTCATTGCTATCAGCGTCCTAGAGAAAAAGGGTTAGAGAGTCCAGTTTGCAAAGGACAAGTGTATGGTGCAAAATAAAAAAGGGACTGTAATTGCTTCAGCACTGATGCAACCAACTATGGGGGTCATTCCGAGTTGATCGCTCGCTATCTAGTTTTAGCAGCCGTGCAAACGCTATGTCGTCGCCCACTGGGGAGTGTATTTTAGCTTAGCAGAAGTACGAACGCATGTGCAGCCGAGCTCTACAAAACCAGTTTGTGCAGTTTCTGAGTAGCTCTGAACCTACTCAGCGCTTGCGATCACTTCAGCCTATTTGTGTCCGGATTTGACGTCATACACCCGCCCAGCGAATGGCCAGCCACGCCTGCATATTTTCTCTGACGTCCTAGTGGATGCTGGGAACTCCGTAAGGACCATGGGGAATAGCGGCTCCGTAGGAGACTGGGCACAAAAGTAAAAGCTTTCTGACTAGCTGGTGTGCACTGGCTCCTCCCCCTATGACCCTCCTCCAAGCCTCAGTTAGATTTTTGTGCCCGGCCGAGAAGGGTGCATGCTAGGTAGCTCTCCAGAGCTGCTTAGAGTAAAAGTTTTAAATAGGTTTTTTTTATTTTCAGTGAGACCTGCTGGCAACAGGCTCACTGCATCGTGGGACTAAGGGGAGAAGAAGCGAACTCACCTGAATGCAGAGTGGATTGGGCTTCTTGGCTACTGGACATTAGCTCCAGAGGGACGATCACAGGTTCAGCCTGGATGGGTCCCGGAGCCGCGCCGCCGGCCCCCTTACAGAGCCAGAAGAGCGAAGAGGTCCGGAAAAATCGGCGGCAGAAGACGTTCCTGTCTTCAATAAGGTAGCGCACAGCACTGCAGCTGTGCGCCATTGCTCTCAGCACACTTCACACTCCGGTCACTGAGGGTGCAGGGCGCTGGGGGGGAGCGCCCTGAGACGCAATAAAACATGTTTTAAACCTTATATGGCTAAAGAAATGCATCACATATAGCTCCTGGGCTATATGGATGCATTTAACCCCTGCCAGTTTTCCAAAAAAAGCGGGAGAAAAGGCTGCGGAAAAGGGGGCGGAGCCTATCTCCTCAGCACACAAGCGCCATTTTCCCTCACAGCTCCGCTGGAAGGACGGCTCCCTGACTCTCCCCTGCAGTCCTGCTACAGAATCAGGGTAAAACAAGAGAAGGGGGGCACTAATTGGCAGAAAATACATATACAGCAGCTATAGAAGGGAGAAACACTTATATAAGGTTATCCCTGCATATATATAGCGCTCTGGTGTGTGCTGGCAAACTCTCCCTCTGTCTCCCCAAAGGGCTCGTGGGGTCCTGTCCTCTATCAGAGCATTCCCTTTGTGTGTGCTGTGTGTCAGTACGATTGTGTCGACATGTATGAGGAGGAAAATGATGTGGAGGCGGAGCAATTGCCTGTAATAGTGATGTCACCCCCTAGGGAGTCGACACCTGACTGGATGGTAGTATGGAAGGAATTACGTGACAGTGTCAGCACTTTGCAAAAAACTGTTGACGACATGAGACAGCCGGCAAATCAGTTAGTGCCTGTCCAGGCGTCTCAAACACCGTCAGGGGCTCTAAAGCGCCCGTTACCTCAGATGGTCGACACAGACCCAGACACGGATACTGACTCCAGTGTCGACGGTGACGAGACAAACGTAATGTCCAGTAGGGCCACACGTTACATGATCACGGCAATGAAGGAGGCTTTGAACATTTCTGATACTACAAGTACCACAAAAAGGGGTATTATGTGGGGTGTGAAAAAACTACCCATAGTTTTTCCTGAATCAGATGAATTAAATGAGGTGTGTGACAAAGCGTGGGTTTCCCCCGATAAAAAACTGCTGATTTCTAATAAATTATTGGCATTATACCCTTTCCCGCCAGAGGTTAGGGCGCGTTGGGAAACACCCCCTAGGGTAGATAAGGCGCTCACACGCTTATCAAAACAAGTGGCGTTACCGTCTCCTGATACGGCCGCCCTCAAGGAACCAGCTGATAGAAAGCTGGAAAATATCCTAAAAGGTATATACACACATACTGGTGTTATACTACGACCAGCAATCGCCTCAGCCTGGATGTGCAGCGCTGGAGTGGCTTGGTCGGATTCCCTGACTGAAAATATTGATACCCTGGATAGGGACAGTATATTATTGACTATAGAGCATTTAAAGGATGCATTACTATATATGCGAGATGCACAGAGGGATATTTGCACCCTGGCATCAAGAGTGAGTGCGTTGTCCATTTCTGCCAGAAGAAGTTTATGGACACGACAGTGGTCAGGTGATGCGGATTCCAAACGGCATATGGAAGTTTTGCCGTATAAAGGGGAGGAGTTATTTGGGGTCGGTCTGTCAGACCTGGTGGCCACGGCGACGGCTGGGAAATCCACCTTTTTACCCCAGGTCACCTCTCAGCAGAAAAAGACACCGTCTTTTCAAACTCAGTCCTTTCGTCCCCATAAGGGCAAGCGGGCAAAAGGCCACTCATTTCTGCCCCGGGGCAGAGGAAGGGGAAAAAGACTGTAGCAGGCAGCCTCTTCCCAGGATCAGAAGCCCTCCCCCGCTTCTGCCAAGTCTTCAGCATGACGCTGGGGCTTTACAAGCGGACTCAGGCACGGTGGGGGCCCGTCTCAAAAATTTCAACGCGCAGTGGGCTCACTCGCAAGTGGACCCCTGGATCCTGCAGGTAGTATCACAGGGGTACAAAATGGAATTCGAGACGTCTCCCCCTCGCCGGTTCCTGAAGTCTGCTCTACCAACGTCTCCCTCCGACAGGGAGGCAGTATTGGAAGCTATTCACAAGCTGTATTCCCAGCAGGTGATAATCAAGGTACCCCTCCTACAACAGGGAAAAGGGTATTATTCCACGCTGTTTGTGGTACCGAAGCCGGACGGCTCGGTGAGACCGATTTTAAATCTGAAATCATTGAACACTTACATAAAAAGGTTCAAATTCAAGATGGAATCACTCAGAGCAGTGATAGCGAACCTGGAAGAAGGGGACTATATGGTGTCTCTGGACATCAAAGATGCTTATCTCCATGTCCCAATCTACCCTTCTCACCAAGGGTACCTCAGGTTTGTGGTACAGAACTGTCATTATCAGTTTCAGACGCTGCCGTTTGGATTGTCCACGGCACCACGGGTCTTTACCAAGGTAATGGCCGAAATGATGATTCTTCTTCGAAGAAAAGGCGTCTTAATTATCCCTTACTTGGACGATCTCCTGATAAGGGCGAGATCCAGGGAACAGTTAGAGGTCGGAGTAGCACTATCTCAGGTGGTGCTATGTCAGCACGGGTGGATTCTAAATATTCCAAAATCGCAGCTGATTCCAACAACACGTCTACTGTTCCTAGGGATGATTCTGGACACAGTCCAGAAAAAGGTGTTTCTCCCGGAGGAGAAGGCCAGGGAGTTATCCGAGCTAGTCAGGAACCTCCTGAAACCAGGACAAGTGTCAGTGCATCAATGCACAAGGGTCCTGGGAAAGATGGTGGCTTCTTACGAAGCGATTCCATTCGGAAGATTCCATGCAATTCAGGACTGGATTCTGGTGACCACGGATGCCAGCCTGAGAGGCTGGGGAGCAGTCACACAGGGAAGAAATTTCCAGGGCTTGTGGTCAAGCATGGAAACGTCTCTTCACATAAATATCCTGGAACTAAGGGCAATTTACAATGCCCTAAGCCAAGCAAGGCCTCTGCTTCAGGGTCAGTCGGTATTGATCCAATCGGACAACATCACGGCAGTCGCCCACGTAAACAGACAGGGCGGCACAAGAAGCAGGAGGGCAATGGCAGAAGCTGCAAGGATTCTTCGCTGGGCGGAAAATCATGTGATAGCACTGTCAGCAGTGTTCATTCCGGGAGTGGACAACTGGGAAGCAGACTTCCTCAGCAGACACGACCTCCACCCGGGAGAGTGGAGACTTCATCCAGAAGTCTTCCACATGATTGTAAACCGTTGGGAAAAACCAAAGGTGGACATGATGGCGTCCCGCCTCAACAAAAAACTAGACAGGTATTGCGCCAGGTCAAGGGACCCTCAGGCAATAGCTGTGGACGCTCTGGTAACACCGTGGGTGTACCAGTCAGTGTATGTGTTCCCTCCTCTGCCTCTCATACCCAAGGTATTGAGAATTATAAAACGGAGAGGAGTAAGAACTATACTCGTGGCTCCGGATTGGCCAAGAAGGACTTGGTACCCGGAACTTCAAGAGATGCTCACAGAGGACCCGTGGCCTCTACCTCTAAGGAAGGACCTGCTCCAGCAGGGACCTTGTCTGTTCCAAGACTTACCGCGGCTGCGTTTGACGGCATGGAGGTTGAACGCCGGATCCTGAAGGAAAAAGGCATTCCAGATGAAGTCATCCCTACCCTGGTCAAGGCCAGGAAGGATGTAACCGCAAAACATTATCACCGCATTTGGCGAAAATATGTTGCGTGGTGTGAGGCCAAGAAGGCCCCTACAGAGGAATTTCAACTGGGTCGTTTCCTGCATTTCCTGCAAACAGGACTATCTATGGGCCTAAAATTAGGGTCCATTAAGGTTCAAATTTCGGCCCTGTCGATCTTCTTCCAAAAAGAACTGGCTTCAGTGCCTGAAGTTCAGACGTTTGTCAAAGGGGTACTGCATATACAGCCTCCTTTTGTGCCTCCAGTGGCACCTTGGGATCTCAATGTAGTGTTGAGTCTCCTAAAATCACATTGGTTTGAACCACTCACCACTGTGGAATTGAAATATCTCACATGGAAAGTGGTCATGCTGTTAGCCCTGGCTTCAGCCAGGCGTGTCTCAGAATTGGCGGCTTTGTTATATAAAAGCCCTTACCTAATTTTTCATTCAGACAGGGCAGAACTGAGGACTCGCCCTCAATTTCTCCCTAAGGTGGTTTCAGCGTTTCACATGAACCAGCCTATTGTGGTGCCTGCGGCTACTAGGGACTTGGAGGACTCCAAGTTGCTGGACGTAGTCAGGGCCCTGAAAATATATGTTTCCAGGACGGCTGGAGTCAGAAAATCTGACTCGCTGTTTATCCTGATGGCACCCAACAAGCTGGGTGCTCCTGCTTCTAAGCAGACGATTGCTCGTTGGATTTGTAGTACAATTCAGCTTGCACATTCTGTGGCAGGCCTGCCACAGCCAAAATCTGTAAAAGCCCATTCCACAAGGAAAGTGGGCTCATCTTGGGCGGCTGCCCGAGGGGTCTCGGCTTTACAACTTTGCCGAGCAGCTACTTGGTCAGGGGCAAACACGTTTGCAAAATTCTATAAATTTGATACCCTGGCTGAGGAGGACCTGGAGTTCTCTCATTCGGTGCTGCAGAGTCATCCGCACTCTCCCGCCCGTTTGGGAGCTTTGGTATAATCCCCATGGTCCTTACGGAGTTCCCAGCATCCACTAGGACATCAGAGAAAATAAGAATTTACTTACCGATAATTCTATTTCTCGTAGTCCGTAGTGGATGCTGGGCGCCCATCCCAAGTGCGGATTGTCTGCAATACTTGTATATAGTTATTGTTACAAAAATCGGGTTGTTTATTGTTGTGAGCCATCTTTTCAGAGGCTCCTACGTTTATCATACTGTTAACTGGGTTCAGATCACAAGTTGTACGGTGTGATTGGTGTGGCTGGTATGAGTCTTACCCGGGATTCAAGATCCTTCCTTATTATGTACGCTCGTCCGGGCACAGTATCCTAACTGAGGCTTGGAGGAGGGTCATAGGGGGAGGAGCCAGTGCACACCAGCTAGTCAGAAAGCTTTTACTTTTGTGCCCAGTCTCCTACGGAGCCGCTATTCCCCATGGTCCTTACGGAGTTCCCAGCATCCACTACGGACTACGAGAAATAGAATTATCGGTAAGTAAATTCTTATTTTCAGACACGCCTGCGTATTTGTAAACACTCCCTGAAAACGGTCAGTTGACACCCAGAAACGCCCCCTTCCTGTCAATCTTCTTGTGGCTGTCGGTGCGAAGGAAAACTTTGCTAGAACCTGAGCACAACCACAAAGAGCTTTGTACCCATACGTCGGCCCATACGCATGCGCAGAAATGCCATTTTTTTCACCTGATCGCTGCGAAAATCAGCATCGAGCGTTCAACTCGGAATGACCCCCTATATGTCTTGGACACTGAGGAGTGTTCTGCAATGATGGCTACTGATTCAAACCAATCAATGGTACTGTGGCACAAATGTTTGGGTCATCTAGTATATGACAACGTCCAGAAACTGCTAGATGGTAACAGGGATCACCATGAGTAACGATGAAAGACCTGTGTGTGAGAGCTGTATAAAAGGAAAGCAAACTCGCAACCCATTTCCAAAGTCAGTTAGTAGAGCAGAGACACCACTAGCCTTAGTGCACACTGTCGTATGTGGTCCAAAGAAGGTGGAATCAATCAGTGGCTACAGATACTTCATGACTCTCATTGAGGACGCCACAAAAATGACCATAGGTGTGCGCAGGGGGGGTGCCTGGTGCGCACAGGCACCCCCTAATGTCTGGAACCCCGATCTCACATGCCTGATGCAGCGATTGCCGATCAGGCTGATTACTGTCCCCTCTGCGCTGCACCCTGTCAGGACTGCATTACTGACTGGACGCCTGGGTTAATCAAGGGTGCCACTGCCACCGGCTTTCAAATTCCCGGCTCCACCTCCATGTACAAAAACAGTGTGATGTGATGTGATTATGTCATGCTGCTCGCATGCCCACCTGTCACACCCGACACACGCCCACCTCTCTCCTTCTATTCTATGCCAACGCCAGCCACTGATGAGGAGCAGCATGCAGCCAGCATTCCTCTTAGGAAGACAAATTCAATACTGGCAGATGGCTGGCAGCAGCATTGACACGTCACTCATTTTTCCAGCAGCAGCAGTACTAGTCTGCGACTGTCAGTGTCAGTGAGTGACTGACTTGTAAGTAAGCGGCTGCAGCTTGCAGGGGAAAGAGAGGGGGAGCCAGACCAGGCTGAGGAGGAGCAGTGTAATTGCAGTGAGTGCCATCAGGGGTGTTTGTTTGGTACACATCACAACATTTGACAATGTATCTGCTTTAGTAGTATTGGTACAAAGGTGGATATTTTATATGCGTTGACCAGCAATAGATGGTGCTAGAAACGCCCAAAAGGCGGTGCTAGACACACCCACTCCAACGGTGCACCCCCTAATAAAATGTGCTGCGCACGCCAGTGAGAATGACATACAGTATGTATATTTTATTAAAGAAAAGAGTGAAGTTGTCAAAAAAATTGTGGAATACAAAAACCTGGTAGAGGCTCAGACGGGTCTGAAATTAAAGGTCTTCAGAGCCGACAATGGTGGAGAGTATGACAACTAGGTGTTAGCAGCATTCCTTAAAAAAATATGGCATAAAGCATCAACTAACTTTTTATTCAATAAATTGTGTGCAAATCCTCATCTATTCCATCATTTTTGAGCTTAATACCGAGTCTAAACAAATTCTTGGGGTACTGAGGATGACACGTAAAAGCACAGAAAGAAACCTTTACATGAAAGTATTACGCCTTCTGAAGTAAGCACTGATGTGAGCACCAAATGAGATTTTAGTATGAATGCATGGTGATATATGAAAGTTTTAGATAAGAAGTTTTCCGTGTGAGGAAAAGAAACCTTTATAGGCGTAACCCAGTGTGTATGAATGTAAGCACATGTAAGTGGCATTTCATCACTGACACCAGAGTGAACCTATAAGGATAAACATTTCACATCCCGGATCACTTATAGAATAGAAGCCTGGGTGGAAGTTACTCAACTTCTTTGAAGCATTTACAAGGAGAGAAACTGAACATTTGTTTATATTGTGTTGTTGTTGTTTTTTTCATATCATCCGCTGAGACTGAACCCTCACATGGACTGCCCCCTGTGAAGTTGATGAACTTTAATGCACATGGGTAACATATAGAACATTGTCTTTAAGTTTGAGCGCCGCAATAGGGTCATATCCAAATCTGTTTATGTATATATTGCCAGGTGTATGTGATGACACATTAGGGTAGGATCCTTTATTGGCTGCTATAGAGTGCGCAGGAATATATCTGAAATCCCATTTCATATAAACATGGGGATGCCAGGAGCGATATGGAACAGAGATAAGTGTGTGGGAGGGAGTATGAAAGACAGAGAATGGTGTCTCACTAGCAGTGGGGAACAAATATACGGGGGAGTGAAGGTCAGTATGGAAGACACAGATGTAGGCGTGTGGTGGGTGGTATTGATTATAAGGTAAGTGAAGGGTATTTCCTGTGCGTGAGTTATGGGCAGTGACAGATTGCCCATAGGAATCATGGGGGAGATTCCACAGGAAAGCGACACCACTGTGAGGCCGACCATGGGCTGGGATACTTTTTCTTCCGACATTTTTTTTTTTTGCTGCTTATAACCAGCAGAGCCACCTAGCAGCTGTTAGCAGTATTGCAGGAGGCCACCCCACAAGACGAACTCATTGCTCTGCTCAGCCTTAAGAGAAAGTGACAGTTACTTTCACTTCCTGCCTGGCTGAGATGCCAGACAGAGGCACGGAGCTAGGGATGGCACATCTGTGTGTTTGCTAAAATGGTAAGCAAACCACAATGGTTGTAAACTATGTAATGGATGACCATTGATGGTTACACTAACCAATGATCATCTCTATTCTTTCACTGACTGAGATGCGGTTATGTAAATGGCAGTCAGGAGACTGCCGGTCACAATACCGAAGCCGGGATCCCAAACCCTCAATATTCCGCTGGTCAGCATGCCAACCAACAGGGACTATTCCCATTTGTGGGTGTCCACGACACCCACAGAGTGGGAACAGAACCTATGGCAAGCACAGTAAACCACTGAGCCTGCAAGGGAATTTGTTGTGCTCGCCTCCCCCCCACGCGCGCTGGTCACAGATAGGATCCCTGCATCGGTATTGTGACCGCCGGTCACACATACCTAACCACACTAGGTAAAAATGTAAAGAACTGTGCTATTCCTATTTGCACCTCTATAATCTGGTTGCTGCCAATGAACAAGTGGTGGGTGTACTATGGAACCCCTTGCTAAAGTGGACAAATGTATTACAAATTTGAATGTTCAGCGCACCCCCAACTTATAAAACAGGATAATGTTCCAATTAAAACCAGTATTTATGTTTGTGTAATAAACTGTGCCTAATACAGTAATTTATTCTGCATTGTATGTATAAAATGCTTAATGCAGTTGTTTAAACAATTTTTATATATATATATATATATATATATATAATAATAATGTGAATACACTGTGATAATGCTAAAATCAAAGTATATTTATTTAAAAATAAAAAGTATAAATCTGGATTAAGGTGTTATTTTGCTAAAGTATATACCGGTATATAGACAAACAAACATGTAACATATACACAGACAAGTATCTATCCCTTGTGGGTACACTTGTGGGTAGTCCCTTCTCCTCTACCCAGCCTTGTGTGTGTCAGCCCCTTCTCCTATATCCAGCCTTGTGTCTGACAGCTCCTTCTCCTGTACCCAGCCCTGTGTGTGTGTCAGCCCCCTTCTCCCAAATCCATCCGTGTGTGTTTTGCAGCCCATTCCCCTGTATCCAGTAGTGTCGGATAGCCCCTTCTGTACCCAGCCCTGTGTCTGACAGCCCTTCTCTTGTACCTAGCCCTGTGTCTGACAGTCTCTTCTCCTGTACCCAGTCTTGTGTCTGACATTCCCTTCTCCTGTACCCAGTCTTGTGTCTGACAGTCCCTTCTCCTGTACCCCACACTGTGTCTGATAGTTCCTTTTCCTGTACTCAGCCCTGGGTGTGTCAGCCCCTTTCTCCTTTACCCAGCCCTCGGTGTGTCAGCCCCTTCTCCTGTACCCAGCCTTGTGTGTGTCAGCCTCTTTCTCCTGTACCCTGCACTGTGTCAGCCCTTTTCTCCTGTACCCAGCACTGTGCGTGTCAGCCCTTTTCTCATGTACCCAGTGGCAGATTTACCGCAAGACAGCACAAGCAGCTGCCTAGGGCCCGACAAGTCCTAGAGTGGCTCCGTTACAGGGCAATTAATGTAGTTAATTTTACTGAGCTGGCAGACTGTCAGCACATTGGGCAGCTGGGCGATCCTGTTCGTGACGCCAAATGTAACAGTCTATCCCATAGGTTCTCAAACTCGGTCCTCAGGACCCCACACAGTGCATGTTTTGCAGGTAACCCAGCAGGTGCACAGGTGAATTAGTTACTCACTGACACATTTTTAAAGGTCCACAGGTGGAGTTAATTATTTCACTTGTCATTCTGTGAGACCTGCAAAACATGCACTGTGTGGGGTCCTGAGGAATGAGTTTGAGAACCTGTGGTCTATCCTACACTCGGATGTGTAAATGACCCCTAGAGTTATACCTGTTCTTCTCTAATTCTCAACTTCCAGCTTTTTGTTCTTCCACAACTTAGTCTGGGACGTATCTATTTCTCAGTCAACAGGAATATACACACCTTGGATCCCATATCCAAATAAACCTAAATACACTTTATCAAATACAATTCATGAAATCTGTACCATAACTACAATAAAATAATATTTATTTTACTGGAACAACTGGTTATTCTCCGTTGGCCGTAGTAAATGAAACCACCTGAAAAAAGAGGTTAGTACAATAACCTAATTAATACAATTTCAGAAACAATTTAACATATGACAATATAAACAATAATATTGATGCTATTTGGTTTTGGTACCTTAGGGGAAGGGTAGAGGCTAGATCCAAGTGGCCTAAGGGACCTTTTCCGTCAGGGGGAGGGGCCACAACACAAGGGGGAGGAGCTACACCAGCGGTACAGTTGGTCTAGTATCCACACCACCAACTATTACCTTTAGTAATTAGGTGGCGAGCGGAGCGGAGCGAGCCACCGTGCCCGAAGCGTGGCGAGCGAAGCGAGCCCGCGCGGGTACTTTTCGGGTACCTTGTTTGGCCGCAGCTCCTCCCCCTGGTGACGGGTCTCCTCCCCTAGGTACGTCAGAAGGTCCCTTCTCCCACTCCAATATAGAACCAACCACTGCAAAGCAGGCACCTGCAGTCTCTGCCTCAGTCACATTAATCATAACAAATGTGACATCACGGGAGGCAGAGGCGCAACTAAGCCACGCCGCGGGAGGGGGTACTATGCAGGCAATGCTGCAGGGGGCGGGGGTATCAGTCCCAGCAGGAACTACTGGCATTAGGCAACAAAAGTGCCTGATAGGTCTCCGGAGGCCTGCAGCAGAACTTCATTGTCGGGCACATTGGGCCACCAGGAGATCAGAGCACTTCCCTCTGGGCCAGACCCCATCAGCAGCTGCTGTCACACAGATCCTGTGTTTGTGTAGGGGGCCGGTCAGACTTAACTTATCCCTGAGCACAGTGGTGCAAGTATGCGGGTACAGAGTACCCTAAAGAATTTGACAGCACCCTCCCTCCTATGGTGAGTACATCTTTTATCAAATATAGGTCTCAGTGAGATGTGTCCCCCCTTTCCCTCTCCATCCTTACCTCTCGTCCTACCTCCTCTCGCTCTTTCTCTCTTCCCCCTCATCCCACCTGTACCCTTCCCCCTCTCGCTCTCTCTTCCCCCCTTTCCCTCTCTCTTCCTCCCCCTTCTCTCTTGCTCCCCCCCCCCCTTTGCCTCTGCACCCTGCCATCCATGACTCCAGATTCAGTATGGGATCCCGACGGTCGGGATCCCGGCAGTTATAATACTGATGCTGGAATCCCAAAATGCGGGATCCCAATGGGGAGCGCATCATGTCCCCTTGTGGGCTCGCCATGCTTCGGGCCCGGTGGCGAGCTTTGCTCGCCACACTAAGGGCGGTGATGACAGTATATGGTGCTATGGAATGCTTGAGGAAGGGGGGCCCAAAATTGATGACCTGCTTAGGGCCCCATGAGGTCTAAATCTGCCTCTGCCTGTACCCAGCCTTGTGTGTCAGCCCCTTTCTCCTTTACTTAGCCCTTTGTGACAGCCCCTTCTCCTGTAACCAGCCTAGTGTGTCAGCCCATTTCTCCTGTACTCAGCACTGTGTGTCAGCCCCTTTCTCCTGTACCCAACACTGTGTGTGTCAACCCCTTTCTCTTGTACCCAGCACCAGCGGTGGATTGGGATGTCAGGACGCCGGACCAGATTCCGTTTGGCTGGTCCGGACATCCCTCAGTGGCCGCCGTCATCCCCCCATGCTGGATGTCTGACGCGAGCGGAGCTTAGCTCTGATTGCGGCAACATTCACTTAAAAGTAATTTAAAGATGGCCACCGGAGGAGCTGCTGCATATGTGCATCCGCAGCAGCTCCCCCATAAGCCTTTGTAGGGCCAGGCCATCAGTCAGCACTGACGGCTCTGCCTCTGCATCCAGCCCAGAGTCAGCCTCCAGCCCAGTGTCTGCCGTGTCTCCAGCCCTGAGGCTGTGAAAGCCACAGCAGCCTGGCTGTGTCCTATCTACATCAGGATGTGCTATATATATATATATATATATATATATATATATATAGTGTGTGTGCGCGTGTGTGTATATATATATATTTCTCTGACGTCCTAGTGGATGCTGGGAACTCCGTAAGGACCATGGGGAATAGACGGGCTCTGCAGGAGACTGGGCACTCTAAAGAAAAGATGAGGTACTATCTGGTGTGCACTGGCTCCTCCCACTATGCCCCTCCTCCAGACCTCAGTTAGAATCTGTACCCGGCCAGAGCTGGGTGCTCCTACTGGGCTCTCCTGAGCTTACTAGTAAAGAAAGTATTTATTAGGTTTTTTATTTTCAGTGAGCTTCTGCTGGCAACAGACTCACTGCTACGTGGGACTAAGGGGAGAGAAGCAAACCTACCTGCTTGCAGCTAGCTTGTGCTTCTTAGGCTACTGGACACCATTAGCTCCAGAGGCTTCGAACACAGGCACCTGTCCTCGATCGTCCGTTCCCGGAGCCGCGCCGCCGTCCCCCTCGCAGAGCCAGAAGAACAGAAGCTTGAAGAGGACGAAATCGGCGGCAGAAGACTCCTGTCTTCATTTAAGGTAGCGCACAGCACCGCAGCTGTGCGCCATTGCTCCCAGCACACTTACACACTCCGGTCACTGTAGGGTGCAGGGCGCTGGGGGGGGGGGGGGCGCCCTGGGCAGCAGTTGAAGTACCTTTTGGCAATAAAAATACATATATACAGTCTGGCACTGTATATATGTAAAAAACCCCGCCAGTTTTTTTTACACAGAAAGCGGGACAGAAGCCCGCCACTGAGGGGGCGGGGCCTTCTTCCTCAGCACACCAGCGCCATTTTCTCTTCACAGCTCCGCTGGAAGCAGCTCCCCAGGCTCTCCCCTGCAGTATCCAGGCACAAGAAGGGTAAAAAAGAGAGGGGGGGCACATAAATTTAGGCGCAAATAAAACATATAAGGCAGCTATTGAGTAATCACTTATTATAAGTGAAAATCCCTGTGTTATATAGCGCTGTGGTGTGTGCTGGCATACTCTCTCTCTGTCTCCCCAAAGGACTTTGTGGGGTCCTGTCCTCAGTCTGAGCATTCCCTGTGTGTGTGCGGTGTGTCGGTACGGTTGTGTCGACATGTTTGATGAGGAGGGTTACGTGGAGGCGGAGCAAGGGCAGATAAGTGTGGTGTCGCCCCCGTCGGGGCCGACACCTGATTGGATGGATATGTGGAAGGTCTTAAACAACAATGTAAGCTCCTTACATAAAAGTTTTGATGACGCTGCAGCCTTGGGACAGCCGGGGTCTCAGCCCGCGCCTGCCCAGGCGACTCAGAAACCGTCAGGGGCTCATAAACGCCCTCTATCTCAGATGGTTGACACAGATGTCGACACGGAGTCTGACTCAAGTGTCGACGATGATGAGGCACATTTACAGTCTAAAATGACCAAGGCCATCCGATACATGATTATTGCAATGAAAGATGTATTACACATTTCTGAGATTAACCCTGTTAATACCAAGAGGGTTTATATGTTTGGGGAGAAAAAGCAGCCAGTGACTTTTCCCCCATCTGATGAATTAAATGAATTATGTGAAGAAGCGTGGAGTTCCCCTGATAAGAAACTAGTGATTTCTAAGAGGTTACTGATGGCGTACCCTTTCCCGCCAACGGACAGGTTACGTTGGGAAACATCCCCTAGGGTGGACAAGGCGCTGACACGCTTATCTAAAAAGGTGGCCCTGCCGTCTCAGGATACGGCCGCCCTAAAGGAGCCTGCGGATAGAAAGCAGGAAGCTATCCTGAAGTCAGTGTATACACACTCTGGTACTCTACTGAGACCTGCTATTGCTTCAGCCTGGATGTGTAGTGCTGTAGCAGCATGGACAGATACTCTGTCAGACGACATAGATTCCCTCGACAGGGATACTGTTTTGCTAACCCTGGGCCATATAAAAGACAACGTCTTATATATGCGGGAGGCTCAGAGGGACATTTGCCTGCTGGGCTCTAGAATTAATGCTATGTCCATTTCTGCCAGGAGGGTCTTATGGACTCGGCAATGGACAGGAGATACTGTTTCTAAAAAACACATGGAGGTTTTGCTTTATAAGGGTGAGGAATTGTTTGGGGACGGTCTATCGGACCTCGTGTCCACAGCGACAGCTGGAAAGTCGACTTTCTTGCCTCAGGTTTGCTCACAGCCTAAGAAAGCACCGTATTATCAAATGCAGTCCTTTCGTTCTCAGAAAGGCAAGAGGGTCAGGGGCGCATCCTTTCTTGCCAGAGGCAGGGGTAGAGGTAAGAAGCTGCACCATGCAGCCAGTTCCCAGGAACAAAAGTCCTCCCCTGCTTCCACTAATTCCACCGCATGACGTTGGGGCTCCACAGGCGGAGCCAGGTGCGGTTAGGGCGCGTCTCCGAAACTTCAGCAACCAGTGGGTTCGCTCACAGGTGGATCTCTGGGCTGTACAAATTGTATCTCAGGGTTACAAGCTGGAATTCGAAACGACTCCCCCCCGCCGTTACCTCAAATCAGCCATGCCAGCTTCCCCCATGGAAAGGGAGGTAGTACTGGCGGCAATTCACAAGCTGTACCTCCAGCAAGTGATTATCAGGGTCCCCCTCCTTCAACAGGGTTACTATTCCACAATGTTGGTGGTACCGAAACCGGACGGTTCGGTGAGACCCATTCTGAATTTAAAATCCTTGAACACTTATATAAAGAAATTCAAGTTCAAAATGGAATCGCTCAGAGCGGTTATTGCAAGCCTGGAAGAGGGGGATTTTATGGTATCGCTGGACATCAAGGATGCTTACTTGCATGTCCCCATTTACCCACTTCACCAGGAGTACCTCAGGTTTGTGGTACAGGACTGTCATTACCAGTTCCAGACGTTGCCGTTTGGCCTGTCCACGGCACCGAGGATATTTACCAAGGTAATGGCCGAAATGATGATACTCCTTCGGAAGAAGGGAGTTATAGTTGTCCCGTACTTGGACGATCTCCTCATAAAGGCGAGGTCCAGAGAGCAGTTGTTGATCAGCGTAGCACTCTCTCAGGAAGTGTTGCAACAGCGCGGCTGGATTCGGAATGTTCCAAAGTCGCAGCTGATTCCTACGATGCGTCTGCTTTTCCTGGGCATGATTCTGGACACAGAACAGAAGAAGGTGTTTCTCCCGGTGGAGAAGGCCCAGGAATTAGCATCTCTGGTCAGGGACCTCCTGAAACCAAAACAGGTATTGGTGCATCACTGCACGCGAGTCCTGGGAAAGATGGTGGCTTCATACGAAGCCATTCCCTTCGGCAGGTTCCATGCAAGGATCTTTCAGTGGGATCTGTTGGACAAGTGGCTTCAGATGCATCGGCTGATCACCCTGTCCCCAAGGGCCAGGGTGTCTCTTCTGTGGTGGCTGCAGAGTGCTCACCTTCTTGAGGGCCGCAGGTTCGGCATACAGGACTGGGTCCTGGTGACCACGGATGCAAGCCTCCGAGGATGGGGGGCAGTCACTGAGGGAAGAAACTTCCAAGGGCTGTGGTCAAGTCTGGAGACTTCTCTACACATAAATATACTGGAACTAAGGGCCATTTACAACGCCCTGAGTCAAGCAGAGCCCCTTCTTCGAAACCGGCCAGTGCTGATTCAGTCAGACAACATCACGGCGGTCGCCCATGTAAACCGCCAGGGCGGCACAAGAAGCAGGATGGCAATGGCGGAAGCCACAAAGATTCTTCAGTGGGCGGAGAATCACGTGCAAGCACTGTCAGCAGTGTTCATTCCGGGAGTGGACAACTGGGAAGCAGACTTCCTCAGCAGACACGACCTCCACCCGGGAGAGTGGGGACTTCATCAAGAAGTCTTCACACAGATTGCAAAGCGATGGGAACTGCCACAGGTGGACATGATGGCGTCCCGCCTCAACAAAAAGCTAAAAAGATATTGCGCCAGGTCAAGGGACCCTCAGGCGATAGCTGTGGACGCCCTAGTGACACCGTGGGTGTACCAGTCGGTATATGTGTTTCCTCCTCTTCCTCTCATACCCAAGGTACTGAGAATAGTAAGAAAGAGAGGAATAAGAACAATACTCATTGTTCCGGATTGGCCAAGAAGGACTTGGTACCCGGAACTGCAAGAAATGCGCACAGAGGACCCATGGCCTCTGCCTCTCAGACAGGACCTGCTGCAACAAGGGCCCTGTCTGGTCCAAGACTTAAAGCGGCTGCGTTTGACGGCATGGCGGTTGAACGCCAGATCCTAGCGGAAAAAGGCATTCCGGATGAAGTTATTCCTACGCTGATAAAGGCTAGGAAGGACATGACAGCAAAGCATTATCACCGTATATGGCGAAAATATGTTGCTTGGTGTGAGGCCAGGACGGCCCCTACAGAGGAATTCCAGCTTGGTCGATTCCTGCACTTCCTACAGTCAGGGGTGACTATGGGCCTAAAATTGGGGTCCATAAAGATCCAGATTTCGGCCCTATCCATTTTCTTTCAAAAAGAACTGGCTTCACTGCCTGAGGTTCAGACGTTTGTTAAGGGAGTGCTGCATATTCAGCCCCCTTTTGTGCCACCAGTGGCACCCTGGGATCTTAACGTTGTGTTGGATTTCCTGAAATCCCACTGGTTTGAGCCACTTAAGACCGTGGAACTAAAGTATCTCACGTGGAAAGTGGTCATGCTGTTGGCCTTAGCATCGGCTAGGCGTGTGTCGGAATTGGCGGCTTTGTCGTGTAAAAGCCCATATCTGATCTTCCATATGGACAGAGAGAATTCAAAGGAATGAACAGAACAGGACACCTGCCCCTAACTTTTATTCTTCCGGCGCTGATATTAATTGAAATTAATTAAAGTGTATCAAAAGCAGCTGAGTAAGACAACTAGCTAGGTTGCCAACTATATAAAACAGAGAAAAAGTATATACTCCGCGCTATATGTACACTGTATCAAGTTAAACTATAGTGTGCAGTCTGTCATATAGAATAATTGACTCAGTAGAACTAAAAAGATACGTATCAATAAATTCTTTATCCAATATCGTTAAAAATGACACATTTTGAACAAAACAAGCAGCATATACTTAGCAACAATTAATTAGTAATAATCAGAATTAATATAGCATACAATATAGTAAGAATTCTTTGTTATAATGCCATATAAAAATGAATACACTGGCGTCCCAGTGTTTAATAAAATGTCCCGCAAGGAATAATCACAGCCTTGTTAATGATGAACTTTTATATATGATGATGTATATTTACCCATGTGCTGGTTCCTGAGAATTTGAAAGAACAGGGTCCGTTTAGATATCTGTGCACATATGCGGGTATAAATTGCTTAAGCTAATTAAAGCTGGTTTGAAAAATGCCGTGTAGCACGGCTGCACTCCGGATAAATAGGATTCTTGATAACCTGTGTATAGGGCTCCAAAGAACTCACTTCCTTGGACGCCCACTTTCTAAAGTCCAGCTGTTCGGCAATACCCGCTGATTGACCCTGCTAACGGCTTCTCACAGCCACAATCTACTACGGTCTGGTTAAACGCCGGGCGCTCCAGCCGGCGGCTTTCAGCAGGAGCCCTGACATCGATCTCCGTGCTGCGCTGCAGACGTCCGGTACTCCGCTCACCCGCACTGAGTGACTGCTGCTGGCCTCCGCAGTGAGGTCTAACACCCGTGACGAGGAAGTGAGTTCTTTGGAGCCCTATACACAGGTTATCAAGAATCCTATTTATCCGGAGTGCAGCCGTGCTACACGGCATTTTTCAAACCAGCTTTAATTAGCTTAAGCAATTTATACCCGCATATGTGCACAGATATCTAAATGGACCCTGTTCTTTCAAATTCTCAGGAACCAGCACATGGGTAAATATACATCATCATATATAAAAGTTCATCATTAACAAGGCTGTGATTATTCCTTGCGGGACATTTTATTAAACACTGGGACGCCAGTGTATTCATTTTTATATGGCATTATAACAAAGAATCCTTACTATATTGTATGCTATATTAATTCTGATTATTACTAATTAATTGTTGCTAAGTATATGCTGCTTGTTTTGTTCAAAATGTGTCATTTTTAACGATATTGGATAAAGAATTTATTGATACGTATCTTTTTAGTTCTACTGAGTCAATTATTCTATATGACAGACTGCACACTATAGTTTAACTTGATACAGTGTACATATAGCGCGGAGTATATACTTTTTCTCTTCCATATGGACAGGGCAGAATTGAGGACTCGTCCCCAATTTCTCCCAAAGGTGGTATCATCGTTTCATTTGAACCAACCTATTGTGGTGCCTGCGGCTACTCGGGACTTGGAGGACTCCAAGTTGCTGGACGTAGTCAGGGCTTTGAAAATACATGTTTCCAGAACGGCTGGAGTCAGGAAGACTGACTCGCTGTTTATCCTGCATGCACCCAACAAGCTGGGTGCTCCTGCTTCAAAGCAAACTATTGCTCGCTGGATCTGTAGCACGATTCTGCTGGCTCATTCTGCGGCTGGATTGCCGCATCCAAAATCAGTAAAAGCTCATTCCACAAGGAAGGTGGGCTCTTCTTGGGCGGCTGCTCGAGGGGTCTCGGCTTTACAGCTTTGCCGAGCGGCTACTTGGCCGGGTTCAAACACCTTTGCAAAGTTCTACAAGTTTGATACCCTGGCTGAGGAGGACCTTGTGTTTGCTCATTCGGTGCTGCAGAGTCATCCGCACTCTCCCGCCCGTTTGGGAGCTTTGGTATAATCCCCATGGTCCTTACGGAGTTCCCAGCATCCACTAGGACGTCAGAGAAAATAAGAATTTACTCACCGGTAATTCTATTTCTCGTAGTCCGTAGTGGATGCTGGGCGCCCGTCCCAAGTGCGGACTTTCTGCAATACGTGTATATAGTTATTGCTTAAATAAGGGTTATTGTTATGAGCCATCCGTTGAGTGAGGCTCAGTTGTTGTTCATACTGTTAACTGGGTAAGGTTATCATAAGTTGTACGGTGTGATTGGTGTGGCTGGTATGAGTCTTACCCTGGATTCCAAAAATCCTTTCCTTGTAATGTCAGCTCTTCCGGGCACAGTTTCCCTAACTGAGGTCTGGAGGAGGGGCATAGAGGGAGGAGCCAGTGCACACTAGATAGTACCTAATCTTTTCTTTAGAGTGCCCAGTCTCCTGCGGAGCCCGTCTATTCCCCATGGTCCTTACGGAGTTCCCAGCATCCACTACGGACTACGAGAAATAGAATTACCGGTGAGTAAATTCTTATTATTTATACTGTATATGTATGTGTATATATATATATATATATATATATATATGTGTATATATACATATACTGTTTATGTATATACTGTACATGTGTGTGTGTATATATATATATATATATATACATATATATATATGTATAATGTTACAGGCTATTTGTTAGTGACAGCACTCACCGGACTTACACTGCTCTGCTGCAGTTTATATATATATATATATATATATATATATATATATATTGTGAATGCCAAACGGTTTCCTCACAAATATTTAAAATGCCCGCTCTAATATATATTGTAATCGCCTGTACATCTTATTACCATGTGCCATGAATGTGCACTATACATAGCAAAACACTGCATCCCATAAGAGAAAACAATACACCCACACATTATCTGAGTTCCAAAGCTCATTTATGTATATATTTGTTATTAAAAGGATGTGGATTCAATATATTACAAAGTACAGTATACCTATAGTTACATGGTTACACTCACACAGTAAGCAGTTAAAACATACAGTCACATACAGTTACATACAGTTACAGTTACAAGCCAGCACACAATACCATTATCCTTAAGTTATATAAATTTGTCTTTCAATATCACTCTCTCTCTCTGTAAAGTAATGCTGGGACTCCATCTTCCTCTGAGACCAAAACAGGAACTGTGCTGGCAATAACTCCATCATTGTCTCAGACCTTACAGCAACTGAGCTCCTGTGTGATCAACAAGTATTATCTAGTTTGGGGAGGGGACTCTCATTCATGATGAGTCACTAGTTTCTTTGTATGTGCTAATCAGGTTCAGCCTTGAAGACATCCAAAGGGCTGGCCTGAGTTTCCTGTCCACAACCTGTTTGGAATATCTATTGTTCTAATAAAAGTTATTTTAGCTTTTATACATTTAATCATAATTATCTGCTGCAATGTCCCACAACTTCACAACAAGCATGAAATGAATCTACACATCAATCTGGTTGCTTCAATAGTAAACATGACCGGTCTATCTTGTTTCGTTCAAATAATACACATACATGACACCACTCCATCATATACAATTCTAAATCATCATGATGTCTGGCGCTTGATACCACCACAATTATGTACTGCATGAAATAAGTGTCGAATCCATCTCTGTGGCATGTCCGTGTAAATGCGTGTGTTACCATATATTGCTGTGCTCGCTGCGCGTATTTGCAAGTACAGCGACTCATAATGTGTGTAGTTTGTATGTTCTCTTTATGTAATATTTTTTACTTCGACAGTCCACCCCTTGGCAGTAAACAATATCAGCCATCAAACATTAACATATGAAAATATATTTCATACCATAATCGGTGACCTAGACACAAGTATGTATGCATTTCGCAAATCAGACACTTGACTATATTTGGGGAAGACAGGGAGGAGGACGAGACATCCTCTATATGCACTCGGTGGTCATGGGACCACTGGTTGGGTGTGGGACAACATTCAACCTATAGAGTATGCTGGGACAGTGCTTTGGCCTATAATGTCTGATTTGCGACGAACATTTCACACATACATGTACCTACGTCTTTGTACACTGATGTTTGGATTCGATTGAGGTTCTGCTGGGTAGATGAAGAAGACACAAACAAATCGTGACTGACATATAAAATTTTCATGATCTACATATTCCTATCATTTTCTGAACATTGTTTCCATTTCTGGAACGTATGATAGGTCTGTTTAATCATTGAACAAGGGTTATAAGTAGTGTCCTTCCTAAATAACATAAACCTTCCGAGTTCGGGGAGAGCCACTCATAAACCTTTCTTCCACATATATTAATGAGCTCTTTATCTGCAATGTGTGAATAGCCATTGTCTGACTGTTCCTGATTACCTCTGAACTCCATAACTACTAGACCTTTGATTTTTCTCTGACTTTAACAAACTGACCGGCTAATCCTGGGATCCTATAAAGAGATCACTCCTTCCTACAGAACCAGTTCCAGTCCCACACTCGACTCCTCATAAAAAAAACCTCGCAAAAATAGAATATCCTGAAAGAAAATGTTTGTCAGCGGGAAAGAGAGAAAAGAGAAATAGAACAAAACAACTCTTGATCATAACAAATCAATTACAATGACTGGTCTTTCTGCAGTCCTTTAGTACGCTCAGGTAGTGTTCAACAGTGCCACCTCTCAGACTTCACGGAACAGAGTCTCTGGTGATACTTTTGCGATCTCTTTGCCTTGCTCTTTGAAAACACAGTTCACTTGGAACACACGAACTTGATGAATGTGAGCAATAAACTACTTTGTCATGAGTTCTCTCCGGGTCAGCGACCTTCTTGCAGTGGGACGAGTGGACCCAAGTCTCTCTTTCGGCGACCTTTAGTGCTGTCATCAAAACTTGGTATGGTTCTTCCCACCTGTCTATTAGGCAACCTGAGCGTAAGAACAATCACACAGTCTCTTGGTTCACAATCAAGACAGTTAGTATTTGGCATACCAGCAATCAACAGTTTCAAGTTCTTTTGTCAAGTTCTCAAATGCTGGCTCATCTCAACAAGGTACTGTGTTGTCACCTCATTGGTGCATCTCTGATCATTGTGCGGATCAATCATGACATGAGGTTGTCTTCCAAAAGCAACCAAAAAACACAAATACCAAAACAAAAACAAAAACAAATTTCGAAGAGGGTGATTCGTTAAGTGAAGATCTGGGAGTTGTTCCGAAGCTACATAATACTAGTGGCAGTATCTATGATCACAATAGTACAATTTCAAGCTTTGCTCCTACTTCTAGGGGTACCATTATCTACACACAAATTTCTGCGCAATTTTTCTTTGCGGTAACCACAGCAGCATCCGTGGCGGCAGGAAATGCCTCTACCCAGTTTGAGAAAACATCAGTGCACATCAATACATAACAATAATTCCTAAAGGGTGTTAACTGTACGAAGTCGACTTGTATTTCCTGAAAAGATCCGTCTGCAGGAGGGATATGGGATGGCTCTGTTGGTATTGCTTTACCAATATTCTTCCTCAAGCAAGCAAAGCAGGTCATTGCTCTCTTACCTGCATGAGAATAGAATCCTGGCGCACACCAGTAGGCTCTCATCAGCCTGCACCTACCCTCTTTGCCTAGATGAGTCAGGCCGTGTGCCACCTCAGCTAGACTTGGAAGGTATGCTCTGGGGGCTACTGGCTTACCGTGTCCACCTGCCCACAGTCCTGAGGACTCCTTGCCATATTCATTTGTCCTCCAAACTGCCTTTTCCTGTAGGGAACACAATTTTTTTTTGTATCTTAATTTAACTATCGCTTGTTTGCAATGTAGAGTACCATGAGCATAACTCAAAAAAAAGAAAAAGAAAAAAGAAATATCTCTAGAGGAGAGAAAGAAGAAGAAAATGAAAAAGAAAATGTCAGGTTTGCCATTCACCAACAGGCATATCAGTGTCTATACAAAATTTCCCTTCACCAGTATTCCCATTCTCCACCCTTTGTGCATGACAAGGCACACTGCAGTAATACTGGTGTCATCATGCTGTTGAGATATACTGGGTTCGGGCAGAACTCTGAAGGACCGAGGCATGTGGAGTTTGAACTGTACTTGGGTCCATGTATTGTACCACCCTGTGTGAATGCAAAAGATGAAGAGGAAACTGTAGAGAAACAGAATAGAGGTTGGTGACAGATGAGTTTGTAGAGGTGAAGAAGATTTTATAAAAATTTGACAACTGGATTGGGCACTACGGGGAAGTGATTCTCTACTTGGTCTACTCCCCTTAAAAAAAAAATTCTGTGTGTCTTATCTCTACTGGGACTATCCCAGCCATCAATCCAGTGTCCTGTCCATCCTAAGTTCATAGGGAACCCGGTATCTGTGAGATAATTTCCTCTACCTGTGATGGACATGCATCTAGAACAGCAGAATGCGACATTAGTCTTCAAGTTTTGTCAAAGGGTAATGTTGCATTTATTTTGTTCTTCCCATTAGCCAAATCTGTGTTTTCTATATGGCTTATGATTCCTTACTATATGTCCCTTGGTCCCGTCTATGTGTTTAATAATGTGGCTTGTGTTTTCTGTCTAGGGGATCTATATTGACTATGTGTCCTACTACTCCTACAATCTCTGGCAAAATGCCCTTCCTTCCTACAAGTGTAACATATTATTGACCATTTGGGATCTGGGGTTTGGACTGATGGGTCTTTCCTGTATGTGCCAGTATACTAACCGTCCTCAACCTCTCCACCTGTTGTTCTCTGCGCCTAGCACTATTCTTGTGATGTTCAATAGCACACTATCTAAGATTAGCTACTGTGACCCCTTTCCAATTTTGCAAGGAAGTCTGCACCCTGACACTCAATGCCTTATTGAGCCCGTCCATTTGCACAGAGACAGCCACCTCTCATTTGCCGAATTAGTGTTTACCAGTGGTCTTATCCAGATGGAGAGTTTTCTATTACTGCAAGAGACAAAAACAAAAAAAAAAGTTTAACAAGCTTCTAGGTCATGCAAAGTATTTCATTCAATCCTTCTCATCTCGTATTAAGGGTCTGTACATGGTCCAACAAACATTTCCAAGCTCATCTTTACTAGGGGCATTACTAGGAATGAATACTTCTTATATAGTAACTGAAAGAAATACCCTGGGGTTACCTTGTCTCTGTCCGCTTTCCTACTGGCAACTACTAATGTGCGGACAGGTTTTTCTCCATTTCTGACGTTACTTTCTTGATTTTTTTGTTTTATTTTTGGGTTTAACTATATATGTACACGAATGATACCATACTTACCTGTTCCTCTCGTCTCAGCCACTTCCCCTACAGGCTACTGTTATGATTCCCGTACTCCAGACCAGAGGTGATCTTATGGCAGAGGTCTGAGTACTGGGAAGATATGCTGGTTGTGGGAGCAGGAGAGCCTAGTAACCCCTGGCGCCCTAACTCCGTTGTCTCGCCCGTGTTATCAGAAATCCCCTGCGAGACTATGGTTGCTTGAGCCCATGGCAGCCGCGTTCGAAGGGCGGATTATGTCTGCCCAACCCCGATGCCCCCGCAGGTCTTAATGGGAGACAAAGGGAAATCCGAGACAGGGTGATAACAAGGGGCCCTCTGACTAAGCAACCAGGCCAGGGGTTACAAGCTAACTAACTTAAACCAAAGGTATGTGCGGACTAGCCGCCAGGGAAAAGGACAACCAAAGATCCACTGATCCGTTACTCCTATCCAGCACCGCTGGATACCAGAGTGGATCTGTGGGAGCGGAATCCTCTGCAAAAGCTCCAGAACACAAATAAACTAAATAATAAACAGTAAGCGGACAAGCCGCAACACACGGCTGCGCCGCGACTCACGAACACCACAGGATGTTAAAGGTGCTCGGTCAGACTCCAGGAATAGATGACAAACTTCCGAGTACAGGATCACTGAGGACAGGAACAACCGGATTGAGCAGGACTGGAAACTCTCTGTAGCTGACACAGGCAAACAGGAAGCTATCACCGGCGTCTGTAAGAAGTCCTGAGAGTGCCTTTATTCAGGAACCCTCCAATCAGAATCCAGACAAGGTAATCTCAGGTAATGCAGTGCAGCTTGCATGCTGCACGGCCAGCACACCAAAATATAATTAGAACAGACCCAGCAACGGGGAACGCGGCCGAACGTGGCGTCCCCGTTGCTAAGGTCAGAGCGGCTCCGTGCGCCCGGCGTCTAGCGTTGCCAGGGAGCCGGCGGCTGTACGCGCACGGCATCCCTGGTTGCTAGGCGCCGGGCCGCACCGACGAGCGGACCCCGGAGCCTAACAGTACCCCCCCCTTGAGGAGGGGTCAAGGAACCCCTAAAGCCAGGTTTCTGAGGAAATTCTCGAAAAAATGCCCTTTTGAGCCTCGGGGCATGAAGATCCTCATCCAGGACCCAAGACCTTTCCTCTGGCCCATAACCTCTCCAATGTACCAAAAAATAAAGCCGACCCGGGACAACTTGGAATCGAGAACCTTCTCCACCAAGAACTCCTGCTGACCCTGTACATTTATTGGTGATCTCCCCTGAGATATTTTACGAGGAAATCTACTAGACGAAACATATGGTTTCAGCAATAAGCAATGGAAGGTATTTCCGATCCGCAAAGTTTTTGGTAAACGTAACCGGAAAGCAACTGGATTGACTTTTTTGATAATGTGAAATGGTCCAATAAATTTAGGACCCAATCTGGCTGAGGTTTGTCGAAGTTTAATGTTGCGAGTCGACAACCACACCCTGTCTCCTACTTTAAAAGTGCACGGCCGCCGGAGCCTGTCAGAAATTTTTTTTCCCCGGAATGCTGCTTTTCTGAGAGCCAGGTGCACTTTTTTCCAAATAAGTTTAAGATGAGAGGTCAGGGCCAGAGAGGAGACAGAGGAATGTTGAAAAAATGAATTAGCTCTGGGGTGAAAACCAAAAACTGCAAAAAATGGAGACACATTGGTGGAGGAATGACAGGCATTATTATAAGCAAACTCCGCCAATGGAAGAAACTCAGACCAGTCATTTTGGAGTTTGGCCGAGTACAAACGCAAATATTGTTTTAGAGATTGGTTAACTCGTTCAGTCTGCCCATTGGATTGGGGATGATAGCCGGACGTTAAAGATAATTTCATCTTTAACGAAGCACAAAAAGACTTCCAAAATTGTGCAATGAATTGTGGACCCCGATCAGAAACAATATCAGTGGGTAAGCCATGGAGTCTGAAAACATGGCGGAGGAACAAGACTGCCAATCCCTGGGCAGATGGCAATCGGGGAAGAGCAATGAAATGGGCCATTTTGCTAAAACGGTCCACTACCACCCATATGACTCGGCATCCGGCTGACAGAGGGAGGTCCACCACAAAATCCATGGAGATATGCGACCATGGCCTAAGAGGAACATTCAAGGGCATAAGTTGACCTATAGGCAAAGAACGGGGAACTTTATGCTGTGCACAGACCTGACACGAAAAAACAAACTCTTTAATGTCTTTGGAAAGACCAGGCCACCATACTGAGCGGGAGACTAATTCCAAAGTCTTAGCGATTCCCGGATGCCCGGCAACTTTGCTATCATGAAACTCCGTCAAAACAGTTGCTCTCAAAAACTCAGGGACAAAAAGACGACCAGCAGGAGTATTTCCAGGAGCTTGATGTTGAAGCAGCTTTAACTGGGTAAATACATCCTGTGTGAGGCCTGCCCGAATGACTGAAGACGGAAGTATGGGAGTAACAGGACTGTTGTCTTGAACTGGAAGAAAACTGCGTGACAGGGCATCTGCCTTAGTATTCTTGGAACCTGGCCTGAAGGTGATAATGAATTTGAAACGAGTAAAAAATAAAGCCCAACGAGCCTGCCGGGCATTCAGTCGTTTAGCTGATTCAATGTATTGAAGATTTTTGTGATCAGTCAAAACTGAAATGGTATGAGTCGCTCCTTCAAGCCAATGCCTCCACTCCTCGAAAGCCCATTTAATAGCCAGCAATTCCCGGTTACCAACATCGTAGTTGGATTCTGCAGATGAGAATTTCCTGGACATAAAGGCACAAGGATGTAATTCAAGGGAATCCGGATCCTTCTGAGAAAGGATAGCCCCTACTCCAACCTCCGAGGCATCAACCTCAACAATGAAAGGCAATTCTGGGTTGGGATGTCTAAGGACAGGGGCTGAGACAAAGGCTTGTTTCAAGGCCTGAAAAGATAACTCAGCTTCACGTGACCAATTGGTAGGATCTGCTCCCTTCTTAGTCAGTGCCACAATGGGAGCAACTAGGTCAGAGAAAGAGTGAATAAATCTTCTATAGTAGTTCGCAAACCCTAAAAAGCGCTGAATTGCTTTTAAGTTGGTGGGTTGCGCCCAACTAAGGATGGCTTGGAGCTTCTTTGGTTCCATACGGAATCCCCGAGGGGAAATAATGTACCCTAAAAAGGATACCTCCGTGACATGAAATTCACACTTCTCCAGCTTGGCATATAGGTGATTTTCACGTAATTTCTTTAGAACCTGACGCACCTGGGTAACATGTTGTTCTACAGAGTCAGAATATATCAAAATATCGTCTAAGTAGACTACAACGAATCTTCCAAGAAATTCACGGAGCACATCGTTAATGAGATCCTGGAAAACTGCCGGAGCGTTAGACAGGCCAAATGGCATAACCAGATACTCATAGTGGCCTGACTGAGTACTGAATGCCGTTTTCCACTCATCCCCTGACTTGATTCTGATGAGGTTATATGCTCCTCTCAGGTCAATCTTAGAAAAAATCACAGCCGAACGTAGCTGATCAAAGAGGACAGAGATCAGCGGCAGAGGGTAAGTATTCTTTACTGAGATTTTATTCAAAGCTCTAAAGTCAATGCAGGGTCTGAGTGAACCATCCTTCTTCTCTACGAAGAAGAAACCTGCACTTAAAGGGGATTTAGATGGCCTGATAAATCCTTTCCCAAGGCTTTCTTTCACATACTCATTCATGGCCACAGTTTCAGGACCAGACAATGCATATAACCTTCCTTTAGGCAACGTGGCACCAGGAATTAGCTCAATGGCACAATCATAAGGCCTATGGGGAGGCAGAAGATCCGCATTGCCCTTGGAAAATACATCAACAAAATCCTGGTATTCCCCAGGAATGGGTGCGGGAACGGCGGCAGCTACTCGGATAGGAAGCGTAATACATTCTTTATTACAGATGGTACCCCATTGTAAGATCTCCCCCGACTGCCAATCAATGATGGGATTATGAAAGGCCAGCCAAGGGTGACCCAGAACCACAGGAACCGCTGGACAATGGGTAAGGAAAAACTCAATCTTTTCAGAATGCAGAGCTCCTACCGAGAGTAAAACAGGAGGTGTGCATAGAGAAATAACCCCATTGGACAAGGGACTCCCATCTAAACCATGCATGGTGACACACCTACCCAAGGTTAACTGAGGAATACCTAAGGCCTTGGCCCATGTTAAATCCATAAAGTTCCCTGCAGCTCCACTGTCCACAAAAGCAGAAACCGAGGAACAGAGGCTGCCAAAGGAAACTTTAGCAGGAACTAACAGTGAATTATTTGAGGAGATAAGCTGCAGACCAAAGTGAACCCCCTCACAACTCACTTGGTCAGGAAGTTTCCCGACTTGTTCGGACAACTACGGGCAAAATGTCCCTTACCTCCACAGTATAAACAAAGACCAGAATTTTGCCTCCTGGTTCTTTCTTCAGGAGACAATTTGGAAAGACCTATCTGCATAGGCTCCTCCATGTCTACAGGAATGGAAAGAACACAAGGAGTAGACCCGACAGATGCCCCTTTTTCAGCCCTCCGCTCTCTGAACTGACGATCTATCTTAATAGAGAGCTCCATGAGTTTATCGAGAGTCTCAGGAGCGGGATACTGAAGGAGACTGTCTTTTATAGATTCAGATAAGCCGAGGCGAAACTGACTGCGTAGGGCTGGGTCATTCCATCCACAGTCGTTCGACCAACGGCGAAACTCCGTACAATAACTCTCTGCGGGATTCCTACCCTGTCTAAGAGCACGTAACTGACTCTCAGCGGACGCCTCTCTATCAGGGTCGTCATACAATAGCCCTAAAGATTTTAAAAAGGCGTCTACAGACGATAAGGCCGGATCGTCTGTCTTTAAACCAAAAGCCCAGGTCTGAGGATCCCCCTGAAGCAGAGAAATAATAATTCCAACCCGCTGAGCCTCCATACCTGAGGAGACTGGTCTTAAACGAAAATAAAGTTTACAAGACTCTTTAAAATTAAAAAACTGTTTTCTATCCCCAGAAAAACGGTCAGGCAGATGCATTTTTGGTTCAGGGATGACCCTCGGGGAAGTCCGTAAATGATCTTCCTGTGACCTCACCCGGAGGGACAGATCCTGAACCATCTGAGTAAGTTCTTGAATCTGACTAACTAGAAGCTGGCCAGGATTTGGCCCAACACCGGCGGGATTCATGAGGCCGACAAAATCTCCCAACTGAATAAGTAAAAAAAAGATTAACTCCTGTTAATTTAAATTTTTTCTTTTGTCTGGCCGGTGATAATGTTATGATTCCCGTACTCCAGACCAGAGGTGATCTTATGGCAGAGGTCTGAGTACTGGGAAGATATGCTGGTTGTGGGAGCAGGAGAGCCTAGTAACCCCTGGCGCCCTAACTCCGTTGTCTCGCCCGTGTTATCAGAAATCCCCTGCGAGACTATGGTTGCTTGAGCCCATGGCAGCCGCGTTCGAAGGGCGGATTATGTCTGCCCAACCCCGATGCCCCCGCAGGTCTTAATGGGAGACAAAGGGAAATCCGAGACAGGGTGATAACAAGCGGCCCTCTGACTAAGCAACCAGGCCAGGGGTTACAAGCTAACTAACTTAAACCAAAGGTATGTGCGGACTAGCCGCCAGGGAAAAGGACAACCAAAGATCCACTGATCCGTTACTCCTATCCAGCACCGCTGGATACCAGAGTGGATCTGTGGGAGCGGAATCCTCCGCAAAAGCTCCAGAACACAAATAAACTAAATAATAAACAGTAAGCGGACAAGCCGCAACACACGGCTGCGCTGCGACTCACGAACACCACAGGATGTTAAAGGTGCTCAGTCAGACTCCAGGAATAGATGACAAACTTCCGAGTACAGGATCACTGAGGACAGGAACAACCGGATTGAGCAGGACTGGAAACTCTCTGTAGCTGACACAGGCAAACAGGAAGCTATCACCGGCGTCTGTAAGAAGTCCTGAGAGTGCCTTTATTCAGGAACCCTCCAATCAGAATCCAGACAAGGTAATCTCAGGGAACGCGGCCGAACGTGGCGTCCCCGTTGCTAAGGTCAGAGCGGCTCCGTGCGCCCGGCGTCTAGCGTTGCCAGGGAGCCGGCGGCTGTACGCGCACGGCGTCCCTGGTTGCTAGGCGCCGGGCCGCACCGACGAGCGGACCCCGGCGCCTAACAGCTACACTCTTCTTTTACCGGTTGGATACTCCTCTGGGTGCATGAGAAATGGCTGAAAACGATCAGGTCACCTTCTCCTCCTAAATAAAACTTCAACATTCATTAGTACATATATAGGTTACAGTCATATTTTTCATATTTTTATTATTTTCTATAGTTTGTATGTTGGCCGTAACTGCTTCCACATCTACATATGGCGGTGTACTTGCATTCTCTTTTTTTTCCCTTCCTACTTATTTATTGTTGCTACAAGTTCAAACAGTTCTTATATTTCCATTCTTGTCTTATATGACTTTGGTTAAACATACCACCTGCAATACCTTAGGATCAAACTCACCAACCCCTCTTGATGCCACAGGTTTAAACACTTTGTATGTCTGACCCTTTGTTTTCGGGATTTTATCAGACATATTCTTATCCTTAAGTTCTGCTATACCTCTTGTTCAAAGCTGCTCACCTTAGGGAATGGTACCCTATCTTTGTCAGTCATACATTCCCATTCAGACAAAAAGTCTTCAGCGTGTGGACCATATTTCCCACACATAATACTTTTTCTTTTAAACTTCGCTGACCCCCTGGGCCGCGTCTCTTCAACCTGAACCCTGGTTAAACGTCCCTTACTTGAGCAACTGGATCCCATAATTGTGGGCCTTTTCCCACAAACACCAAAATACTCAATATAAGATGACAGTGAAAGTTCTCGGAGCACTCTTCACCCGCTCACGCCCACGTTGGCCAGTACTACCATACACTGTCGATAGCAAAGGCAATGTACCCAACTTACGGCTCCTATCAGACCTTACAACACTGTAATTTATTTCGGTGGAAGTTCTGTTTGGAATATTTTCCTGAGAGAGGCAGCGAAAAATTCCTTTTCGGTATCTTTCAACTGGAATTGTTTGTAGGATGAAAAACAAAGAAATTAGATAACTATCCTTCACCCTTTCCAGTGAAGCCCACCAGGGAGATTTCCCGATGTTGTCGAAGAAAAACCCCTTTTGTCTATGCAATCACGTTTGCGTATGCTCTCCCACAGCGCATATGACACAATGGTATCATGTTGTGCTTTGCAGAACACATGGACATGCGATGCAATAGCACAGCCTATAAATACTAGTTATCTATATGCCCTACGATTGCTGTAGACCACCTAGCCTAGACCACTCCAGACCACTTCAGACCACTTCAGTGTATGGGATCACTAAGACCACTTCAGACCACATCAGTTCTAATCACGCAGGGTAGCAAACCCTACGCCGCCGGGCCTCTACTAACCCGGTGTTACCACTTCAGACCACTTCAGTTTCTGGGTTCAGTTCCACTCTGTCCGCTTTCACTCACTCAAATACACTTTGGTTTTTCTGTACAGAAAATTTTAATTAATTCAGATAGGCAGCTTTACCACAGAGGCAATACAGTTTTTAAACTAAATTTAGAGTAACCTGCTTTTGAAATCTGATAGTTATGTGCTATTGTATTAAATGTCTACTATCCCACCTTTGAACTAAACGACACTATTGTATAATTTGTACTTAGCGCCCGCATTCTTATGCACTTTGCGTAAACATGCGACCGTGCGTGTCCCTTGCGCTGCGTGCGCAGTCCTTTACTTTGTCCGAGACACGTGTACAAAACCCTGCGTCCGCAATAAAACAAACCACACAGCTTCTATAAATGTGAGCAATACTAACTACTATTGCCCACTAGACACAACTTGTTCTGTATAAACTTTTATGCAGACCTGCGTTTGTGTCTTTACGCTTACTTCCTTAAAATACTGTTATTTCAGTTTTAACTATATAGCAACAAATGTATCCTATTTCACACAGATCTATAATGACTCTAGCAATAATCAATAATTTAAATGATATGATTCAGATTGGATAGCTATCTTGCAGAACATACACTGATATAAATATACACATAATTATAATAATATTATATATATGTACCATTCACTGGTCTCCTATGAGACTCATTTACCCATTCAGTGCTTCTAATTTGCATATCAACAGAGGTTCATATGCCTGTTCAAGAGGGTAGTGGGACAGGTTAATTAACATTTCAATGGCTATCCTAAACTAGCAAGCAGATTTAACTAAATCCTGGAGGAAAAAGGAAAAAAACTTTGTTTATATCTGTGTATAATTCTTACATCAAGTATTTATCTCACTATTAACTCTCACTAGGCCCAATTGAAACTATTTGTAAATGACTATGGCATGGGTTAAATAAATGCATTGGTAACTCATAAATGGTGTTTGATGTGACCAAGGAAAGCTGATTGTTCTGAGCAGAACTGAAATTACCTTCCTAAAATGGCCACTACTCCTCCCCTTCCACATCCATGAGGGTTACACAAAATGGTGGACAGGCCATGTGACTAGTCCAAAATGGAGGACAGACCATGCGGCTTCCTTTGTCCCAAAGAAATCACACACCATACAAGCACCAGAAGTTATTTTAGGCCCAAGTAAAAAAAAAACTATATCAAGGCTATGCAGCAACTTTTAAACCTACTAAACAGATAAACAATCCAATCTAAATCAAACACAATATGACTTATTTGAACCTTGTTTTGCAACAATAAAAATACATTTTAGCATCTTAAATATTATGAGAAACGCATTGTCCCTTGAAATTTCATATCATTGGCTTACTGATAACACAACAATACATTAACGTGGATGTTATTTTCATCAGCTTCGCGATGCATCCATCGGAGCCGGTCAATTACAGCCGCAGTTGTAATGTACAGTGCATCATTAAGACCCTGATATCCCGTAAGAGCCCTCATCTGTGAATGCCAAATTGTTTCCTCACAAATATTTAAAATGCCAGCTCTAATATATATTGTAAACGCCTGCACATCTTATTACCATGTGCCATGAATGTGCACTATACATAGCAAAACACTGCATCCCATAAGAGAAAACAATACACCCACACATTATCTGAGTTCCAAAGCTCATTGATGTATATATTTGTTATTAAAAGGATATGGATTCAATATATTACAAAGTACAGTATACCTATAGTTACATGGTTACACTCACACAGTAAGCAGTTAAAACATACAGCCACATATAGTTACATACAGTTACATGCCAGCACACAATACCATTATCCTTAAGTTATATAAATTCGTCTTTCAATATCACTCTCTCTCTCTGTAAAGTAATGCTGGGACTCCATCTTCCTCTGAGACCAAAACAGGAACTGTGCTGGCAATAACTCCATCATCGTCTCAGACCTTACAGCAACTGAGCTCCTGTGTGATCAACAAGTATTATCTAGTTTGGGGGAGGGGACTCTCATTCATGATGAGTCACTAGTTTCTTTGTATGTGCTAATCAGGTTCAGCCTTGAAGACATCCAAAGGGCTGGCCTGAGTTTCCTGTCCACAACCTGTTTGGAATATCTATTGTTCTAATAAAAGTGATTTTAGTTTTTATACATTTAATCATAATTATCTGCTGCAATGTCCCACAACTTCACAACAAGCATGAAATGAATCTACACATCAATCTGGTTGCTTCAATAGTAAACATGACTGGTCTATCTTGTTTCGTTCAAATAATACACATACATGACACCACTCCATCATATACAATTCTAAATCATCATGATGTCTGGCGCTTGATACCACCACAATTATGTACTGCATGAAATAAGTGTCGAATCCATCTCTGTGGCATGTCCGTGTAAATGCGTGTGTTACCATATATTGCTGTGCTCGCTGCGCGTATTTGCAAGTATAGCGACTCATAATGTGTGTAGTTTGTATGTTCTCTTTATATAATATTATTGACTTCGACAATATATATATAAAAGAGTATAACGTGCTTTACCTGGTGCAATATGTATAATGTGCTTTACCTGGGGCAATGTGTATAACATGCTCTGCCTGGAGCAAAGTGTATAACGTGTTCTACCTGGTGCAATGTGTGTAATATGCTCTACCTGGTGCAATGTGTATAATGTGCTCTATCTGGCACAAAGTGTATAACGTACTTTACCTGGTGCAGTGTGTATAATGTGCTCTGCCTGGCGCAAACTGTATACCGTGCTCTACCTGGCGCAAAGTGTAGATTTTGCTCTATCTGGCAGAATATGTATAACGTGCTTAACCTGGCACAATGGCCCTCATTCCGAGTTGTTCGCTCGCTAGCTGCTTTTAGCAGCATTGCACACGCTAGGCCGCCGCCCTTTGGGAGTGTATCTTAGCTTAGCAGAATAGCGAACGAAAGATTATCAGAATTGCGATTAAATAATTCTTAGCAGTTTCTGAGTAGCTCGAGACTTACTCCTACATTGCGATCAGCTCAGCCCGTTTCGTTCCTGGTTTGACGTCACAAACACGCCCTGCGTTCGGCCAGCCACTCCCCCGTTTCTCCAGACACTCCCGCGTTTATCCTGGCACGTCTGCGTTTTTCCGCACACTCCCAGAAAACGGTCAGTTTACGCCCAGAAACACTGCTTTCCTGTCAATCACACTCCGATCACTTCAACAATAAAAATTCTTCGTTCGGACGTGAGCAAATCTACTAAGTTTTGTGCTAAAATACTTAGCGCATGCGCACTGCGTACCATGCACATGCGCATTTTTGCTTTAATCGCTCCGTTGCGAAAATCGGCAATGAGCGAACAACTCGGAATGACCCCCAATGTGTATAGGAGGTTCTACCTGGTGCACTGTGTATAAGCGGCACTACTGTGTGGTGTAATGTGAATTGGCACTATTATGTGGCCACGTCCCTTCCCCACTAAGCCACGCCCCTAAAATTTTGCGCCGCGCACTTTATATACCTTCATGTATGCTGGCCTTCTGAGCAGTAATCCCTCCCCATTTGACAGACTCCACCCCCTCAAAAGTCCCCCACCCCTATTAGGGCTGCTTCCATAAATTTCCCGGGCTGGTTTTGATCCCAATCCGCCCCTGCTCAGCACTGTGTATCAGCTCTTTTCTCCTGTACACGGCCCTTTGTGTGTCAGTGACAGTCCCTTCTCCTGTACCCCGCCCTATCTCTGATAGTTCCTTTTCCTGTACACAGCCCTGAGTGTGTCAGCCCCTTTCTTATTTACCCAGTCCTTTGTGACAGCCCCTTCTCCTGTACCCAGCCCTGTGTTTGTCAGCCTCTTTCACCTGTTCCCAGCCCTGTGTGGTTGCGGCGCATTTGGGAGGATTTTGAGATAATCACCAGGCTGTAAACGGGTTATCCAAGTCGGATGACCCAGGTAATCCATTTTCACTGCAGCTCACCCATTAAAGACCCACTAAAAACCCTGCTTGTTACCAGGGTAAAAATAAGATTTTACTTACCGGTAAATCTATTTCTCGTAGTCCGTAGTGGATGCTGGGGACTCCGTAAGGACCATGGGGAATAGACGGGCTCCGCAGGAGACATGGGCACTTTAAGAAAGAATTTAGATTCTGGTGTGCTCTGGCTCCTCCCTCTATGTCCCTCCTCCAGACCTCACTTAGAGAAACTGTGCCCGGAAGAGCTGACAGTACAAGGAAAGGATTTTGGTAATCCAGGGCAAGACTCATACCAGTCACACCAATCATACCGTATCACTCGTGATAAACTTACCCAGTCAACAGTATGAACAACAAAAGAGCATCAGTTCAACCCTGATGCAACTATAACATAGCCCTTATTGCAGCAATAACTATATACAAGTATTGCAGAAGAAGTCCGCACTTGGGACAGGCGCCCAGCATCCACTACGGACTACGAGAAATAGATTTACCGGTAAGTAAAATCTTATTTTCTCTAACGTCCTAGTGGATGCTGGGGACTCCGTAAGGACCATGGGGATTATACCAAAGCTCCCAAAACGGGCGGGAGAGTGCGGATGACTCTGCAGCACCAATTGAGCAACAATAGGTCCTCATCAGCCAGCGTATCAAACTTGTAGAACTCTGCAAAAGTGTTTGAACCTGACCAAGTATCAGCTCGGCATAGTTGTAATGCCGAAACCCCTCGGGCAGCCGCCCAAAAAGAGCCCACGTTCCTAGTGGAATGGGCTTTAACTGATTTTGGCAGCGGCAATTCAGCCGCAGAATGAGCCTGCTGAATCGTGTTACAGATCCAGCGAGCAATAGTTTGCTTTGAAGCATAAGCACCCAGCTTGTTGGATGCATACAGGATAAACAGCGACTCCGCTTTCCTGACTCTAGCCGTTCTGGCTACATAAACCTTCAAAGCCCTGACCACATCCAGTAACTCGGAATCCTCCAAGTCACGAGTATGCCACAGGCACCACAATAGGTTGGTTCATATGAAAAGATGACACCACTTTTGGCAGAAATTGTGGACGGGTCCGCAATTCTGCTCTATCCATATGGAAAACCAGATAGGGGCTTTTATGTGACAAAGCCGCTAATTCTGACACACGCCTAGCCGAAGCCAAGGCTAATAGCATGACCACCGTCCACGTGAGATATTTTAACTCCACTGTTTTAAGTGGTTCCAACCAGTGTGATTTCAGGAAACTCAACACCACGTTAAGATCCCAAGGTGCCACTGGAGGCACAAAAGGAGACTATGCAGCACTCCCTTTACAAACGTCTGAACTTCTGGTAGAGAAGCCAACTCTTTTTTTAAAGAAAATGGATAGGGCCGAAATCTGGACCTTAATGGAGCCCAATTTCAGGCTCCAATTCACTCCCGACTGTAGGAAGTGGAGGAAACAGCCCAGCTGGAATTCCTCTGTAGGAGCATTCCTGGCCTCACATCAAGAAACATATTTTCGCCATATACGGTGATAATGTTTAGCTGTCACGTCCTTCCTAGCCTTTATCAGCGTAGGAATGACCTCGTCCAGAATGCCCTTTTCTGCTAGGATCCGGCGTTCAACCGCCATGCCATTAAACGCAGCCGTGGTAAGTCTTGGAACAGACAGGGCACCTGTTACAACAGGTCCTGTCTTAGAGGAAGAGGCCACGGGTCCTCTGTGAGCATTTCTTGCAGATCTGGATACCAGGTCCTTCGTGGCCAATCTGGAACAATGAGGATTGTTCTCACTCCTCTTTTTCTTATTAGCCTCAGCACCTTGGTATGAGAGGAAGAGGAGGAAAAACATAGACAGACTGGAACACCCACGGTGTCACCAGGGCGTCTACCGCTATTGCTTGAGGGTCTCTTGACCTGGCGCAATACCTCTGTAGTTTTCTGTTGAGGCGGGATGCCATCATGTCCACCTGTGGCAGTTCCCACCGATATGTGATCTGTGTGAAGACTTCCTGATGAAGTCCCTACTCTCCCGGATGGAGGTCGTGTCTGCTGAGCAAGTCTGCTTCCCAGTTGTCCACTCCCGGGATGAACACTGCTGACAGAGCGCTTACGTGATTCTCCGCCCAGCGAAGAATTCTGGTGGCTTCTGCCATCGCCACTCTGCTCCGTGTGCCGCCTTGGCGGTTCACATGAGCCACTGCGGCGATGTTGTCTGACTGAATCAGAACCGGTTGGTCGTGAAGCAAGTGCTCCGCTTGACGTAGGGCGCTGTATACGGCCCTTAGTTCCAGGATGTTGATGTGAAGGCAAGTCTCTTGACTTGACCACAGACCTTGGAAATTTCTTCCCTGTGTGACTGCTCCCCACCCTCGGAGGCTAGCGTCCGTGGTCACCAGGACCCAGTCCTGACTTCCGAATCTGCGTCCCTCTAGAAGGTGAGAACTCTGCAGCCACCACAGGAGTGACACCCTGGCCCTGGGGGACAGGGTGATTAACCAATGCATCTGAAGATGTGATCCGGACCACTTGTCCAGTAAGTCCCATTGGAAGGTCCTCGCATGGAACCTGCCGAAGGGAATGGCCTCGTATGATGCCACCATCCTTCCCAGGACTCGAGTGCAGTGATGCACTGACACCTGTTTTGGTTTTAATAGATTCCTGACCAGTGTCATGAGCTCCTGAGCTCTCTCTATCGGGAGATAAACCCTTTTCTGGTCTGTGTCTAGGATCATTCCTAGGAGAGGCAGATGAGCTGTAGGAACCAACTGCGACTTTGGAATATATAGAATCCAGCCGTGTTGCCGTTACACTTCCAGAGAAAGTGATACGCTGTTCAGCAACTGCTCTCTTGATCTCGCTTCTATGAGGAGATCGTCCAAGTACGGGATAATTGTGACACCTTGCTTCCGCAGGAGCAACATCATTTCCGCCATTACCTTGGTGAATATTCTCGGGGCCGTGGAGAGACCAAACGGCAATGTCTGAAATTGGTAATGACAATCCTGTACCGCAATTCTGAGGTACGCCTGATGAGGTGTATAAATGGGGACATGAAGGTATGCATCCTTTATGTCCAGAGACACCAAAAAATCTCCCCCTTTCAGGCTTGCGATGACCGCTCTTAGCGATTCCATCTTGAACGTGAACCTTTTCAGGTATATGTTCAGGGATTTTTAAATTCAATATGGGTCTGACCGAACCGTCCGGTTTCGGGACTACAACATGGTCGAATAATAACCCCCTCCTTGTTGAAGGAGGGGAACCTTGACCACCACCTGTTGAAGATACAATATGTGAATTGCAGTTAACACTATTTCCCTCTCGTGGGGGGAAGCCGGCAGGGCCGTCGGTGAGGGGGCATCTCCTCAAAGTCCAGCTTGTATCCCTGAGACACAATATCTATTGGCCAGGGATCCAACAGGGAGTGAACCCACTTGTGGCTGAACTTACGAAGACGTGCCCCCACCGGGCCTAGCTCCGCCTGTGGAGCCCCAGCGACATGCGGTGGATTTTGTAGAGGCCGGGGAGGACTTCTGTTCCTGGGAACTAGCTGTGTTGTGCAGCTTCTTTCCTCTGCCCCTGCCTCTAGCAAGAAAGGACGCACCTCGGACTTTCTTGTTTCTTTGTGTTCGAAAGGCAGCATTTGATAATGTCGTGCTTTCCTAGGCTGTGCAGGAATATAAGGCAAAATATCAGAATTACCAGCTATAACTGTGGAGACCAGGTCCGAGATCCCTTCTCCACACAAACCTCAGCCTTCCATATGCCTCTTAAGTCGGCATCATCTGTCCTTTGCATATACTACAGGACACGTCAAGCAGAAATTGACATAGCGTTGACTCTAGAACCCAGTAGACTAATGTCTCTTTGGGCATGTTTTATATATATATCTCTTAAGACAGCATCTTTAATATATATATATCTCTATATATACATATATATATATACATACTAGGGTCTCAATCTCAGCTGATAAGGTACCAGTCCACGCTGCTACAGCGCTATAAACCCATGCCGACACAATCGCCGGTCTGAGTAGTGTACCAGACTGTGCACGCTATCTGCAGGATCCCTGAGGATAGCTGTTAAGTCAGGGCTACCTTTTGTGACACCCTAGGGGAAGATTCCCATCGTATCCTGGCCCTAGTAAGGAAAGGATACTCCCTGAGAATTCTTTGTGGGAAACTGCAGTCTCTTGTCTGGAGATTCCCGCTCTTTTTCATCATGAGAGGAGGGAAATTTACCTCAGCTTTCTTCCCCTTAAACATGTGTACCCTTGTGTCAGGGACAGATGAGTCATCAGTGATATGCAAATCATCTTTTATTACTATAATCATATATTGAATACTAACTTTGCATTATCGTAGTTGACACTGGAGTCAGACTCCGTGTCGATATCAGTGTCTATTATTTTGGATAGTGATCATTGAGAGACTCTGAAGGTCTCTGCGACATAGGGACAGACATGGGTAGATTCCCTTTTTTTTACCAAGTGGTAAAGAGGGATCAGGCGCTAATGGATGTTGCATTTCTAATGCTGCTGCTAAAAAATTTGGGGTAGTCAAACCCAAAAATACATACAAATACACAAGCACAATAGCAGCGCCAACGGAATGATTAACTAATGAATAAGAAGGATTGAGTGAAAAAAACTGATCACAATTTAATTAGACATATTATTAAAATACATTAAAAACCATAACATGGCCACTGGATAAATAAAAACATTCAGTCAAGTAGCTGCCTATCTAGTGTAGTCCGTTCCTATTTAAAATGGACTGGTAGAGAATTGGGTGAAAAGACTGGAGGTGGACCAAAGATGCAGTCCCACAAAGGTAATTACCACATTAAGCCGCTGGAGGTGTAGTCCCTTGAGAGTGTCTCTTTGGTATACTCAAACCCAAGCAAGGTTTTTTAGGGGTCCTCACTGCAACGTGGTATCCTCCTGTTGTGGAGAAGATTGATGGTACTCCAGATGGATTTGTTCACCTCGATTTTTCTACAAAGTTTAAGATCCAGTCCTGGTCCGAGCACACACAGGCAGCAATAATTCCAAATAGATAGTGGCCAAGAAAGCCTCCTGACGCGTTTCGCTGCAGGCACTGCAGCTTTTTCAAGCTTTGAAAAAGCTGCAGTGCCAGTATGGAATGGAATGGTGTCCAGTAACCTAAGAAGCAGGACCTATCTGCAGAGAGTAGGGCTGCTTCTCTCCCCTCAGTCCCACGATGCAGGGAGTCTGTTGCCAGCAGAGCTCCCTGAAAATAAAAAAAAACTAACAAAATACTTTCTTACAGCAAGCTCAGGAGAGCTCACTGAACAGCACCCAGCTCGTCCGGGCACAGATTCAAACTGAGGTCTGGAGGAGGGACATAGAGGGAGGAGCCAGAGCACACCAGAATCTAAATTATTTCTTAAAGTGCCCATGTCTCCTGCGGAGCCCGTCTATTCCCCATGGTCCTTACGGAGTCCCCAGCATCCACTAGGATGTTAGAGAAAATCCCAGGTCACTTTACTCAAAATTTTTGACTTGTAGCTGTTTCCACTGACAAAAGTCCCGGATTGATGCATACTGTATTCATGTGCAAAAACCTGGGATTTTCATGTCGGTGGAAAAGGAGTGTCAGGGACAGTCTGCAGTGCTAATGTCAGTCACAGGTCTCTGCACAACAGTGTCACTACGGGGCCCATTTATATTTGTGGCCATGGCTGGACTGGCCATCTGGCACTTCTGGCACATGCCAGAAGGGACAATGGGCAGGTGGGCCGAATCAGTCACTCAGAGAGCCGGGAAGGCCGCGCACAGCACAGCCTCCGGCTCTCTGGTCCCATCGTCTCCATGGAAATGGGGGCGTGCCGCGAGTCCATGCCCCCGGACTTGCGGCGCACCCCCGCCCCCAGCAACTGTCGCCATGGTAATGGGGGGCGTGCCACAAGTCCACGCCCCTGTATGTCGTGAGACATGCCTGTGATGCGCGTCCCCCCCCCCCCCCCCCCCCCGTGACGCGTGCCAGGGCCGAATTAAGGGCAGAATTAAGACCCCTGAAACCATAGTTTGCGGATATGGTTTCAGGGGTTAGCCGCAAGTATTTAGTATCCCCTGAATGTATGTCGGAGTACCGCAGCAGGTAATGGAGATTCCTCCAAACCCGCCAGCAGCAGCAACCCCCATATGTTTCTATGGGGGATGCGATGCTGCCAGATTTAGCAACATCTGGTAGCCTGTTGTAGCCTATGGTCTACAGAGTGGGATTGTAGTTCAGGCAGGGTACCCTCTGGAACCCTCTGCCGGAAATGGCCACTGTGCATAGCGGTCAGTGTGCCCAGGCATGCGCAGCAGCCCCAACGCCACACTTAGCATATCCCTGTGCTGTGCCAGGTGAGACATTCACCAAATATGACAGCATTCTACAATGCGATCCTTTGTGCTAATATTGTGCCCAGATTGCATTGCAAATGCGATCAGTGACATTGGGACCTCGGCATCACAAACGCGCAGTGCGGTGCCTGATAACTGCAGAGCTCACATTTGCTTGGTGACAGACTGTAGCTCACAGTTTACAGAGCTAATGTTTTGGATGTGCTTGTTTCTGTTATGATTCCAGTACTTCTGACCAGAGGAGATCTTATGACAAAGGCCAGAGTACTGGAAGGGAATGCTGGTTACGGGAGCAGGAAAGCCTAGTAACCCCTGGCGCCCTAACTCCGTTGTCTCGCCCGTGTTATCAGAAATCCCCTGCGAGACTATGGTTGCTTGAGCCCATGGCAGCCGCGTTTGAAGGGCGGATTATGTCTGCCCAACTCCGATGCCCCCTCAGGTCTTAATGGGAGACAAAGGGAAATCCGAGACAGGGTGATAACAAGGGGCCCTCTGACTAAACAACCAGGCCAGGGGCTACAAGCTAACTAAACTTAAACCAGAAGTATGTGCGGACAAACCGCCAGGGAAAAGGACAACCAAAATCCACTAATCCGTTACTCCTACCCAGCACCGCTGGATACCAGAGTGGATTTGTGGGAGCGGAATCCTCCGCAAAAGCTCCGAGACTCAATATAACAAATAATAAATAGTAAGCGGTCAAGCCGCAACACACGGCTACGCCGCGACTCACGAACACCACAGGATGTTAAAGGTGCTCGGTTAGGACTCCAGGAACAGATGACAACTTCCGAGTACTGGACCACTGAGGACAGGAACGACCGGATAGAGCAGGACTGGAAACACTCTCTGCAACAGATACAGCAAACAGGAAGCTATTACCGGCGTCTGTGAGAAGTCCTGAGAGTGCCTTTAAATGGAAGCCCTCCAATCAGGTGCCAGACAGGGCTAATTACAAACATGCCGTCTAGCTTTGCCAGGGAGCCGGCGGCTGTCCGCGTACGGCGTCCCTGGTTGCTAGGCGCCGGGCCGCACTGACGAGCGGACCCTCGGCGCCTAACAGTACCCCCCCTTGAGGAGGGGTCAAGGAACCCCTAAAGCCAGGTTTCCGAGGAAATTCTCGAAAAAATGCCCTCTTGAGCCTCGGGGCATGGAGATCCTTATCCAGGACCCAAGACCTTTCTTCTGGACCATAACCTCTCCAGTGTACCAGAAAATAAAGTCGACCCCGGGACAATTTGGAATCAAGAACCTTCTCCACCAAGAACTCCTGATGACCCTGTACATCTACTGGTGATTTCCCCTGAGAGATCTTTCGAGGAAATCTACTGGAAGAAACGTATGGTTTCAACAAGGAGCAATGGAACGTATTTCCGATCCGGAGAGCTCTTGGTAAACGTAACCGGAAAGCAACTGGATTGATTTTTTTAATAATATGAAATGGTCCAATAAATTTGGGACCCAATCTGGCTGAGGTTTGTCGAATTTTAATGTTGCGAGTCGACAACCATACCCTATCTCCTACTTTAAAAGTGCAAGGCCGCCGGAGCCTGTCAGAAAATTTTTTCTCCCGAAATGCCGCTTTTCTGAGAGCAAGGTGCACTTTTCTCCAAATGAGTCTGAGATGAGAGGTTAAGGTTATCGAGGAGACAGAGGAATGTTGAAAAAAGGAATTAGCTCTGGGGTGAAAACCAAAAACTGTAAAGAATGGAGACACATTGGTGGAGGAATGACAGGAATTGTTGTAAGCAAACTCCGCCAAAGGAAGAAACTCGGACCAATCATTTTGGAGTTTGGCTGAGTACAAACGCAAATACTGTTTTAATGATTGATTAACTCGCTCAGTCTGCCCGTTGGATTGGGGATGGTAGCCAGACGTTAAAGACAATTTCATCTTTAATGAGGCACAAAAAGACTTCCAAAATTGTGCAATGAATTGTGGACCCCGATCAGAAACAATATCAGTAGGTAACCCATGGAGTCTGAAAACATGGCGGAGGAACAAAACTGCCAATCCCTGGGCAGATGGCAGTCGGGGAAGAGCGATGAAATGGGCCATCTTGCTAAAACGGTCCACTACTACCCATATGACTCGGCATCCGGCTGACAGAGGGAGGTCTACCACAAAATCCATGGAAATATGAGACCATGGCCTGAGAGGAACATTTAAGGGCATAAGTTGCCCGATAGGCAAGGAACGGGGAACTTTATGCTGTGCACAGACCTGACAAGAAAAAACAAACTCCTTAATGTCTTTAGAAAGACCAGGCCACCATACTGAGCGGGAGACTAATTCCAAAGTCTTAGAGATCCCCGGATGCCCGGCAACTTTGCTATCATGAAACTCAGTCAAAACAGTTGCTCTCAAAAACTCAGGGACAAAAAGACGACCAGCAGGAGTATTTCCAGGAGCTTGATGTTGAAGCTGCTTTAACTGGGTAAATAAATCTTGTGTGAGGCCTGCCCGAATGACTGAAGACGGAAGTATGGGAGTAACAGGACTGTTATCTTGAACTGGAAGAAAACTGCGTGATAGGGCATCCGCCTTGGTATTCTTGGAACCTGGCCTGAAGGTGATAATGAACTTGAAACGAGTAAAAAATAAAGCCCAACGAGCCTGCCGGGCATTCAGCCGTTTAGCTGATTCGATGTACTGAAGATTTTTGTGATCAGTCAAAACTGAAATGGTATGTGTTGCTCCCTCAAGCCAATGCCTCCACTCCTCGAAAGCCCATTTAATAGCCAGTAATTCCCGGTTACCAACATCGTAGTTGGATTCAGCAGATGAGAATTTCCTGGACATAAAGGCACAAGGATGTAATTCTAGAGAGTCCGGATCCTTCTGAGACAGGATAGCCCCTACTCCAACCTCCGAGGCATCAACCTCAACAATGAAAGGCAATTCTGGGTTGGGATGTCTGAGGACTGGGGCTGAGACGAAGGCTTGTTTCAAGGCCTGAAAAGATAACTCAGCTTCACGAGACCAGCTGGTTGGATCCGCTCCCTTCTTAGTCAGTGCCACAATGGGAGCAACCAGGTCGGAAAAAGAATGAATAAATCTTCTATAATAATTCGCAAACCCTAAAAAGCGCTGAATTGCTTTTAAGTTGGTGGGTTGCGCCCAACTAAGGATGGCTTGGAGCTTCTTTGGTTCCATACAGAATCCCCGAGGGGAAATAATGTACCCCAAAAAGGATACCTCCGTGACATGAAATTCACACTTCTCCAGCTTAGCATATAGGTGATTTTCACGTAATTTTTGAAGAACCTGACGCACCTGGGTAACATGTTGTTCAATAGAGTCAGAATAGATCAAGATATCGTCTAAGTAAACGACCACGAATCTTCCAAGAAAATCACGGAGCACATCGTTAATGAGATCCTGGAAAACTGCAGGAGCGTTAGACAGGCCGAATGGCATAACCAGATACTCGTAGTGACCCGACTGAGTACTGAATGCCGTTTTCCACTCATCTCCTGACTTGATTCGGATGAGGTTATATGCTCCTCTCAGGTCAATCTTAGAAAAAAATCACAGCCGAACGTAGCTGATCAAAGAGGACAGAAATCAGCGGCAAAGGGTAAGTATTTTTTACTGAGATCTTATTCAAGGCTCTAAAGTCAATGCAAGGTCTGAGTGATCCATCTTTCTTCTCCACAAAGAAGAAGCCTGCACTTAACGGGGATTTAGATGGCCTGATAAATCCTTTCCCTAGGCTCTCTTTAACATACTCATTCATGGCCACAGTTTCTGGTCCGGACAATGCATATAACCTTCCCTTTGGCAATGTGGCACCAGGAATTAGCTCAATAGCACAATCATAAGGCCGATGGGGAGGCAGAATGTCCGCATTGCCCTTGGAAAATACATCAACAAAATCCTGGTATTCCACAGGAATGGGTTCGGGAATGGCAGCAGCTATTCTGATGGGAAACGTAATACATTCCTTATTACAGATGGTACCCCATTGTGAGATCTCCCCCGACTGCCAATCAATGATGGGATTATGAAAGGCCAGCCAAGGGTGACCCAGAACCACTGGAACTGCAGGGCAATGGGTAAGGAAAAATTAAATCTTTTCGGAATGAAGAGCTCCTACCGAAAGTAGAACAGGGGGTGTACAGAGGGAAATAACCCCATTGGACAAGGGACTCCCATCTAAACCATGCATGGTGATACGCCTACCCAAGGTTAACTGAGGAATACCTAAGGCCTTGGCCCACGTTAAGTCCATAAAGTTCCCTGCAGCTCCACTGTCAACAAAAGCCGACACCGAAGAACAGAGGCTGCCAAAGGAAACTTTAGCTGGAACTAACAGGGAATTATTCGAGGAGATAAGCTGCAGACCAAAGTGAACCCCCTCACAATTCACTTGGTCGAGGCATTTCCCGACTTGTTCGGACAATTACGGGCAAAATGTCCCTTACCCCCACAGTACAAACAAAGACCAGCATTTTGCCTTCTGGTTCTTTCTTCAGGAGACAGCTTGGAGAGACCCATCTGCATGGGCTCCTCTATGTCCACAGGAATGGAAAAAACACAAGGAGAAGACCCGACAGGTGCTCCTTTTTCAGCCCTCCGCTCTCTGAGATGACGATCAATCTTAATAGAAAGCTCCATGAGTTTATCGAGAGTCTCAGGAGCGGGATACTGAAGGAGACTGTCCTTTATAGACTCAGATAAGCCGAGGCGAAACTGACTGCGCAGGGCTGGGTCATTCCAGCCACAGTCGTTCGACCAACGGCGAAACTCCGTACAATAAATCTCTGCGGGATTCCTACCCTGTCTGAGAGCACGCAACTGACTCTCGGCGGATGCCTCTCTATCAGGGTCATCATACAAAAGCCCTAAAGACCCCAGAAAGGCGTCTACAGACAACAATGCCGGATCCTCTGTTCTTAAACCAAAAGCCCAGGTCTGGGGATCCCCCTGAAGTAAAGAAATAAGGGCCCTCATTCCGAGTTGTTCGCTCGCAAGGCGAATGTAGCAGAGTTACACACGCTAAGCCGCCGCCTACTGGGAGTGAATCTTAGCTTCTTAAAATTGCGACCGACGTACGCGCAATATTGCGATTACAAACGAGTTAGCAGTTTCAGAGTAGCTCCAGACTTACTCTGCCTGTGCGATCATTTCAGTGCTTGTCGTTCCTGGTTGACGTCACAAACACACCCAGCGTTCGCCCAGGCACTCCCACCGTTTCCCCGGCCACTCCTGCGTTTTTTCCGGAAACGGTAGCGTTTTCAGCCACACGCCCCTGAAACGCCGTGTATCCGCCCAGTAACACCCATTTCCTGTCAATCACATTACGATCGCCGGAGCGAAGAAAAAGCCGTGAGTAAAAATACTTTCTTCATAGTAAAGTTACTTGGCGCAGTCGCAGTGCGAACATTGCGCATGCGTACTAAGCGGATTTTCACTGCGATGCGATGAAAAATACCGAGCGAACAACTCGGAATGAGGGCCAATAATTCCGACCAGCTGAGATTCCGTACCTGAGGAGATTGGTCTTAAACGAAAATAAAGTTTACAAGACTCTTTAAAATTAAAAAAACTGCTTCCTATCACCAGAAAAACGGTCAGGCAAATGCATTTTCGGTTCAGGGACGACCCTCGGGGAAGTCCGTAAAAGATCTTCCTGCGACTTCACCCGAAGGGAAAGATCCTGAACCATCTGAGTAAGTTCTTGAATCTGGCTAACTAGAAGCTGGCCAGGATTTGGCCCTAAACCAGTGGGATTCATGAGGCCGACAAATCTTCCAAACTGAATAAGGGAAAAAATCAAACCTTGTTTAATTTTAAGTTTTGGTGTGGCCGGTAATAATGTTATGATTCCAGTACTTCTGACCAGAGGAGATCTTATGACAAAGGCCAGAGTACTGGAAGGGAATGCTGGTTACGGGAGCAGGAAAGCCTAGTAACCCCTGGCGCCCTAACTCCGTTGTCTCGCCCGTGTTATCAGAAATCCCCTGCGAGACTATGGTTGCTTGAGCCCATGGCAGCCGCGTTTGAAGGGCGGATTATGTCTGCCCAACTCCGATGCCCCCTCAGGTCTTAATGGGAGACAAAGGGAAATCCGAGACAGGGTGATAACAAGGGGCCCTCTGACTAAACAACCAGGCCAGGGGCTACAAGCTAACTAAACTTAAACCAGAAGTATGTGCGGACAAACCGCCAGGGAAAAGGACAACCAAAATCCACTAATCCGTTACTCCTACCCAGCACCGCTGGATACCAGAGTGGATTTGTGGGAGCGGAATCCTCCGCAAAAGCTCCGAGACTCAATATAACAAATAATAAATAGTAAGCGGTCAAGCCGCAACACACGGCTACGCCGCGACTCACGAACACCACAGGATGTTAAAGGTGCTCGGTTAGGACTCCAGGAACAGATGACAACTTCCGAGTACTGGACCACTGAGGACAGGAACGACCGGATAGAGCAGGACTGGAAACACTCTCTGCAACAGATACAGCAAACAGGAAGCTATTACCGGCGTCTGTGAGAAGTCCTGAGAGTGCCTTTAAATGGAAGCCCTCCAATCAGGTGCCAGACAGGGCTAATTACAAACATGCCGTGCAGCTGCCATACTGCACGGCCAGGAACAAGTGTGGTAATTAACTTTGGACCCAGCAACGGGGAACGCGGTCCGACAGTGGCGTCCCCGTTGCTAGGGTCTGTGCGGCTCCGTGCGCCCGGCGTCTAGCGTTGCCAGGGAGCCGGCGGCTGTCCGCGTACGGCGTCCCTGGTTGCTAGGCGCCGGGCCGCACTGACGAGCGGACCCTCGGCGCCTAACAGTTTCCTGGTGCCAGCATAACTTGTTATTTCTGAGTCACCCAGATCACATAGTTTATTACTGCTAGGTGCCACAGACTGCTGTGCTTATACAGTAGCGGATCTTGCCACGGGCAAGCAGGACTTTTGCCCGGGGTGCCGCCTTCCGGAGGGCGCCGGCGCCTTCCGGAGGGCGCCGCACCATGGTAAGATCCGCTGCTGCTGTGGTGCCCCCCGCTGCCGCGGCCCGCTGTCCGTTGTGAAGGGAAACTAGACACTACTCGTCTAGTTTCCCTTCGTGGGCTGCCCGCTGTGAAGGGAAACTAGACGCTATGCGTCTAATTTCCCTTCCTGGAGAGGACCTTCACTGTAATGATGTGCGGTGCGCGTTGACGTCATCGCGTACCGCACAGCAAAGGTCCTCTCCACAAAGGGAACTAGACGCTTAGCGTCTAGTTTACCTTCGTGGAGAGGACCTTTGCTGTGCGGTGTGCGATGACGTCATTGCGCACCGCACATCCTACAACAGTACAGGGGGCGTAACTGACCACGCCCCCTGTATGAAGCTACGCCCCCTAATGCCGCCCGGAGCGCCAGAAGCCCCGGAACCGGCCCTGTGCTTATACCTACTGGGTGCCACAAACTGCTGAGCTTATGCTGGGTGCCATAGACTGACTGTACACTGCTGCTGAATGACACACAGATTACATAGTTTATTGATGATGAGTGACACAGATTCAAGCTTATTGTTGTTGGGTGTCACAGGCAGGGCCGTTTCTTGGGGCAGGCGAGCAGTGCAACCGCACTGGGCGCCCGCCGCGGCACTAACTGTGGCTCCCTGCTTCCCCCTCCTATTTCTCCCCGAGTAACCCGCTCGGGGGATGGAGTTTCACGGAATGACGCGGTTGCGTCGTTACGTCACGACGCACCCCCGTCACTACGCAAGACTCCCCCCCCCCCCCGAGCGGAGTACAGAGGGGGATCCAAGTTAGGAAGAGGGAAAGGCCGGCGCGAGGAGCGACTGGTGAGGCGGGCCGAAGAGCGGTAATCGCCTCTGTAAGTATTCTCTCTCTCAATGTGTAAAATGGGGACACCTGCCGTAATGTGTGAAATGGGGACTCTTGCCTGCCGTAGTGTGGGGATTTAATGTATCAAGGGCATTGCGGTGTGTGGCGTAATATGGTGCAGTGGGCATTACTGTGTGGGGCTTAATATGGCAGAATTTTTTTTTCCTGTGGTGGTCGTGATCTGTTGGAGCAGGGTCAAAAACTGGATTGTGAGGTAGTCTTTTCAGACGAGGCCATGCCCTTTTAAATGAGGCCACACCCATTTAGATGAGGCCACGCCCCCTTGCCGGGTGTGCACGCAAGTTTTTTTTTATCTAGGTGTGTGTGTTGGGGGGGCACATTTTTTTATGTCATGGGGGGGCGCATTTTTGAATCTCGCACTGGGAGCCAAATTGGCTAGAAACAGCCCTGGTCACAGGATACAAGTCTATTATTGCTGAGTGCCACATGCTGCAGACCTGATTATTGCAGAACTTGGTTTTATTACTGTGCTTGGTTTGGTTACAATGCTATAAACAGGGCCAGATTAACAATGGGGCAGATGGAGCTACAGCTCCAGGCCTCCAAATAAAAAAAATAGGTCCATCATCCCTAATCCGTGCCTGGCTGTAAATCTGTGTTATTGGAGGGAATTAATTACCATTATGATATAGTTAAAGCATACTTGCCTACTCTCCCGGATTCTGTGGGAGACACCTTGGTAGTCCCCCGCAGCCATTGAAGAGTAGGCACCCCCTCCCGCACTCTGCCCACTTCCTAGTGAAGTGGGCAGAATGTGAAGATAAATATGAAAGCAGACCCATCTGAGACCTGCCTAATGATGCGATTATATGCTAATCACAACATTTTAGCCCAGCCCCTATGCAAATCCGTTTCAATAAAGCAATTTTCCCATAAGGGGGCGGGTCTAATTACACTATTTGCTCGGCCATGCCCCCGTTGCTGTCTATCTGTTTCTCCTCAAAGGTCAACTCCTGGAGAGTAGATTTATAATGTACAGTAGGTAAGTATGAGTTAAACGGTCAGGAGTGTGTAATCTGAGTGTGTAACAATTTCTGTGGTGATTCAAGGCTCCACGGGCTGGGGATATTTGGGCAATGAGTTTGATCGCTCTGTGGTAAAGCGTAGTTGTGTTTCTGTTTGCTGGAGGTTTTGGGGTCTGTGTTCAGTCTCGGTGATGGGTGTGTTAAGAATATGGATGTTTGGGGTTTGTCACTCCAAGTCACGCTAGAAATTTTTCCAAAGCCACTTTTAGTTCCCAATCCCCCTCTGGTTATGAGACCAGAAGCTCCCATTTTCCCCCTTCTATCAAAAACTGGCTAAGCCACTGATATGAATGTCTTTTAGCATAAAAGTAAATATTATGTAATAATGTATAATTTTAGTCAAGAAAGGGGGAAGGATGTATCAAACAGTTATTAGTGCAATATTCAAAGGAGTTGTTTATTTTCAATAACTGGCTTATAAAAATGTACTTGGAAGTCTCATATAAGGCCTAGATTTAGAGCACAGCCTCAATGTAGGTGTAAAACAATACAAAAATGCAGCTTTACTTGTGCAGTAATAGAAATGTAATTAAAATTAAATAAGTGTGTGTGTGTGTGTGTGTGTGTGTGTGTGTGTGTGTGTGTGTGTGTGTGTGTGTGTGTGTGTGTGTGTGTGTGTGTGTGTGTGTGTGCCCAGTGTTCCCAGCACCCCCTTAAATGAATAACCTGTATAAGTTCTATAGCCTGGAATGGTTACCGCTAAAGCAGGGAACAATGAGCATAGGGTATGATCCTACTTGCAGATGCAGCAATATGCCAGGCTGTACTGATCAAAGTAATAGAGAGACCTGCAAGCATGATTAAACAGCCCCAGCCTGATCAGCACAGGGCTGAAATTCCTTAGAGCAGTTTTTCCCAAACTTAGGGGGACATGTACTAAACACAGATAAAAGTGGAGAAGTGAGCCAGTGCAGAAGTTGCCTATGGCAACCAATTAGCTGCTCTGTATATGTTTATAGTATGCAAATTATAAATGTTACATCAATGCTGATTGGTTGCCATGGGCAACTTCTCCACTTTTATCACTGTTTAGTAAATGTCCCCCTCAATTCTTATGGAACCCTAACTGTGCGTGTTTTCAATGTATCCTCAGAAATAATTTGTACCACATGTCAGAGGCGTCACTGGTGGCACCCTTCGTACGTCCAAAAAGAGGGCATGGCCTATCACGGAGGGGCGTGGCACCACAGGGAATCCACAACAGTGGGTATGGCCTACTTAGAAAGGGGCATGGCTTTGTTAGCAGCCCTCGATTTAATGACTACAGTAGGCGTGCCCAGCATCCCGGAGATGATGACTGCCCCCGGAAACTGGTCTGTATGCAGTGTCGGCTCCTCCACTATGACAGGAGCTGGGTGCTGCAGGAGAATGTTACACTGCAGCACCTGGCTCCTGTCACTGTGGTGCAGCTGGCATTTTTGGTGTCACCACCCCCGAGGGTGACACCCGCGTGCGGACCACACCTCCCTTCTGCCACCACTGCCACCTGTGGATTACTTCTATTAAACTGGATACATACTGGCCAATACATCGTCAGTTCAAGCAAATAGACAATATATTTCATACCCCCTTTATGTCTCTGAACTACATCGTTCACAGAGATATTTTGTCGGCTGTGCAGCACAGCCGATGGCCAATATATCTTCAGATATTTATAAACACATCTGGATGTGTGTACGGGCAGTCCGCCTACACCCGTACACTTGCTCTGGGGGGCTGACGTGACAGCTGGGCGGGCAAATTCAAATGCCTGCCAAGATGGGTGTCCTGACTGACACAACGAGTGGTCGATCAGTAAGTGTTTATGTCTACCTGGACATGCCGCGTGGCCGGCATGATGGCCGGTCCGCCAACGTGTAGGTCAGATGTGTACCCAGTCTTAATCAATTAACCACTTCACTGGCTAATATTACTTCCAGAAAAAACGCTCAGACCACAATCATTAGGACATCACAGCTTGGTTTTTCCCACAGCGGCTGCTCCTCTCTTAAAACGGCCGGAGTACACAGGGAAGGTAAGAACTGTTTTATTTACATTTCACCGGCAGATAATATCCACAGCCATGGCTGCCCGATCAGCAGTGATCGGCTGCATGGCAGGCACTGGGGAAGGAATCGGGAAGTAGAGGGCCGACGAGGTCCCTCAGTGTTGCAGCTACTGGGAGATTATCTTCCAGCAGCTGCTGCGCACTGGGCATTTCTAAATGGTCACATCAGCTATGACCATGTCAGGGAAAGCCCACACATGTGCTCCAGGACAGGTTTTAAGAAACATTTCCCTAGAGGAATAAGGGCCTTTTAAAAATAAACAGGTGTGCCCTCTTGGTCTCTTCGTCTCAGGAAGCCATGACAGTCATGACTTCTTATGCATGTTGGCACCAGCTCCCACTGGGACATGTAGTTCTACACAGAATATTGTAGTATTTTAATTATAAATATTCTCCATAATTCCTTGTTTACCTCTTACTTAGTCTCCTAAAGCCATAGGGAATATCCTATCCTGAACTAGTTCAACTGGATTAAAAATAAAAATATATAAAAAACCAGTGAGAAAAAAAAGCATTTGCTTTTTGGGGATATGAGAATAAATGAAGGGGTCAATATGTGAATAGAAAATCAGAGTCACTTGTTTGGCTGTATTACAGGACACTGATTGTCTATATGTATGTTATCTCCTAGAGGTCAATAAAGTTAATTATTGTTTATTGATATGTACTTTACATACCTTGCACCTATAGGCCCTCGATTCACATTGACAGGTTTGGGGACACACGTGCAAGACACCTGTAAGTTTAAACTACTACACTTCCTTTTACTGTGCATAGTACAAAAAAAAAAAAAGGAGCAGATTTGTGACACCTGGAGCTGTGTTCATAGCAACCAGTCAGATTCAGATTCTAATGATAAATAGAATCGGATTGGTTGCTGTGGCAACATCTTCACTTCTAAAAACCCCATTTTAGTAAATCTACCCCCTGCAATTGGACTAACATCCAATTATACAGTTATTAGCTGACGTTTCACATTTGCTGCATAGTAAAGGGACTAAAAGGGTAATTCTGAGTTGATCACAGCAGCAAGTTTGTTAGCAATTGGGCAAAACCATGTGCACTGCAGGGGGGGGGGGGGGGGCAGATATAACATGTGCAGAGAGAGTTAGATTTGGGTGGGTTAAATCGTTTCTGTGCAGGGTAAATACTGGCTGCTTTATGTTTACACTGCAATTTAGATTTCAGTTTGTAAACACCCCAACCAAATCTAACGCTCTCTGCAAATGTTATATCTGTCCCCCCTGCAGTGTACATGGGGGGTAATTCCAAGTTGATTGCAGCAGGATTTTTGATAGCAATTGGGCAAAACCATGTGCACTGCAGGGGAGGCAGATATAACATGTGCAGAAAGAGTTAGATTTGGGTGGGTTATTTTATTTCTGTGCAGGGTAAATACTGGCTACTTTATTTTTACACTGCAAATTAGATTGCAGACTGAACACACCACACCCAAATCTTACTCTCTCTGCACATGTTATATCTGCCTCCCCTGCTGTGCACATGGTTTTGCCCAATTGCTAACAAAAATCCTGCTGTGATCAACTTGGAATTACCCCCATGGTTTTGCCCAACTGCTAACAAATTTGCTGCTGCGATCAACTCAGAATGAGGCCCTAAATCTGCTTTTTTCCAATGGAAATTATGCTTCAGATTATAATTATGGTAAATAGGCTCCTTGATACAGAACTGATGACAATCGCTTTGGTGCATCAGGCACAGTATGTAGTTTCTACTCACACCACCAGGGGGTTACTTGCTAATAAGAGCTCTCCTATTGATTCAGTTAAATTTACAATCCTAACATGAATCAGACATAAAATCATTTGGCTGGTTCTGTATTGTTTAACTTCCTTCTATAATGATAAAGGATTTTGTTCTCTCTTTTCTCATTGGCTCTATCATTTTTGTAATCATTATTTATCATTTATTCATTCTGGGCCTGATTCAGAGTAGTATGTAAACCATCAGGTGGCAAATTCTATGGCGAGGGACTGCACATTCGCAGGACACCTTCTGCTCATGTGCAGAACAGGTCCTGCGTTGTCGCTTGCTGTGCCCCAAAGCTGCTGTAATACTGACATAGGGTGCTGGGGATAGCATAGGCGTTGGGTGCCCTGGAGAGGGCGGACCCCTTTATTGGGGGGTCCACATTACCCCAGGAACCCCTGGCCTGGGCTGACTAGTTAGGGGGGAGAATGCTTCAAAGGGGGGACCCCGTAAAGTGTGTCCCCTGGCTGTGGCAGTACACCCCTGCTAGAGGAGTCCGGTGCTGGTTCATTAAATACAATAGAACCCTACGCATTTTTCCACTATATTTTTTGAACCAGGGTCGAATCAAAGAACCTGGGCTTGTTATGCTCTGGAAGGTGGGGACCCCACGCATTTTTTTTTTTTTTTTTTTACTCTTTAACTGCTTTTACACAGGGAATCACTGCACAGATCACACTGATCAGTCATAAAATATGTGTACAAACAGAAGCAAATCCTGTCCCTCACCAAACAATGAAATCTAAAGATGACATATAAACACAATTTATTTAATTTAATATTTCTTTCTAAATTTCTCAATAAGAAACTTTTGGCTTGGGGTGCCATGAAAAATGTTCTCATACTCTGGGGAGCTGTGACTCAAAAATGTTTTGGAACCACTGTAACAATCCCTGTAATTGTAAATAATTTTTCAGTAAGTATTAATTTTGGTCTAACTCAGGATATAGGAGTGGTCATGTGGAGGAGTCTGACGACACATAACGGTCACTGGAGGGGGGGGGGGACTGGTGGCATATTGCCTGTGGACCCTATGGTCAGTTCTCCCCTGGGATGAGCTCTGGTAAAGGAGAGGAAGGAGGCCTTCATAATGAGAAATCCGGGCTGATCCCTCAAAAAACGCTGCTGTTTTTCTTTGTTTAGCTGCTCTAAGAACTTTACAAAATATGTATATAGTTAACAGTGTCAGGCCCTCTGTAAATATCTCAGCACCAACAGATAAGTAACAATATTAAGTGAACTTTTAAACTAACTTTAATATGTGGGATGACAAGTTCCTTCAGTCCAAGTATTCATTCTGGCGTAACTAGGGATTATTGGCTTCCACCAGAAATATTTGAGGGTAACCTTTCTTCTAGCTCGATCAGAAAAATTAATCCACGCCTCCATCTAGGGTTTGTATTGTTAATTACACTATAATATCCACACTGAGAAACATTTATAAAACAAAACCAAAAAGTGCTAGAAAAAAACAAAACATCTGTAAAGATGCATATATATGTATATATATATATATATATATATATATTATATACATACACATATACACACACTCAACAGTTCCTCTATAAACCCTTTCAGAAATGTCACACACAAGGACTGGACCATCAGTAATCCCCCTGCGACTAAAAATGGTAACACAATCTTCCTACACCTCTCTCACTGTATTGTAGCAACGTTTTTGACAGACAAAATACAACAAATGTTATCCTGTGTAATTAGTGCTGTTTTCTCAGCACAGAATAACACTGACCAGTGGCAGGTATGTGAGAAATGTAATAATGCTTTTTGCACTAATGTAATGCTCTTTCATCATACATCTCATTTACAATGATAAAATCACAGGTTTTTACAATGACACAGCATACATTAAAGAAAAATCTATTTCGGACAGTGGCTAGTTACATTGTTACAAAAATTCCTATCATGATGGTGACGCACATAAAAGCATATTTGCCATAAGAAGCATAATTTATGAGCATCTATTGTCAGTGAGTGTCTCGTGTGTCTGGTTCATCAGAGCACCACAGTGAAAATTGGACTTTCAACATTATGTTTTAATGAGAGACAGCAGATTCCTTAGAGGTATATAACAGCTTCAGGCCTCAGACAATAGGTATGTGACCTACTGAATGTAACAATCCACAGAATGTGTAACCTTTTCCAATATATTCTGCCACATCGCTGGTCTTAAACAGTAATACCATATGACAACCACCCAGGCTGGAATACATGCATACATTTGTTTATGTTTTATTAGAGGGTAAATCATACTTGCCTACCCGACCCTCTCCATGAGGGAGAAAATGCTCTGTTCCTGGACTTTCCTGGTAATGTATGATTGCCATCACCTGTGGTGAGCTAGTTAATTGATAAGAAAGGTGTTTCACCACAGGTGATGGCAATCATACATTACCAGGAAAGTCCAGGAACAGAGCATTTTCTCCCTCATGGAGAGGGTCTGGTAGGCAAGTATGGGGTAAATACGAGGTGTGACTATTAAATAACATGACTTGCTATAATTTTTGTTTAATTATATTAAGTACATTTTAACTCTGTTCCCCTTCAGGAATGTGCAGTCAGGGGATATTCTAGAGTTTTGGCTATAAAAATTGTTAGAATAGCAGTTCATTATTCTAAACATTTTATAGTCAAATCTCTCCAAGTTTGCAGCTCTCCAAAGAGAGAAGAAAAATGAGGCAGTGACCAGAGCTGCCTCCCCTCCGGCTGTCACTCAGATGGTGCCTGGAGCTGTAAAAAACCAAAGACACACTGAGGCAGCCATCAATCTGCCTCAATGCTTCCTTGCCTGCTGATTGGCAGCCTGGGGTGTCTGACAGGAGCAGCGGGAGGGGCCAGTGCAAGTACACAGCAGCAGGGTGAGGAGGAGGAGGAGCAGCAGCAGCAGCAACAGCAAAAAAGGGTGAGCTCTTGAATCTGGACACACAGCAGCCACCCAGCCCCATCCCCAATTTTGCACCAGGATACAGGCAGCTCCGCCCTAACAGCTAGGGGAATTGGAGCTGTGAACTGAACAGACACTGAGGACTTTGAAAGTAAGTCATGTGCAATGGTGTGAGGTGAAGGCAGCATGATCTGTGTGTGGGGGAGGGGGGAGAGGGGCTGTGTGCAGGTAGAGTGATCTGTGAGGGAGGAGGGGGGCTGTTTGCAGGCAGTGTGATCTGATGGAGGGAGTCTGAGTGGAGGCAGAGTGGTCTGTGAAGGACGGGGACAGTGTGTTCTGTGAGAAGGAGACCTATGTTGAGGCAATGTATCTATGGGGAAGGGAAGTGGGCTTTTTGGAAGCAGTGTGAGGAGGAGGGCTTGTGTTGAATTGTGACCTGTGAGGGGGATGGAGGCTGGAGGAGCAGCGTAGCAGAAGTGTGCTGATACTGTGTGCAACAGAGGTGCGCTGGAGACACTGAGCCGCCCTGAGGCATGCAGGCTCGGTATGTGCAAGATCAGCTTGGAATGGCTAGAGAGAGGTAAGTAATGTGTAAGGTATGTTACTCATTAAAAGTTTTTCTAAAAGTTGCCCAAAGGGGGCTATTAACATTTTACATTTTTTAACTACTCCGTTACTGGTGATCCTTGCCAGCTTTCCCCAGTTCACACTCTTCCCTCACACTACACAGTCCAACTCCATCCATTCTCCCCTTTACCCCTTTCCTCTCTCCGTTTCAGGGCCTCTAGGGTTCTCATATCCACTATCTCTGAGTCTGAACCCAATCTGCGTCTTCTCCTGTCTTTTCTCCCCCTCTAGCCTATAATCTTTGGCCTATAGTTTATCTATGCACTTTCCTATCCTCTCTAACCCTCTGACCACTCTTCTTCTATTTCTCATATCTTTACCCCAACACATTCTGTTACCAACTGACATTCTGTCACCAACTACCATCATAAGCACTCTACCTTCCTGTTCTATTTCTCTACTCTTCTCTCTTTCTTCTACTTCCCTTTTGTGACCACATTCTCAAATGTTGTTTTACTTAACATTTTTACTTTTATATTTATAAGTTTATTTGATATCATTTTATATCATTCAATGGGCTCGATTCAATTATGAGTTGAATAATGCCGGGAATTAGCTCCCGCTGCTATTCAATACAGCAATCTGTGACACCTGATGACTGGATTTCTTCTCGCACCCCCAGAGGAGTGTGAGCAGAAATTTGACAAAAGTGCCGGCGCAATGCTGATTTCTACCCTTAGAGCCCCCAGCATCATGCCAGGCACTTAAGTCAGAGAATGCCGGTTCTCCTGACAAAACACCTTGTTGAGTTCGGGAGAACTTACCATCGCGCTGTATTAATAGCCCTACTAGCTAATTCCCAGCGCTATTCAACTCGCTTAGAATTGAATCGAGCCCAATGATACTTGTACACACACATTGTAGCGTATCACCAAAATAATGCTATAATCTTTGACACCATCACTCATATCGATAGCGCTCCTACCTATTTTAATATGCTGGCTCAACATTCTTTGCTAGAGGCTGGAAGATAGCGCTGCTGGTTGGGGTAACATCTGTACGCCCCTGTACTGTGAGCCCGGTGTTACATCTTTAATAATTTCACCTCAGTACTACCCGACTGAAATGCCGCTATTTATGCCCATTACTGTGCTGCTTGCAGGAGGGGTGGGCTGTATATGGGGTGATATATGGAGTAAATCTGGAACTAGCCAGTGCCTCCCCAGCCACTGACCTCAAAGCATGTCACTGATGTACTCCCCTTTTGCATTTACAGACAGCTGCATTCCTATTTTCTATTGGTCACAGCCGTGCCGTAGCTCATTATCTGTCAGCAGCTCTGTCGAGTTCCATAGAGTACAGATTTGACATTAGGGAAAAGAAGGAAGTCGCATGGTGCTAAGTCTACCGAGTATGGAGGGTTTTGTAGCACTGCAATCTGTTTTTCAGCCAAAAACTGCTTCACAGAGCTGTGTGGGCTGGTGTGTTGTCCTGATGGAGGATGAAACTATTTTTTCCACAACTCTGGCCTCTTTTCTTCTGATTCTTTTCCGCAAAGTTTCAGTCTTCCAAAATAACACACTTGATATAAAAAAAAAACAATCAACATGGCTTTGAATTTGATTTGATTTGACATGCTTTCTTCATTCTAGGGGATGATGGTGTATCCAGTCCATAGACTGGGCTTTTGTCTTAGGGTCATATTGAAAAATCCATGTTTAATCGCAGGTAAACACGTTATCTAAAAAATGTGAATCCACTTAAAATTGTTCCAAAATGTCTGTACAAATTTGTTCTGAGTTCCTTTCTGCTCAGCAGCAAGAAGCCTTTGAACCATCTTAGCACATACTTTTGCCATGTTAAGATCTTGATGAAAAACTTGCCTAACAGTTTCTTTGTCGATGCTTTCCATTTCTGCTATCATTCAGATGCTAAGTCGACAGTCAATTCAAACAATTTTCTAATTTTTTTTCCAGAATTTTATTTGTTTTTGATATGTAAGGCCTTCCGGGATGTTAATCATCTTTGACATCCTCACGACCATCGCTAATGGGTCTATTAATTTTTTCCACATTTTGTTATGTTATAGCCTTATTCCAAAATGGAATAAATTATTTTTTTCCCTCAAAATTCAACACACATGGACACATAATGACAACGTGAAAAAAGTTTTTTTGTGATTTTTGCAAATATATAAAAAAATATAAAAACTAAGAAATCACATATACATAAGGATTCACAGCCTTTGCCATGAAGCTCAAAATTGAGCTCAGGTGCATCTTGTTTCCACTGATCATCCTTGAGATGTTCCTACAGCTTAACTGCAGTCCAGCTGTGGTAAATTCAGATGATTGGACATGATTTGGAAAGGCACACACATATATGGTCCCACACTTGACAGTGCATGTCTGAGCACTGAGAATGCTGATTTATATACAGGAATGAAAGCTATACCTTAAACACACCTTTAATACACTTTACCATTGAGCCGCTGCGGCCGCTATACTTAATACACACTCTACGTACTATTTACGCTATTAGCGTAAAGAGTCCCGTACTGCTTACGGACTTTGCATACAAACGCCGCGCTGACGGTACAAAGTACACACAGCGCGTACACACCCAATGAATACACTTTAAACCTTATACAGCAATGCAATGCGATACTAATACACTTTAAACCTTATACAGCAATGCAATGCGATACTAATACACTTTAAACCTTAGCAGGGAAAGAAAGACACGACACCAGTCTGTAGTTAAACCACTGGGTTCCGACACCACAGTGTATTATTGCTGAAAGGGGGTTACAATACAATACAACAGAATAATGGCTACATTCAATGGTACATATACGTGATTGGATTCGCCGCGCTACCCGGTCCGGTCCTCGGTCATCTAATAGATAACTTTGTGAGTCTTGTGTCTGACCAGGCCTGCAGCAGGCTCTCTTTATACAATTCATCCAAAACTTAACACAATGGATACTGTAATCTCTTTGTCCATTGGACACAGGGATGGTCATTTACAGTACAGGAGAGGTCATAGGTCGGTTTGAATAGGTGGGCGATGTCTGTTCCAACTGCTCTTGTGGGTGGTCTCCTCTGGATTCCCGCCGCATACATAATGTAGAGTAAATACAGGTTATATCTATATTCTGCTCCTGCACATAACTATCTGCAGGAACATGCGATCTTCCTCAAACCAACACCGGAATTTTACCCTTAAAATACCCTACAGCTGGATACCAAACACCACCTTATAACCTTGTTCTGTCCCCTCCTATCCTGTAAAGGTGAATCCCTTTGTTCTGAAACCATTTAAACTGCTGTAACTTGCTGCTGTAGTGCAGGGAGGCTATGTGTAAAATGTGCACTATTTGGATTAAATATGTAATGTGTTTTGATGGCTTTTCCATGCGTTCACAAACTCTACCGTAAATACTCATACCACACGCTAATACGAAGGTCCGCGGGAGCGACCATACGCAAATTGCGAATATGCGCACGCACGGCAGAGCAAGTATGTGCACGGAGGCCATCTGTGCGTAGTTTGTACGTAATGTATGTACTGCAATATTTTTCGACTTTGACAGTCCACCCTTTATCAGTCACCAATAACTGCCACTATCTAATCACTAAATAGAAAAATATCTATACAATATCTACAGAAGCTTTGATGATCAGGGAGAGTTGTAGGTGGGAAATGTATGACCTAGTGGGATAGTAAAAAGCATGTATGTATGAATCCATGTCTGAGGGGCATGTATCATCGTGCCGTATATGTTCTAAATAAGCTTCGAGGTACTGCGAAGTATACATTAAATCCTTCTCATCCCGTACTAAGGGTATGTAAATGGGCCAACAAACACTACCGAGCTCTTTTCGGCTTCTTGTTCCAACAAATGGGGTGCACATTTAGTTGATGATACATGGAGGGGGAACATATGTGAGTGCTAGTATATGTGGATATCACCTGTCGACTATGTGTGCTGTTAACTGGAGGTTGCAGAGATGAAGATAAGACACATATCTAAAATACATTCACATAAACATTTTGGGTAGGGCTGATGTCTTTTCCGAATGGATGTATCTGGGCAGAGGGGGAAACAAAAGAAAAACGGGTGAAAGAAACAGGCCATGAAATTCATTTGCAATCCTTATCATAACACTGTCTCTATGGATGGGTCATAAATTAAATCTGCTGCTATAACAGCGCCCTCGCTCCTTAGACTCATCAACTTTGTGCCGTGCTTGCGCCGCGTCAGAATTCGAACACACCTAAATATCGAACCAATAATTATGACAACTCCCAGGATACAAAGGATAAACTTCCCTACACTCATAATAACATTTTGAGCCAATTCTCCTTAACCTGAGAACCAATTTTGTGGGTTCAACCATGAGACCCAGCTGGTCAGTTCATTATTCACAGTCACTAAGGTAAGGTTGTGCTTCCTCCTGAACTCCCACTTCAACTGCAAGATATCGTCCATCTTTTGATCGATGATCTCCGTGGGGTCGTCAGTGCTGTTCGTAATATACGTACAGCACGTCACACCATATTGAGTTGCCAGAGTAACACAGTACCCACCTGTCACGGCTGTGATATAATTAAGGACCATCCTGTGCTGAATCAGCTCCTTCTTGTAAGCTTGTAACTCCCTTCCCGTATACCTGAAGGTGTCGTCATACATCTCAGTGATATTATCTATCAAGTTCTCTAGCGCATGGCTATACCTATAATTTATAATTCCTCTGGCAGTACGGGTGATGTCTAATGCGAGAAGGAATTGAATCCCGGTGGATTCGTGGATCAAATCAGAGGCTGCGTGCTCTGTCCTATCTATGAGGTGTCTCTTGATGATGTGTTCATAGTGAGTATGAGTATAAGGAGCCTGAGTACTGCGGTGAACGTCTTTCATCTTATCATGGGTTATGGTCATGACCTCTGGCAGTACTCTCCCAATATAACACAATCCCCCTGAGCTCGGGGCAAGCCACTTGTACGCCTTCCTCCCACATATGAAATAGGCATCATCTGGGAGAACACAGGGGACAAAATATAACATCACCATATTACAAATTTTCAAAGTAAAGAAACCAATCCCTAGTTCTCCCATCTGCTCAGTACAAGTATCGGGCTGGATGATATGAGCACAATACCCTGGCGATACTTTTCCAACCCACATGGTCTTGCTTCCATGAGTATACCTATACCGAAAATACCTCCCACTGTTGGCTATTTGGCGTACAAGTTCAGAGTCTATGGGTATCCTATCAGCTCTGTGTGAAAAGGTAATTGTCTGGTTATTCCACGTCACTTCCCAATTTCCCGGTTTTTGGTAATTGGAAATATTAAAACACAATAAGGACCTGTCTACATGATACTGGTGGAGCTTCAAACTAGGGGGCCTAGAGATATTGAATTTCTTGTCCACCGGTCTCCCACCCCGTAATTCGAGTACCTCATCTATTGCTAAAGGGTATGGTACTAATCCTGACTTGATCTGACCTTGAGGTACCTGTGAGCACACCCAGCATTCTGTCTGGTTTAAGACCTTACCCACTAGTGAGTGGTAATCACTCAACGGATGACGGTCCATGTTGATATTAAGGTTGGACTGACATCTCTGGATGCACCCATCCTCAACTATATTCTCACAATTCCTACAAATACAATATTCATCAGACAATAACCCCTCAAAGTGCCTCCGAGCTCCCTGACTACTAGAGCGCTTACTGATGCCAGCTTTTACTAAAGTGATGCGCTGATCCTGAGACCCTACAAATCCATACTTGCCATAAGAACCCATTCCAGATCCCTGCTCGACCTCTCTGGGACCCTCACCAAAACACACTGTCCTTATCAAAACCAGAAATACTAACAGAACCCGAAACGCAGTCTCTTGTGATCGATCCATTCCGTTAGGGGAAAGGAGGAAAATAAGAAGGAGAAAAGAAAGGAAAAATGCAGGGGGAGGTGAAAAAAAGAAAGTGGTAAGACAACCGTTCTATATCTTGTTACTCTCTGTGCTCAGATGCCCTTCAACAGTCCTGCCTCTCAACTTTCCCGGAACAGACACTCCAGTGATACGAGATTCTCTACACTCTGCTCTTTGTCACGAGTTCTCTCCGGGTCAGCGACCTTCTTGCAGTGGATCCAAGTCTCTCTTTCGGCGACCTTCAATGCTGTTGTACTGGTTAACAAGACTTGATATGGTCCTTCCCACCTGTTTATGAGGCAACCTGAGCGTAAGAAATTTCTAATCATCACATAATCCCCGGGTTCAATGTCATGACAATTACTGTTCGGTAGGTCAGGAATCACCAGTTTTAGATTTCTTTGTTGATTTCTCAGCTGCTGGCTCATCCCAACCAAATATTTCACAGTCACTTCATTATTACATTTCAAATCATCCTGGGGGTCTATCATTACATGAGGTTGTCGACCAAAAAGGATTTCAAAGGGTGATAGGTTAAGGGGAGACCTGGGAGTGGTTCTGATGCTGTACAATACTAGTGGCAAAGCTTCTGGCCACGACAATCCAGTTTCAGCCATTAATTTGCTCAGCTTGTTCTTAATAGTGCTATTCACTCTCTCCACCTTTGCACTCGCCTGTGGACGGTACGGAGTATGCAGCTTGCTATTAATTCCCATCAGCTTGCACATGACCTGAAAGACTTCACCTGTAAAATGGGTACCCCTATCACTTTCAATTATTCTAGGGATACCATATCTACACACAAATTTCTGCACAATTTTCTTTGCAGTGAACGTAGCAGTATTTGTGGCAGCAGCGAACGCTTCTACCCAGTTGGAAAATACATTGATACAAACTAACACATATTTTAAATTCCTACAGGGTGGTAACTGTATGAAATCGATTTGTATTACCTGAAAAGGTCCGTCTATTGGAGGGATATGGGATGGCTCTGTTGGTATTGACTTTCCAATATTCTTCTTCAAGCAAGTAAAACATGTCATTGCTCTCTTACTTGCATGAGAAGAGAATCCTGGCGCACACCAGTAGGCTCTCACCAGCTTACACATACCCTTTTTACCCAGATGAGTCAGACCGTGTGCCGCCCCAGCTAAGCTTGCAAGATATGCTCTGGGGGCTACTGGATTAACGTGTCCACCTGTCCAAAGTCCTGAGGACTCCTGGCCATACCCCTTTGACCTCCAGACTGCCTTTTCCTGTAAAGAACACAAATCTTGCATTTCAATTAATTGTTGTGTGTTGATCGTGTTAAATGTCATCAGTGATGTGATGTTCGTTTGTATGGGGGTGCTGGCTGCTGATTTAGCAGCTTCATCTGCCCGGCTGTTACCAAGTGAAATTGGGTCTTGGTTGTAAGTATGTGCTTTGCACTTGATAACAGCCACTCTGTCTGGTTCCTATATCGCTGTTAAAAGTCTTTTTATGTGGGACGCATGCGCTACCGGTGTGCCAGCTGCCGTCATGAAATTTCTGAGGTGCCATAGGGCCCCGAAATCATGCACCACTCCAAAGGCATACCTAGAATCTGTGTATATATTAGCTGACTTACCCTTGGCCAATTCACACGCTCTGGTTAGGGTGACCAACTCAGCAACTTGTGCTGAGTGCGGTGGGCCCACGGGTTCAGCTTCTATGATACCTCTGTCGTCTACAACTGCATATCCAGTGCACAGGTCTCCCTAGTCCGTCTGTCTATGGCAACTACCGTCAGTGTAGAAGGTAAAGTCTACTCCTTCCAGTGGGTTGTCACTGATGTCAGGTCTCACAGTGAAAGTCTGATTCAGGTATTCCATACAATCATGCGTATCAGTGTCTGCACTAAATCCTCCTTCACCATCATTCTCATCCTCCACCCTTTGTGCCTGTCCAGGCACATTTAGCAAGTAAGTTGCAGGATTTAGTGAGCTGCATCTCTTAATGGTGATGTTTACAGGGGCCATCAGCGATAATTCCCACTTTGTAAACCGAGCAGATGAGACATGTCTGGTTTGGGCGGAGTTCAGTAAGGCTGATACTGCATGAGGTGTATGGATGGTCAGGTTGTGTCCTAACACTATGTCCTCACTTTGACTTACTAGCAAAGCTATCGCTGCAACACTTCGCAAGCATGTGGGGAGAGACCGCGCTACGGTGTCCAACTGTGCACTGTAGTAAGCTACCGGTCTGCTGGCATCACCATGTCTCTGGGTTAACACTCCTGCCGCGCACCCTGCACTTTCTGTACTGTAGTATTCAAAGGGCTTCTCATAATTTGGCATACCTAATGCAGGTGCCTGTGATAGGCACTGTTTGAGTCTCTCAAAGGCCAGTTCGGACTCATCTGTGTGCGAGATCCGTTCTGGTTTGTTCGAAGAGACCATTTCTTGCAAAGGTAAAGCCAGTATAGAGAACCCTGGAATCCAGTTTCGACAGTACCCACACATTCCAAGGAAAGTGCGGATCTGTTGCTGCGTTTGTGGCAGAGTCATGTCGCGAATCGCCTGTATTCTTTCAGCGGTGAGGTGTCTAAGTCCTTGAGTCAAGCAATGTCCCAAATATTTTACCCTGGTCTGGCACAACTGCAACTTATCCTTTGAAACCTTGTGTCCCGTTTGGGAAAGATGAAACAGAAGCTGTTTCGTGTCTTTCAAGGATGATTTGAGTGAGTCAGAACACAACAATAAGTCATCGACATACTGTATTAGCACTGATCCACTCTCAGGTTGAAAGGATTGTAAACAGTCATGCAAGGCTTGGGAGAAAATACTCGGGCTGTCAATGAAACCTTGGGGAAGACGAGTCCAGGTGTACTGTACTCCCCTGTATGTAAAAGCGAAGAGGTATTGGCTGTCAGGGTGCAGAGGGATAGAAAAGAAGGCAGAACAGAGGTCGATGACAGTGAATAATTTTGCAGTAGAGGGGATTTGCATGAGGATGACTGCTGGATTGGGCACTACGGGGAATTGGCTCTCAACTATCTTGTTTATCCCCCTTAGATCCTGCACTAGCCTGTAACCCCTCCCCCCACTCTTTTTCACAGGGAAGATGGGACTATTGGCAGTGCTGGACGTCCTGACTAGGATGCCCTGTTGTAACAACCGCTCTATGACGGGGTACAGTCCTAATTCTACCTCTGGCTTCAGAGGATACTGAGGGATTTTTGGAGCTATCCTACCATCTTTTACTTGCACTACTACTGGAGCTACATTTGCCATCAAACCAGTGTCTTGTCCATCTTTGGTCCAAAGGGAACCCGGTATTTGTGAGATAATTTCCTCTACCTTTGATGGACACTTGTCTATAACAGTAGAATGCGACATTAGCCTTTGAGGGGTGTGTAATATATCTTGTACTTCTTGAGCGTGGTTCCCAGGTATATCCAAGAAGACACCCTCAGGAGTACAGTATATGGCACACCGCATTTTACACAATAAATCTCTGCCGAGCAGATTAGTCGGAGCCGATGCAGCCAACAGAAAAGAATGTTTGATTTGCAAGGGCCCTATCGTAATCTCTGCCGGTCTACTCAAAGGGTATTGTTGCACAGTTCCTTTTACTCCCACTGCTGAAATTGTTTTTCCCGTGGTTTTTATACCTACCGTCGAATTTAACACTGACCTGGCCGCCCCTGTATCTACAAGAAAAGGTAATGGTACACCAGCTACATCAACTGTGACCTCGGGTTCGCTACCAAGGCTAGCAATCAACTTCACTGGCTGCAGACTACAGGTGTGGCCCAACCCCTATTGTGTGGTGAGACCCTCCCGCAGTGCATTGGCAGCTACAATATGTGAGGGGGGTAGCTGAGAATTTTCGGACGCCTGCCAGTATCTACTTGGTGGGTACCTCCTTGTTTCCCCTGCATGTGGCTCGTAATTTCTCCTAGGTGGTCCCTAATCCCAATTATGTGCATTGTAGTGTGGTTCATATCCTGGTCTAGAGGGTCGGTATACATTATGTGTACCTTTATTCCTACAGTCCTTTGCAAAATGTCCTTCTTTCTTACAATAGAAGCATATTATTGACCGTGACTTACCATCAGGGGTCTGGAGTTTTGGCTGATGTGCTTTCGTTGTAAGAGCATTTATACTTACTGTCATCAGCTTATCCCCCTGAGACTCCCTGTGTTTACTGATGTTCCTATCGTGCTCGATAGCGGACTCTCTCAATGCAGCCACCGAGATACCTCTTCAGTTCGGTAGAGAGGTCTGTACCCTTGTTCTTAATGCCTCCTTTAACCCGTCCATTAATACAGTAACAGCTACCTCCCTGTGATGTGCATTATCTTTTATATCCTCGATCCCAGTGTATCTAGACATTTCCTGCAGTGCTCGATGGAAATATTCGGATGCCATTTCACCTTCCTTTTGTCTTATGGAAAAGATTTTATTCCATTTGACAACAGTAGGGAAATATACTCCTAATTGCAGATTGATTTGCCGTACATTCTCCTGATTGTATTCATCAGTGAGAGGTACTTCTACGTCTAACTTACAATCGGTTATGAATTTTGCGGGGTCAATATTTGAGGGTAGAACCCGTAGCACTATTCGCCAATCTTTGTTCGTGGGTTCGTTGGCATTACCTAACTCTTTAATGAACCTCTGGCATGCGACTAGATCTTTTCTGGGATCTGGAAATTCTGACATAATTGACCTTAACTCTGCTCGGGACCTGGGACAGTGCATGGCAATGTTCCTGATGGGAGTGACTCCCTGAGCGTCAGTCTTCCCATTGGGGACTGCAATCACCCTGACAGGATTTAATTCAATTACATCATTCTGGTTTGATTCTACAATGTGGGGAGCTATTGTCTCTGCATAATGTATGGTACCATACTTACCTGTGGACACGACCTCACTTATCCCTCCGCTAGGGGGCCTTGTTACTGCTCTTGTTGGTTGAGCCATGCCCACCTGAGTGTCTTGTATGGTGGCTGCTAGAGAGAGTGCCGATATCGTGCTGGGCTCATCTTCCTGCTCGCAGTCCTGGGGAAATGTTAAAACAGGATACAACTGGCAAGGGTTAGCGTTAGTACATTTATCAATTACTCTCCTATCCTGTACCAATGTACCATTGTCTGTAGCCACTTTCTCCCCCACAATATACGGTGGTGGTGGTGGTGCGGTTGCAATTGTTTTCCCGCTAGGTTTGGAACCTGCTGCGCAAGCTATTTCCCTTTGCACATCCCCCTCTTGCTGCCATAAATTTAAACAATCTGTATGTCTAATCCTTTGTCTACTGGATTTTATCAGACATATCCTTATCCTTAAGTTCTGCAATACCTCTGGTTCAAAGCTGCCCACCCTAGGGAATGGTTCCCTATCTTTGTTAGTCATACATACCCATTCATTGCAAAAAGCCTCCGTGTGTGAACCATACTTTTCACACATAATAAACCTTGCTGACCCTCTCGGTCGCAAATCTGACCTTTTCGGTCCCACTTCTTCAGCCTGAACCCTAGCTACTGAACGGCCACTGCTTGTGCTATTGGATCCCATTGCGGACTTTTTGCCAATAAACGCAATCCCCAATGCACACTGCAGATAGACGGTGAAAGACACCTAGCGCTTTCACTCGCTCCTTCTCCACTGAGTACCACGACTCACTGCAATAGTGAACACCGCGAACCCCTATCTGGTTTCTATTTACTGGAAGTGTTTAGGAGTGACTTACCTATTCCAGTAAATATACACCGCTGGAGATTTTCCTGAGAGAGACCAGCGAAAACTCCCTATAACCTTATACACAAATCACACTTGCGTATGCTCTATACAGCGCTAATGATACCGTGATTTTACGCAAAAGCTCGTAAAGGGGTATCCAGTTGCGCTATATATATATTGCACCCACAAACGCGCGGTCCAATCGCACAGCGTATAGGTACTTGTTACTGACAATGCTAAATTCCCTTGTCGTATAAACAACCCTTTATGAAGCTAAGAACACTGTACGCTGTTTACTTAAGAAGTACCGTAATGGTACGCTAGTTGCGTAACGATCGCTCAGCCGTAGGCGAGACGCCCAAGCGTCACGTTCGCTCACGGCCCAGCAATCACAGGACACGTTATTGGCTATGACTAGAGTAATGATTCGCTATGGCGTAGCTTACGCTCGAGACCACGAGGAGGTCACCAGCGGTGCAGACGCTCACAATGCTATACCTTAATGTTTAAACCTTATACCAAAGAAATACACAGAATACCTTAATGTGAGTACAGGGTGTAAGTGCAACCTTGTGTAACCTGACTAACTACAAAGCTGCTTGAGCGTCACCGACGCTCAAGTGAACACTTAACGCTATAGAAAACACACAGATACTGGTTTAGGTTCCAAAGCCTATTAACTGTATTATATCTAATATACTTGTAAAAGGGGATAACAGTACAAATGATACACTACAATATAACAGAGACTTCCTAACCACAGAACTAAAATACAAAAAGACAATACTACTCTGACCTAAATGAAATACAATACAATACTATAATACTATGGGAGATATAAGAGAAAAGAGGAGAGAGAGGGAGAGAGAGAGAGAGAGAGAGATAGAGAGAAGTTGGCTCACAGAAAGACAATGATAACGGAGAGAAACTTACGCACAAGGGGAAACGATCGCATGCGCCTGGACATCCAGCACCCGATTTTCAGCAATGAGAACCGTTGAAGAGTGAGAGCTGGATGTGGTCGGCCTGCCTATTTATGCCCCACACACAATGCAATCTCCTGGTCCTACAATCCCATTGTCCATTGGCCGAAGGAATTCGGCCCTGCATCATAACAAAAGGTCATAGGGTGATTCATACAGGTGGGCTGTGACGATTTCCAACAGCTCAGGTGGGTGGGAAACTGGGTTTCCCGCCGCATACCTGAGTATGTGTAAATAATAGAAATGGACATAAACTTCTTATGTCCATAACTATTCGCACGAGCGATTAATACGCTCCAAACCAACACCGGAATATTGCTAATTAAATACTCTTCCGATGGGTACCAAACACTGCTGTATGATTCCTGTTAGACCCTTCGTACGATATAAAGAGGGATTCCTCAGCTCTGGGACATTGTATTTTAACCAAACTTTCAGAATCTATCAAAGGGACCATGATCTATAAACTACATTAATTGTGAACATTTGTAACGAATGAGTCGCACGCTACGACTACATAAACTCTACCGTAAATACGCATACCGCGCCTGCGAGTGCACGCTATTGCGGGTATGCGCCTCCACGGGAGAGCGTACGCACGCGCAGCGCGGACCAGTGTGCGGTGCAAATATGGCAACGTGCATTGAGACATTTTTCTGACTTTGACAGTCCACCCTTTGGCAGTCAATAATAACTGCCACAAAACATTTAAGGAGAAAAATGCAAGTCAGGGGTTAATTGATTTCCATGGTTGGGTAAGGGAGGAGAGAGGAGAAGGTGTGAAGAGGGTGTGACCTAGTGAGATAGCAGAAGCATGTGTGTATGAATCCATGTTTGGGGGGTCATGTATCATCGTGCCGTACGTGTTGTAAATCAAGCTTCGAGGTATTGCGAAGTATACATTTGAATTCCTTCTTATCCTGTGGTACAGGTCTGTGGATGGGCTGTCAAACTTTACCGAGCTCTTTTCGGATTTTGAACAAAATGGGGAGCACATTTTAGTTGATGATACATGAATGGGGGAGGTATGTGGTTGCTGATATCTGTGCCTGTATTCCCTATCGTCTATGTGTGTCATTACCTGAGGGTTGTAGAGATGAAGATAAAGAACACTTATGGAAAATGCAATGATATTCTATGTCAGGGAAATGTACATCTGTCGTCGAAGTTGTGTTCGGTATCTGTTGAGAGTCGTCTTCTTTGCGCTGTATTGCTCCTTGGGCATGAGCAAATAGCTTTGTCTGAGCCATCAGATTTACAAAAAATGTTGGGCTAGCGTGAGTTTAAAAGTACTAGGGAAACTGGGGATCCATGGCAAAGTTCATCAAGTGTCCATATTTAAAGTTGTCAAATCTTCTTCTTTGGTCAATCCGTTGTCTGTATACATCTCGTCTCGTCAGCTTCCTCGTCCAAGGGGGTCTTTGTATCTTGGAGAAAAAGCAGAAAAACAGGTGAAAGAAACGGACCGTATAATCGCATTTTCATCACATCCTGGTTTCTATCATTGGGTCATAAATCAAATCCAGGTTAATTACGGTTTCCTCGCTCCTCAAGCTCATTACTTTTGTACTTTGTTTGCACTTCATTAAAGCCTGCCCGCATCTAAATATCAATCCAATCGATATAACGACACCCAAGATACATAGTAGAAACTTTCCAACATCCATTATGACTCCTTGAGCCCAGTCTCCCAAACCGGAGAACCAATTTCGCGGGTTCAACCATGACACCCAACCAGTCAGCTCATTACCTACAGCAGCAAGGGTGAGATTGTGTTTTCGACGAAATTCCCACTTCAATTGGAGAATATCGTCCATCTTTTGGTCTATGACCTCTACCGGATCCTCGGTGCTATTTGTGATATACGTGCAACACTTTATGCCGTACTGTGTTGCCAATGTAACACAATATCCGCCTGTTACTGCTGTAAGATAATTAAGAACCATCCTATGCTGAACTAGTTCTGTTTTGTAAGCTTGAAGTTCTCTTCCAGTGTATCTAAACGTGTCATCATACATTTCAGTGATATTATCTAACAAATTGGCGAGTGCGGAAATGTATCTATAATTCATCACACCTCGAGCGGTGCGAGTGAAATCTAACGCTACCAGAACCTGAATCCCGGTGGATTCATGGATAAGATCAGAGGCCGGATGCTCTAACCTTTCTGACAGTTGTCTTTTAACTCGGTGCTCGCAATGAGTGTGAGTATAAGGAGCTTGGGCACCACGGTGTATGTCCTTCATTTTGTCATGTGTTACAGTCATCACTTCAGGCAATACCTTTCCAATATAACACAATCCTTCAGAGTTTGGGGCAAGCCACTTGTACGCCTTTCTCCCGCATATGAAATATGCATCATCGGGGAGAACATAAGGGACGGAGAAGGACATGACCATGTTACAAACCTTCCAGGTGAAATCTCCTGACCCTAATTCTTCCATCTGCTTAATGCACGTATCAGTTTGTACGATATGTGCACAGTATCCTGGTGATACCTCTCCAACTCTAGTAATCCTATTTCCTAAGGTATATCGATACCGGAAAGATTTTCCTCTACTGGCTATGTGGCGTACCAGCTCTGTATCTGTAGGCATTCTATCTGCTCTGTGTGAAAAGGTCATGGTAAGGTTGCTCCATGACACTTCCCAATTTCCCGGTTTTCTGGGATTGGAGATGTTAAAACATAAGAGGGACCTATCCACATGGTATTGGTGGAGCTTCAAACTAGGAGGGCTGGAGATGTTAAACCTCCGGTCCACCGGTCTCCCACCACTTAGCTCAAGTACCTCCCCTAACGTTAAAGGAAATGGTACTAGCCCTGATTTACTGTGACCCTGAGGTACTTGAGAGCATACCCAACAATCTGTTTGGTTTAACACGTTACCCACTAGAGAGTGATAGTCACTCAATGGATGCCGGTCCATATGGATATTAAAACTAGATTGGCATTTCTTTATGCATCCATCTTCAACCAGATTATCACAGAGCCTACAGATACAATTCTCTTCAGCTAACAATCCATCACAATTTCTTCTATCGGATCGTTTTCTGATACTCGCCTTTGCTTGTTGGTTTGGTTGATCTTGGAAAACTACGCCTCCATCATCATAATCGGAACCCATTCCAGAACCTCTCTCGACCTCTATGGTACTCTCGCCGGAACAGACTGCTCTGGTCAACATCATGGTTAACATCAAAATCCGGATCACAGTCTCTTGGGGCAAGTCCATCTTTGAGGAAAAAAATAGAGAAGAATGAGAAGGGGGAAAAAGAAATCTTAAGGGAGAGGGGCTGGGAAGTGGAGAAAAACAATAAAAGGGAGAAGGGAGTCGACAACTGCTTTCGGTCTTCAAGGCTCAGGTGCCGCCTCAGTCCTCCTGGAACAGACACTCCAGTGATACAACCTCTACCGTCTGTTCCTTATCACGGGACTTCTCTGGATCGGCAACCTTTTTGCAGTGGGATGAATGGACCCAAGTCTCTCTCTCAGCAACCTTCAATGCTGTGGTGCTAGTCAATAAGACCTGGTATGGTCCTTCCCATCTATCAATAAGACAACCTGAGCGTAGAAAATTTCGTATCATTACATAATCCCCAGGTTCAATGTCATGACAATTACTATCTGGTAAATCAGGAATCACCAACTTCAGATTATCATTTTGATTCCTCAACTGTTTACTCATGTTAATCAAGTATTTTACAGTTACTTCATTGTTACATTTCAAATCATCCTGAGGGTTAATCATGACATGCGGTTGTCGACCAAACAGAATTTCAAAAGGGGACAGGTTAAGAGGGGACCTGGGAGTGGTTCTGATGCTATACAAAACAATGGGTAAAGCTTCTGGCCACGTCAATCCTGTCTCTGCCATTACTTTACTCAATTTATTTTTAATAGTGCTGTTCACTCTTTCGACCTTCGCACTCGCCTGTGGACGGTACGGAGTGTGCAGCTTACTATCAATTCCCATCAACTTACACATTCCTTGAAAGACATCACCTGTAAAATGGGTACCCCTATCACTTTCAATGATTCTAGGGATACCATATCTACATACAAATTCCTGCACAATTTTCTTAGCAGTAAACATAGCGGTATTTGTAGCTGCTGGGAAAGCTTCGACCCAATTCGAGAAAACATCTATACAAACAAGTACATATTTCAAATTTCGACATGGGGGTAATTGAATGAAGTCAATTTGTATTACCTGGAAAGGGCCGCCGGCAGGTGGGATATGGGATGGTTCTGTAGGTATTGCTTTTCCAATATTCTTTCTCAGACAGGTAAGGCATGACATTGCTCTTTTACCCGCATGAGAGGAGAATCCTGGGGCGCACCAGTATGCTCTTACCAATTTGCACATCCCCTCCTTGCCTAGATGAGTCAGCCCGTGAGCTGCTTCAGCCAGACATGGAAGGTATGCCCTGGGGGCCACTGGTTTACCATGTCCATCCGTCCAGAGCCCTGAGGACTCCTGGCCATATCCCTTTGCCTTCCAGACTGCTCTTTCCTGTGTGGAACACAAATTCTGCATCTCACACAACTTCTGTGTGTTGATGGTATTAAATACCATCAGTTGTGTGGTGTCTGTCTGTATGGGGGTAGCAGCTGCAAGCTTTGCGGCTTCGTCTGCTCGGCTGTTACCAAGGGATACTGGGTCTTGGCTATATGTATGTGCTTTACATTTGATAACAGCCACTCTATCGGGTTCCTGTATCGCTGTTAGAAGCCTTTTTATGTGAGCTGCATGCGCTATCGGTGTACCAGCTGCCGTCATGAAATTTCTGAGACGCCACAGCGCTCCGAAATCATGTACTACCCCGAACGCGTATCTAGAATCGGTGTAGATATTGGCGGACTTACCCTTAGCCAATTCACATGCTCTGGTTAGGGCGACCAGTTCAGCAACCTGGGCTGAGTGAGGTGGGCCTAGCGGTTCCGCTTCTATGGTGTCTTGGTCATCTACAACTGCGTATCCAGTACACAAGTCTCCCGAGTCTGACTGTCTATGACAACTACCGTCCGTGTAGAACGTTAGTTCTGCATCTTCCAGTGGGTTGTCACTGATGTCAGGCCTTGCGGTAAAATTTTGGGTCAAATATTCCATACAATCATGTGTATCTTCCTTTGCATTAAATCCTCCTTCCCCATCACTCTCACCTTCCACCCTTTGTGTCTGACCAGGCACACCTGGGAGAAATGTTGCAGGGTTTAATGCACTGCATCTCCTTATGGTGATGTTTACTGGGGCCATTAATGCCAATTCCCATCTCGTAAACCTTGCTGATGAGACGTGTCAATAAGGCAGATACCGCATGCGGTGTATGGATTGTGAGGTTGTGGCCTAGCACAACATCTTCGCTTTTTGTCACTAGCAATGCTATCGCCGCAACGCTACGCAAGCATGTGGGGAGGGATCGCGCTACCGTATCTAGCTGAGCGCTGTAGTATGCAATTGGCCTGCTGGCATCACCGTGTTTTTGTGTTAGTACACCTGCTGCGCATCCAGCACTTTCTGTTCCGTATAGTTCAAAGGGTTTCCCATAGTCTGGCATACCTAGTGCTGGTGCCTGCGTTAGACACTGTTTGAGTCTCTCAAATGCTGTTTCGGATTCGTCTGTATGCGAAATCCGATCAGGTTTGTTTGAAGAGACCATTTCCTGCAAAGGTAGCGCCAATATGGAAAACCCTGGGATCCAATTACGGCAATACCCACACATTCCTAAAAACGTCCTGATCTGTTGCTGGGTTTGTGGCAGTGTCATGTCTCTAATGGCTTGGATTCTATCAGCGGTCAGGTGTCTCAGTCCTTGTGTTAGACAGTGTCCCAAATATTTTACCTTAGCTTGGCATAATTGCAACTTGTCTTTGGAAACCTTGTGACCTGTGTCTGAAAGATGAAACAGGAGCTGTTTCGTATCCTTCAGAGATGCTTCCAGTGAATCTGAACACAGTAATAAATCGTCCACATACTGTATCAATACTGATCCACTGTCTGGTTGGAAAGACTGTAAACAATCATGCAAAGCCTGAGAAAATATACTTGGACTATCTATGAAACCTTGGGGTAACCGAGTCCACGTGTATTGGACTCCTCTGTATGTGAATGCAAACAAATATTGGCTGTCAGGGTGCAGAGGTACCGAAAAGAATGCGGAGCAGAGGTCAATAACAGTGAAAAATTTGGCAGTGGGAGGAATTTGCATTAGGATGACAGCTGGATTAGGCACTACGGGAACTGACTCTCAACTATTTTGTTAATCCCCCTTAGATCCTGCACTAGCCTGTAACCCCTCCCCCCACTCTTTTTAACAGGGAAGATGGGACTATTTGCGGTGCTGGACGTTCTTACTAGAATGCCCTGTTGTAGCAAGCGCTCTATTACGGGAAAAACTCCTAGCTCCACCTCTGGCTTCAGAGGATACTGTGGGATTTTTGGAGCTATCCTACCATCTTTTACTTGTACAACTACTGGAGCTACGTTTGCCATTAATCCAGTGTCCTGTCCATCTTTTGTCCAAAGTGACTCTGGTATCTGAGATGTCATCTCTTCTACTTGGGATGGATTCCTATTTGTCATAATGGAATGTGACATTAATTTTGATGGGGAGTCTAACATGTCTCGTACTTCCTGAGCGTGATTCTCAGGAATGTCCAAGAATACACCTTCAGGAGTACAATAAATGACGCAACCCATTTTACATAGTAAGTCTCTTCCCAGGAGATTAGTTGGTGCAGATGCAGCCAGCAAAAAGGAATGCTTGGTATGCAAAGGCCCTATTGTAATCTCGGCTGGTTTGCTAACAGGGTAGTGCTGGACTACTCCTGTTACTCCCATGGCTGGAATTGTCCTACCAGTGGTTCTCATGCCCACTGTCGAATTTATCACTGACTTGGCCGCCCCTGTGTCTACAAGAAAGTTTAAAGTTTTACCAGCCACATTGATTGCAATCTCTGGTTCGCTTCCAAGACTGGCAATCAACTTAACTGGCTGCAGATTACAGGTATGGCCATACCCCTATTGGGTATGCTGACCTCCCTGAATCCCATTGGCAGCAACTACTTGTGGGGGAGTTAGCTGGGAACTACCAGAGGCATGCCAATCTCTGTTCGGGGGATATCTTTTTGTTTCCCCTGTATGTGGCTCAAAACTCCGCCTCTGTGGACCCTGCTCCCAATGTCGTGTGTTGTGTTGTTGTCTAGGGGGTTGAAAAGATCTTTGTACATTCTTTGTTCTACATTCTCGTGCATAGTGTCCCGGTCTGTTACAAGAAAAACATGTTATTACACTTGCCTTACCCACAGGATTCGGTGGTACATACGCAGGCTGCCTTGTGGTCAGCGCCTGTATACTTACGGACATCAACTTATCACTTTGCGACTCTCTGTGCCTAGTGATGTTTCTGTCGTGATCAATAGCAGCCTCTCTCAAGCCGGACACTGACAGACCTCGCCAGCATGGTTGCGTGGTCTGAACCCTAGTCTTTAATGTTTCCTTTAAACCATCCATCAGTACAGATACTGCTACTTCCCGATGGTTTGGGTTGGTCTTTATGTCTTCTATACCCGTGTACTTTGCCATTTCTAATAGTGCCCGGTGAAAATATTCTATTGCCGTTTCGGACTCCTTTTGCTTAATGGAAAATATTTTATTCCATTTAACAACGGCTGGGAAATACTCTTTTAGCTGTAAATTTATCCTTTTTACATTATCCTTGTTGTACACGTCTGTAAGCGGTACATCTTTATCCAATGCACAATCAGCTAAAAATTGAGTTGCGTCAACATTGGAAGGTAAACAAGCTCTTAGCAGTATCTGCCAATCCTTGTTGTTGGGTTCTACAGTGTTACCTAGATCCCTGATGTATTTTTGGCTAGCAACTAAATCCTTCCTGGGGTCAGGAAATTCGGACACTATTGTTCTTAATTCCATTCTGGAAAATGGAGTGTACATGGCAATGTTCCTTATGGGAGTGGCTCCAGACACATCTGTTTTTCCATTGGGAACTGCTATTACCCTTACAGGAGCAATTCTAACAGCCTCTTCCTGTGTAGATTCTACTGCTTGTTGTGGTACAATTGTTTCAGTGTAGTGCATGGTGCCGTACTTACCCGTTGACACGACCTCACCTATCCCTCCGCTAGGGGCTTTCACTAATCTCGTGGGTGTCGCTGTGCCTACTGTGGTCTCTGCTATGGTGGCTGCAAGAGAGAGAGCTGAAATTGTTGCTGAATCGTCTTCTTGATCACACTCCTGAGGAAGGTTCAAAACAGGGTACATCTTGCACGGGTTAATACTTGCATGAGTTATTTGGTTAACGTCATTAACATTTACAGGGTTACTAAGAGTTTGTGTTTTACAACCCAGTGCGTTTCTCTCCGCAATCAACTTCTCTCCTGCAATGTATGGTGGAGGAGGAGCTGTGGCAATCAACTTCCTGACTGCCCCAGATCCTGCCGCCAGAGCCAAACCTCTCTGTATCTCACCTTCCTGGTGCCATAACTGTAAACAATCATGATGTTGAATTCGTCTCTTTGTTGATTTTACGAGACATATCCTCCTCCTTAAATTTTGTAACACTTCTGGACTGAAGCTACCTATTCTTGGGAATTTGTCCCTGTCTTGTACAGTCATTCTCTCCCATTCATCACATAAAACCTCTGTGTGACTACCGTATTTTTCACACATTACATATCGTGCCGACCCAACTGGTCGGTTCTCTGAATCAACCCGAACCGAGGTTGATCGCCCCCTACCTGAACAAATGGCCCCCATAATCTGCAGGCGTTGCTTATTCCTCCTTGGATCTTTATCTCAAGGTTTTCAGCGAACCCTTACAAACAAACCAAGATGTCCTTGGGCAGGCCGGCGGTGGTGGTTTATCAAGTACCCCACTTACTTCTCGCCCACGTTGGCCAGTACTGCAATCACTGTAACCAGAGCTGCTGTACCCAACCTAGGGCCCCTGTGAACCTTTATTTACTGGGGCGCGTTCCCCAGCAAGTATCGGTTGTTGGATAGTTCCTGAGTGACCAGCGAACTTCCCTTCCAAAAATAAAAAATTACACAAATCACGTCAGAATGTACAAATAGCGTTTGTGACCACTTTACTCTAATGGTATTAGGTCAGATTACTAACTACTGCACACAATTACGTGCGGTCCAATCGTTCAGTACACGAGCACTACTTGTCATGTACTGAAAGATCAATGGAATCGATGTTTCCGGCCGCGATTCCTTCAGCAAGAGCTTGTATGGCCTATATGGGTTCTGCACCAACACCCCAGGCGTTGTGCCACTGGACTTTTATAGCGGACCTCTTTGTCTATTTTACCTGTTACCTTATGACCTCCTGGTCTGTTACCTTATGGTCCGCTATACTCTAATGCTCAAATATTATTTAACCAGGGATGCCTCCCTAGCCACCGTATATGTCACTTACACGTATGTCCCTTGACGAGTACCCGGCTTTCCTTTTGGTTCCACCTTACAGTTATATAAACTTTTGTATACAAAACACACTCACTCAACACATGTACACTTTGTTTCTATATCTATTTCTGCGCAGAAATTGTCTTCAGTCCAACAGTGTTACCAATTAGGAGTAGGATCTGTTAAACTAGATTTCAGATTTTTCCAAAAATAGATTTGCGTTATTTACCGCGTCGCATTATTTACCGCTGTGCGTTACTTATCGCCTTTGCGCTAATTCACTTTATCACAGCTTGAGCTACGTGGGCGTAACCGGACGCTACGTTGCGTAATGAACGCTGCGTGCGTCTGCCTTTGGATTGCGTACGCTAGTCTTTGTTAGCGACACGTGTACGCAATATAAAGATCCACCGTAACACAATTTCTATTTTTATCAATGTAAATGATCCCTGATCATCTACCGCAATCCACACTGACTGCCTTGTATCTCAGACAAACCGTGTGTTTGTTCTATACTTTAACTATCACCTCTACTATGAAATAACAGCAAATCTCTTTTTAGCACTTTCTATCAACTATAAAATTTGGCAAACAGGAATAGTGATATACGAAAATGAAACAGAAAATGCAGATATATGTATGCGTGCGTGTATACGCAAGACAGAAGAGAAATAAACAGTTTTAAAAGACACAAGCGTTTTGTTCTTACTTCCGGTTCCCGGATTCCTTCAGCACTCTTTATCTAAGCGAAGCAGACGCTTATCCCGCCAGCACTATGAGACAATCTCCCACCCTTTGCTGGGGGATAATGTCTGCTGATCTACCTAGTGCAGATATGAGAAGGATAGGACGAGTCCCCAATTGACAATGCTAAATTCCCTTGTCGTATAAACAACCCTTTATGAAGCTAAGAACACTGTACGCTGTTTACTTAAGAAGTACCGTAATGGTACGCTAGTTGCGTAACGATCGCTCAGCCGTAGGCGAGACGCTCAAGCGTCACGTTCGCTCACGGCCCAGCAATCACAGGACACGTTATTGGCTATGACTAGAGTAATGATTCGCTATGGCGTAGCTTACGCTCGAGACCACGAGGAGGTCACCAGCGGTGCAGACGCTCACAATGCTATACCTTAATGTTTAAACCTTATACCAAAGAAATACACAGAATACCTTAATGTGAGTACAGGGTGTAAGTGCAACCTTGTGTAACCTGACTAACTACAAAGCTGCTTGAGCGTCACCGACGCTCAAGTGAACACTTAACGCTATAGAAAACACACAGATACTGGTTTAGGTTCCAAAGCCTATTAACTGTATTATATCTAATATACTTGTAAAAGGGGATAACAGTACAAATGATACACTACAATATAACAGAGACTTCCTAACCACAGAACTAAAATACAAAAAGACAATACTACTCTGACCTAAATGAAATACAATACAATACTATAATACTATGGGAGATATAAGAGAAAAGAGGAGAGAGAGGGAGAGAGAGAGAGAGAGAGAGATAGAGAGAAGTTGGCTCACAGAAAGACAATGATAACGGAGAGAAACTTACGCACAAGGGGAAACGATCGCATGCGCCTGGACATCCAGCACCCGATTTTCAGCAATGAGAACCGTTGAAGAGTGAGAGCTGGATGTGGTCGGCCTGCCTATTTATGCCCCACACACAATGCAATCTCCTGGTCCTACAATCCCATTGTCCATTGGCCGAAGGAATTCGGCCCTGCATCATAACAAAAGGTCATAGGGTGATTCATACAGGTGGGCTGTGACGATTTCCAACAGCTCAGGTGGGTGGGAAACTGGGTTTCCCGCCGCATACCTGAGTATGTGTAAATAATAGAAATGGACATAAACTTCTTATGTCCATAACTATTCGCACGAGCGATTAATACGCTCCAAACCAACACCGGAATATTGCTAATTAAATACTCTTCCGATGGGTACCAAACACTGCTGTATGATTCCTGTTAGACCCTTCGTACGATATAAAGAGGGATTCCTCAGCTCTGGGACATTGTATTTTAACCAAACTTTCAGAATCTATCAAAGGGACCATGATCTATAAACTACATTAATTGTGAACATTTGTAACGAATGAGTCGCACGCTACGACTACATAAACTCTACCGTAAATACGCATACCGCGCCTGCGAGTGCACGCTATTGCGGGTATGCGCCTCCACGGGAGAGCGTACGCACGCGCAGCGCGGACCAGTGTGCGGTGCAAATATGGCAACGTGCATTGAGACATTTTTCTGACTTTGACATTACCTATCTGCCATACAACCATGGGTCGATGTACAAACTGCGACCCTCAGCCCGGAGCGTAATACAAAAACCTTTTTACTGCAATACTTCGCAATACTTATGCACTATCACGCTCCTTTGCAAATCACCTCACGATTTGCGTATTTCAATCTATATTAACGTGAGTCAGCCGCCTCACGCCACCAAGCCTCTACTTACTTGGTGTACCACGGGACCCGATTTCCGGAGTTCAATACGTTCACTCTTACATTCGCTCACTCAAATATACTTTGTTTTTCTGTACAGAAAATTTGGATTCATTCAGGTTGGCAGCTTTACCCCAGAGGCAATTTAATTTATTTTATTTTTTTATACTAATCTGCTTTAGAAACCGGGCAGTTTTGTGCTATTGTAGCATGGCTACTGTCCCACCTTTAAACTAAGCAAACTATCATGTGGTTTTAATATGCGCACACAACCCTACGCAAGCTTGCGTAATTACACAACCGTGCGTACCTCTATGCCACGTGTGCGGCCTTGCGCCACTTGCACGTTTTTGTACGCTGTCCTCACGTTCCGTACCACGTGTACCAATGTGCGTACGCAATAAAACAGATCACACAACTTCTATAAATGTGAGCAATACTAACTACTATTGCTCACTAAACACAACACAGTTTATTTCTGTATAAACCTTTACAACCAGGCCACACTGCGTTTGTGCTTTATGCTTACTTCCTTAAACATTTATTTTAGTTTTAACTATATAGCAACAAATGTAACCGGTTTCACACAGATCTAAATGAATCTAGCAATCTGAGTGTTATGGCAACAATGTGAAGGTATACAAAGAGTATGGGTGCTGTGTACGCTTTTGGCGCCAAAAAAAATTCACAGATTTTTAAATAGCTTTTTTCCTGTTTATTTTACGGGTTCTACCAGCATCTCTACAAACCATACAGAGCAGACGCCATCTAATCAGCAAATAAATAGGGTTTTCAGTGCATCCATCGACCAGAAAAAGGATACGTAGGATACTTTCTGTCCGCCCTTTTGCTGATAGATTAAGTCTGCTGTGACCTGTTAGGCTGTGAGTATGTGGAAAACCGGATGGAGCCCCCAATTGAGAATGCTGATTTATATACAGGAATGAAAGCTATACCTTAAACACACCTTAAATGCACTTTACCATTGAGCCGCTGCGGCCGCTATACTTAATACACACTCTACGTACTTTTTACGCTATTAGCGTAAAAAGTCCCGTACTGCGTACGGACTTTGCGTACAGACGCCGCGCTGACGGTACAAAGTACACACAGCACGTACACACCCAATGAATACACTTTAAACCTTATACAGCAATGCAATGCGATACTAATACACTTTAAACCTTATACAGCAATGCAATGCGATACTAATACACTTTAAACCTTAGCAGGGAAAGAAAGACACGACACCAGTCTGTAGTTAAACCACTGGGTTCCGACACCACAGCGTATTATTGCTGAAAGGGGGTTACAATACAAACAATACAATACAACAGAATAATGGCTACATTCAATGGTACATACGTGATTGGATTCGTCGCGCTACCCGGTCCGGTCCTCGGTCATCTAATAGATAACTTTGTGAGTCTTGTGTCTGACCAGGCCTGCAGCAGGCTCTCTTTATACAATTCATCCAAAACTTAACACAATGGATACTGTAATCTCTTTGTCCATTGGACACAGGGATGGTCATTTACTGTACAGGAGAGGTCATAGGTCGGTTTGAATAGGTGGGCGATGTCTGTTCCAACTGCTCTTGTGGGTGGTCTCCTCTGGATTCCTGCCGCATACATAATGTACAGTAAATACAGTTTATATCTATATTCTGCTCCTGCACATAACTATCCGCAGGAATATGCGATCTTCCTCAAACCAACACCGGAATGTTACCCTTAAAATACCCTACAGCTGGATACCAAACACCACCTTATAACCTTGTTCTGTCCCCTCCTATCCTGTAAAGGTGAATCCCTTTGTTCTGAAACCATTTAAACTGCTGTAACTTGCTGCTGTAGTGCAGGGAGGCTATGTGTAAAATGTGCACTATTTGGATTAAATATGTAATGTGTTTTGATGGCTTTTCCATGCGTTCACAAACTCTACCGTAAATACTCATACCACGCGCTAATACGTAGGTCCGCGGGAGCGACCAAACGCAAATTGCGAATATGCGCACGCACGGCAGAGCAAGTACACGCACGGAGGCCATCTGTGCGTAGTTTGTACGTAATGTATGTACTGCAATATTTTTTTACTTTGACAGCACAAACCAAGCATGAAGTCAAAGGAATTGTCTGTAGACCTCCGAGACAGGATTGTCCTGAGGCACAAATCTGAGGAATGGTACAGAAAATATCTGTTGCTTTGAAGGTCCCAATGAGCACATTGGCCTCCATCAGTTCAGAACCACCAAGACTGTTCCTAGAGCTGGCCGTCCGTCTAAACTGAGTGATCGGGGGAGAAGGGCCCTAGTCAGGGAGGTGACCAAGAACCCGATGGTCACTCTGTCAGAGCTACAGCATTCCTCTGTGAAGAGAGGAGAACCTTCCAGAAGGACAACCATCTCTGCAGCAATCCATCAATCAGGCCTGTATGGTAGATGGAAGCCACTCCTTAGTAAAAAGCAAATGGCAGCCTGCCTGGAGTATGACAAAATGCACCTGAAGTACTCTCAGACCATGAGAAACAAAATTCCCTGGTCTGATGAGACAAAGATTGAACTCTTTGGTGTGAATGCCAGGCATCATGTTTGGAGGAAACCAGGTACCACTCATCACTAGGCCAACACCATCCCTACAGTGAAGCATGGTGGTGACAGCATCATGCTGTGGGGATGTTTTTCAGCGGCAGGAACTTGGAGACTAGTCAGGATAGATGGAAAGATGAATGCAGCAATGTACAGAGACATCCTGGATGAAAACCTGCTCCAGAGCACTCTTGACCTCAGACTGGGGCGACGGTTCATATTTCAGCAGAACAACGACCCTAAGCACACAGCCAAGATATCAAAGGAGTGGCTTCAGGACAACTCTGTGAATGTCCTTGAGTAGCCCAGCCAGAGCCCAGACATGAATCCGATTGAACATCTCTGGAGAGATCTGAAAATGGCTGTGCACCTATGCTTTCCATCCACCTGATGAAGCTTGAGGGGTGCTGCAAAGATGAATGGGTGAAACGGCCCGAAGATAGGTGTGCCAAGCTTGTGGCATCATTCAAAAAGACTTGAGGCTGTAATTGCTGCCAAAGGTGCATCAACAAAGTATTAAGCAAAGGCTGTGAGTACTTATATACATGTGATTTCTTAGTGTCTTATTTTTAATAAATGTACAAAAATCTCAAAAACACTTTTTTCCCCACGTTGTTATTATGGGGTATTGTGTGTAGAATTTTGAGGGAAAAAATGAATGTATTCCAGTTTGGAATAGTAACATAGTAACATAGTTGTTGAGGTTGAAAAGAGGCGAAATGCCCATCAGGTTCAACCTGTATTCTGTATTAAGCTGTGCACATTATAATGCACCAGCTGAAGTAATGGTTTTGTACTAATTGACAACTATATTTTGTACCACTCCCAGATACTTAATGTCAATATATTAAATGCTATATCCTTGGATACTTTTTTCAGCTAGAAAGCTGTCCAATTTGTTTTTAAATGCATTTACAGAGTCCGCCATTCTTACCTTCTCCGGCAGGGAGTTCCAAATCCTTATTGCCCTTACGGTGAAGAACCCTTTCCTACATTTTGTACAGAATTTTTTCTCCTCTAACCTCAGTGAGTGTCCACGTGTCCTATACAGAGTTCTATTAATAATCAAATCCCCTGCTAACTCCTTGTAATGACCCTTTACATATTTTAAGATATTAATAATATCTTTTTGATGCCTCTTTTCCAGTGTATACATATTTAACCTTGTGAGCCTTTCCTTGTACTCGTGTCTCTATCCCTTTAATTAGTTTAGTAGCTCACCTTTGAATTCTTTCGAGTTCCCCAATATCCTTTTTATAATATGGTGCTAAGAATTGAACACAATATTCCAGGTGCGGACGTACCAATGATTTGTACAGTGTCAGGATTACATCCTCATCCCTTGTCTCAATACCCCGTTTAATGCAAGGACTTTAATTACCTTCTTCACTGCATTTTGACACTGTATACTGTTATTGAGCCTATTATCTATGAGCACCCCCAAATCTTTTTTCACTACTTTTACCCCTATATTTTCCCCATTAAGTGAATAGGATACAAGTTTGTTTTTAATCCCAAAATGCATAACTTTGCATTTTTCAATATATAGCCTCATTCCCCATTTAGACGCCCAGGATTCAATTTAAATAAGTCAATCTGTAGAGACTCCACATCTATTTCTGAATTAATTACCTTATACAGTTTAGTATCATCTGCAAAGATTGACACTGTGCATCCCAGGCCTATTCCTAGATCATTAATAAACATATTGAAAAGTAGCGGGCCAAGTACGAACCCTTGTGGTATACCGCTGACTACTGGTGCCCAGCTGGAGAACATCCCATGGACCACTACTCGTTGTACCCTGTTATCCAGCCAATTACCTATCCATGTACAAATAGTATTTCCTAGGCCAGGTTCCCTTAATTTGATGATCAGTCTCCTGTGAGGCACTGTATCAAATGCTTTTGCAAAATCTAAATAGACCACATCCACTGCTTTTCCCTGGTCAAGATTATCGCTCACTTCCTCGTAGAAGCTAATTAAGTTAGTTTGACATGATCTGTCCCTCACAAACCCATGCTGACTCTTGCTAATAAACTTAGTATTCGGCAGATAAACCTCTATGCTATCCCTCAAAATGCCTTCCAATATATATACCCACTATAGAGGTTAAACTAACTGGTCTATAGTTCCCAGGATGATTTTTAGATCCCTTTTTAAATAATGGCACTACCTTAGCTATACGCCAATCCCTCGGTACCATACCCGATTTAATTGAACTATAAAAAAAATCAAGTATAAGGGTCTTGCAAGCTGTGCCTTATGCTCCATAATAACCCTCGGGTGAAAACCATCTGGTCCTGGTGATTTATTAATCTTTATGTTGCTTAGTCTCTCCAGGACTACTTCCTCACTTCAAAAAGCATCTAGCCAAGAATCATTACCTTCACAGTCGTTACGTCCTACTAACAGCGTCTGATCCTCCCTGGTGAATACTGAAGAAAAAAAGCTGTTCAGTATATCCGCTTTTATTTTGTCATCGTTTATCAAGGCTCCCAGTTCATCTTTTAATGAGCCTACCTTCTCCTTTTTTAACCTTTTACTATTTATGTATTTTTAAAACTTTTTGGGAATGGCTTTACTCTCTAAAGCGATTTGCTTTTTGTTTACAATTTTAGCTGCTCTTATGACTTTTTTGCATCTTTTATTGCATTCCTTGTAATACTGGAATGACTCCTCCCCTCCATTAGATTTAAATGCTTTAAAAGCATGCCTCTTTTTAGCCATTGCTTCTTTGACCTCCTTATTAAGCCACATTGGTTTGAGTTTAGTACTCCTGCGTTTACTGCCCATGGGTATGAATTTGTGAATACTGCTATAAAACAACACTTTTAAAGCATCCCACATTTCCGATGTGTCCTTGCCATGAAACAAAACTTCCCAGTCAGTGTCGTTTAGTGTCTGTCTCAGCATATTGAAGTTAGCTTTTCTAAAGTTTAAAATTTTGGTTGATCCTTTATAGCTATATTTCTTGAAACTGATGTTGAATGTGATCAAATAGTGATTACTGTTTCCCAAGGTCTCCCCAACTGTAATGTTTGATATAATGTCCACATTATTGGTAATAACTAGGTCCAGAATATTATTAACTCTGGTTGGGTCCTCAACTAATTGAGACAAGTATTGATCCTTTAATGTGTTTAGAAATCTGCAGCTCCTAATTTTTACACATGAATCGTTACTCCAATTTATATCAGGATAGTTAAAATCCCCTAACATTAGGATGTCCCCCATTCCCGCAGCTTTTTCAGTTTGCTGTAAGAGATGTTCCTCCTCATGTATGCTAATATCTGGTTGCTTGTAGCACATGCCAATGACTAGTTTCTTTGCTTCAGTGCCCCCACTAGTGATCTCATCCCATAGCGATTCCACATTATCTCCAGTCCCCTTGTAAATAACATCTATTAGCTTTGGTTTTAGAGATTGGTTTACATACCCCTCCTCCCCTTTTGGTAGCCCTATCCCTCCTAAAAAGTGAATAACTCTCCAAATTTGTAACCCAGTCGTGAGAGTCGTCCAACCATGTTTCCGTAATACCTATAATATCATACAGATTTTTTGATACGAGCCATTCCAATTCCCCCATTTTACCTGATAGGCTTCTTGAATTCGCAAGCATACATTTTAGCTTAATATTTCCTTTGCACGTATGTTTTAATGGTAACCTACCATTATTTACAAGTACCTTTATAGAATTACTCTTACCGACTGTTATTCTCTTACCTCACTTACCACCCCCATTATACTTAATACATCCTTTCTTACTACTATCCCTATTTGACCTATTAGGTCTTTCTAAACCCCCACCCCCCCTCCTCCTGATGTTAGTATTTTCCCTTATGCTATGGACATCATTTTCTATATACCGTACTGTTGAACCATAACCGTCATAAGTTAATAATTTGTGAATACCATGGGCAATACCTATGTCAGTAATTCCTGTGTCAATGCCCCTGCAAATACCCTTGCCAGCTGAACTTTCCCTCCCCCCTTCACCACCCTCATTTTGTCCACTACCCCCATCCATACTGTACTCACTGTTTGACCTGTAACTTCTAGCTAAACCCTCCCCCCTGGCTCCTAGTTTAAAAGCTCCTCCAACCTTCTAACCATCCTTCCCCCCAGCACTGCAGCCCCCTCCTCATTCAAGTGCAATCCATCGTGACACAAAAGATGGCGCCTGACTGAGAAGTCCGCCCAGTGTTCCAAGAACATTGAGAAAATTGAGAAAAAAGAATACAGAATAAGAATAAAAATCAATATATACACATAGATAGATAGATAGATAGATAGATAGATAGATAGAGGACAATATATAAATGTTATATATATATATATATATATATATATATAGGACAATATACTGTATAAAGGACAATAAGGCAATAAGGACAGTAATAAATAAAAAGAATACAATACAATTTATGCAATACAGTACTATACTATGGCCTAGCTGTGAAGAGAAACAATATTCAACAACAGAAAAGTACTTGGTAATCCAATGAATATTAATGTATCAATGCAAAACAGTCAATACAGTAATACTAATAATGATAATGATACATGCGTGTCCGGGGGAAGTCAGGACCTCCTGCAGCAGCAACTACTCACAGGTAGCTGTGCTGGCTCCTTCCATCTGTACCGGAGAGACCCCAAGCACTCGCTCCCGGAGCAGCTGCAGCAGCGGCGCTATTACCTGATGCTGGCTCCGCTCAGATGCTCAGTAATCCCCCTCTCCCCACACACCTACAATCAACCTGGAATCAACCACACACCGGCAGCATTCTCGCCTGCTCCCTGCTCCCCCAGCTCAGTGCTCCCCCCTCACACACAATCAAGCTCTGACAAGCGGCAGCATACTCCACTGTTCCTGCGGCTCAGCTACCCCCCCGCCTTCCCTCCTCAAACACAACCACTGACGAGAAGCAGCGTTTTCCCCTGCTGCTCGATCCCGCTCCCGATCAGCACACGCCGGTCCAGGTGACTTCCGGTATCGGCTTACAGCTTCCGGCTTCAGGTCTCTCAGCACCTCCTCCAAGCTCTGTCCGTGTTGGGGATCACACACACAAGACATGTAACATATGTACGGATTTAACATAACAACATGTGATAAAAGTGAAGCGCTGTGAATACTTTCCGGATGCACTTCACTAAGCCTTGGATGGAGATAAAGTGGACGGAGATAAAGTACCAACTAACCAGCTTCTAACTGTTATTTTTCAAACACGGCAGTTAGGAGCACTTTATCTCCATCCAAGCCTTAGTAAATAAATAGACCCCTAAATATTTTGTGCCACTCAAACACACGTGCACGTGACATACAATCTGCCCAGTAAGCTCTTACTAGCATGTGGAAAGACTGAGTGGACGTTCTGTTCAATTTAACTATAAATTTAAGCTAACAAGTTGCTCTATTTTTGAAGCATTTTTACAACACACGGGAAAAACACAACTTCGTCAAATGTTGTGTGACAGCAAACTATCTGTGCAGTATTGTGAAACTTGAAAAATCGTTTTAGGATAGTCCACGGTCAATGTTCCCCCACTCCCTTTTAACTTATGCGGTACGGTTTATAGTACAGTCTTGTTAGCCACAGCTCGTATAGATAGAAAAGCTCCATCAAATTTCCGCCCATATGCAGGAGGCCCGTATGCAGAATCCGTCTGGGCCCCCTTCTCTCTATCAGTCAGCACTGTAGACTCTGGGCACTAGGGGGACCCTAGTGCTGTCCCAGAGTCTAGTGCGCATGCGCAGATCTCTGGGAAATAGTACGGCAGCCATTTTCCCAAAGATTTCCCTACTGCGCATGCGCAAATCTCTGGAAAAATGTCAGTTGAGCCATTTACCGGAGATTTGCTTAGAGATGCTGCCGCCGGCAGGGGACTCCAGTGAGGTGAGCATTTAAAAAATGGGTGTGCGGTGTGTGCCCCCCTGGACCTCGGAGGCCCCTGTGCGCTGCACACACTGCGCCCATTGTAAATACGCAAGTGATCCACACCACACCACACCTCTGATCTGGAAAGCACACCTCCTTTCTGCAGAGGACAGAGATAGGCTGTGTGTTTTTCGGTCTGTAGAAATTAGAACTGTTCCATATAAATCAGATTTGTGTCTCTTATTAAAGCCACTGTACTGAGAAAACAAGACTCTCCAACATGACCCCATCACACCGGAAAAGGGGAAAATGTATCAAAGCTTGTAAAGACTGGACACACAGCAACCAATCAGCATCTACCTATAATTTTATAGAAAGTAGATGATAAATACTAGCTAGAAGCTGATTGGTTGGTACAGTATGAGCAACTTGTTCACTCTTTAGAAGTTTTGATAAATTTCCCTCCAAGTGCACTACACCTAAATATCCCATTTAATGGACTCTGGCAGTTATCTGTGGTGAATCAATTAGTTGATGTTGAAAAGTAAAACTCTTCTGAGCAATGTATTAATGTACCACAGGTAACTGCAATTGTAATTGGGCAGTAGAGCATTTTGTACTGTATGGAAAGGGTCATGATGGCAGCGCTGAGCTAATGAGAATGTAGCATATACTGTAACTGACGTCACTATGGGGGTAATTCCAAGTTGATCGCAGCAGGATTTTTGTTAGCAGTTGGGCAAAACCATGTGCACTGCAGGGGAGGCAGATATAACATGTGCAGAAAGAGTTAGATTTGGGTGGGTTATTTTGTTTCTGTGCAGGGTAAATACTGGCTGCTTTATTTTTACACTGCAATTTAGATTGCAGATTGAACACACCACACCCAAATCGAACTCTCTCTGCACATGTTATATCTGCCTCCCCTGCAGTGCACATGGTTTTGCCCAACTGCTAACAAAAATCCTGCTGCAATCAACTTGGAATTACCCCCTATGTCCTAGTTCAGTGGTTACAAATGCAGTCCTCAAGGCACCCGAATGGTCCTGGTTTTAAGGATATCCATGGTTGAGTACAGATGGTTAAATTAAAATGCCTGATGTACTAATTAATTCACCTACAGCACAGATGCTCAATCATGGCTAGTCCTAAAACCTGGTCCGTTGGGGTGTCTTGGGGACTGCGTTTGGGAACCACTGTCAGTGGCAAACGCAGGATTTGCATGGGGGGATTTCCAGAACTGGGCGGAGCCAATCACGGGGGTGGGGACTGAGGTGACCCAGTATATGCTGGGTCCGTAAAACTAGTGTGTCTGTGTGTGTGTGTGTGTGTGTGTATATATATATATATATATATATACACACACATATATCTAAACATATATATATATATATATATATATATATACATACATACACACACACATACATATACACATATACATAGCATATTAAACATGCATACATATATATATATATATATATATATATATATGTACACACACATACAGTACACTAATATATATACACATGAATATATATATATATCATATGTGTGTGTGTGTGTCTATATGTATGTATGTATGTATATACATGTGTATATATGTATGCACATGGATATATATGTACTATAATTAAAATAAAGTAAACTTTTATTGCACTTACAAGTGCCACCAGGAAGACATCAGGCTGCAGAGGACGCTAGACAGCCATTAATAATACTCATGCAGCTAAAAAAAAAAAAAAAAAAAAAAAAAAAGTTTTTTTTTTTTTTTTTTTTAGTGGAGGGGGGTTTCTGGGTGCTCAGAAACCCCCCCTGGGTGCGCCACTGACTGTCCTAGTTCATTGTTAGGTATCATAAATATTACACAGCCTCTAAGTGGAGGTATTGGTTTCACTTTCAAACATATTATTAGCATTATGATCTCTAAGTTCTAGAATGACGTGTATTTTATGTACCAGAGCTACATGAATACTGGAGCTGCAAATGTGTGTGTGGAAAGGAAGGCATCAATGTAGAATTTTGCATCAGCAGTCTTGCTCGATGTAGCACTGCTGTAGACAGGCCAAAACAATAGCTAATGATCATCACAACTACTAAGAGGATACAAAGACAAATACGGATTATGGGGGTAATGCAGAGTTGATCGCAGCAGCAAATTTGTTAGCAGTTGGGCAAAACCTAGGGGGTCATTCAGGCTATTCTTTGCACTGCGGCAATCAGGTAGTCGCCGCCTACAGGGGAGGGGGTAATAATCACTGTGCAGAGGTACGAACGCTTGTGCAGAGAGCAGCACAAACTAAAGTTTGTGCAGTCTCTGCACAGATCAGGACTTACTCAGCTGCTGCGATGATCCTGGACGAAGCTGACGTCAGGAACCCTCCCTGGAAATGGCCGTCACGCCTGCATTTTCCTGGACACTCCCTGAAAACGTTGAGTTGACACCCCCAGACGGCCTCCTCCTGTCAATCTTCTTGCGTTCGCCGGTGCAAACGCTCTCTTCTTACTATCCGTCACTGCACGTGACGGCAGTCGCCAGAGGTCGACGTGCCTGCACATTGCGGACCACACATATGCGCTGTGCAGATCCAATCGCACATCTGCGAAAAAAGGCAGCGTGCGAACGGGTCGGAATGACCCCCCATGTGCACTGCAGGGATGGGCAGATATAACATGTGCAGAGAGAGTTAGATTTGGGTGTGGTGTGTTGAAACTGAAATCTAAATTGCAGTGTAAAAATTAAGCAGCCAGTATTTACCCTGCACAGAAACAAAATAACCCACCCAATTCTAACTCTCTCTGCAAATGTTATATCTGCCACACCTGCAGTGCACATGGGCCCTCATTCCGAGTTGTTCTCTCGCTAGCTGCTTTTAGCAGCATTGCACACGCTAGGCCGCCGCCCTCTGGGAGTGTATCTTAGCTTAGCAGAATTGCGAATGAAAGAGTAGCAGAACTGCTACTAAATATTTTCTTGCAGTTTCTGAGTAGCTCCAGACCTACTCCTAGATTGCGATCAGCTCAGTCCGTTTAGTTCCTGGTTTGACGTCACAAACACGCCCTGTGTTCGGCCAGCCACTCCCCCGTTTCTCCAGACACTCCCACGTTTTTCCCTGACACACCTGCGTTTTTTAGCACACTCCCGGAAAACGCTCAGTTACCACCCGGAAACGCCCCTTTCCTGTCAATCATTCACCGATCAGCAGTGCGACTGAAAATCGTCGCTCGAACACCAGCAAATCTACTAAGTTTTGTGTTAAATAACTTAGCGCATGCGCTCTGCGTACCTTGCGCATGCGCAGTTAGCAACAAATCGCAGCATAGCGAAAATCGACAACGAGCGAACAACTCTGAATGACCCCCATGGTTTTGCCCAACTGCTAACAAATTTGCTGCTGCGATCAACTCTGAATTACCCCATATGGACCTTATTCAGTAAGGATTGCAGTTTCTGCTTAAAAACAGTTGCTGCGATCAAATAGTTGCCGCCCAGAAATAGAGAAAAAATGCCCATTGCAGAAATTGGGAATGCATTGCAATATGCGGGCTGATCGCAAAACCATACGCAATTACCGGAACATCGAAGATTTTTCCTATCTGCGCCAGGCAAGGTCATCCATAATTCTTGCAACACAAGAGGCTGGAAGTGGTCATCGCTGATGTCAGAGACTCTCCTTAAAAACACCTGGGCATGCCTGTTATTTTTCAGACACACCCAGAAAACGTCAGGTTTCTGGCCAGAAACGCCGGCTTTCTGTCAGTCAAACAGCATCTGCATTGTGATCATGATGTGTACGCATTTCGCATTTTCTGACGCTATTATTACTCGTGTGTGCACAGTGTGAATGCTGCGCATGCGCAGTCATTCGATTTTCGGCCAGATTGCGATTCGCAAATTTTACAATCCTTACTGAATAAGGTCCTATATTTATTGCACTGTGTAAAATCACATCTTCCATTATCCATTATGTTAGAGGAACTCAGAGTAGCTTATCTGAATGTGTGATGTTAATGTATGATTATAAAGGACCTTTCCTTCATTTCTAAACCAAGACAATTAAGGGGGGTACACACGGAGAGATCCGTGCTTAATTTCTAAACAATCTGACTATCGCCGGTACTAGATTGGCATGCAGGCTAAATCTAGTTAGATCGCTCATTTTACCGCTGGGTGAAATAAGCATTCTCCCCGTGAAATGAGCGTTCCCTCCGTCTGTCCCCCTCGCTCAGCACACATCGCGCTGTGTGCTGAGCGGAGTTGGGGGTGCTCACTACACACAGCGGTGAAGTGAGCGACCTGACTACATTTGGCATGCATGCATGCATGCCAAATCTAGAGCCAGCGATAGCGACATACGGGGCCGCGCACCGCTGTCGCCGGCACCCTACACACGGAGCGATGTGTGGTTAATTTCTAAGCAATCTAGTCAGATTGCTTAGCAATCAAGTAAAAATCGCTCCGTGTGTACCCCCCTTTACAATCAAAAATGACCACCCTAAAACTTTAAATTGCAGTTATTGTAGAAGTTCAGAGGTGATTCCTAAGAAAGTTTGTTAAAATAATATGCACTTACTGTTGCCAAGGATAAACGCTCAGGTGACTAAGCACTGCCATACTGTAAACATTATGTAAGAGAGACTCTGCCTTGATTCTTTGATTAATATCTGTGTATGCAAATGCTTCCACAAAAGTGCATATTATATCTTCTACAAAGAAGTAGTAAAGTATTTAGTGCTGTTAAAGTGAAAGACTACAAGATCCATCATGCAATGGAATGTAGTTGCCAGAACTGTAAAATCATGGGAAAGCCTGAGTATGAAACAAAAAGCCAAAAAGCTACATACACATTAGGATGTTATGCTACTGTAAGTGTTGCTTCCTGCTCTGCGTACAGTGCTAGGCAGGAATGGTTTGCAGAGCTCTGCAAGTGTCCGGATATATGTAGATTCTCTGGAACCACAATCTACACACCTTCACTAAGTCCACAACCCCAGTCATATTGAGTGATTTGTCCTTTTCATGGGCTTGTGAATTATGCAATACAGTTGAAACACTTTATAATCAATTTGGCAAAGAAAGGGTTAACAGGAATCCCCAGAGTGCATCCACAAGGGTCTAGCAGAGAATTCTTAGTAAATTGTCCATGACAAATGTGCAGGGCCCATTATAAGAAGGTATCCTCCTTTTCACATCCACCAAGACTGACATTTTCTTAACCCTCTCACTACCAAGTGTCTAGTGTCATAAAATGTTCCAATCCACTCCTATTATTTTGACTTACAGACTGAATACACAACGAAGTAATTCTGGATATTGGTTATTAATAAACCCTAATACAACATATTATTTACCATTACTACTAGACATTACTACTAGCTCCAAGCAGGGGAGCAAAGAGGAATAGGCTACATGAGATGGGAAGCCGACCAGATGACTGGAGACTTAAGGCCCTGTTTGTGGGAACTTACAATCATCTAGTGAATTCAAATAACGTTACTGCAGAAAGCAAATGACAGTAAGTGATGTTAATATGTACTTACCACGTGAAATATAACATACTACTGTAGCTCCCTGTGATATAGGTAGAGTAACTGTTAGTGGTATAATATTGTGGTTAATGTGTCACAGTGAGCTGAGAAATAGAAAGTATCTGAGATTTCCAACAATAGAATGATATAATACTATTACGTTTTAACATAATGCTGGTGCTCAATCTTCACTAATGTCTGTTATGCAATATCCTAGAACATATTTGTAAGCTCTTGAGTCTACAGACATTAATATGTAACATGTAAACTCTCTGTTCCTCTTCATTCCTGGACAAACCATAGTGTATATTATAATATACTTTACTATATTATGTAACCACATCAAATCTATTTATTAGACATCTAGGGTACAGGCAATGGCATAAAGCAGGTCAACGACATACAGTATGTGGTAACCTGGGTACTTGTCCCTGTCATCAGATGATGGCAAAGGAGGGGAGAATGGGAGTGTGTGACAGTCAGTGTAGAGAGGGTAATTTAAAGAGGTGGAGAGTCGCAGGGGAAGTGTAATGAGGGAGGATCACACAGGCTCATAACAGGAGAGAACAGAGTTGTGACAGCTTCTCTGCAGTACAGCCACAATATCCCAACACTTACCTAATCATCAACTTACTGACAGCAACTTGCAACAGACTGGACAAAACAATTTAGAGAAGGATAACAAGAACTTCTGAAACCAGAGAAATCAGTGTTCAGAAAGAAGAACAGTGCAAAGGGATACTGAAAAGCATGGGACAGGGAGAAATATGAAGGAGCAGTCTTAAGAATTCTTAGAACCGTGCAGGGATATATTCTAGAGGCAAATGAGTGCCTAGATTCTGCAGAGAGAAGAACAGTTGTAAGAGGTAGGTAGGACAGGTTTTCTCCTAGATGGACACTGGAGTCAGAGTCACCCAGGCTGAGACAGAAAATATATAGGAGAATATATCAGAAAGCCCAGAGGGTAACATTACGGAAAGACTTGTGAAGAAGTGTGTGGGAATGAAATACAGACGACACCACAAATCCATTCACAACTGTCACTAAACTCTTGGAAGTATAGAGAGCAGAGGATTGTCGTGTGGTTCCTCCAGCGGAAAAACTTTCTCCAGCTCCAGTGGAGAAAGATGAGCTACATTCAGCTACACATCAATGAAATTAGACAGCAGGGAAGAGAGGGGTAAAAGGTCAGGGAGCATCCCAGACTGACTGAAAAGCAACATGGCACTGTGGTACCTTCCCGGAATCTTTACTATCCTGATAGGACTCCTACTCTCCATGCAGAGGTAACACTTCATGTACAGTGTCTATGCTAAACCGTATTGCTATGTGCTCTGAATTTGTCTTATATCCACAAAAAAAGTTTTAGGATATTCCTGTATGACAACACTTTATTTTGTACTGTCATTGATTGGTCGTATACAGTAATATTCATGTTAATTTGCTTGTGCTGAACTAAGCCTCAACTTCAAAGGATTACTGATACACAATTAGTGGTTTGGATTCAGCAACGTAAGTGGCTGTATTTCAGAGAAGAATGCATAGAATTCAGCTCTCTATTCCCTGTATATTACTGTGCACAGGATGCAATGATTCAGAGATATAACTTAGGACAAGTGGAGTTCTTGATGCTCTAGTACTGAATTTCTGCATAATCTGAATTAGACATCTCTCTGGATGGTAGACATTATATGGGCATGTCACTCTGGAGTAAATATAATTCCATTAAAAAACTATAGGAAGGTCACATTAGAGGCTGTAAGTGAGGAGGAATTAGTAACTTTTTGCCCGTGAGCAATAAAGAGCTGTGTTAAGTACTTATAAGTGACTTTTTCACAACAGATTTCCTGCTCCTGCCCTTTCCATACCAAACCGTTCACAGCAGCAGGTTCACCCGGATTGCTATATTTGCCCTTAGTCTAGTTAGTAGAACCTATAAATATTAAGCATAAATGTTCTGGATAATGTGGAAGATCTGGTCACACAGGGTACCACGTTAATTACTGGAGGTTGTAAAACTGTCATCCAGTAATATATGACCAGAGACTGCTAGAAATAACTAGTTTCTTCAGTCACCTCTAAATGATTATGATACAACTACTTAACCACCTGAAAGCAATACTGAAGTACTGTATCAATGAAGAATAACACTAGTCATGTATGGGTCGTTGGGTCAACACAACTTAGGTCGACAGTGATTAGGTCGACCACTGAAGGTCGACATGAGCATTAGGTCGACATGCACTAGGTCGATATGGGCATTAGGTCGACGTGTACTAGGTCGACAAGTGAAAAGGTCGACATGAGTTTTTGGACTTTTTTGTGTTGTTTTCTTCGTAAAGTGAGGTGGAACCCCAATTAGTGCACAGGTGCCTCGCGCAGGTTACCGTTCCAAATTGTAGTCCACGTGGATCGTAAAGTATGAAAAAGTCCAAAAATTGGGAAAAAAATTTGAAAATCTCATGTCGACCTTTTGACCTGTCGACCTAATGCCCATGTCGACCTAGTGCATAGCGACCTAATGCCAATGTAGGCCTTCAGACCTAATGACTGTCGACCTAAGTTGTGTCGACCCAACGACCATATCCCCACTAGTCACAGATTTCAAGAGACAGCAGATCTATCTACCACAAATACAAACTGTAATTACTTCATCTAACTTTGTATGGAGATATAAAATAATGCCATTAAATTGCTTTTCTTTATTATGTTAGATCTTGAATGAATCATAATTCATCTTTACGCACAGTACCGGAAATAAAACTTTAATGATCACTATTGTAATTGGGCAGACTGGTGCTACTAGTGTATTATCCTGAAACTGCTGGCAGAGATGAAAGGTTACTTAATAATATGATGTAAATATCGCACGTCATGTGACCCTTAGCAATCAGCTATTAACTTAAATCAAATGAGTATAGGTTACAGTGTGTAATGAAATATCCGCTTTGTTACTATAGATTTAAGCATAAATTAGCATAGTTTTATAACTATTTACTAAAACTTTTACAAATGTGTAGTGACTTATAGTTACCAATTACCAATTAAATTTGACAGATTGTATGTAATAATCCCATATCATGCTTTCATATTGGCTTCGACAGAAAATGTGTATGGCATGTACTTGGCAGTGGAAAAACACTAGCGAACGGCAAGTGCCTCTCCATGAGTGGTGCAATAGCTGACCAAACAATCCTCACCATGGTGCATATGTTTCTAACTGTGAAAAGCCCTTTCTCTTTTTACTAAAGATAGGCGTTTTTTGTTTATTTTGTTTTTCCAATTGAATGAAGACAACCACTTGCTGTGGTTATTCAACAATGTATGGGGAAGCAAATCCCAACATTGTTTTCCAATCACTATCTACAGCAGGTGACAAGATGGGAACATTTTCTTACTAATTTCTCATTTTGTTTTATCAAATTTTATTTTACTGGGATCTGCAACTGGAAAATCATGTATGGGCTACCAGTGGCAAGCAGAGTGATAAGTCTCATAAGGGGTATTCAATTAGTTTACCCCACGACTAATTGCCGGCAAAAATCCCCACAGCACAGGGAAAGGCTATTCAATTAAATTCATGTGTGAAAACACTGATTCTGCGTAAACTACGGAATCAGGTTTTTTTTCTCATGTGCGACCCGACTTTGAAGTTTATTATGCAGACTTTCACTTGCAGCTTCAGTCTGTCTCTGGGTACTTACGCAAGGGATATTCCCCGCTAATTGAATAGGTCCAGTATGGCAATTAGAAATTGAATTCCCCACTTAGAGGAAGTATCACTCAGCCACCTATGTGACATTTAAATGGTAAATTTATATTAGTATGATAAACACCAATAGAAACAAATTCAATTGTACTGAACTTGAAATACTCATCTACCTTAAAAATCTGAAAAAGAGCATATGGAAATACAGCAGAAACTGTAAACTGCAGCCAACATGCAGATCAAGAAATTTTGGAGCATATTTAGTAAAAATGGATTTGTAGAATATCCTGAAACTCACCCATACTGTAAGCATCCCCATGATTTAAGAAAGAGGGACTGCAGCAGATTCTCCGATATCTGCCATTTCTGTCCCTCCATTTCAGACCACAAACCAGCCCCCATATGTTTCTATGGAGCCTGACCTGCTGTCTGATTTACCAAGCCCAAGCTAAGCCTTGCCCAGGCCACTAATGCCATCTGAAAATGGCATTATCTTATAATAGTCTACGGGTTACTACAGATGTGTCCTTCCTCGTCCATCTTCTATACAATATGAATGCGGCAAACAGGGTGCATGAGAACCACCAGCTCCCATGTTACTCGGCCAGCATCAGACGTCTTTTTCCCCAAAAATACGTCTTATTCGCACATCTATGCAGATACATAATATACACATGCTCATACCTCCCAACTGTCCCTATTTTTGCGGGACAGTCCCATTTTTTTGGGACTGTCACGCTGTCTTACCCGCGGGCCGCAGTGTCCCGCGGTGTGTGTGTGTGTGTGGGGGCAGTTGGGAGGCTGTTGTATCTGCTGCTTTGCTTAGCAGAGCAGCGGTGAATAGATGCTGTGTGCATGCGCACAGCGTCTATTCACAAAAGAGAGGGGGCATGCCAGCAGCTCACTGAGCGCTGGGCAGGCCCCCTTCAGTGACGGACAATAGAAGCGTGGCTTACAATTGCGGCATCATCTCAAAGCCACGCCCCCTTTTTCGAGGCCATGCCCCTCGCATGTGTCCCGCTTCAAAGAAGAAGAAAGTTGGGAGGTATGCATGCTGTATAGAATTTTATTCAGCAAAATCTGCATCTGTGTCTTATTTTCATAGCAATGCAAATAAGATACATGTTTAAAAAGACATTTAGATTTAGTAAGCTCGCTCGGGACCATGCGCGACTAGAAGGGCAGGTTAACATGACTCAGCATCATTGACGGAAAATGTATCTGTAAATTGCATATTCTTTCAGAGAGGGATCCTCCAGATTCCTTTCCGTCTGTCTCCAATGAAGCATGCACAGGCAGACTCCCTCACGTGCACAGAACACGCACTGGTTCAAACTTGGAATGCTATCACTCTGCTTCCAGCAGTTCCCTTTTGGGACTTCATATCCTGGCAAGAGGTTTTTTGACTACATTTGCGTAATGTGAACATTTTTATTTTCACACTACGAATTTAGGTGAACTTATCATATATCATTTGCATTTAAAATGCAGCTATGATAGATTAGCCCCTATGTACACTACATAACCATGTATCTGTCCCAACATATAGAACAATGGCAGGTCCTGAAAAATGCATCCAATTTAAAGCTCAGTCATACTGAGCAAATGCAGTGCCTAGCGTATATAACACAGAGTAATATACTGTATGGAATAAGTGATAATAATTATATATAGAATTAGTGCAGATGCGGAGTATAACATACAGAGTAAGTACATACTTGCCTACCTGACCCTCTCCATTAGTGATAAAATGCTCTGCTCCTGGGCTTTCCTGGTAATGTATGATTGCCATCACCTGTGGTGAGCTAGTTAATTGATAAGAAAGGTGTTTCACCACAGGTGATGGCAATCATACATTACCAGGAAAGTCCAGGAACAGAGCATTTTCTCCCTCATGGACAGGGGCAGGTAGGCAAGTATGAGTAAGTGCAGATTCTTACATACAGAATAAGAGCCTAATTCAGATCTGATCGCAGCAGCAAATTTGTTAGCTAATGGCCAAAACCATGTGCACTGCAGGTGGGCAGATATAACATGTGCAGAGAGAGTTAGATTTGGGTGGGTTATATTGTTTCTGTGCAGGATAAATACTGGCTGCTTTATTTTTACACTGCAATTTAGATTTCAGTTTGAACAAACCCCACCCAAATCTAACTCTCTCTGCACATGTTATTTCTGTCCACCCTGCAGTGCACATGGGGGGTAATTCCAAGTTGATCGCAGCAGGAAATTTTTTAGCAGTTGGGCAAAACCATGTGCAAAACCATGTGCAATGCAGGGGGGGGGGGGGAGGATGTAACATGTGTAGAGAGAGTAAGATTTGGGTGGGTTATTTTGTTCCGGTGCAGGGTAAATACTGGCTGCTTTATTTTTACACTGCAATTTAGATTGCAGATTGAACTCACCACACCCAAATCTAACGCTCTCTGCACATGTTATATCTGCCTCCCCTGCAGTGCACATGGTTTTGCCCAACTGCTAACAAAATTCCTGCTGCGATCAACTCAGAATTACCCCCATGGTTTTGCCCAACTGCTAACAAATTTGCTGCTGCGATCAGATCTGAATTAGTCTCAAGAACAAATGCTGAGAATTACATACCGAATAAGTGCAGGTGCTGAGAATTCCATACAGAATAAGAACAAATGCTGAGAATTACATACCGAATAAGTGCAGATGCTGAGAATTCCATACAGAATAAGAACAAATGCTGAGAATTGCATACCGAATAAGTGCAGATGCTGAGAATTACATACAAAATAAATGCAGATTCTTAGATACAGAATAAAAACAAATGCTGAGAATTACATACTGAATAAGATCAGATGCTGAGAAGTACATACAGAGTAAGTGCAGATTCTTACATACAGAATAAGTACAGATGCTGAGAATTCCATACAGAATAAGAACAAATGCGGATAATTCCATACAGAATAAATGCAAATGCTGAGAATTCCATACAGAATAAGAAAAAATGCTGATAATTCCATATAGAATAAGTGCAGATACTGAGAATTCCACACAGAATAAGTGCAGGTGCTGAGAATTCCACACAGAATAAGTGCAGGTGCTGAGAATTCCATACAGAATAAATGCAGGTGCTGAGAATTCCATACAGAATAAGTGCAGGTGCTGAGAATTCCATACAGAATAAGTGCAGGTGCTGATAATTCCATACAGAATAAATGCAGATGCTGATAATTCCATATAGAATAAGTGCAGATACTGAGAATTCCATACAGAATAAGTGCAGGTGCTGAGAATTCCATACAGAATAAGTGCAGGTGCTGATAATTCCATACAGAATAAATGCAGATGCTGAGAATTCCATACAGAATAAGTGCAGATGCTGAGAATTGCAAACAGAATAAGTGCAGGTGCTGAGAATTCCATACAGAATAAGTGCAGGAATAAGTGCAGGTGCTGAGAATTCCATACAGAATAAGTGCAGATGCTGAGAATTTCATACAGAATAAGTGCAGGTGCTGAGAATTCCATACAGAATAAATGCAAATGGTGAGAATTCCATACTGAATAAGTGCAGGTTCTGAGAATTCCATACAGAATAAATGCAAATGCTGAGAATTCCATACTGAATAAGTGCAGATGCTGGGAATTCCATACAGAATAAGTCAGTGGTCAGTGGCATAAGTGTGTCCCAGTTGCCCGTAGTCAAGATAAATATTGGTGCCCCCCCTTCATTTATAGTTAGATAAATATATATATATATATATATATATATATATATATATAGTGAACATGGAGACTGCGGCACTCGGTTTTCAAAAGTAGAAAAGTTTTTACTGAAGCATGTTTAAGAAGTTACAAGATGCCTTAACAAGGCCTTGTTAAGGCATCTTGTAACTTCTTAAACATGCTTCAGTAAAAACTTTTCTACTTTTGAAAACCGAGTGCCGCAGTCTCCATGTTCACTATCCATTATCTACACTGAAGGCACCGAGGAGTCATCTATTGCAGCACGGAGTGACGGTTCTAAACAGTCCTATATATATATATATGTATAAAATATACAGGAAAATAATAGAGGTGTGTGTGTGTGTGTGTGTGTGTGTGTGTGTGTGTGTGTGTGTGTGTGTGTGTGTGTGTGTGCGTGTTCTGAAAAAAATATGTATATATACATTTACATTTCATTGTCATTTAGCCTTAAATCACACGTTTACACAGGATTAGAACCCATGACCTGTTACACTGACAGCAGACACCTTACTGATTAAGCTATTTGCCCCTGCATGGCAAGCCTGTAGATTCTAATTATATAAAGCTACCTACACACTTAATGGGGAAAATATAAGGGTAACAGTAGTGGAAAAAGATTTGGGGGTGCTCATAGATAATAGGCTTAATAACAGTACACAATGTCAAAATGCAGCAAAGAAGGCAAGTAAAGTCCTTGCGTGCATAAAACGGGGCATTGAGACAAGGGATGAGGATGTAATCCTGCCTCTGTACAAATCATTGGTACGCCCGCACCTGGAATATTGTGTTCAATTTTGGACACCATATTATAAAAAAAGATATTGGGGAGCTCGATAGAGTTGAAAGGCGCGCTACTAAACTGGTTAAAGGGTTAGAGACACTGGAGCAGGAGGAAAGGCTTACTAGGTTAAATATGTATTCCCTTGAAAAGAGGAGACTAAAGGCCCATATAGACGGGCCGATGCAGGAGAGATGTGTGCTGAGCGAACCGCTCAGCACACATCTCTCCCGCCTCTCAGCACAGCGCGATCTGTACTGAGCGTGCGGGGGGAGAAGGGGGGGCCGCTCACTTCACCCAGCGGGTGAAGTGAGCGACCCGCTAGATTGGCCTGCATGCAGGCCAATCTAGCAGCAGCGAAAGCGATGTGCGGGGCCGCGCATCGCTATCGCTGAGGGGGCTACACACGGAGTGATCATGCTGAAATTCTAAGCAATCTAGTCAGATTGCTTAGAATATCGCTCCGTGATTACCCCCTTTAGAGGAGACATTATTAATATCTTCAGTTATGTAAAGGGTTAATACAAAGAGGTAGCAGGGTATTCGTTTATTAATAGAACTCTGTAAAGGACACGTGGGCACTCACTGAGGCTAGAGGAGAGAAAGAGGAGAGAAAATTCCATACAAAACGTAGGAAAGGGTTCTTCTCTGTATGGGCAATAAGCAGAGGCGGATTGGCCATAGGGTCTATAGGGAAGATCCCCGGTGGGCCGACGCACCAGCGGGGCCTGTTTGGTTTGAGGACATGTGGTCCTATTTATAGACATAATGAATAAGATGCCAAACAATTTGCATATATGAAAATGCCTTTGCCACATAGCCTGTGATTGCAGATGATCTAGTGCAGTGGTTCTCAAACTCGGTCCTCAGGACCCCACACAATGCATGTTTTGCAGGTAACCCAGCAAGTGCACAGGTGTATTAATTACTCGCTGAAACATTTTAAAAGGTCCACAGGTATAGCTAATTATTTCACTTGCGATTCTGTGAGAGACCTGCAAAACATGCACTGTGTGGGGTCCTGAGGACCGAGTTTGAGAACCTGTGATCTAGTGTATGCTCTGTCTGTCTGCCTGCTTGGCTGACATATAAGATTGAGTGAACAGTGATTGGGATATGGTTGGTGTAATAAGCAAGAAAATATATCTTTCTAAAGAATTATATAGTTTCCTAAATTCAAAAGGTGTATCATATAATGTGCTCATAACATTTAATTTTATTTCCTTTTAACTTCCCCTTGATGCTGGACATCCCCACTATCTGGAAAGTCTTGGGGGGAGGGTGCTGCTGCCATGGCCCATGGTTAGACCTTACACCTCTGGTGCTGCCCAAGTGGGGCAACTAGTACAAATTTTTCCAGGGCCGCTTTTTGTTCCCAATCCGCCCCTGGCAATAAGGATTTGGAACTCCCTGCCGGAGAAGGTAATAGTGGCGGACTCTGTATATGCATTTAAAAACGGATTGGACAGTTTTATATCTGAAAAAAGTATCCAAAGATATAGCATTTAATATACTGACATTAAGTATATGGGAGTGATACGAAATATAGTTGTCATTTGTTGCGAAACCATGACTTCAGCTGGTGCATTATAATGTGTACTCCTTAATACAGAATACAGGTTGAACCGGATGGGCATTTTGCCTCTTTTCAACCTCATTAACTATGTTACTATGTTACTTAGAACTGTCAATTCAAAACCATTACAAGTATGCAGATCTATGTAGTGTGCAGCCACACATTACATAGATCTGCTCAGTCACTCACAATGCTGATTATTTCTCTGACAATTATTTTACAAGTGTTATATCCAGGATTAGAACCCACGACCTATTACACTGGAAGCAGGCTCCTTACTGATGGAGATATTTACTCCGGTATAGGAAATATGAGAATTCTAACTATATGAAGTTACTTATCTGACATTAACACGTAACTTCATATAGTTAGATCATGGGTTCTAATCCTGGGTATGACACTTGTAAAATGTGTATCTCTAATAAAGAGGGTGTAACTTGTAAAGTGTAGGGGAGGGGAGTCGGCCAAGGAAGAGATAGCGGTGGCTGTCAGTTAACTTAATTGAATGGTGTCTCTGAACAAGGGAGGAGAGGTGCCCCCCTACAGAGCAGGAGCCCGGTGGCAGCCAACTCCGTTGCCTCCCACAGTTACGCCTGTGGACTAAGTGCAGATGCTGAGAATTACATACAGAATAAGTGCAGATTCTTACATATAGAATAAGAACAAATGCTTAGAATTACATACAAACTAAGATCAGATACTGAGAATTACATACAGAATAAGTGCAGATTCTTACATACAAAATAAGAACAAATGCTTAGAATTACATACAAACTAAGATCAGATACTGAGAATTACATACAGAATAAGTGCAGATTCTTACATATAGAATAAGAACAAATGCTGAGAATTACATACTGAATAAATACAAATATGTGGAACTACATAGATTATAAGGGCAGATGCTATCAAATACATACAGAATTAGAACAAATACAGAGAATTACATACAAAATATGAATATATATTGAGAAGTAAATTCAGAATAAAATATTATACTGAGAATGACACACCAAAGAACATATACTGAGATTTGCATACATTAGGAGAACAGATACTGAGAATTAGATATAAAATATGAGCAAATACCGATAATTATAGCCATAATATATAAATACATACAGTTTATTAGGTCCATCAAGTTCCAACAGGAAAACAAATCAAACAGCGAAGCATATGGCAATTGACGTCGCAGTGGGAAAAATCCTAAAATGACAATAATACTATCTATATACAGTCATTCCAATAATACTATCTATATACCAGTAACTACAGTTAGAGATACTATTCCTTGCAAGAAAGTAAATAAAATCAGTTATCACCACATCCTGCAGTATCGAACTTCTACAGCCTGATTTCCATTGATTACTACCTTTTCTCCAGTCCCAGTGGTTAAACCCATGTCAACACCACAGTTCTGGGTATGAAACGTTAATAATAATTAAACATACAAATTAGGTAACCTACAGTATATAGAACTTTTGTACCAATATAAACAAGAACAATTTGCAAAACGCCTTACGTTACAGTATAACTTTCCCATCCCCATAATTAACTTGTACTGTATAGTTCAAAGATTTATCATCAACTCCTCAATATAACCGTCAAATGTCTTCCCCACACATAGAGCAGGGAACTAGATTGCAGCACATCTTCTCATTTTTGCTGCAATGCAATAAACCGTTATCTGGCACTCTGGTTCTGACAAGAAAAAGCCCCTGAGTGCACGATACTTGGGGAATAGGTGTTAGTATTTATAAACCCTTTAATGTTAAGGAAAAACAAGTTTTATGGTAAGAACTTACCTTTGTTAAAACTCTTTCTGCGAGGTACACTGGGCTCCACAAGGAATGGACAATGGGTGTAGAGTAGGATCTTGATCCGAGGCACCAACAGGCTCAAAGCTTTGACTGTTCCCAGAATGCTTAGCGCCGCCTCCTATATCACCCCGCCTCCCCGCACAGGATCTCAGTTTTTAGTTAACCAGTCCAATGCAGTAGCAGGAAAAGAGACGACAACGGTTAGTAGCCACAACACCGCATTCTCACGACAGGAGACGTGTCAGCGGCTAATGCCATACCAACGCAAAGAAGCTAAGTGCGTCAGGGTGGGCACCTTGTGGAACCCAGTGTACCTCACAGAAAGAGTTTTAACAAAGGTAAGTTCTTACCATAAAACTCGTTTTCTGCTGCGGGGTACACTGGGCTCCACAAGGAATGGACAATGGGGATGTCCTAAAGCAGTTCCTTAAGGGAGGGGACGCACTGTAGCGGGCACAAGAGCACGGCGTCCAAAGGAAGCGGCAGTATCAAAGGCATAGAACCTTATGAACGTGTTCACAGAGGACCATGTAGCCGCCTTGTACAATTGTTCAAGGGTCGCACCACGTTGGGCCGCCCAAGAAGGTCCAACAGACCGAGTAGAATGGGCCTTAATGTGATCAGGAGCAGAGAGACCAGCCTTGACATAAGCATGTGCAATCACCATTCTAATCCATCTGGCCAGAGTTTGCTTGTGAGCAGGCCAGCCCCATTTGTGAAACCCAAACACAACAAAAAGAGAATCAGATTTCCTAATAGGAGCAGTTCTCTTCACATAGATACGGAGAGCCCGTACCACATCCAAAGGCCGCTCTTTGGGAGACAGATCTGGAGAAACAAGTGCCGGAACTACAATCTCCTGATTAAGATGGAATGAAGAAACCACCTTAGGTAGATAGCCGGGACGAGTCCTAAGAACCGCCCGGTCACGGTGAAATATCAGATATGGGGAACTACAGGACAAGGCACCCAAATCAGACACTCTTCTAGTTGAAGCAATAGCCAGCAGAAACACCACCTTAAGGGAAAGCCACTTAAGGTCAGCTGAACCAAGAGGTTCAAATGGAGACTCTTGTAATGCCTCCAAAACCACCGACAAGCCCCAAGGAGCCACAGGTGGGACATAGGGAGGTTGGATACGCAACACGCCCTGTGTAAAGATATGCACATCAGGTAAGGTCGCAATTTTTCTCTGAAACCACACCGACAAGGCAGATATTTGAACCTTGAGGGAGGCCAGACGCAGGCCTAAGTCCAGGCCCTGCTGAAGAAAAGCCAAAAACTTGGCTATACTAAACTTGGAAGTGTCATAATCGTTAGATGCGCACCAAACAAAGTAAGAATGCCAGACCCTATAGTAAATCCGAGCCGAAGCCGGTTTCCGGGCCCGCAACATAGTTTGAATGACCGCCTCAGAAAACCCTTTAGCCCTTAAGACGGAAGTTTCAAGAGCCACGCCGTCAAAGACAGCCGGGCTAGGTCCTGGTAGACACAGGGGCCCTGAACAAGGAGGTCTGGGCGTTGTGGAAGTAGAATTGGACGCTCTGACGATAGGCCTTGCATGCCGTCTGGGCCACGCTGGAGCTATGAGAAGCAGAATTCCTTTTTCTTGCTTGAACTTCCGAATTACCCTGGGCCGGAGTGACACCGGAGGGAACACGTACGGCAGCCGAAATCTCCATGGTACCGCCAGCACATCCACGAATGCTGCTTGAGGATCCCTTGTCCTTGCTGCGAAGACCGGAACCTTGTGATTGTGTCGAGACGCCATCAGATCTACGTCTGGAAGGCCCCGCCTTTCCACTAGGAGTTGAAACACTTCTGTATGGAGGCCCCACTCGCCGGCATGCACGTCCTGACGACTGAGAAAGTCCGCTTCCCAATTCAGGACTCCCGAAATGAATATTGCCGATATGGCCGGTAGATGGCGTTCTGCCCACTGTAGAATCCGTGAGACTTCCTTCATTGCTAGCGGCTTCGAGTGCCGCCTTGATGATTTATGTAAGCCACTGTGGTGGAGTTGTCCGACTGTACTTGAACAGGATGGTTTTGAATTAAATGCTGGGCTAGGTTCAAGGCATTGAAAACCTCCCGCAACTCCAGAATATTGATCGAGAGGAGGGACTCCTCCTTGGTCCACCGCCCCTGAAGGGAGCGTTGCTCCAGCACCGCGCCCCAACCTCTTAGACTGGCATCTGTCGTCAGCAGGACCCAGTCGGATATCCAGAACGGACGGCCCCTGCAAAGTTGTTGGTACCGGAGCTACCAGAGCAGCGACAGACGGACCTCTGGAGTCAATGAGATCATTTGAGACCTGATCCGGTGAGGCAGGCAGGCCCATTTGGCTAGAATCAGCCTCTGGAGAGGGCGAGAGTGAAATGGAGCGTACTCCACCATGTCGAATGCTGACACCATGAGGCCCAGCACCTGCATCGCCGAATGTATCGACACTTGCGGACAAGATAGGAAGCAACGAATCCTGTCCTGAAGTTTCAGGACTTTCTCCTGAGACAGGAACAACCGCTGGTTGTGAGTGTCCAATAGTACTCCCAGATGCACCATGCTCTGAGCAGGGATCAGGGATGACTTCTTCCAGTTGATGAGCCACCCGTGGGCTTGCAGAAACTGGACCGTCACATCTAGATGACGCAGGAGAAGTTCTGGGGAATTTGCCAGGATTAACAAGTCATCCAAATACACCAGTATCCTGACCCCTTGACGGCGGAGTACCACCGTCATCACAACCATGACTTTTGTAAAGACTCGCGGAGCCGTTGTTAAACCAAAAGGTAACGCCCGAAACTGGTAATGGCAGTTGCCAATCGCAAATCTCAGGTATTGCTGATGATACACTGCTATAGTAATATGCAGGTAAGCATCCTGTATATCCAGGGAGACCATGAAGTCCCCAGGTTCCAAAGCCAGAACTATAGAGCGAAGGGTTTCCATCCGGAACTTGGAAACCTTCACAAACCTGTTCAATGCCATTCGGTTTCGGGACTAGAAACAGCAGAGAATAGTACCCTCGGCCCCTCTGCGCAAGAGGCACCTGTACTACGACTCCTGTATCCAGGAGGGTCTGTACCACTGAATGTAGAGTGTTTGCCTTTGTCTTGTCCAACGGGACATCTGCCTGGCAAAATTGATGAGGGGGTCGGTTTTTGAAGGCTATGGCGTAACCTCGAGTGACGACTTCCCGTACCCAGGCATCTGAAGTGGTCATCAACCATTCCTGGGTATACCCTAGAAGCCGGCCCCCCACCCTGGGATCCCCCAGAGGGAGGCCCGCCCCGTCATGCGGCAGGCTTATCTGTCTTGAAAGCTGGCTGACGAGCCGCCCAGGCTCTTTTGGGCTTAGGCTTACCAGGTTTGGAAGTGCGGGCCTGCTTGTTGTACTCCTGACCTTTTGCTTTACCTGAAGGACGAAAGGGGCGAAAGGAAGTACATTTAGCCTTCGACACAGAAGGAGCAGTACTTGGCAGACAGGCAGTTTTGGCAGTAGCCAAGTTAGCCACAATCTTATGTAAATCCTCCCCAAACAGAATATTTCCCTTAAAAGGGAGTACCTCCAGGGTTTTTCTAGAGTCCAGATCCACAGACCAGGATCTCAGCAACAATATCCGGCGAGCCAGGACTGACATAGTAGTGGCCTTGGCTGCCAGGATACCGGCATCAGAAGCCGCCTCTTTAATATAACGAGAAGCTGTGACAATATAAGACAAGCATTGTCTAGCATGGTCAGAGGAGATTTCAGCATCTAACTCCAAGGCCCATGCTTCAATGGCCTCTGCAGCCCAAGTAGCTGCAATAGTGGGCCTTTGTGCAGCACCTGTGAAGGTGTAAATCGCTTTCAGACAACCCTCCACACGTTTATCCGTAGGCTCTTTTAGAGACGTGACGGTGGTGACCGGTAGAGCTGAGGAAACCACCATCCTAGCCACATGTGAGTCCACTGGAGGAGGCGTTTCCCAATTCTTAGACAGCTCCGGCGCGAGGGGATAGCGAGCCAGCATCTTCTTTTGAGGCACAAACTTCGTACCCGGGTTTTCCCAGGGTTCCTGACGTATATCAATTAGGTGGTCAGAGTGAGGTAAAACTTGTTTCTCTTACGTCCTAGAGGATGCTGGGGACTCCGTAAGGACCATGGGGTATAGACGGGCTCCGCAGGAGACATGGGCACTATAAAGAACTTTAGAATGGGTGTGCACTGGCTCCTCCCTCTATGCCCCTTCTCCAGACCTCAGTTAGATCCTGTGCCCAGAGGAGATAGGGTGCACTACAGGGGAGCTCTCCTGAGTTTCTCTGAAAAAGAATTTTGTTAGGTTTTTTATTTTCAGGGAGCACTGCTGGCAACAGGCTCCCTGCATCGTGGGACTGAGGAGAGAGAAGCAGACCTACTTAAGTGATAGGCTCTGCTTCTTAGGCTACTGGACACCATTAGCTCCAGAGGGAGTCGGAACGCTGGTCTCCCCCCGCCGTTCGTCCCAGAGCCGCGCCGCCATCCTCCTCGCAGAGCCGGAAGATAGAAGCCAGGTGAGTATAAGAAGAAAAGAAGACTTCAAGGTGGCAGAAGACTTCGGATCTTAACTGAGGTAAGCGCTGCGCGCCATTGCTCCCACACACACTAGCGGGCACTGATGGGTGCAGGGCGCAGGGGGGGCGCCCTGGGCAGCAATAAAACCTCTGTATCTGGCATAGACACTGCGGAGACAGTAATTCTTTATATCCCCCGCCAGTTTGAAATATTTTGAGCGGGACCGAAGCCTGCCGCCGGAGCGGGCGGAGCTTGGTCCCTCAGCACTAACCAGCGCCATTTTCTCCACAGAGATCTGCAGAGAAGCTGGCTCCCATGTCTCTCCCCTGCTGAACACGGTGACACAGGGCTGAAAAGAGGAGGGGGGGGGGGGGGGCACTTGTAAGGCGCAGTGAGTGTATTACACAGTAATCTAATATAAAAGCGCTGTTATCTGGGACATTATTTTCCAGTGTCAGTTGGCGCTGGGTGTGTGCTGGCATACTCTCTCTCTGTCTCTCCAAAGGGCATTATTGGGGAACTGTCTCCTTATAACTATATCCCTGTGTGTGTGGGGATGTCGGTACGAGTGTTTTGGCTTGTCTGATGCGGAAGGTTCAGCTAAGGAGGAGGTGGAGCAGATGATTGTGGTATCGCCGTCGGCAACGCCGACTCATGATTGGATGGACATATGGAATGTTTTAAATGCAAATGTGACCTTATTACATAAGAGATTGGACAAAGCAGAGTCCAGGGAAAGAGCAGGGAGTCAATCCACGGCTTCGGCTGGGTCACCGGGCCCTTCTGGGTCTCAAAAACGTCCCCTATCCCAGATAGCAGACACTGATACCGACACGGACTCTGACTCCAGTGTCGACTACGATGAAGCAAGGTTGCACCTGAGGGTGGCAAAAAGTATTCATTATATGATTATTGCAATAAAAGAGGTTTTGCATATCACAGATGACCCCTCGGTCCCTGACACGAGGGTGCGCATGTATAAGGATAAGAAACCTGAGGTAACCTTTCCCCCATCCCATGAACTTAAGTTATTTGAAAGGCTTGGGAAACTCCTGATAAAAAACTGCAGATTCCCAAGAGGATTCTTATGGCATATCCTTTCCCTGCACGGGACAGGGTACGTTGGGAATCCTCACCCAGGGTGGACAAGGCTTTAACACGCCTGTCCAAGAAAGTGGCGCTACCGTCTCCGGACACGGCAGCCCTCAAAGATCCTGCTGATCGCAGGCAGGAAACTACTTTAAAGTCTATTTATGCGCATACAGGTGCTTTGCTCAGACCGGCAATAGCATCGGCATGGGTGTGTAGTGCAGTTGCAGCTTGGACAGATACCTTGTCAGCTGACCTTGATACCCTAGATAGGCATACCATTTTATTAACCTTAGGCCACATTAAAGACGCAGTCTTATATATGAGGGATGCTCAAAGAGACGTTGGGCTGCTGGGGTCGAGAGCCAACGCCATGGCGGTTTCTGCTAGGCGCACCCTGTGGACTCGCCAATGGACGGGTGATGCCGACTCAAAGAAACATATGGAGGTTTTGCCATACAAAGGTGAAGTTTTATTTGGGGAAGGTCTCGCGGACCTGGTTGCCACAGCTACTGCGGGTAAATCTACCTTTTTGCCTTTTGTTCCCCCACAGCAAAAGAAAACTCCACAGTATCAGATGCAGTCCTTTCGGTCGCATAAGTCCAGAAGAGGTCGGGGCTCATCTTTCCTCCCAAGAGGTAAGGGTAGAGGGAAAAGAATGCCTGCTATGGCTAGTTCCCAGGAGCAGAAGTCCTCCCCGGCTTCTACTAAATCCACCGCATGACGCTGGGGCTCCACTGAGGGAGTCCGCACCAGTGGGGGCACGTCTTCGACTCTTCAGCCAGGTCTGGGTTCTGTCAGACGTGGATCCTTGGGCGATGGATATTGTATCCCAAGGCTACAAGCTGGAATTTGAAGAGGTGCCCCCTCGACGATTTTTCAAGTCGGCCTTGCCAGCTTCTCCCCCAGAGAGGGAAGTAGTGTTCGCTGCAATTCAAAAGCTGTATCAACAGCAAGTGATTGTCAAGGTTCCCCTAGTTCAACAGGAGAAAGGGTACTATTCAACCCTGTTCGTGGTCCCGAAGCCGGATGGTTCTATCAGACCCATTTTAAATCTAAAATCCCTAAACCTGTACTTGAGAAAGTTCAAATTCAAGATGGAATCGCTCCGGGCTGTGATCTTAAGTCTGGAAGGGGGGGATTTTATGGTGTCACTCGACATAAAGGATGCATACCTTCATGTCCCCATATATCCTCCTCATCAGGCGTACCTCAGATTCGCTGTACAGGACTGTCATTACCAGTTTCAGACGTTGCCGTTTGGGCTTTCCACGGCCCCGAGGATTTTCACCAAGGTGATGGCGGAGATGATGGTGCTCCTGCGCAGGCAGGGAGTCACAATTATCCAATACTTGGACGATCTCCTGATAAAAGCAAGATCGAGAGATCAATTGCAGAAGAGCGTGTCGCTCTCCCTGAGAGTGCTACAACAACACGGTTGGATTCTCAATCTGCCAAAGTCACAATTGATTCCAACGACTCGACTATCATTCCTAGGCATGATTCTGGACACGGAACAGAAGAGGGTTTTTCTCCCGATGGAAAAAGCCCAGGACCTCCAGAACATGGTCAGAGACTTGCTAAAACCAAAATGAGTGTCTGTTCATCAATGCACTCGAGTTCTGGGGAAAATGGTGGCAGCCTACGAGGCCATCCCCTTCGGCAGGTTTCATGCAAGGACGTTTCAGTGGGACCTCCTGGACAAGTGGTCCGGGTCCCATCTACTAATACATCAGAAGATAAGCCTGTCCCCCCGGGCCAGGGTGTCTCTCCTGTGGTGGCTGCAAAGTGCTCACCTTCTAGAGGGTCGCAGGTTCGGCATTCTGGACTGGGTTCTGGTGACCACGGACGCGAGCCTCCGAGGATGGGGAGCAGTCACACAAGGAAGACATTTTCAGGGGCTTTGGTCAAGCCAGGAGGCTTGTCTAGACATCAACGTACTGGAATTGAGGGCCATATACAACGGCCTACGACAAGCGGAGGATCTTCTTCGCGACCTACCGGTTCTGATTCAATCAGACAACGTCACAGCCGTGGCTCATGTAAACCGCCAAGGCGGGACAAGGAGCAGAGTGGCAATGGCGGAAACCACCAGGATTCTTCGCCGGGCGGAAAATCACGTAAGCGATCTGTCAGAGGTCTTCATTCCGGGAGTGGACAACAGGGAAGCAGACTTCCTCAGCAGACACGATCTCCATCCAGGAGAGTGGGGACTTCATCAAGAAGTTTTTACAGAGATAACAAGTCTTTGGGGAATTCCTTAGACATGATGGCGTCACACCTCAACAAGAAGCTTCGGAGGTATTGTGCCAGGTCAAGGGACCCTCAGGCAGTAGTGGTGGACGCCTTGGTGACACCTTGGGTGTTTCAGTCGGTCTATGTGTTCCCCCCTCTTCCTCTCATCTCAAAAATATAGAGAATCATAAGACAAAAAAGGGTGAAAACAATACTCATTGTTCCAGATTGGCCTCGAAGGGCCTGGTATTCAGATCTTCAGGAGATGCGGCCTCTTCCTCTCAGGGAGGACCTGTTACAACAGGGGCCCTGCGTGTTCCAAGACTAAACGCGGTTACGTTTGACGGCATGGCGGTTGAACGCCGAATCCTAGCTGGGAAAGGTATTCCGGAGGAAGTCATCCCTACTCTGATAAAGGCTAGGAAGGAGGTGACGGCAAAACATTATCACCGTATCTGGAGGAAGTATGTTTCTTGGTGTGAAGCCAAGAATGCTCCTACAGAAGATTTCCATCTGGGCCGTTTTCTCCACTTTCTACAGACAGGAGTGGATATGGGCCTAAAATTAGGCTCCATTAAGGTACAGATTTCGGCCCTATCTATTTTCTTTCAGAAGGAATTGGCTTCTCTCCCAGAAGTCCAGACTTTTGTAAAGGGAGTACTGCACATCCAGCCTCCTTTTGTGCCCCCAGTGGCACCTTGGGACCTTAACGTGGTGTTACGGTTCCTGAAGTCTCACTGGTTTGAACCTCTTCAAACGGTTGAATTGAAATTTCTCACTTGGAAGGTGGTCATGTTGGTGGCCTTGGCATCTGCAAGGCGGGCGTCCGAATTGGCGGCCTTGTCTCACAAGAGCCCCTATTTGACCTTCCATGTGGATACAGCAGAGTTGAGGACTCGTCCTCAATTTTTGCCTAAGGTGGTTTCTTCATTTCATATGAACCAACCTATTGTGGTGCCTGTGGCTACGAGTGACTTGGAGGATTCCAAGTCCCTGGATGTAGTCAGGGCCTTAAAAATCTATGTAGGCAGGACGGCTCGAGTTAGGAAAACAGAAGCACTGTTTGTCCTGTATGCAGCCAACAAAGTTGGCGCTCCTGCTTCGAAGCATACTATTGCTCGCTGGATCTGTAACACGATTCAGCAGGCTCATTCTACGGCAGGATTGCCGTTAACAAATTCGGTAAAGGCCCATTCCACTAGGAAGGTGGCCTCTTCTTGGGCGGCTGCCCGAGGCGTCTCGGCTTTACAGCTTTGCCGAGCAGCTACCTGGTCAGGTTCAAACACTTTTGCAAAGTTCTATAAGTTTGATACCCTGGCTGATGAGGACCTTGCGTTTGCTCAGTCGGTGCTGCAGAGTCATCCGCACTCTCCCGCCCGGTCTGGAGCTTTGGTATAAACCCCATGGTCCTTACGGAGTCCCCAGCATCCTCTAGGGCGTAAGAGAAAATAAGATTTTAAACCTACCGGTAAATCTTTTTCTCCTAGTCCGTAGAGGATTCTGGGCGCCCGTCCCAGTGCGGACAAAATCTGCAAGCCTTGTATATAGTTGTTGCTTGCATAAGGGTTATGTTACAGTTGAGATCAGTCTTTAGCTGATACCGTTTTGTGTACATACTGTTAACTGGTATATTCCAGTTTATACGGTGTGGATGGTGTGGGCTGGTGTGAATCTTGCCCTTAGATTAACAAAATCCTTTCCTTGTATTGTCCATCTCCTCTCGGCACAGTTTCTCTAACTGAGGTCTGGAGGAGGGGCATAGAGGGAGGAGCCAGTGCACACCCATTCTAAAGTTCTTTATAGTGCCCATGTCTCCTGCGGAACCCGTCTATACCCCATGGTCCTTACAGAGTCCCCAGCATCCTCTACGGACTAGGAGAAAAAGATCACCTTCTGACGCTTGAACCTATCTGGTTTCTTAGGAGGAACGGATGGCTCGGGATCATCCGTAATCTGTAAAATGAACTTAATAGCCTCCAAAAGATCAGGAACATCCACATGTGAACCACCCTCCCCATCAGCCGTATCTGAGTCAGAACCTGTGGGGTCAGTGTAAGTGCCGTCTTCATCCGACGAGGTGTCAGTGACAGCAGTGGATTGTGAGGAGACAAGCGATGGGCAGACTTTTAGTAGCCAGGGACTGGTTCAACTTCTTTATTTGAGCAGATAAATCGGCCGCCCACGGCGGGTTAGCTGCAGGGACCACAAACGGTTGCACCGGAATTGGGGGTCCCATAGGGGGTGTTAGTTTATGAACTAGCGTATGCAGAAGCGTGGAAAAAGCGGTCCACGGCGGGTCATTATTTGCCCCCGTTGCCACCATCCCACTGGGGGGCAAGGAGCCCCCAGAACCAGAGCCCAAAGCTGCTATATTCTCCTCATAGGTATCTGCGGCTTCAGCAACACCGGCAGTGTGTTCAGCCCCAGAACCGTTACCCTCAGAAGCAGACATGATATAACTTGCAGTATCAGGTAACACAGTACAATTTGTTAGCAGCACAATACCTCTAGCCCAAACCCCTCTGCAGTGTAGTCAGCACCAGCAGAGATAAAGGAGAGATATGGTGACTAAATCACAGAGAAAAATACGTAATACAGTATATCTTTGTGAAAATCCTATATTAGATAAAACCTGATGCACCAAGCCCCCCTCAGGTTGTAGAATATAGGGATAGCAGGTTGAGTGAACGACACGAAATGGACACCACTCAGCTATCAAATGCACACACAAATAGTCACAGTCTGTACAATGCAGAGGTTATTACTAACAATAATACTGCACTGGACTAGCTTACACAGCTATATAACTATAGATATAACAGTACACAGTAAGAACTGGATGTATATCACAGGGTAATTGTACTAGGAAACCCTGACTAAGTGCACTCTTTCTTAACTAACACTGACTAAAAAAGGCAGGTAGAATACTTAAGTGTCCTTGTAAAGTCACAGCACTGACAACCAGGCGGCTTTACATAGGAGGGATTTGCCCAAGCATTCCCAGGAACAGTGAGCTGAGGGTATAATGGCGCCGCAGACACTGCCAGGGAGTGAGGGGAGAGACAGATATGCAGCTCCAGGGCGGGAACATTTGCAGAAAATGCCCCTCCCACAGCCCCAGGGTGCCCTTCAGGTCCAAGCTCTATCCCCCTGCTGGCAAAAACCACCGGGTACTGCGAGCTCTAATAAAAACGGTTTATAGAGAAAACCTGACCTGTCCCATGCCCTGGTGATCTAGTGGGATCGCCTGTACTGCCACAGTGTCCCACCGCCAGCGCGCGCTGGGCCCGCCTCCCACTGACCGCGCCGGATTGCGATAAAGACCGGGTCCCGCAAGCGGGACCCACTTACCACCTCCCGAAGCGTGGCCACGTGATCCCGGAAAGCCCCGTCGTGTGTGCCTGACAAGAAACCGGAGCCTCCTGCTGTAGTTACCCGGCAACCATTGCTCGGGAGTGTACAGCGCCGCTGGGGAGAGCCGGAGCTGCAGCCGTGAATGTCCCACTGACATGTAACACTGCTGCAGCCCTTGAAGTCTTCACTTTTTTCCTCAGAAAAAAAATCTCTTCTTAGGGCTGCCTGGAGCAGCCGCCTCTGTTAAGTGCCTGCTACTGCAGCACCAACTACAAAACTGAGATCCTGTGCAGGGAGGCGGGGTGATATAGGAGGCGGCGCTATGCATTCTGGGAACAGTCAAAGCTTTGATCCTGTTGGTGCCTCGGATCAAGATCCTATTCTACACCCATTGTCCATTCCTTGTGGAGCCCAGTGTACCCCGCAGCAGAAATATAGTTATTTTCAAAGACAACTGTGCAACATTTGTATAATCTACCCATGCTTGCATTGGTCCTCCTCTGTCCTCTCTGGTTTTCTAACCACAATGCTAAAAATATACTGACAGGCTAAGTGGGCCAGTGTGTAGGGAGCATATATTGTAAAGCCCCTCCACTCCCCCTCCCCCAATTGGGCAGGTACTAAATATTCTCTTTGAAGAGTTGTTAGAGTTTACTTGAGCTATATAAATAATAGGAAAAAAAACTAATGAAATTATATGGACACCTGCTAATGCTAGAATATTTATTGTAGTGACTATACAGCCAGTAAAATTTTGATATTTGCCACTGAGAAAATACTAGAGCTCTAGTCTAATACTTAAATATTAATTGTTCATAATGTATTAATAACTAAGCAGTTATTTATTTAATATAAAACAATACATAATTAGTTTTAATTCACCGGTTTACAATTTATGTTAAATCCACCGCCTTACAACAGTAAAATATTAGCACATGGGGGATAATTCCAAGTTGATCGCAGCAGGAATTTTGTTAGCAGTTGGGCAAAACCATGTGCACTGCAGGGGAGGCAGATTTAACATGTGCAGAGAGAGTTAGATTTGGGTGTGGTGAGTTCAATCTGCAATCTAAATTGCAGTGTAAAAATAAAGCAGACAGTATTTACCCTGCACAGAAACAAAATAACCCACCCCAAATCTAACTCTCTCTCTGCAAATGTTATATCTGCCCCCCCCCCCCCCCCCCCCCCCCCCTGCAGTGCTAAAAAAAAATTCCTGCTGCGATAAACTTGGAATTACCCCCATGATACACTAGAAACTTTGAGTAGGAAAAAGATTTTCAGACATTTCATTAATTTGCAAATCATGGAAATGCTCTGTGTTGGCAAATGTATGTTATACTTTCTCATTGTTAATGAAACTGAAATTCTGGAAAAAGTTATTATTTAGGAACTGGCTGCGGGGTTATAATGTGCAGTGACAATGTGATTCATTATAACAGCAGCTATCTTAGGAAACCTGGTACAAAGGCAGGGCCGGCATCAGAAATTATGGCGCCCGGGACTGACAAAATAGACAGAGCCCCTCCCACCCAAAAAAAAAATTCTATTGGACTACTCAACCCCTATGTGATGTCTTACATTGTGATGTTACCTATAGGGGGAATGTTGTGGGCCTACAGGTAGTGATTACAGTGATGCTCAGATAAGGCTTGCTTTAAGAAGCCCTCCTTCTGCATCACACTGCTGTTGATTCACAGACTGGTGCCGGCTCTATAGGTATTGGCTGTAGGAGCCAGGGGTGGGCCCCCTCTCTGTAAGGGCCCGCGGGACACCAGTCTCCACAGTCCCCCCCCGATGGATGCCCTGTACAGTGGCAAATGCAGGATTTGCATGGGGGGGTTTCCAGAACTGGGCGGAGCCAATACACGGGGGGTGGGGACTGAGGTGGGACCCAGTATATGCTGGGTCCGTAAAACTAGTGTGTCTGTGTGTGTGTGTGTGTATATTTATATATATACTATATATATAATATATATCTACACATATATATATATATATTATATATAATATACATATACATATATCTACCACACACACACATATATATATATATATATATATATAGCCTCCCGAATATGAACGGCACTGGAGTCAGATTTTTTGCAAAATTATTGTATTAAATGGCAACAGCCGTTTCCGGGCGATAGCCCCTTCCTCAGGCCAAAATACAAATACACACAAACAAACATAGACAAACTTACCCCTCTAAATACCCCAGGAGCGTGTCTGCTGCCGCGTCTCCTCCGCGCTACTCCTGCTTCCGGGTCCTGAGCCGCCGCGTCACTTCCGCCTCCTACGTCACCGTTGCCATGACCACCCGGCGGACGCAAGGTGATCGTTGTCATGACCACCCCGCACACGCCAGTCAGAATGGCCCGGCGCCGCTGTAAAACGTGAGCTCACAGGCTACTCACCCCATCACCAGGTGCCGGGTTGTCACGCATCAAGAGACCGCTCCCTACACATAAAAAAATTAAATTAAATGAACAAATAAATGAATAAAGCTAATACAGTACAAAAACATACAACATGCAACATAAGACATATAAAAGAGAGACAACAGTATCCTACATCCCATAGAGCAATATAGCATATAACTACTCTACATAGAAATGGCGTTCCCTACAGAAGAAACCTTGTTTTTAAGGGTCATTGTTTTTAAGGATATTATTCCCAAGAAAACAATAACCCCACAATAGATATAGTATAATTATATGGAACTACAACTATGGAAGAAATTCCAGGATATATACAAATTATAATGACCATCTCTGATAGTGGATGTGACACACCCACAACTCAAAAAACATTCCAGTTGACCTTTTCATTAAGGCCCCGAGGCCAGAATGTGTCCAGTCTCAAAATCCACCGAGTTTCTTTCTCCAATAAAACTTTAGCCCTGTCTCCACCCCTCAGTGTCGGCGGAACATGCTCTATCCCAAAGTATTTTAGTGAGTTAATGGTGTGATTGGCAGATAGAAAATGTCGGGCCACCGGTTGATCCACCGGTTTGCCCTCCAAGATCAATTTGATAGAGGAACGATGGGCCGCCATCCTTTCGCTAAATTTCCGTGTGGTTTGCCCAATATAGAACAGCCCACACGGACAAGTTATTGCATAGACAACAAAAGACGTGCTGCAAGTAATCACCTGTCTGATGGTATATGACACGTTACGGGTCGGATGTTTAAAATCCTTACAGGCAATCATATGTCTACACGTCGCGCATTTAGGACAACGGTAACACCCAGGCATTTTTTTGTGGATGATGACATTATCCAGCTCCTTCATCCCTGAAATATCTGTTTTTACAATGAGATCACGCAGGTTGGCACCTCTCCTGAAGGCTGTGACAGGACGCAACCCTCTAAAGGATGTCAAGTCTGGGTCTGATGATACTATGGGCCAAAGGGCTTGTGAAGCCCTACGGATAATGGGGCTGGATGTAGAAAAATCACAAGGCCATGGAAGGATGTTTTTATTTTCCTTCCGAGGCGGGTGTAGTAATTCATCCCTGGACATTTGCAGTACTCTGTTTTTTTGTTTCTGTAATGTAGACCAGTCATATCCCCTAACTAGAAATTTATGGATCATATTGTCTAGCAGCCCAGGGACTTTGTCGCTGTCACTCGTGATGCGTGCCACCCGCATCATTTGCGACAATGCCATTAATAATGTGTTCCGGTCCGTGGGTTTTGAGAAGACTTCCGTGGAGATCACGCCATCGTGTACCATAATTTTGACATCCAAGAATGTCACTTCCCTCTCATCACACACATAGGTAAATTTGATGGGAGAAGGTAAAGCATTAATTTCTAGCATCAACTCCACGAAAGAATCCCTGCCTCCACCCCACAGCAGGAACACATCATCAATGTATCTTGTATACATTAAGATGTTATCAGCTACCCCCCGATCAAGGAAGAACATTCTATGCTCTTCTGAGAACATGAATACATTAGCGTACGAGGGTGCGACCGATGATCCCATCGCGCACCCCCGCAGCTGTAGATAGAACTCACTATCAAACAAAAAGTAATTCCTATACAAAGTGAGTTCTAACAGGGTCAAAAACAACTCATGGTTGAACGCAGTCGGAGATAGATGTTTCTCAAGAAAGTCCCGCATAGCTCTCATCCCATCCTGATGGGGGATAGATGTGTAGAGGCTGCAAACGTCAAGGCAGCACATAATGGTGCCTGGGGCCACGTTCCGTATTTCTTGCAACTTTAAAATAAACGAACTGGTGTCCTTTAGAAAAGTGCTCTGTGCCGGCAGTAGTGGCTGAAGAATGGAATCTAGAAGTTGAGACACTGGTTGATACAATGAATCTCTTGCCGAGATTATGGGTCTCCCCGGGGGACTGGTTTGGTCTTTGTGCAACTTAGGTATCGTATAGAGTAATGGGCTCTTGGGGTGAGTAACACATAAAGCCTTGTGCACCTTGCTGGGTAGATATCCATCATCACGGGCTTTATCCAGAATTGAAAAGAGCTCCTTCTGAAATTGCCCCACAGGATTGTCCTGAAGTTTACGATACACACCTTCCTCCCCCAGTTGTGACAGAGCTTCTTGACGATAATACTCAATGTCCAAGATGACTATGGCCCCACCCTTGTCGGCGGGCCGGATGACTATGTCATTGTAAGATCGTAATTGAGTGAGTGCTTCTCTCTCCTCAGCCGTTAAATTCCTCTTTATTTTAGCAGGAGCTGCCACATACTTGTTAATGGACTCATCCATTAATCTGCCAAAAGTCTTAATCGACGGGTTCACTGATACTGGGTCAAAGTTGGACCTAGACTTTTTTTGCAAAAAAGGATCAAAGAGATATTTCAGGGATGAAGGAGCTGGATAATGTCATCATCCACAAAAAAATGCCTGGGTGTTACCGTTGTCCTAAATGCGCGACGTGTAGACATATGATTGCCTGTAAGGATTTTAAACATCCGACCCGTAACGTGTCATATACCATCAGACAGGTGATTACTTGCAGCACGTCTTTTGTTGTCTATGCAATAACTTGTCCGTGTGGGCTGTTCTATATTGGGCAAACCACACGGAAATTTAGCGAAAGGATGGCGGCCCATCGTTGCTCTATCAAATTGATCTTGGAGGGCAAACCGGTGGATCAACCGGTGGCCCGACATTTTCTATCTGCCAATCACACCATTAACTCACTAAAATACTTTGAGATTCATTGTACCAACCAGTGTCTCAACTTCTAGATTCCATTCTTCAGCCACTACTGCCGGCACAGAGCACTTTTCTAAAGGACACCAGTTCGTTTATTTTAAAGTTGCAAGAAATACGGAACGTGGCCCCAGGCACCATTATGTGCTGCCTTGACGTTTGCAGCCTCTACACATCTATCCCCCATCAGGATGGGATGAGAGCTATGCGGGACTTTCTTGAGAAACATCTATCTCCGACTGCGTTCAACCATGAGTTGTTTTTGACCCTGTTAGAACTCACTTTGTATAGGAATTACTTTTTGTTTGATAGTGAGTTCTATCTACAGCTGCGGGGGTGCGCGATGGGATCATCGGTCGCACCCTCGTACGCTAATGTATTCATGTTCTCAGAAGAGCATAGAATGTTCTTCCTTGATCGGGGGGTAGCTGATAACATCTTAATGTATACAAGATACATTGATGATGTGTTCCTGCTGTGGGGTGGAGGCAGGGATTCTTTCGTGGAGTTGATGCTAGAAATTAATGCTTTACCTTCTCCCATCAAATTTACCTATGTGTGTGATGAGAGGGAAGTGACATTCTTGGATGTCAAAATTATGGTACACGATGGCGTGATCTCCACGGAAGTCTTCTCAAAACCCACGGACCGGAACACATTATTAATGGCATCCAGTCATCACCCAGAACCCCTTAAAAGGGGACTCCCCCTGTCGCAAATGATGCGGGTGGCACGCATCACGAGTGACAGCGACAAAGTCCCTGGGCTGCTAGACAATATGATCCATAAATTTCTAGTTAGGGGATATGACTGGTCTACATTACAGAAACAAAAAAACAGAGTACTGCAAATGTCCAGGGATGAATTACTACACCCGCCTCGGAAGGAAAATAAAAACATCCTTCCATGGCCTTGTGATTTTTCTACATCCAGCCCCATTATCCGTAGGGCTTCACAAGCCCTTTGGCCCATAGTATCATCAGACCCAGACTTGACATCCTTTAGAGGGTTGCGTCCTGTCACAGCCTTCAGGAGAGGTGCCAACCTGCGTGATCTCATTGTAAAAACAGATATTTCAGGGATGAAGGAGCTGGATAATGTCATCATCCACAAAAAAATGCCTGGGTGTTACCGTTGTCCTAAATGCGCGACGTGTAGACATATGATTGCCTGTAAGGATTTTAAACATCCGACCCGTAACGTGTCATATACCATCAGACAGGTGATTACTTGCAGCACGTGTTTTGTTGTCTATGCAATAACTTGTCCGTGTGGGCTGTTCTATATTGGGCAAACCACACGGAAATTTAGCGAAAGGATGGCGGCCCATCGTTCCTCTATCAAATTGATCTTGGAGGGCAAACCGGTGGATCAACCGGTGGCCCGACATTTTCTATCTGCCAATCACACCATTAACTCACTAAAATACTTTGGGATAGAGCATGTTCCGCCGACACTGAGGGGTGGAGACAGGGCTAAAGTTTTATTGGAGAAAGAAACTCGGTGGATTTTGAGACTGGACACATTCTGGCCTCGGGGCCTTAATGAAAAGGTCAACTGGAATGTTTTTGAGTTGTGGGTGTGTCACATCCACTATCAGAGATGGTCATTATAATTTGTATATATCCTGGAATTTCTTCCATAGTTGTAGTTCCATATAATTATACTATATCTATTGTGGGGTTATTGTTTTCTTGGGAATAATATCCTTAAAAACAATGACCCTTAAAAACAAGGTTTCTTCTGTAGGGAACGCCATTTCTATGTAGAGTAGTTATATGCTATATTGCTCTATGGGATGTAGGATACTGTTGTCTCTCTTTTATATGTCTTATGTTGCATGTTGTATGTTTTTGTACTGTATTAGCTTTATTCATTTATTTGTTCATTTAATTTAATTTTTTTATGTGTAGGGAGCGGTCTCTTGATGCGTGACAACCCGGCACCTGGTGATGGGGTGAGTAGCCTGTGAGCTCACGTTTTACAGCGGCCGGGCCATTCTGACTGGCGTGTGCGGGGTGGTCATGACAACGATCACCTTGCGTCCGCCGGGTGGTCATGGCAACGGTGACGTAGGAGGCGGAAGTGACGCGGCGGCTCAGGACCCGGAAGCAGGAGTAGCGCGGAGGAGACGCGGCAGCAGACACGCTCCTGGGGTATTTAGAGGGGTAAGTTTGTCTATGTTTGTTTGTGTGTATTTGTATTTTGGCCTGAGGAAGGGGCTATCGCCCGGAAACGGCTGTTGCCATTTAATACAATAATTTTGCAAAAAATCTGACTCCAGTGCCGTTCATATTCGGGAGCTGCATGTCACTTTTAGAACTGGCACGGAGAACGCTGTGGATGAGAGCTTATGAGTGCCGACTGTTGCTGCAAGGATATATATATATATATATATATATATATACATACACACACACATACATATACACGGGTGGTCTTCAGTATGCCGGCGGTTGGGCTCCCGGCGACCAGCATACCGGCGCCGGGAGCCTGACCGCCGGCATACCGACACTTATTCTCCCTCGTGGGGGTCCACGACCCCCCTGGAGGGAGAATAGAATAGTGTGGCGCGCGTAGCGTGGCGAGCGCAGCAAGCCCGCAAGGGGCTCATTTGCGCTCGCCACACTATTGGTAAGCCGGCGGCCGGCCTCCCGGCGCCAGTATGCTGGTCGCCGGGAGGCCGGCCGCCGGGAGATCGTAGTGAACCCATATACATAGCATATTAAACATGCATACATATATATATACACACACATACAGTACACATATATATACACATGTATATATATATATATATATATATATCATATGTGTGTGTGTTTATATGTATGTATGTATGTATGTATATACATGTGTATATATGTAGGCACATGGATATATATATGTACTATAATTAAAATAAAGTAAACTTTTATTGCACTTGCAAATGCCACCAGGAAGACAGCAGGCTGCAGAGGACGCTAGACAGTCATTAATAATACTCATGCAGCTAAAAAAAAAAAAAAATTTTTTTTTTTTTTTTTTTTTTTTAGTGGAGGGGGTTTTCTGGGTACTCGGAACCCCCCCCTGGGTGCGCCACTGCTGTACAAAGGCATTAAAACCAAGAGAGACAGTTTACGTAAAATAATTATTGCGGCAATATGGTTTTAAAGAGAGCCTACATAGAATAGGAAGCAAAACAACCATGTTTTGTAGAATATGATATCTGATGTTATTGTTTTTCTTGCACTACACCACACTACACCAGTTAAGGATAAGGCACTGGGCAAGTCTGGACTTATTTTACTGAGCAAAGCCAATGCTGTGCTGGTCACTGACTAACATCAATTATTAATATTTAATGTGATTGTTGCGGGACACATTTGAGCCAGCAGCATGAATTACAATTTAATACTGCAAAAGGTGTTGGCACAAGTTGGGGAATCCACATGGTGGAGGTGATTTTTACTTCTTTACTTGGAGGATCATGTACTGTGCTGTTATAATGGTCTTATTCAGGTTTGTTAGCAAACCAAAAAAGTAAGAAATTAGGAAAAACCATGTTGCACTGCAGGTGGGGCAGATGTAACATGTGCAGAGAAAGTTAGATTTGGGTGGGGTGCGTTCAAACTGAAATCTAAATTGCAGTGTAGAAATTAAGCAGCCAGTATTTACCATGCACAGAAACAATATAACCCACCCATATCTAAATCTCTCTGCACATGTTACATCTGCCCCACCTGCAGTGCAACATGGTTTTGCCCAACTGCTAACTTTTTTGGTGTGCTAACAAACCTGAATAACCCCCATAATTCGGTTTAGGCACCTGAAGTAAGAAAATGTTCCTGTAACCAATAAGATTTTGTTTAGTGGGGTCAGATACTCTAATGTGCATTATAGGAGGCACTCGTTGTTTTGGATGAAACATTGATTTCTGCATGTCCTCTACAGCATCTCCTGCAGATACTCACGGTGAGATGTATTTTGATCAATCTAGCTGTAATGACTTTAACTATACAACAAGCTTGGTACGAGAAAGTGCATTTATATACGCACACACATAAATGTACACAGAATTGTCCCCTTACGCTCAGACACAATTAAGACATATTGTAAATGAGACTCCAATTAGCAGTAATTAAGGAGGAGAAAAAGAAAAGTTGTAATTAACTAAGCCGTGGTGGTCCTATGGTAATAGCAGTCAGTGCTTTGAAGTGACATTTCTATTTATTGCCAGCATGTCCAGTCTTATTATGAAAATGATTGTGCAGGTTTCTACTCTTACTATTGGTACGCACCTGTCTACACACGCCAGGTAAATGGGCACATTTGCGCAAATAATGGCAACCACAAGTTTTTTTTTCTGGCTTGGAAATGGCCTCCAAATCCTCCTTACAGTATATATACGTTTGCGGAGTAACCATCCCTTAGTAATAGATGTGCCTTTTTTAAGCTGTTTTCATCTTCCTTGAAATCATCGCTGTACTGGTAATTGATACCATCGGTTCCTGGATACTGTACTTGAAATTATATTTCTGCCCTGATCACAGAGCCTTGTACAATTACTGCATGTTTCAAGTGCTCATAAAAACCTAGCCAAGATAGCAAAACATACTCTGTACGCTAATAGTAATACTTCCTATTTATTTATTAACAGTTTCTTATAAAGCACAGCAAATTCCGTTGCACTTTACAACTGGAATATATTTACTATATGGCAAAGAGATAAACATATTAAGTATATTATAGCATTAAAAAGACATTAGGTGATGACACCAGAAGGGTTGGATCAGAGGCGTAATTAAGGCAGGGCGAGTTGGGCAAGTGCCCTGGGCGCCTTGACAGGCCCAGCAGAGGGGGGCGCCGCCGGCGGCCAGGGCATCATGCCCATTCGCCCCCGTCATGCTGCAATGTGAGGGGAGGAGAGCGCAGTGTCTCTCCTGCCCCTCAATGTGCTAACTGCCGTGTGGCGCTGCCGGCAGCGCTGCGTGTGTGTCCGGTTCTGGCGGCGTTAGCCAATCAGAGCTTGCGGACCGGCTCCTGATTGGCTGCCGGTCCGCGAGCTCTGATTGGCTAATGATCCGGCGCCACATTTAAGCTAGCCGCCGCCGGAGACCTGGAGCGTTGAGGGGAAGGAGAGGCGCTGCGCTCTCCTCTCCTCACATAGCAGAGGGAAGCGGTGAGTGACGGGAGGGGGGGGGGAGTCTTGTATCTGGCACTGTGGGGCATGTAACTGGCACTGTGGGGCATGTATGGCACAGTGGGGCATGTAACTGGCACTGTACGGCATGTAACTGGTACTGTGGGGCATTGTATCTGGCACTGTGGGGCATGTAACTGGCACTGTGGGGCATGTATCTGGCACTGTGGGGCATTGTAAATGGCACTGTTGGGCGTTGTAAATGGTACTGTGGGGCATGTAACTGGCACTGTGTGGCATGTATCTGGCAGTGTGGGGCATTGTAACTGGCACTGTGGAGCATTGTATCTGGCACTGTGGGGCATTGTATCTGGCACTGTAGGGCATTGTAACTGGCACTGTGGGGCATTGTATCTGGCACTGTGGGGCATGTATGGCACTGTGGGGCATGTATCTGACACTGTGGGGCATTGTAACTGGCACTGTGGGGCATTGTTGTAACTGGCACTGTGGGGCGCTGTATCTGTCACTGTGGATCTGACACTGTGGGGCACTGTGTATCTGGCACTGTGGGGCACTGTATATCTGGCACTGTGGGGCAATTGTGTATCTGGCACTGTGTAAAAAGGGGACTCTGCATGCGTACTGTGCAAAAATTAAATGAAGGTGTGCTGAGAGACGACACAAGGGGTAGGTGATAGTGTGCTGAGAGGCGACACAGGGGGTAGGTGATAGTCATGTTGGCACGGCACACCCCCTCCGGCGCGTGGCCACACCCATTTTTTCCGGGCGCGCGCACATACTTATTTTTGTGTGTGTGTTGTTTTTTTTTTTTTTTTTGGGGGGGGGGCACCACTCTTCATCTTGTCCTGGGCTCCGAAAACCCTAGTTACGCCTCTGGGTTGGATACAAAATCACGGCAGTCTGGATACTGACGGACAGAATACTGACAGCAAGATAATGACAGTCAGAATCCCAACGGATCATGGTAAGTATTTTTAACCTTGCCCTAACCCACCCCTCCCACAGCCTAACTACCCCCCCCCCCCCTTCCGCAGCCTAAACCTAATGGTCCCCTCTCACAGACATAAGAACCCTTACCTTGCTCCTAGTGCCTAACAGTAACCCCAAGGCTGGTATTTTATTTATCTTCGTGATCCATGAGTTTGACTCTCGGGATCCTGCTGTCAGTATTCTGACAGTTGGGATCCAGATTGCTGGGATCCTGACCGCATCCCCACCAGAAGGATTTCAAAACTCTATTTGCTCTTTCATATTCTCCCATAACATCGCACCCAGCATCCTGACAGTAACAGAGAACATTGTGCTCAGTACATTTATCTTGTTTAATGTAAAAAAATACGTGATTATCTGTGATTTCTATGTTTAGTGTGAATAACACCTTAAACCTTAGTGTGTAAAGGTGTGCGTGTACATGTGTTTAGGCCAGACTAGATGGGCCAAGTGGTTCTTATCTGCCGTCAAATTCTATGTTTTGTGTTGTCTTAACATGAACTTTTTGTAACATAGAGGAGCGTAGACGTCTCATATCGACTTAATAGAGCATCTGAACATCTGAGTAGGTGACATCAGAAACATCTATCTTCCAGCCAGTCACTGAAGATTGCCAAACCTTATTGATACTTGATAGCAGCATTAACCAATTCAAAGTACAAATATCAAGTTTTGTAAGGGACAGATTTTAAATGGGAGAATAAACTGTGTAGGCACTGACTTTGGCATGGAAAAAAGCTGTGGCCGCTGCATTGTAGCACTTTGTATAAAGTTTCAGAGACAGCCTTCGTATACAAACTCAGACTCTCACACAGATACACAAGTGTCATATATCAAATGACTCAGCACAGTCTCCTCGTGCATCCTAGTCCCACCGCATTGTGACTAAGACTCAATTTTTGGCAAAAAGACTCTTGAAGCTAGCACAGTCTCATGGGATCTGGCATGCCAAGAAGGGCTATTTGATGTGACTCCAGCAATAATGTATGAGGACTTATTTATTTATTAACAATTTTTTTTATATAGCGCAGCAAATTCTGTTGCACTCTACAACTAGAATGAACACTTGGATCTGTCACTACTAGAGATGTGCGCTGACCCCCCCGTGTTTTAGTTTTGGATCTGTATTAACTTTGTGTTTTGGTTTGTCAAAATCGCGCTAATGTGTTTTGGTTTTGATTTGGTTTTAGATCTCTATTTTTTTTATTGATAAAAACTGCTAAAATCACATAATTTGGCCCTTTTTTAGTTCCTCCATTGTAAATTAACCTCAATAACATTAATTATTAACAGTCATTATCCACTCAGTTTTGACTACCTCACAGCTCACAATATTCTTCATCAATACTGACTAAATGCTGGGTGGCAAAACTAAGCAACAATGCAGTGGCACAAGCACAGGAATATATATGTGTTTCAAAATGTGTTGTGAATTAGTAATGCAAAGACCATTAGCAATGCTCTCCAAAATAATGCCCATTATGGAAAGAAAAGTGGTGCAAGATGGAATTGTCCTGGGGACCTCCCACCCATTTTTATGAAGGACATGCACAGTTTAACAAACTAAGCACTTCAGCGATAGGTACTGCCACTTTTTGTGGCTGAAGTTCTTGGTTTGTTTGGGCCCCCACAAGCTAATTTTTTGAAAGGACTACCTCCGATCCCTAATGAGGAGGGTGATGATAAGTGTGTTAATTACATTATAATGTTGTAGAATAAATTACATGAACTCACCGCAAATTACATAACATGGAGAAGGTGCCTAGATGGCTAACGTGACTTCTTCTGCTAACTTTGTCCTCACAAATGAAGCAGGTGCCTTCACAAATCTTGTCAGGATTTGGATAAAAGTAATCCCACACCCAAGAGGTGGCTTTTTTGGTCTTATGTACAGGCATCACAATCACTTTCTTTTTATCACGGGCAAGAACTCTTCCACCAGGTGTCTTGATGTGACTTTTGGGGATGATGCTGCCACTTGTGTTCTGGCTTTGGGGGTCTGGAGATGATCATAATAGATTGTCAAATGCACTAGTTGATATTTAATGTGCTTTGCTGTGTGTTTCCACATTTTATTTGAACTTTTATTCTTACTCTTACACTACTTTATGACTACCTTCTTGCTAATCAATCTGTTTTGAGTCTTTATGATTGCTGCATCATATTTTAGACACATTACTTTTGCTCTCTTTTAACGTGGAGTGATTTAAGTCGAGGATGTTATATTAGGTTCACATTGTGCCATTTTATTTCTATGTCATCATATGTGTCTTCTGTGTGATAATGTATGTACTACAGTATATGGGAAGGATTCATGTCACACTACTGTATGTCCACCTGGCCACCCTCCTTTATCCTCCTTTATATGTTAACCTGATGGCACATCTGGACAGTATACAAAGGAGTATATATACATACATATTCACACATATACACACACATATTCACACATATACACACATAAATATATATATATATATACACACACACACACACACACACACACACACACACACACACACAGTACTGTGAAAAAGTTTTAGGCAGGTATGTAAAAAATGCTGCAAATTAATACTTTTCATAGTATTAATAGTTCATTTTTCTAAATTAATGAAATGCAAAGTGAATAAACAGAAAATGAATCTAAATCAAATCAATATTTGGTGTGACCACCCTTTGCCCTCAATACAGCATCAATACTTCTAGGGTACACTTGTAGAAAGTAAGGGATATTGTAAGATTATAGTCAGGTGTATGATTAACCAATCCTACCAAACAGGTGATAATGATCATCATTTTCATATGAAACATAGGTTGAAACACAGCCATTAACTTAAACAGAAACAGCTGTGTAGAAGGCTTAAAACTGGATGAGGAACAGCTAAACTCTGCTATAAAGGTGAGGTTGTGGAAGACAGTTTCATGTCAACAGTCATTTACCATGGCAAGACTGAGCACAGACACAAAGTAGTTATACTACATCAACAAGGTATTTCTCTGGCAAAGATTTCAAAGCAAATTGGGGTTTAAAAATGTGCTGTTCAGTGTCTTGTGAAGAAGCACAAAGAAACGGGCAACGTTGAGGACCGTAGACGCAGTGGCCGGCCAAAGAAATTTAGTGCATCAGATGAAAGACACATCATGCTTACTTCCCTTCTAAATCAGAAGGTGTCCAGAAGTGCCATAAGCTCACAACTGGCAGAAACCAGTGGGACCCAGGTATACTCATCTACTGTTCGGAGAAGTCTGGTCGGAAGTGGTCTTCATAAAATAAATTTGGCCAAAAAGCCATACTTTTGATGTGAAACTAGGCCAAGCTACTCAACTATGCATGAAAACATAGGAACTGGGGGGTAGAAAAATAACAACCGCCCTGCTGAGCTCCTTCAAAAACTGTGTGCAATTGTACCTAGGAAAACTGATGCTGTTTTGAAGGCAAAGGGTGGCCAAACCAAATATTGATTTGTTTTAGATTTTTCTGTTCATTAACTTTGCATTTTATTAATTGATAACTACAATCTATTAACACTTCTATTTTTCTGTCAATAAGTCTTCTGTTAGCAAAACTATGAAAAGATATAGAGAGAATTTCTGTTTAGGGGTTGGAAAAGTTCAGTTTGGTATTATTATTGGTACTTTAAAAATTCTCTTATATCTAATAACACCCATTAAAAAAAGGCTTTTAGCCTTTCATACCACAAATACACAAATTATACAATATAAAAATGTATAAACCTCACACGTCAGATGCATCCACTCGCCACTCAAGCACACTTATTCTATAAAATAAAGACACCACAACTGTAATTGGCGTGAAAAGGGTCAGCTTTTATTTTCTGACTGAGAGGAAGGCCTATTAAATGCTAAGACTAAAAATGCAGACTTCCCTCTCTAACTAAGGTGGCGGGGAGAAGAACGGTTAAACATAATAAACGTAACATGGGTGAAAAAAACATTGTAATACAGAAAAAAGCAAGCGATAAAAGCATATGTGTGAGGGAGCCTTCTGCCCCCGATGTTCCGGGATCGGCCTCCTGCCTCCATCCCGGACATTGAAAAATCAAAAATCCAAGGACAGGGGTCGACCTTCTGCCACTACCCCTGCCCACCAACAGTTGTAGGGACAGAGGTACGCTCCGCCCCTACTGGGTAAAAAATTGGGCCACCGGCCCCGCCATCCACATATGTTTATACCAATTAATGGACTCCACTTGGTAAAGTGATGCCTGTAAACTAATTCAAACGACTAAGAAAATTTTTCTAAAAGCACACCCAAACTTCTAACCTTGAACTCATAGTTAAAATTAAGTAACCGTTCAGAAACCGGCCACCCAAAGCCGACACAAGGAGCACAACTGCCGAACAAAACCAAGTCCCCAGGGAGGGAGGGCGGGTCACGAAAAGAGCTGGAAGAGAGGCAGGAAGTATCCTGTCAGCTGCATATATGCATGACAGGCCAGCCCCCTCTCCATGATCCAGCCAATAGACCCCCGGCCCTCTCTATACATTCCTCCCAGCAAAAAACATTAACCCCTCACAGGCCAAGGTGATGCCTCGAGCGGCGCTGCGGATGCCCAGACGGTGCGTTTATGCCGCTATGGTCACATTATGTTCCCTACGCGGTCTTAAACCTCACACGTCAGATGCATCCACTCGCCACTCAAGCACACTTATTCTATAAAATAAAGACACCACAACTGTAATTGGCATGAAAGGGGTCAGCTTTTATTTTCTGACTGAGAGGAAGGCCTATTAAATGCTAAGACTAAAAATGCAGACTTCCCTCTCTAACTAAGGTGGCGGGGAGAAGAACGGTTAAACATAATAAACGTAACATGGGTGAAAAAGACATTGTAATACAGAAAAAAGCAAGCGATAAAAACATATGTGTGAGGGAGCCTTCTGCCCCCGATGTTCCGGGATCGGCCCCCTGCCTCCATCCCGGACATTGAAAAATCAAAAATCCAAGGACAGGGGTCGACCTTCTGCCACTACCCCTGCCCACCAACAGTTGTAGGGACGGAGGTACGCTCCGCCTCTACTGGGTAAAAAATTGGGCCACCGGCCCCGCCATCCACATATGTTTATACCAATTAATGGACTCCACTTGGTAAAGTGATGCCCGTAAACTAATTCAAACGACTAAGAAAAATTTTCTAAAAGCACACCCAAACTTCTAACCTTGAACTCATAGTTAAAATTAAGTAACCGTTCAGAAACCGGCCAACTGCCAGGTTACCAACCTGCCACCGCCACCGAACTAACCACTAACTAGAGGGGCTAAAAGCCGACAAAACTAACTAAACACTAATCCGAAACGACTACCTAAGGGGACCAAAGAACGTGAATAATGTCATCCAAGAAGATCACCATGCCAGCTGGCGACAAATGCACCCCGTCAGACCGGTATAGAGTCGGATCCCGGAAGGAGATACCACTGTGCGGCATGACCAGGCCACCATGCTGGAGGACAGCACGACCGACAACCGAATTGACCCGCCTCCGAACTAGGTCAATCGCCCCGGGGTTAAAGGCTCCACGCCAAGACCGCCGGGGAACGATGTCTGACCAGAGGATCAGGCAAAACGGCCAGTCAGCCATAAGTTCCAACAGCTGGCGTTTGATCTCGAGGCGAATGTCAAGCCTCGTGCGGCGCACCAAATCATTGCCACCGAGATGCAAGACCAAAAACAGCGGATATCCAAACCGGCCAACTGCCGCCCTAAGCCAGTCCCGCAGGCCGTCCCAGCGGAGGCCTCTACACCCCAACCAGCGCACGGCCCGCAGCTCTGGAAACCAAGTCGTGTCGCAGGCCAGAGCCGACACGGACAGCCAATAGATGTACGAATGGCCGACAAACCATATAAAGTGCGGATCTAACAGCCGTCCTGCAAAAGAAGGGTGTGATGAAGGTAAATAAAATGAGAGAAAGATGGCAGATGTAAATGGACAATCTAACTGCGACCCTAACGGGGAGTGGGGGGGGCACCCAATTTGACTTGAGGCAAAAACAAAACTTCGTTAGCCGGCAAAAGCCGTAGTAAAACCAACGATAAAACAAAAATTCCTCAAGGCCCCCGCAATCGCAAAATACAACTGCGACGAGTGGCTAGTCCTCAAATGGGCGCACTGGGAGGAAAAGGCCTGATATAGCATCTGACTGCACCAGACCTCCACCTACCCAGTGCCCGGACTTCGACTTCGGACCAACCCGCCGCAGCGGCTGCTGAAGCAGCGCCGATGCGGAAAGAGTGAGTCCCATAGTCGGCCGGAGAGAGACCCAGGTACAAAAGACAACGTCCCAAAACCGACCGGAATTGATATCTGGTCAACGGGGAACCGTCACTATGGACGAGCCACCCGGGGGGCGTCGGAGGCCGAAGGGACGAATAAGCCTGGGCCGCGGCAACTGGACAAATGCCCCGCGCATGAGCCCAGCCCATTCGAACCCACTGCCCCCTGCCGACTACGTCAGTCTTGGAGCGCTGAATCCTGCACCACAAACCGTCGGGGCGTACGACGACGTGGGCTGCCAGCATGGGCGAGGCAGAAGTCCGAGAGACGGCCACCAGCTCGCCCACCCTGAATGCACCGTGGAAGGCCATCGTAAAGGCCGCCATGAAGAGGCGAACTTCGTATTCCGAGGAGCAAATACTCCGGAGGGGCGGGAACGCCCGAGCCCAACCTTTCAACACCCGCCGGAGGAAAAAGGACTTCGTAAAATCCGCTTCCCCCACAGCTGCAGAAAGTATGATATACCCGCCAAAATCCTGCTAACAGACGCCCGCGAAATCCCGTCGGAGTACAACATCCAGATATATTCTAAGAGTAAATCGTGAGAGGTCTTACCACGCTGGCCTTGCTCCAGGAGGAAGCGACTCCACCGCTCCCAGGCGGCACGATAGGCCGTAAAAGTAGCAGGGGCCAACGATCTGTGTGCTAACTCCTCCAATCCGGGTGGATGACCTGCCACACATAAGCAGGACATGATTCCCCATGGAGTAGCGCTGCAGGAGCCAAGCGCCGAAACCGCTGCCAATCGCCCCGAGACAGGGCATCCGCAATTTCGTTACGCACGCCAGGGACATGTTTGGCTCGCCACGTAATGTTGTTCACCAAACATAGCAAGACTATCTGCGCAAGGACCCGCAGGACCGGCAAGGACGCGGATTTTTGGCGGTTTATGGCAAAAACCACGCCCATATTGTCGCACCAGAAGATAACCTGTTTGTTACGCAGGGCATCGCACCACAATTCCAGAGCGACCAGAATAGGAAATATTTCCAGCAACAGCATGTTCGTCGTGAGGCCCTTGCTAAGCCAGGCCCGAGGCCAGGGACACGCGCACCAACGGCCTGCGAAATAAGCTCCGAACCCGTAAGCGCCAGAGGCATCCGTGAAAAGCTCCAGGGCTGGGCTAGACACAGCCGCCTCCTGCCAAAGACAGATGCCGTTGAAACGAACAAGAAATTCGTCCCAAATCCGCAAATCCCTTCGGATTTCGAGAGACAACCGAAGAAAATTATGTGGGCGTCTAACCCCCACGGTAGCCCGTTCCAATTTTCTACAGAAGACCCTGCCCATGGGGATCACCTTGCAAGCGAAGTTAAACAGGCCCAATAAGGATTGAGCCTGTTTGAGAGTGAGCTTGCCCGCCGCCAGCGCATATAGGATACCGTCGTGTAAACGCAACACCTTGTCCGCAGGGAGCCGACACAGACCACCGACCGTATCAATCTGAATCCCGAGGTAAACCAAGGAGACGGAGGGTCTTCTCAGGTGCCACCGGAACTCCGAAGTGTGCGAAGAGGGCAAGAGCCCCCTGCAGCAAGAGGACGCAGCGATCCGAGTCTGATGGGCCGATAAAAATGAAATCGTCCAGGTAGTGCGAAATGCCCCGTTCGCCCGTCTCCTGCTGGAGACACCAGTGGAGGAAAGAACTGAATCTCTCGAAGTAGGCGCAAGAGATAGAACAGCCCATAGGGAGGCACCGATCGATGTAAAAACCATCATCCAGCTTAAAATCCATAAACCGAAAGGCGGACGGGTGCAGCGGAAGGAGGCTGTCCAATTTACGGGTGCAGCGGAAGGATGTCCAATTTACACATCACTGCCCCAGGGCCAAAAAACCGGATGGTGTCAATGGCTGAATCAAAGGATAGGTAAACAACCCTACACTGATCCGGAGGGATGGCATCATTAACCGATGACCCCGGAGGACAGGACAGATGTTGGATAAGGCAAAATTTTCCCACGGCCTTTTTGGGCACTATGCCAACGGGGGACAATACCAGGTCTGGCAAGGGGGGTTCCCAGAAAGGGCCAACCATTCTACCGAGCGCCACCTCAGCCTCCACCTTCTGGCGGAGCACGTCCGGAAATTCCCTGGCCGAGCGCAGGTTCGTACCCGCCCCGGGACCCACCCGCCCATGTATAGGCAAGGGGAAGCCCGATGCGAATCCCGAGTGTAAGAATTGGGCGTCCGCCGGCCGCGGGTACCGTCGCAGCCAGGGAAGGAGTGCCCGAAGTCTAATTGGGGTGGGGGCTGTGGCCAACGCCAGAGGCCGCGGGAGCGCGACTCTGCCGGGTCTGCGGTCCGGAAGCCCCTTCGGCCCCAGGACTGGGACAGTCCTTAATCCCGTGGCCCCTCCCCACATCGGATACAGGAGTGACGAAAACGACAGCGGCCGCCTAAGTCGCATTGGGCATTATTAAAAGCAAAGCATTTTCCATGCCCCGCGCGCCCTGAACCGCCGCGAAAGCCGGCAGAACGAGAGGCAGGACGTTTAGTCCACCTCCTCGTCGTGCCGCTTTCCTCAGTTCCGAGCACAATTCCATATCTTTCTTACCGAAGTTATAGATCTGCCGCCCGTGTTGTTTCCGCCGAAAATCCTCATCATAACGATGCCAGGCCGACCCTTTATACTTATGGTACAGAACATGTATGAGGAATTGATATCGCACTATGTTCATATGTTCGTCCGGGCGAGTCTCTAGGTAACATGCAGCAAAGATCAACATGCATCGTACCCAATTCGGGTAGGAGCGCAAAGCGTCCTCGCTGCCCTGCCCCTTTTTCTTAGCTGAAAGTAAGGCTTTTCGATCGTCACTAGTAAGAGCGAAAGTATTCACATATTGGCCCTTACGGATCCGGTCCCGGACCCGGGGCCTAAGACCACGTTGCACCGCCGTATTAGCGCAGTGCACGGTGTCCGATTCCACCGAGACTTGGGAGGCGGACGAGGTTGAATACCGACGCTCGCGCCGTCTGCGACGCTTAACCCTGTGCAAGCCGCCGTCCTCGGAGGACAGGCCCTCCGAGGACGTGGAGGCAAGGGAAGAGTCCATGTACCGGCGCCTGCGGCTGCGCCTGCTGCGCTTGCTGGAAACCCTACGCACACTGCTGCCGGCGCTAGAGGAGCTGGAGCGAGTACCCGATCCCAAGCCGCTACGGGGTGTAACCGCGCTCCCCCGGGACCAGTCGGGGTCCGATGAAGACTCACCTGCACGAGAGGGAACACCGTCCATCCCAACGGCCACCGGACGACTCGCGGATGCACCAACAGACTCCATTTCTGACTCGACGTCCGCGGCTGGGGAGACAAAAGAGACATGGTTGCCCTGCTCCCCCACCGCGCTCGCAGCAGCCGGGAGCGGGGCAGGCGGGGGAAACGTCGTGCCAGAGGACAGAAGCGGGGCAAGAGATTGCGCAATGCTATCCGCCAAAGAAGCAGCGGGCCGCCCAAGTCCCCCGGGTACGGAGGATAACAAGGGCGCCACCGCTGACACAACAGCTGCACAAATGGTAGACAGAACGGAGGCGTCCACCAAGGGTGCAGCCGACGTGGCGGGCGTAGGAAAATCAGAGCCGCCACGCGAGTCATGCTCTCTACGAAAGGATCGCAAACCCCCCGTTGGGAGCAAGGACCCGGATGATCCCTCACTGTCGGCCATCACGGTATCGCCATCCCGCTGCTATAAATCCCGCGCCAACCGCCCACGCCGCGACCTCCTCCGATCCCGAGCATTGGCCACCGGATGAGAAACTGAAGAGTCGTCGCTACTGGAAGGAGGAGGCGCAACGTCGGAACGTGACCCGTCCGCAGCAACATCGGCGGGAGCCGACCGGACACGGGGAGGGGCGGGACGGACGCCCTCTGGCGGCGCACGCCGCCCCCTGATGGGGTGAGTGACCCCGGTCGGAGCAGCATGGCCATGGGCGGCGGCAGCAGCGCCATGCGCCAGACGAGGTACCCTGGAGGGGGGGGGGTACTCCGGGGCCACCCCGGCAGGGGAGGCCCGGTGGGCTGCTCCACCGCGGGCGGACGCAGAACGCCCCCGGCGGACGGGCCCCGCCCTATCCGAGACAGGTAAAGGGGGACGCGCAGTAGAGGGGCGACGCCCCGCCCTGGCGGGGGAGGGCGCAGGCCGGACCTGACTGGGTGAAGGGGAGGGCCTAACAGAGGGGCCAGGCCTTATCTGGGCCCCCCAAGTAGCAGGGTCAACTGTGCCACGCGCGCGCTGCCTGGACTGAACAGGTCTGGCAGCCGCGCGACCCCCCCTCCCCCCCACCAACATCAGCCGAGTGGAGAGGATCAGGCCGCTGATTCGCGGGCCGGGTCCTCCGTCCCGGCCCCATGTGATCAGAGCAGCCGTGGGTTGCGAGCGGCGGGCTCAGAGACGGCAGGACACCATCCCTAGCCGTGCTCCGCGTACGTCCCCGGCCACCCAGCGCTTCGTTCCCCGCCGCGGCTAGCAGCGGGGACGGAGAGCGCAAGCGCGGGGGAGCCCGGCCGCGCGCGCCCCGGGTCTCCCGCACGGCAGCCGCAGCAGTCCTTCCCCGTGCCGGCTGGATATCAGACGCATCCAGGAGCCGGGCGGGGAGGCCAGCGGCGCGGCTGGGACGAATTCTAGCGGCCATAAGAGTTTAAGAACAAGAGAAGCAAGGATAGGAAAGGGGATATAAGAAAGGAGTAGAGGGGATACAAAGGGTAAAGCACAGAGGAAAGGGAGAGAAAAAAGTTAAATAGGATGTGAGCAGGAGAATAAGGAGAATTATAATGAATGGGAGCAATACTTGCAGTCCTCACGAAAAGAGCTGGAAGAGAGGCAGGAAGTATCCTGTCAGCTGCATATATGCATGACAGGCCAGCCCCCTCTCCATGATCCAGCCAATAGACCCCCGGCCCTCTCTATACGTTCCTCCCAGCAAAAAACATTAACCCCTCACAGGCCAAGGTGATGCCTCGAGCGGCGCTGCGGATGCCCAGACGGTGCGTTTATGCCGCTATGGTTACATTATGTTCCCTACGCGGTCTTTACTTACAACATGTAAATTTAGTTTACACAGTACCAAAGCATAATTATACAATACACATTTGTGACAATAGCTGTAAGATTTTCACTCCTAAAGTCAGATTTTTTTTTGTCCCCACTCCGGAGGTACAGCTTCTCAAATGTGAATCCTCACTGTGGATCTTACTGTTTCTTTACTCTACGAGTTTCTTCTCCATAAGAGCCTTAATCATGGTTTAATCTCTGTAGTGATACAAACTTGAAACAATAATGACGTATCAAACAGTTGTATTGGACAATATAGTCAACCAAGTAGAATCAAGATGTATCAAACAGTTGGTCCACTAGGCAAATCAGAGCCCAAATAGAACTACATGGACTTTACTCCTTGATTCCAAGTACATCTCTGAGTAAACAATTCTATAGATGCGTGTAAATGGTGGCAGCAATCAAAGAATAGCGATATCTACTTATTTAAGGGGATTGAGCTCCAAAACCTCAGTCTGTGTGAAAGCAATACATTGCATCCCTGATGAAGTCTGACATGGAGATGAAATGCGTAGGGTAAAGAAATGGTAAGATCCATAGTGAGGATTCACATTGAAATCCTGTACCCCCAAAGTGGGGTCGAAAAAAATCTGACCTCAGGAGTAAGAATTTTACAGCTATTATCACAAATGTGTATTGTATAATTATGCTTTGATACTGTGTTTTAATAAATTTTTATATTGTATAGTTTGTGCATATATGGCATGAAATTCTAAAAGCCTGTTTTTAATGGGTATTATTAGTTATTAGATCATTTTTAAGGCATTAATAAATAATAATACCAAAATTTAACTTGTACAACCCCTAAAGAGAAATACCTTCTCTTAGGAGTATATTTACTAAAGTGTGGGTTTATAGATCTTGAGACATTGCCAATTGCAACCAATCAATCAGATTCTAGCTTTTATCTTCTAGAAGGTGCTAGATTAAAAAAAAGTAGAATCTGATTGGTTGTTATGGGCAACATCTCCACTTCTATAAACCTGCATCTTAGTAAATATACCCCATAATGAGGGTATATTTACCCGCATAATTAAAAAATAGTTACAGATTTCATAAAGTTCGTCCACCCAATATATTCTTTAGCTATACATATATATATATATATATATATATATATAGCAGGTGGAAGGCGGCACTCCAAGGTCTTAGAAAACACTGGAAAAGATAG